>NW_028258454.1:0-1338750 GCF_053883595.1 Heterocephalus glaber | reverse complement strand
ATAAAGAAACCAATTTTGAGAAGGGAATTTTTTTCCCATGGCACTACCTATTAAAGAAAAATAAACTGGGCTGGGGATTTAGCTCAGTGGCACCACATCTGCCTTACAAGCCCAAGCTCCTTAGTTTAATCCCTGGTACCAAAAAATAAATTAATTAATTAATTAATTAATTAATTAATTAAAATAAACTCCTCATATGATACTTTATGTACAAGACATTACAGAATATTTTTGCTTGTTTATTTTATTTTGGTTTTGTTTCTTGAGACAAGGTCTCACTACGTTGTTCAGGCTGGCCTCAAATTCACTATGTAGTTCAGGATGGCTTTGAACTCCTGGTGGTCCTCCTGCCTCAGTTTCTCAAATGCTGGGATTACAGGCATAAGTCACCACACCTGGTCTATTGCAAGATATTTTAGTCACTGTTACGGCTTCTGTCTAAATATTCTCCCAAAGCCTTATGTGGTCATAGATGGGCTTTTTCAGAGGTGGCTGGACCTAGAATGTGTGATGCTGGGATTAAGGGTGTGTGATTAGTAAACTAGTCCACTGCTTGGTTTGGCACCTACTCTAAGCCCAGTAGCCCAGATAGAATATAAAGGGGGCAGAAAGAAGCTGCTATTCTCTTGTCACTTGCTTGCTTTGGGCTGTCCTCTGCCCACCATGAACCATTTCTCCTCTACAATTCCCCTCTGGAGTCCCACTCTACCTTGGAGCCTGCCAACTATGAACTGAAACATCTATGACTATGAGCCAAATAAACCTTTCTTCCTTTAATGTTGAGTGTTGAGTGTTTTGTCCCAACAACAAGAAAAGTAAGTCAGAATTTGGTACCAAGAATGGGGTTGTTGCTGTGAATATACCTGACCATGTGGTTCAGGAACCTTTAGGACTGGTTTGTGGGAAGAGTTTGGAAAATGTGTCGGTAAGTTGCTATTCTCTCATTGCTGAGACAAAATACCTGACACTCAAAGTTAAACCGGGAAACTTTTAATTGGCTTACAATTCGTAGAGGTTTCAGACCATAATCTGCAGGCTCCAAGGCAGGGTGGCAGAGGGACAACATTTCATGGCAGCAAAAGCAGGAAAAGCAACAAGAGACTTTAAGTGTCTCTCTGTTCCTTTTATCTTATTCAGACTACCAGGATTAGGGGAGTGCCAAACCAATTACTCATGTAATGGTTTAGTAATCACACGCCCTTAATCCTAGCATCACACATTGCAGATTTAGCTGCCTACGAAAGACTGCATGAGGTTTGGGGGGACATCTAGACATAAGCTACAACAGAAAGGTTCAGAGATGCTGAACAACCAGGCCTGAAATGCCTGAGGCTGTACTTGATGGGAGATCCTGGTCAGAGTTCAGAAGACTAGAATGTTAGAATTGCACCAGTTGGTGTGGGACTGCATAACTCTGTAATCATAAAACTCCCCTAGCCCCAACTGTGATTGAAAGTGAGTAAATAGATAAAGATGCTTGTTAGTTCTGGACACTAGATAAGATCTGTATCAGCCATAAGGTCCCAAAGTAAATTACTCAACTCTTTGTTTGAAACTGATGTTCCGGACACCGCTATCTATAGAACAATCTACAAACATCTGCTGACCATCAGTAAGTGTCAGCTGACCACTAACCTTTGTTCCTCTTCTGTAAATTTCACCTGTTAACTTCCCCTGCAACGCCCTATAAAAAGAGCCTCGGACTCTGGGCTAGTCACCTCTCTAAACTACTTTGCTTTGGGAGTGCCATCTGGCCAGACTAAGGTCTGTTTTACTTTCCAACTTGTCCAGTGTGTTCCTTCCTGGGTGTTCTTCGCTGCAGTCAGCTCCTTGGAGCATTTGGTAAGGCCCTCGGTCTTACATTGGCCTCAAACTTGCAACCCTTCTACCTTGGACTCCTCAATGCTGCAATTACAGGTGTATGCTACCATACCCCACTTAAATACTGAGTGTTGAGGTTGTGATCCCTGTAAATTATCCTCATTTGCCTGGCCTCCTGAAACAATGTTTTCATTCCATAAAAAAAAAGAAGAAGAAGAAGAAGAAGAAGAAGAAGAAGAAGAAGAAGAAGAAGAAGAAGAAGAAGAAGAAGAAGAAGAAGAAGAAGAAGAAGAAGAAGAAGACGACTAGAATGTTAAAAATGCTGCCAGTAAAGACCAGGCTCGGGTTTCTGTTGGGAAGAAGGACTGCATTGGCTGTTGGACTCTAGAACATGTGTGTTGTGTCTTGGAAGAAAGTTTGTCTGCAAGTTGCTTGTGTCCAGAGACTTTGTTTGAGACTGAGATTAAGGACAGTGGACTAATTAATCTTGCAGAAAAAATTTCAAAGCAGTCTAATGCTGAGCCGGTGGCATGGCTACTGTTGGGGGCTTTTAGCCATTCTCAAATGTTAAGAATCAAGAGCAAAGAACTCAGAAGAACGATTATAAAAGGTTTAAATTTGGCCAGAAAGGAAGCTCCAGTAAAGTTGTGGCCTGCAAATATCAAACAGAGGAGAAAGACTAGCAAGCAAAAGCCCAAGTATTTCAGTAGAAGATAATTAAAAAGATAATCTAGGGCCGGGGATTTAGCTCATTGGTTCTGCCACCTGCCTCCCAAGCACAAAGTCCCAGAGTTTGATCCCCGGTACCAAAAAATAAATAAATAAATAAATAATTTTTTAAAAGACAATCTGAAGACATCACAAGAACCAGCAGGATTCTACCCTTTGCTGCCTCAAAATTGAGAAAATTTCAGACTTTACTTTGAGAGGAGAGCCCCAGAGCATCATGTTCCAGAATGATGGCAGCCTAGAGAAGCTGCCCCTCATGATTTGGTTCATAGGCACTTGACTCCTACAGCCAAGAGAGAATAAAGTCTGGCTACTGTTCCAGTTGGCAGCAGACCTTGGCATCATCCACGTGGTGGTGGTTTTTGGTGCATGCACAATGCACAAGCTGTGGGGTCAGGAAGGATTTCAACCAGATTTCAGAAGGCCTCAGAGGCCAGGTAGTGTGCCCCTGAGAAGGCAGTGAGTGAAGCTATGAGTGTGAAGTCAAAGATGCAGTGGAGACCCCAGATGGGTAGAGAAGCCAGGAACATGGATCGTCTGAGGAAAACTGCAAGAAGGGAGCAGAGCCAGCCCAGGAGAGAAGTCATGGGAGCTACAACTATTGTAGATAGATGAGCTAGGTAGAAATATTATAGGCAGTCAGATAGGGCTAAGTCCTCGAGAGGGCCAGGACAAAGGTGAAAGAAACCACAGCTCCACATCAGCTGAAAACCAAGCCTCAAGATGGAGACAAAATGACCAGATCCACATACTTCTTCAAAGAACTGGCTTAGTGAAGTATAGCTAGGCATCGACCACCCTGGGAGTGACCAGAGACCTCTGGACCCACTGCTCCCTAGGAGAATTCTTGTTCTTTCCACACATGCTTACTACATGACTTGCTTCCCAATTGGACCACCATTACCTAAGTGACTATACTTGTAACCTTATTGGATGTTCATGGCTGTGGCCCACACTGTACCCTCATGGGCTTCACCCTATGAAACTTCTCTGTAGAGACTATGTAAAGGTGCAAATTTCCAATGATGAATGTCATTATATTGTATACCTAAAATGTACCAATGATTAGAATGTAAAATAGGAAGAAACTGTCCAAAGGGGTAGGGGTAGTGGGAGGGGCAGGGGAAAGGAAAGAAGGGAAAGGAAAAATGATGAGAAATGGAAAAAATGGAAATAAAGTCTTTGTAAATAGGGAAGGGTGGAGGGCATGAAGGGAGGGCTAGGAATGGGGCAAAAATGAGAACCAAGATGCATTATGTAAAGGTAGAATTCCCAATGAGAAATGTAATTGTGCTATATACCTACAATGTACCAATAAAAGAATTTAATACAAAAAACAAACAAACAAAAACTTCTCTGTAAAGTGAAGTCCTTGGGCTACCCACTCAGGACCCCTCCTGCCCCTCAAGAGCTTTCCTATCAATAAATATCTTCCTAGGCCTGGGGATTTAGCTCAGTGGTTTTCCCTCCTGCCTCGCAAGCACAAGGTCCCAAGTTCCATCCCCATACAAAAAAAAAAAACCCAAAAAATAAATATCTTCCTACTTTTAACCTCCGTCGTTCCTAGGACTCATTCTCTGATTTCTAGAGAATAAGAATTCAGGATAACATACAGTTAACAGGTTGGGAGATAGAATATTTTATATTTCTCGTGACACAACCACCAAAAGCACTATAGAGGCAGAGCCACTCAAGCCCTTTGGAGTTCACAGATTGCCACAGATTGCCATGGATGCTGGAGACGGAACTATGAAACTTAGAAAGTGTCCCTGCTGGATTTTGAACTTGCTTTGTTTCTATTCCTTCTATCCCCATCTTTGTACTTTTTGGAATGAAAATATCTATCTTGCACCATTGTATGTTGGAGGAGTTTAACTTTGTTTTCATTGGTACAGGGGCTCACAGGTAAGAGTTTGCCTCAGGTCTCAGAGACTTTGGACTTGGACTCTTCCCCATTGCTAAAACTATTAGGATATTGGCACCTCTTGGAGATGGACTAAATGCCTTTTGCTTAAAGGGATGTGCGTGAGTCTTTGAGAGGTCAGGGATGGAATGCTATGGGTTGTATCTGGAAGTCCCTCCAAAGTCTTATTGCAGATAGGTAAGTTAATTAGATATCTTGTAGGCAGTTAGACAGGGCCAGCCCACGAGGAGCCAACATGGAGGACGGTGAAGACACCTTCACTGATGGCCAGCATTGTAAAAGGAAACTACCACACCCATGCAGGATGAATAGCAGTGATTGATATTCTAAATAAGTATCAGTCACCTAGGTTGGGGGGGGTCAAGGTCTTAACCCAGCCTTTCAGGAGAAATATCCCTGACCCACCTTTACTGAAAATCCATGTATGCTTGCTACATGGGTGAGTATACTTGTAATCTTATTGGTTGGTAATGGTTTTATCCCACCTCATACCCACCTTGTACATTTCCATTGGGTCTCATAGTTTTGTCCTACTTTGTACTTGCCTCGCCACATGGCTTTGCTGAATAAAACATCTTTGAAAAGTGGGGTGAGCAGGCAACCCACTTTCCAGTCCCCCTTCTGTCTCTCTTAGATAGACGCTTTCTTTCTCTCAATAAATTTTTCCTACTCTTAACCTCCCTTGTTCCTGGAATTCATTCTTAGATTTTAGAGAACACGAACTCATGTTTCAGATATCTAGTAAGTTTGGGAGTTGCATCTCTTCCCCCATATCAGTCTCATGGAGTTGTAAGTAGGGCTTTTCAGAGGTGGCTGGATCTAAAACGTGTGACCCTGGGATTGATTCATGGTGCAATGCTAGGATTAAGGATGTGAGTGCTACCTGCCCTAAGAGCAGGTAGTCTGGATACAATATAAGGGATAGAAAGAGGCTTGCTGCTTGTCGTTTGTTGCTTTCTTGCTTTTGCTGTTTTCTGCCTGCAATGAACTATTTCTCCTCTGTGATGCCCCTGTGCCATGCCCCCTTGCCTTAGAGCCTGCTGAGTACAAACTATAAGCCAAATAAACCTTTTCCTCTTTAACTCTGGGTTTCAGGTATTTTGTCTCAGCAGTGAGAAAAGTAACTAAGACAGTCACTGACCTCAATACTTTTATAACAGACCTTTCAACTCTAAATGATAAATTCAGTAATTGTGAGTTCAGGAGAGAACTAAGTTAATGTCACTTAAAATATATATATGATGGGCCGGGGATTTAGCTCAGTGGTTTCAACGCCTGCTATGCAAGCGCAAGGACCCGAGTTTGATCCCCGGTACCAAAAAAAAAAAAATATATATATATATATATGGTGATCTAAAGTAATATAGATGCTAAAATTCACCAAAAAGTAAATGATAGGACATTTCAAAGCAGGCTTGTGGGACTGTAAAACTAAGCATTTAAAAACAAGCAAACAAATAAGTGTCTTTAATGCTGTTGTCATGGGAAATATGAAATGTTATATCTCCCAACCTGTTAACTGTATGATATGCCAAGTTCTTGACAAGAAATCAAAGAATGAGTCCAAAGAATGATGGAGGTTGAAAGTAGGAAGACATTTATTGATAGGAAAGTTCCTGAGGAGTAGGAAGGGTCCCGAGTGGGTAGCCAAAGACCCCACTTTACAGAGAACTTTTATAGGGTAAAACTCACATGGGTACAACGTGGGCCACAGCCATGAAGATCCAATAAGGTTACAAGTATAGTCACTTAGGTAATGGTGTTCCAATTGGGAAGCAAGTGTACAAGGATTTTCAGTAATTAATGTGGGGGTCAGGGATATTTCCAAGAGAGGCTGGGTTAAAACCTTGACCCCCCACCCAGGTGATTGATACCTATTTAGAGTATCAATCACTGATATTTATCCCCAGGGGAAGCACAAGGGTATGTAGTTTCTCTCCTTTTACAATTCTGGCCTTCAGTGAATGTGCGTTAGGCCACAACTGTCCTCCATGCTGAAGGCCCAGCCCTGTAGAACCCACTGTGATATTTATAACTAACTTATCTGTCTACAATACCAAGAGCCCCCAGTAACCTTCCAGCAAATCCCCTGGCTTAGGTTGGTCTGTCCCTTTCTGTGCATACAGCCAGGAAGTCTAATTGATGTGGTGCTGTGGTTTGTTTCACCTTTGTCCTGGCCTTCTCGAGGACTTAGCCCTATCTGACTGCCTATAATATTTCTGCCTAGCTCATCTATCTATAATACTATGACATTCTTCACAAGATGCTACAGTCATTCAATGTACTGTTTCCCTGAGGTTACATAAGTGAGCCACTTGTAATCATGGCACAATCCATGATTGGTTATGTGGAAAAGTACGTAAAATCTCAAAATCCAAAAAAAAAAAAAAAAAGAAGACTGAAGATGTTACTCAGTGTGCAGAGCCCTGAGTCCACCCTCAGCAACACCCCCACCCCCCGCCACACACACATGCTGGATAGATAACGTGCCCTTTAAACAAACTGTACTACACGTTCTTTCTGTCTCCTTAGATTTTGAAAAGTTCAAAATTTTCAAATGTTGAAACTCCAAGCCTATTTATTCTTCAGCTAGATAGAATCTAGTGTTTGGGTTTATACTGATGAGATAGAAAATACATCAGTCTTGGCAATACGGCAAGTAGGTGGTGAGACTGACATCCTGTTAGGCAGGTTGAAAAACCTGCCCACAGCTCTCTGCTCTGAGGGAAGGTGGATTGCAGAACATCTAGGCCAGGGTCAGAATTTTCCTTCAAGAAACACCTTTGCCTTCATTCTAGTAACTGCTAGAAACCATGAAGTCTCTTGAATTTCAAGGGACTCATTTCCAAGGATCAAACTTTCACAGCACCTGGTGGACATAAGCTTGACATGGAAAACTTTCAAGCAGGTCACTGCAGTTTTGACCCTCAGCCATAGAAAACAGCCTGGCCCTGCTCCTGAGGAATGTCTGACTCTGACCAGCATTGATTCCTGATGTGCCTGCTGGAGGGAATTAACCAAAGGATGCAGCCAGCCCATAGATTTCCCTCCAATTTAGGGTGGCTGCTGTATATAATAGCTACCTTCTTTCCAACACGCCCCTACCCCCACCAAAAGAGTAACCTGACGCTTGCTCTCCTCCTGGCAACTAGTGACATCACAGGCTCCTCCAGTCCCTAGCCACTACCTCACTTAACCCCACCTCAGCTCCTAAAAGCCCCTATAAAAGGCACTTGTTGCCCCAGCCATATTGCTTTTGTCTCTCCTTTGTTCAGAGACAGCCCAGCAGATCTGTTCCCCTAATAAAGGCTTGTTGTGGCCTGGTCTGGTCTTGGTTTTCGGCCTTTTACCTGACACCAGGCACCTGCAAAACATGACCTGCTGCATGGAGTTACTAAACCCTGGTAGATACCCAGGGAAGCAGAAACTGACATGTAGGCCATCCTTCCTGGCAGACATTAGGTATACTTGAATGATTGCTTGAAGAGTCATATAACATTAAAATGGTACCATAATCACAGCTCCTCAGGAAGCCAAAGCAAGCAGATCACACATTCAAGGCCACGCTGGCCAATTTAGCAAGACCTTGTCTCAAAAGAGAAAATAAAAAGAACTAGGAATTGTCAGTAAAAGGGCTGAAGATCAAGACCAGACCAGGCCACAACAAGCCTTTATTAGGGGAATAGATCTGCTGGGCTGTCTCTGAACAAAGGAGAGACAAAAGCGATCTGGCTGGGGCAGGGAGAGTCTTTTATAGAGACTGGGGTGGGGTTTGTAGGGGCTGAGGTGGGGTTGAGTGAGGTAGTGACTAGGGAATGGAGGAGCTGGTGATGTCACTAGGTGGTAGGAGGTGAGTGAGTATTAGGTTACTCTCTAGGCGGGAACAGGTGCATGCTGGGAAGAAGGGTTTATTCTTTGGTGGGAGCAACCATTTTGGCATGACATCACACAGGGGAAGGGGCAAGGCACCATAGGAAGAGGGCAGCTACTATACATAATAGCTGCTGAGGTAGCGGGAGACCTATCAGGAATGTACTTCAGTGGCACAATACCTCTGAGTTCAAGCCTCAGTATTGCAAGAAACAAACAAATGTACAAAAAGTTGGGGTGGGAGATTTAGCTCAGTGGCACCGCACCTGCCTTGCAAGTCCAAGGTCCGGAGTTCAATCCTCAGCACCACCAAAAAAACCCAAAACTGTACAAACAAATGTTAAAAACACCAGAACTAACCATAAGCATATAGAGGCAGCCCTATGTGATTCACTTTTATTGTAGATAGGTAAGTTAATTAGATATCTTGTAGGCAGTTACTCATGGCCAGCCCACGAAGAGCCAACATGGAGGACAGTGAAGACACATTTACTGAAAGGCAGCATAGTAAAAGGAGAGGAAGCTACCACACCCAAGTAGGATAAATAGCAGTTATTGATATTCTAAATTGATATCAATCACCTGGGTGGCAGACCAAGATCTCTGACCCAGTCTTTACCCAAAATCCTCCTCAGTTCCTTGTACACTTGCTGTGTGACTTGCTTCCTCATTGGATCCCCATTTAATCAATATTACCTAAACAACTGAACTTGTAATCTTACCAGTTGACTATAGTTTTGTCCCACCTTGAACTCCCCTCGTAGCTTTATTCCATAAAACACCTTTGAGAAGTTGGGTGAGCAGGTAAACCATTTTCCGGTCTCCCTTCTGTCTCTCTCAGACAGAAGCTATCTTTCTCTCAATAAATTCTTCTTACTCTTAACCTCTGTTGTCCCTAGAATTCATTCTTTGATTTTAGAGAACATGAACTCACTTTTTGGATATTAGCAGGTTTGGGAGTTATATCTATTCCCCCTATATCACTTTGACAAAAGGGCTTGCAGTTCAGCTATCTAAAAGTGACCTCCAGGCCAGGGATTTAGCTCCGTGGTTCCACCTTCTGCCTCAAAAGGGCAAGGACTAGAGTTGGATCCCCGGCAACAACAACAACAACAAAAAGTAACCTCCAGAAACCAGAAGTGGAATGACAGAGGGGTAGGTCCCGGAGTAGCTGGGCCTCTTTGAATAACAAGTAATATGCAAAAAAAAAACCAAAAAAGTGGCCTCCCATGAAAGAAGCATAAGTAGATAAAACACAGTTCCGTGGTTTGGTTTGGTTTCGTGACCCTGTAGCAGTAACTTTGCTTCCTCAATTAACTAAACACAAAACACAAAAGGAATTCCCTTTCCTCCACACAAATAGGATAGGTGGCTGCTGCATCTCCACAACTCGTTTCTGACACAGAGTCCCACAGATCATTCATCCATAGTTTCCCTTGTTTCTTCTCCCTTCACTGTTCAGAGAGTGGGAGTTGGTTGTTGCACTGTTCTTACAGTTGCTGTTTATAAAGATTTGTTCTATCATCCCAGGATACTTGAGAAGCTGAGGCAGGAGAAAGTTCAAGGCCAGCCTAGGCAATGTAGTGACGTAGTGAGATCCTGCTCACAAAATAAAGAGTAAGGGCAGGGGATGTAGCTCAGCATGAAGGCCCTGGGTTCAATCCCCAGTACTAAGTAAATAAATAAAAATAAAAACCATAGCACACACATTTTTTTCTGCCTTATGACCTTTTTTTTCTTTTTTTGAAATGGGATCTCAAAATATGATCCTCCTGCTTTAAGGCTAGGATTACAGGCACGCCCCACCACACCTTGCTCTGCATTAGACTCTTTAACAATACATCTGTGTAGCCATTTTATATTAGCCCAAATCTGCTTTTTTAAATTAGGTAAGGTGGTGCCCAAGCCCCTCAAGCCTAGTAGGTAAATGCCGTATCACTGAGTTATACTCTCAGCTCCACTTCATTCATTTTAAAAGTTTCCTGCATTTCCTCTCACATCTGGACCATCATTAGTCAGTCCAAACTGGTGAACATTTCGTTTTCTTCCTTTGCTGTTCCTTGCTACCTAGGAGGCAGCCAATCACCAGGAGGGGCTGTTGAGAAGGGATTGTCTGCTAGGTGGTTGGAAAGCAGTCACATTCAGAGATTAGGAAAGGACAGAATCCTAATTTAAATTAGATTAATTTTTTTTCTCTTTTTCTTTCTTTCTTTCTTTTTTTTTTTTTGGTACCAGGGATCAAACTGGGGTCCTTTTGCTTGCTCAGCAGGCAGTGAAACCACTGAGCTAAATCCCCAGCCCTTTCTCTTTTTCTTTTAGTGCTGGGAAAGGAGAACAATGCATGACAAGGGCTCTACCACTGGGCTGTATCCTAGCCCCAGACTAACAAGCAATCTGCAATCTGTTCCAATTTGGATCCCATGTTTGCAACAGTTCAGCAAGTCATTGCTGAGACAGAGGATGGGAGTCTGAAGGTGGCTCTCTGGTAACAGGGGAGTTATCTAAGTCTTTGGGGAAGGGTGGTTCTTTGAAAGAAACTAGGATTAAGAGCACAATGAGTGGGAGGATTTCTTTTCCCCTCACTGTTTTCCAGGATCAGAGGGCTCAGGTAACACTCAGTGGTGAACTGGAGTCCAAGCATTTTAACGTGGCTATCTAATTTAACCCTCTCCACCTCAATCTGTATGTACAGTAGAGTGATTAAGGGAGTGGCAAAAACAAATCTGGGCAACCACTTCCATTAAATAAACCTGTCATTATTGCTTACTTTGATTTAAAAAAAAAATAGGTGAGCTGGGGATTTAGCTCAGTGGTTTCCCTGCCTGCTGCGCAAGCGCAAGGACCTGAGTTTGATCCCCAGTACCAAAAAAAAAAAAAAAAAAAGAAAGAGAAAAAAATGGGTGAATAATTGTTGTGAGGGTTAAACAAGCTATTACACAGGAAGTGCTTATAGGTAGCTCTGGGGTGTAGTAAGCATCCAGGGTGTGATTCTAGGGAGGGAACCTTATTATACCTGATTTTCTAATGTAGGCCTAGAGGCACTGGGAGGGATAAATAATTTACCCAAGTAAGTAAAAATTCAGACCTTCTCAGAGCCTAAACTGGTGGCACCCACCTGTAACCTAGCACTCTGGATGCTGGGAGGCGAGAGAATTGTGAGTTGGAGCCCAGCTGAGGTTACACAGCAAGGTCAAGGCCAGCCTGGGCTACCTTGGAGAGAACTTCCCTCAAAAAATAAAATAAGATCAAAAGATCTACTCAAATGCAGGCTTTTCCCCTCTCTCTCCTATTGCACCCCCAAGGGTGGGGGTGGAGGGTAATTGGTAGCACTTCCTATGATTAAAGAAAAAAAGGAAGAAACTGCATCCTTTTAAAAATTCTTCTCAAACCTTAAGGTCATCTTGGGAGTTGCAGAAAGAAAACGTTCTTTCTGCTGTCAAAAGACAAAATTACAATAAATTTGGTTCAGGGTCTTGGTCAGCCTTTGCCAGCAGTTCTGGAGTCAGGCGATGTGTCCTGATGAGCTTGGCAGAGGTTGGTTTCATCAACAGAAAGGAGCTGAGAGGAGCTAGAATAGAGAACACACAAACAGCTGTTCATTTCAAAGTGACCTCACTGGTAAAGAGGAAGCAGGGAGAACCTCACTGTCACGCTGGCTAAAACGGATCTGCTGAGGACAGGCTATTCTTCTGAGGCCTTGGAAGATCTGGTAATCTGCTTCATCTCAGCTCAGGGTGGTGGAACCTTAGTGGGGTGACTCCATTTTGATTTATAGCTAGGCTGTTGGAGCCTTGTACAGCTGAGTTCAAAGCAATGGCCTCCAGTACTTTTTATTTAATAGTGGTAAAACTGGGCCAGGGATTTAGCTCAGTGGCTTCACAGCCTGCTGCACAAGCTCAAGAACCCAAGTTCGATTCCCAGTACCAAAAAAAAAAATTTTTTTCTTTTCTTTTTTCCTGTGCTGCTGATCAAACTTAGGTCCTTGTGCATGCTAGGCAAGTGCTCAAATACTAGCTACAACCCCAGCCTTCCAGATAATATTTTTTAGAAAAAAAGAGTTCTAAAATTGAAAACATCAGCATAGTGGAAGGGTAAAATAGGAGGATCGAAAATTTAAGCTCAACTCAGCCTTGGCAAGTTAGCAAGACCCTGCATCAAAAAATGGGATGGGGATGTAGCTCAGTGTGGAAGCTGTAGGTTCAATCTGCAGTACTAAAATGGAAAGAGGGAGAGAGAGACAGAGAAGACAGGAAGCAGGAAAGAAAATATCAGTATTGACCCTTTTTTGGGTTCTTTGAGACAAGGTTTCTTGAAGTAGTCTAAACGGACCTTGAACTTGCTGTGTAACCCAGGCTGCCTCAAACTCAAGAACTTCCTACAGCAACCTCCTGAATGGAGCTGGGATTACAAGCACATGCCACACAGCTGGCTCAGGATTGGCTTTATTTTTTGACTTGAATTTACTTCCAACTCTGCCAGTAAATCCTCTCATAATGGGCTTCTTTTATACTATTTTTTCCCCAGCACTTGGGATTGCATTGAACTATATCTCCAGCCCCCTTTTTTAATGCTTATACGCCATTTGATTTTCACCTTTGTAGGGGCCAGTGGGCTGAAGGGAGGCCCAGTCAGGTGAGGTTTCCAAAGAAAAGAACACCTATGGAGCAGACATTACAAAGCAGGAACCAAACTTTAAATGTACAGCATACCACTTATAGTGGCCGTTGTCAGTTTTTCTGAGACACAGCAAGACAGAACAGCTGTGGTTGTCCATGCTGATTGATTATTATTATAACGAAGTCCAGGGTGCACCTGAGCTAAATGACAGAGTTGTGTTTTCAGGTGCCCTCAAGAGCCCTCAGACAGGCTTTGACATATCTCACAGCAGCCCCCTACAACCTTTTAAAAATTTTTTATTGGTATGTTACAGATATATATAATGATCATATTCATCATAGGGAATTTGTACCTATACATGATATATCTTGCTTCTTCTTTTTTTCCTGTTCCACTCCCCTCCTTTCAACCCTTCTTCCCCTCCTTGTTTACAAAAGTTTTGTTTCCATTTTTTTCTTTGTCCCTTTTTTCCTTTTCCCCTTCCCTCTCCCTTGTTTCTCTTCCCACTTAAATATTTTCTTCCTATTTCACAGTATCTATTAAACATTTTGGGCCTTATTTACACTTTCAGCTTCTCACACCAGAGAAATACTGTGGTATTTAAACATGTGTGTCCAATCCTAGGCCTTTTTTTCCCCTTAGGATCTCCCTATGTAGTTCAGGCTGGCTTTGAACTCATTATATGCCAGGCATAGTGGCCCAGGCCTAGAATCCCAGCACTCAGGAGGCTGAGACAGGAGGATCACCACAAATTCAAGGCCAGAGTGAACTACATAGCAAGATCTTGTTTCAAAGAACCAAAAACAAAGAAAAAAAGAAAGAAAGAAAAAATTATTTTGAGATAAGGGCTTACTGAGTCACTATGTTGCCCTAGCTGGGCTCTAACTTGGGATTCTCCTGCCTCAGCCTCCCAGAAACAATTTTGCAGGGAAATAGATTTTTGCAAATGAGAAGGGGACCAAGAGATGGAGGGAAGGGGAGAGAATAGAAGGGTAAGTGTCATACAAAGCATTAAGATGTGTTATTGTTATGTACATGCATCAACTCCTCACAATTAATGTAATCATTATACACTGCAAACATGTACTAATAAAAATAAAAGAGAGGGTTTTGCTTTGTTGCCTAAATTCCTGGGGGCAAGCAATTCTCTTGTCTCAGCTTCTCGAGTAATTAGGACTTCAGGCACACATTACTGCCACTGTTTCTGACACATTTCTCATCTTTAACCTGATATTTCTTTTTTTCTTTTTTGAGACAGGGTCCTGCTATACAGTTCAGGCTGGTCTTGAACTCATTACATAGCCCAGGCTGGCCTCAAACTCATGGAGATCTTCCTGCTTCAGCCTCTTGAGTCATGGAATTACAGGAAAACTGATATTTTCTATGCTTTAAATAAAAATGAGTCTGTAGGCAAGCAACTGCATCATTTCTAGGTAGGAAAAGAGAAGTCAAGAAGACAGAAACATGTACAATAGTAAAACATTTCCTTTCTAAGAATTAAGTTCTTGGCTTTAGGAGAGACAGACTTGTTAGCTATATTATTTGTATGTCTAATTTCTCTAATTTGCTAGATTTCATAATGAAAGTCTATGGTCCTTCCTTCAAAAAACTTGAATACTGGGCTGGGGATTTAGCTCAGTGGTGCTGCCGGCTGCCTTGCAAGCGCAAGGTCCCAAGTTTGAACCCCAGTACCAAAAAAAAACAAACAAAAAAACTTGAATACTAAAAAAGATAATTATTGCTATAGGGAGGATTTCTGGAGCCCATCCTGGAATTGGAGAACGGCCTAGGCAACGTGGTGGGACCCACCTCCAAAGTAAGAAAAATCACTCAGCTATCAGTATGTTGAAAGATTTTGTTTGGATAAAACTGAAGTGATGACTTTTATTTTTAAAAATTAATTCCTTTATCTTGGTGGTGTGATGGCTTGAACTTAAGAGCTTAAGCACGTGAGGCAAACACTCTACCACTGAGCAGCACCCCAGCTGTGAAGATCTGTATCACTGGATATTTTATACAGTCCAGTCATGAAAGATAGCATTCTCAGTGTAGCAGACTACATTTCCAAACAGTAATTAAGAAAAAAGTGAATGTAACATTGGTCTTTTTGATTTTTTATACCTATTTTAAATTCTGTTAGTTGTTTACTTCATTGTAAATATTTTTGAGGGTACCCTTGCATTTGCTTTTGACTTTGGTTCTATTATTTGGATGTCGACAACTTTCCTAAAAAGCACCAGTATGTGAAGTTCTAATGTCATGATCCCAATATGTTATTCATCTTTAACCCTGGTTTCAGTTTCTATGTGTACAGCAATATTTTTAATAATTACAGAGAAAATTTGTCTTTTTTTACAGAGGGTATCTGTTCATATAACAAAATATTTGTCTTATAATAGGGTTTTTAAAGGTTATATACTGCCTTTGTGTTTTGACAAATTTTTGTTTGGGGATGAATTGTTCACAGATTTACTCATTAATATATCAGATGTTTGTTAAATGCCTAAAAAAGAAAAAGTGAGCCAGTCATGGTGGTGCACACCTGTAATCCCTCACTAAGGAGGCTGAGGTAAGCAACCTGGGCTACATAGTGAAGTCAAGGCCAGCCTGAACTACACAGGGAGAGTCAATCTGAAAAAAACAAAAAAGCAACAACAACAAAAATCCAAGGGAAAAAAAAATGTGTCTAGAGCAGCGTGCACCAAAGTGGATACTGGTGAACATATTCTGCAAAAAAGACACAGGGTCCCCCAAAAGAGGCACAAGGTCAAACAGGGTTAGATATCCTGAAGATGCTACATTTCCCCTGGAGCATGCAGTATGCTTTGTATGTTAAAGGGTCTAGGAAGTCCTGAAGTATAGAAATGTCTTTCATGCTTTCTAGCACACTGTTTTCCAAATGTATTTTCTTCTGTCATAATAATGATTTCCTGCTCAACCAGATTTGAGAAATATCATGCTGGCAGGCCAGGCATAGTGGTGCATGCCTATAATCTTAAAACTAGGCAGGCTGAGGCAAGAGGATCTCAGTGAGTTCCAGGCCCGAGGGGGTTATATAGTGAGTTCAAGGCCAGCCTGATCTACAAAGCAAAACGGTCTCAAAAACAAAAAGAAAAGAAAGGAGAATATCATGCTTGAAAACACTAATTCAGAGAGTGACTAGGGTACTATGGGTGTCTAAGGAATGAAGGAACTGGGACTGGGAAAAAATGTGGACCTTGGACTCAGACCTGTTTTCTGTAGCTTTTGCTTTTTGTTTGTTTGTTTGTTTTTCTTTTGCTGGAGGCACTACTGGGTTAGAACCCAGAACCATGCACATGCCAGGCAAACCCTCTGCTCACGAGCTACACCTCCACCCAAGACTTGTTTTCTATGCCCAGCTCAGCCACTTGGGAGTTTTGTGACCTTCCTCATCTAGAAAATGGAAATGAAAACACTGGTCTCATAAAGCTTTTTTTCTTTTTTGGCAGTAATGAGGACTGACTCAAGCACCTGGCTCTACCACTGAGCTGTCCCCCCAGCCCTTCATAATGTTTTGGGCCCGGTGTCTGGTTCCTAGTGGGCCAACACAACATGAGGCCTGTCTTTTATTATTGTTGTTAAGTACCTCACCAGGATAAAAGAAAGCTGAAAGAAAGAGGAAGGATAATATTGAGAAAGGGGAAATTGACTACTCTAAGTCTGACCAAATGGCAGAAAAAGAATTGCTGGAGACATGCTCACTCCCAATTATGATGCCTTGTGTTTGGAGAACAGCAGAAGCAGGAAGGTCTCTCTGACCCTCTCATCACCCTGCTCCCCTAAGCAGGTCATAAAATCTTTATTCCAGAGGGGCCTCCCTAATTTGGCAGGAAGTGAACATGCTTATCCTCAAAGGCATGAGGACAAGAACGCTAAGAAGAATCTGCCCAGACGGGCTGGCTGAGTTCTCTCCATTTTATTGTGGTTGGATGATCCTCCCTCTGCACAATCAGGCGACTGTGAGACTGCCAGCTCCGCGTCAAACCCATAAAAACACAGGTGGCCCTGTTCTTTTGAGTCTTAATTGCTGAGGCCCCCATGGCACATGAAACTGGTATTAAATACATTTATATGTTTTTTCTTCTGTTAACCTCTTTTGTCATAAGTGCCTCAGGCATGAATCTTGGAATAAATAAGGAACAATATTACTTTTTTTCTCGTACAGATCCAATGAGCAGATGTAAAAATGTATCTCTGCCCACAGGAAAGAGCACAGTAATCATTAATGAGGCAAAAAGTAGCAATAATGCCAAATCAAATATCGAACTCCTTTATCAAGGCTGGGTTTAAAGGACTAGAAAGGTACATGGTGAGAATGTTAAATTCAGGTGTAAATCAGGATCTTATAATGATGGAAGAGCCTTTGTAAATCTCAGGCTTGGGATTCTAAGATCACTGAGCTTTCTCCTCTCCACACATCCACATTTCAGAGGCTTTCTGGCTGGAAAAATCAAGAAATACTGGGTACTAAGCCTTCACCCAAAGAGCCCCTCCCTGTCTCCCAGGTTGGAAAGAGATACCATTTATTGACAATGTTTAGCAAGGATGAAGATTTGGAGAACTGATCCAACCACTCATTTCTTGTGTTAAAAACACTCACATATGCAGCTTTTTTTTTTCCTTTGTGGTACTTGGGGTAAAATCCAAAGCCTGAGAGCTACATCCTGAGACTTTTTTTTGGCGGGTGTGTGTGAGTGTGTGAGTGCTGGATTACAGGTGTGTACTGCTTCAATAAGCCCCAGACATGCACCTTGAATGATTCAACCTCTCCTCCACATCTGTTCTTTCCTTTCACCCACTTTGGGTCCTAGAGTTCAAAGCCCATTTCTGTTTCTGAACCTTCTCCAATGCTGCACTGTAGGTATAGGGCAGTGGTGGTATAGGGGGCCACTGTGAGATGTGTCAAAGCCTGGGTGTTTGAGGACACCTAAGGACACAATCACATCACTTAGAGCAGGCACACCATGGTGCTTCATTGTATAATAATGAATCAGCATAGACAACCACAAATGCGTGCGTATGGCCTGCAAGGTCATCCAGAATGTTTTGTCTTACTATGTCTTAGTAGGCTGATAAAAACTACTATAAGTGCTTTCCTGGAAAATAAAGATGGGTTCCTGCTTTTTTGTGATGTCTGCTCCATGTGTGTTATTTTCTTTGGGACTCTCGCCTGACAAGGCCTCCCTTCAGCCCTCTGGCCCCGACAGGGGGTGAATCTATGCCACTTGTGCCACAGCAAGCATGCACAGGCCTCTCTGTTGGCACCTGAGCCAAGTCACCCCAGCATCCCCCGCCCCGGCAGCCAAGTATCAGATAATAGCACTTTTAGGGGCACTGTTGACACTTGGCTATAAATAAGTGAGTTTTGGGCACTCAGTCTCACCATTACTGCACTAGAACATTCACATCTTTCCCTAACTTAGCTACCTAAACTTCTGTTAGCCCATTTCCTCCACTACTTTTAAATAAAATCATCAAGAAATCACTTTTTGGTTTTGTTTTATTTTTTGGTAATCCAGGCTGGCCTTGAACTCACTATGTAGCCCAGGCTTCCCTTGAACTCCTGGTGATTCACGTGCCTCAGCCTCCTGAGAGCTGAGATTACAGGCATGCGCTGCTGTGCCTGGCTCTAATTCTACCTTAGTAAACAGGCTGTATCTCACTGACTTTGAAGTAGCATTTGTTTGCCTGCTTGCTTGCTTGTTTGTTTGTTTGTTTATTGTAGTGTTGGAAACAAATCCAAGGTTGTGCATATTATAGGCAGCTAAATTAGATAGAAATTAATAGGCAGACAAGGCTAGGCCCTCAAGGCAATCAGTGCAGAAGATAAGACACATCAAAACTGTGACTGGAGATGCATCTGAAGAAGGCAAGACCTCGGAGATTAAAGTCACAATGGCCAGATTTACATACTTCCCTAAAGGATGAATAGAAACTTGAGATTATACTGTAATTGGTGTCACCCTTTGGGATTTCCCATAGAAATAGACTCATCTCACTGAGGGTGGGCCACCCTCTCTCACTCACTAAGACTAAAGACAACACCAAGACTATAGATTATCAAATTCCACAGATTTCCCCCTCCCAAAACACGTAAAAGATCCCCAGTTCCCCAACTGTGTGTGCCTCATTCCTCTTGAACGTGTCCTCTCTCTTTTTTCTTCTTTTTTTTTTTGGTACCAGGGATTGAACTCGGATCCTTGCGCTTGCACAGCAGGTGGTGAAACCACTGAGCTAAAAATCCCCAGCCCTCCTATATCTCTCTTAATAAATCCTACTCTTCACATCCATTGTTCCTTGGAATTTATTCTTTGATTTCAGGGAACATGCACCTGACACACCTGATATCTAGCAGGTTGGATGTTAGATCTCTCCTAAGTCATGCTTACCGGGCAAGCACTCTACACTGAACTGTGCCTTAGCCCTGAGGGTTTCAGGATAAAGCTGGTGTATGGTGTGTGCCTGTAGTGCCAGCCACATAATCACAACCTTCTCACCATATAATTTTCCAGCCACTTAAAGGTGACCCATGATGAAGGGGCCCAATGTTTCAACTGGCATCTTTTCCACATTTGGCCTCCCTAATCACTATAAAGATACTGGAGAGGCTAAGGCAGGAGGATTATGTAAGCTCCTGAGTTCAAGATCAGCCTGAATCCTGTCAGGATCACCTTGTGCAAGCAGTAGATGGGTAACAGTACCAGGTGTCTCCCATTTCTCTGCATCCATTCCCAACCCATGCACTCTCCATCCCAGCAGGCCAACCTCAGAAAGGCATGTCAGCAGCTCTCTGCCCTCTGGTTTTGTGTTGCCCTTGGCCAGCAGGAAGTGTGATAGCCAACCCAACTCCATCTTGTGCCTCAATGCCATTTTGTACCTGTGCTTGAACAAAGTGCTTGCACATGAAAAAAGCCCCCAAAGCCCCCACATCCTGCTTGGCAGTAAACTTGCTGCAGTTGCAGGATGTTTTGTAGCTCACCTAGTGTGTGTGAAACTTCCTTGGGCCCGCCACTAACCTGGCATGGTTCTGCTTCTGTAAGATTCCGCTTGCTGCCCCCTGAACTCTCCCCAACTGAAAGCATGATTTAAAAGGAGAAATCAAACTGTTTCCCATTGCCTAGGAAACTTCTGGATGCTAGCCCCTCCTCGGCCACCAGCTATAATAAAGGGGCTCAAATCTGGCACAGAATGTGGCATATCTCTATTCTTCAAACTCGCTTGTCCATAACAAAAGCACTGGTCAGAGATGGTCCAGGAGCAGGTTCCTTCCTGTGGAGGCACCAAGGACGGGTGTCTGCCCCTGATCTCAGCTGCTTGGAGGCAGTTCTCTCTGGCTCTAGGTCCTGTGTTGAGGTGGGTGACAGCCTCTGCATGTTGACCCCACACTTGCCTCATGGCTCTGCATCTGGTCCCCTTATTCACACTCCCCGAACCAGCATGTTTAAATATGCAGCCTCCTTCATGTCCAAAGCCTGATTCATATCATACAAACGTCTCAATAGGGATTTAGCCCAGTGGTTCTGCTGCCTGCCCCGAAAGCACAAGGTCCCAAGTTCAATTCCCAGTACAAAAAAAATGTCTCACACTGAGTACCTTCAAGGGTTTGGGCTGTGGTTCTCAAGCAGCTTGAATCTTGTGTCATGGGACACTGAGTGGGACACATGACAGAATAGAGGATGTAAGAGAATGTGTACAAACCTGCAATCTCAGCTCCTCCAGAGGCTGAAGCCGGAGGTCTGTGAGTTCAAGGCTACCCTGGGCAACTTAGCAAGACACCATCTCAAAATAAAATTTAAAAGTCTGGGAATTTGCTCAGTGGTAAGACACTGTGCAAGGCCCAGGTTCAATCCCTAACATGATCAAAACCAAACAAACAAAAATAGTGTCTAGCAAAAGCTGAGCATAATCTTGCTGGAATATAGACAAATTTGGCCTCTTGAGTTTGAGTGAACAGAGAGGGAACACTAAGTTGTGTTGCTCAAACAGCAGCACAGAGCAGGCAGGAGGCTGAGGTAGGAACAAAACAAGTTCAAGGCCAGCCTGGGCTACATAGCAAATTCAAGCCTGGTCTGGACTCCACAGGGAGACTCAGTCTAAAAAACAGAAAAAAAGGGGCCAGTAGTTTGGGGCCAAAGGTAACCAAAGAAAGGAGTAGCATGTGTGTTGGGAGAAACATTCATGGACAGGCTATACTAAGGAGCAATTGGGTTATAATCATTTTTAGCTTGCTTAGTGTTCATTTAGTCTTTTAACTGCTTTAAGCACACCACCATGTTATAATACTTGAAATAATGTCTTCAACTCAAAAACATCAATAATCTCCAGGCTCCATGTTTAAACCCTGGACATTAGTTATTACTTTAAATCTTAGAAATTTGAACAAAAATACAAATATATTGGGAAAAAGTAATACTAATGGATTAATATCACAAGATAGTAATTCTTACATTTAAGAGTGCACAAGAGGGCCGGGGATTTAGCTCAGTGGTTCCGACCCCTGCCTCACAAGCACAAGGTCCAGAGTTCGATCCCCGGTACCAAAAAAACAAAATGCACAAGAATCACCCTGGATGTTTGTTAACAATATAAATTGTTGGCTCTTCCTCCAAAGAGGTTTTCATTCAGATGGGACCTTGGAATTGCATGTTAAGTAAGCTCTCCAGAGGATTCGGATACAGATCATATGCATTAAGTATCTGCATATTAAGTATGTGCATAAGTTGCTGCATAACAGATTACCCAGTTTTATCAACTTCAAAGAGCACACATTCAATGTCTTGCACAATTCCAGTGGGTCAGGAATGTGGCAGGGCTCAGCTGGATGACACCAACTCAGGGTCTCTCATGAGGTTGTGACTATGCATTTATGCTATTTGCAGAGCTCAGTTTGTCTCCAGGCTCTAGAGAATCATTTGACTTCCAAGTTCCTGTTCATACTTGTTGCCCAGAGCCTGTAGCCTCTGCCGTGTGGGCCTCTCCACACAGCAGCACGCCTGCTTCCGTCCAAGTGGTCACGGATGGATAGAGAAAGATGGGAGGTGAGTGGTAAGAGAGAAGGTCTAAGACTTTGAAAATTTAACCTTGGAAAGGACATGTTGTGACTCTGGCCATATCTGCTAGTCGAACCGCCATTCTTCACACAGTTTGAGGGGGAACTGGACAAGAGGATAAATAAGAGAAGTAGGATCATGGGGTCATCTTAAAGCCTGGTTTCCACATCACATTTTGAGTAATTTTAGGAAAGAAATGATTATCATCAGCTCATACTAAGAGCTGCTTCCTTTTACAAAAGAGGGTAGACAGGATCAATGATCTAAGAAGGAAATAGAAATGATACAGAGGGAATAGATGTAACTGCCAAACCTACTAGATGTCAGATGTGCCAAGTTTGTGTTCCCTGAATTCAAAGAATGAATTCTCAGGAACAATGGAGGTTAAGAAACTGAAAGTGGAAATAAAGATTAAAATGTATAACAGGTGGGAAATGGGAAAAAAATGCTCAAATGGGGAACAAGGGAGGAGAGAGGGAGAAAGGAAGGAAGGGACAAGAAAAAAAGTGAAAATAGAAGCAAAAAATGGAAACAAAGCTTTTGTACACGGGGGGGGAACCTAATGGGAGGGGGGATGGGATAAAATAAAATTTATTAATAAAAAGAGTAGGCAAATTTATTGGGGAATAGCAATAGCTCCTGAGAGATGGGAGGGGTCCCAAATGGTTTGCCAATGAGCCCACTTATCAAAGGAAGTTTACTTATTTATTTATTCCAATAAATTTTATTTTGCCCCTCAAACCCCTTCCCCTCCCTATATACAAAAGCTTTGTTTCCATTTTTTCCTTCTATTTTCTTTTTTTTTCTCATCCCTTCATCAAAGGAAGTTTTATAGAGCAAAATCACAAGGGGTGGGTACAATGTGAGTAAAAACTATAATCAAGCAATATGATTACAATTACAGTTGCAGGGTCAGGGATTTAGCTCAGTGGCACCATGCCTGCCTCATAAGTTCGATCCTGGTACTGGAAGAAAAAAAAGTAATGGACAAGTACAGTCACTTAGGTAATATTGACCCATTAGTAACAAGGGATATGTGGATATATAAGGGATATATGGATGACATCATTAACTTTGGGCGATAATCTGTAGTCTTAGTCTTCAATCTTCTTAGTCTTAGTGGTTCTAGACTTAGTGGTCTTAGTGGGCGGAGAAGGATGGCCCAAACCCAATGAGATAATGGTCTAACTATATGAAAAAGTCCAAACGGGTGGTACCAATAATCTCAAGCTTCTATTCATACGGAATTGTGGCCATTGTGACTTTCATCTTCTTCAGATGAGCCTCCAGCCACAGCTTCCAAGTCTGACTTCCTGCAATGTTTCTACCTAATTTAGCTGTCTATATCAGAGGGACCCTGAGATTGGAAGAGGGGAAGGGCTCTGGAAGGACACACAAGAGCACCCTAGCACTCTTCCCACTTCCTCCTTCTGCCTGGATAGAGCTCCAGACTGAACTGTGTCCCTGACAGCTAATACAAACATCAAGTGTGCTACATAATAGGAGGATAGATTTGAGCATGAACAGCAGAGCTAGAGCTATACACGGTTATTCATTTGGCAACTTGGGAAACTCAGCTTGTGTTCTTTTTTTATCACTTATAAGATAAAGATTTTGGGTCAGTATAAGATGGCTGGGGGATTTAGCTCGGTGGTTCTGGTGCCTGCCTTGGAAGTGCAAGGTCCCAAGTTCGATCCCTGGTACCAAAAAAAAAGATGGCTGGGGCACCATGATGAAACCCAGAAATGGGAGGGTAAGCATCATTCACCCTTCTGGCATTACTGATCAAAGGGAGGATAAAGGCTTCTACTTGGGCAGACTCTTCAGGAACTGCTGGCCTCTGGCTTCCTTGTTCCTCTACTCCAGCAAGCTGGGTGTGGTGACACAGGCCTGTAATCCCAGCAGACAGGAGGCTGAGGCAGAAGGATCACTGAGAGTTTGAGGCTAGCCTGGGCTACATAGCGAGACCCTGTCTCAAAAAAGAAAACCTACCAACCAATAACATAGCTATACCAGTCTCCCTTTTTTTGTACTGGGGATCGAACTCGGGACCTTGCGCTTGCGCGGAAGGCAGTGGAACCACTGAGCTAAATCCTGGCCACTTCCCACTTTTTAATAACATAAAACTTTCTTTTTAATTAACTAAGAGAAGCTAGCAGTATAAAGGAAACAAATTAGCATATACCCTGAAATATTTTTGAAACAATAGAATAAATAATTTGGGGAATTATTTTAACTTCTCCCTACTGCCTATTTCTCTATCTTCCATTTTGAACCCTCTTCATATTTGTACATTGAGTTTCTCATATAACAGAAACCAGCAACACCCAAGTTTATGTGTCTGATCATTTCACTCAACACTGTGGTCTCAAGCTGCATCCATCTGACTACAAATCTCAAGTCTCTCCTACTGTATGTCACAGTAGTGTGCCACCATGTGTAAATACTACTTTTTGTTTATCCATGCATCTAGGTGTCTTCCCAAAAGAGTTAAGGCCATCACCTTACAGGGATACATGCATGCCTATGTTTGTAGCAGCACAACTTATAGAGCAAATCTTGGAAACCAGTCTCCTGGGGGGGATCTACTCTGAGCAAAGTTGAGCAAAGCTACAGGCCCAGCTCACCAGTATCCTTTGTGGGCTGAGTCCTGGTACCATCCAAGATTATGTTTGCCCTGTATTGGGGATGGAAGGGGAGCTCTCGGAAGGCCGTCCACCCTCTGTGTCCATAGATTCAACCAAGCTTGGATTTAAAATATTAAAAACAAAGAGGGTGGGAAGGGGGGAAAGGAGAAAATTTAAAAAATTAAAATGTATTACCCACATGTACCAACTCCCCATGATGGATGTGATCATTATGTACTGCAAATATGTACTAATACAATAATTTTTTTTTTTGTACCAGTGATCGAACTCAGGACCTTGCACTTGCGAGGCAGGCAGCAGAACTACTGAGCTAAATCCCTGGCCTGTCAAACATGTACTAATACAATAAAAATGTGGCCAGGTGTCATGGTACACATCTACAATTCCAGCACTCAAGAGACTGACGCAAGAGGATCACTGCCAGTTCAAGGCCAGTCTTCCCTACATAGTGAGTTCAAGGCCAGCCTGAACTACATAGCCAGACCCTGTTTTAAAAAACAAAACAACCCCTGCCCCCAAAGCCGGAGTGTGGGCCTTAAGAAGGGCGGGGGTTATAGTCTGGAGCTGAGAATATTTACAAATTTCTGAGTGTTTGGTTTTGTTTTGTTTTTGAGACTGGGTCTCACTAGGTAGTTCAGGTTGGCCTTGAACTCACTATGTAGTCCAGGCTGTGCTAGAACTCTCAGTGATCTTCCTGACTCAGCCTCCTGAGTGCTGGGACTACAGGCGTACCCTACCATCCTTGGCTATGTACATGTGTTTGGCAGTGGAAACATGTGGTATTTGTGAATTACAGGATGTTCCTCCCTGGTATTGGATTGTAGAAGAAAAGGAATGGCACATGAAAAAGATGATGACCCATTTTATAAGAGAGAAAGGCAAGGCCCAGAATTTTTTTAAAGATGTATGCTACATGATCTAAGATGTTTTGCCTAAAAACATTCTTTGAAGTCTCTCAATCTGTTCCTTTAACATTTTAACACGTCATTTTTGTTTGTTTGGTTGGTTGGTTTTTTGAAATAAGGTCTCCCTTGTAGTGCTGGCTGGCCTTGAACTATGCAGCTCATGAACCTCTTGCCTCAGCCTCCCAAGTGCTGGGATTACACTGAGAGCCAAAAGAGCTGAGGGTGAGGGTGGGGATTGAAGATGTGATCAAAGATGTAGCTCTAAGGCTGTAAGCAATGACAATTTAAAAGTTGTCTTGAAGGGATAAGTAAATTATTGTCAAAAAGCTCAATGGAGAGCTGGGTATGGAGGCTGAGGCAGGAGGATTACTGTGGGTTTCAGGCCAGCCTGGGCTACATAGTGAGTTTAAGAACAGCTTGAACTACATAGCAATACTTTGTCTCAGAAAACAAACACACACAGACACATACAGATACACACACACACACACACACACACACACACACATGCACACAAAGATTTCCTCAAAAGGATCTTTAACCAGGTACTTGAACACCTACTTGCTGGGTGCTGAGAATACTCAAATATTTCAAGGACTGTTGGAGACAGTCCCTGGCAACATACCAACAACCTGAAACTTCATTATGGGCTGTATTGGGATGGAAACATATAAGGACCAGGTGAAAAATGGACTGTAGGCCAAAGTACAAGTCTAAGAGGCCTGTGAAGTCACCTGGTGCCATTTTTCTGTCCTCTAACACAGAGTTGGTATAAGACACATACGGCAGATAGTTCAAGTTCCCAGCACATTGGACATGTTGGTGAGAGTCACCATGGTAGGAAGAGTCAGGTGGAAGCCTCCAAAACGGCCTCCTCCTCACCTGCCAAGATGCTGGACAGACTGCAGAGATCAGTACCCTTCCTAAAGAGTCCCTCTCAGATCACGAGAAATCTATCCAGCAGCTGCTAGATGATGCAAAGAAGAATAACATAAGACTGATAGGAGTCCACAAAAAAACAGGAGAAAGCACAATTGACATAAAAAACCTGTTCAGTGTAGTAATAGTAGAAAACTTCCCAGACAGAGGTGAAGAATTGGACATACAGATAAGTGAGGCATATAGAACTCCACCCAGCCATGATCAAAAAAAATCTACACCTAAACATGTAATAGTCAAGATCCCAGAAACCCAACAGAAAAACAAAATCCTACAAGCACTTAGAGGAAAGAAACAAATCATCTACAGAGGAAAGCCGATCAGAATCACAGCAGACTTCTCAACACAAACTCTCAAATCAAGGAGAGCCTGGAGTGAAGTATTTCAAGCCCTAAAAGAAAATAACTTCCAACCTAGACTGCTGTATCCTGAAAAATTATCTTTCAAAATCAATGGGCAAATTAGATACTTCCACAACACAGAACACCTGAGAAATTTCATGAACACCAAACCAGCACTCCAAACAATTATAAGCAATACCCTAGAAAAAGACAGTGAAGGTCACAACTCCATGAGGCCCACTAGAGGTAAGCCACCAGGCAAGGTAAGAAACTAAAGGAAAACGGGGGGGAAAAAAAAAAGAAATGAAAGCACCAACAACAGCAAAACATCATGACAAGGATGAGTCAGTATCTATCAATTATAACTCAATGTCAATGTCCTCGATTCACCAATCAAAAGAAATAGACTGGCAGAATGGATTAAGAAGCAAAACCCAGCAATATGCTGTATACAAGAAACACACCTAACTCAAAAGGAAATTCATAGACTGAAAGTAAAAGGATGGAAAACAGTTCTCCATGCCACAGGAACCCAGAAGAAAGCAGGGGTAGCAATCTTATTTGCAGACAAAGTAGATTACAAACCAAAACTAATTTAGAGAGACAAAGATGTTCACTACATCCTTGTGAAGGGAACAATCCAAGAGGAAGAGATGACAATCCTAAATATATATGCACCAAATACGAATGCCCCCAACTATACAAAACAAATATTAATAGACATGAAAAACCAAATAAACACTAACACAATTGTAGTGGGGGACCTCAATACCCCACTATCACAAATACACAGATCATCTAGACAAAAAGTTAACAAGGAAATTCTAGAACTGAACCAAGCGATTGAACAAATGGACTTAATAGATGTTTACGGAGTGTTCCACCCCACAAAATCGGAATACACATTCTTTTCGGCTGCACACGGGTCATTCTCCAGAATAGACCACATGCTAGCTCATAGGACATGTCTAAGTAAATGGAAAAGAACTGAAATTATCCCCTGTATATTATCAGACCATAGTGCAATAAAATTGGAGATCAATAACATAAGAAACTGCAAAACCCCATCAAACACATGGAAACTGAATAACATCCTCTTGAACAACCAATGGGTCACAGAAGTAATTAAAGAAGAAATTTAACAGTTTCTACAAGTAAATGAAAATGTCAGTGCAACACACAAGAATCTATGGGACACAATGAAAGCAGTTCTATGCAGGAAATTCATAGCAGTGAAGGCCCATATTAGGAAAACAGAGAAAACTCAGATAAATAACCTAATGCAGAACCTCAAGCTCCTAGAAAAAGAAGAGCATAATGAATCCAAAGCTCGGACAAGAGAGGAAATTATAAAGATCAGGGCAGAAATCAATGCAATGGAGACTAAGAGAACAATACAAAAAAATCAATGAATCAAAGAGTTGGTTTTTTGAAAGAATAAATAAAATCGATAAACCTTTAGCCAACCTTATCAAAAAAAGGAAAGAAAAGGCTCAAATCCATGCAATTAAGAATGAAAAAGGGGAAGTCACAACAGATCCAACAGAAATCCAGAGGATCATCAATACCTACTTCTAGAACCTCTACTCCAACAAAATGGAAAACACAGAAGAAATGGGCAGATTACAAGATACATACGAATTGCCAAAGTCAAATGAAGAAGATATAGAAATTCTAAACACCCCAATTACAATGAGTGAAACTGAAAATGTAATAAAATATTTATCAACGAAGAAAAGCCCAGGTCTGGATGGCTTCACTGCTGAATTTTACAAGACATTTAAAGAAGAACTAATGCCATTACTCTTTAAACTCATCAAGGAAATTGAAAGGGAGGCAATACTTCCAAATTCATTCCTGGAAGCAAGTGTTACTTTGATTCCAAAACCAGGGAAAGACCCAACCCAAAAAGAGAACTACAGACCAATCTCCCTAATGGACATAGATGCAAAAATAATCAACAAGATACTGGCAAACAGAATACAGAGGGTCATCAAGAAGATCATACACCCTAACCAAGTTGGATTTATCCCAGGGATGCAAGGATGGTTCAACATTCATAAATCAGTAACAGTAATACACCATATTAACAGAGTCAAGGACAAAAACCATATGATCATCTCAAGAGATGCAGAAAAAGCATTCGACAAAATCCAGCAGCCATTCATGATAAAAACCCTACAGAAAATTGGAATAGAAGGTCTTTATCTTAACCTGATTAAGGCTATCTGTGAAAAACCAACAGCCAACATCATACTAAATGGTCAAAAACTGAAAACTTTCACACTAAAATCAGGAACAAGACAAGGATGCCCACTATCACCACTCCTGTTCAATATTGTTCTGGAAACATTAGCCACAGCAATTAGAAAAGAGAAAGAAATAAAAGGAATAAAGATAGGAAAAGAAGAAGTTAAACTGTCATTATTTGCTGACAATATGATACTTTACATAGAAGACCCAAAAACCTCTGCCAGAAGACTTCTAGACTTAATTGACAGATTCAGAAGAGTAGCTGGATACAAGGTCAACACTCAAAAAACAATAGCCTTCTTGTACACAAATAACAGACTCACTGAGAGAGAAATTAGGAAACAATTCCTTTTACAATAGCATCCAAAACAATGAAATATCTAGGAATCAATCTAACAAAGGAAACAAAAGACCTCTACACTGAAAACTATAGCACTCTGAAAAAGGAGATCAAGGAGGATATAAGAAAATGGAAAGACATCCCCTCTTCCTGGGTAGGAAGAATCAACATAGTGAAAATGGCCATACTTCCAAAACTGCTGTATAGATTCAATGCAATGCCAATTGAAATGCCAACAATATACTTCACAGAACTAGACAAAACAGTCCAAAAATTCATTTGGAACTAGAAGAGACCTAGAATAACAAAAGCAATTCTAAGCAACAGAGACATGGCTGAGGGTATCACAATCCCCAACTTGAAATGATACTACAAAGCTACTGTGATAAAAACAGCATGGTACTGGCAAAGAAACAGACTCGAGGATCAGTGGAATAGATTAGAAGATGCAGAAACAACTCCAGACATACTCAGCCACCTCATCTTTGACAAAGGAGCCAACCACTCTCATTGGAGGAAAGATAGCCTATATAATAAATGGTGTTGGAAAAACTGGATTTCAACCTGCCAAAGATTAAAACTAGACCCATACCTATCATCATGCACTAAACTAAGACTGAAGTGGATTAAAGATCTAAATATCAAGACAGAAACACTAAACTTGCTGGAAGATAAGTTAGGTAGAATTCTTGAAGACATTGCAATAGGAAAAGGCTCTATGAACTTTATGAACTTTAATTCCCTCAGTAGCATGGGAACTAGCAGAAAGAATCAACAACTGGAATCTCATCTTATTAAAAAGCTTCTGCACTGCAAGAGAGACCATCAACAGAGCTAAGAGACAATCTACAATGTGGGAAAAAAATTTTAACAACTGTACCTCAGACAAAGGACTACTATCTAGAATATATAAAGAACTGAAAAAAATTAGACACCCTCAAATTCAAAGACCTAGTTCAAAAATGGGCATCTGAAATGAACAGACACTTCTCAGACAAAGAAGTATAAGCAGCAAATAAATATATAAAAAAATGTTCAGCATCAGTGGTCATTCGAGAGATGCAGATGAAAACAACACTGAGATTCCACCTCACCCCACAAAGAATGGATGCTATCAAGAAATCAACCAATAACAAATGCTGGCGGGGCTGTGGGGAGAAAGGAACCCTTCTCCATTGTTGGTGGGAGTGCAGACTGGTGCAACCACTGTGGAAATCAGTATGGACATACTTCAAACAACTAGGATTAGAGGTCCCATTTGGCCCAGCTATTCTCCTGCTGAGTATCTTCCCAAAAGAATTAAAAGAATCATACCACAGTGATATATGGTCACCCATGTTTATAGCGGCACAGTTTGTAATAGCTAAAGCTTGGAAACAGCCCAAGTGCCCATCAACTGGAAACTGGATAAAGAAGATGTGGGTTTTTTTTAAAATAAAATGGAGTACTACTCAGCCACAAAGGAGAAACTAGAGTCATTTATAGCTAAATGGATGCATATTGAGGCCATACTCTTTTTTTTTTTGTACCGGGGATCGAACTTGGGTCCTTGCGCTTGCGCAGCAGGCAGTGAAACCACTGAGCTAAATCCTCGGCCCAAGGCCATACTCTTAAGTGAAATAAATAGGACACACATGTGTAAATACCGAATTATTTCTCTAGTGTGAGAAACTGAAAGTGTAAATAAGGATTAAAAGGATTAAAATGAATAATTGATATTTTGAAATAGGATGAAGAGGTCCAAAGGCATAGGGGAAGTCTGAGGGGAAGGGGAAAGGAAAGAAGGGAAAGGAAAAATTATGAGAAAAGAAAAAAAAATGGAAAAGAAGTCTTTGTAAATAGGGAAGGGGGGGAAGGGCACACAGGTAATGGTGGACAAAAAAGAACCAAGATACATCATGTACAGGTACAAGCACCCAATGATAAATGTAAACGTATTGTATACTTAAAATGTACCAATCAAAGAATTTAAGGAGGAAAAAAAAAAGGAGTCTCTGTCATGTCTCTGTTTAATTTGCTGGTCTACGCCTTTGCAGAACCAGATGGATCCTCCAGACAATTGCTAGCTCAACCCAAAACAGCCTGAACCCAGCTGCACAGCCAGCTGTTGTCTCTTTGCTAGGGCAAATAATATAATCTCTGGGTATGCAGACTGAAGCCATTGATTTGGCAAATTGTTTGTGTCTATCTCAGCCAGGAAAGAAGATTGCAAACAGTTTGCTTCTCTGGCCATTTGTCACAACATTGCCCACGGCATCTGGGCTATCACTGCAGAAGATCATGCTGATTCAATGCATCCACAACATCATGCTGATCCAGGACAAGTGACAGGGTGCTAATGTGCCGAGTCCTTGGGAAGGCTCATGAGTTCCAGAGGGAGAGCTGAATTCTACACACATTACATTCGGGCACTTCCCCTGCAGTACGTTCTGCATATTCTGAGGTCAGGCAAACACCCAGACATTCACTTAAAAATCAAAGACAACTGCTGCATCTCGTACCCACTACTAGATGGAAGCAAGCAGAGAGGCCTGGAGGCTTCTTTGGGCTTTGGATGCAACACATTCCACACCTAGAACTTCTCTAGCTTGTATGTCAGGTGATACAAGGCTTTGAGTGGGACCCAAAATAGACGGCTCTGCAGCAGCCCCGGCTACAGGGCATTGCAACCTTGCTTCTTAGGACAAGGGATCCCCACACTCTAGTTATTCCAGATGCCAGGAGCAGGAAAAGTGATGATGTGAAGTTCATGATGATCCCCAGGAGAAGAATCAAACACCAAGACCCCAGGGTTGTAGAGAAAGGTCACACCCTCTACCACAGATCATTACACATCTTCTGTGAAACAAAACCTTAGTGGGTCCAGATAGGACTGGAACTCCTGATCTTGGGGTACCAAGCAACCATAAATCTGCAATTGACCATCCATGAATTGGGGAAAAGGCGCCAAGTCAAGTGGGCCCAGGGGCAAGCCAGCATGAGTTGGAGATGGCATCTGGAATGGAACATGGACAGGAGGAAGTGACACACACACCTGTGGCACAAGCAATGAGTCCAGAGTGCCTGACACCCACAGGGCGACATCACAATATCTGCTATGGAACAGTGTCCCTCTTCAGCTCACACCCACTAGGGGAAAGTTGGACACATGAAAGTGGGTAAAAGGTGTGAAGGTTTTTTGCTTTGTCTTGCCCCCCCCACCCCCCACCCCATACCAGGAATCAAACTCAAGACCTTGTGCTTGCCAGGCAGGCACTGTGCCACTGAACAAAATCCCTGGGCCTGGTTTGGGTTTTTTTGAGGCAGAGTCTTGCTATGCAGTTTGGGCTGATGTTGAACTCACCTATGTAGCCCAGGCTGGCTTTAAAGCTTGATGTCACCATGTAACCAAGGCTGCCCTCAAACCCTCCAAGATCCTCCTGCCTCAAACTCCCCAGTGCTGGGACTACAGGTGTGTGCCACCACTCATGGCACTGAGTTTTTTTTGTTTTATTTATTTATTTATTTATTTATTTATTTTGGTACCGGAGATTGAACTCAGGACCTTGTGCTTTTGAGGCAGGTGGCGGAACCACTGAGCTAAATCCCCAGCCCCTGTCACTGAGTTTTTAAAATGTAACACAGCACTGGGCCACAGAGGCCCCCTGCCCAATGTCCTCTCCTATGTGAAGGATTAATCTGCTCTAAGGCGACACTGTCCAATAAACCTAAATTAATTAAAATAAATAAATTAAATGTAAGAGATCTCAGACCATGTAACATGGCATGGGAACAGGTCACATGATCAGTACCAAATTAAAAAAAATTTTTTTTTTTTTTGCAATACAATACTGGAGATTGAACCCAGGGCATTTTCACTGAGCTACATTCCCAGCCCTTTTTTTTTTGAGGCAGAATCTCACCAAATCACCAAATTGCCCAGGGCGGGCTCAAACTTGCCTCAGCCTCCCCAATGTTTTTTGTTTTTTGAACCCAGGGTCTTTCACTGAATTATATTTCAGCCCCTCCTATTTTGGCAGTACTAGGATTAAACCCAGGGTCTTCACATCGAGTTACATCTTCAGCCCTTTTCAATTTTTTTTATGCTGATATTACAAGCATATGTCATCACCTCCAGCTCCAGTCCTTTATATGTTTTATTTTGAGATGAGATCTTTTTATTTTATTTATTTATTTATTTATTTATTTATTTATTTATTTTGGTACTGGGGATTGAACTCGGGACCTTGCGCTTTCAAGGCAGGCGCCAGAACCACTGAGCTAAATCCCCGGCCCTGAGATGAGATCTTTTTTAGAAAAAAAAAAAATTAATTTTAGCCCCAGGTGGTGGTGCACACCTGCAATCCCAGCACTGGGGAGGTTGAAGCAGGAGGATTGCACTGAGTTCAAGGCCAGCCTGGACTACATAGCAAGACCCTGTGTCAAAAAAATTTTTTTTAATTTTTTTTTTTTAGATTTTTTTTTTTTTTTTTTTTTTTTGGTCCTGGGGATCGGGACCTTGAGCCTTTGAGGCAGGCGCTGGAAACACTGAGCTAAATCCCCGGCCCTATTTTTTTAGATTTTTGAAATGGTCTCACTATGTAGTTCAAACTGGCCTTGAACTCACTCACTATATAGCCTGAAACTCACAGTGATCCTCCTGCCTCAGCCTCCCAAGTGCTGGGATCACAGGTGTGCACCACCACACCTGATTTGAGATAGGATCTTGCTCAATTGTCCAGGTTGGCCTTGAATTTATGATCTTCCTGCCTCATCCTCCCAAGCAGATTACAGGTGTGTACCAGTGTACCTGGCTTGTGAATGTATTTTAGTCACGTTAATGTCCATCAGAAAGCCCTATGGCATGGGTCCCAAACACCCAAATGAATGAAATAACTTGACCCAATGATGGGTATCAGAACTGAGAGAAGACAGGGCCTCAGGGGCAGAGCTGGAGGCTGAGCAGGGGTCGACGAACATGGATTCCTATTACCAAGGCCAATCTAGCAGTTCCTGGCTTTCGAAGGTTCCAGTGGCTGGCATTAGATGACAGTGGTGAGCCTCTAGCACAGCACTAGTCCTTGAGAAGATGTTCACTCCTCAGTCACAAGTGGACTGCTACACAGGGCACCTTCCTTTCCTCCTGCAAGAGCCGATGTTTTCCTCACAGGAACAGATGTTTCCTCTGGGTCTGGTTTGCCTTCCCATCTGCAGGGCTCAGCTGGCATCGTGAAGCCATGAGAAAATGTTCAGTCTGCGGACTTGCAACGAGGTGGTTCCCACTGTGGAAGGGAAGAGCTCCTTCACAGACCTCGGCTGTGCCACACGCCACCTTCTGTAGAAGCTGCCGGCTGGACCCCAGCCACACAGAATTCCCAACAGGAAGAACACAAGACCTGGCCATAAACGGAGCACACAGGAGTGGCCGAAGTCAATGCACTCTTAGTGACTCCCCTGCCCGGGGCTCCCTCGGGGTCAGACCCTGAAGATGAGAGCTCCTGATCCCCAAGCTGAGTGCATTCTCACCAGGAGACACAGAAAAGTTCCCATGGATGGGCTGCTTCCACCTGGGCATGTGGGGCTCTCCAGTCATCATCTCGGCAGGGTTCACTGACCCTCATCAGGATTGCTACTGAATGAGGGGAGCAGAGAGGGTGTGCACAGAACTCACCGAGGGTAACAAGTGCAGTGCTGCAGTCACAGAGGCCAGATTCCTTACTTTGCACAGAAGTAAGTGGTGGGTTGGACTGCATTTTACTCCTGGGGAAATGCACACCTTGGGCTAAAAGGCACATACAAAGCCAGGTGTGGTGGTACATACCTCTCAGTACTCTGGGAGTCTGAGGCAGGGGGATTACAAGTTTGAGCCCAGCCTGGACAAGTGAATGATTTAGTGGGGGTGGGGGGGAGGGAAGAGAGAGAGAGAGAGAGAGAAAAGAGTGAAAAGGTCCTGGGTTCAATTCTGAGTACTGAAAGGAAATTAAAAAGTCCTCTTTCAACAAAGTCCTCAGTCCTCAGCACTGTAAGTAGGGTGGTAATTGACAGTTCCTAGCTGTTAGTGTCTAAATCAGCTCAGATTTTCATCTTATCTTTTCTCAGGGTGGTCCCCAGCCCATGACCGGGCAAGACCCACCTATTTCCATCCACTGGGGAACTCATTTAAGCAGGACCCTCTTTGTAGGTTCAGTCTGTTGATCCTGCTAATGTGTCTTTTCTGTCACGGATGTCCCCACTCACAATAAACTTCTCTATTCCTTCTTTTCCATGTCTACTGCTAGGACCATCTACTCAGCACAGCAGTATTTGGAATCAGACTTCTGAACTGAACTCGTCATTCTCTGCTCCTAATCTTGGGATGTATAACCTAATGAATCAGAACTGCTATTTTCTCCTATAAAAAAAAATTGTTTTTGGCAGGGTTGAGACAGGGTCTCCTTACATAGTCCAGGCTAGCCTCAAATTCGCAGCAATCCTGCTTCAGCCTCCCAAGTGCTGGGACTACAGGTATGTGCTGTCATGCCCAGCCTCATATATGAAATTTCTTTTTTCTTTCGTACCGGGGATCAAACTCAGGACCTTGGGCTTGCAAGGCAGGCGGTGGAACCACTGAGCTAAATACCCTGCCCTCTCACATATAAAATTAAAGATACTTATTCTTTTCATACATTACATGGTCACTCTGAGGATAACACGAACATATTCAGGAAATTGTTATGCAATTTAAAAATCACTATATGATTTTTATTAAAAGGCCTAATGTTTTTGTTAAAAAGTTTTATTAAAAAGTCATAAATGCTGGGTGTGGTGGTGCATGCCTGTAATCCCAGCACTCGGGAGGCTGAGGTAGGAGGATCGCTGAGAGTTGGAGGCCAACCTGGGCTAAGTGAAATTCTGTCTTGAAACAAACAAACAGTCGTAAAGCATTTCCCAGATTACCAAACAATCCTCAACAGTTTAAAAAAACTTCAAACAGACGATAGTTTTCAAGCCTTTTTCTTTTCTTTCTTTTTTTTTTTTTTTGTACCGGGGATTGAACTCGGATCCTTCCGCTTGCAAGGCAGGCGGCGGAACCACTGTTTTCTTTTCTTTTTTGCTAAGCCCTTTCAAAGCTAGTACAGTGTTTGTGGGTCTTTTGTAGCTTTATTTATTCCCAGACAGTAATTTATACACTTAGATATCTTACTTGACAGTCAGATAAAGACCTAAAGAATTGTAGAGTACCACAGTAACCTGCCCTGGAAAAATGTTGGTTTGTTTCTTTTCATTTCAAGGATGTTACTAAAGTAGAGGAAACAAGAAACATTGAAACATTTTTTTTGAGAAAACACAGTGGCTAGAGTATTGGGGGAAATACTTAGCATCCTGTTACCATGAAACCTTTCGCGTGTGTGTGTGTGTGTGTGTGTGTGTGTGTGTGTGCGCGCGCGCGCGCGCGCCAGCGTGAGTCAGGTAAAAAGGAACTTTGTATACATGGATAAATATTATAATTTTAATTACATGTACATAAAACCCATTTTTTTTTTTTTTTGTACCAGGGATTGAATTCCAGACCTTACGCTTGCGAGGCAGGTAGTGGAACCACTGAGCTAAATCCCCGGCCCCAGTAAAACATTTCTTAAAAACATTTTTAGCACTTGTTCTCTGGGTGCATACTTACATGTGTATTGAAGAGAGCTAGTGATTGATTAGGTCAATGCTTTTTGTCAGAAAAACTTTTAGCAGTTACTTTTTCACAAAAAAGAAAGTAATTTTTTTCTATAATCTGCTGTTTGCTTGGCTGGTAATTCCAAATTACAGTCAGTTTTCTCTCTTCCAGTCCCCCCCCCCCACCCGCCCCTTTTCCCCCCCAGGTACTGGGGATTCAACCCAGGGCCTTCGCACTGACCTGTATCCGTAGCTTCTTTTAAAATTTTTAAATTTTGAAACAGGATCTCCCTAGGTTGTTAAATTGCCCAGGCTGGGCTGAAACTTGTGATCTTCCTGCCTCAGCCTTCCAGGGTGCTGGGATTACAGGCAGGAACCACACTCAGCTTTTCTGTCTTTTAAAAGGCATATCTCTGATTCGAATTTGAAAGTGACACATGTTCAGTTATAAGTTTTGAGAAATTGTAGTTTCATATAAACAACTGTAAGAAGGCTACTGACCAAAGTCCATTTGCTTTTTTGCTCATGCTGCCCAAAGCGCTTTTTCAGAAGAAGGCATGGTGCGTCAAAGCAGATCTATAGGCCTAAAATGCCCAGCTGAGTGGCAGGGCTAAAATTTTTCCCTATTTATTCAGATGTCAGAACAATATTAACTGTGGCTGAAAAGGCAGGGTTAATCTAAATAGTTTTACACATTTTTTTTTTTTTTGGAGGCAGCGTCTCACTGTGTAGTTCAGGTCTCACTGTGTAGTTCAGGCTGGCCTTGAGCTCACAGTGATACTCTCGTCTCAGCCTCCTGAGTGCTGGAATTACAGCTGAGGAGGCTGAGGCAGGAGGACAGCTGCGAGTTCGAGGACAGCCTGGACTATAGTGAGATCCTGTCTTTAAAAAAAAGTTTCATCCTAGTTTAGCATGCCTAGCAGAGTTTTGATTGATTTGACTTCCTGGAAGCTCTACAATTGAACAGAACTTGAAACAGGCTGAAGCCCGGTGACATCCCTCCAGACAAAGTTCCCTAAACAGTACACAATGACGAAACTCAGGCAATAAAACCCTGAAGAACAGGAATATAAACGGTAGTGTTCCTAGGATATTGCTGAGTTTTCATTTCGCTGTTTTAGAGTTCCACTGAGCTTCTTTTTTTAAATCTTATTCTCAACCTCTATTTTTAAATTTATTTATATATATATTTATTGGTACATTTTAGGTATAAAATACATTTACATTTATCATTGAGTGTTTGTACCAGAACATCATGTATCTTAGTTTTTATTTTTTCTCCCATTACCCGTGCACTCTTTACCCCCTCCACCCTTCCCTATTTACACAGAGTTTGATTCCATTTTTTTTTCTTTCTCATAATTTTTCCTTTCCCTTCTTCCCTTTCCCCTTCCCCTCCCACCATCCCCTAACCCTTGGGCCTTTTCTAATTTCAAATTATCAATTATTCATTTTAATCGTTTTCATCCTTATTTACACTTTCAATTTCTCACACTAGAGAAACTATTCGGTATTCAACCTCTATTTTTATGTTGCATATTGGCTGCATACGATTCCTTCGGTGGGGCAGCTGGAGTAGGCACAGAATCCTTTTCTCTCTAGTTTTCTCAAGGCCGCCAGGAGAACCCACTGTGTGTACAGCCCAGCACATCTGAGCACAGTTTGCCCACAGACACTGTCGCTCGAGACCAAGGGAACACGGTCTCAGGTGAAGGTGCCCTGAGAGTCTGGAGTTCCAGCAGCCCAAGATCCTCCTTCCCCCGAGCCCGCCGCCTGCGCTGAACTCACACCTGCGTTCTAGGGCCCAGCAGACAGCCGGCGGGGGCGTCAGGGGGCGGGGCTTGCGTGGGGCGGAGGCTCCAGGGCGGGGCTTGCGTGGGGCGGAGCGGCGGGTGCGTCACCGGCGTGCGGCACGTGCCCGTGTTTACGTCCCTCGTGGAGCGCCGACGTCAGCGGGCTATGGCAACATTGTAGCGAGGCTGAGGCTCAGAGTGGAGTGGCGGTATCCGCGTATTAGGCAGCTCAACTTGGGAGGGCCTCAGGGCCAGTGCGCAGAGTACTGGCCCGCGCAGGCACTGGCCTTGTTCCGGGCGGGTTCGGCGGGAAGCGGGCGAAGTGAGAGGCCCCGCGGCGCGCGCATTGTCTCCGAGCCGCGCCACTTGGCGGAGTGGGGAGGGGGAGCGGCCAAGATGGCTGCGGGCGCCCGGCACGGCTGACGGGGCGGCGCGACACCATGGCCTTCGCTTTGGAGGAGACGCTCGAGGCCGACTGGGTGGCCGTACGGCCCCATGTGTTCGACGAACGCGAGAAGCACAAGTTCGTCTTTATCGTGGCCTGGAACGAGATTGAGGGCAAGTTCGCCATCACCTGCCACAACCGGACGGCGCAGCGGCAGCGCAGCGGCTCCCGGGAGCAGGCGGGGGCGTCAGGCCCGGCCCGGCCCGAGGCCTCGGCTCCCGCCACGCCGGTCGTCAGTCCGGGACCCCGCAGGAGCGCGGCCGGCGGAGGGGCGGGCCGCCCCGGGGACAGCCCGGCGCGCAGGGCCCCGGATCCTGGAGATGCCCGGCCGGCGGCCTCCGCGCGCGTGCTGAGCGCCTGCGGGGCGGCCGCCGAGGAGATCGAGGTACTTGACGCGGGCGCGGAGCCCGAGCCGCCGGGCGAGGAGTGCAGCTGGGCCGGGCTTTTCTCCTTCCAGGACCTTCGCGCCGTACACCAGCAGCTGTGCTCCGTGAACTCTCAGCTGGAACCCTGCCTGCCCGTGTTCCCCGAGGAGCCCTCCGGCATGTGGACCGTGCTGTTCGGGGGCGCCCCCGAGATGACGGAGCAGGAGGTGGATGCGCTGTGCTACCAGCTGCAGGTCTACCTGGGCCACGGCCTGGACACCTGCGGCTGGAAGATACTGTCCCAGGTACTCTTTACCGAGCCCGATGACCCGGAGGAGTACTACGAGAGCCTCAGCGAGCTGCGCCAGAAGGGCTACGAGGAGGTGCTGCAGCGGGCCCGGAAGCGCATCCAAGAGGTGAGGACCAGACCGGCGCCGGCACGGCTTCCGGTTCTTCTGCCTGCCGCAGTCTAAGCGCGGCAGAGGGCTGGGTTCCTGGTCGTGTCTCGGCTTTTCTCTTTTCAGTGGTTTTTTTACTTGCTCTATGAGAATAGGTTCTGTGCAGCAAGTACATTCTGTTTACTACTTAGCATTGGTAACGAGATTGCTCAAAAAAGGAAGAAAAAGAAAAGATATCCTGTAAACGTAGGCTAAATGAGCATTACTCTTGTCCCTGAAGGTTTTTCCACAGTAACCGCTGAGATACCAACTCTTATTGCCTGGTGTCGCTTTTATTGACTCAAAATAGTTTGCCTTATGGAGCCAGGTTGATTGTGTTTATTTTCTTTATGCATTCTGGCAACGTGGGCACATTTAAAATTCTTGTTATTTAGTTTGGATTTGGGGAATGGGTACTGCTGGAGGTGGAACCCAGAACAACGAGACTGCTGAGCAGGTGGTTTACTCCTGAGCTTCAGCTCTTAAATCCCTTTTTTGGAGGCAGGGTCTCTGTATAGTTCAGTGTGCACTTGAACTCACTTTGTTGTTGGTTTGTTTTTGGTTTTTGGTTTTTTTAAGCCAGGATTTCGCTCACTAGTTAAAACTGGCTATGTATCCCGGGGAGGCCTGGAACTCGTGGCGACCCTGTTGCCCAGCTGTGCTGGGATCACAGTTGTGAGCCACCAAACCTGGCTTTGAACTCACTTTGTACCCCAGGGTGGGTACAAACTTCCTGTCTCAGCCTCTGGAGTTCTGGGATAGTTGGCGAGCACCTCCACGCTCGGCCCTAAATTCATTTGTGTGTGGGGGGGGTGCGGTACTGGGGATTGAACTCAGGACCTTGCTGCCTGCAGCCCCGGTGCCACTGAGCTAAATCCCCAGCCCCCTAAATTCATTTTTAAATGAGTGGTCTCTGCGAATGAAAAAGAAGGGACTCAAAATTGGATGCACATGTACTTTTAGGATATCTCAAGTCTGTGCATCCATTTCAGGTTTCAGTCCTTCAAGTTTTAAGGAGAAAAACGTCTAGGGCAGGAATGCGCATTTTACTTTTGTACTTGGTGTAAGAGTGAAAGGAGCATAAAAACTTTGTCTCTCTCTCTCTATATATACAAATATATTAAGTATATAAATATATATAAAATTTAATTTTTGAGACAGGTTCTCCTAGAGTTGCCCAGGCTTGCCTTGAGCTGGAGATCTTTCAGCAGTCTCCAGAGTAGATGGGATTACAGGTGTGTAATACCACACCTGGCTATACATAATACTTTTTTATGAGACAGGGTCTCACTATATAGTTCCACCTGGCTTGTTTTGGTTGTTCTCTTCTGTTCTTTTCCTTTTTTTTGGTACCAGGGATCGAACCTCAGAACCTTGTGCTTGTGAGGCAGGTGAGCACCAGCCCTAGGCTGGCTTTGAAAATCCTCTGGCCTCAGCCTCTCTAGTGCTGGGATTATAGGTGTGTACCACCACACCTAGCAATACCAAAATACTTATATATCTTCTGTTATCCATATTTTGGTTTACAGTACTTTATCCTAAATGTTACCCATCATAAAGTGATCCTAGAGTTCCAGGGATCTCTTTTAACCCCGCCCCCTTTTTACAGTAGGGATTGAACCCAGGGCTTTCATACTCATCATCGACACCCCAACCGTTTTTAATTTTTGAGACAGTCACGCCAAGTTGCAAAATTGCCCAGGCTGGCTTGAATTTGCCATCCTTCTGCCTCAGCCTTCCAGAGTGTTGGGATTACAGGCATACACCATCATTTATTTCCTTCTGGAGTCTTTCTGAAATTCTTTTTGGAAGAATGTGACAGAATTCACAGGTATTCCTTATAGTGTTTTGTGAAAATTGACTGTTCTTTCCTTTGTTTATATATATATATATGTGTGTGTGTGTATATATATATGTATATATATATGTGTGTATATATATGTGTGTATATATATATGTGTATATATATATATATATTTTTTTGTACGGGAATCGAACTCATGACCTTGCACTTTAGAGGCAGGCAGTGGAACCACTGAGCTAAATCCCTGGCCCTCCTTTGTTTATATTTTTGAGCCAAGGTCTCACCGTGTAGGTTGACCTTGAACTCCCAGTCCTGCCTCTGCTTCCAGAGTGCTGGGATTACAAGCATTCACCACCATGCCTGGTTACTGTGCAGTATTTTAAACTGCAGGAACAAAATTAGTGATTCTTTAACTTAATACAGATTACATATATGGAAACTAGCTTTTTACACAGTAGCAATATTTTCATCCGTTAATGAGTAGAACTTTTATTTTTTTAACTTTAGTGATACCCAGAAAAAGTGACTGTCTCTGGTATTTCAATTCAAATGGGGCAAAAGCGGGGGAAAAAAGTGAGATACTGGTTCAATCCCCATTATCACAAACATAACAAAACTGCCAAAAAATAGAGCTTGCTAATGAAGGAGATATGTTTTGTGTGTGTGTGTGTGTGTGTGTGTGTGTGTGCGCGCGCGCGCTAGGGACTGAACCCAGGGTCTTGCATGTGCTAGGTAAGTACCGCACCACGGAGGTACATTCTCAGCCCATTTTTAAATTTTGAGACAGAGTCTCATTAAATTGCCCATGCTGGCCTGAAGCTTGTGATCCTCTTGCCTCAGCCTGCAGAGTAGCTAGGATTATGTAGAGGTGTGCACCACCACACGTAGCGGGAGGGGGAGTTTACAGTTTTTATTTATTTATTTATTTTTGTGCTGGGGATCAAACTCGGTCCTTGCACCTTGCGCAGCAGGTGGCAAAACCACCTGAACTAAATCCCCAGCCGGAGTTTACAGTTTTTGAAACAATAACCTTTCCTAATTAAAGTTCTTTTGATCATATTCGATATTCTTTGAGAGAAAAAAGTTAAATTTTAAATTGTATTTTGTATTTAGGAAACAACTCAATGTTTACTATAAATGTGTTAAACAATAAATTATATTTTTTTGTCTTTTATTATAATTGACTTGAATATTTGAAAAACAGTCATCAAAGACATCAGATAAGTTTGCTTATAATCCCTGTCCTGTTTAGTGGTAGTGGGGATTGAACCCAGTGTCTTCCCACTGAGCGACAGGGTCTCTAGTTCAGGCTTGCCTCTGTGGAGCCCAGGCTGGCCTTGAATTTACTATGAGCCTATCTTCCTGCCTACCCTTGTTTGTACTGTATTGGGAGACGATATGAGAAGTTGAGAGACTGTGGAAAGTGTGATGTGATGAGGAATGGTGTCCTCTATGGGCAGGCAAGAAGATGGACACACATAGGGAACCACCATGTATTTGTGTTCTCTAGCTCCATACATTTTTTGTTGTCTCAGTAGTTTCCAGTAACTGTTTTTGCAGGGCTGGGGATGGAACTGGGGTCCTTGGATGTTGCTGCCATTAGGAGTTTGAACAGAGTGCTGAGTTACACCCCCAGATCCTCCCTCCTTTTAAAAATTTTATTTTGAAACAGGATCTTTCTTTTTGAGACAAGGTCTCACTATGTAGTTCAGGCTGGCTTTGAACTTCTGGTGATCCTCTTGACTCAGCCTCCCAAGCTCTGGGATCACAGGCATGCACCACCATGCCCAGCTGAAAGGTCTTGGAGTATCAGGATAGGTTTGAATTTGAGATCCTTGTGCCTCATACAACAGCTTGTCAATCTAGATATATCTGGTAATCAAAGACATTTTAACAGATAATATTAGAAAATTTAGCTGGGCGTGGTGGCACATGGCTGTAATCCCAGCACTAGGGAGCCTGAGGCAGGAGGATCTCAGTGAGTTTGAGGACAGCCTGGGCTACATAGTGAGACCCTGTCTCAAAGAAAAGAAAAATTTAGTCCTGTGATCATTTTTAAAAAAAATTTCTGTGGTTCTATTTTTTAGTCTTTTGTTCTATAGGATTCCTTTATCTATGGAATTCAGACCTATGGGGGTTGGGTTTTTTTTTTTTCCCCAAAAGTGGTCAATAATTGTTGAAAGAATTAAAAAATAAAACTGACTGTACAACTAGATTGTTAAGGTCATTGGCCTTGACAGTATCTTGGAATTCTCTTTATCACTCCTAGTTCAGAACCACACATTTTACAAGCTCTCTTTAATATTAGTATATATAAAGAACACCAGAGGTTTTTTGTTTTGTTTTTCTACAACAAGAGTTTAAAGGGTATGGAAGATGTTTTATTTATTTTTGTAGTGCTGGGGATTGAACCCAGGGCCTCATATTTACTCAGCCAAGTGCTTTACCACTGAACTACATTCCCAGCCCAAGATGTATACTTTTAAGGTATAGTTGTTCTTAAATACAGTTTTTACAAATTGATAAATGTAAATTCTTCAAGGGAATCCTGCTTTAAAAAGTAGGAGAAAATCTCCTGTAATTGTTACTAACTTTATTTATTTATTTTTTGCGACAAGGTCTCACTATGTAGTCCAGGCTGGCCTTGGACGAACTCGAAGCAGTCCTTCTGCCTAGCCTCCCAAGTGCTGGGATTACAGGCATGCTACACCACACCTGGCCAATAACTTTAAATTAAAGTGGCCTTTTTCAGGGTGGTGAGTTCCTTGTAAGAAAGGCTATGGTTGGGTTTTCATGGGGTTCCTTAAGTAGCATGCAAAGTTTTATATGTGGGCATATTTAGAGAAAAAGGCTTTCATCAAGCTTTTAAAGATGTTTCTCAAAAAAGAGTTTTAAGGCCGGGGATTTAGCTCAGTGGTTCCGCTGCCTGCCTCACAAGTGCAAAGACCTGACTTCGATCCCCGATACCAAAAAAAAAAAGTTTTAAAATTGCCATTGTGAATTATCTTTGTGAGGTTATAGGACCTCTGTTAGTGTTTAATTTTTGTAATATACTTAAGATTTAATGTGAAATCATAAAATTACTCCCATATTTTTTTCTTCTTAAAGTTTGTGTTAATACTTCACTGTCCGGGCATGGTAGTACATGGCACATGCCTATAATTCCAGCACTCTGAGAGGCTGAGGCAGGAGGATCGATAATTCAGGCCCAGCCTGGGCAAATTATCGAGACCCTGTGTCAAAATGCAAAATAAAAGAAGTAGGATGTAGTTCAGTGCCAAAATCCTGGGTTCAGTCACCAGTACTACAAAAGTAAAAGATTCACAGCTTCGCTCAACTCGCTGAGAATTATTTAATCTTGTAAGGACTTAATAATATCAACAAATTATATTTAGGTAATAGAAGAATTGTAAGGTTATATATTACTGAAAGCCTCAAAGGAAATCTGAAATTTGTTACTGGCAGGTTTGCCTTGGACTTTTATGAGGGTTTAATGTAGGAAGTGCCATTTATGAAGCAGGCACTTGATCCTGTATGAATGAATGCAAGTGCCATCAGAGCCTCTTTATTTTTTATTTATTTTTGGTTTTGTTTTTGAGACAGGAAAACAGGGCCTCACTATGTAGTTCAGACTGGCTTTGAATTCACTTAGTAGCCCAGGTTGGCCTTGAACTCACAGGAGTCCTGTGGCCTAAGCCTTCTGAATGCTGGGATTGTAAGTAGGCCTTGGTTATTGGTTAGAGCAAGGTTTACATCACAGTATGTGTGCATAGATGTTCCATACTGAGGCTTACCTTTGAGGCTTACCTCTGTTGACTTGGATTTTGTAAATAATGGTTTATGTATAAGGACAGCTATTCTTGAAATGATTAGTTATGGTACTTTAGAGAGTAAATTTTAATAATGGTGGTAGGTCAGTACTACTTTGGAATTAATTATGTTTACAAAAATGTGTTCAATTCCATTTTCTTTCCCTTTTAAACCACTGTTTCAGAGTAGTGTGTGCTTTCAAAAAGGCATGCTGTACACGTTACCCAAGCATTTGAAATCAGAAAGACCTGGATTTGAAGATTCATTTCTGATAATCTGCTCAGTTATTTAATCTTTTTAAAATAGGAAAATGATGGCTGGGGATTTAGCTCAGTGGTTCCGGAGCCTGCCTCGAAAGCGCAAGGTGCTGAGTTCGATCACCAGTACCAAAAAGAAAATAGCAAAAATACCAGAAGACTTTCATCTTTTTTTTTTTTTTTTGAGACAAGGTCTCACTATGTAGCAGTCTAGGTTGGCCTTGAACTTGAAGTGATTCTCCTGCTTCAGCCTCCTGAGTTCTGGGGTTACAGGCCTGTGTCACCATGCCTGGCCAAAAAAGGCTTTTATCTTAAGAATTAAGTAAGACCATGAAAAAGTACCTAGCAAAGTGCCTGGCATTTACAAAAGAGCCTTTGTGAAAATATTATTTTTCTATTTCATATAATTAGGATTCTCTAGAGTTTTTCATTCAACCCTTCTTTTGGAGGTTTTAACTTGTATTTATTGGCACCCCTTAGGTATTGGTCTCTTCATGTTACCTTTGTTTATCTTCACCACTGTCTTCCAAGATAAGTAGACAAGCTGTTTTGTTTTGTTGTTTGTTTGCAATAGGGTCTGGCTGTGTAGCCCAGGCTTGCCTTGGCACTTCCTCAGCCTCCTCATGCTGGGATCACAGGTGTGTGTCCTATAGAAACTTGGTGGTTCTGTGTGTGTGTGTTGCCCTGCTGGGAAAGGATCCCAGGGCCTCAGACATGTCAGTTAAACACTACCACTGAGCTACATCTCCAGCACAAATGGGTGTTTGATGCCTGTTTTACTGAAGCAGAAGTTGAGATGTCAAGAGGATATAGTGACCAAACTCAGTCAAGCCTAGATTTGTCTTAATTCCGATTTGTTCCTTTTCTGTCAGGCCTTGCCACCTGTTGAGTGTCTTAATGCAGAGGATCCAGAGGCCTATTATTCTTTCCTTTGAAGACATTAGAAGACATGTCAGTCTCTATTTCAAGTCAAGTAGGGGTATAGCTTGATGGTAGAGCACTTGCTTGGTATGAGAAGTCCTGGGCTTGACCCCCAGCATTGGGGAAAAGGAAAGAAAAATTACTTTTGCACTTTTTTTTTGTATCGGGTATCGAACTCAGGTCCTTGCACTTGCGGGGCAGGTGGCAGCACCACTGAGCTAAATCCCTGGCCCTAGAAAAATTATTATTTTTTTTTTTTGGTACTGGGGATGAACTCGGGTCCTTGGGCTTGCTCAGCAGGCAGCGAAACCACTGAGCTAAATCCCCAGCCCTAGAAAAATTACTTTTAGGTAACTCATTTCACATTAATGACAAGGTGGGGAGCAGTCTGCATGTTGTGTTTTAGAAGAAAGAGGTTTTCTGGAGATGGAAGGATAGGTTTTTATTAGAGTGCCCAGTCAGTTTGTTGGTGGTCCTCCTTCTCTTTAGTGGTGGCTAGGAACCTGTCCTAGGCTTGGTATACTGTATGTTAGGCAAACACTACTGCTGAGTGATACTCCTGGCTGTTGGTCACATTTTATATTTTCAAATGACTCAGCGAGGCTGGGCATGTTGGCACTTGTAGTCCCAGCTACCCTAGAGGCTGAGGTAGGTGGATTGCAAGTTTGAGGCTATGCTGGGCAATTTAGCGAAACCCTGAGGTTGTGGCTCAGTGATAGAGTTTAATCCTCATACCTCTAACAAAAAAAAGCACTGCCAGAAACAGCTCCTAACTTTGGAGGTTATTTAACAGAAACAACAAGGTGCTGTTAGAGCACTATTTGCCAACTAATCCTTTTCCCAATTCTGACTTTCTTGATTTCCTTAGAAATCTAAGATTAGTTTTGCAGGTCTGGTGCCCTGTTGAAACTACAACTACTGTATATACATCTAAGGTATTGTTAGCAGTTGATGGGTGCCCCGGGGTATTTTTTCCAGGTTCTTCGTATCCTGAACAGAGAATTGGACAAGACATATAGAAAAGGTAATTGGGATGTGCATTTATTGAAGGTGGCAAAGAAGTACACAATTCAGGGTAAGAGCAAGCCTTGAGGATAAAGGAGAGGGATCTGTTGTGTCTGGAGTTGTTTATCTAGACTAGCTTCTCCCTCTTGTAGAGAAGGCATTGGTATGCTTGTCCTATTGAAAACCCACTTAGCTTGTTGCCAAATTTAGTGTCCTCTGCTTGGTTTTGCACCAGCCCTAATTTCCTGTCTCTATGACAGAATTTTATTTTGTTTAGAGAAACATTTATTTGTACATTTTATATGATACCTAATAGCATTCATAGTAAGGAATTTGCACCTGTACATGATATATACCCCCCCCCCATTTCTGTGACAATTGTAGAAGGCCTAGGATGCTGTTGCACTGGGCAAACAAGCCATGACCCATGATTAGGTATAAACAAGTAGTAGAAGCAGGCTCAGGGTGTGACACACTGGTTACAATGCAGAGAGCTGTCCTATCTGACAACTTTTGTCTAGAGACATCAAAAGTCAGGGCAGGGGGCCAGGGGTTTAGCTCAGTGGTTCCACCGCCTGCCCTGCAAGCACAAGGACCCGAGTTCGATCCCCAGTACCAAAAAAAAAAAAAAGTCAGGGCATTACATGTTGAGGAGTGAGGGAGTTGCAGCCTTGTAGGACCTAGGTATTGTAGCTTGACCCCTTGTCTGATCATATAGCCCGATGAAAACAGGGCAAACTGCTGTGACTGTGAAGCAGTAATAAAGCAAAGTGAATTTTTTAAGATTATTAACTAATGATGAAAGGTTTATGTTGGAAGCTACTAAGATAATGATTTTGATGCTAATTATTTTCTTCATTCTTTTGTCCAAGTGAATGTTTGGCCATTTTTCAATATCTCTGACAAAAGAGTAAGTGTAGGAAAAAAGGTGAATGTATGCTTTTAGGTTAGCACTTCAGTAAAGTGGAAACATGGAGGCTAATGGCAGGGTGGTGGCCTTCCTGATAACTAATTTATGTGGTGGTTTAACATCACATGATGTCCAGTCCACCAGGTATTTCAGACATCAAATCTGGCCATATTTCTTCCTTGCTAAAACAGGTCAACTTGAACAAACACTTTTATATTGTGATTATTGGTGTGTGTGTGTGTGTTGGGAGAGGGCAGATAGGTGAGAGGAGTGATTTTCAAACATAGCAGCTGAGGTGGGCATGGTGTTGCACACATGCCTATAATCCCAACATTCTGCATTCTGAGAAACTGAGGCAGGAACGTAAATTCAAGCCCAGCCTGATGAGACCCTGTCTAATAAATTTAAAAAGTCTTTGAAGGCCCTTGTTTCATTCACCAGTACCACCACAAAACAATTATTTATTTGAAATTAGCTGCCATCACTTATATAACTTTAAGTAATTAATTAGTCTGTTCCTGTTCTCTGTTGGGTAGCCCAGGCTGGCCTTGAATTCTCAGTGCTCCTCTGTCAGCCTCCTGAGTGCTGGGATCACAAGCGTGTGCCGTCAAACTTGGCTTGTTCTCTTTTGTTTTTATTTGGCCCTTTGGTTGGCTATAAAATACTGTATTATTGCCTTGGAAGTACAAGGATGGGCAGTTCCTTGATGGTTAAATATATGTGTGTGTGTGTGTGTATGTATATGTATTTTTTTTTTTCTCTTTTTTTTTTTCTTTTTTTTTTTGGTCTTTTGAGACAGTCTCACTATGTAGTTCAGGCTGGCCTTGAATTTGGGTCAATCCTCCTGTCTCAGTATCCCAAGTGCTGGGATTACAAGTGTGCACCACCATGCCTGGCAGCCTTGATTGTTAAATTGTATTTTTTATTTTATTTTGTTTTGTTTTGTTTTGTTTTGTTACTAAGGAGTCTTTTCCTGTGGCTCTTTTAACTTTGACAGGCAGGCATCTGCTCTCTGAATCTGCCCAGTACCCTCAGTTGTTGATGGTGGAAAAATTAATTTGCATAAGTTAGAGGCATAGGCATTGAAGACTAATGGTTCTTGGTGCTTTTAGTTTTTGATGGAGATAGTGAAGCTGATTTGACTTTTCAGGGTTCTTGTAAGATAGTAACTAAAATAGCACACACAGGGCCCAAGAAGTATTTGTTCACCAATAAGCTTAGAAGTAAGTATTTGTTCACCTATAAGCTTAGAACCAATAAACTTTTCCTTTTTTTTTTTTTTTTTGGTACCGGGGATCGAACTTGGGACCTTTTGCTTGTGAGGCAGGCGTTGAAACCACTGAGCTAAATCCCCAGCCCGCAATAAGATTTGAAGGTTTTTTTGGTTCTGTTTTTGTGTTGCTGGAGCTCATGCGTGGTAGGCAAGTGCTGTATCCTTGACCTAGGCCCCCAGGCCCTGAAATGTTTTCTTACATGTGGAGAATTACCTTTCTATGCTTATCCTTGAGGTTATTTTGTTTTAAATTTTTAAAAAAATTTTGGGTTGTTTTGTTTTGTTTTGTTTTGAGACAGAATCTTACTATGCAGGCCAGGCTGGTGTTGAACTCACTAATGGAGCCCAGGATGGCCTTGAACTTGTGATCCTGCTTCAGCCTTTTGAGGGCTTAGCCCTGGGATTAGGGATGTGCATGCCTAGCTTGTCCTTGAATTTTAAACTATGTATGATTATAATTTCATGTAGTAGACTTTTCAGACTGTAGTAAAGTTTTCTAAAATAGGCCTGATGGAATAGACGTATCATAGAAGAGTATTATCTATATGACTCTGTCAATTGCTGTTAAATTGAAATATCTGTGGTCAGTGTCTACCAGTAAAAGTACTTGGCTGATGACTGTGGCTTTTGGAAAGCTTTGATCATGTACATATATTGTAATTGTCTATTTTGTCTGGGTTTAGAGATTATTGTAATTCCAAAGGCTACTTTGAATTTGTGCCTCCTTATGTGATTCATAAAGCTCTGAATCAGAATGCATATTCCTTTCCTATATGTAAAACTCATTTTTAAGAATATAATTCTTTGTGCCTAGCATGACTGAAGCTCTGGGTTTGGCCCCCACCACTGCAGACAATATATGTGAAATTTTCTTTAACCACAGGATGAACTCATCATACAGATTGAGTATTCTAAGCTCTATTCTCTATCAGCTTGGTAAAGCTGCTGTGGTAATTCTGAAAAGATGTCTTGGGTTGTGCCATTTGAAGGGGATTTATCTTTTCATATTAGCATTGGCTGATCTCTCCCCTTCTCCAGGAGAATTTAGGGATTTGGTATATTCTAAACTGATGTCTAAAATCTACCTCCTTCCTGCTATCAGTTATGCCCATTTAAATAATTACTCCATAGCACTGAGTACAATCTTATACTGTGCTTCCCTTCTTTTTGTTTTGTTTTGTTTGGTTTGGTTTTTTGAGACAGGGTCTCACTATGTAGTCCAGGCTAGTGTCTAACTTGCGATCCTTGTGCTTCAGTCTCCCAGGTGCTGGCGTTAAAAGGTGTGTGCCACCATGCCTGGCTTCCCTTCTTAATTGTAAACATTCTTTACTGGCTAGGCCATAAAGGGGAGAGGGAGAATAAAGGTGTTAACTTTTCCTGGGTTTTTTTGTGTTTTCTTTTTTGTTTTTTTGTTTTTGAGATGGTCTCATCATATATATTTTTTTCCTTCAGTACCAAGTATTGAACTTGGGACCTTGCGCTTGCAAGGCAGGTGGTAGCACCACTGAGCTAAATCTCCGGCCCTGGTTATATGGTTCAGGCTAGCCTTGAACTCACTGTGTATTCCAGGCTGGCCTTGAACTCATGGTGATCCTCCTGCCTCAGCCTCCCGAGTGCTGTGATTATAGGGGTGCACCACCACACCTGGCTCTAACTTCTCCTGTTTTATTTTTAGTTTGGAAATCCTGTTTTTTTGTTTTGTTTTTCTGTTAATTGAATGGATTTTGGTATTGGGATTGCTAAGGGAAAATGAAAGGTTATGACATAGAAGGTTAATGAAGAGTTAATAGAGATAGTGTATGAATTAATTTACAGTAGCAGTATTTAAGCTGGAAAATTTCATGGGAATGAGTAGTATTATTTTACTGAAACACAATTATGTGCCAGCTCACAGTAAAGCCAGCCATGATGCTTGCTTTTGTAAACAATATGTTATAAAGTCCTGGTTCCCTGGAATTTTTTGGAGTTGAATCATGTGCATGTGTTATAATGGGGATTGAATTTGGGGCCTTCATCACTAAGCTACAGCCCCAGTCCTTTTTGTTTTTATTTGTTTAGTAATATATTTTTTGATCTTGAGACAAGGTCTCTCACTATGTCACCCAGGCTTGCCTTGAACTTGGGATTCTCTTGCTCTCCTCCTAAATAGCTGAAATTATGGGGCTGCACCATTTCTGGGATGCACTACCTTTTTCTTTGAGTCCTGAGTTTTAAAAATTTTATATACATAAAAATTGTGTTTAAGGCCCCCCGCACCACTGCCCTTTAGATTTTTTTTTTCCCCCTCCAATACTGGGGATTAAACCCAGGGCCTTGAGCATGCTTGGAAAGTTCTCTGACATTGAACTACAACCCCAGCCGTACGTGTTTTTCTTTTTTGCATTACTAGGGATTGAACCCAGGGTCTTTGAACTGAGTTACATTCCCTGGCCCTTTTTAAATTTTTTATTTTGAGGTAGTGTTTGCTAATGTGCCTGGGTGAGGCTCTAACTTGGCAGTCTTCCTGCTGCCTAATTTCCCTGAGCGCTGGAATTTACAAGTGTGAACCACCATGCTTGGCTTCAAGATTTTAAATTTTTCTTTGTTGTTGTTAAAGCTAAGATATAACACACACATTAGCTTGGGGCTACACAGGATCAGGATCATCACAGTCATTGTTTTCCTCAGCTATATTTTGTCCCACAGAGGCTCTTAAGAAGGAATAACATGGATGGAGCAATCATACCCTATAATAAGTGTCTTCTTCTGGAATATTGCTTTAGGACTTATATGAGGCTGTTTCACAGTTACCTTTTGTTATTTTAATAAGTAGAAGGAGCACACTGTGAACTAATCAGAGAAAGTGCAGTATAGTATAGCAATATGTAAACCTGTTATCTAGTATGTACTGTACATATTGGAGTGTTGTACTTTTAGACAGCTGGCAGCACAGTAGGTTTCTTTGCACCAGCATCATCACAAAGAGTACTGATGTGTTGCATTATTTTACATTTTTGCTATGACTTCATGAGGCAATAGGAGTTTTTCAGCAATCTTACAGTTTTTTTTTTTTTTCCAACATGATGGGTTTATTGTTTGCTTTGGGGTTGTTTTTTGGTTGGTTGGTTGGTTTTGGGGGTGGGGGTGTTTGCTTTTGGCCTTAACTTTTCTGCTGAGCTCAGGTGTCATATTCATGATAATTATTTGGTAAAGCTTATAGCAAGGAGAGCAGTATGTTTATTGTGCTACAGATTCACTGGCAAATGAAAGTTGACAACAGTCCTCTTGACTGGGATACCGTAGATGCTCATTGTGAAAGGAGTCTCTGGGGAAGGAGTAGTGTCTTCTGGAAATTAGTATTTTATGTGACTGAATAGCTGCATGACCCTTAATCCAATGGACCCAACAAGGCAGGCAGTGTACACGGGCAGAACACCAAAGTCCAAGCCCCAGAGAAGAGGGGACACTGGCTCCGAACCACCATGTGTGTGCATCTACTATCACTGCTGATGAAAATGTGCTCAATGCCAGTTAGTGGCTGTGTTACAGTAGGCACTTAATAAATAAATACTTCTTGAGTGTGGTTCTAAAAGAGGCTATATGGGGAGAAAGCCGTCGCCTCAGATTCCCCTCTCAGGGCAGTGGGACAACAGTGGGACTTAATGCTACTGAAGTGCAATTTAAACAAGGCAGGAACAGTGAGGTGTGCTTTGACACAGCCAGGATCACACAGCCATTCTGTATTTGGGTTTGTGGCACTCCTGGTGGTTACCAGTTCCTTACTTGCAGTAAGTGGATATCACCATTGATGGCCACTGTGTCGGTGCTGCCCAGGTCCAAAAATCTGTGCTTGTACTCCAGGCTGTGTGCTCCATTGATTGCAACCTTGAAATCTCTAGCATCACAATAAATTACCATCTCAAAGTACATCCCAGGACTGAATGGGAAGAAGGTAATATTTCTCTCTTCTTCTCCCCAGGCATCATTAAGAAAAGAATTTCTTACAAATGCTTTAATATTCAGGCGTGGGTTCAAGTGTAGAGCAATATCCTTTCATTTTCCTGCTATTAGATCAATGTTAAAGCTTTTGGCCTTCGTATTCACTTCTCCTTTAATGACAACAGTTCGTCCAGGGCCCATGGGGGAATTCAGCTTTGCTTCGAAGGGCAGGGTAAACTGAAATGCCAGACTTTTGTACATTTTCTCTATTTATGTTTGTCAGTCCTAGAGTAGATGCTTGGGTACTTTGTAAATCTGAGCTGAATCTAAAGCCAACTGAGTGAACATTCACGTGGTCATAAATGCCCAGTGTGTCTTATTTCCTCTAGCTTAATCCTGTGGGCATAGAGCAGAGTATGTTTTCCATTCACAGCCACCTGGAATTTGTCCTTCAGCACCGTGATCACGATTTCAAAAGATTTTTCCTTTTGGAAGGGCATGTCATAGGTAATCTCTTCCCATCCCCACCTTTCATTTGTCAAGAGTGTTGCAGACAATGTAGTTGGCCCACTTGAAGTGGGGGTTGAAGTGAAAGGCCACATCGGCCCGGGGCTTCATGCTGCTGCCACACTGCAGGTCCACCTGGAATCGCTCAGCATGACTAGGAATGTGGCCATTGATGACAATCAAGAATCCAGGTTCCAACTGCTCAGAAATGGTGCCAACATAGGGGATGGTCGGGTTATGGATGACATTTTGAAGGTTGTTTAAGGATAGCATAATTCTTTTCCAATTTAGTGTAGATTTTGTTGATTGGAATCTCTTTTCAGTAAGATTTTAACTATGTTCCATTTAAAGGTTATCCAGATTATTTGCCCTGGACTGAGATCGTAGGCGCTCCAGCAATCTTATAATCTCAAGGGATCACCCTCATATATGGCCTATAACTGACTGAAAGACTGTCTGTGGCAGATGACTATAAGGGTTTTTTTGTTTGTTTTTTTTATTACTGGGATTGAACCCAGCCCTTTTTATTTTATTCTGAGAGAGGGTCTCACTAGTTGCCCGGGCAGCCTGGAACTTTTTTTTTTTGGTACCAGAGATCAAACTCAGGACCTTGTGCTTTTGAGGCAAGTGTCGGAACCACTGAACTAAATCCCTGGCCCCTGGAACTTTTTATATCATACCTCAGCCCCCTGAATAGCTGGGATTACAGAAGTGTGCCACCACACCAGGCACATAGTGTGCATTTCCGTTGGTCTGGTTTCTTGAGACAGGGTCTCATTACATAGATCAGGCTGGCCTTAAATTCATTATTTAGCCCAGGCTGACCTGAAATTCAAAGTGATCCTCCTGTCTTCATTTCCTGAGTGATGGGATTACAGGCGTGTGCCACCATGCCTGGTGGATTTCTATGTATAGGAATAATATTGGATTTTGTAAATTTTTATTCCAGGAAAGGCCAAAGTGTGAGTGTAGCTTTTGCTTCATCCCATTCCTGAATTGCATGTATAAATATAGGTAAACTAACTGAACCAGTCTCCTAATGCTTTGAAATGTGAAGCCATTATAGAAGAGTATGTGCCAAATTTAAGAGTCTCATTACCGACAGAGAACGCTGCAGTGCTTTTAAGAGCAAGTATAATTTTTCTGCCATCCAGACTACGTATATATGTATGTATATACAGAGCCTGCCAAAAAATGTATACACACTTCAGGAAAAGAAAAACTTGTGTAAATATTTTAATATTAAATTTATTGAGACATGAGATTAATACAAGTTACCTTTGGCCTCTACAATTGCTAGAGGTGTTCAGAGTGATGGCCATTATCTTCCAGACATTTATTAATATGGCAAACTGCTGCTTGGGTAACCTTGGTCATTGAGATTACTCCATATTCATTTTCTTTCATTCTTTTTTTTTTTTTTTTTTGCACGTTCATTTTTGATTTCTTTTCTAAGGGCTGGTAGCGTAGTGGGTTTTCTTTGATTATACTGCATCTTCTAGGGTCTCCCATACAAGGGTAACAGCATCTGGTGAAAAAAATAACATACTGTTTTCCTTTTTCTGAAGTATGTATACTTTGTTTTGGTGGTTTCTGTGTATGTGTATGTGCATATATATGTATATATATACAGTGGTGCCTCGGTTCACAAACTTAATTCTTTCCACGATTCTGGTTATAAACCGAATTGAACAAGTACTGAATCAAATTCAGTGGTTAGGTTCATTGTTGACCATATGGGGAAATTTGTATATAGTTTGACTTTTCTTAAGCTGCTGAGTTTTGTCAGTGTGAAAGTTTGATACTTCTTCAGTGAAATTTTTTTCTTAACTTAAATTTCAGTCTCCTCCTGCTCTGTGCCAAGGGAAAGTTGGAAATACAGAACTAGAGCTCTGTCATACGCAAAGGTCTAGTTCTGTATTTCCAACTTTCCCTTGGCACCGGGATGGTCCTGCCTTTTTCTCTTTTCTAGCTTTGCTTACCCCAGAGCATGTCCTCCACCTGCCACTTCTGACTTGGCCTGTGGCTCTTTGTGGAGCAGCCGCCTTTAGTCTGAGTCTCCTGTTTCCCTAGAATTTTCCTGATCACACTCATTCCTAGAATTACTTAATTCTTCCAAATGTGGTATTGATTCTGAGAAGTTATTCATTATGATCCAGGATTGGTTTTACAGTAGATTTATTTTTAGTGTGGAGTAAACAGTGTTTTATGTGCACATTGATTTGTGAATGCACACTGACTCAGAAATGTTAATTGTGAAGTTTAGAACTGAAGGGACATGGAATAGCTCACATTTTGCCTTGTTGCCTGTGTACTCACCCTAGTCTCATCTCTCACGATGGGGACTCTGGACTGGTTTTACTTTTCCTCTAATATCTTTGCATTGTAACCTTTGTGTACCTAGCTCTCTAACCACTTTGCATAGGTTATTACCCACTTCTCCAGCTCTAGCAAATATGCACCAGCAACAGACAGCCTTTCTCTGACAGATCTTGTCTTGTAGACAGAGTCCAAACCAGGCTGTAAGCCCAAACCAGATCGTGGTTAGCCTACTGGTCTCATTCTCACTCTGTTCTCAACACAAGTATACTGTTCCACCCATCACCCACATGCGCTTGCTTTCCCTCCATTGTTTGAGGTGCCCCCTCTCCAATCCTTGGGGTAGGGGTGTCCATGTTCTACCCTTCTTTCCAGGCCAGATCAAGTCGAGTGCCTCTGATAAGTCATTTCTAACCAGTGGGAGAAGCTGGGAATTCCTTTTAGAATTTCTAAAATCAAATTTCTTTTAGAAATCAGAGAGGCCTTATGTTAGAACTCATATTGTTTGTGACTGCTGTCTTAGATTTTCACTTTTTATAGACTCTTCCTTTAAAATATAAGTCTCTAGAGACAGATTCTGTTGTTTTCAAACACCTCAATCCAGTTTACTAAGTATGGATTAAGTAAATGTTCTTTGATCAGTTTTTTTTGGTGCTGGGGATCGAACTAGGGACCTTGTACTTACAAGGCAGATGCCGGAACAACTGATCTAAATCCCCAGCCCCCCTTTGATCAATTTTAAAGTTGGTTTCTGTACATGACATTTTATAATAGAACAAATTTGTATCTTTTCATGGAAGGTATGTATTTTTCCAGCAGTAAAATGTAAAATTTATCACTTACCTTTAAAGTTTAGAATCTGAAAATCATTTTGAGATATCAGTTTGGGTCATTAGTATCAAGGCCAGCCTGGCTGGGCAACATAGCAAGACCCTGTCTCAAAAATAAAATGAAAGGAGCTGGGGATGTAGTTTAGTGGTAGAGCAACATTGGGCTTAATGCCCAGCATCGTGTGCAAAAAAAAAAAGAAAGACCAATCTGGATACATTAGAGAAACAAAGTTATGAAACTACGTATAAAAGATTGTAGCTTCAAGTTTATATTAGGACCTTTGAAAACTTACTCCAGGATCTCTAAGGATAGTGCTGTGGTTTGGATCTTAAGTATCCAAGAAGCCCTACATGGTGCATGCTTGCTTGCGAAATGCTGTTGAGAAATGGAGGAGCCTTTGGAATGTAGGAGGTGGAAAGTGAGTCACCAATGCTGCTCCTACAGGGTGTACTGGGATACTGACCCTTGCTCACTCTGTGGGGCAAGCAGTTTTGTCCCCTGAACACTCTCTACCATGATGTTCTACCTCAACCTTGGCCAAAACAGTGGAGCAGCTGACTGTGGCCTGAAACCATGAGTCAAATATATTTTTTCTCCTTTAAGTTAATTTTCCCAGGTATTTTGTCACAGTAATGGAGAGCCAATACAATAGTAACAGTTTTTTTGTTTGTTTGCCTGTTTTTAGTAATAACAGTTTTTAAATCCAAAAATGAGGTGATGACTCTAGCACCATCTCCCAAGGAGTTACTGGTATAGGTCACTCAGTGGTCTTCTCTTTTGCTGTGATTTTTAGGGAGTTTAAAAAAATTTTTATTGAAAGATGCTAATTGTAGATGTTTGTATGATTCTATGTAATATTTTGGTTCATTTAAACATTGTATATTCTTTTTTTTTGGTACCAGGAATTGAACTCGGGTCCTTGCGCTTGCAAGGCAGGCAGTAGAACCACTAGCTAAATCCCTGGCCCTCATTTAAACATTGTATATTGATCTCTACTTAGAATACTTAGGTTATTTATCTCAAACATTTATCATTTCTTTGTGATAAGAATTTTCGAAAGTCCTCTCTTCTAGCTGTTTTGAGTTTATAATACAATGTTGTTTACTGGAAGCACCTTCTTGTCTGGCTATGACTTTGTATTCTTTCTTTTTTATGACTTTGTATTCTTTAAGCAGTTTCTTCCCATCCCCTTTTCCCCCTCCCCAGCTGTGGTAGCTACCCAATATTCTGCTCACTGGTTTTAAGAACTAAGCTAGAAAGAAGATTTTTCAAGTTGTTGTCATTTCCTTGAGAACCTGGTGAAAATTGTGAGTCCTTATGCTGTAGAACTTTGTGCAGTAAGCAGAATTTTGTTTTAGATATCAGGTAGTGGATATCTTTTAGGTTAAGGGCCCATTCTTTCTAGAATTTGATTGGGATGGGAAACAAAAAGGTATCAATTAGGGAAAGTAAAAAGGAGAAGAAATTTTACTTCATGTCTTTTGTGTGATTCAGTAGAGCAAACTAATTTTCACAAATTGCACAAGAGACTTTATTTTTTTGAGACAGTCTCATTATATGTAGTTCAGATTGCCCCTGAACTCACTATGTAGCCTACACTGGCCTTGAGCTCATGGCAGTCCTCCTGCTTCAGCCTCCCAAGTGCTGGGATTACAGCACAAGAAATTTTAAAGGCAAAATAATCCAAGACTTTCTTGGTGTGGTGGCCCATGCCTGTAATTCCAGCATTCCGGAGTTTGAGGCAGGAGGATCGCTGTGAGTTTTAGGCCAGCCTAGGCTACAGAGTTGAGTTCAGGGTCAGCCTGAACTACAAAGACCTTGTCTCAAAAAACAAAAACAAAAGCAAAAAGACCAGGAAAAAAAAAAAAGACCAAAAAACCCCCAAAACTTTGCTTTGCAGGTCTCCACTCCTCATCTGTCCTTTCTCCTGTACATTCTGTTGGGAGAGTCTCTATGTTGTGTGGGTTGCTCTTGAGCCCTTCTGAACCTTTTGCAGGCATGTTGTATTTTGTTCCTTCTCAGTGTCTCAGGGAATCCTCTCAAAACTAACAGATCTACATCTTCTTTGTTTAAACCCCATCTCCTCCTCCTCCTCCTCCTCCACCTCCCCCCCCTCCCCCCTCCCCCCCCTTCTCTTCCCCCTCCTTTGTCTTGTGATGTAGTCCAGCTGGGCTTGAAATAACTGTGTAGCCTAGAGTGTCCTCAAAATTGCCATGATCCTCTTGCCTCAGCCTCCCAAAGTGCTGGGATTACAGGCATGTCCTACCATTCCTGGCTGCCTGTTCCACATTTTAACCTTCAGAGCATAACGCTGGGTTCCACAAACCCATCCCTTACTTTTCTACTGAAAATTTTTACTTTAGTGTTATAGTAGCCGGCTGTGCATCTCTGTACCTTTGCCTGAGGGATACAGGAAACAATGTTTGTGTTTACTCACTTAGTACAATGCAACGCAAAGTATGTGCATATGTGCAAAAGTGTCAAACCAGAATTTACACCCCCCCCTTACACTCCACCTGACAGGTTTTGTTTATGTTTACCTGAGCAGCACAGAGGATATAATACACCCACATCACTCTAAGATTTTTTTTTTGTATGGGGGATTGAGCTCAGGACCTTGCGCATGTGAGGCAGGTGGCGGCAGCACTGAGCTAAATCCCTGGCCCTCTAAGATTTGTTTTTTTAAAGTTTTCTTTTAATTTTTCTGGCAGAAGTAGTCCAATTCAGTACAATGACACATGAAAAACCAGATTTGCAAGTTTTGGGGGAGGTCAAATGAATCATCAGATTACTCATGCATAGATGATGAAGATGATCCTTTATGGTAAAATACATGTTTTCATAACAGAAGAGTGGTGTGGGTGTATGATGATGGTGACTTTGACATTGGCTTTTTGAGCCAAAGTTCCTGTGACAGTGAAATGGAACAAGAATCAGCTGATACAGACACAGGGAATTAAGACCTCCATGATTCAGATAATAAAGAAAATACCAATTTGAGTACATATTTGACTAGCCGAAATGTTGCAAAATGGTCTTGCAACCAAAAGGAACAATCCAGTGTTAGAACTAGGTCCGAAAATATAGTGAAGGTCTTGGCAGGGGCGAAACCTATGGGACAGAATGACGGTACTGCCATTCAATGTTGGAAGTTGTAACAGCTACAAGATGCAACTGGGTGTGGTGCTGCACTTGGGAGGCTGAGGCAGGAGGATCACCACAAGTTTGAGGCCAGCCTGAACTACATAGTAAGACCCTGTCTCAAAAAAACAAAACAAGAAATGCTGCAAGATCCTGTGAAATGCACAGATTCTGAAATACAATTAAAACATTTTATATGCACCAGTAGCCATATTCAAAAATGTATTTATTATGACACCTCACTAGCTGAAGGGAAAGCATTTATAAGTTTGCTGTACTTAGCAGGGATTTCTCATGGTAATCACAGGAATGTAAAAGACTTATGGAAAAGTGATGGGTCAAAATATGGCATAAAAATTTATGCCCTTGTAGATGCAAAGACTTTTTTTTTGAGGCGATAAAACAGTTTTAATGTCCATTAATATGTTATACAAAAAAGCCCCTAGAAATACAATTTTTTTTAGTTTAGAAATTCTGAAACTCAGCCATCAAGTCCTTATTTGTATAATAAGCTGAGTGATGTTGCGAACAGACTTACTGCTCCCATCTCCCAAATTAATCGGAATGTGACATTCAACAACCAGTTTCCAATTGATATTACCTTTGCTAACAGCAGAAGTTGAAGCGTAGGAACTTACTCAGGAACGAAGCAGAAATTCCAAAGGAAATCTTGCAATTTCAAGACAGAGAATTGTATAGTACAATCTTTGGATTTCAGAAAGATTTACGCTGGCCTTGTATATGGCAAAGAATAACAAACTGGTACTGCTGATGTCAACACTACACCATGGTGGAAATATTGATAGGAAAACCTTGGCAAAATGGAAGCCTGAGACAGAAACTTTCCTCAACAAAACCAAAGGTGGAGTAGATGTTGTTGATGAGTTATGCAGCAATTACGATGTCACTCGAAACACAAAGCATTGGCTAATGATTGTGTTTTACTCAATCCTAAACATGTAGCATAGTTTGATAGTTTATAAAGAAAATAACAAGTGCAAAATACCATGGAGAAATTTTCATAGAAGATTGGGACTGGAACTCATGAGATCGTTCACAGCAGAGGAAAAACAAAATGTTTCTGCCCAGGGAATCATGCAAAAAAAAAAAAATTGTGGAGCACACTCGTGAGCTAACAGGTGAACAGGCAGGCATAGCATCCCAAAGACCTACTACAACAACAGGAAAACCAAAAAGATGTCAACTTTGCCTTACAAGAAAGGACAGGAAATCAAAATGTGCTATCAGTGTAAACTATACTTGTATATGGACCATGCAGTTTTCATGTGTGAAAACTGTGTGGGTGTGACAGCTATTTCTGTGGTAGACTTTTATGTTTATAGAGTAATTCACGTAGGGTTGTTGTTGTTTTCTTATTTAGTTACTGGGGATTGAACTCTGGACCTTTTGATTGGGAGGCAGGCGGAACCACTGAGCTAAATCCCCAGCCCACACATACATTTTTATTTCTGATGTTATCTCTTAGGTTTTGTAAGCGGGTAAACAGCTAATGTGAAAACGTTGATGTCTATTCTAAACACACAATACATATTAATAGTTTAATGCTTTATTTTATTGATATTTTTCTTGTTATCTATACATTGCATCATACAATAAGAACCCCCTGACAAAACCGTAAGACAAGCAAGATGTTAAGTATGTCCTACAAAAAGACCAGGAAAGTAAAACACGTGCTGTCAGTATAAGCGATAAGTGTGTATGGAACGTGCTGTTGCTATGTGTGAAGACTACCTTAGGTGTGATAATTGAAGTAAAAAATTTTTTTTGGTACAGTGCTATTGGTATTTTCATTGTAGTTCATATAGGAATTTATTTCTGTTGATATTTTTCAGACTTTGTACACCAAAAAAGTCAGTGTTGAAAATTTTGATGCTTTTTTATAAACAATAAATATTAAAAATTCAATACTTTATTTTTGTGATTTTTTTTTTGTTAAGTACTCATTGTTTAATGTAATAAAACTCAAAATTAAAATTGACTCATCAATAGAAATAGTCTAAAGAATAAACATGGTGTGACACACCCATGTTACCCATGTTTATGCAAAACTCTCTATGACAAAATTTGTGTTATGCTGCATGGGAGTAGGCTGTTCTCCATCTCTGTGAACCTGAATAATCCAATTATTATTATAATTTCTTTCTGCCTTTTTTTTTTTTTTTGGTACCGGGGATCGAACTCAGGTCCTTGCGCTTGCGCAGCAGGTGGCAAAACCACTGAGCTAAATCCCCGGCTCCTCTTTCTGCCTTTTTTTAAAAACTAGATTTCACTTTGTAGTTCATGCTGGCCTTGAACTCATTATATAGCCTGAAGTCACTGATCCTCCTGCCTCAACCTCTGGAGTGCCAGGATTACAGGTGTGTGCCACCATGCTTGGCTTCTGCTCTTTTGGGAGCTTTATTTATAGCATCTTGCACATTTCATAGTTCAGAACTTTTGAATGTCCAAAGCTCAGTTTATTCCCTGTACTTTGTCAGCATTTGCTTAGCAAAATAGAAAATTAAATTATGTAATTATAGCAGGTTAGTGATTCTTTCCCTTGTTAAACCACCCCCCCCCCTTTCCTTTTTGCAGTGATGGGCATCAAACCCAAGGCCTCTCGCATTCTAGGCAAGCACTCTACCACTAAGCCATACACCCAGACCTCCTGTTGAAGAATTTTACAGTTAATTGTAGGAAATAACTTAATGGTAATTTAGTAACTGCATCTTTTGAAATGTAGCTTTAAAGTACGTTTCATCTAAGATTATTTTCAGATACTTAGTGATAGGTCTCCCACCACCTCAGCAGCTATTATGTATAGTAGCTGCCCTCTTCCTATGGTGCCTTGCCCCCTCCCCTGTGTGACATCATGCCAAGATGGTTGCTCCCACCAAAGAACAAACCCTTCTTCCCAGCATGCCCCTGTTCCCACCTAGACAGTAACCTAATACTTGCTCACCTCCTACCACCTAGTGACATCACCGGCTCCTCCATTCCCTAGTCACTACCTCACTCAACCCCGCCTCAGCCCCTACAAGCCCCACCCCAGTCTCTATAAAAGACTCTCCCTGCCCCAGCCGTATTGCTTTTGTCTCTCCTTTGTTCAGAGACAGCCCGGCAGATCTATTCCCCTAATAAAGGCTTGTTGTGGCCTGGTCTGGTCTTGGTCTTCGGCCCTTTTACCTGACATTTAGATTAAAATAGATGGGCCAAATGAAGTTATGATTGCTTTAGAAATAATCTAGTATTGAAAAAACATGAAACTATAGCAAAGACAGGTTAATAAATTAGCAGTGGTAGGTGAGATGTCCTGAGCTTCCAGTATTAAGTTTAGTTGGTGCACAATAGCTTTGTTCAGTACTATTCTGTCTGAGGATAAAAGGCATGTGGGAAATAACAGGTTAATATTTGAAAACAGCTGATTTTCTTGTTGCACATATTTGTGTAGAGTTTATTGTGATTAATAAGCATATGGTGACTTGATATTTTGTTTTGGCAGGAAATAGCATCAGTTGTCTATATTACATTTACTTTAGTGCCTCTGAAAGAAGAGCTTCAAGAGGTATCAGAGAGTTTTTCATTTTTTTCCCCCTGAGGGTGGGGTGTTTTTTTTATTTTGTACTGGGGATCGAACTCGGGTCCTTGCCCTTTCAGGGCAGGCTGCAGAAGCACTGAGCTAAATCCCTGGCTCGCCTAAGGGTTTCTTTTTAATTGTGGCATTTGATTACTTCTAAATGACTCAGGGGAAGTTTATATTGGGACATGTTACTAGCTTTTTGTTGTTATTCTTTTAACAGTTTAAGAAAATGAAAGTTTCATTATTCAAGTAGAATAAAAGGTAAAGGACTTCTGTGAATATACTTTTTCTTGCAAAGAGAGAATTACTGACTTTAAAACTGTGAAAAGGTAGTTTATGATTCATTGTAAAGATTCATTTTTGTATTACACATTAATGTGTTTTTTTAGTTTTCTTGTCCTGTTTTGGGGTTTTGTTTTGTGGTACTGGGGATTGCTGACCTCTAGGGCCTTCCACCTATTCTGCAAATGCTCTACCAGTGAGCTACAGCCCCCCTCCCCCCTTTTCATTTTGGGACTATGTCTTGCCAAGTTGCCCAGGCTGGCCTCCTTAGATCTTCCTGCCTCGACCTCCCCAACAGCTTGTTACATGCATGAGTCAGCACACTGCTCTATTTGTCCTTCATATATTTGCTCTACTTTTGATGTGCTGTGTGTGGCCTTGAGGTGATCAGCCCTGGTGGAGGTGAGCACCCTGACTTCCAGTTGTGATAGGTCTCCCACCACCTCAGCAGCTATTATGTATAGTAGCTGCCCTCTTCCTATCCTGCCTTGCCCCCTCCCCTGTGTGACATCATGCCAAGATGGTTGCTCCCACCAAAGAATAAACCCTTCTTCCCAGCATGCCCCTGTTCCCGCCTAGAGAGTAACCTAATACTCGCTCACCTCCTACCACCTAGTGACATCACCGGCTCCTCCATTCCCTAGTCACTACCTCACTCAACCCCACCTCAGCCCCTACAAACCCCACCCCAGTCTCTATAAAAGACTCTCCCTGCCCCGGCCATATTGCTTTTGTCTCTCCTTTGTTCAGAGACAGCCCGGCAGATCTATTCCCCTAATAAAGGCTTGTTGTGGCCTGGTCTGGTCTTGGTCTTCGGCCCTTTTACCTGACAAGTTGGAACTGATTTCTGGGACCAGAGAAAAGCTTTGTGATTTGAAAGTGATCACTTCACAGTAGGCACTACCTTCAAGACTCCACATCTGACTTTAGCCACTTCTGAATAATAGTGGTATAATCCTATCACTTTTGATAACAGGGAAAGTTCTAAAATTTTCAGACTTCTCATAGCTCATCTTTTGGAAAAGTTGTTAGATATTATAGTGAAGGGGATAATTTAATTTCTTTTTTTTTTTTGATGTGTAAACAAGAATACCTTTGGATTGGGGAAGTGGAGAAGAAATGGAGTATAAAACTTTTCTTTTTAAAAATGTATATGTGTTTACTGGATGGGTGATGATATAAAAAGTGTAGGTGAGCCAGGTGTGGTGGTACACTCCTATAATCCTGTTACTCTAGAGGCTGGGGCAGGAGGAATCCAAGTTCAGGGCAGCCTAGACAACAGTATATAGCAAGCTTGAAGCCATCCTGGGCTATATTTTTAAGTTTTAGGCCAGCCTAGATTACAGACTGAGACCCTGTCTCAAAACAAACAAAACTAGAGAGAGAGGATAAGTGTAATATATCTATCTTCATCCCCTCTTTGGTTCCTTTGTTCTTTTTTTTTTTTTTCCTTTGTTCTTGTGTTCTCCTTAAAGGCAGCCATTCATAACAGTGGGTGTCGTTGCTCTCTCTTGAGGGAGACCTGGAACCCCGGAAAGCACCGACTTTTAAAGAAAGAAAAGGAGACAGCCTGGGGGAGGAACAGCAGTTTAATTCCTCTGGCACTATTCAACAATCACAAAGGAAAGAAGCAAGGCTTTTATACATGCAGGAAAGCAGTTTAGTTATTCTGGCTATTGTCTTTCTGATTTTCACCAGTGGGGAATTTTAATCTTTCAGATGAAGTCACAAATACAGAGATCTATAGATAAAACTTTTTTTTTTTTTGAGACAGGGACTCACTATGTAGTTGAGGCTAGCCTTGAACTCACTAAGTAACCCAGGCTGGCCTTGAAGTTGCCATCCTCTTGCCTCATTCTCCCCAGTGCTGGGATTACAGGTGCCCGGCACTGTGTCTGGTATTATTGTTTGTTTATTTTTGGTACTGGGGATTGAACACTGTGCTACATTCTCCAGTCCTTTTTTTATTTTTTATTTTGAGGCAGGAGTTTGCTAGATACTCAGTTCCCCAGCCTGGGCTCAAACTTTAATCCTCTCTCACCCTCTTAGTGTGCTAGGATTACAGACATGTGCCACCAGGCCTTGCGTGTGCTACTGTTTTTAACTTTATCTGTTCAATCAGTTAAGGAAAAGAAAAGTTATGCTCATTTTGTTCCTTTTGTAGCATTTTTTCATGTAGGTCCAAGTTTCAGGCCTAAATTATTTTTTCTTTTAAAAAATTTTATATTTTGAAATGGGTTGAACCACAAGTTGGGTATTTTTCTTCTATCAAAATTTTTATTTCATCCATTTGCAGTGGTAGTACTGAGCATTGAATTCAGGATCTTTTGTTCTTTGTATTCTGAGTCAGGGTCTTGTTATGAGATAGGGCCTCAGCCTCCTAAGTGCCTTCTGCTTCAGCTGAGTGCTGGGATTGCAGCATTTGCCACCACACCTGGCTGAATCCAGGATCATCTTTAAACATGCCAGGCGGGGGGTGAGGGGGGATTTAGCTCAGTGGTTATACCGCCTGCCTCGCAAGCGCAAGGTTCCTAGTTCGGTCCCCTGTACAAAAAAAAAAACATGCCAGGCAAGCGCTCAACCATTGTGCTACATCTCCACCCTTTTAAAAATTAACTGCTTTTAGATTTTGAAATTGGTTCTTACCAAGTTGCCCAGGCCAGACTCAACTTTTTTTTTTTGGTACCAGAGATTGAACTCTGGAGCTTGTGCTTGCGAGGCAGGTGGGAAAACCACTGAGCTGAATTCCCATCCCCAGACTCAACTTTTGATCCTCCTACCCCAGCTTCCCCAGTAGCTAGATTACTGGTTCACCACTATGCCCAAGAAAAAACATTTTTAACATGTCTTGGAAAGCAAGCCTACTGGCAACAAATCCTCTCAATTTATATTTATCTGAGAAAATCTTAATTTTACTTTAATTTTGAAGATAATTTCATTGAATATAGAATTCTAGGTTGGGCATTTATTTTTTTTTGAATACTATTTTCATTTCCTTGCCTGGATTCTGAGAAGAATCCTGTTTTTGTTTTTGTTTTTTTTAATCTTTGCTGTTCTATAGACAAAGTGACTTTTTCCCTTCTAACCTTAGGTGTGGGTAGTTTTTTTCTTTGAAGCAAAATATTTATGTGGGTTTTTTAAAAGGGTTATCCTGCTTGATGTTCTGTCCTGGATTTGTGGTTTGTTGCTCAGAGGCTCAGGCTGCACTTGAATTTGGGATCTTCAACCTGCCTCTGCATCCAGAGTAGAATCCTCCTGGGGTTAGAGGTATGTGCTGCTGTACCTTGGTTTTTTGTTTGTTTAATTTTTTTTAAAGACAGTGTTACAATGTTACTAGGTTTTAGGGTGCCGAAATCTCCTTCTGGAGGTGGTTTCTAGGCTCTTTCCATCCTGAGCAAAGAATTGGTTGAGACAAGCACAAACAGCAAAGTTTTATTTAAAGGTAGAAAAAGAAACAGGCTTTGCAGAGCTAGTTTGGGCCAAGTACATAAAAGTAGGAAAAGAAGTACACCCTGCAGGGTGAGAGCGGGCCACCATGAAAGAGAGAACGTAGTGGCCTCAAAATATTTTCTTAAAACTGAAAATAAAGCTGGGTATGGTGGCGCACACCTGTAATCCCAGTGCTTGGGAGGCTGAAGCAAACGGATCTTCACAAGTTTGACACCACCCTGTGCCACAAAGTGAGATCAAGGCCACCTTGAACTACACAGCAAGACTGTCTCCCAAAAAACGAGCAAACAAAAAAACTGAAGGGTTCACACCTTACCTTTAAATACAAGAGTCTTTGTGTGTCAATCACCTCTTGAGGGAGGTGATGCACATAAATTGAAGAAAGTTATCAAAGGAAAGTTCCAAATTGGCATGAAGAAAGAGTGACACGAATTTGGGAATTATTAAAGTAGTATTAGGAAGGAAGAGCTGATGCGTTACTTTGAATTAGTAATGAAATGGTTTGTTAAGTTGTTGTTTTCCATATGTTTGGAACAGTGTTTGTTATAGGGTTAAACTTGGCCAGGAGAATGGAGCATCCTCACGTTCAAATGAATCAGGCTGGGATCTTTAGTGAGATGCTCAGAGCGTGGGAATTAGTGGTAAAAGCAGTCAGTGCTTTTAGTTCCTTCTGCTTCTGTGTATTAAGAGCCCAAGGGCCTAAAATGACCGCAGGGAAGTTCAAAGCAAGTGCAGTATTTTATCAGTTATAAAATTCGGTTTGTTAATATTGAAACATTTTTTTTTTCAGCTCTTGGATAAGCACAAGAATACCGAAAGCATGGTGGAGCTTCTGGACTTGTATCACCTGGAGGATGAGGCTTACAGTAGCCTTGCTGAAGCCACAACTGAGCTCTACCAGTACTTACTGCAGCCGTTCAGAGACATGAGGGAACTTGCCATGCTGCGGCGACAGCAGATTAAGGTCAGATTTTCTTAAAGCCTAGGTAGTAGGCTGCTAACTTCATAGTTTTAGGCCTGGCTGGCCATGCATCTTAATTACTAAAGGAGCTTTACAACCCTTGAACAGATACCTACCTGGTCCTTATGCCTCAAAGGGCCTAGTTGGGGATAGCCTTAGCACCTCATTTTAAAGCATCCCCAAAAGTGATTGTGCTAAGTAGCTGAAATTGAGAACAGCCTAGAAAGTAACTGTTCTGTTTAGCACAAAATTGTAAATACTTGGAAGATCCCCATTTTCCCTTACTTCTACTTGTGTCTCCTTTTTAATGTTTGGGCCTCTGAGTACTTCTAGACTTTATCAAAAATTTGGGAACATTTCTTTTGGGAAGAGCTTGGCATGAAAGCTACAGTGGTTTAATGGTAGAGCTTTAAAATTCACATTTAGTTTTCATTTATGAAGAAGTATGTATTACATTTCCTGAGACAAGCCTTTTAGGGTTGGGTTTTATAGCTGGCCTTATCAGTGTTTCTCTGTTTCATCCACATGGAAGTGTTAATGAACTGGGACATTAACTTTGTTTTTGCCTAATGAGTTAAATTGGGACATAATGTAAGAATGTGTATTTGAGAAAATTTGTGATTACTGAGTTGTGATTGGAGGCAAGGTGAGTGGTATATTTGAAAAAGGAAGGTGGATGTATATGTCTATGCCAGCACAGAGGAGGCTGAGGCAGGAGGATTGTGAGTTTGAGGCCAGACTAGGCTGCATATAACCTGGAGTTATAAGGCAAGACATTGTCTCAAAAAGCAAAAGGAAGGAAGGATGAACAGAGGCTAAAGCATGTCTTTGTGTTCTTTCCAGTTTTTTTTTTTTTTGGTACCGGGGATCAAACTTGGGTCCTTCCGCTGAAACCACCTGCTTCGCAAGCCCAAGGTCCTGGAGTTCGATCCCCAGTACCAAAAAAAAAAAAAAAAAAATCCCCAGCCCTCCATTTCTTGATCCCCTTACCATTTGAGAAAGAACTGTCTCCCTACTTTCTATCTTTTATTTTTCTCTTTATTAATATTTTGAGTTTCTCAATAAGAGGAACTATGCAATATTTCAGCTTGTGTGTCTGGTTTACTTCACTTAACATCATTATTTATACTTTTGCTAACATTAATGTCGCAATTTATTCTAGTGGCATGTTATTTTCTTATGTCCAGGGGAAAAAAGGTTTGTGTTGAATTGATAGTGTGTAAAACATTTTCTGAGTACTATTTTGCAGTGATTTTAATCCAAATTGCTGCTGCTTCTCCATCTTGGAAATGTTTGCTGTATGTATAGCCTAAGTATAGGAGGACTTTATTTTTTAGAATGATTTCCTTGGTTTTGAGTTTTCTTTTTCATATTCCTCTTGCTGCTTTTTCCTGTCTCCACCTGTTGGGGGAAGGGAACAGCTTAGGCCCATAAAGCTCAATCTGAACCTTTTACTAGACATCAAAGGGCGGAGCTACAGTTGTGCAGCAGGGGAGTTTAAGGCTCTAAGTGCTTGTATCAGAAGAAAGGTCCAAAATCATTGATCTAAGCATCTACCATAAAAACCTAGAAAAAGAATAAATTAAACCGAATTTAAATAGAAGTTTAAAAAATGAGAGTAGAAATCAATGAAAGAATAGGTGAAAAGGGAAACTCATAGAGTAGATTAAAAACAATAAAACCAAAACCTGATTATTTGAAAAACATATTTTGATATATTTTAGAAGCCTAGTTAAATTGATTAAATCAGTATATTTCAGCATGTTGCAAAAGGTATTTAAATGGAATGTAAATAAGTTTATGCCAACAAATTTTGTAACATAGATGAGATGGACACAGTTCCTAAAAAAATACAAATTATCAAAATGGAGTCATGAAGACAAGTGTTGGTAGCTCTGTGTCAGACTGCAAATGAAGACTTGGGAGTAGAATAACTTGATGCCTGCAACCAATGAAATTCAACCCTCTTCTTTTTTTTTTTTTCTTGTGGTACCGGGAATCAAACTCAGGTCCTTGCGCTTGCGAGGCAGTCGGTGAAACCACTGAGCTAAATCCCCAGCCCGGTTAGCTCAAGGTCTACAATTGAATTCACAATTTAAAATCTTTTCATAAAGAAAGTAAATGACTGGCCAGGGAATTTAGCTCAGTGGTTTCGCCATCTGCTGTGCAAGCGTGATCCTCGGTACCAAAAAAGAAAAACAAAAGAAAGCAAATGACGTCATTGGAGGATTCTGTCCAACATTAGAGGACAAAACAATACCAGTCTACACAAACTGAGAAAATAAGGGAATAAAAGCTGCAGTGGTAGGATGTACAGTGGCAGAGCACTTCAGTTACTTGGCAGAGCACATGTGAGACCCTGGTTTAATTCTCTCAGAACTGAGGGAAAAAAGGAAGAAGAAAGAAATATGAAAGGATGAAAGAATGCTTCCTATTTCATTTTATGAGGCCAGCATTTATCCTGATTTTAAATTAAAGTGAAGATGTTACTGAAAAAGAAAATTAGCAAAGGATCTCCTCATGAATTTTAGTCCTTAACATAATACAAGGAAATAGAATCCAGTAGTATATAAAAAGGATGATATGCTGTGGTCCAGTGGGGTTTATCTTAGAAATACAAGGTTGGTTTAATATTCAGACATAAATCAGTGTGCTAGATACAGCAGTAAAAAAGTATAAAACTTCATTGAAATTATAAGGTGCCTAAATAGAGATGTGGAGCATATTAATAATAGTTGGGAAGATCAATAATGTTTATATGTCAATGTGTTTGTTTTTGTTACTGTAATGGAATGGCCAGGGCAGGCTAACTTTATAAAGAAAGCGGATTTATTTAGTTTACAGTTTTAAAGGTTCATAGTCTTAAAAAGCATGGCGCAGGGTATGGTGAAGAGCCCCCTATGGTTATGTCACCTTATGGCAGGTACAGTAGAGGGAGCCCTCTGATGAGGAAGAGTTTAGGAAACCAGAAAGAATAGACTGCAGTGATGGCAAACCTTTTAGAGCTTTCAATGAAACAAACAGCCTGCTGTGGCATGGGTGCCATAGATTCTTCACCAGGGGATTAGAGTTTCACAGAGCTTTGGAAGGCACACCCCAAACTGAACTAAGGAGCTCCTGCTAGGCCCCACCCTACCCATCCTCTCCCTTCCCTTATCTCTTCTCTCTCCTCTCCTCCTCCTCCTTTCATTTCTTAGGTGGGAGCAGGGTCTTTGTTGTCAGCCTGGCTTGTGAACTTGCAGGCCTGCCTCAGCCACCCCCCAGTGCTGGTATTTTACACCCAATAGTCCCCGCCTCTTAAAGGACCCATCAGCTCTCAGTATCAGCACCCTGGAATCTAGACATCCAACACATAGTGTTGGGTGAATGCACTTAAACCATTTCCAAGTAATTGTACTCAGCTCTCAGTTGTCCTGTAGATTAACATTCCAGAGAGTTTTTAACATTTATATAATTTTTAATTGACATCATATATATTTATCATTTTCTTGTGAGAATGCTTCAAATTTGCTGTTAGTGACTTTCAAGAATATAGTATAACAGGGCCAGGGATTTAGCTCAGTTGTTCTCCCGCCTGCCTCGCAAGCACAAGGTCCCAAGTTTGATCCCCGGTGCCAAACAAAAAAAAAAGAATATAGTATAACAGTTACCACGTTGTAGTAAATCTTTTAAATTTATTCCTCCCATCTGCAAATTTTGTATCCTTTAACCAAACATCTTCCTGAGGCCATACACCACCCACTCTGCCCCCTCCAACCCTAATACCCCCCTTTTTGTAGGAATTTTCTGCTTTTATGAGTTTCACATTTTAGATTCCAAATGAGATTGTGTTTATTTATTTATTTATCTATTTATTTTTAGTTCTTTTATTGGTACATTTTAGGTATTCAATTTGTTTACATTTATCATTGGGTGTTTGTACCTGTACATGATATATCTTGGTTCTTATTTTTTTTCCCATTACCTGAGCGCCCTTCACCCCCTCCACCCTTCCCTATTTACATAGATTTCATATCCATTTTTTTTTTCTTTTCTTGTAGATTTTCCTTTCCCTCTTTTCCTTTCACCTTCCCCTCCCTTCACTCCTTCATCTTTGGACCTTTTTTCCTATTTCAAATTATCAATTATTCATTTTAATCATTTTAACCCTTGTATACACTATCAGTTTCTCACTCTAGAGAAACTATTCGGTGTTTACACATGTGTGTCCTATTTATTTCACTTAAGAGTATGGCCTCAATATGCATCCATTTAGCTATAAATGACTCTAGGTTTTCGTTCTTTATGGCTGAGTAGTACTCCATTTTATTAAAAAAAACCACATTTTCTTTATCTAGTTTCCAGTTGATGGGCACTTGGGCTGCTTCCAAGCTTTAGGTATTACAAACTGTGCAGCTATGAACATGGGTGCACATATATCACTGTGGTATGATTCTTTTAATTCTTTGGGGAAGAGACCCAGCAGGGGAATACGTGGGTCAAATGGGATCTCTAGTTCTAGTTCTTTGAGGAATCTCCATACTGACTTCCACAGTGGTTGCACCAGTCTGCACTCCCACCAACAGTGGACAAGGATTCCTTTCTCCCCACAACCCTGCCAGCATTTGTTGATTTCTTGATAGCAGCCATTCTTTGTGGGGTGAGGTGGAATCTCAGTGCTGTTTTCATCTGCATCTCTCGAATGACAAGTGATGTTGAACATTTTTTCATATGTTTGTTTGCTGCTTTTACCTCTTTGTCTGAGAAGTGTCTGTTCATTTCAGATGCCCATTTTTGAATTGGGTCTTTGAATTTGGGGAGTCTGATGTTTTTCAATTCTTTATATGTTCTAGATAGCAGTCCTTTGTCTGAGGTACAGCTGCTAAAATTTTTTTCCCATATTGTAGGTTGTCTGTTAGCTCTGTTGGTTTCTTTTGCAGTGCAGAAGCTTTTTAATAAGATGAGATGCCCCCCCCCCAAAAAAAGATGAGACCCCAGTTGTTGGTTCTTTCTGCTAGTTCCCGTGCTGCTGAAGTTTTCTTCATAAAGTCTTTTCCTATGCCAATATCTTCAAGAGTTCAACCTAACTTTTCTTCCAGCAGTTTTAGTGTTTCTGTCTTAATATTTAGATCTTTAATCCACTTCGATCTTAGTTTAGTGCATGGTGATAGGTATGGGTCTCTAGTTTTAATCTTTGGCAGGTTGAAATCCAGTTTTTCCAACACCATTTATTAAATAGGCTATCTTCCCTCCAATGAGGGTGGTTGGCTCCTTTGTCAAAGATGAGGTGGCTGAGTATGTCTGGAGTTGTTTCTGCATCTTCTAATCTATTCCATTGATCCTCGAGTCTGTTTCTTTGCCAGTAGTACCATGCTGTTTTTATCACAGTAGCATTGTAGTATTTTTTCAAGTTGGGGATTGTGATACCCCCAGCCATGTCTCTGTTGCTTAGAATTGCTTTAGCTATTGTAGGTCTCTTATGGTTCCAAATGAATTTTTGGATTGTTTTCTCTAGTTCTGTGAAGTATATTGTTGGAATTTCAATTGGCATTGCATTGAATCTATATAGTAGTTTTGGAAGTATGGCCATTTTCACCATATTGGTTCTTCCTACCCAGGAGCAAGGGATGTCTTTCCATTTTCTTGTATCCTCTTCGATCTCTAGAGTGCTGTAGTTTTCAGTGTAGAGGTCTTTTGCTTCCTTTGTTACATTGATTCCTAGATATTTCATATTTTTGGATGCTATTGTAAAAGGAATTGTTTCCCTAATTTCTCTCTCAGTGAGTCTGTTATTTGTGTACAAGAAGGCTATTGTTTTTTGAGTGTTGACCTTGTATCCTCCTACTCTTCTGAATCTGTCAATTAAGTCTAGACGTCTTCTGACAGAGGTTTTTGGGTCTTCTATGTAAAGTATCATATCGTCAGCAAATAATGACAGTTTAACTTCTTCTTTTCCTATCTTTATTCCTTTTATTTCTTTCTCTTTTCTAATTGCTATGGCTAATGTTTCCAGAACAGTATTGAACAGGAGTAGTGATAGTGGGCATCCTTGTCTTGTTCCTGACTTTAGCGTGAAAGTTGTCAATTTTTGACCATTTAGTATGATGTTGGCTGTTGGTTTTTCATAGATAACCTTAATCATCTTGAGATAAAGACCTTCTATTCCAATTTTCTGTAGGGTTTTTATCATGAATGGCTGCTGCATTTTGTCGAATGCTTTTTCTGCGTCTCTTGAGATGATCATATGGTTTTTGTCCTTGACTCTGTTAATATGGTGTAGTACTGTTATTGATTTATGAATGTTGAACCATCCTTGCATCCCTGGGATAAATCCGACTTGGTTAGGGTGTATGATCTTCTTGATGACCCTCTGTATTCTGTTTGCCAGTATCTTGTTGATTATTTTTGCATCTATGTCCATTAGGGAGATTGGTCTGTAGTTCTCTTTTTGGGTTGGGTCTTTCCCTGGTTTTGGAATCAAAGTAACACTTGCTTCCAGGAATGAATTTGGAAGTATTGCCTCCCTTTCAATTTCCTTGATGAGTTTAAAGAGTAATGGCATTAGTTCTTCTTTAAATGTCTTGTAGAATTCAGCAGTGAAGCCATCCAGACCTGGGCTTTTCTTTGTTGATAAATATTTTATTACATTTTCAGTTTCACTCATTGTAATTGGGGTGTTTAGAATTTCTATATCTTCTTCATTAAGTTTGGCAATTCGTATGTATCTTGGAATCTGCCCATTTCTTCTGTGTTTTCCATTTTGTTGGAGTAGAGGTTCTAGAAGTAGGTATTGATAATCCTCTGGATTTCTGTTGGATCTGTTGTGACTTCCCCTTTTTCATTCTTAATTGCATGGATTTGAGCCTTTTCTTTCCTTTTTTTGATAAGGTTGGCTAAAGGTTTATCGATTTTATTTATTCTTTCAAAAAACCAACTCTTTGATTCATTGATTTTTTTGTATTGTTCTCTTAGTCTCCATTGCATTGATTTCTGCCCTGATCTTTATAATTTCCTCTCTTGTCCGAGCTTTGGATTCATTATGCTCTTCTTTTTCTAGGAGCTTGAGGTTCTGCATTAGGTTATTTATCTGAGTTTTCTCTGTTTTCCTAATATGGGCCTTCACTGCTATGAATTTCCTGCATAGAACTGCTTTCATTGTGTCCCATAGATTCTTGTGTGTTGCACTGACATTTTCATTTACTTGTAGAAACTGTTAAATTTCTTCTTTAATTACTTCTGTGACCCATTGGTTGTTCAAGAGGATGTTATTCAGTTTCCATGTGTTTGATGGGGTTTTGCGGTTTCTTATGTTATTGATCTCCAATTTTATTGCACTATGGTCTGATAATATACAGGGGATAATTTCAGTTCTTTTCCATTTACTTAGACATGTCCTATGAGCTAGCATGTGGTCTATTCTGGAGAATGACCCGTGTGCATCCGAAAAGAATGTGTATTCCGATTTTGTGGGGTGGAACACTCCGTAAACATCTATTAAGTCCATTTGTTCAATCGCTTGGTTCAGTTCTAGAATTTCCTTGTTAACTTTTTGTCTAGATGATCTGTGTATTTGTGATAGTGGGGTATTGAGGTCCCCCACTACAATTGTGTTAGTGTTTATTTGGTTTTTCATGTCTATTAATATTTGTTTTGTATAGTTGGGGGCATTCGTATTTGGTGCATATATATTTAGGATTGTCATCTCTTCCTCTTGGATTGTTCCCTTCACAAGGATGTAGTGACCAACTTTGTCTCTCTAAATTAGTTTTGGTTTGTAATCTACTTTGTCTGCAAATAAGATTGCTACCCCTGCTTTCTTCTGGGTTCCTGTGGCATGGAGAACTGTTTTCCATCCTTTTACTTTCTGTCTATGAGTTTCTTTTTGAGTTAGGTGTGTTTCTTGTATACAGCATATTGTTGCATATTCCTTTTTAATCCATTCTGCCAGTCTATTTCTTTTGATTGGTGAATTGAGGACACTGACATTGAGTTATAATTGATAGATACTGACTCATCCTTGTCATGATGTTTTGCTGTTGTTGGCGCTTTCATTTCTTTTTTTTTCCCCCCCGTTTTCCTTTAGTTTCTTACCTTGCCTGGTGGCTTCCCTCTGTTGGACCTCAAGGAGTTGTGGCCTTCATTGCTTTTTTCTAGGATATTGTTTAGAATTGCTTGTAGTGCTGGTTTGGTGTTCATGAAATTTCTCAGGTGTTCTTTGTCGTGGAAGTATCTAATTTGCCCATTGATTTTGAAAGATAATTTTTCAGGATACAGCAGTCTAGGTTGGAAGTTATTTTCTTTTAGGGCTTGAAATACTTCACTCCAGGCTCTCCTTGATTTGAGAGTTTGTATTGAGAAGTCTGCTGTGATTCTGATGGGCTTTCCTTTGTAGGTGATTTGTTTCTTTTCTCTAAGTGCTTGTAGGATTTTGTTTTTCTGTTGGGTTTCTGGGATCTTGACTATTATATGTCTAGATGTAGATTTTTTTTTTTTTTTGTACCAGGGATCGAACTCGGGTCCTTGCGCTTGTGCAACAGGTGGCAAAACCACTGAGCTAAATCCCCGTCCCATAGATGTAGATTTTTTTTGATCATGGCTAGTTGGAGTTCTGCATGCCTCACTTATCTGTCTGTCCAATTCTCTATCTCTGTCTGGGAAGTTTTCCACTATTACTTTTGTGAACAGTTTTTTTAATGTCAATTGTGCTTTCTCCTGTTTTTTCATGGACTCCTATCAGTCTTATATTAGTTATTCTTTGCATCATCTAGCAGTTGTTGGATTGATTTCTTGTGGTCCCTTACTATTTTTAAGAAATCTCTATTTTCATGGTCTCTAACCATGATCCTGCCTTCTGTATCTGACATTCTATCTTCAGATTCCCTTAATCTGCTGTGAATACTTTCAGTGAAGTTTTTGATCTCCTGAATATCTGTTTGAATCTGTTTCATGGATTCCATTTCTTTCTTATGTTGGGCGATCATGGTTTCCATTTCTTTCTTATGCTGGGTATTCATGGCTTCCAGCATGTTTCTGAGCTCATCTATTTTTTTTATCTGTTTCTGTTCTAGATCCTCTAATCATATCTTTCACTCTGCTCACCATCTCTGTAGATATCTGGGAGATTATTGCTGCTTTGAATTTTTCTAGAGCCTCATTTCATCTATTTTGTTACTTCCTGTGCTACCAGTTCAGGGTATCCAGGTGGTTGGTTATGGGACTTTTCCATCTCATTTCCCCCAGGATTTACCCTTGGTGGGGTGGAAGTCTGAGTTTGTGCCTTACTTAAGTGTCTTCTCATTTTTGTTTTTGGTACTGTCCTTGGTTTAACTCATGGGTTGATAGTTTGAAATTGCTTATTGTAGGTATCTTTGTTGCTTGTAATTAGAACCCTTATGGAATGATTGCTTCTCAGAGGTGTCTTCCAGATATAGCTGGTCTTTAAGTTTTGAGTCTCTAATGACTGTAAGGCTATCTCATTTTCCTTATACTAGGAAGGTTCATTGACTAGATCAGTAACAACACCTTAGCCCAAGTGATACAATCAGCAACACCATTGCATCAAGTACATCTTCGAAAATGACATTTTGTGATAGTTATTAATCTGTCACCTTTAGCTGTGTGAATTAAATCAAGATTGAGGACCAACCCAACATATAGTGAATAAACTCTTCCATATATCAACTTTACCCTTTGGGATGGGGAGTTAGAAGGGGTTGGGGAGGGAGGGACAGATGGGAAGAAGGCTAGGGGAAGGTTAGCAGTGTGGCCAGAGGACACAGGTGAGAAGGAAAAAGAGAATAAAAGTAAAATAAAGAAGAACTCTGAATGAGGACCAAAACAGGGACAGAAAGGGAAGATGAACAATTTGGGAGGGCAAGAGAGTGAGTATAAGAGAGAGAGAAAGGAAAGAGAAAAGAAGAAAAGAAAAGAAAAAAGAAGAGAAAAACAAATATTTGCAAAGAGTAGGAAAAAAGTTAAAGATAAGAGGAGCAAAGGTAAAGAAAAAAAACTAATAATACTAATTTTGGGAATAAAAAATAACAATGAAGATGAAGGGCCTCTTTCAGAGACTGTCTCTGCTGTCACAATAGACCATGTGGGTAGCAGTGTGCAGGTATAAGTCAATGAGTCTCAGCAAGCTAGTCGCAGACCCGTGAGATTCAGGCAGATTTCTGGCTGCAAGTCCCAAGTTGAGCTCCCTGTCCTCCTGTAGGGTTGAACTCTGCAGAGTTGTATTGCAGGTTCCAGCTGCCCTTCCCCTTAAGATAGTCCCCGACCTGATGGGAGGTGAAGATGACTCCAACTTACCCAGTACAGTGCTCTGGTGGTCCAATGTCCTCTGTGTCTTTGTAATGTGGAACCAGGTGGCTGTACCGAGAAGAGGCCAGAGGAGCGGGGTGGGGGTGAGGGGTGGGGGGTGTCCAGTGGATTGCTGCCGAGGAGCAGGCTGATTTGGTGTGCGTGACTCACGACCTTGCTACGGCATCTGCAGACCTGCCTGTCTGCAGTGGGCTCCAAATGAGATTATGTATTATCTCTTTTATGTGCCTGGTTTATTTCCCTTGTAATGTCCTTCAGATTAATTCATATTGCCACAAGTGAGAGGATTTCCTCCTTTTAAGACGGGCCAGATGGCATTCCACTGTGTACAAAAGCACCTTTTCTTTTGCAGTTCATCTGTCTGCAAGCACTTACATCAATCCTATCTCTTTGCTGTTATGAACCCTCAACAGTGAACCTGAGAATGCAGATCTGTCATGTGCTGATTTTGAGTTGTTTGGATATGTACCTCAGAAGTGGAATTCCTGAATCACATGGGGAGTTTTATATTTAATTTTCTGAAGAACTTCAACACTGTTTTCCTTTCTTGCTGTACCAGTCTGCATCACAATGTACAAAGATCCCCTCCTTTCCAGTAGTTTGTGTGTTTGATGGTAGCCATTCTAGGTGTGATAACTCCCTGTGCTTTTAACTTGTTTTTCTCTGATGATTAGTGATGTTGAACATGTTTTCATATATTCGCTGACCATTTGCATATTTTGTCTGCTCAAGTCCTTTGTTCTTTTTAATTGGGTCCTGCTATTGAGTCCTTTTGTATTTTGGTATTAAACTCTTATCAAATATATGGCTTGTGCATATTTTTCCGGTTCCATAGATTGTGTCTTCACTCTCTTGGTAGATTCCTTTGCTGTGCAGAGCCTTTTGGTTTTGTCTATTTTCCCTTTAGTTATCATGTTCAAAATGATTTCCCAGACTGGTATCATTAGATGTTTTTCTCTTGTATTTTCTTCTGGAATATTACAGTTTCAGAATCTTTAATCCGTTTTGAGTTGATTTTTCTTTATGGTGTGAGATAATGTAATTTCATCCTTCTGTATATGGATATCCAGTCTTACTTATACCATTTATTGAAGAGGCTGATCTTACCCACTGTGTGTACTTGGCACTTTTGTTGAAAATCAGTGGGTGATTAATGTGTGGATTTATTTTGGGGTTCTCTGTTTTTCTGTTGGTCTCTGTCTGTTTTTATGCCGGTACCATAGTGTTTTGATCACTGTGCCTTTTTTTGGTATATTTAGAAATCACATGGTGTGATGCTTCCAGAGTCCTTGTTCTTCAGGATTATGTGGCCATTTGGGGACTTTGTGGTTCTACTTTCGATTATCTGATTCATTTATTGTTTTGTTGTTGTTTTCGTAGTTGTTCTTTTTTTTTTCCTTGAGACAAGGTCTCGCTTTGTAGTTCAGGCTGCCTCTGAATTCACTGTGTAACCCAGGCTGGCCTCTACTCATGCCAGTCCTCCTGCCTCAGCCTCCCGAGTGCTGGGATTACAGGCATCCACCATCATGCCCAGCTTAGTTCCATATTAATTTTACCATAGTATTTTCTACTTCTGTGAAAGTATCAATTGGAATGTTTGATAGGGACTATACTGAATCTAGATCTCATTGGGTAGTATAAACTACCCCTCTCCTCCCAGTGATACAGGGGATTGAACCCAGGGCCTTCACACTGAGCTACATCCCCAGGCCTTTTAAATTTTTTCATTTTCTTTCTTTCTTTTTTTTTTTTGGTACTGGGTATCAAACTCGGGACCTTGCGCTTGTGAGGCAGGCACCGGAACCACTGAGCTAAATCCCTGGCCCTAAAATTTCTCATTTTGAGACAGTGTCTGGCTGAGTTGCTTGGGGTGGACTCAAACTTATGACCCTCCTACCTCAGCCTCACAGAATGTTAGGATTACAAGTGTACATCACCACATCTGGCCTAGCATGAGCATTTTAATTATCTTCTCCTTTTCTTGTGTCACTTGGCAGGGCCAAAGAGGTCCTCTCAAAGTGGACATGGGGAACCTTGACGTACTCCACCCATGGGACAGGCTGCAGGGGTGCTGACTTTCATTCCAGAAAAGGGATTTTCAGTGCAAGACAATGAGAGGCACACATGGGTTTATTAGGCAGAATTTTAAAAGCACACACTCAGCGTGTGGGCCCTAGAGAGAGAGTGCACGGGGTGCACAGTATTCTGGAGCTGGGGATATTTTTGTGTTTGGGGGATGAAATCTGGAATTTGTAAGTCTGTAGGAACTTTGGCTTGGTCTATAGGAAAATGTGATAGCCCATTCACAGGTAGAAAGATAATGGCCCATTTTACAGGGTAAAAGGAGGGCCCAGTCCTTCTGTCTTGTTTCGTTGTATTTTTTAAGTTAAGTGATCTAAGATGTCTTCTCTAAGAAAATTTTTTGACTGTTTCTCTATTGTAACACCATGTTTCTGCCCTCTATCAACTAAGCTAATTTATGGACTTAAAAATATCTTTAAGGGAATTTGGAGTGTAATGGGCCTGGAATAAAGACAGCACAAATAAACCTAGGGAGTACAGATATGGATAACATTGGGTAACTTCTGTTGTGTCCCAGAGTTGCAGTATTCAAAGTACCCCCCCCCACACACACAAGGTTTTGCTATGTCCTTCAGCCTGACCTTGAACTCACTGTGTAGCTCAGGATGGCCTTGAACTCAGGATGGCAATCCTCCTCCAGAGGGCAACCTCTGGAGTGCTGGGACTACAGGTGTGTGCCACCATGCCTGGCTGAGACTGGGGTATTTATAAGGGGTTGAAGATGTGGACCAATGGTCTAGCAGCAAATGTGATTATCCAAGAATGTCTTCCTCGATCACTTAGAAACTTCTAGATGCAGGGAGCATCAGCATTGTTTGTTTTGTTTTGTTTTTTTTGGTACTAGGACTTGAACTCGGGTCCTTGCACTTGAGGACAGGCAGTGGAACCACTGAGTTAAATCCCTGGCCCCCAGCATTGTGTTTATATACAAAAGGCATTTAGCTCTAGGTAAGGAGGTTATAAGGAGGTGTACACATGTTTATCTTTTAGAGAAAATAAGTCCTACTCATTGGGAGGAATTAATGAGTTTTACATCAAAAGGCTCATTGGTACCCAGAACAGAATGGCTTTCTTGGAGTTCTGCTGTGAAGAACCAGAAGCACAGCCTGTTATTCAGTAAGTCTTTCCCCTGTCAAACATTACCCCCCAACACGCACACACACTAGGGATTGAACTCAGGATCTTGTGCTTGCAAGGCAGACACGGCACCACTGAGCTAAATTCCCGGCCCTGGCCAAACCACCTTTTATGTCAAGAATAGCCCTGGATTGGTGGGTGAGGAGGAGTTCTAGTTTTTGTCCCACAGTTTTGTAGCTTCTTTTAGCACAGCTGAGCTGTAGCTGCTGTTGCTCTCAGGAAAGGTAGCCATCCAGCAGCCACCTTGGCCTAACTTGTTTGAAAAGTATGCCGCTGGATGGGGTTCCAGCTTTTGGAACCCAAGACACCCAAAGAAATTCCTCTCTTTTCCCACACCTAGAGGAGGAGCAGTTTTCTTAATTCGGGTATTCCTAGTGCTGGAGCCTGAGTGAGGTCATGCTTTATTTCTTGAAAAGTGTTAGTCGCTTTTGTCCATTCTAAGGACTCAGATTCATGTAGAGGCTTGGCTTTGCCATTAGTTCAAAATTGAGCACCCAGATTCAGCAGAAGTTGGGCTTTCCTCAGGAAGAAATGAAGCTGTTGCTTGGTGGCAGGCGATCTGAGATCACAGCCTGGCACAGCCTGTTCCTAGACAGTTGTCATTCCCTTAGTGTAAGAATGTATTCCAAGTATTGGACTCTGAAGGGGTACCTGAGCCTTTTCCTGTGAGACTTTACATTTTCTTGTAGCTTTTGTGCAAGGTGCAGCTCACAATTATGTCATGTGATTGCTATGTTTTAAGACTTATCTCTTCCCTGAGTTGTATTTTCTTTGGCTTTCTTGCTTTTAGACTTCTCTCACATTTTCTTGCAGGTCTGAGGATCAAAGTCAGGACCTTATGCATAGTAGGCAAATGGTTTTACCACTGAGGCATACCTCCGGGCCCCTCATTTTTGGAGGGAGAGGGGTCTGAGGCCTCACTATATTGCCCAGGCTGGCCTTGAACTCTTACTCTTCCTCAGCCTCAGTAGCTGAGATCATAGGCACAGCCATGCCCAGTTCCCTTTTTTTTGAGACAGGGTGTCATTATGTAGTTCAGGCTGGCCTTGAACTCACTATGTAGCCCAGATTGGCCTGGAACTCACAGTGATCCTCCTACCTCAGCCTCCGGACTGCTGGGATTACAGGTGTGTGCCACCTCACCCAGTTCTAGTCACTAGTCTGAAAAAAAATACATTATTTTACTCTCTTGCCTGAATATCAAGAAACTCAATATTTGCTTATCATTGAAGAGTTACCATCAGTTATCTCTAGGCCTGGAAAATTAGCATTATGGATGCTACTGCATTGATATATTCACAGATTTATCTTGGCAAGTTAGGTTTCTTCCACTCTTGTATCCCACAACAGGTAGAAATAGCTTCTCATATAAAACCCAGTATCCCAGCAAGTGATACACTTTATAATAAATAATTTCACATCGAAAAATTTGTGTTTATAAACTAGTTTCACTCTCCTAACTACCTGAATTGACACACACTCTTTTCCATTTTAAAAACAGGCACTGTTTTCTTTCTAGCCCAGAAATTCAAAATAGAGGTGTCATGAGTTTTATTAGCACATGATCCAGCTGACCAGTGCTGTACATCTTTAAATTTGCCAAGTTAGGAAAAGAATTTAAGAGTACCCGTGCTTAATATCTTAGGTACAATAAACTGTTAAAACAAGATTCTTAACAGTTGGCTACAACATTATGGCTAAGCTTTAAAATCCAGTTAAAAAAAACAGCACGGAGAAATAAAGCATAGAAAACATGTCGTGTTCTATGTATTTGTGAAAATATAATCCAGTAATCTTCAAATGTAATCTTCAGGGGGCCAGGGGTTTAGCTCAGTGGTTCTGCCACCTGCCTCCCAAGCGCAAGGTCCCAAGTTCAATCCCCGGTACCAAAAAAAGAGAAAGTAACTCTTTAAGTTACCTCAGAGGAAGCAACTGTGAAAGAGCCACCATTTTGAGGGATGGGGAAACAAAGAGAAAGGTTTGAAATTCTTACAGTCTTAAGTATGGAGGGACAGGCCTGTAGAGCTGCCCTCCACTGAAGAGGATATTAGACCCAAATTTCTGGGGATGGAGTGCTTGTGTGGTGTTGCTCATGTTCCATAGAGGGAAGAGGTGAGAGTTGAAAAAACTGCAAACTGGATTGTTACTGCCTGGGAGGGAACAGCTGGTGCTGGCTGAAGAAGAATCTTGGATGATGCAGGAACAGCAAAGTCAAGGGACCCAGAAAGAAAACCAAGTCTTTTCTTCCTCCAGCCCTTCAGTTGGCTAAACAAAGGATTTGCAGACCCTAAGCCCTAGCATGACAAGGCAGAAGGATGACTTGGCAATGATGGATACAAATTCATGTACAGCTCTAGGCTCAATAGATGATACAGACGCTGAGTTTGAAAAGCAGCTTGAAAGAAAAGCATCCTGATTGCTTCAGGTTCTGTGCATTTTAATGTGTAAAGGTAGTGAAGTATAAATTGATTTCAAATAATTGAGGGGTCCCGACATAATACGACTTATTTCCACTTCTCCTTCTTTTCCAGTGTGAGTAAAAGAAAGTCACTTTGTTGAAAGACTCTTATCATAATTCCTCTTAAGTTAAAATTCTGACTGGAAGCATAATTAAACTTCTATTCCATAACTGTAAGTGCTGCTCTTCTGCAGTGGACCCTTGACTTAGGAACTCAATTCGTTCGTGAGGGCTGATTGTATCTCAAGTTGGCCAGTCTCCTCTACACAGCCTTCAAAGGCACTCTCCTATATAATTTTAGGCCACACTTTCTTCCAGGCAGATCTCAGTGTCCATAAAGAGATATTGGCCCAGGATTTACCCCACACAGGAAAGGGTGTTGGTAATGTTCTTCCAGAACCCTTTAAGGGTTAAATCTGTATTTGAGACCATCTGGAAGCACAGGTGGTGAGCATTCAGGTCAAAAATCAAGACTTTGGTCGTAAATTAAAACTAAAATTCTGGTTGTAACCCAACTTGTTCTTTGTCAGGACAGTCATAACTCGAGGGTCCACTGTGCTTTTAACATGTGTTTTTAATTCAGAGGTAATTACAACAAAAGAAAGAACAAATTTTGAGCTTGTTACAGCAGAAAAGTACTCTAGAACCCTAAATCTAAGATCAGTTCTAAATATGTCATCTACTACTGGGAACCTCACACTGGTTTCCTGTTGTCTGTCTGTTTAGCATCTGTTTGGACCTACCATGTGGTTTTAAAACCTGTTCTTTCTCCCTCTCCCTCTCTCCCTCTCTCCCTCTCTCCCTCTCTCCCTCTCTCCCTCTCTTCCTCTCTCCCTCTCTTCCTCTCTTCCTCCCTCCCTCTCTCCTCTCTACTCTCTCCCCTCTCCTCTCCCCTCTCTCCCCTCTCCCCTCTCACCTCTCCCCCCCTCCTCTCCTTTCCCCTCCTCTCCTCTCCTCTCTCCTCTCTCCTCTCTCTCCCTCCCTTCTTCGGCAGGGTTTCCCTATGTAGCCCAGAACTGATTGGCCTCGAACTTGGGGCAGTCCTCCTGCCTCAGCCTCCCACACCCGGCCTTTATTTTTTTGTACAGCACCTTGTTTATACAGTACTGTAATTTTTGCTGATTGTACTGTACAGTACAGTACTGTAGTTTTATGTTGTTATACATTACAGTACTGGATGTAAGAGTTTATGCAAATAGAAGCAAAGTCATCAAGTTGGGAGTTTCCTTTGACCATTTCTTTGTTCTGAATATTGCAATGTACATACTATGTATAATTCCTCATTTAGGGACCAATTCAATTAACAACCTAGCTGTAGGAAGAACAAGAAGTGTGTGGTATACTCTCTTCTCCCTAACGTTTAAAGACCTCAGGTGATCATAGCCTGTTCTCTTGTCTTACCTCCCCTTACTTGTACCTGTTTCACTTAAACTCCAGTCCAGCTGGACTTCCTAACATGGACTGCACACCTGCCTCTAGGCTTTTTGATGTTGATCTTTGCTTCCCCCATGCCTTTTTTTGGCAATCTATCCCCATGTTCTCTATACGTACCTGTCAAATCTTACACCCTTTAAAAAGCCATCTCCATTTATGAACCTCAGTCCAATCTGTCCTGATCTAAATGTGATCTTTTCCTCCTATATACTTTTTGTTTCAGTGGCCTTAAGATGCCTTTATTTTTTTACCCAGAGACATACCTCACCATCTTCTATATGTGGCTGAAATTTTTACTTATTCTCTTTGAATCCATTCTATAAGACCATTCCCTTAGAAGTTCTGTCTAGACTTTGTGAACCACCCCCTACTTCTGGTGTTGTCTTGGTATCTTAGGCACGCTCTTACAATGTTTTTTCATACTCTATTGCAATTACTTTGTAGATTAAGTGTACTTTGAGTCCTCAATTAGGTGATCTTGCTATCTCCAGGGTCTAGTACAATACTAGCACTGAGCAAATAGCTTAATACATCTGTGTGTTGAATGAATAATTAAGTAATTTGTCAAAGCTTTCACTGTAAGTAGTAGAGCCATGTCTTCTAATTTCAAAAGATTTCTGTATCTCAGATTTCTTTGCTACCTCCCCCCACTTAGATTATACATTTTTAGGAGGACAATATTTTTAATTATACATACCCTCGAAGCACCCAGTACACTGCTGTCTTTATTAAGATTATACAAGTTGTTGGGCATGGGAAAGTCTAAAAGGGAGAAAAGGAATCAACCATATCCATTGCATATATATGTTTAACTATTGAAGTTGGAGATCTTGTGAGAATTTTAAAAGAATTACAACAATAGAAACCCCAGCCCACGTGAAAAGGGAATTAACTATCAAGGACCCAAGGCCCCTAGCTGCCATTTCTAGCTTATAAATTCCTTTGCTTGGCACTGTGTTTATAGTCACAGATATGGAATTCATATAATTCCATTTTCTAACTATTGAGGGAGAGATTTAGGCTCTGATTGTATCTCCACTTCCTCTCCCTGCCCTGTACCCTGGAAAAAAAGAGGTAAGACTTAGCTTTACCTCTTGCAGGGCCTCACAGATGAAAACATGAGCTCATTGTTTGCTTGCCCAGAAACAGGAAACCCCTGGGAGAATGTGCCTTCAGGCTCTGTAGTTGGTATGGCTTGTGAACTGAAGAGAAAAAATTATTTTTTTCTGTGATTTTTTTTTTCCTGGAAATCTTTTTGTAATTAAAATTATATGTATGGTTTTGACCTGTCTCTACCTCTCATATCATAGCACAGTTTCCCATGACATTAAAAACTCTTCATAAACAATGCAAAGAATTATATTTTAGGAGAATATTAAATATATAACTTTTCAGATTTGGGGAATCAATTTTTTCCCTATATTTCTTTTTTCCCCCCTCTATTTCACACAACTTTATACTATGAACATCTCTAAGCTATTGTCATTCAAAGGTATTTTCTTAGGACCTTCCTCTAATCAGCCTCATCTCTTTCTTGGAGCTTCAGATTCTGCCACTGTTGGATACTTCTTTCTTATCATTTCTTTCTTACTCATTCTACTGTAGCATATCCCATTAAGATAGTACCAAAAAAAAAACCCAGACTAAAACAATTATTAAGAAGGCCCACCTGTAATCCCATATTTTTGCCCAAGAATACCCTTTTCTCTCTGTCATCCACATAATCATATTTCTCAGAGCTTTTTTTTTTTTTTTGTACCAGAGATGGAATTCAAGACCTTGCATTTGCAAGGCAGGCGTGGTGCCACTGAGCTAAATCCCCAGCCTCTCAGAGCATTTTTATATGGTTATGTTTTTCTGTGCATTACAAAAATATATGGAAGTGAGTTTTTAAAATTCATGTCAATCATTTAGGAAATATTTTATAATTTCCTGCTCATTCTAGGCAGTGTGTTAGTGGAAAACATGCCATGAAGCCTTTTCACTGAGGAGAAGCAGTCAGTATTTACTAGGTCACAAAATAATGTAATGTATGATTGTGATAAAAGCTATGAAGGGAAGGTGCAGGTAGTGCATGAGGAACTTCTTGTGGAAAGTCCAGAAACATTCATGATCAGTAATTGAGCTGAGATCTGAAAATGTGATGGAAATGACCAGGTAGGGGAGTTGCTTATCACCTGGTAACACTGTTGCCAAGGTCAGTGATGTTCATGCTGTTAGGTCCATGGACATGGACCACCACACAATACTACAGAGTGCATGGGCAGTTTCTCCTCCTGTGAGTCCTGTTGCTTCTTAGATTTCCTGTATCTCTGTCTTGCTTTCTATAGGCTCTTTTTCACCCAACTCAGAAGGTCAAAACTCCTCAGGGTTGTCATGAGCCTTTATTCTTCGGACTTTCTTTTACACCCACCCCCAACCCCTGTATTGGGAACTGAATGAACCCAGTGCCATCTCACTGAGTTACACCCCCAACCTGTGTTGTCTTGCTGTCTAGTTAAGGCTGGCTGTGAATTTACTAGGTAGCCCAGGCTGGCCTCAAACTCATGGTAATCCTCCTATCTCAGCCACCAGAGTGCTTGGACCTTAGCCATGTGCCACCACAGCTGACTTCTTTGTGTTATTTTGCATTGAAACTGGGTCTTCCTAGCTTGCTAAATTGCTAAGGCTGGGCTCTACTGCCTACCTCCCAGAGTGCTGGGATTACAGGTATGTGACACCAGGCCCAGCCTTTTCTCTGTTACTTTAATCAAGAGGGGCTGGGGTTGTAGCTCAGTGTTAGAGCATTTGCCAGGCATGTACAAAGTCCTGGGTTTGATCCCAAGAACAGGGCCAAAAGGGAGTATTTTTATCCAGAGGTTTTTTTTTTTTTTTTTGTACTGGGGATCGAACTCGGGACCTTGAGCTTGTGAGCCAGGCGATGGAACCACTGAGCTAAATCCCCAGCTATCCAGAGTTTTTTTAAGTGCACATACAGGCTGATTTTATATATTATCAATCTTTTTAAAAATAAAGTTTATTTTATCCTATTCCCCCCCTCAAGCCCCATCCCCTCCCCATGTACAAAAGCGTTGTTTCCATTTATTCCTTCTATTTTTACGTTTTTTCTTGTCCCTTCCTTCCTCCCTCCTCCCTCATTCCCCTTCCCATTTCCCAACACCCATTATACATTTCAGTCCTTATTTCCACATTTAGTTTCTCATGCCAGAGAAACAATGTGGTATTTAAACATGTGTGTCCGATTTATTTCACTTAAAAGTATGGTCTCAAAGGCCATCCATTTAGCTATAAATATCTGAAGCTCAACCTTCATTATGGCAGAGTAGTACTCCATTGTATAAAAAAACCACATCTTTATCTACTTCAATCTTTTTTTTTTTTTTAAGCAAAACATTTATTGGTAGATAAAAAACATTTTTTGGTAGAAAAAAAACAAAACATTTATTTTAGATATACATAATGATCACATTCATCATAGGGTATTTGTACCTGTGCACGGCATATCTTGCTGCTGCTTTTTCCCCTCATTCTCCCCTCCATCGACCCATCTTCCCCTCATTTACAAAAGTTTTGTTTCCATTTTCTCTTCCTATATTATCAGTTTTAACTCAGTTTACTGGGTGCCCCCAGAGCATCAGACCTTGTCAAACACTGCACACACAAGCCCTCATCCCCATAGTGATACCTGAGATGGTAGTACTGCTGAGATACTTAGATACAGGGTCACTACTGAGGTTTGGGTAAGTGTCCCCAAGGATCTGTGTGTTGAAGGCTTGGTCTGTAGACTGTGGCACTATTGGGATGTGATGGAACCTTTGGGACGTAGGAGCCAGTGAGAAGAATTCTTCAGGTCACTGGGGGCAAGACCTTGAAGAAAATGTTGGGACCTAGCTCTTCTTTCTCTCTCTTTGATCCTCTACTGCCATGAAGTAATCCACTTCTTCCTCCGTGCACTCCCACCACAATGTGCTTGCCACATAGGGCCAATGCAACAAGGTCAAGTGACCATGGACTGAAATCTCTGAAACCATGAGCCATATTAAATCTTTTTGACTTAAAAAAAAGAAAGAATGAAAGAAAACCAAGTTTCCCAACACCATTTGTTAAAAATGCTGTCTTCAACATATGTTTTGGTCCCTATGTCCAACCCTTGTTGAAATTGTATTTTTGAGACAAGGTCTTACTACATTGCCTAGGCTGACTCAAACTTGATCTTCCTGCCTCACATTCCCAAGTAGCTGTGCTTAAAAGCATGTGCCACGATACCCAGCTTAGAAATAAACTTACTTTTTACATTTTCTCTCTTAAAGATATCCATGGAGAATGATTATCTGGGACCCCGAAGAATTGAGAGTCTACAAAAAGAAGATGCTGATTGGCAGCGGAAAGCTCACATGGCTGTATTGTCTATTCAGGACCTTACTGTCAAATATTTTGAAATAACAGCAAAAGCTCAAAAAGGTAAGTTTTCCACTAAAATTTTTCTTGTTAGGCATTTTTGACACTGAATGCGGAAGTACTTTATGGTCAGAATTATACAGAAAAATACGTAAGGATCAATCATCCCAGCAGTTAGAAAAGACCACTGTTAGCAAATAAAGATATGTCCCTTTAGTCCTTTCTAGGCATGTATGTATACATGTACTCTTAAGTCAGTGGAAGAGAATGGAGGGCATGTAAATAGATACAAATTAGTCATTTAATCTTCGATAAACCAAGTTAAGGAGAAATAATAAATGCTATTCAGACAGTTGGCCATCTGTATGCAGAAAAATGAACCTTAACCTAAATGTCAAATCTTCGCAATCAAAATAGATCATAGATCCAAATATATAATGTAAAACTATAAAACTTCAGATGAAAATCTGTTCCCTGGAGTTATATAAATTTATATAATCATTTATATATAGATTTATATAATTTATATTTAGGCAGAGAAGTCTTAGTAATGATACAAAGAAGAAAACCCATAAAAATGATAAAGAGCACAGACTATAAGAAGTTTAATAAAAATGGATTTTATCAGAGTTTATTCTGCCAGACAGTGTCAAGAGGAAATGAAAAGATAAAGAGAGAATATTTGCAAATCGCATATCTGACAAAAGGAAAAAACCTTGTAACAAGGATATATAAAGAAATCCAAACTGAACAGTGATGACAATCCAATTAACAGATAGGATGACAGCAAGTAAGGATAGGAAAAGAAGTTCAACATCATTGCTCATTGTGGAAATGCAGATTGAAACCTTAATGAGCTAGGCACGTAGTAAAGTGGCTAAAACAAACACCGACAGTCCCAGGGGATAGTGAAGATGGCAGAGTAACTGCGACCCTTCCTACCTTGCTGATGAGAATGCAGAATGGTATAGTCACCCTAAAAAATGATTCTGTGGAGTGTAACGGTGCACTCTCATGTGACCCTGCAATCCTGGTGGTTTACCATAGAGCTGCATGAAAACTTTAAAAATAAAACATAAAAGGGCCGGGGATTTAGCTCAGTGGTTCCACCACCTGCCTCGCAAAGTGCAAGGTTCCGAGTTCCATCCCCAGTACAAAAAAGAAAATACTGTATTATATAAAGAATCACACCTTTTAAGCAACTTTAAATATGTTTTGATCTACTGTAGACTGCCTTTGTGATAGCTATAGAGTCTGCTTTTTAGATATATTCTCTTACTTTAAAAAAGTCTTTGGGGCTGGGGATTTAGCTCACTGGTTTCGTCGCCTGCTGTGCAAGTGCCAGGACCCAAGTTCAATCCTCGGTACCAAAAAAAATAAAAAATAAAAAAAAGTCTTTGTATTATGAGTACAAAATATTATAGAAAAAATTAAATATTACTAGGAAAAACTTCACTTCTTTTGTCTGTCAGGCCTTTTCCACATGGGGTTTATTGCATAAGTGCAATGATTCTATCTTTATTCATATATAATTCATAGTTGGTTCTGATTTTGTTTAAACAGTTTAGACTGTTGGTCTTATTTATAACTTGCTTCTCCAGTTTCAGGTAAAATGTTTTTCTATGTGATGAGTATCATTCTAGGACTCTACGTTTCATCAAATTCGTTTTAGAATTTGATATCTCAGTTCTGGTTATTTTATCCTACCAAAAAGCCTTTGGTCCTGAACAAGAAGAGATAACTTATTTGACTTTTTTGCTTCCCTTTTCTGAGCTTGTCCTTGTCCTCTCATGCTGGAGAAACATAATGGAGGGTCTCTGCAAGACTTTAAACTTGGGAGAGTAATGCCCTTCCTGTATGTCTCAGTCAGAGGGCAACATTTATTTGTTTCAGCTCTTTAGAGGAGGAGAAAAACAGGCCTCTGTATTTTTCTTCTTCTACAAAGCTAGAAATAACCTAATTTTGGTATGTTAAGCTTACCTGTTAAAAACACCCACCTTAGGCAGGCATGCTGGTGCACAAATGTAATCCAAGCACTAGGGAGGCTAAGGCAGGAGGATCACTTGGAGTTTGAGCCCAGCCTGGGCTACGTAGTGAATTGAAGCCCAGCTGGAACTACATAGGGAGACCTTGTCTCAGAACCAAACCAAACCATGGTCAGGGATTTAGCTCAGTGGTTCTGCCGCGCGAGGTCCTGAGTTTGAATCCCAGTACCAAAAAAAAAAAAAGAACCAAACCAAACCACACCACATCACATCACGCCACCTTAAATGGGCCTGTTTCTGACAAGATGTGTGATAGAGCATTATGTTTTAAAAATAGATTTAACCTGCTACCTTGTAAACACCAGGATTCTGTCATCTTCAGAGCTTTTGAAAAACATAGTTATAATAATTATATAAGAATATTATTACAGGGGTCGGGGTTTAGCTCAGTGGTTTTGGCACCTGCTTTGCAAGCGCAAGGTCCCGAGTTCAATCCCTGGTACCAAAACAGACAAACAAACAAATTAATAGGGCATTTGAACATTTGAGTACTACTGTGCATGTGTAACCTTGTTTTAAGTTACCAGAACTCCTCAGTTTCTCATTTCGGGACAGCAGGTGTTGATAATACATATTTTGCCTATTCTCTGGGGTTGCTGGGCAAATTGATAGATTAAAAATCTGAAAAAGTGCTTTGAAATAATACCAATATTGATGGTTGTGATAGGCTACATGAGAGAGCAAAAGAAAAAAAAACATCCTTTCTTGGATTAATGTTGCTAGACAAAGTGGGAGAGACAATTTAGTTACTTACTCTTATTAAACCATATTATTTAGCCCTCTGGTTAGGTACTAACACCTCACCCCACCCCACCCCCACCCCCGGGTGTTGAGCCCAAGAATAGTTAAGTTTCTTGACAAAAGATACATGCTAGCTATGGGTAGGCCTAGAATTTTAATGGAAATCTGTGTATTAGGGCCCAAGCTGTTTTTCCCTTACAGAGCACTACTGTGTTGGTCTTAGGGTTTTAAAAGATGTACAGAAATTTAAAAACTGAGAAATTTTATCTTATGTTCACCAAACATGGGTAGATTTTGTTAGAGACCTTGAAATTGGAGTTCAGAGAGATCGTGAATTGGAAACATTGCTTCCTGTTAGCGTTCATGTGGCCACCAAAAACAATAGGAGCAGCAAAATTCAGAGAACCAAAAAAAGGTGATGTATCTGATGAAGATTCTAAGCAAGCAGATTCCTCATCTGTCATATAGGAATAGATAATTCTTTTTATTTTTATTAGTATGTGTTTCTAGTACATAATGATTACATTCATCATGAATAAAATGATTTGTAAAGACTATAAATCAAGAAATAGCAATATTCCTCTATGAACGTGGCTAAAATTTAGTTGCATTTGGGCAGTGGTGCTAGAGATGGGAGAGAGCTGAGCACAGGAACTAGTTGTACAGTTTCAATTTTTAACCATGTATATGCATTATTTTTTAAAAAGGAGGCATTTTATAAAAGGTTCCTGAATTGTACTGTCTTATAAAAGATACTCAGGGCATAGTACAAAACAAATTATTACTTTTGAAAATATAAATCACCAGTGAATATGTCCCCACGATTACATTTGGTACTAATTTAGTTCTCTATTTCTTTTATTCATTGAAGTGTCTTATCAGTTATTAAAGTGTAGTTAGGCATGATGATGATGAGGGCCATGGTGGTTATCTGATTTATTTCCCTCCACATCATGTTATTACATTGAGGGACACAGTGATAACACCTGGAATGTGGATTTGAGTGTTTTTAATCTTGACTGAATTCAATTAACATACCTAGAAGAAAGGATAAAGTCTTCACAGAATAAATTGTTATAAACATTTGGAAAGTTAAAAACACTATGTGCAAGTATTTCTTAAGTTATTTGAATAATTAAGTTTCATCTATAGAACATTATTTCTGAGGATGAACTGGGATATGCTATCTTTGAATAACATTTTAGAGATGTTTTATAGGTGATTTATCGTGGAGGTAAAATTCATGTGTGTCTAGTGAAATCTAAGATTTTTCAGTTCTTTAGCATCAAGTTATTTTATGTTTTAATGTCTCTTTAAAAATTATTATTTAATAGCTGTCTATGATCGAATGAGAGCTGATCAGAAGAAATTTGGTAAAGCATCATGGGCAGCAGCCGCTGAACGAATGGAAAAACTCCAGTATGCAGTTTCCAAAGAGACTTTACAGATGATGAGAGCTAAAGAGATCTGTTTGGAACAAAGGAAACATGCACTAAAAGAAGAGGTAATGAAAACCACCAGAAAATTTTATAAAATAAAAAGAGCTAAGACTTAACCATTTTGCCTTTGTACAAAACAATGCCTTTTGGATTGTATGGGCTTGTTAATTTGTACTTTCTCCATAAGATAAACATTTATGATAAGGTCAGTGACTTGATTGCCATTACTAGAAGAGCTAGGCACACCAGTATTCCATACCCACTCTGTGATGCTTGACATCAGCATGCTGTTGAAACAGAAAGAGGCCTAGGTCAGAATTTTGTTGCCTTTAAAGTTTTGTATGTATGTGCGTTTCATTTTTTACTGTAAAAGTTTACAGCACTTTAGCACTTAAAGCCTCACTGCCCAGAGAAGTTTTTTTTGTTTTTTTTTTCAGGGAAGTTTAATAAAAATCCTCAGGCAGTAGCATTGTGTTTAAATTGACTGAAAAGTGTTCGTACCTTTACCTGTTGGAACTCTGTTTTAGTCCCACTGAACCTAAATAGGGTTAATAAAGACTGGTTTTTTGCCTATGCTTCATTAAGTAAATGTCTCCATGGAGGCAGAACTTAAGAAAGATGTTTTGTTCCTATGAGACCTTATTTGAACTAGGAATAGTCTTAAAAATCCTTGAAGAGTGGCTGATTTTTTTATTCAAAATATACCTAAGTGGTATTTTAAAATTTTTAACCACTTTTTTCCTTATCTACTTGTTCATCCTTTCAGTGTTTCTCATTGTGCAAAGTACAGCACTGAATGTACCACTGGTGCTGGAATTGTGCTTCAGAGCATTGAGTTACTGAAGTGGGACACAACTGTCTTTTTGTTCATCTCCTATGTTACTATTTCCAAATTCTGTATTTCACTATAATGAAACTGGGCCAGAACAAATTGGTCTTACTGAAAAGGCAAATAAATATATATAATTTAGTCATCTGCTGATAGTTTTTTAAGTATTACTAGAAGCAGCAAATGTTAGAGACCAGAAGTACAATATTTTTGGAAATGAAGATGTATCATAACTTTAGTAGTGTGAAGATTGAAGGTCGTGTGAGAGATGACCTTCAAAGGGAGATCAAGGTGGCATATAGTAAGACTTTATTGTTCAGATTCAACTATTCAGGACACACCTTTTATTTTTTAAATTTTATTGGTACATTTTAGGTATACAATACGTTTACATTTATCATTGGGTGCTTGTACCTGTACATGATGTATCTTGGTTCTTATTTTTTTCCCATTACCTGTGCACCCTACACCCCCTCAACCCTTCCCTATTTATATAGATTACGTTTCCATTTTTTTTCTTTTCTCATAATTTTTCCTTTCCCTTCTTTCCTTTCCCCTTCCCCTCCCACCAACCCTACACCTTTGGACCTTTTCCTATTTCAAATTATCAGTTATTCTTTTTAATCATTTTAATCCTTATTTACACTTTCAGTTTCTCACACTAGAGAAACTATTTGGTATTTACACATGTGTTTCCTTTTTTTTTTTTTTTTGGTACCGGGTATCGAACTCGGGTACTTGTGCTTGCACAGCAGGTGGAGACACATGTGTGTCCTATTGATTTCACTTAAGAGTATGGCCTCAATATGCATCCATTTAGCTATAAATATCTCTAGTTTCTCATTCTTTATGGCTGAGTAGTACTCCATTTTATTTAAAAACCACGTCTTCTTTGTCCAGTTTCCAGTTGATGGGCACTTGGGCTGTTTCCAAGCTTTAGATATTACAAACTGTGCCGCTGTAAACATGGGTGCACATATATCTCTGTGGTATGATTCTTTTAATTCTTTTGGGAAAATTCTCAGTAGGGGAATAGCTGGGTCAAATGGGACCTCTAGCCCTAGTTCTTTGAGGTATCTCCATACTGATTTCCACAGTGGTTGGACCAGTCTGCACTCCCACCTACAATGGAAAAGGGTTCCTTTCTCCCCACAACCCCACCAGCATTTGTTATTAGTTGATTTCTTGATAGCAGCCATTCTTTGTGGGGTGAGGTGGAATCTCAGTGTGGTTTTCATCTGCATCTCTCAAATGACCACTGATGCTGAACATTTTTTCATATATTTATTTGCTGCTTTTACCTTTTTTTGTCTGAGAAGTGTCTGTTCATTTCAGATGCCCATTTTTGAATTGGTTCTTTGAATTTGGGGGCTCTGATGGTTTTCAGTTCTTTATGTATTTAGTCCTTTGTCTGAGGTACAGCTGCTAAAAATTTTTTCGCACATTGTAGGTTGTCTCTTAGCTCTGTTGGTTCTTTTTCTCTCAGTGCAAAAGCTTTTTAATAAGATGAGATCCCAGTTGTTGATTCTTTGTGCTAGTTCCCGTGCTACTGAGGTTTTGTTCATAAAGTCTTTTCCTACACCAGTGTCTTCAAGAGTTCTACCTAATTTATCTTCCAGGAAGTTTAGTGTTTCTATCTTAATATTTAGATCTTTAATCCACTTAGATCTTAGTTTAGTGCATGGTGATAGGTATGGGTCTAGTTTTAATCTTTGGCAGATTGAAATCCAGTTTTTCCAACACCATTTGTTAAATAGGCTATCTTTTTAATAGGTGGTTGGCTCCTTTGTCAAAGATGAGGTGGCTGAGTATGTCTGGAGTTGTTTCTGCATCTTCTAATCTATTCCACTGATCTTTAGGTCTGTTTCTTTGCCAGTACCATGCTGTTTTTATCACAGTAGCTTTGAAATATAGTTTCAAGTTGGGGATTGTAATACCCCTAGCCAGGTCTCTGTTGCCTAGAATTGCTTTTGCTATTCTAGGTCTCTTCTAGTTCCAAATGAATTTTTGGATTGTTTTCTCTAGTTCTATGAAGTATATTGTTGGAATTTCAATCGACATTGCATTAAATCCATATAGTAGTTTGTGGAAGTATGGTCATTTTCACTATATTAGTTCTTTCTACCCGGGAACAAGGGATGTCTTTCCATTTTCTTATATCCACCTCAATCTCCTTTATCAGAGTGCTATAGTTTTCAGTGTAGAGGTCTTTCACTTCCTTTGTTAGGTTGATTCCTAGATATTTCATTTTTTTGGATGCTATTGTGAAAGGAATTGTTTCCCTAATTTCTCTCTCAGTGAGTCTGCTATTTGTGTATAAGAAGGCTATTGTTTTTTGAGTGTTGACCTTATATCCAGCTACTCTACTGAATCTGTCAATTAAGTCTAGAAGTCTTTTGGCAGAATTTTTTGGATCTTCTATGTAAAGTATCATATCGTCAGCAAATAATGACAGTTTAACTTCTTCCTTTCCTGTCTTTATTCCTTTTATTTCTTTCTCTTTTCTAATTGCTGTGGCTAATGTTTCCAGAACAATATTGAACAGGAGTAGTGATAGTGGGCATCCTTGTCTTGTTCCTGATTTTAGTGTGAAAGTTTTCAGGTTTTGACCATTTAGTATGATGTTGCCAGTTGGTTTTTCATAAATAGCCTTAATCGGGTTGAGATAAAGACCTTGTATTCCAATTTTCTGCAGGGTTTTTATCATGAATGGGTGTTGGATTTTGTCAAATGCCTTTTCTGCATATATTGAGCTGATCATATGGTTTTTGTCCTTGACTCTGTTAATATAGTGTATTACATTTATTGATTTACGAATGTTGAACCATCCTTGCATCCCTGGGATAAATCAGACTTGGTTAGGGTGTATGATCTTGATGACCCTCTGTATTCTGTTTGCCAGTATCTTGTTGAGGATTTTTGCATCTATGTTCATTAGGGAGATTGGTCTGTAGTTCTCTTTTTGGGTTGTGTCTTTCCCTGGTTTTGGAATCAAAGTAACACTTGCTTCTAGGAATGAATTTGGAAGCCTTTCTTCCTTTTCAATTTCCTTGATGAGCTGAAAGAGTAATGGCATTAGTTCTTCTTTAAATGTCTTGTAGAATTCAGCAGTGAACCCATCAGGACCTTGGTTTTTCTTTGTTGGTAAATTTTTTATTACATTTTCAATTGCACTCATTGTAATTGGGGCGTTTAGAATTTCTATATCTTCTTCATTTAACTTTGGTAATTCATATGTAGCTAGGAATCTGTCCGTTTCTTCTGTGTTTTCCGTTTTATTAGAGTACAGGTTCTCAAAGTATGTATTGATGATCCTCTGGATTTCTGCTGGGTCTGTTGTGACTTCACCTTTTTTGTTTTTAATTGCATGGATTTGAGCCTTTTCTTTCCTTTTTTTGATAAGTTTGGCTAAAAGTTTTATCAATTTTATTTATTTATTTATTTATTTATTTATTTATTTATTTGGTACTGGGGATCGAACTCGGGTCCTTGCACTTGCTAGGCAGGCACTGGAACCACTGAGCTAAATCCCTGGCCCTGATTTTATTTATTCTTTCAAAAAACCAACTCTTTGATTCATTAATTTGTTTGTGTTGTTCTCTTAGTCTCGATTGCATTGATTTCTGCTCTGATCTTTATAATTTCCTTCCTTGTACGAGCTTTGGGTTTCTTACGCTCTTTTTCTGGGAGCTTAAGGTTCTACATTAGATTATTTATCTGAGTTCTCTCTGTTTTCCTAATATGGGCATTCACTGCTATGAATTTCCTGTGTAGAACTGCTTTCGTTGTGTCCCATAGATTCCTGTATGTTTTACTGGCATTATCATTTACTTGTAGAAATTGTGTAATTTCTTCTTTAATTTCCTCTGTGACCCATTGGTTTTTCAGGTGGGTGTTATTCAATTTCCACGTGTTTGTGGGAGTTTTGCAGTTTCTTATATTATTGACCTCCAATTTTATTGTACTACGGTCTGATAATATCCAGGGGGTAACTTGAATTCTTTTACATTTACTTAGACATGTTCTATGAGCTAGTGTGTGGTCTATTTTGGAGAATGACCCGAGGACACACCTTTTTTTTTTTTTTGTACTGGGGATTGAACTCGGGTCCTGGCACTTGTGCAGTAGGTGGGGAAATCACTGAGCTAAATCCCCGATCCAGGAACACATACCTTTTAAACTCACTATTTCAAAGACCAAAAGTATGTAAGTTATGAAATTTTGGATTTCTTCTTTTGTTTTCCATGTTGATGTAATTTATTGTAGCATTCATTATCTTTTATGCTTTTTAAAAATGCTTTTATTGGTCTGAGTTGAGTGAATGGGTCAGGTGACTGAATTTATGTTAGTCATTTTAAAAGAGCATTTATACCTCAAAGGTTAAGTAAAATAGAATTATTTGATTTATCATTTATATTTTTTGTTTGTAGTCTAAGATGGTTTTTTAAAAATACTACATTGGGGGCCAGGGATTTAGCCTTATGGTTCTGCTGCTTGCCTTGCAAGCACAAGGTCCCAAGTTCAATCCCGGTACCCCCCCCCCCCAAAATAAAAAACAAACTACATTGGGCTGAGGGTGTTGCTCAAGGCTAGCATGCACAAGGCTCTTGGTTCAGTCCCCAGTACTGCAAATAATAATAATAATAATAAAATAAAAAATACGCACAACTGTGAAAGTTTGTAGCTCAAATGTGCATAAGTGGGGCTTTACTGTAATGTCAAGTAAAACTCCTTTGAAATGTTCACATACTGTTCATTTTATCCATCTAGAGCAGTGATGGCGAACCTTTTCAGTGGTAACAAACAGCCAGCTGTGGTATGTGTGCCATACGTTCACCTTCACTGATCCAGAGAGTACAGTTCGATGTTTTTTTTTAGTAAACTAACAGAATCAGATAACTGTCACCACAGCATTAACAAAACCCTGTGTCTTGAGCAGTCATTTTCCACTTTCATCTTCCAAACACCTCCTCTCTTGCAGGCCTTAAGTAACCACTGCTATCTCTAGATTTGTTATTCTGGACATTTCATATAAAAGCGAGCATACAGCACATAATCATTTTGATTAGGTTTTTTTTCCACCATTCTGATTAGGTTTTCAGATTTTATCCATGTTGTAACATCAGTACTTAATTTAGTTGTATTCCCCAAAGATACTCTACTGTATAATTATCAGTTCATCAGATAATAAAATTTGAATTGTTTATGCTTTTGGAGCTATTAAAAATAATGATGCTATGAACATTCATTTACTAGTCTTAACATGGATATGTGTTTTTGTATAACTGTAGAACTCTTTTTCCAAAGCAGGTGCCCCATTTTACATTTCCACTAGTACCATATGAGGGCTAGAATTTTTACCATATCTATCTTCAGTATCTTCACCATCTCCCTTTTCCTCTCCCTTTATTGTGGATTGAACTTATGATCACCACACAGAGCTACATCCACAGCCCTATATATTTTTTACTTTGAGACAAAATCTTGCTAAGTTGGCTAGGTGGGATTCAAACTTGTGATCCTCCTTCCTCAGTCTCCCACATCCTGGAATCACAAACATGCACCACTGTGCCTGGCCTTACTGTCTTTCATTATAGCTTCCCTGGTAGATGTGAAATGATCTGTCGTTGTGGTTTTGATTTGCATTTCCCTGTTAACTTTTTGTATGCTCACTGACTATTTGTATGTCTTTCCTTGGAGAAATGTTTCTTCTGATCCTTAGCTCATTTTTGTGACCAAGTTAGTTTATATGTGTGAGAATTCTTTATATATTCTAGATTCAAGTTTGTTATCCAATATGTGATTTGCAAATATTTCTTCCCATTCTGTGGGCTGTTCATATTAGCTTTAAAATATTAAATACGTATTTGTAAATGTAGTACATGTTACTCCCCAGGAGAAGAACTGCCGTGTTCACATTTTTTAATACAGAGTTGTATAAAATATATTGCTTTATGAAACTTTGGTTTTAGGTATTATACCAAGATAATCCTCAGTGACATTTTTAAAGCACCTTAGGCTTATCTACTCTTGTTTGAAAAATAATATGTGAGGTAACCTGTAAGGTATACTTGTGATCTAGAAAGGAATATTTCTAAAGATTTTTTTTTTTTTTTTTTTTTTGGTACCGGAGATCAAACTTGGGTCCTTGTGCGAAACCACTGAGCTAAATCCCCGGCCCTATTTTTAATAGATTTTAAATTGTGATTTAATTTTACCATTTTCATTTTCTTATTTGCTGCTATTAAAAGATAAAATTAAAACTTGTCCTGGAGCACCGGGGATTTAGCTCAGTGGTTCTGCCGCCTGCCTCACAAGTGCAAGGACCCGAGTTTGATCCCCGTTACCAAAAAAAAAACTTGTCCTGGAAACTTTCCACATTTTATACTGTGAATCTCTTTGAAGGAACTCAGTCCCATCTTGTGTTCCCCTGGGACATTTCTACAAGTTTCCCTTTCTTTCTTTTTTTTTTTTTCCATACCAGGGATAGAACTAGGGTCCTTGTGCTTGTGCAGCAGGCGGGGAAGCCACTGAGCTCTAAATCCCAGGCCCCAAGTTTCCCTTTCTAAGAGCTTGTTCCTTTTTGTGCAAGGCATGGGGAAGTTTTCTAAATTGCAGAACTTTTGTTCATTTAAAAAAAAAAAAAAAAGAAATCCCAACCTTGTATTGCCTGTGAGAGTACTGGGTTTGTCTTTGTCACATTGGATAGCTTTGCTGTTGTGACCTTGCTGACATTGAGTTGTTCTGGCAATCTGAGGTGCATAACAGAGCTGCCAAGTTCTGATTACTTGATAAAGCAAGAGGATTATACACATTGTAAGGTGGCCTAGGTCTTAGGATGATAGAGGAAGGAAGGTACTGAAATGAACCCTGTCTTAGTTACTTTTCTCATTGCTGAGACAAAATACCCAACACCCACAGGTTAAGGAATGAAAAGTTTATTTGCCTGACAGTTTGTAGGGGTTTCAGTCCATAGTCGCCTGGCTCCATGGGAGGGTGGCATGGCAGACAAGCATCACAGAGGGGAAGCAGTTCATGGTGAGGAGAAGATAACACAGCAACAAGGGAATACTACAGCTCTTTCTCCCCCTTTTATCTTATCCAGACTACTCAGGGCAAGTAGCACTCACACCCTTAATCCTAGTGCCCTTGGCCCTAGCCCCACCACGCATCATTCATGCATGCTAGATTCAGCCATCTCCAAAATAGCCTCACCTCATTCGCATGAAGCTTTGGGGGGACTTCTAGACACAAGCCATAACACTCAACCTCTAGTTCCCCAAAGACCATGTGCATGCCTTTATGCAAAAGGCAGTTAGTCAATCTCCAAGAGTTATCAAAGTCCTAACAGTTTCAGCATTGCTGAAAGTTAAAGTCTCCTCTGCGATTTAAGGCAAACTCTTAGCTGCAAGCCCCTGTACAAATGAAAAGAATGTTAAGCACTTCTAACATAAACTGGCACAAGATAGACATTTTCATTCCAAAAGGTACAAAGGGGATAGGAAGGAATGGGAACAAGCAAGTTCAGAATCCAGCAGGGCAAACATTAAATCACACAGTTCCACTTGCAGCATCCCTGGCAATCTGTGGCAAGTTGTGAACTCCGAAGGGCTTGGGTGGCTCCGCCCTCTCTGCACTTCCAGTGATTCTAGCTCCCATGGCTTCTCTCTGGTACCAGCTCTTCTCCCTCCTTGCAGTTATCCTCAGAAAGCCCATGTTCCTGACTTCTCCAAACTTCTGGGATCTCCACTGCATGTTCAGCTTCACACTCACAGCTTCACACATTGCCCTCTCGAGCACACTGCCTAGCCTCCCAGGCCTCCTTTGAAATGTGGGTAGAAGCCTTCCTGACCCCACAACTCTTGCATTCTGTATGCACCTAAAAATAGCACCACATGGATGACACCAAGGTCTGCTGCCAGCTGGAGCAGTAGCCCGGCTTCCTTTCTCTCTTGGCCATAGGGGTCCAGTGCCTGTGAACAAAATCCTGAAGAACAACTTCCCTAGGCCACTGCTATTCTGGAACATGGTGCTCCGAGACTCTTTTCTCAAAGCAAAGTCTTTCACTTTTGTAATTTTGAGGCTGCAAAAGGATGAAGGCCTGCTGCTTCTTGCGATGTCCTCAGGCCATTTTTTCTATTCTGCTCCTTCTCACCAATCAAGATCTCCTCTGCTCTATCTTTGCAGTTCACAGCTTTACTGGAGCTTCTTTTCTGGCTAAACAAAAAACGTTTTAAATCATTCTGCTGGGCTCTTTGCTCTTGATTTTCAGCATAAATCTGGCTAAAAGCCGCCAACAGCTGCCGTGCCACGCCCCAACATTAGACTGCTTTGAAATTTCTTCTGCAAGATTTAATTAGTCCACTGCCCTTAATCTCAGTCTCAGGCGAAGTCTGTGGACATGAGCAAATGCAGGCAAACTTTGCCCAAGGCGTGATATGCATCGTCTGGAGTCCAACAGCCAGTGCAGTCCTTTCCAGCAGAAATCTCCTGAATTTGGTCTTAGAATTTCTATCAGCCTTCTGGTCTTCTGAGCTCTGATCAGAATCTCCCAAGTACAGCTTCTTCAGGCACTGCAGCTCTTCCGTTTCAGCTGGCATCTCCAAACCTTTCCTAACTTTTCTCTTTCCCACAAGCCAGCTCCAAAGGCTCCTAAACCACATGGTCAAGTGCAGTCACAGCAACAACCCCACTTCTCTGGTAGCAAATTCTTAGTTACTTTTCTCATTGCTGAGACAAAATACCCAACACCCACAAGATAAGGAAGGAAAGGTCTATTTGGCTCAGAGTTTGTAGAGGTTTCAGACCATAATTGGCTGGCTGTAGGGCAAGGTGACGTGGCAGACAGGCATCACAGAAGAGAAACAGTTCATGACAGGCAGAACATAGCAGAGCAACAAGGGAATGCTACAGCTCTTTCTTGCCCTTTTATCCAGGCTACTTAGGGTGGGTAGCACTCACACTCTTAATCCTAGTGCCCTTGATTCTAGCATTACACCATGAATCAATCCCAGCATCACACATTCTAAATCCAGCGACCTCTGAAAAAGCCCCACCTATGAGTGCATGAGGCTTTGTGGGGACAACTAGACACAAGCCATAACAGGCCCTGTATTAGAGATGATTATCTATGTGGTCATTTTCTCTGGGTCCTGTCCCATTACTGTAATAGTCTATTTTCAAAGTTCTGGGCTTTGTTTGAATTCTTCAAAGGATTTTTTTTAGTTATTCTTGGTAGGTTTATGCTTGTTGTGTATATAATATAGGTATTATGCTGTTTGTGTGTTTGTGTGATGATGTGCTAAGCCAGTTTATTAGCATTAATTTAAGGTGCCCACATTAGTCATGAAAAACAGAGCAAATGTAAATTATTAAGCTCATCCCAAACAAATACTTTGCCAGCAGAGCCTTTCCTTTTTTAATAATACAGTACTACCCTGTAATTTAAATTACAGAGAGATTTTTGTTCTTTAAAAATGTCGATATGAAGGGCTGGGGATTTAGCTCAGTGGTTCCACTGCCGTCATCACAAGTGCAAGTTCCCAAGTTCATTCTCCAGTACCAAAAAAAAAGTCTATATGGCTAGATATAGTGGTACATGCCTGTAATCCCAGCACTCAGGAGGCAGAGGCAGAAGGATTGCTGTGAGTAGGCTGCATAATAAGTTCAAGGTCAGCTTGAACCTCAAAATGACACCCAGTCTCCAAAAAAATAAAACAAATAAAAATGTCAATATGCTTTGTTTCCTTAGGATTTTGTTTTTTTTTTTTTTTGGGTACCAGGGATCGAACTCGGGTCCTTGCGCTTGCAAGGCAGGCAGCGGAACCGCTGAGCTAAATCCCCAGCCCAGGACTTTTTTTTTTTTTATTAGTGCATATTTATACTACAATATAGTAATGTTGATTTTGGGAAACTGGTGCATGCTTGTAACCTATCTTGATTGTACACACACACACAATTGCTTTCCTCTCCACCCAACTTCCTTCCCAATCTCCAAGAGTCTACGACTATTTTATTCATTTATTTATATTTCTTATTTTTCATGTAAGAGAAAGCATATGATATTTTAATTTTACCATCTGACTTATTTTGCTTAGAATGGTCTTGAGCTTCATCTATTTTCTTGCAAATGATTTCATTCTTCTTTATGGCTGAATAAAATGCTGTGTACGTATCTACCACATTTTCTTCATTCACTCATCTGTTGATGGGCAGCTTGGCTAGTTCCAGAGCTTAACTGTTGTGAATTGTGCTGCTACAGATGTGGGTATGCAAGTATCACTATAGTATGGTGTCTCTGATTCTTTTAGAATATACCTAGGAGAGATTTAGCTAGGTATGTCTTTTTTTGAGGGCTCTACATAGTGATTTCCATAATGGTTGCACTAGTTTGCATTCCTTCCAATAACGTAGGAGGGTCCCTCTCGTCCCCCCAACCCCCATCCTTACCAGCATTCATTTCTTTTTGTGTTCTTGAGGATAGAAACCATTCTGACTAAGGTAAGTTGAGATCTCAAACTTGTTTTGATTTGCATTTCCCTAATGGCTAAAGATGTCGAACAGTTCTTCATGTACTTATTGACCATTTGTACTTTTGAAGGGTAGTTTTTAGTTTTTAGTTCTTTATATATTCTAGGTATCAGTCCTTTATCAGAAGAGTATAGCTAGTAAAGATTTTCTCCCATTCTGTTGGTTATGTCTTTACTCTATTGGTTTTTTCATTTGCTGTGCAGAAGCTTTTTAAAATTTGATGTAGCTGGTGGCGCACACCTGTAATCCCAGGACTTGGGAAGCCATGAGTTCCAGGCCAGCCTGAACTATGTAGTGAGACCCTGCCTCAAGAAAAAAAAAAAAAAGTTAAAATTTGATGTAATGTCATGTTATTCATGCTATTGGAGTTGTATTCAGGGAGTCTTTGCCTGTTCCCTGGGCCTTAAATGTTTCCCCTGTGTTACCTTCCAGCAGTTTCAAATTTTTTGTTTTTATTTCTGGTTCTTTGAACCATTTTGATTTGATTTTAGTACAGGGTGAGAGATGGGAATTTCGTTTTAATCCTCTGCAAGTGGATGTCCCGTTTTCCCAGCACCATTCATTAAAGGGCTATCCTTTCTCTAAAGTATGGCCCTTTTGTCAAAAATTAGATGGCTGTACCATGCCTGCCTTGCAAGTGCAAGGTCCTGAGTTCAATCCCTGGTACCCCCCCCCCCAAATTAAATGGCTGTAGGAGTGTTACTGTGGGTGATAGTCCTGGATGGGTTTCTAGGTTCTTTTGCACCACAAACAAAGAATTGGACTTGGCATCCAGCAGTAAGGAAAAAGCAGCACAGTTCTAACAGGCAACAATATTCTTGAAGTAAGGGGGCTCCTTCAGGCAGAAAAGAAAATGCCACCAGTGCTGAAGCCCTTGGGTTTAAGAATTTAAAATGTGCTGGGTCTAGGGTGCCATCCATTGGGTCTTCTACAGCATGATAGACAACTCAGTTGATAGAGTGCTGTGTCTACCAGCTATGTCTACTGTACATATCCTTTCCCATAATTCACTGGTATAATTGGGTGCATGAAATGCAGTTCATATACATGAACTCCAAGGATAGGCAGGTTATTGCAGGTCATCATTCATGGGTCCTGGTTTGCGATTTCAGAATTTTCCAGGACAGGCTTAGGGTCTTTATTTTTCTTATCTCTGCCTCGGGGTAGTAGGCTTTAGGACAGGGGCCCAGGGAGGGTGATCTTGGGGTGTTGCTCAGGTTCAGTGAGTGAGGGGAGTGGTTCCACAATTATTCGTTCATTCTCTCTCTCACTCGCTCTCTCTCTCTCTCTCTCTCTCTCTCTCTCTCTCGCTTTTTTTGTTTTTGTTTTTTTTGTTTTTTGAGACAAAGTCTCACTATGTAGCTCAGATTGGCCTTGAACTCACTGTGTAGTCCAGGCTGGCCTTGAATGTGTTAATGCTCCTGCCTCAGCCTGGAGTGTTGGGATTACAGGCACGCGCCACCATATGCCCAGCTACCTTTATTGTTTTAGGTGCATAAAGTTGTTTCTGTGTCTTCTGTTTCATTGCTTTACATGTCTGTTTTTGTGCCAGTACCATGTTGTTTTTGTTATTGTAGCTTTATGTAGTATAATTTGAAATCCAGTATTGTGATAGCCTACAGGTTTTCTGCTTTTGCTCAAGGTTACTTTGGCTAGTCTGGGTGTTTTCTGATTTCATATGAGTTTTAGAGGGTTTTTTTTTTCCTTCTTGTTCTATGAAGAATATTGTTGCTATTTTAATAGGGAATGCAGGGCCTTTTGCTGTGCTGCTGAGCTACATTCCTGGCCCTTAACTATTAATTTTGCCAATCCAGGAACAAGGATATGTTTCTGTTGCCTTCTTAAATTTCTTCAGAGTTCTATAATTTTCATTATAGAGATCTTTCCACCTCCTTGGTTGGTTAGGTTGATTCTTAGGTATTTAATTTTTTATTTTTTAAGCTATTGTAAATGGATTTTCCTGATTTCTTTCTTAGTGAGTTCATTATTGGTGTACAGGAATGCGGTTGTTTTTTGTGTCCTTAAGTCATTTTAAAACCCTTTCCTGACATGACAAAAAGAAAACAGTTAAAAATAATGAAAACATGTTAAAATTAAATTAGACTAAAAGGTGTTAATAGATAATGTGAAATAGGAAGAAAAGGGGCAAAGGGGAAGGGGAAGTGGGAGGGGTAGGGGAAAGGAAAGAAAGGAGTGGAATTAATATGAGAAAATGGAAGAATGGAAACAAAGTCTTTGTAAATAGGGAGGGATGGAGGGGTTGAAGGGAGGGCAGGGGAAGGGGGAAAAATAAGAACCAAGAGAGATTATATAAATGCAAATTTCCAATGATGAATGTCATTATATTGTATACCTAAAATGTACCAATGATTAGAATGAATAATTGATAATATGAAATAGGAACAAAGAGGTCCCAAGGGGTAGGGGAAGTGGGAGGGGCAGGGGAAAGGAAAGAAGGGAAATTAAAAATGATGAGAAATGCAAAAAATGGAAACAAAGTCTTTGTAAATAGGGAAGGGTGGAGGGCGTGAAGGGAGGGCTAGGAATGGGGAAAAAATAAGAACCAAGATGCATCATGTAAAGGTATAAGTTCCCAATGAGAAATGTAAATGTGTTGTATACCTAACCAATAAAAGAATTTTTAAAAAAATTAGGAATGTTTGCCATAAATGTAAGGCTGAACTTGAATTTAATTTCCTAAATTAGCACTGAAACACTAAAAATTACCCAGATAAGCAGTATTCTACTACTTATGTCTAAATTTTCTTTACTCTCAAGAGTACTCTGTGTGTTTCAGAGTCTTGATCACTATCAGTCTTACTTTTTTTTTTTTTTTTTGGTACCGGGGATCAAACTCAGCTCCTTGCACTTTCTAGGCAGGCAGCAGAACCACTGAGCTAAATCCCTAGCCCTCAGTCTTACTCTTTGAAGGACATAAAGTCCTGCTTCCTTAAGTATTTGAAAGATAGCAATTGTTCAGAGAGAAAGGTATATAAAATTACGATTTTATACATAATTTTAGTAAGGTCCCAAATCATGAGCCTCTGATCTTAGATTGAGTCCTGGTGTTCAGATTTCCCTCATTACAACTGCTGAAAGATACTAGTACCTGTTCTATTCAAAACCCTTCAAAGAATCCAGTGCAAATTTGACTGTAGCTACTTTATTCCACTATTTCAGTATTAAACTCCCCACCCCATCCAGATTCAAAATAAGATTGGAATTTAACTTGTGCAACTAAATCTTTCATTCTGTAACCCACATCACATGTGATATAGTATACTTGTTTTGTTTTTCACTTTAAACCATGGACAAAATTAAAGTACCTTTAAACGCTATTAGGAGTAGAGAGAATACATTAGAAGTGTTAGTAAAATAAAGATTGATTTTGAAATAAGTATTTTCTTTGTGGAAAGAAATCTTCAGAATGGAAGATACTAAAATTAAGATGCCATCATGAAATCATAGAAAGCACAGTTACATCTCAATTAGTTGGTGGACTTTTTGCTTCTGGTTAACAGAAAATTATTAAGAATATCAGGAAAGGGATTCCACCTTTGAAAGTCTTTTCAAATGTATCCATATACTTGCACTTTCACTGACAAATGATCCTAACCATTCCTGGTCCTTTTGTGATTTCTTGTTCATGTCTGTGAACGTCAATAAATTGCTAGCATATTGAGCTGAATATGATATGCCAATCCTGAGGCTGAGGCTACCACCTATATTCATAATTCTGTATTTCTCCTAAAGGCACATGCCAAATTAGGTTAAACTAAGCTTATGTTTTCATTTCCATTTGTCAAGAATTAAGCATTTATTATAGATGTGGCAGTTAGGATCTAGACAGTGCTGTCCATCAGAACATCCCACAGTAAAAGAAATATCTTATATTACACTGTCCAGCAGGTAGTTTCTAGCTACATGTGGCTGATGAGCTCTTGATATGAGGCTTATATAACAGATGAACAGCATTTTAAATTTAAATGCACATGTGACTAGTGGCTGCCATATTGAACAGGACAGCATGTAGATCTCAATTCTGCAAGTGTACTCCTTATGTAACCTTAAGTGAGTTACTTAACTTCTCTGGAAAATATAAACATATACCTTCCCCTGGCTTTCTGCTCCATATCAACATAGTGCCTGACATAAAGTAAGAACTAACTAAATATTAGCTAATATTACCCTAATTCTTTAAATGTTTTGTAAGTATCATGAGGGGAATACAAAGGAAAGATACATTTCCCTTGCTTAACATGTTTGCTTGCCTTAGCAGACACTTCAGGGTCTACTTTCTCTGTAGCTCAAACTATGGGGGAGGTGTTTACTATTTGTTGACCGAATTATGTCTCATCTGTAGGTGGTTCTGCTTTTTCACAGCTCCTCTTAAGTCAGGGATCTTTTGCACAGTAGGGTGAAAGGTAGAGCGGTGGTATCATTCCTTTGTATAAATTGCTTTCTGCCTATTTTTGGGATATAGTAAAGGCAGCCCATGGGAAAACTGACCAAATCTTGATTTCCATGTGCATGTTGAGAACGACTGTGGGGTCAGTGATACGTGTTGTACCTCTGTGAATGTGAGGCTGTGAACTGCTTCTTCATTTCCTGCCCCAAATCACTCTGAAAACACTTTCCTTTGTTTCTTTTTCCATAATTTTTGAATGGTGCTGTCTAATTTAATGTAGTTAGAAGCACTTTTGTAGAGTGCCTAGCTCCAGCTTTCTCATTCCTTACCCAGGTCACATTAGGAAATAAGTAACAGTTTGCTTTGGGGTCTTGATATCTAAAGTATGTTTGTTTAGGAGGGTGAACGCTGATCTGTGTGACATTTTAAGGTAGCTGTGTTTTTATTTGAGTATTTGAACTACTTCCTGGGCTTCCTTCTTGCCTAAGGAAGCTCTGCCCCCAAGAGTAACAAAGATGGTGACACCTGCCTGTTATGTGCTGTTCATTCCCTTTCCCTCTGTCTCAAGTTCATTCCCTTTCCACTCTGGATTCCCTTTGCTTTAGTCCTGTGCCTAACAACTGAGAATAGGAGAAATCAGCCTGGACATTGCAGGTGTTTCAGGGAGATTTGGAGCAGGACACCCATGCCGCCTCATACTGAGGATTTGGCCTCCATTGGAAGTTCAGACAAACTTCAGAGCACCATTTTGGCCTTCTAACTTTCCCTGACTCATGCTGTCCCTTTCCTTTTCGATTATCCCATAAAAATATGTATACTCTGACCTATATAATCTGTCAGCTTTTTCCGGGGCCTAGCACTACACCATTGTTTATTTTCTCATTTCTTGGACTTAATGGGTTCTAGTCTGCCCGTCTGCCTCTAATGAGGTTTTGTCCTAGAATCCATCCTTTGGAAAATCTACTCTGGACTCTTGCTTTAGATAGAACTTAATGAACCAGAAAATTGGTGCTGAGGCACTGCTTATAAGAGAAGAACTGTACCTACTTCCCTTCTCAGCTTGGTGTTTGATTTGGCTATGTACTGGCAGTAGCATGCCTCTTAACTTAAGTGTTTTAAGATACATTGGTTGGTAAGAGTCCTGCAGTGGAGGCAGCTAATAGTATAGACGATTGTTGAAACAGGGCTTTTCAGGCTGCCTGCCAGAGGATGGGACAGGAGAGAGTGTTAGGGGGAAGACACAGCATTGGAAATGTGGCGCATAAGTGGTCACTGCCAGCCGCAGAGAACCTGTGTGGGGAAAATGGAACTGACAGCCTAGACCTGAGATGGCCATAGGAAACTTATCTTAGATGAAAATCTTTACACTGACTATCACTAAGGTTCTATTTAACTTAGAGAATAAAACCTTCTAACCTTAGGTATTTCACCTGTCTGTATGCTGTGCTACCCACCCTATGGGTGGGCACAGGGGAAGATACATCCTGGGGCTGATCAGATGTATGAAAAGGGATATGTAACACTGGGCGTCTCGTGCAGAAACAATTGTTCTGTTCCTGTTTTATTACTTAGGACAAACAGCAGAGGATTTATATTGCCAGCACTCCTCGCACTAGCTGGTAACTGAACTCATTTTGGGTTTGTTATTTATTGCTTGTCACTTATAAAATATTTCCTCATGAAACAGGATCACTCACTGGCTTACAACTTAGATTATGTATTGAGTATTTATTTATAAGACCTAAGAAACAGATTTAACTATATTTAATTCTTCTTGTTATTTTTAAATTTAAATGTGCAAACCCTTGCACATTTAGACCAGAGCCTAACTACTGCTTTTCACTAAGAATTCTTGGTAAAGAAACTTGAAATTACATGTTAAGAAAACATATTCAGCCTTGGGCCAGGGATTTAGCTCAGTGGTTTCGCTGCCTGCTGCACAAGCCCAAGGACCTGAGTTCGATCCCCGATACCAGAAAAAAAAAAGAAAACATATTCAGCCTGGCATATAGTGGTGAACATCTATTAATCTAAGAATTGCAAGTACAAGGCCAGTCTGGGCTATATAGTAAGACCCTATATAAACAGACATATACATGCATGCATACATATACATACATTCATTCATTCTTTCTAGTCACTGGGTAACTCTGTATAGGTAGTATAGATTGTAAAACTGTGTCGGCACATCCCTGTAATCCCAGCACTCTAGAAAACTGAAGGAGAAAGAGGGCAAATTTGCCATCCTGAGCAACTTAGCAAGACTTCATCTCAAGAGAAAAAATAGAAGAAAGAGACCTGTACCAGTCATGTACCTCTCTCCCTGGTGTTGTGGTCCCCAGGTGATGCTTCATACAGCTTATAAACATTTCTCCAATTTTCCTTCCTTCCTGTTTGCTTTTAGTAGTCACTCACAGTGAAGCCACTTGAGGCCAGAACCTCCTCACCAATGCTCTCAGGACCGCTAGGGCATGCTGTTGCCTGTGCCAGAGGCTCCCAGGGGCTTCCAAGAATGAACCTATAAGCTGCCTAAATAGTACTGCAGAATTCTGAGAAAATGACCTATGAAGAGTCCTTATCCCCTCCACCAGAAATCTGGTGGATCTCACATCTCCCAGTCTTAAAGAACCTGCCTTTCAGCTGCTGCTTGCAGCTGCCTTCTGTATGGGGATAAATAGGAATCCATAGAAATACCAGGACTAGGAACCAATCTAAGAAGCATAAAATTTCCTTAGTGGTTTGTTGCAGATGCTTGGCAACAAAAATTCCCCTCTTCAGGGCCAAAAGCTTTACGGAAGACCACGTACTGCTTCTTGAGCATGCCCAGAAATTTCTGAACCCCACTTTAGGGTTAACCTAGGCCCCTAACTGCACATAATTAAAGATGATAGTGGTCATCATTGAGAGATTAGAAGGGTTTTTTTTCCATCCAAAGTATTTACATATTTTATGGGCTCTACCACACGCTTTCACTTCTAGTCAGCAGATCCCAGAAGGCAGACTGACCTTTTTCCTGGGATGAAAGTCCCAGGTGTGTGGATGAATCAGCTTTGCCCACTCTGCTATCAATGACTAAATATGGCTCAGTCTTTTCTGTGTGTCTTATATGAAAAGGATAAATGCATAACTTAGCATCCCCTTTTGACATTGAGAAGGAACATTATTGATATTTATGTCAGGACAATAAAAATATACTGTCACTCTAAATATGAATGAGTTGTGATACAAATATTTAAGACCTTATAGTTTACAATATTTGTGTTCTTCTGAAACCATAATATGATATGATTTATTGGTGGCTGTTTATTTATTTGGTACTGGGGATCGAACCTTAGTGCCACTGAGCTAAATCCCCAGCCCAAATGGCTTTATATTTATTAAAAGTTTGGGTTTTTTTCTTTTTCTGAGATAAAGGTCTTGCTATTGCTATGTTGGCCAGGCTGACTTTATTTTTATTTTTTGGTACTGGGGATTGAACTCAGGACCTTGCACTTGTGAGGTAGGCAGTGGAACCCACTGAGCTAAAATCCCCAGCCCCCAGGCTGACTTTAATCTTCTGGGTTCAGTGATCCTCTTGCCTGAGCCTCCTGAGTAGCTGGGGGTACAGACACACCACCACAATCAGCTCAGAAATCTGGATCTCCTGCTGACAAGTCTCTTTCTTAGAGCTATTGCTTCATAGATTTATCCTGTCTGATTAGTGTTAGTTTCTAATCATGCCTTCATTTTTTTCTTGTTTCCACCAACTGGAAATTTTTTTATTTTCAATATAGATGCAGAGTTTGCAAGGTGGCACAGAAGCCATAGCTCGACTGGATCAGTTAGAAGCTGATTATTACGATCTACAACTTCAGTTATATGAAGTCCAGTTTGAAATCTTGAAGTGTGAAGAGTTACTATTGACAGCACAGCTGGAAAGCATCAAAAGACTTATATCAGGTACATGGTCTACATAACCACATAGACCCACAGGAGATTGAAGACAAGGCAGAAAGACACACAGACTTCAGCTGTGTTTCTTTTTAAAACCTAAAAAAGTCTAAACCTAAAAGAAATGCTTTAAAGGAGCCCTTGAAGTCAACCAAGTGGTTTAATAGACTCAGGAGCACAGTTATAATTATTTTTTAAGGGCTACTTTGGCCAGCTTCTGAATTTTCAACAATTCTGAATTTTATAGCAGTGGAATGAGCAAGGGAAGTAAGGTCTTAAATCTGTGTGCCAGGCACTGCTGTACACACCCTGCACACATGCAGCCTGTGAGGCGCATTTTCGTACAATGACCACTTTACAGAGGAGCTCCAGAGAGGTTGGCTTTGCCTGAGGCACAGAGCTAGTCAGTGACTCCATCCCTGCTCTGTCTGGCTCCAGAGCCCATCCTCTAACCAGGACCCTCTCTCTGTTGCTGTTCTGTAACAGAAAAGAGAGATGAGGTGGTATACTACGACACTTACGAGAGCATGGAAGCCATGTTGGAGAAGGAGGAGATGGCAGCGTCCATGCATGCACAGAGGGAAGAGCTGCAGAAACTGCAGCAGAAGGCACGTCAGCTGGAAGCCAGGCGAGGCCGCGTCTCAGCTAAGAAAGCCTACCTCAGAAACAAAAAGGTATCCAAGTCTTGCTCTTATCCACTGTCTAATCCTTGACCCATGTCTAATAATTCTAATGTGTTTGCACTAACACTTGTGTATTCTTAAAACTTGAGTCAGCATTGCCTCATCTTTTCACTTCACTATATATTATATTCATAATATATATATTGTTCTTAAAACTAAGTCAGCATTGCCTTGTCTTCTCAGTTCATTTCTCTGATGATTGGCCTCTTCCATGCATTCAAACCACCAGTAATGATGTGCTGTTACTTCCAGCAACCCTGAGGTGGGCTCTGCTGAAGACCTGACTACAGGATCCCATGTGATGCAGTTCATCAGCAGCTAATTATGAGTGCTCTGTGAGCCTTGGTTTCGACATCAGTCTGCAGGAATTTAATAGATTGTTACTTGCTTATTTTTAACTTGAATCACATTTCAAAATTCTTGATCATTTGCAGAAATGTGATTCTTCCTATACCATAGAAAATGTTTTGCTTACTTAGCAGTAGGACCTATTTTTTGGTACTAGGAATCGAACTCAGGACCTTGTGCTTGCGAGGCAGGTGACAGAACCACTGAGCTAAATCCCTGGCTCTAGCAGTAGGATTTAATGGTTTCTGGTGAAGGAGAGAGGAGAAGCTGTTCTCTATTAGCTCTCAGGCTTCTGAGTAGGCATTTGTGTGAATAGTGATGCCACCGATTGAAGTGGAAAACGCATAGAGCTTAGAGGTAATGAACCACGTTTCAGACTTGCATATGAGAGGTCTTGGGGTACCTGGAGATAGTTATGAGCTCTGGGCCATTGTGTCCCACAAGCAGGTACTAAGTAGTTGATTCTTAGCAGTGATAGAGATTGTAAGCTGATAGAAAAGATCAAGGATAAGGTGGTAGAGCATAGGAGAAAACAGTTCGAGGAAAAAACAAGTTATTGCACTTAATATTTTTATAATTCAGAAAGCAAAGATCAGCAAACATTCTTAGCTGGGGAGTAAGAAGACATTGTACAGACTTATGAAAGATTGAACAAGGCCTGACATTTATGAGGACAAGAGGCCCTTAGGAAAGAGGCCAGGGTAACATCTGAGAGTATGTAAAAAAGAAAAGATGCAGTTCAGACAGAGAAATTTGAGTTCAAAAAAGCAGGAAAACGTTAAGTCACAGAAGTAGAGAAAGGATTCCATGCAGCAGGGTGGTCACCAGTATCAGGTGCTCAAGGGAGGAGACCAAAGGAGACAAGAAGGGGGTGGGGCTTCTGTGACATTTGGTCACAGGGGTCCTGGAAGGATGTCAGCAGAGGGAGCTGGCTGCACACAGGGACATGATCAAGGGGACCTTTGGTGACCAGGACAGACAGACAAGAGTCTGAATCTGACTGAACTGGCTCCTCTCCTCTTCCCTCTTTGCAGTGCATTAGTGCGTTATCAATCTAATCAGTATTCTTCTTTGTGCCTTCTTATATTAATCTAAATCTGAGGTGGAAGAACTGACACCTTTTACATTGCACCTTGCCCCCTAAGCCTGCCCATTGAGGTGTTAGGGCCATACTTCAGGGAGTGAAGAGTAACATAAGACTGAAGAGAAGGGAACCTGAAATACTAAGTTCTAAAAAGAAAGAAACCTTTGAAAAGATAAAACATACGATGAAAAAATTAAAATATGCCTCCCTGGGTCACACCGTCTTGTATGACCTCATCTGCATATTAGTGGGCCTGGGGGCATTGGTTTCTGGCTGACTGTGTGATTTATATAGCACCCACAGTAGGATTTGCATATTCCAGAGTATAGTTCCTGCCTATAAGCAAACTACATCCTGGCTCTTGGCTGTGCCCTGAGGATTTGAAGTCCATGTTTTGTGATAAAGTACTTCAAGAAGAGTAATGGAAATAATACTTTTCTCTGTGTTCTCTTTATGTTTCCAGTAGCCAAATGGCATAATCCCTTGCTCGAAATCTAGAAAGCTTGGACATCAGCAGTGTTTTCATACTTTATTGGTGGCAGAAACCAGACCTGAACTGACACAAAGTTATTCATTGTTTTAATCTCACTTACTTTGTATATTTGTACATCTCACTGCAAAAATAGTGTCTCACGGGATTCTGCTTCCGCTCTTGCCCAGGTTATTAGGTAATATATGGTATGTGCAACATTCCACCATTCTGAAATACAAAAAAATAAGAATTTTAGGACACACCTGACACTGGCTCTGGTGACACACACCTGTAGTCCCAGCATTCAGGAGGCTAAGTTGCACGAGGTTTGCCTTGAGTTCAAGGCCAGCCTGGGCTACACGTTGAGTTCAAAGCTAGCCTGAACTACATAGCAAGACCTTGTCTTAAAAAAAAAAATTAACCTCTGTCCTATGTAATGGGTGGTAGATTCATAGCTTCTTTTTTTTTTTTTTTCTGGAACTGGGGATTGAACTCAGGACCTTGTGCTTGCCAGGCAGGTGCTGGTACCACTGAGCTAAACCTCCAGACCATATCTTCATTTTCTAAGCAAGGAAACCAAGGCTTCTAGTAGTTAAACCACTCAAGGATAAGCTGCCAGGATGGGGCAGAAGTGTAGGGTGCTATGTAAGTCTATCATTATATCATTACATTATATAATGGTGTCTTTGTTTTCTAAATATACTGGACAGAATCTTGTTGGGCAGGAACGTATGACAGTGGGTGAAGAAAATGACGTAAACATTTGCTTTCAAATACAGTTTACTGCCATTACCCATGGGACTGAGGCATGAACATTGCAAATTAAGAGGCTAGCCTCGGTCCCAGAATGAGTTCAAGATCAGCCTGACCTACCTAGCAAGACACTGTCCTTTAAAAAAATCTTTATTGGGCCAGGGATTTAGCGATTGAACTGGCAACCTTGCAACTTGGAAGGCCGGCCTGTCTTGCCACTTTCTGCAGCAGTTCTAGAAGTTCTCTTTCCTGAGAGTCTTTACTTGCAGTGTCATAGCTCTCTTGTGTTCTGACTCATGGTCATTTTGACTTGAGAAGAGCTAGAAGTTGCAGGGTGCCCACATCCTGTGAATAAGGTAGATGAGGACACACGGTAATGTTTTTATGAAGCTGCCTTTCCATTGGATGCCACAGACCAGCAGCATTCCCCACATTTTTTATCATTCTTTGTATAAAGAATGAACTTCAGAAAGTGGCAAGAATAATGGGATAAGTGTGTTCACATGGCGGGGGGTTGAGGGCAATTAATGGCAAGGTGTCTTTTACTGTAATAATTGGGGGGGGAGTGGTACCAGGGATTGAATTTAGGACCTTGTGCTTGTGAGGCAGCCGCAGTGCCACTGAGCTAAATCCCCGGCCCTACTGCAATAAGTTTTAAAAATTTAAATATCCACTCTATATTTTGATCATTCCTTAAACTCTTACCTAGAAGACTTCTCTTAAGAATAGTTACATAGGGCTGGGGATTTAGCTCAGTGGTTTCACCTCCTGCTGCGCAAGCGCAAGGACCTGAGTTTGATCCCCGGTACCAAAAAAAAGGAATAGTTACATAGGGCTGAGGATTTAGCTCAGTGGTTCCGGCACCTTCTTCAAGAGTGCAAGGCCCTGAGTTCGATCCCTGGTACCAAAAATAAAAAAGTAAGAATAGTTACATAAAGAATATAGGGTAAATTAAGATTGTTTGGTGTTGCAAAAGGTTGCTAATCAAAGTATAGATTATTTTATTAAGAAGCACATAACTGTTGCTGCTCTGTGCCATCCAGTAGAAAGGCAGGCTCATAAAAAAAAATCAGTGTGTCCTCATTCATCATAATCACTCGAAGTGGTACCCTGTGACTTCTAGCAAAGATCTCTTATAAGGTGATTAGGATATACATAAATTTGGGATAATTTTTAAATAAAGTTGTAAAATAATTCTGACTTTTTAGTAGTCTTTAGCAGTCTCTTAGCGCTGATGCTGATAATTATGACCAGAATATTGAAATTGTATGATATTGTTTATATTAGTTTAGACAAAATCATGATTTTTAATTCATTGGCGAGGACTCAAGAATACAGACTATGTCAACAGTTGTATATTCTTCTTTGCCTAGATTTATTTAAAGAATATGTGTGAGACCAGAATCTTCTGGCCAGACTTCATAGCTGAAGCAGAGACTTTTGAGATTATCTAAAAACTTCCCCTCCACTTGACCACATGCCTCCTTCTCTGAAAGAGGCAGTAGGAGATCCAGAGAAATTAATAGTTTCATAGAAAAGTCTTTTGTAAGACCCTGGTTATTTGGTTTATACTTCTGCAACAGTTCTGATGAGAAATAGCAGGTGGATTTTACTTGGTACTTTGCTGTGTAGGTACATCTTAAGGTCACCTACACATTTATCAAATAAATTTTGGAGTGATCTTTTTAACTTTCACTTGTATTAAAACATACTTTTTGTATTTATAGGAAATCTGTATTGCAAAACACAATGAAAAATTCCAGCAGCGTTTTCGGAGTGAAGATGAATATAGAATCCATCACACAGTACAACTAGTAAGTTTGGACTCCTGCAAAGCTCTTTTTTTTTGCTACTGGTGATCGAACTCGGGTCCTTGCACTTGCGCAGCAGGCAGTGAAACCACTGAGCTAAATCCCCAGCCCTAAAGTTCATTTTTTACATGTCTCAAAGTGGGTAAAATCTGTAGAGAATTTTTATACCTAAATGAATTATTACACGGTAAGATACAGAAGAGTTTTACTCCCCTAAACATCACTTTTTTCCACTTGTTCATCACTCCCTGTCCCCAACCCCTGTGCAATCACTGATTATTTTACTGTCTCCATAGTGTAGCCTTTCCTGCCATTTGTAGGAATAGTACAGTGTGTAGCCTATTCGTATTGGGTTCCTTCACAAAGTAATAATGGGTTTAAGATTTCTCTGTCTTTTTTTTTTTTTTTAATTCTTTTATTGGTACATTTTAGGTATACAGTACGTTTGCATTTATCATTGGGTGCTTGTACCTGTACATGATGTATCTTAGTTCTTATTTTTTTTTCCCCATTACCTTTGCGCCCTTCACCCCCTCCACCCTTCCCTATTTACATAGATTTCGTTTCCTTTTTTTTTTTTTTTTTTTTTACTTTTCTCATAATTTTTCCTTTCCCTTCCCTTTCCCCTTATGGCCCACTTACATTTAGTGCTGAATAACATCCTCTTATGTAGTTACACCACAGTTTGTTTGAGGGACATCTTGATTCCTTCCAAGCCGTAGCAATTATAAATAAAGCTTCTATAAACATCCATGTAAAGTTTTTAGTGCACACATTTAAACTCATTAGGATAAATACCAAGGACATTGATTTAATTTTGTGAGAAGCTACCAAACTGCCCTCCAAAGTGACTAACGCTTTGCATTTCCACCAGCATAAAAGGGAGTAGGGGTTCTTCATACCTATCTAGCAGTCAAGGTTTTGAATTTTTTCTGCTTTTAGAAGTATGTAGTGGTGTCTTATCTAGCTTACAATTCTTTAGTGACATATGATGTTGAGTATCCTTTCATATGCTCACTTGCCACCTGTGCATCTTTTTTAGCAAGTTGTTCAGGTCATTTCCTTGGTTATTGAGCTTTTGTTTTCTTACTGAGTTTTAGGAGCTCTTTGTATATTTTGGGTAGCAGTTCTTTGGCATGTGTCTTTTGCCTATATTTTCTCCCAATCTGTGGCTTCCTTCCTGGAAGGAAGTTTTACTTTTTGGCCCGGGGATTTAGCTCAGTGGTTTCACCGCCTGCTGCGCAAGCTCAAGGACCCTAGTTTGATCCCCGGTACCCCCCCAAAAAAAAGAAAGAAAGAAAGAAAGAAAAGGAAGTTTTACTTTTAGCATAGTCTTAACTTACCAGTTCTTCCCGTCATACTTTGGTATTATATCTTGCCAAATCCTAGATTATTTTCTCCTGTGTTCTCTTATAGGAGTTTATGTTTTCCCATTTTATATTTAGGTATTATGGGGGGTTTTTTGGTACTGGGGATTGAACTCGAGTCCTTGTGCATGAGAGGCAGGTGGCGGAACCACTGAGCTAAATCCCCAGCCCTAGGTATTATTGGTTTTGAGTTAATATTTTGAAGACTATAAGGTCTTTGTCTAGGTGTTTTTGTTGTTGTTGTTGTTTTGTTTTGGTGGGGGGTTTTTTTGGGTTTTTTTTTTGTTTTTTTTTTGTATAGTAGTCCTAGCACTGTTGTCATTGTTTAAAGACTATCAGGTAGCTCCATTGAAATATCTTTGCCTCATAGTAAAAGATCTATCTGTATGGGTCTGTTGTTATTGTTATAGTGCATACTAGGCTTAAAATCAAGTGTCTAGCCCAGGCTGCCTCAAACTGACCTCAGCCTACTGAGTACACTAGCATGCCCAGCTAGTGTGTGTGCTCTCTGTTCTGTTCTGTTGATTTACGTCTTTTGCCTATCTAAGCTTTAGAGTCAGCTTGTTGATACCCACAAAATAACTTGCTGACATTTTGATTGAACTTGACCTCTTAATACTGTTTTTCTGTCCACAAACAAGGGCTATCCTCTGTCATTTATTTAACTCTTCTTTTGTTTCATTCATCAGTTTTCTTAGATATATGTGTGTGTGTGTGTGTGTGTGTGTGTAAAATTCTCTATTTGTTTTGGTTTGGGGATTGGCGGTAATATAAGAGTATTATGTTTCCAGTTTTCAAACTCTAGTTGGTTCATTGCTTGTATGTATATTAGAAATAATTGACTCATATATATCAACCTTGTTGGAATGGCTTATTTCAGGATTATTTTTATGTCTTTTTCTTTTGGATTTCTACATAGACAGTTATATTGTCCACAATTAAAACATTCTTTCAGGGCTGTGCAGTGGCACTGAGACCCAGTGGCCGTGACCCCATGGCTTGCTGAGGCCAAGCGCGGCGGCTGCAGACCCGGAGTCCCCGCTCACCCAGGCTGCCCGCTAGGCCGGCGCACCCCGCACGGCCCGCAGGCCCAGCCCGCAGCATGGAGCATTCCGGGTGACCCCGGGGCCGCGCGCCACCACTGCCCCTCCTTCTGCGCTCTCCTGCGCCTTGCTGCTGGCCTTGCTGGGAGGAGGAGGCGGCGGTGACGAGGTCACGGCGCTGCCCCCCGGGCTGCAAGCAGGGGGAGGGGGTGGCGACAGGGTGGAGGTACCCGCCGAGGCCAAGGTGGTGTGCAGCAGCCTGGAGCTCACGCAGGTCCTGCCCCCGGACACGCTGCCCAACCACACAGTCACCCTGGACTGGAGTCATGGCTGAGAGGGGGTCAACGAATGCCAGCCACACACCAAAAGGTACCGGCCCCCTTACAAACACACCGGCTACAGTGGGAGTCCATGGTGCTCCTGCCACCACACACAGGTGCTCAGGCCTCAGTGTCCATCGGCCACTGGGCTCGGCTCTGAGGCACAGCTACAACTTCTGCTGTGATATTGAAGAAAACTTGTGAGAAGAGAAATCTTTGCCATATTTCTGATCTCAGCAAGAAAGCTTTGCGCCTCTCATCATGCACAGCAGCAATGGTATCCATCAGTGTCTTGTAGATATTCTTTCAAGGGATGCTACTGAGAATGTCCATTAATGGAATGTTGCTTCAAGAATGATGCAGGCAGGGTCAGCTGATGAAACTACGATGCAACCAGACTCATGGTCCCTAATATTGAAGATATTTGAAGTCTTTATATTCTGAGATGGTTCGTTATGCAGTGATAATTGAACCAGGATGCTGATTTCTGTGATGACATCAGGATCTGGTAGTGAGGGGAGGACAAGGAGCTGTGCTGCCTCCTCTTGGACATCAGAGAACCACTGTGATGGAGGTGCGGAAGCCACACCAGCCCTGTTTACAGGAGCTTGCTATGTAGTTCAGGCTAGCCTTGAACACAGTATGTAGCTGAGGCTGACTTCAAATGCATATCCTCAGTCTCCTGGTGCTGGGATTACAAGCATCCTCCACCACATCTGGAAGCATTTAACAATTTGCTGGCAACACATGAGCTGATACTCTCTTCCTGATAAACGCCCCTGCTCCCAGCCGGCTGCACAGTCATGAAGAGTAAACAAGTGGTGCTCCAAAGGGGACTGTCCTGTACAAGCTGTCTTCTTCAGGTTCACCTCTTTGCAGATCCTGAAATAAAGATTTCAATAGCTCAACGTTGCTGCTATCAGGTTGACCCTTGGGTAGAAGAAATTTTGCTATGCAACTTTCTAGAGTAGGCCCAGGGACACCATAGCCACATAAAATCCTCAGATGCACTTCACAATGCAAAACAGCAAAAAACTGGAAGAGCAGAGCCCCCCCACCCCCACCCCCCGTGCCAAGGAGGTGAGCTGCGCGGGTGCCAGCAGCACCACTCTCTACCCCACCCCAGTGGCTGCACTGAGACAGTATTTGGATCCAGAGCACAGAGTCATAGGGGGTCATAAAGGACATTATTCTGAGCTCCAGAAGATAGAGCAGAAGTGAACAACAGAAAGAGGACTTCTCTCAGGCTCCTTGATGAAAAGGGAAGCCCATTGGAAAAGTGAAGAAAATCTCTGCAATAAAGGCACACCAGGCTACTGTAGTTGCACACTAAATCAGGCAGGATGGTATGTGACTGCAGTCTCAGCACTCTGGACAGCTGAGATAAGAAGGTCACATGGGGGAGTCCAGCCGGACCAATTTGGTGAGTTAGTGAGACCCTTAGTGGGTATGTGAAGTAAAATTCCTGAGGATATAGTTCATTGAGGAGATGCAGAGTACAAGTCCCAGTAATGCAAAAGTGAAAAACTAACATGAGAAATAGAAAAAAATTTCATAGATACTTAGATAAAAATAACAAAATAAGTGGCCACTGATTTATTTAGTATGAAGAAAAAATGGCTGTCACAGGCAGAGACGGGGGAAGAGTCCACACAGTCCCAAGCCTCACTCTCCCAATGACGCAGAAGGTTGTGGAAGAATCAGAGACCGAAAGTGTAAAAGCACAGTTGTACTTTTATTCACCAAGGATGCAAGAGTACAGCTGCCTTCTCGCAGAGGAGAGACAGGTTAGGGGTGCCTGAAACAGAGCCACCATTGCAGGGGGGCCCAAGATGCTGGTGTTCTAGTAGTTGAGGCCTATTCTGCCTCTGGGCTGAGGGTGCCCCTACTTGATTGGTTAATGATTAACTTAGCTTATTACTAGGGATAACAGGGAAGGGTCTTTTCAGGGGCTATTTACATCTTAGGGCCAAGGTTCTTTTTCCTTTTGATCTTAGCAAACCAAGCTTTGCAGGGTACAGCTTGAAGAGGAGGTGCAGCCTCAGCAGACTGTCAGCTTTTTATGGATGGCTAAGCCTGTTCTGCCAGCTGGCTGAACTCCTTTGGGGAGGGGCTCATCTCTCCCTTCCTAGGGGTCTCTATCCCTACAGGGCTATAGGCTTTTCTGTTACATGGAGACTCAGGTTATGGAACTCCCAAGACATGAGCTCACTTCCTTGGCAACATCTCCAAACAGAACTCGGAACCCTTGTTAATGGGTGTCACAATCTAGTAACAACCGTGTTCCAAGCTCACTTGGCCAGAGACAGTCCACAGTGAACATGCTGAGCTGCTTCTCCACTTTGAGAGGCCGCAGCCTCAGGACCCTAGGCAGAGAAAGTATCTGTGAAAGATTTGGAAGACGGCTGACTCCATCCAGATGCCACAGGCCACACTGCAGCAGCCACATGACTGTCACAGACACCCCAGGGACGGTCTCCCCGGGAGTGACCACCAGTGACCTACCAAAATCACGATACCCCAGTGAAGTCTCCCTAAGCCCAAATACCAACAGCACAGAAACTGGGAAGAGCGTGGGGCAAGTATCACCAGGCCCAGAAACACCCAGTAGCTCTGGGCAGGCCTCCCCAGAGCCAGGCACAGAAAACCTAGAGAGTCAAAAGTCCAGCGGGGGAGACCAAAGTCACAGCCACCAGCCCCCGAGAGACACTGAGAAGCCTGGTGTACATCCATCCAGGCCTGGCCGCCACTATTGGAAACAACTTCACAAAGAGCCTTGCAGAATTCTGGCCAGTGTGGTCCCTGCAGGCAGTCAGGCCGCTCTCGTTCTCTGAGCCCTGACTGCCTGTTTCCCTGGGCGGCCAAACCATCTATGATCCCTTCTTCCCGGGCACCTCCACCACCCACACCTCTACCTGATCGGCTCTGATTTTGGGAAGAGACATCATGACAAGGGCTCTTGAGAATTCCATCCGATTTGAGGGCCTGTGTGATAAAGATAGAGACGTGTTGTGTTTGGACAATAAACAGCTTTTCACCACACACTGGGTAGAGGAGGAAGGAGACTCGTATACTGTGTCACCTCAGTTGTAGTTAGAAGAGGCCATTAGGCTTTGAGCTAAAGAAAGATTCTGAGCTCTTAATTCGTTCATCACCTTGTATACCAGAACATCCTAAAGTACCTTGACAAGGAGAAGAGAAATCCGTCCACCACAGAGCTGCAGGCTGCTGGAGAAAGCTGTATTATGTGAATGGCCACACTTTTCAGGCCAAACGCTTCAGCAGATGAGCTCACTGTGCTGTCTGCACAGACCGTGTAGGGGGACTTGGCTGCCAGGTGTATAAGTGCACCAACTGTAAACTCTCGGTTCACAAGAAGTACCACAAACTTGTCACAATTGAATGTGGGCAGCGTTCTTTACCATCAGAGCCCATGGTGCCAGTTGATCCATCATCCATGGCTTCAGACCCTGCACACACAGCGATCACACATAACCTTTCAATTCATGAGGCTTTAGAACAAGTTGATGAAGAGAGTGAGGCAGGGAACACTAGGGAAGGTGGCAAAGCTTCATCTGGTCTAGGTCCTAAGGACTTTGACTTGCTCCGAGTGATTGGCAGAGGAAGTTATGGGAAAGTACTGTTAGTCCAACAGAAAGAATCAAATCGTATGTATGCAATGAAAGCAGTGAAAAAAGAGCATGTCAGCGTTGATCGGATACAGAGAGAGAAGCGCATTCTAGAGTAGGCATTCAATTGTCCTTTTCTAGTTGGACTGCATACTTGCTTCCAGACAGAAAGCAGACTGTTCCTTGTTCTAGACTACGTCAATGGGGGAGATCTACTGTTCCATGTGCAGCAACAAACACGGCTTCCTAAGAACATGCCAGGTTTTACTCTGCAGAAATCAGTTTAGCAGTCAACTACCTTCATGAGCAAGGAATACTTTACAGAATTTTAAAATTAGAAAATGTATTACTTGACTCAGACGGGCACATTAAACTCATCGATTTTTGCTTATGTAAGGAAGGCTTGCAGCCAGGAGACATAGCCTGCACTTTCTGTGGCACTCTTAATTTCATGGCTCCAGAAATTATAAGAAGGGAAGATTACAGTTTCAGTGTGGACTGGTGGAATCTTGCAGTCGTAATATATATCATGATGATCGGAGAGTCCCCATTCGATCTTGATGAGAGCTCTGATAACCCTTATGAAAACTCAATCGAGCATGTCTTGCAAGTAATTTTGGAAAGAGACATTGTTATACCTCGTTTTCTGTCTGTACAAGCTGCAAGTGTCCTAGAGGGTTTTCTGCACGGAGACCCAGAAGAACAGCTGGGTTGTCTTCCTAACAGGGGCTTTGCTGATGTTCAGGAGCATCCATTCTTTCAAAATGTGGACCGGGACATGATGGAAGAAAAGCAGGTGGTGCCTCCATTTAAACCAAATATCTCTGAGGGATTTGGTTTGGACAACTTGGATCCTGAATTTACTAATGAACCTGTCTGGCTCACCCCAGATGATAATGACGTCATGAGGGAGCTTGATGGATATGAATTTGCAGGTTTTGAGTATATCAATCATCTTACACTGTATGAAGAAGAAGGGGTCTGATCCCCAGTTTTCAACTATGCATTTTGCTTATGTTCCCATTTAATGCTTGGAAAAACTTGTTACCAGCCTAGATAGAATTAACCATTTCAGAGATGTCTGGAAGCTAATTTTAATTTATTGTTTTGAAGCTATATTTAGATGTAATACTTGACTCTTACAGTCTATAGTAGAGAATATGGAATTTTTTGTTCATAGATTAGATTTTTATGAACTGATTTAAATAACAATGAGGCAATCGCTTGTTAACCACACTTGTATATACATTCCATTTGTTGAGTGGGACATAATGCCTAATATTTTTTCTTTTTACTTATGATACAAGAAAACAGTTTGTCTTTTCAGTAAAATATCTTACCTATGCTAGTTTATCCAACCACCTTTTGGGGTCAGTTTATATACTCTTCAGGAAAATCCAAAAAATACCAACAATTGTGAATAAAAACACATATACTTGTATCTTTTTTATATGAAGAAAATACATTATATGACTGCAGGCTTTGGAAAGATAATGGTTCTCATGAAATCGGGCATCTGAAAGGGATTAAAGGATAATTTATTAAATGTTTATAAATTTTGAATTGTTCTGAATTTGAAACTAGAGCATTAACTAAAATTGAATTAAACTAAGATTGTACCATTATAACTTATTTACATTTAGATGATAATGGTTACCTTTCACATCCTTGGCATAAAAATGATACTAAAACAAGGATGATATATAGCATCCTAATTTTATTTAATGATCTAGTTTTGGATTCGGAATGATTTAGAATTTGTAAACATTTGGGAAATTGTCTTTTGACCATTTTTAGATGCCCCATTTCATGAGAAGTGTTACTTTTCCAAAGCTTGTACTCGTGTATTGTCTTTTCTTCATATAATTTAGTTTGAAACTAATGAAAACATCAAAGGAAAATGTTTATAGACATTCTCCTGTTCATTTCCGAGGCATGCACGTTTCTCTTAATGCCTGGAACTTGTTTTAAAACAAGCAGTATTCACAACATAAGCTTATAGAGAATTCTAACATGTCAGAAATATGTTTAGGATCTCGCTTTTAACTGTTGCTCTTTTCCGTAGGGCATTTCAGAGTGTTGAATAATCACCCAGGGTGTGTGTTTACCATGTTTATTACTGAGCCCATACTAGAACTGTTTTGGACTTTTGAAGAACCTCATTTTGAGAAACACTTTCTTCAAGATATTCTTTTGTCCTCCAGTTAAATAGTAGAAAGTGTGTTCATGGTATAATATTTTAAGATGTTACAAGCAGAAATTTACAACTTTATGAACATTTTTGAACAAATTTTAATGAATGACTTCATTAGATACCGTCCTTGTTCCCCTCAACCAGATCTTATCAGTTTTCTGCCAATGATATCCAAATGATGAGCATTTTTCTTTGATGAGGTTCACCATTTTTCAGGGTGGTCTTTAGCGTTTCAATTTTTTAAGTAATAAGATTTAACTATTTTATAGAGAATTGCATTACAAATATGTTTTCAACTATTTTTGTAGTATTTAAGTGTTATGTCAGTTCATGTCATACAGAAATTGTCTCAAAATACTCTGTAGGGGAATAAGTCACTTTATAGTCAGAATGGTTGACATTCTGGTGTTCTAAAAAAATTTATTTTGCATAATCCTGTAGTCAGATCATCTTATGCATATGCAGCTTGGGTTAAATTTCAAGTACTGTGTTCAGCACTGGTATATTTACTGTATACATTTGTTTTGTTTTGATTTCTGTCATATAGAACACTGCCTTGGTAATCATAATGTAATCTGTGTTGTGTTCTTCATTTTTCATGTTACAGCCTTTAAAAAAAACATTTAATATAAATTCAAAACAAAAAGAAAAAAACCAAATCCTTAACTTATATTTTGACCTTAACATGTAACAAGTACATACATTTGGAAACTTTTGATCATTATAAGGTCCATATTTTACCATGTATGAAATCTTGATGTAATGCAATTATTATTATATTAAAAAAACAGTATTGTAAAAAAAATTCTTTCTCTCTTAATCTGCTTGTCTTTATTTCCTTTTCTTGTCTTATTAGCTACTCCATCTTGTGTTGAGTAAAAGAGGCGAGAGGGGGCACATATACCTTCTTCTTGATGTTAGCGGAAGGCTGTGTGTTCTTACATTAAGTGTGATGTTACGTAGTAAATATTCTTTATAAAGCTATGAAGTTTCCCCTCATGTCCTAGATTCTGTTAGTTCACTTTGTATAAATTACATTAGAACCTTACTTTCATCCTGGTATTGCTCTTACCTTATCATGCCTCCAGTGTGTTATCCAAATAGGTTTTAAAAATATATATATATATATGCCTTAGTTAGCATAAGTGATTTGTAGTTAAATATCACAAGTGCCGGGGTGGGGATGTAGCTTAGTGGCACTGTGCCTGCCTGGCAAGCACAAGGTCCTGAGTTCGATCCCAGGTACCAAACAAACAAATACACAAGTGCCAGCATGGCCATATCTCTGTATTTGCTTATATTAAAAATGTTCTTGGGCCAGGAATTTAGCTCAGCGGTTATGCCACTTGCCTTGCAAGTGGAAGGACCTGAGTTGAATCCCCAGTACCGCCAAAGAATGTTCTTGGGCTGAGGATTTAGCTCAGTGGTGCTGCCACCTGCCTCATGAGCACAGGGTCCTGAGTTTGATCCCTGGCACAAAAAAAAAAAAAAAAAAAGTTCTTTCTTTAGCACTCACACTTAAGGCCAAATGTCTTGAATTTATCCTTTAAAATGATTTTGGCACATTTTAGCTAAAGCTGCTACTTACTCTTAAACATATAAAATTAGCCAAACTATCTATCCATCAACTGTAAGATTTGTTTTAGAAGCTAGAAACATAACTTAATCTCCCCCTCCCCATTTCTGTTTCCATGGGTTAATAACTACTTTGTGAGATTAGACAAGGGAAAAGCAAGAGAGTTCAGTGAGTAAAGATGCTTCTCCTGTTTTTACCTGGGTTATCAGCTTAATTCCTGAGATTCCATGCTTAGAATTTGTTTCTTTTTACATGAAGACTTTGGTTTCTGGTGAAATGCCAATACTTTGGTGGATGAAGTGGCTAATAAATTTACCAAAGAGTGTTGGTGGGGGGAGAGCAAGTAAAAGTGGGAAAATTGATACTTACTGGAATCTCAGAGATGAATATCATCTTATAATTTGGCCAAATAGCAGCATCAGGTGGAATACCTGATTGTCAGAATGAATCATTCACAAGGTCACTCTTACCTGCATAAAATAAAATGAAAGTTAAATTAGGTCAAAATAGATTATCTTTCAAAGCTAGTTTTAAACCACCTTTTAAAGAATTTCTTGGGAAGAAAACATGAAACCTTGTTTATTACGACTGCCTTTTTTTCTCCTTCAGAGACAAATTGAATATGAGAAGAAAACTATGTCCAGGAAACAAGTCAGTTTTCCTCATTAGAAACAATACATCCTTTGGCTGGGGATGTAGATCAGGTTAGAGGACTTGCCTGGCACAGTGAGTTAATCCCCAGAACTGCAAAAAGTTAGGTAAAATTTAAATTTTTAAAATTCTATTTTTGTTTGTTTGTTTATTTATTTATTTATTTTGGGTACCTGGGATCAAACTTTCACTTGCAAGGCAGGCGCTGGAACCACTGAGCTTAATCCCTGGCCCTTGTTTTATTTAACTACATTCAATTCATGGATTTCACTTCAAGAAAGTATACATGGAATATTTTAAGCTATAGTTTGTGGAAACTGTAATCCATACATCTTATCTTATTTACAATAGCTTCTTTCAATATTGCCTGCTTCCTCTGTTCACTGTGCCCAATCAGTGTTCTTTCTTAAAAATAATACATTAAGAAAATGTTTTAAACCAGGCGTGGTGGCACACGCCTACAATCCTAGCACTTGGGAGGTAGAGGCAGGAAGATGGCTGCAAGTTAAGACTCGGGTCTCAAAAAAAAAAGAAAAAAATGTTTTACTGAAGGGTGCAGTAGAGAAAAGTGTAACACGAATTTCCCAAGGTAAGCATACCTGCATAACTAACTCCCTGGTCATTAAGCAATGTTAGCAGAAACCTGGAGCCTCTTAGGTTGCCTCCAGCTGCTCTCTCCCCACACTCAGAGGTAAATTAACTTCTTTTTGGGGAATCATTCAATGGCTTAACTGAAGTTAACCAAGGTAAAGGGGGAAACTGATATTCAGTCCAGTCCTGCCAGTTACTAGCTGTACTCTTAGGCATGATGGTACCATATTATGCTCCACTGTGTGAAGTTTCTATTTTCTCACACCATCTCATCAGTTCATTCCTCAAGAGCTAAACCGTTCTCTCCATTTGGAGTCTTCTAGATTATAATACAACTTGATTTTCAGTATACAGCTGACTGATCAGCAATGTGGTTATTTAGTGGTTACTTATCTCTGAGCACTGCACCAATCTGTTTCATACATTATGTTTGGAGATACCTTTTCACAGTTGAAAACTCAATCTAAGTATCTCTGGATAACAAGTGATTTTTTTCTCAGTGCCCCAGCACCAGCTTCTACTGGATAAAATACTTTTCTCTTAGTGTAGAAAAACCCACTCATCTCTGCAGTCATGCCCTCAGCCTTAGAAAGACTCTTTGCCCCCCATGGAAATCTGTGGTAAGTACTTGGCAGGGGGGAAATACAGGCTCACTCCCCCATCCTAGTAGTCTCCAGATGCACACTAGTTTGTAAGAGCTCAACTGCGTTGGGAGGGTTGTTCGTTCCTGCCATGTGAACAAAAGAGAATATGCAATGGGGTGAGGAGCTAGGGGATGCTTGCCTCATTATGTCCTTGAGCAATTCTGGGCTTTGATTTCAAAAGAAATACAGAACCTTTATGTCTGCTTTAAATGCAGAGCTCAGAGCTGGGTGTGGTAGTGCATGTCTATAATTTTAGCACCAGGGAGGCTGAGGCAGGAGAATTGCTATGAGCTCCAGGCCAGGCTGAGCTACATGTTAAGGCCCTGTCTCAAACCAAAAAATAAAAAATTCAGAGTTCAGGTCATATATTCTCTTCATTTTTCCCTCTGGAAATCTTTAGGATCATGTAGCAAGTCTTCTGGCATCTGAAGCTACTATTGAGAAATGGCTGGCCTTGTAGCAAGTAATAATTGATCATTGAGAATTATTATGACCCTCTCTTGGGGATCTAAATATAAAATGTCTTTGTAGCTTCTGTAAGAGGAAAAAGATGCAAGAATGCTTCCAACTCTCTCTCTCCCTTTCTCCCTCCCTCTCTTTTTCTCTCTCTTTTTCTTTCTTGCCATGTAGTTGAGGCTGACCTTGAACTCACTATGTGGCCATGGCTGGTCTGGAACTTGCCCTGGATCCTCTGGGCTCAGCCTCCCAAGGGCTGAGATTACAGACATGTGCCACCACACCCACCTAGGAAGAATGTTCTTTATTCACCATTAGTTCCTTGCTCCTGTTACCATAAATCCAGGGGACAGATCTTTATCCAAAGACTTTATTCAGAGACAACATGTAACTGGTCTCCATGCCACCATGTGAGTGTTCCATCCTTTTAGAAAACAGAGGAGCTCTTCTGACACTCATGCATCATCTTTCTCCTCCTTGGGAGAAAATATCTGATGCCCACAGTTTAAATCTCGTGGTTTTAGAGGTTTCAGTCCATTGCTGGCTGGTTGCAAGGGAGACATCATGGCAGAGGAATGCTGCTCACCTTGGGTGGCCAGAGACATCAACCTCAAAGTCATGCCTCCGTGACCACACACCCAGCAGTGTGCTTTACTATTTCCCCAGGGGCTCCCATGCCCTTGAAGCTCAGTTAAGCCTGACTGTCACCCCTAGTCAGCAGCTACCACCTGGCCTCCAGCCACACAGTTAATAAAACTCCCCCTACCCCCACCCCCACCCCGGCCGCCTTCTGCTAAGAGTTTCAGCCCTTGACAGTGTTCTCAGCTTAACTTCTCAGGATCTGCCTGTGTAGTTTCTCAGGTGTCTTTATGTGGGTTCAGCCTGGTACTCTGAAGAGTGTCTAGTGTCTTGAAACTCTGTTCTCCATGCATATCAAGTTGCACAGCTTAACACCTAATACCTCATTGTCCTCTCCACTCCTCAGCACCAAGCTTCCCTAAACTGGGTTAAGGGCACCACCAGCCACCCTTAATTGGCCAAGTTAGAAAACTTGAATTTCACTTTCTCCCCACATTGGTACTTGATAGCACTGGCTCATTCCTCCACTGCCCAGTATGCTATGAGGCTTCACAATGCAAAAATCATTACACAACTCTTGGCCATTTAATCATGGCTCTCAGTTTCTTAGATTTGGGGAGTTGAGTGCTTACCGGTAGTCCTCTTAGCAGCCTTTTGCTCTTCATTCATTCATTCATTTATTTTGGTACCAGGGATTGAACTCGGGACCTTGCACTTGCGAGGCAGGTGGCAGAACCACTGAGCTAAATCCCCGGCCCTCTCTGCATTTATTTTTGTCTCTGAAGTTGGTTGCATTTCATTGGTATACTGTTTGGAGAAAGTTTCGAGGTGGTTGTATTTTGAATTCTTGCCTGTCATGGGATGCCCATTTATTGTCTTTATGCATAAAGGATGATTTGGCTAGGTCATGTGGTCATTTTCTCTGATAAAATCTTGGAGACACCGCCATACTGTGTTGAATGCTCAGTGAAGGGAGCTGAGGCCCACTCCACTCCACAGCACTCTTGATTTTCCTGACTGACACCCATGAGAGTTTGTCCTTACTCTGGAAGTCTAAACATTTATCTGGTGATGATTGTGTATCAGGTTTTCTTGAACCATTTATGCATCAGTTAGGTTCTTTACTTAAGGAATACTACTGATACCCACTCCAAGTTCCTAGGTGAATATTGTCTTCTAGCTGATTTTCAGCTTTTTATTCTTTTGTGTGACATCTTCAAGCAGGTGTTACATTTCCATTGCAGCTGTCATGTAGATCCCATCCCACTTCCTTTTTTGATATTTCTCAGCATGGCATGGGGCCTGCACTGTCCTCTACTCAGAGGGCTCCTCTGTCCCTCTCCCAGCCACTCACGAGGCCTTTGTACCTTGTGAATTTTAGAAGGCCGCTCTGTTACAGGCCATCTCTGTTGGTATTTGGAGATTGTTGCACAGCCTCCTTCACACCTCGCACACAGCATTATTGAAAATAAAATACTGTATTATCTTGTTCCTCCTCCCTCATCCACATTGCACATTGATTGTTCTGTGGTAGGAATCATGTAGAAGCCTATTCCCAACTGATGAAAGTTGGATTTTTCAGGACTGCAGTGTTTACTTTTTAGAGAATTATTTCTTAGAGTGTGGATGTAAAGGAGACTTTCATACTGTTTCTTCTTCCAGTCAGAAGTTTATTTTACTGGGCAGTCAACATTACATATAGCTTGAGAATGTTTTATTTAATGGTGGCATTTTCTTTTCAAATTCTCTTTGTTTCCAGTTGGTTTTAAGAAAGGAACAAAAAATCTTGACTGCTTTAGTTTTTTTTTTTGTTACCAGGGATCGAACTCGGGTCCTTGCACTTGCGCAGCAGGCGACAAAAACACTGAGCTAAATCCCTGGCCCATGCTTTACTAGTTTTAATTACAAGGTTCCCTGCCAATACTTTATTGTCATCCAATTTAATAATTATTCTGGCGACAGTCACTGAAATGCTCTGAACAATGACAGGATCATTGCTTTGCACACATAGTTTCTGTTTTCAGTAATGTACGGGTTTGTTTCTTGTCTTATTTTATGCTTCCTTTTTGTACTCTGAGTAGATACTAATATACTTCAGGCTCTGAGATACTTTGTATTCTTATTTGTAAATAAGTATTATGTTATTAAATTATATTTTATTCCAAATAATTAGCCTATCAGACATAACTTTTTCAGTTTTTTCTCATCCATAGTTTATACATACACACACACACACACACACGTACGCACGCATGCACGCACGCTTTTTGGAGACAGGATCTCACTATGTAGTCCAGGCTGGCCTTGAACTCACAGTGATCCTCCTATCTCAGCCTCCCAAGTGCTGGGGTTACAGGAATGCATCACCTCCCTCCCACCTTTTAAGGAATCAAAGAAAAGCAGACGTTCTAATCTTCTTAGTTTTCCAGTCGCCCAGGGCAGATGTAGGAGTAGCTCTTGATGGACATAATGCTGTCCAGGGAAAAGCTGGAGGGAATGTGGGTCACGGCAGAGGGATAAGAGCAATGGTTAAATTTTGAAAGGAAGTTGGGAAAAGTTAATTTCTGTGTGAAATTACCAGGTTTAGTGGTTGTCTCTCAAGTTTTTGGAAAACAAAGTCATAGCCAATTTACTCCCTAGAAAATCATTGCCCATCTACCTATCATTTGTTTAACTAAGATGCATTCTGCCTAAATAAGATTAATACATATACTTTTTAGATGATTCAGTAACATGGGAAAAGCTTTAAATGTCTGGATAACTGCAAGCTATATAGTGTAATAATATTAAGCCAAACGATTCATGAATAATGTTTGGAGCATATTTTATTTTGTTTCATTTGAGGAAGGGTCTCACTATGTAGCCCAGGCTGGCCTCAAAATCATGCAGATCTTGCTGTCTCAGCCTCCTGAATGTGGGGATTATAGGCATGCACCACCATGCCCAGAGAAGCATATTTTCTCTACCTGCTGGTTATTTTGGTGGAAATGCGTATAATGTCTAAGTTTTTAACCAAGTGGTTTCTATTTTTATTTTTATTTTTTTTAATTTTTCCAGTACTGAGGATAGAATGCCAGGATCTTTTCACTGAGCTACATCCCCAGTCCTTTTTTATTTTATTTATTATTTTTGAAGCAAGGTTTCACTAATCACTGTGTTGCCCAGGCGGGGCTGGAACTTAGGATCCTCCTGTCTCAACCTCCCAGAATACTGGGATTACAGGCGTGTTCCACCCACACCTGGCTAAATTTTATTTTTAAAGTCAATTGTATTTGAGTTAGTAGAATAGGGCAGTTTAGAAATACTTTATTCTAACTCAAGATAAAAGCAGTTTATAGTTCAGGATTAATTTTAGTTCATCATAAAACTGATTTTTGTTAAAGCATCACATTTCCAGCCAGGTGTCATAGTACACACCTGTAATCCCAGCACTTTTGAGAGGCTGAGGTAGGAGGATTATCGAGAGTTTGGAGCCAGCCTGGGCCACATATCAAGACCTCATCTCAGAAAACAAAAGTAAAAACAACACAGTGTTTCATGTCATAAAGCATTGCGTTCAGTAAAACATTCAGTAAAACATTCTCCGGAATCATCCATGCTGCATTGTAAGAAAATTCTCACCCTTGCTGACATAACATAATGAAATTGTTGTTAATTATTTACCAGAAAAGAGAACGATTACACGATGAAGAGGAAAAAAAAAGTGCCTGGGTTAGTCAAGAGAGGCAGAGGACCCTGGATAGACTTCGAACATTTAAACAGGTAAAAGCATATGGCTGTTTGCTTCTCATTGCCTTTTTTATTTATTATTTTATTTTTGGTTCTATTTTTGTTTTTACTTTTTGTTTTGTTTTGTTTTGTTTTGTTTTTTGACATAGGCTCTTGCTATGCACCCCACTTGCCTTGAAAGTGCTGTGTAGTCCACACTAGCCACAAAACTCACAATCCTCCTGCCTCAGCCTCCCAGGTGCTGGTATTTCAAACATGTGCCACCATGCCTAGCTTTCATCACTTTTTTTTTTTTTTTTTTTTTTTGGTACCAGGGATTGAACTCAGGACCTTGCGCTTGCGAGGCAGGCAGCGGAACCACTGAGCTAAATCCCCGGCCGCTTTTCATCGCTTTTAAATAGATCTTCACATATATTTCTATTTGGAATATGTTATAACCATGACATCCCTTTTAAAAACTTTTCCTCACAGCTTTACTTTTTTTTTTAATTAAATAAATTTTTATTTAAGGAATGTCACATGTGATTCCTTCAGTAGACAGCTTTACTTTTTATTAGTACATATTTGCAGTACGTAATGATTACATTCCTCATGGGGAATTGGTGCATGTACAGAACACATCTCAATTCTTTATTCATCTTTCCCTCCTCTGTCCCTCCATCTCACGATCCCTTTCCTCTTTGAAAAAGATCTGTTTCCCTACTTTGTATTATTTATCTTTTATTTTTCTCTTTATTTATCTTTTGGGTTGCTTATATAAGAGAAACCATGTGATATTTAAGCTTGTATGTCTGATTTATTTCAAATAACATTATGGTCTCAAGGTGCATCCATTTTCCTACAAATGACTCAAGTGTATCCTTCTTTATGGCAGAGTAGTACTCCATTGTGTATAAACACCACATTTTACCTATTCATCTGTTGATGGACATATAGACCACTTTCAACATTTAGCTATTACGAGCTGTGTTATTATAAACATGCATGTATCACTGTAACCTGATGCCTTTAACTCTTTTGGGAAAATACCTAGAAGGAGAATAGCTGGTTAAATGGAATTTCTAGTTCTAGTCTTTTGAGGAATCTCCAATCCTGATTTCCTTAGTGGTTGTACTAGATTACACTCCCACCAACACTCTTGTGTCCCTTAGCACACAACTTCAGTAGTACAAGACGAACGATCGGGGCTGGTGGGAGGCCTGGACTGTTGCTGTGTTTCATGAAAATAGTTTACCCCAGCTTTCCAGCTCAAGCATCACCTTGCTATCAGTCCCACAAACATCACCTCTGAGGTGATAGCAAAGGTGACTACAGCAGGACCAGAGAGTGCTGGAACCATGTCCTCTCCCAGCAGACCTCTAGCTGTGGGTACCAACACCGCAGCCTCTGGACATCTCAGAACCATGCTTGAGCCTCTCTTCAGTTTTCTCTGGGCCAAGAGGTCCCCTCGTCGCAGGGCAGTGTGAGATTTTGAGCAAGCCCAAGTGTTGCTGTGAGAAGAGGGCTGGGAGGCATCGTTAACAAAGGTGGCTGTGTTCAGGAAGTGCCATCCAGCACTTGCAGCAGGCAGCGGCTTCCCACAGTGAGAGCTGGACAGCAATGCTGCTGCCTGTCAGCACTCCCTACATTGCATTCCCTTGTCTTCACTGTCACAACATGCTTATCAGAGTGCTGCTTAAAATGCCAAGTCACCTTTTATAAAAAACCAGTTTTTATTTTTTTAATCTGTAAGCATTTGAAAATAACAGTAGTAGATGTTCTAATATGTTGTATATTTTATCTAAATTTTTTTTCCATTTAAGTTTGTAGTTCCTTAAATTTTTATTAAGATTATCTAATTTTGGACAGTTGACTGCTTAGGTAGATAAGAGGGAACAAAGCCTCACCATACCTAATAAATAACAAAGGGGTTATGATAATTGCTTGAGAAGTATTAGGCATTGGTATTCTAGTTTCGTTATTTTCCTGAAAAATTAAGTCAGATCCAAAATAATCTTTTGAGTTGATAGAGGAAATAAGAATTTGTTTATACATCATGGTTTTAGTGTAACACAACCATTTGTAATCACTTTTTCTATTTTAGAAGTATCCTGGGCAAGTCATACTTAAGTCAACTAGATTACGACTGGCCCATGCAAGGAGAAGAAACACAGGAAGCCCAGTGCCGCAGGAGGACCATTGTGACTCTGCGCCAGAGCCGCTGCAGGTGGAGCCCACCGTGCAGGCTGGAGGCTGTGGCCAACTTAATCCCTCACCGACAGCATCCCAGGGCCTCCGGAGCCGTGCACAACTTGAAGACTCTTCACTAGCACAACTTGAAGCCGTGTCCTTACCTCTCAGTGGGGTCACCTCTGAACCACCTCCTGCTGCATCTCTTCAGATTTTAAATAATAATGACCTCAAACCACGTTCTATCACTGTAAATCCACCTCCATCACCAGTTCCTCCCACGCCCCCTCCACCACCGCCCCCTCCGCCACCCCCTCCCCCCCTGCCTGTTGCAAAGGACAGTGCTATTGACCCAGAGACCCTGGAGATAGGGCCGCCCAGGAAGGACGGGGAGAAGAGGATCCCGAAGTCAGCCAGCGCCCCTTCAGCACACCTTTTTGACAGCAGTCAGCTGCTCAGTGCCCGGAGGAAGCTCAGGAAGACAGCAGAAGGTTTGCAGAGGAGGAGAGGTAAGTTACAAAGGTGTTCGAGGTACCACGATGAAGAGATCTTACATTTCATCCAGGACATAATACTCAAGACAGTAATTGATAGCAAACAGGTTTTCAAGGTCACAGCAGAGGAGAATTCTTAACAGCCCACAGCAGCAAATATGTACATACAGAGGTGCATACCATCATGAGTTGTTAACATATTGAAGTCTTCTGACGTAATGACATTTGACCAATTTGGCAATGTAAAATTGTTCTCTGGAGAAAATCTTTTGTTCTGTGGAGAAAATCTGATTTTAAACCTAGTGAATAAACTACTTACGGGCTTGGGGTTTGGCTTAGCAGTGAAGCAGTTGGCTTGGCATGTGTGAGGTACATTCAGTCCCCAGAACAAGGAGAAAGGGGCACAGCAAGGAGGGGGAAAATACACAAGGAAGTGTCAGAGGAGCCAGGCAGGGTGGTGCACACCTGTAATCCTCATTTTCTGGGAGGCCAAGACAGGATAGCAACAAGTTTGAACCCAACCCAGTTTGAGTAACATAGTGAGACCCTGTTCCAAAATAGAAAATGTAAAAAGGGCTGGGGTTGCACCTCAGTGTGAAGGCCCTGTGTTCAATCCCTAGTACCGTGCATGGGGGGTGGGAATGGTAGACATTAGCAAGATCAGGTAACATTTGGTCACGTTTTTGGTATTAAGTACTTTATTATATTCTTTGTATAAAAAGGCAAAGAATGGAGAGTATATGTGCAATTTATTGCATATCAAATATACTTCAGTAAAGTTATTTCCAAAAATAACAGGGAAGGATCTCCTCACCTTTAAGAAGCTATCGGTTTAACCAGGACAAATTTATATAAAGCAGTTTGCATATTATGTTTTCATTGGAGAGAACATTCTATAAAATGTTTCTTACTAGGAATTTTACTAGTAAAATTTCAAAGCACAATCACCACAGTGAGTGAATGTTTAGTTTTTCTAGATGAAATGTCTAACCTAGTCACTGCACATGGAAGGTCTCCCACATCATGTTAAGACCACCTCCCAGCTCACAGTCTGCTTCTTGCTCTCCTCCGGGAAAATGGCAGGAGGACCAGCAGTGCCTGTCCTCTGATTCGCCAGGAGTTTTGAAACAAGGATAGAACAGGATCCCTTCTGCTCTGACACCCTTATGCCCACATTTCCTGGTTTGTTTTGTGGCTGGTGTTTCCACATCCAGGGTTATTGTAGTCCAGAATGCCAGTGGTCACAGAGTTTGACTTTAAGCATGTTCCTAACTGTAATTGCTCTGTTTCATTTTCCAAAAGTGAGCTCACCCATGGATGAGGTGCTAGCATCCTTGAAGCGTGGTAGTTTTCACCTGAAAAAGGTTGAACAACGAACTCTGCCTCCTTTTCCTGATGAAGATGATAGTAATAATATCTTGGCACAAATAAGGAAAGGGGTCAAATTGAAGAAGGTACAGAAGGAAGTTTTGAGAGAGTCTTTCACACTGCTGCCTGACATAGACCCGCTAACACGGAGCATCCATGAAGCTCTGAGAAGAATTAAAGAAGCATCCCCTGAGTCGGAAGATGAGGAGGAGGCCTTGGCCTGCACAGACTGGGAGAACTGACAAGTAAATGGTACACTCTCTTTGGTAGCATTCAGTAGTAGCTTTTATATTGATTGATGGAATCTTGGTATTTCTTCTTGACTCTGAGGCCCATTGGGTATTAAACAGCCTAACTATAGCATGAATTGTAGATTTGTAAATTTCAGATGTTAATTCTGTAGTTTACTGGAACTAATATAACACAAAAGCACTTTTTAAAGACTTTATATATGAATGATATTTTTTATATTTTGCTCATTAAGAATTTCTACAGTAGAGCTATATTCCAAGTAAAGAACAGTCTCACTCTTGCCTTAAACAAAAAAGGCCTTTTCTAACTGAAATCCTTCACTTACGCAATTTGAGTTTCGATGTCAGCTGCCTGCAAAGGAGTTTTCTAAAAATCAGTTTAGTAAAATTATTCCATTTTCTGATTATGTAGCTTTCTAAACCTTTAAAACTAGTGCATCATAGTTATGCATTGTCTACATACATTTGAGGCTGTTGTTCATAAATGTAGAAGACTTGCACACATGATCTTGAAGCCCTGTGGATGCTAATACTATCTTTGCTTGCATGCCTGGCATTCCTTTTAATAAGCTAGTTACACTATGTAAAGTGGCACAGATTATCAAGTCATTAGAGATACAAAAAGCTATAAATGAAATAGTATGTAGGATTGGTAATGATCACAGTTAAAATGCAGTGCTTTGTGCAAACATGTTCTCATTCTCCACAGCATTGGTCAAAAGGCATAGACCATAGTTCTGGAGGGAAGTAAAGCTAACTTACTGGTTCACACTGTGATTCTTAACAGTATTTACTCTTAAGAACTAAGCTGGAACTTGTTAAAAGTAAGGATTTCTGGCCTTGAGAGTCTAAGAAGATATGATAGGTATGCAGGTACACAACTGGATCTTGAAGACTTGAAACAAGACATGTAAACTGTGTCAGTTTTTAAGTACTAATTACATTCTGAACAATATTTGGTTATATCACGTGTTTATTTTGGGTGTGGGTCCATCAGGAAACTGTCCCTCTAGTACCTCTACACTTGCCCCATCCCATCAGCATCCACACCACTTTTTTTGTGGGGGGGGGGCGGCGACAAGAGTCTCGCTGTTTAGTTCAGGCTGGCCTCGAACTCATGGTGATCCTCCTGCCTCAGCTTCCTGAGTGCTAGGATTATAGGCATGAGCCACCATACCCACTTGCACCACTTTTAACACGGTAAAAATCACATTCTTCTTGATGTGTGTTACCATTACAATGATTCAGCCAGTGTTCAGTGATATTTCTGTCCCGCTTTCTTCTTGTTACGTATAGAAGCCCTAATTATAACCACTTATATGGCTTTTCTGTTTTTGGATCCCAAAATAATATGAAACTCTTTGCTTGTCCATATGACAGCATGCTTGGTAGAGGAGGTCGCACCTGTATGTATATGTGTCTGTTCTGTATGTAGATCGTTTCCCTCTTTACATTTCTTGCTATCTGTTGTGATATCTCTTGCTTGTAGCTTTTCAGGTTGTTACTTAAGCCTGTGCCTAAAGCTACTACTTTGCTACTGATTGGTTAATTCCACAGCTGGGCCTTCACATATACATGCACAGTATTCAGTTCTTTCATTGCCGCTGACCCACTGTGGCCTACACCTGGCACACCAGCCACTCAGACTGGCACAGCCATGCCTATCTTCTCCCACCAGATCCTGCCAGACACACAGACATTGCAAAGCAATGACATTCTGTTACTCACCTGGCAAAAACATATGGTTGCTGGCTTCATAGTTAGCATTAATCTCAAATATTAAGCACAGTGTGCATAGGGTGTATCATTTTGAAAGCCACTTAAAATTTTGTTGGAAGGTGTGGGGGGGATGTTATTAATGGCTGACATGTGTTGCAGTAGTGTATAAGATCAGGTGCCTGCAGATTCACTTTTTTTTCTTTTTTTTTGGTACCGGGGATCGAACTCAGGACCTTGCACTTGCCAGGCAGCTGCTGTGTTGCTGAGCTAAATCCCCGGCCCTGCGATTTCATTTTTTTGTGTGTGCTGGGGATCAAACTCGGCACCTTGCGCTTCCTGCAAATTCACTTCTAAAGACCAAGTGAACCACAGACTACTGTAGTTGTACCCAGCTAACTTAAGAGTGGTGGATCATTGCTTTGTGAGAATAATTGTCACACAGGCTCTTGACTTTTAGCAGTATTTTTTTTTCTATTCTTGAAGAGTTTAAACTTTTATGTGCTTTTCTTTTTGTTTTTTTTGTTTTTTTTTAACTTTTATGTGCTTTTAAGAAATTCAGTTTGTCAACTCCTGAAGTGATGAGTGAGGGTCCAGGCTGGGGGACTCCTGATGGAAGCTTTCCAGCACTGCAGAAAAGCAGAACAGGGAGCAGGGCCTCTGCCTCTCCCTTCCCAGAGATGGGCACAGTTAACAGTGTTCTGCTGGGGGATTTGTAAACATGAGGAGATGCATTTAGTTATAGAGACTTTAAAATCTTTCCACTTTGATTCCTGTGGGGATTTTCTTAAATTGTTAAGTAAACTAACAATGCTGTGCTTTAGAAATACAGTGTGAGTCACATATGCCATTTAGAATCTAATAATCACACTAAAGAAGCAAAAAAGGAACATGTGAAATTGATTTTGTTAATACTTTACTTGACATAGTGAAGCCAAAATAGTACCTTTTAACGTGTAACCAGCATAAAAACTTGTGTGCTGTTGTGTTTCTTCGTTACTCTCTAGTTCACATGTCTGTCTGTGAGTGGAGCCTGGGGCCTCACACACTCAGCAGTTGCTCTAACACTGAGCGACATCCCACCCCACCCAGCTTTGGGAGGAGTTAAGTCTTCAAAACCCAGGTCTTCTTCTAAGTGCAATCCTTTACATTTACTAGTAACACTTTTCAACTTGGATGTATTTCATGGTTAAAGTGAAATGTGCTATCAGAACAAGAATTTATTCGTTGGAAAGATATTTTATGTAGTTTTACATACTAAATTTAAATCAAATTTAAAATGTAATCTCTCATTACACCACATTTCAAGTGCTCAATAGCCATATGTAGCTAGTCTGTTTAAGTGTATGTCAGTTTCCGTCTGATGGGTAGGCCTTTTACATGTGTGTTCCTGTGCATGGGTAAGCTCACATATCCTAACACAGTAAAAAATCCTGACTTTTGATTTTTTTTAATTGATTGATATGATTGAGACACGGTCTTGCTCTGTATTTCAGGCTGGCCTTGAACTTAGAGCAACCCTCTACCTCAGCCTCCCAAGTGCTGGGATTATAGGCCCATGCCACTGGGTTTGGCTTAAAGTATTGATTTAAAGACCACTTTTTATCCTGTCCCCCAAAATGATATTAAAACAAAAACCGGCCAGGTGTGGTAGCACACACCTGTGATTCCAGCACTTGAGAGGCTGAGGCAGAAGGAGCACTGCACTATCAAGGCCAGCCTGGGCTACATAGTGAGTTCAAGCCCAGCCTGAACTGCATAGCAAGACCCTGTCTCAAACAAATTCTCTGTATTTAATTTTTAAAATATCATTTAATAGTTCTTACCTTGGTGACAGTTTATGAAATGCATATTTTTATTCCTCAATAAGTTTTGACATAATGTTAGGAAAAAGGAATGAAAATGAAAGTGACAAATTTTTTAAATGATCAAAATATGTATTAAAGGTTTTTTCCATTTTTTATTGCTTGAAGAATACAAACATGTCTTTTTTAAAAGGGCCTCCTGTATAACATACTGTATAAATGGGCATTTAAAGAAAGATCCCAGCATTTGCCCTGGATCTTGCAAAGGGTAGGGAGGGTACATATACAGACCCACTGTCTTTAAAAAAAGGTGTCTTTTTTTTTTTTAATATACTGTATTATTTTGTTTCACACAGGTGACTAGAGAGAAGAAAATTATTTACAGATGAAGATTGGTTCTGATTCTTTTGGATAACAGTAGTTTAAGCAATTTGTCCCACAGTTGGATTCCACTAGATCCCAAGTTTGTTGGCTCAAGTGGTGTGAAAACAAAAACGAAGCACAACTGGCAGTTCCTTTTCAGTCATTCCAACGGAGAGTGTCTGGCGTGAGTTTCAGATGTGCAGAGTTCCTGACCGCAGTGAAGAACAGGCCTTCTCTTCCCACCTACCCAGTAGATCCTTGTGATGGCCATTTAAGCTCAGGGTCATGATGAACCAGAAGAGCACTGGGTTGACTGAGTCTGCTGTGAGCTGTTTGGGGACCATTTTGCGATCATCTTTGAGTACACTGAAAAGATCTGCTGTGAAAATACAGAGCTTCTTCCATGTTAGCTATAGAAATAGTGCTGGAAAAGAGTTGTTGGGGATGCTAGAGGTCAGATGGAAATGCACTCAGAACTTACACATTACTCTTCTCCAAAAGGATTTTCATAATGATGCTCACCATCTGGAAGCCAATGGAATACACCTATTAATGTGTGTACCACGACATTCAACAAGGCATATTTTTAGAAGGCCACACAGTCTTACTTATACTTTGTAAGGGTTTGAAATTTAAATTTCCATGCTTTTAAATAGCTTTTCATAATTCTGAATTTATAATAGTTTGAATTTTATGTGTGTCCTTGTTTATGAGAAGCAATACTTCATGATTTGATAACATTTGAAATTATTTTTAGTCTTTTTGTTTGAACTATTGCTTTATGACTGTAACTCATGACTTTCCTATTAAGAATCAAAAATCGGGATTCAGTAATAGGGATACAGATCTTATCATGCACCACTTTGAAGTTTTTATTTTGCTCCACAGTGAAAAGTATGTGCTCCACAAAGATGCAGAAAAGCTTCTTTGGCTGCATTTCACTTTCTCTGAATGTCTGAATGGAACTTTGGAGAGACCTCTTATTGATGTCACAGAATTTTAAATATACACACATAGCTCTAGGTTTGCTGTAAGGAATTCTGAAGGGTACATCTGTGAATGGAGTCATCATGGATTGTCAGCAGGATTGCCATGGGCTTGCACAAAGGTAGATAAGATATGTTATATGTAATTTACGGCATTTTTATAAAGTGTAATTCTGCACTAGATAGGCCTTGGCCTTTATATGGGGGAGTTAGGATTCAAGTGTTAAGAAGAATTTTATTATCTTAGAAGGCAAAACTGGCCTGACCCCAGAAAGCAGAACTAAAGTCAAAGTTCCTCAGTGTATGTGAGTTGTGTTTCCTGGAGAAATGCTCACATTCTTGTCATTTTTGAAATTTTCTTTAAAATAGTTGAGGAGAAGTATTCTGACAACAGGTTATATAAGACAGTCTTTCTGCTTAAATGTCAGTCATGTAGGTGCTTCCTGCATAGCATCCTATGATACATTAATTTTAGTCCCAGCACAATTCATACATTTCTTCTGGGAAGATTAGAAATATAAATCTTCTGTTGTTGTTTGAGACAGGGCCTCACTGTGTAGTTCTGGCTGGCCTTGAACTCACTATGTAGTCCAGGCTGGCCTCAAACTTGTGATCTTTTATCTCAGACTCCCCAGTGCTGGGATTACAGGTGTGCACCTGACTAGAAATACAAATCTAGTACACAAACTTTTTCCCAAGATGGGAGGGTAAGTGGGTATCCTTTATAACTTCAGTAAGGCATTAAAGCGTGGTTTTTAACCAAAAGAACCATGTTAGAATGTTAATATATTTGGAAAATTTTAAAGTAAATGTAGAAACCTTTAGTAAAAATCATGTATCAATTTTATGCATTTGGTTTTGGATAAAACATATCCAGTTTTTTGGATGCTTGTTCATAACCCAAGTTTTATTCATTTATTTCAACTTTAGAAGAAAATACAGAATTAACAAAAAACCCTGGAACCTTCATAGGTTGAGAGGAATCGCTATTTATTGTTATCCTGGGATTTCATATAAAACAGGCTCACTTAGAAAAGATCCTGTGATGAGTCTTCCCACCCTAGCAGACTCAGAGGGGTGTAGGACACTGTCAGCCTTCAGAGGGTGGCGAGAGGGCTCCTTCCTCACTGCAGTGCAGGCCTTAGCTGCACCAGAGGGGGAAGACCTTCTCCAGCACGCCCACCTTCCTGCCTCATGATTCAGCTTTCTGGGCTGGAGTGCAGTGTCCTAGTCCCTAAGTGCAAAGTCCTGGGCTCAGTCCCCAGCACTTGGTGTGTGTGGGAGGGGGATCCAAGTTCCCCGTTCCACAAAATTACAAATTATGGTAGGACAGGCCTTTAGGGTTATTCACGAGTTACCATTAAAATTTTTAATGACTAAGGCCCACTTGTCTGTTAAGATGAGATTACTTATATTGATTTTTAAACCTTATATTAATACCACACAAAACCTGTGTGAGAGTGTTTAGACTTCTTTTTTCCCCCATGCCCCTGTGAGGATCTTTGGCTTTAATGTTAAATTTGTATATTTTTGGTTTCATGGTACTTTCAAATGAGCAGGTTTCCTTCCGTTTCCAAACTTGCCTGTACTTTTTGTATGGTTCAGAATATTTGACCGTTATATTTATGTTAAGGTATCATTTGTATATCCACAAACAGCTGCTTGCTTTTGCTGAGTCAACTTAGAAATTAATTTACCCTGGTCTTGATTGCATTATATATAAAGTGGGAAAACAAGTAAGATCATGACTTGAGGGTGTTTTGAGGTTAGTGTTACTGCTCACTTGAATGTCCATTTAAAATAGTCCCCTATTATTGCAACTGAATGTGTGTCTGTATAAGCAACAGCATGGGTAGGAAAAGGCCCCACTGGTTTATACCCCAAGTTGTCTGTCATACAGTAGAGTGAGGAAATGCTTGGCTGGTGAGGATTTTCAAGGATGAACAGTTGTTTCTCTGAAGTATAGTTACAGGCTTATTGAGTTTCTGAGCAGCATGAAAACAATTCTTTGGTTCTTCACTGTGGAACTGAAACATTCTCTAAAATGCAGTTTTATGGGTTCCGGTAGATGGCAGCTGTGGGCGAAGTGAAATGCAGAGCCTTCCCCATTACAAGAGTACTGTCATTTCCTCTCTGTTTGGGTTGGGCAGATCCTTGTTTCTATGAAGTTAAACTAGGATTTGGTGCCACATAGCACAGCCACATTATATCATAAAAATGTGTTAAATGGGAAAGCATACTTCAGCCTTTGTAGACACAAGCATTAAAATCTTAAATCTGAGAAAACAAACAAATGGGCAGCATCCTTTCTATATGAAATGGGATCAGTGTGCAATTAATACACTTAATTTTATACATTCCCTGTGACCAGTTTCAAATTACATTTACTGTTTATATTAATTTAAATCAAATGCTTTTAGCCTAAAGAAAGTCTTTTTATATAAACACTTGGGTTTTCAGCTTTGTTATCTAAGTATTATGCACTTAACACCAGATACCAACCTGTAAAGTAGTACTATTGGGTCCTTTACCAGACCTGTCAGGGAGTTGAAATTTCTTACACTCTATCAGGTTATTTGTTAAAAAAAAAAGAAAAAAATCAAAAACCAAACAACTGTAAAACATTTCAGAATACGGCAGACACCTTGTTAAAATGCAGCCATTTGATAATGAAAGCAGAGACCTTTAGTTTTACCTAATTGTTGCACTGAATATAAATAATATAAAGTGAATTGTAAACAGATTTTTATTTCCCATTTATTGCTTAGCATAGAAAAAAAGCTATGCTTAGTGTTAGAGGATTGAGCAAGCAGACTCACTGCAGATGAGGGTGAGAGGCAGAAGCACCTTAGCGTGAGCACTGTGCTTACACAGGCTGCTGAGCAGCAAGGGAGGCACTTTGATCCTGTCAGAGAACGTTAAGAGGAACTGCCTCATTGCTTTGTAAAATGAAGCAGTGGTATTTTTAATCCTATAAACATGGTGTAACTTTAAAAGTTTTTCCTGCAAGATGAGTTTATATTGTTGCCTAAACTATCATGTTTATAAGCAGAGTTTTTTAAAGGTGGAAGAGAGGAAAGTATGTGTGTGTACACATTACATGTTTGCCCATATAATTATTTCAAGAATGCGTTTATTCTAAAATTTGCTGTTTTGCCCAGAATTACATTTGCATTTGTAGGATGTAATTCCAAATGTATAGCTGTTTCCCCACTTCTGTCTTCTGTGAACAATTACTATGCCACTGTAAGGTGCATGTATGGAAAATATCTCTAAGATTGACAGTTAAAAGAGTTAATGGATGTTAGATCACAGTGAATCTCAAAGAAGTCATGTTTTGAGAGTTAGGGGAAGTTTGTTTTTGGTTTTTTAAAATTCATTTACAACAAACAGTGACTCAGTTGGAGAGGTTAGGGTGAATAGGAAAGATGAAAAGTGATGTTTAGATGTAAAAACGTATGGCATTGGGTTACAGAGTTCAGTTTTAACAGGGTCATTTTTTTTTTAAACTTGCATGTTCTATGGTTAACTATCAAAGAATGTAACTAATTATTCCAGCTTTCCCCAGCACTCATTATTTTTAAGAAGTCTCCATAATCACAAGGTGGCATTTTCAAGATGGGTTTCTGTGGCTATGTCAAAACCCCACTGGCTCATGGGATTTCTCACTGTGCTGTGTGTCTTGCCAAGCGTGAAGCCAGATGTAGTTCAATAAAAGTCAAAGGCCACAGGTCATTTTGCATGAATAAAGTCCCTTAGAGCTAACAAAACTGACATGTTTCTAGCCATTCTGGGTACACGAAAATTATGCTGGCAAACTGATTCACCATTTACTAGCTTTGTGCAATATTGTAAAGGTAGAAGCAGAAACACTAGCACATTGTGCTTGGCTTTACCGGTGGCTTTATCACCATGACATTAAATGGTCAGTGCGCGTAGTGGATTGTAAATGCATCTTCTGCAGATTTACAAGAAATACGCTCAGTTAACATTCTAAAGTATTAAAAGTACAAAGAAAACACTAAGCAAGCATTTATAGCAATACTAGGACATCTACAGTAATTGTTTTGACTGTAGCCTTTTGCTCATTAGCACAAATTTTCTGCATTGTATCATTGTATTGCTTTGTATTTCATGTTTTTTACACTCATGACTTCAGAGTTAAGTACTTGTACACCAAGTATTGCAATCACCTTTCTCTTATTGTACATGCAATGTAATAACATACAGTTTTGGTGCTTAACAATATTCCTTTTTTTCTTTAATAAAGGATATTTATTTGAATTAACCTAGTTGTGCTTATTTAAAATATTATTATTGGTAGATATTCTCATCTAAGTAGGAGGCACATAGCAGCTCTTGCTCTTTTGTAACACAATGAGGGATAGGACCCAGGGACTGTCACACCTGTACTTTGCCTCTTCCTGAGCACTGTTTTGTTTTTTTGTTTTCATTTTGGTACTGGGGATCAAACTTGGGACCTTGCACTTGGCGAGGCAGACGGCAGGACCACTGAGCTAAATCCCTGGCCCTGAGCACTGTTTTTTAATAAGTATTTTAATGGCAGCTTTATTTATGTTAGTAATGTCCTCTTTCATTGCTGTTTGTGTAAATATCCACAAAGTTTGGAAATGCTGATTTCCAAAATTGGCAAGATTTTCAAATACAGTAAAACTGGTTTGTGAGCAAATTCATTCTGGAAACATGCTTGTAATACAAAACACTTGTATATCAAAGCAAATCGCAGATGATTTGTTCCACAATCCAGAAATATATAAAAATGATTGTAATACTGTAAAACAAAATAATGAAGAAAATACAAAGTATAAAGAAAAAAACTACCCTGGATTTACATTGAAAACCTTTGTGGCTGGTGTGAGGGAGACAAGAGAGGGAGGAGGGTTATTGTGTAGGATAACTATGTTTAACTATCAAAGAACGTAGCTAGTTATTCCAGCTTTCCCCAGCACTCATTTTTAAGAAGATCTCCATAATCACAAGGTGGCATTTTCAAGATGGATAGACTGTGCAACCCAGTGACCTCTGGTTTCTGCGGCTTTGTCAAAACACCACTGGCTCATGGAATTTCTGAGTCACTAATGGAAGTTACTGCTATCTGTTGGCTCAGTGGAATCTTTTTCTTTTTATGAAACTTTTAACAAGGAAGCTATCCAATGACACTTGTTTTATCTCCTGAGGATTTAGCAGAAATATGACATTACATTGTCATTAAATAGATTCATCATTTAAACCGCTGCAGCCTTATTCAGGTGGTGCTTTTATACAAAATTTTGCACTATTTCCCACATTTTACCCATCTTCCTAATCTCACTTGAAGGATTCCTCTGCCATTTTCTCCACCTCTTCTGCAGATGAGATCTCCATAATCTCTTGCTGTTGGGAGATGATCACCCACAATCCTGCAGTGAGAAAGAAAGACCATTGGCTCAGTTGTGGTCATGTGACATTCATGTCACATACTACTTGTATTGCAAGACATCACTCATTTATCTTTTTTGGGGGGGTGGGTACTGGGAGTCAAACGCAGGACCTTGTGCTTGCCAGGCAGGCACAGTGCCACTGAGCTAAGTCCTGGCCCCATCACTCATTTATCAAGTTAAGATTTATTAGGAATGTGTGCTCATCTTGCAGAATGGGTTACTTTGCAATCCAAGGTTTTACTCTGCAGTACTTTCAGTAGTCAATTTGTGATTAAATTGGGGGAGACTGTGAGGTTCACACACACAAAACTGCTGACTGGAGCTCAGCAAACGGACCGTATCTGTCAACGAAACTAAGAACTCGGAAGCTTCTAGAAGTTTCATGTAACTGATTCCACCCAGTGAAACAGAAGCAGCAGTAATACGAGCTTCTGGCTGAGGCAGGTAAGCCTATGGAAATTGCTCCGTCTCTGCTGCTTTTTGAGACAGGGTCTTGCTAAATTACCTGGGCTGGGCTTGAGGTTGCCACTGTCCTGCCTCAGTCTCCCAGAGTTCTGGGATTACAGATGCGCAGTGCTATGCCTGGCTTCAGCCTTTCTCTTGTAGCAAACAAATCTCATCACTACATGGTAGAAGTTGTAGAGAAGACAGGCTTCCCTCATCACTGTTTCACTATTGTATCAGAGCTGCTACCATTGCAGTTAGGCAAGAAAGTGGTAAAGGTATTAGGATTGGAAAGAAGGGAAGACAGCTGACTTTCAGATAAGCTTATGTATGTGGAAAATCCAAGAGTACATAAATTGCTAGAATCAAATTTCAGTAAACTTGATAAAAACATAACAGATTAACTGGTTTCTATATATTAATAAGTTAAAAATTAAACTTTATAATTCTGAGAAGTCAATGGAGAAATGACGATGTGTGAGACCTGAACAGGCAATTAGAAGAAACTGGCATGGGGGCCAGGGACTTAGCTCATTGATTCCGCTGCCTGCCTTACAAGTGCAAGGACCTGAGTTCGATCCCCGGTACCAGAAAAAAACTGGCATGGCCAGTGTACATGGGAAAATCCCATCTCAGTAACAAGGAGAGCATAATCAAAAGATAAACCCCCACAAATGCATGACAACTTCAGATAGGCAAAGATTGGGAAAACAGTGTCAAACACCATCATTGGTAATGTCAACTGGCACGACGTGGAAAACCGCAAGATCTTAGATACTATGTTGGACATCACTCACACCTACAAAGGAGGCAGGAATGCCCACAGCAGTGTGGTTGGTGACAGCCCACAGCTAAGCCCAGGTGTCTGACAATGGGCACACGGACAAATTGTCGACTATTCCTCAAATGTAGTGTGATCGCACAGTGGAGTACTGCAGAGCAGTGAGTGATCACAGCAGTGAGAAAGATCTCACTGACATGAAGGTGAGCAACAAGAAGCCAAGTGATAGGATTTCCAGTCATGAAATTTGCAACTTGCAAGACTAAACCAGGGATGTTACTTAGGTAGTAAAACTGTAAAGAAAAGCATAAAAGACCATAAAAGTTGGGAGTGTGGTCACTTTGGGAAAAGGACAGCCTGATGGCTAGGAGGGGATGGAAAACATCACACAGTGCCGACCCTGATCAGGGTAGGGGTGCGGTCGGGACTCGGTCACAATGGTGCAGTACCTATACCTGAAGTTTGTTTACTGTTCCTATGTTTGTGTTGTTCTGAATAAGTATTGCATTTCAGAGCTGCCTTTTTTGTTGTTTAGAATTCTAGAAGTTGCTTCCAGAATTCAGTTGCCAGCTTTATTTTCTCTACAAAATAATTGTCATGCTTGCTTTACAGAACAATGAGAACTATATCATCCAGTACGTTTCATTTTTTTTCCATTAGTTGGCAGGAAGTCAGAGTCCAATGTAGTCCCCCAGTCAAAAACCAAAGTCGTCTCAGACTTCTGGTCTACACAATTCTCTGCTCCAGAGCTGGGGATCTAGCTCAGTGGCACCATGCCTGCCTCGAAAGCACAAGGTCCTGAGTTCGATCTCCGGTACTGCAGAAAAAAAAAAAAAAACTTGGAATGCACAGTTCTCTGCTCCTTTCCACTAGTGTGCTGTGTATGTTCGTAACTCTCTGATCTAGATGTTTTAATATTTTAATCCCTTTGGAGAAGTAGGTGGGAAAATTTTAAAACTTGAAACAAAACCTGGAATGATGGTTGGGAGTGAAGATGCGGATGGGCAGCACCACTCATCAGTAGGCAGGTCCTGGTTCAGTCCCAGCACCCTCCCACACACACATGCACAAAGCAAATACCTGGAACCACCTCTGCCGTGTGGGCTCAAGCAAATTAATTCTCTGCCTCTGTCCATCAGTAAAATGGGGCAGCAATGGTGACCACCTCACAGTGTTAGCGGGCTGAGCGTGTTGCAGTGAACAGGATGCTTTCTGGCACCTCCTGCATGGAAGCTGTCATGTCCTGAAAGAGTGATACCTGATTACCCTCATGAATGGCTGAGTAATTTAGAATCAAAAACATCTGAGATGAGAACAGATGCTCTTGGACAAATCTGAAAAACAGGTGTGATCAAAACATATGGTGAATGTTTAAATTTTTAAATTTTTATTGCAATTAAAGACATGGTCATGAATCCTCCTCAAAATCGTCCCCTCTTCAAACACATCACATCACTCTTGCCACTTTCTGAAGCAGCTCTGGAGTCCTCTTTTGTGAGTATCTGTAGATGCACTGTCTTGGCCACCTCTGTTTCCTGATTCGATTCAAACTGTTGGTCTTTCAGGGTCATTTTGACTTCAGTGACAAGCCAAAGTTACAGTGCAAGATCTGGTGAGGAATATGGGTTGGGAACACTCCACAGTATTTATAGATATTGCCACAAAGGTTTGCTCTTGGTGTGATCAAAAACTACAGAGGATGAATAAATGTAAAAAACCCACAGCAAATGACACATTACCATTACTTCTCCTTCCTTCAGACACACTTACTGGTCTTGTCAGTGTGTCTTACTATCACACTTTTTAGATCATTAATGGGGTGTTTCAGTCACCCCATGTACATTTCCTTTAACAGTAAGAATTCCTGTAAGTCATTCGCATGTCACTAAACATTAAATAGGTAACATTTTAAATTAATAGTAATAGAAGTCCCTTACCTTCATGTTTACTCTGTAGAAAGAAATGTGTGCAACTGAAAAATGCAGAATTTCTATTTTCTGACTGAATATTTCAGTCTCTGAATCAAACTATCCCTGGCTGGGGTTACAACTCAGGGGCAGAACTCAAGAAGCCCTGGCCCCCACACTGCAACACAAAATGAAATCCAAAGATATAATAACAGACACAGTTAACTTCAGGGGATTGAAACATGCTTTTATCAATACTGCCTAAAGCCCTAACATTGCAGTAAAGAACAAAAGCAGAAAGTGAGGCCTGAGTCATACACAAGTATTTGGAGGGTGTGGAGGGCAGACTTGGCTGCTGAGTGTGCAGGTGCCATGCACTGTGCAAAGGGAGCTGCATGGGCAGCTTGGGAGAGGTGGGTGTGAAGCAGGCACTTGGCCCACATCCCACACCTTTCCCTCCTTCCCACCACAAAGGCCACAGAGCTTCATTCTGTGGATGAGACAACCCAAAGAAAATCTGAACTCAAAACACTGGGACCAAGCAGAAGGCAGAGGTGCTGCAGGATGAAGTTAAAATCCTCAGAACCTGCAGCCTGGCTGCCTTCCCAGCCCTGGGCCAGGAGGAGCTGAGTGCCCAGAGACATGTGTGTGTGTGTACACGCATGCACAGGGGAGCCACCCAGGGCCAAAGCTGACCCGAAGTCACCCCTCTCTCTGGGCTCCAGCGTCACCACAGAACAGGAGCCAGCTGCTTGCAGTCACAGTGGCAGAAAAGTCTCCGCACAGTGACAGAAAAAACACACGTGAAAGAAAGCAACTCCGGAAACTATTCAGGAATGAGGGGAGGGGAAAAGTAAATTTTTAAAAAAGGATCTTGAATAATTGTATTCCTGCTTCTTAGGTAAACAAGATGCTTTGGGTATAATTAAAAAGAAAATGGAGATTTATCTAATTCAGGTGCCAGAATGTCTTTGACCTCAACAAGGATGATTTAAATTCAAGGAATCAGAAAAGCAGGACAAACAGGACTCTGCCCAGGTACCTGCCTGGATTCTCTGCAGCTACACACACACAGACACACTGTGGAGGGGATTTCCTGCTGTCCTTCCCTGTGTTCAGATTGTCACACTACTCAGGCACGGATGAGGACTGCACACTAGGCCACTCCACAGTACATTCCGGGGGGCACACATGTGTGTCTGATGTGCAAAGCCACTGAGATCCCAGCCCTCATGGTGCGCAGTAAAGTGGGAGGCACTGGGCAGCTGTGTTGGACCCTGCAGTATCCCCATGTCCAGCGTCGCTGCCTCAGAGGACAGCAAGAGGTGCAGAGAGACCTCACTGTGGAGGAGTCTGGCCTCCCTGCGACACCTCCCAGTGGGCATCCTCCCTGGAGCTAGGAGCCCAGGAGCCAGGCACTGCTGTTGCTGTGGCTGTGCTGACTCCTCTGGAGCCTTCTGTCTGCTCCTCCAGACAGCATCAGGGCAAAGCTGGGGAAGCAGTGCCTGTTTCCAGCACCTCAGGTGACCAGGCAGCCCAAGTGCCAGTCACCCCGTCTCTGAGCAGCCTCCACCGGCACCCATGCAGATGTCACCAGGAGGGAACACCCTGCCGCCAGGGAGCCAGGTGCCAGCTTGGACTGAACGCTTCCAGAAAGGTCTAATTTGCCCCCTGGCGGTGGCTGACTTGCTGCTCTGGAGATTCAGATGCGAGCCAACTTCATTCAAGAATGTTCTCTGTGTAAAATATCTGATATTTCAACAGCCTCCAAGGAGAAACTATATGAAGAGTAAAAGGAGCAGTAATGACCACAAAACACTTCCTAGTCACCAAGATTGGTCCGTCTTAAACAAGAAACACTTTTATCCTATTTTTGCAAATGCAAATGAGAGTGGAAATTGAACATGGTCATTTCTACCATGCATGGGTTTTTAGAATTGCTGTGAAGCGCTACAGTAACCCTAATGCCTCTGGCTCATGCATGGGGGCCTGGCCCCTGCCTCCTTACAGGTCAGAGCTGACGCCTCTCAGGTAGAACCTGGCCCCAAGCTTGGGTTAAGAAAGAGTGGATTTAGGGTCCAGGCTGAGGCTGCTGCAGATCTTGGGCACTTCCTCAGCATGTCCTGGGACCTGGACTGCAGCGTGGAGGCTTCTGGAGGAGAGGTCTTGGCCTGGCTCCGGCTGTGTGAGCACAGCCACTCACTTTGTTTCTGCCTCGGTCTCCTCCTTTGAGACCTAAGTGGACAGAAACATCTCAGATTCCCTCCAGGGCTCCTATCCTGTGACTCTGAGACATACCACATAAAACAGGCTGCTCCAGTGGTCAGCGAAACAAGAACGTGCTGTACGGCCTTCTAGTTTCTGAAAAAACAAAATGGAATGGAATCTACCTGAGGAGGCCGCCCCACCTCTACATCCAGCACAGTAGGAAACGACACAGGTGTTGGGCCAGGCGCACTGAAAATACCAGTGCTGCTACCGCTGTTGCAAGCTCCTCTCTGGGCTCAGTGGGCTTTTGGGAATTCACATGAGCTAGAGAAAGAGAGGGGCCTCCGGTTCAGGACCTCAGTGAGTCTCCGAGGCAGTACTCTGCTCTGGGGGCTTCATGCCAAACCATAAAGCCAGTCCTTTTCCTACAGACTCACATAGGCTGCCCAGGAACCAAAGCATGTTTCAGGAAGTTAAGGTGACCACTGGCTCAAGTGTGGGTTCATCAACATTGTTTCACACCATAGACCCCCAAATTTGTCTATTGCCCATTATGTCTTTCTTTCAAGCCTGAGATTTAACAATCAACAATATACAAAAAATTTCCACCACTAACTTTATTGAGAAATAACGTGCATGTAAGATATACCCATTTTAACTATGTAACTTAAAGGGTTGGGGGTGTCATTCAGTGGTAGAGGGCTTGGCTAGCATGCAGGAGGGCCTGGAGCTGGTCTCCAGGATACAGATGGGACAGTCGTGCACACCAGGCAGGAAACTATTGTCAGAGTGACATACAGAGCCTCTGACACAAAGAGGACCCTTCCGTGTGTACTCTCAGGTCTGACTGCTTTCACTCAGCACAAGGAGATTCAAAGTGTGACATCTGTCCTTTTTTATTGCTAAACAGTAAACCATCGTGTTTTGTGTATTGTTCATCACTTGATGAAGTGAATTAAGATTCACATGCAAGTCTTCATGTGGACATGTATTTTTATTTATTTATTTGGTACTGAGGATTGAACTTGGGACCTTGGGCTTTCGAGGCAGGCAGCATAACCACTGAGCTAAATCCCTGGCCCTGTATTTTTATTTTTCAAGTAAGTACCTCATAGTAGAATGGCTGGATCATCTGTTGAACCTGTTTAAAGACGGTCACAAAATTGAGCCAAACTGAGATTGCCAGCCACATCTTTACCCTCAAAGAGAGAAAGGTCAGTGACTCTGGAGCCACTGTGTTAACTCTCTCTCTTCCTAATCTTTGAAATTGTAGGGATGGGATAAGAGGTTGTAACAGGTTATGGATCATTCATTTCCCTCATTTCCAGAAAAGGAAACTAGAGTCAGGGGAGGTGAAGGCACCTGCCCAAAACACACGCAGGCCATGTCAGGAATGACCACAGGCCATGCAGGGAGGAGCCTGCAGGATAAATTTATGTGTGTGTGTGGAAGGACCTGCCAGGGAATGCTTTGTGCTCATGCTCTGGCCATAAACGCTGTCACAACTAGAAATGACCCCAGTCATCATTTATATCGATGACACATCTTCTCCACCTACAACCTGCTGGAAAAAAGTAGTTTGTAGCCTGTGCTCTGCCAGGAGCCCAGATGCCCCACAATGTCGCTGACCTGTGGAGAGGCCTCCCCTCTCCCTAGGGCCAGCACTGTACACTGTAGGCTGGGCCAGAGAGGGAGCAGCCCAGTGCCTGCCCTGGGGCTGCCCACACCTTATGGAATTCGGAGCTTCGAGGAGTAAGCTTGGAATTCATTCCAGTGGCTTCTGTGGAAATATCTGTTCCCTTTGCATTTTAATTTCCAATAAAAATGGAAAACTTATAATTGACCACATCTTTTTCATTTTTTGAGTTTGTTTTTTTTTCGGTATCAGAGATTGAACTCGGGACCTTGTACTTGCAAGGCAGGCAGTGGAACCACTGAGCTAAACCCCTAGCCCTTGACTACATCTTTTTCTTATTCCAAAACACAAGCCTCAAAAATTTTAATTAAAAATCAAATCTAGCCAGGCATAGTGATGTTCATCTGTAATTCCAGCACTGGGGAAGCTGAGCCAGGAGGGGATTGCCATGAGTGCAAGGCCAGCCTGGGCTATATCGTGTGACCCTGTCTCAAAAAAACAACAATAAAAAGAAATCTAATTAAAATGGAAATTCTAGTTAAAACTACTTACATCCATATTCTGTTCTGAATGCTATACAGGGCTCTTGGAGGAGTATCTGTAAGGTTATCATTAGAAATGATAGCTAATGACATTTGGTGCAGGAGACAGCAATATTAATTACACCCAAAGCAGGCTGTAAGCAGAGCAGGCTGTAAAGAGTTCACCCCACAATTGGCTTGTTTATAGAAGTGAGTCCAGCTGAAGCCTCAATGCTGAGATCTGAGTAACTCGCACCCAAATTACATTCCCACAACTAAAACCTTACTAGAAGGACAATGTTCTAATTACAACAATATATTTTGTCTATTCTGTTCCTAATTTGAGAATATTTTGCCTTGTCTTTTATGAGCCTTGCTTACATTAATTTCCATAGAAACCACAAGACTGCGCATCCTCGCTTGTAGTTTTGTACTTGCAGAAGTCTGTCTTTACCCCGACTGATTACTAATAAAAATCAGTGCCTGGGACTGGCCAGTGCCTTTGTCGGTTGTACCAGCACTGGTCATCCTTGCGCCCTGCTTTTTTTTTCTTTTAGTTCTGCCTTAGTTTTTTTTTCCCCTCAGGCCTGATCATACACTGGGCAGGAGACTGGAGCCTACTGCAGAGATTTCCAGTAACGTTTCAGGGATTTCCAGTATTTTAAGCATTAACATCAGGTCCATCAGAAAATAAGTATTTTGAGGAAAAAAAAACATGTTCCCCAAAAGTACCCGACCATAACCTCAATAACTTTCATTCCTCCGAGGAAAACCAGGAGTGAGGGGTTGAGGATGTGGCTCAGTGGCACAGCACTTGCCTTGCATGTGCCAGGTCATGGTTTTCATCCTCAGCACAGCCAAAAAAAAAAAAAAATGGACAAAAACAAAACAACAACAAGAAGCCATTAGGACAATGTGTGATAATGAAAAGAATGGTTTGGCCAAGTCTTTCTTGGAATAGCTCAACCGAGTGAAAAGAATTGGAATGAAATTAAAACTTCTTTGAAGCAAACAGTGAAGAAGAAATTGTAGCTCTCTAAGCAAACCAAAGCTGCACCATCCCCAGCCACCCAGCACGTGCGTGTGTCGCAGAAAGTCATGTTAACCCTCGGCTCCGAGGCCTGCTTTCTTCACTGACCTCAGCAATGTGAGAGACAGTGACAGCGGGGGAGTCGCCGGCTCGCTCTCGGGGGATGGTGTGTCCAGCACGGAACGCACCCTGCGTGCTGTCCCTCACTTGCTTCCCAGTGCCGGCGACGTGCAGCACCTGGGTCTCTGCTGTCACTGCTCCCACAAGGGCTACATGGCACATGCCATGCTCTGCACAGGCTCTTGTTTTCCTTCCAGGAGAAGGAAATCTGTTGGAGAAACAATTACAATTACAGGCTTGGGGCGTCTTGGTTTAATGAACAAGTCCTGCACCAAGGGGAGAACCCAGAGGGTATTTGGCAAGGCACAGGTGGAGGGCCTGGGCTGGCTGAGCCTGGAGCCCAGATGAGTGGCTTCAGGGGACCCTTGGCCCAGGCGGCTCTGCTGTCTGGACGGGGAGGGTGAGCGCTCTGAGGGCCTGGCCCTCAGGCTGCTGGTCAGGTCCTGGGCAGCTCAGGCAGAGGAGGGTGTGCGCCCTTTGCTCTCTGAGGGGGTGGCACCCTGCCAGCAGGCCACAATGGGTGGTTATCTGCGGTGATGAGCTCTTGCTGATGGTCTCTGAATAGAGCAAGAAATTTGTGATCAGCTCTGACATTGGATGTGGAGAAGGAACATTTATGCTAATGACTTGTGAGTGGCTGCACTTCCAACCAGAATGATCTCGATGAAGCAGAGTTAAGAGGCCACAGAAGAGGGCTGACAGCACTGGACTTGGGGTTACTTTGCTTCTTTAAATGCCTTAAACATGTAATCGAATGTGGAATTTCTGCTATTGATGATATATAGACTGACTCCTGGAAAAAGCTTCACTGAATTATTCCACAAAATAAATTTTGTAATTAATAAATGAAACCAGAAGTTATAGGCCAACAGTTGAATTTAGAAATACAGTTTTAGCTTGATCCCCAGTACCAAAGGAAAAAAAAATAGTTTTTATAAATCTATAAAGTTATAATAACCTATTATTTTTAGCTATTTGCATTGGGCTAAATTTTTAAAAATTTGGAATAGCTTATGATAAAAGATAGATACCATCAGACCAGAACTATTGATCAGGGCTGGGGATTTAGCTCAGTGGTGCCGCACCCCTGCCTCGAAAGCTCAAGGTTCTGAGTTCAATCCCCAGTGCCAAAAAAAAAAAAAAAATTCCAGCTTCCTACTTTTCAGTGGGGGATTTAGCTCAGTGGTTTCGCCGCCTGCTGTGCAAGAGCAAGGACCCGAGTTCGATCCCCAGTACCAAAAAAAATAACCACTGATCAAAAAAATATGAGCAGGAAAAAAGTAAATGAGGTCCAAAAGAAACAAAAACCTACGATTAAAAGAACCACTGTGGAGCACTATGACAACTGAGCCCTAAGCCTGGCCTTGGGCTTCCTAGCAGCCAGGGTGAGGAGGGAAAGATGGTGTCCCCACTGCCTGGACGGGAGCAGCACAGGCTGAGGAACATGCTTACCCTGTCCTGAGCCTGGAAAGTAACCTGAGCTACACATCTTATCTCAAAAGAGAAATGGGTAACACAGTGACAAGGATCCCAAGGGCATGGTGACGAAACACGCAGATGGTCTGAGCTGTGACCATCCTCCCAGTGACTATGAGATGATGAGATGCACCTGCCACCTCCACCCTGGCTCTGGCAGGCTGAGTCCTGGTATCAACACGCAACCAGTGTGGCTCAAGTTTGGAGTTGGGGTTCACAATTTCTGGATTAAGAAAGTGATTTCACAAAGAATAGGAGTTTGAACTCTGAACTTCTGAGGGCTGAATGCTATTGATATAGTATAAAATGATAATTATCTGATCATGCAAGGCCACCTTCCCGGTCTTCTTAGGGTCACACTTGCTGCTTCTGCACAGAATCCTGTCTCCCCTTCTCTTATGCCATGCCCACTGTGTGGCTGCTGGGGCTCCTGCTCGCTTCTCATCACCGTCTTATGGATTCCTTCTGCTTTCTGCCAGTGACTCCAATTTTATTTCTCCAGTTTGTCCTTGGCCCAGGATTCAGATCTAGGCTCCCGGAGAAGCCCTCAGGCCCCACACAGCCAGCCCAGTAGCTTGGAAACCCCACCAGTGACCACATCCTGCAGTCTGCTGGGGCGGGGACACTTTCTCAGGCCCTGACTCTGGATGCAGAGAACCTAATTTTGTTCTTCTACATTTTATTCTAAAATACACTTATTCTGCCAGGTAGAGGGAGCACAGCTTTTGTCAGCTTGAGATAAACTTCCAGCACTAAGTGAGGCTGAGACAGGAGCATTGCAAATTTGAGTCCTGCCAGGGCAACTTAGTGAGACCTTGTATCAAAATAAAAAATTTAAAAAGTAAAAGGCTAAACATAGTGTTATATACGGCATACATGAGATCACTTATTTAAACACACTTTTGAAAGAAAAGTTTATTCCAGTGAATGGAGACTAAAATCGGGATTCCAGCAGCTATCTGGGAAAAGCTGTTTATTACATCCGTGTGTGGATGGGCTGACACTGGGATAAACGGCAGCAGCTAGCTGGGAGAGTTCATCTGTGGGTAGATGGGCTAATGCCAGGAGAGAGATATTAGCAGCTAACTGGGAAAGGAATTAGGCTTATATAGGTATGGAAGGGGCTAAGGAATCTGGGGTGAAATATTTATGCTTGAGACCAAGGATAATCTGCATAGGTCTGCAGACAATCATAGGATTTTTCGGCACCAGAGCAGTTGTATCCTTCATCCTGTGTCTATTTGTCCTATTTACTGAGAAGTTGCTTTTGTTTGCTGACAGTAGCCTGTTTGTCTTGTCTTGTTCACTTAGGCCAGGCCTGACAATAGAATTATCACATGGTTCAGCCATCCCACTCCTAGGCACTGAACCCAAAGAATGCAAAGCAGGGACTCAAACAGGTGTTTGTACACAAGACATCATAGTATTATTCGCAAGAGCCAGTTGGTGGGTGTCTGTCCATCAACAGATGAACAGACTAACAAAATACATATTCCATCCACAGAATGGAATTTTATTCAGTCTCAAAAAGCATGGTGGTGTGTGTGTTGGCTTTGTATAGTAGGAAGTGTTCTACCACTGGGCTACAGCCTCCAGCCTCCAAAAGGACTAACATTCTCGAGACATGCCATAACATGTGTGGACTTGAAAACATGCTAAATGAAAAGCCAGATACAGGCCCGGGGATTTAGCTCAGTGGTTCTGCCTCCTGCCTCAAAAGCGCAGGGTCCCGAGTTTGATCCCCAGTACCAAAAAAAAAAAAAAAGAAAAAAGAAAAGCCAGATATAAAAAGCAAATATTGTATGATCTTAAAAAGTTAAAAGGTCCAAAGATGAAGGAGTGAAGGGAGGGGAAGGGGAAAGGAAAAGAGGGAAAGGAAAAACTATGAGAAAAGAAAAAAGGAAATGAAATCTACGTAAATAGGGAAGGGTGGAGGGGGTGAAGGGCGCACAGGTAATGGGGAAAAAAAAAGAACCAGGATATATCATGTACAGGTACAAACACCCAATGATAAATGTAAACAAATTGTATACCTAAAATGTACCAATAAAATTAATTTTTTTAAAAAAGTTAAAATGACAAATTTTATGTATATTTTATTATAATAAGGCTGATGATTTTATACATGAAAACACTGTGGGGGTCATTATTGCCCTGTGCCCAGCACAATGCAGGTGCTTCAATAAAGCAAGTGATGTATAACTTAATGAAGGCAAGCACTGTAAACATCAAAGAAAGCTGAAGAAAGACATTCAAGAGTGAACATGAAATATTTACTTAAGAATTGCTTTGCAGAAATTTCCAAGAGGTAAAACAGGCAAGATGGAGAGGGGCGAGGTACCAAAATGTGAGACCCCCACTAGCACACTAGATGCCCAGGCCAACAGCGACAGGAGCACAGCAGAAGCAATCTTCCGAGCCCTCTCCTTCCTTGCCCCCAGGGCCTCCTACAGGAACACACCCGGGAGGGCCACTGAATGTAGAAACATGACATTAAACACTAGCACAGTGCGTGTCACGTAGCCAATGCTCCCGGAATCTTCCTCGCTGCTCTGCATCACAGGGGAGTGAGTGGTGGGAAGAGCCCGCTTTCCAGTCCTGCTTCCTCAGGAAGTGAGGCAGAGCAGTCACCAGGGCATGCCAAGTTGTACAGTTTTAGGATGGTTAAAATTTACAGATAGAAAAATCATGCATACTGACAGAAAAAAAACCTTTTCATTAAGACTTGTTTGTGCTACAGAAATGACCTTAATTTTGCATTTTTTCTGTAGCTATTTCCTTGCTAGGGTTTTACAGGATAAAGCAGAGTAGTAGTTCTACCCCTGGGTATATCTGACATGAAAATACCTGACAAAAGGTCAGAATCTAGGATCAAGAAGTTGAGTTCTGATCATTTGGCTATCTTATTATTTTGTAAAACCTTACAAGTGACAGGTTCCTCCAAAAGTCCTTGAAAATTATTAGGGCAATCCCAACTCATTTAGTAAAAAGCAGCAGCAAAATAGGGATTTGTTGGAGGAGCTCTTTGTGTTTCTCTGGCTATGCTGACACACCTTAAAAAACTGATCATTGGGTTATTAATTTGCTGAATCTGCTGCCACAAAAAGTTCTCTCCCCCTCTTTTTTTTTTCTTTAAAAGAGATGAAGCCTAATTAAGTTGCCAGGCTGGTCCCCAACTCCTGGGCTCAACAATGCTCCTGCCTCAGTCTCCCAAGCAAGGGGGCACCAGGCACAAGCTCCAAGGCCCTGCCTGAATCTCATCCATTGATCTAAAAGCACAGAAGAGCCCTGCAGGGACGGGGGCTTTGTGGCCTTCTGTTAAATCCCCATGCACTTTTCTCCCCAGCTTAAATTTTTGGTAAAAATGTGGGGTTTTTTGGTCCTGGGAATTGAAGCCAAGGCACTGGGTATGTGAAGCACTCACCCTGCCAGTGAACTGCACCCCCAGATCCTTGACATGTCCCCTATGCAGAAATCATTAGGCAATGCAGAGTTGATTGTAATTTTCTTGTACAAAAAACATTGTTAGGTATTTTACTAAATAATATATAAACAAAAAATGCAAAAATATTTAATTTTTAAATTCAATAGCTATATTTGTATTTGTGTGACATCTATGTTTCCTATAAAGAAAAACTGTCATAAAGATATAAGGTTCAATTAAGAGTTTTGTGAAACTTTAACTTATTTCTAAGGTACTGTCTCCATTTCTTTTTCTTTTTCCTTCAGTACTGAGGACTGAACTCAGGACCTTGTGCTTACCAGGCAGGCAAGGCGCCACTGAGCTACATCCCGTCCCGTCTTCATTTCTGTAGAGAGCTGACTCAAATCTTAATAGCATGGACTCTTTTTGCTTATAAGGTTTTAAAATTTGTTTTGTTAATGTTATAAGAATATTAGGAAAAAATAGCTGTTACAATTTAGAGTAAGCTGAATGATGCATCTGTTTCTATTCCAAGATGATCCTTTTTTAATGTTTTCTAAATCTTCTGAACGAATGCTTAGTCCTACTAAAGTTACTGTAGTGTCCTTGTTTGTTTTCTTTTTTGAGACAGGGTTTCACTATGTAGTTCAGGCTGGCCCCAACTCACAGCATTCCTCTTGCCTCAGCCTCGAGTGCTGGGATTACAGGAGTGCAACACCATACCTGGCTAGTGTTCTAATTCAGAGATTTAAAAAAATATGTCAATTCAACTACTTCTTAACTCAAAATTTGCTTAAGATTTTATATAGATTAACTTACCTCAAGAATGATAAAGGAACAATGCTGTATGTTCAGGAGAGAAAAGTTCAGTGATGACTATTTTTTATCTTTAAGCATAATATTTTAGGAAGTTAAAATTATTTTATATCTAATAAGTGAAAGGATTAAAACAATAGCCAATGCACCTCCCTGCTGCCTGCTCTCATTCAAGTACTGAAAGAAAATCAGGACAAGGAGAGAGTTGCTGAAGTATATACTTCAGATCTAAATAAAACATGAAAGACAAATACATACATACACATATACATATACATACATACATATATATATATATATATATGTATGTATATAGATATACTTTTTTTTTTGTTTTTTGGTACCGGGGATCAAACTCTGGACCTTGCACTTGCGAGGCAGGTGGCAGAACCACTGAGCTAAATCCCTGGCCCCAAATACATACATAACAAAGAATACAAAATTTTTTTTCGAGACAAGGTCTTGCTATGTAGATCAGGCAGGCCTCGAACTCACTATGTAGACCAATCTGGCCTCAAACTCACAGTGATCATCCTGCCTCAGCCTCCCAAGTGCTGGGATTAGAGCTCTATGCCACCATGCCTGGCTAATTTAATTTTAACAAGGCAAAGAGATCAGTTTTGACATGTGGTTGTGTTGGCTTAATTTTGAATGTTTCTTTTAGTTCTACCTGAAAATAGAAATGAAACCCCACAAGCTTTTTCTCTAACTGCTTCTCAACAGTACAATGACAGCAGAACCTGAAGCCTATGATGGTGCTGGAGTCCTCCATAGGCATAGGAAAGGTGTAGCTCTGCAAGTGTCTTGAGGAGAGAGAGAGAGCAAGAAAGGAGAAAAGAGAGAAGAGAGAGAGAAAGAAAATAAAGAATAAAAACTAATTTTCCAGCCAGGGAAATACTTATAAAACCTTTTATGTCAAAGTTAGGATTTCACAACATAATACACTAATGCAAAATCCAGTAGCACCTGTAAGATTTAAGTAAATGCTGCCATCACTTAAATGTTCTTAAATATCTGTGAAAGACTAAAGGAAAAAAGATGAAGTACATTCTCCAGAAAACAACAAATGTATTTCAAAATAAAAACTGTATTTTTGTTTTTCTTTTTTTCCAGCTTTTGTTTTTGTACAAGAATTCATAGTTATCATATAATAACTTATACACATTGGACTCAGTCTCCACTTTCCTCCTCCATGGTCACCAGGAGTCCGCGTATTCAGGCCGCCATCCCCAACACTGTGTTCTGATGAGCAGATCACCACATCTGATCTAGATATAGATATATATATATATAGTACTTGTCTCTGGGAAAAATCAGAATTTTAATATGCAAACATTTATTTATAATACAGAAATGGAAAATCTACAGTAGGCACACAATCTAATTATGACTTGTAGGCGATGATTTCTAGACACTGTCCTACTGTCAATGTATGTTTAAAATAGTCTCATAAGAAGGTTTTATTTATATGTGCACTTGTGTCCACCTTATCCCAAATACTGTACATGTCTGTGGACAATCTGGGACTTTGAAGGTGTAGCCCTCAAGAAGTTGTTATATTACTAAAAAGAAACAGGCTCTATTGGACAAGGAAAACCTCACAAAATTTCCAATTTTAAATTTCATATCAGTAGGAAAATATTAAAAATAATTTTCTGTATACACATGTGGGTAATGTATATATTGAATTACACATATGTCTCACATTATCAATACAATTCAAGTGGAAATATTTTGGTGAGTTATTTTCCCATTAAATGACCACCTTGTCAAAATTTTAAAATATTTTATTACACCATTAAAATAATTCACTTACCATTTCAATAGCTTACACTGTTTTTTTTTTAAGATTTAAAAAAAAATCTTCATAACTAAATTCCCTGATCCCTAGTGCTAGTCCCCTATTTAAATGAAAACCTGGGGCTCTTTGTCACTCAGAGACTCATGGATAAAATCACATCTACTTCAAAATTCTATCCATCAAATAAATTTTATTACCTGATTTATCAGAGAAATGCCTCCCCTCTGAGCATGTGTACCCAATTATTCTCCCTATTATAAATAGGTGAGGAGAATATCCTAAGATAGATGGAGGCAGCTTACAGGATGTTATAGCACACATAATACAAGATGACTAAGGGTCTGACAGAAACTGTTCAGACACCTGAAAGCTCATTCTAGAAACTAACTTTAGAAACAATCCATTTATTTTTCACTCCAATATAAATTAATATGTATGTATGTACATACACATAAATATAAAACAAAATGATCTAGTGCTGAGTAGCTATGAGTGAAAAATGCTTACAAATTGCTTAATTTGCTTCATTTTGTACTTAACAATTCAATCAGTTGGGGTACAAACAAAAAGTCAGTGCATTTATTGACTCCATAGAGCCAGATACTCAAGCATACACTTCAAAAAGAACCTCCTAATCATGACAGGCATTGTACAGCAAGAATATATGTTTTTAAATGCATTTCCTATTCCATACACAGACCAGACAGCACTTGGCTTACTTTTAAAATAGCTTCATAAAAGAAATATATTATATAAAGAAATGCATATTTGTTAAAAGTCTTTTAAAATTACATCAAAACAACATTAAAACCTGCTCGCTGAGAAGAGCCTGTTAATGTAGATCCTGTGTGGAAAACGCCTAGTTAACAGTTCAGTATATTGCCGTGTGAGGTTTGAGGAAGGGTGTGGCTGATATGAAGGCCCAGAGCACATGACCGTCTCCCCTGCCATGGTCACAATTTAGACACAGTCCTCTGATCGGCTGTTTGATGTGAAGGAATCCCCTTGAAAATAGCTGTACACCTTAAAATTATCTATAATAAACAGTTCCCCAATAACCACTATTATTCTTAAATTGAAATGCATTGATCATTCAGAAAAGATTTCTTGCAAAATATATAAACAAATGTAACTGCATATTTTCTGTAAATATACTTAACATTGCTACACCAGCCTGTTAATGACAGGCTACTGTATTTCAGTTCTGTGTGTCAAATTTATTAGAAATTTAAAAACAAAAATTTCCGAGGGACTCAGCTGCCTTTTGTTAGTTGGCTTTAAAATGCATAATAAAATGGGAGACAATATCTTTTCATAAACACATGGAATCAATAAGGAAAAGTAAACTATACAACGGACAAGATTAGAGAACACCAGAGTGTACCAGAGTAGTCACCAGAGTGAAAAATCTTCCAGTACAAAAAAGGGAAGAACTCTATATACCCAGTTTAGTGTGTTTCAATAAAGATGCAGCTCTCTTCCTCCTGGCAAGAAGTAATTGGTCATGGCACTGCTTCTCACCAGTGCAAAAATATCCTGAGAAATTATTCAGATTACAACAAAAGACAGGGCTTTCATCACTAAGTTTTTGCACAAATCACAGCTCTAGATATCATAAATAAATTAATTTAAAAAGCAGATAATCTTCACTGTGAACACAAAAAGGGGATATGACCCAGACATTGTTAATTCTCCCATTGGCTAATATCAGGGGAAAAAAAGATTGCATTAAATGTCTACTTGTAACTTTCTAGTTAACTATGGCCAATAATGTACATGGAGGTAATTTGTAGTTCAAGTTTTTCATTTGTTTTTTTTTTCCCAACTAGCTACAAGCTAAATTCTAAAATTTACACTGAAATATACAATTCCAATTTTCAAAAGATCCTCCTCCTGGAGGAGTGATACTCAATTTTTGTGTGTGTGTGCAATCTTGATGCAGAGCCCAAATAGTCCTATGAAGAGAGATAGAGTATCTTTTAATCAATTGGCACTGAAATTTCATTTTCCTTAGCTGCATTCTAGTAGCTTGGCCAAGTTATCCCGTAATTCTGTTAGTTCAAATATCTTTCCATCCAGAATTTCTAAGAGCGTCTTCAGGTTATTGCGAAAAGCTTCCTGTTCATTCTGACTCTTCTCCAGACGTTGCTCCAAGTCAGACAGTTGTCCCTCCAGATCTTTGTTCCGAATTTCTACCTCCTTCAGAAACAAAGTAAAACACATACATATATGTAAGTTCGTCTCTTAGAAAACAGAATACCTTCTTTTTTGGGAGAGTCTCACTATATAGTTCAGCCTGACCTTGAACTTACTATGTAGTACAGGCTGACCTGTAACTCATGGCTATCTTCCTACCTTGACCTCTTGAGTGCTGGGATTACAGGTGTGTGCCACCATGCCTGGCTTCAGCATAACTTCTTGTTATTGAAAGCATCATGTATCAAGCCTGACAATCAACATGCACTTCTGATGTTCAACAACACAATTCAAGGAAATTTCAGATTAGCCCCTCAGAGTGTATGGTTTTATTGACTGGCTTCTTTGTGAATCTATCTATTCACCCAACAAAAAGTTACTGACTCATTCCTTCAAGTCAAGTAACATTTTCAGACAGGCTTCAGAGCCCAGACAGGCCTGAAGACCCATTGGGGAACTATTCATCTTTATTGTCCCCTACCTAGTTGGGTTAACAAACAGGATTTAGCAGGTCACCCCGTTAGCAAGCCCAGGTGAAAGCAAGCAGAGAAAAAGACAGAAATTAAATTTTTCTTCTTACCAGCAACTCTGGCAAAAGATTTAGAGAAGAAAGTAATTCTCTAAAATGAATTTATAGTATTCTCTAAACACATTACTTTGATATCAAATGAATCCTTAAGGATACAGTTCAACTGCTAAAAACTGTAGTGAAGGTATATAATAACTATATATAAAATACAAAAGGGAAGCAAAAACTCATGGTAACAAAAGGTCTTAAAAAATCTGAAACAGATTAAACTGGATAACCAATAGTCAGAAGTTTTTGTTTTTAGAAATGTTTCTAAGCATGACAAATGTGTCACAAAAATATAATAAATTGAGCTAACAATATTTTTCAGTTAAAAAGGAAATTTAAAAATGGCAGAAAATCAACTCTTACACTTTAACTATTCAGATAAGTAATGAATTGAGAGTCATGCATCCTTCTGGAAAGCTCACTTTTATATCTGAGAGGAATTAAGTGACTGACAGATTATATTCAAATATGTAAATTATATGGGACAATGAAAACATTTTGGTGTTATACAACATGACTCAGTCACAGAAAATAAGATGTTTAATACATTTAGATGTAATACATTTAGATGTAAATTTAATTTAATACATTTAGATGTAAATCTATTGAGTATAAAGGACAGTGCAAATTCCAGGAATTCTATTACTGAAAGACAAGCTGCTAACAGTTCCAGGACAGGAAGGAGGCAGGAAGCAGCTCCCCGAACCTGGGCAGAGCATGCGCTTCAGGATGGATGCAGAGAATGAGTGCACACAGGGAAAACAGTTACGGGGTTGGCATTAGGGCATTTCCACCCCCAACATTTATTTTTCTCAAAATATCTTCAAAAATTGAAGTTCTGAGAAAAATAATTTAAAAACTGACTTGAACACACTTAAGAAAGTAACAGCAAAAAAAAAAAAAAAAGAAAGAAAGAAAAGAAAAGAAACAGCTGATTCAGAGTTCTGAGCACAACCACATGGGTCGCCAAGGGTAATTATGAGCAACGCTTGAGCCTGGATGCCTTGTGAAATGCGAGAGCCTGGAAAAATCTAAGAAGGGAATAAAACAGCTATGCGATTTAAAAATGAAGAGTTTAAGAACCCAATCCAACCTCCGAGGATTTACTGAGATCTTAACCATGTATTTTTCTAATCTCTGAATAATCTGCAAGGTGAAGACAAGTAAACTGAGAATGGAATCTAAAATTAATAAAATATTTATCAATTCAGAAGCCAAACCCATAAAGGCTATAAACAGTTAAGGAAGAAACAGATGCTTTCATGAGATATAAAAATTCCACTCGTGACTGCACAGTGTGCTCTCTTGCTGCTTAAATAATAAGCTTAAGGGTAGAATGTTTCCAACTATAAAAATAGAGCAAATGTCACTCCCCAGCCACCACCCAGTTTGCTCTCCAAAGCTGCCTTATAAATGAAAGCCTCCCTTGTTCTCCGTGCCAATCAACAACACATCCAAACGTTTTCAGTGGAACCAAGGAAAACACAAAATTCCCACAGCTATTAAAATTGTACTATCATCTTAGGAATGAGTCTCCTCTAAGGTGTCTCTGCAGAAATTTTACTAGCTAGATAACAAAAGGGGTCCAAAGCAATGCTGATGGTACACATCTATTTCTGGGCAGGAAGAACATGTTTCTTTCTGGGCAGGAATGGACAATCTAGTGAGCAGGTGGTATCGCCAATGTCACTTACCAGTTTTCTAACCTGTGCCTGTATTTGCCAGTCCTCTCCTTCCTGCTTTTCTTTGTAAACTCATTCTTCTAATCACTCTTACTTTTGCCTATGAACTTCTTCTTTTCCCTTCCAATGTAAGACATGCCAGTGGCATGATTCAGACTCAATAAACCCTACAGAACAGAACAACTTCATTGCTTTTGGGTGATTTCAAGGGCTAAAATTGAAGTGTAAAACTGTACTGGGCAGAAAGTCATGTTTTGTATCTGTGAGATATGAAGAGTAACCCACTGGAGTGAAGAGTACTATGCAATTATGACCACTGTCAGTGGGACCAGATCACATTGATTTTCTCTAAATTTAAATCCTGCAACTTTTAATCTATATAAGTTATAAAAAACCTTTTTACAGGGCCAGGGGTTTAGCTCAGTGGTTCCGGCACCTGCCTCACAAGTGCAAGGTCCCGAGTTCAATCCCTAGTACCAAAAACAAAAACCAAAACCTCTTTATTGACATCTAATTCTGCTAAATTCTGAGTATGATTCACATCTTAAGTGCTCCTGGATTATTAATTGCCTCATTAGATTATTAGTCTTCAAGTATAATAGGATACATAAATCATCAAGTCAGGTATTAATAAATCATTTTTACCCAGAAAAACGGACAAAATACACACATATGCACTTTGACAAAGAACTGCTCAACAACTAGTTACTGAACATCTTCCATTACTAGCCTCTGAAGATAAAGCAGTAAATTAAACAAAGATGCTTCCTGTTTTAATACAGCATGAATTTTATTTTATTTTATTTTATTTTTTTGGTACCAGGGATTGAACTCAGAACCTTGCACTTTCGAGACATGCAGTGGAACCACTGAGCTAAATCCCTGGCCCAAGCATGAATTTTAGAAGGAAGACACTGGTAATAAAGAAGTAAACAGAAGAAATTTCTGGGATAAGCAAGGTAGTAGTGACTGTGTACTCTGAAGCCTACCAACCATCCTCCCCAACCATGTCAACACATAACAAGAATAAAATCTGCAAATTCCATAACTTTGATGTGAGTAGGAAACAGAGGATAACACTAAACTGCGATAACCATAAGAAAGAGAAAGACCACTGTGAATCCCGAAATACTGAAGAAAATAGCAGACTGTAAGAAAGTGCATGAAATGTGAAAGGCAATAGTGAAAAGGCAGAGGAGAATGTATGAGTGAAAGAAAAGCCTTTTGAAATAGATTAATAAAGGGGAAAAGAAACAAGGTAACTGAAGATCTGATGAGACAAAAGAGAATTAAAATACTGAAAGACACATAATATTTCACTGACCTCCTGTTTCCCCAAAAGAGGGTGTTTTAAACTACAAACCATCCCAAACTGCCATTCTATTCACAAAATGCAAGCCATTTCCAGCTAAAAAAACCCATGAAGAAAATGTAAAATATTCATGCATTTAAGTAGGTGAAAAAAAATCCACCCCTCAAACCAACTATGATGCAAAAAACCCCCTGAACATTCCAGTCTGAATCAAAATTCTCATAACCATTCAAAAGAGCTTGAATTAGGTATTTAATAAGAAACTAAGAATAGAAATGGGAAAAAACAAACTTTGGAAAAATGGAGTTGTATTAAACCCATGAGAGAAACAGAAGAAAAAGGTAAAAAATCACATCAGAAATTAAAGCTAAATTATAAGGTGCTTCTAAAAAATAGCTTTAAATAAAACTTTTAAATTCTCTTATTATTTAACTATTAGTTTTAAAAATTCAAAGATAATGAAAGTGAGATAAATGTAGGGAAAACATGTTGAACTACAATACAAGAAATAACAAGAAATATAAAAAAGGCAATCTAATGACATAATGGAAGCTGTTGAGGAAAAGAACACAATAGAACAGAATTAATATTTAAACCTTTTATACAAGAAAATCTGGAAATAAAGGGAGGCCTGAATGTATAAACTAAAAGCACCCATGGTGTACCTGAGAAAACTGATCCAACAGTGACTTCTGAGAAATATCCTAGTAAATCTAGCTTTATGTAAAAATAAAGGAAAAATCCTCAGAGCATATAAGCAAAATGAGCCCCAAACTTGAAAAGGCAAAAGAATTAGACTTAAATTAGACTTCTCAAAAGCAATACATAAAACAAGACAACAATGGAATGTCATTTTTGAGTGACTCCAAGAGAAAATTATGAGCCAAATTATCTTGCCAAGCTGTCATCCATGCACTGACCCCGTGGCTTGAACATGAAAGAACTTAGGAATACGCAGGGTGAACACCAACAAGAGGTCAAGCTTTCTCCAACAAAAAGTGTTTGGAAACTTCAGAAAAAGGACCAATGGGGAGTGCTGTGGTCTGAATATGATCCTCCAAATCCAGGTGCTGCAACTCAATGGCTGATGTGCCCTAGAGATGGCCTTTCAGAGGCACTCAGACTCCTCCCTTCAGGCATGGGATTCAGCCTGGCAAAAGTGGCTTCACACAGCACTAGGCAGCACTCTCCTCAGGTGAGGACGCAGCCCGCCTCCTTCTGGGGGCAGCAGCAGGGTGGTCTGGAGCAGAAAGTGGATCTCACCAGACAACGGAGCCAGCTGGTGTTGATCTTGGACTTCCCAGTCTCCAGGACTGAGAAATATATTCTGTTCTTTATAAATTAACCAGCTGAAGTATTCTGTTACAGCAGCACAAATGGACTAAGACTGTGAGGATTAATATATTAATGAATATCGAAAACTAAATCCAAGGCATATATGTTAGAAAATTTTAAGTTAAGTATTATGACAAAGTAGAAATAATACAAATAAAATACTGAAGAAAGTAAATGAAAAAGTACAACGTTAATCTCATTATTAAAGATATTATTTAATGTCATAGTTCAGAATCAAAGGATATCATTTAAAACTAACAAACCAGATAGTGAAAGTTTAAATATGAACGCAAGTATTTTTCTTTTCTTCTTTAAAAAAAGTTTTTTTTGTGGTGATAGGGACTAAACCCAGGGCCTCACATATGCTAAGCAAGTGCTCTACCACTGAGCTACACTCCTAGCCCTAGGAGCATTTTTAAAAGGTTTAAGTTAAAGGTAACAACTACAAAGTTAAGACCATCTTAAATATCAAAGACATAAAAAAGAGCAAAGAATACATCATGTAGAGAAAGACATGTGTAAATGAGTTACCTATTAAAGTATATTTTCATTTAGCGGAGAAAGCACTATCCAACTGTATATAAGACACACACTGAGCACTCACAAACGTTGATCAAATACTAGATCACAAAAAAGCAGCAGTAAATTACTTAAGATTGAAATTCTACAATAAAATCCTGTGGCCCCAATGTAATAAAACTAGAAGTTAATAACTTAAATAAAAATACAAAAAGGCTCTTCTACAAATAAATTTAGAAACCTTCTTTTAAACAACCCTGGTATGAAAGGGAAATAAAACCAGAATTATAGACTTTCAAAAATCAACCCTAATGAAAACATTAAGAATCTATAAGACATACTTAAAGTGATGATCAGGGCCTTCAACATTCATATAAATGAATGAATGAAAATAAAGGAATTAAGCCCCCCTTCAAAATCCTAGGAAAAGAATTAAACAGTAAACCAAACAAAGCACAAGGCAAGAATACAAAGATAAAAATAGAAATTAACAAAGTATAGGACAGAAAAGCAGTGGCACTAATCAATCAAAATCTAGTTTTCAAAAAATTCTGAACATATCACTGTAGTATTAACTTCAATTACTCAAGAAAAAAAGGATAAAGAACAAGTATATAAAATAAGAAATGAGTTCTCATTAAATGTCTACAAATTGAGATTTACAGTTTAAACAAACCATTTTCTGTAAAAGAAACAGACAGTAATTACGGACTTACCAGGGGAGTTCTATTAAACCTTCAAAGACCAGATAGTTCTAATATGACATAAATTATCCCAGGGCATGAAATTATTTTGTGAATCAAGTATGATCTTCATACTTAAATTTCATAAATACAGTTCCCACCCTCCAAAGAAGAAAATTACAAACCAGTATCACGTATGATTATCATGTAAAAATCCTAGGTAATTAGGAATCAAATTTAATGTCCACAATAAGAAAAGTCACACACTATACTTAAGTAGGATTTATCCCTGGAATGCAAAGGTAATTCAACATAAGAAAATACGATAATATATTATACCATACTAATCAATCTAGGAAAAAAAAAAGGAATCTAGGAAGAATACAGTCGTCTTCATAGATGTAACAAAATTCAAAACTCATTCCTGGTAAAAACACTCTATAAAATAAGAATAAAGGACATTCTTATAACATGATTAATATAAGCATTTCCACTAAGATTAGGAACAAAGTAAGTATGCTTGTTTTCCCCACCACTGTTTTAAAACTGTACTGGTATTTTAACTGATGCAGCTTGTCTTGGGAAGACAAATCCACAGGGGAATAAGAACAGCAGAAAAAATATGTAAAATTACCTCTATTACAGAATATATGTTAGTATACTTAGAAGACCTGACACAATTACTGGAATAAATGATAAATCTAAACTCAAGCAGTAAAACATTTTGTAGGGCAGCAGGATATAAAATTAGCAGAAAGAATACAACACCTTTGCAGGGTGTGGTGGTGTATTCCTGTAATCCCAGCACTTGGGAGGGTGAGCAGGAGGATTGCTCTGAGTTCAAGCCCAGCCTAGGCTACATACAGTTCAAGACCACCCTGAATTACACAGTGAGAATCCTGTCTCAAAAAACTAAAACAGGGGGAGGGGAAAAAGAATACAACACTCTTAATATATACAAAAGCTGAAGGTTATAAATGGCATAGGAAATCCCATTTGCAAAAGCAAAAACAATAAAATATTTACAAGTAAACAATTAGAAATATGCAAAACCAACATGATGAAAATCCGAAAACTAACTCCTGAAAAACACAAAAGCAGACATGAACAAATGGAAACTTATACTTTGTTCTTGGATAGGATGAAAAGTTTAGGAAGACAGCAGTGATCCTAAAATTATAACTATAAATTCTAAGCAATCCCAATAAAACTTTTTACAGACCTTAATTTTTAGTTGACCTTAAAACTGGTACTATAGCAAATATTAATGTTTATATGGAAAAATAAGCAAGAATACTTTGAAAACTAGTGAAAAAGGAAAGCTCTGAGGAATGACTAGTCTTGCTAGTGGTAGATTTTATAACACATTGTAAAGTCTCTATTATTAAAGCAGTGTGGTACTGGTGCAGGAACAAAGAGTGTCCAAGGGAACTGAACCAGAAATCTAGAAACAGACCAAAATGCAATTGGAAACTGAGTATCTCAAAGCACTGAAAAAATACACAATTTAAAATAAATGGCAATGAGAGCCAGGGATTTAGCTCAGTGGTGCCGCCGCCTGCTTTGCAAGTGCAAGGTCCCAAGTTCGATCCCCAGTATCAAATAAAACAAAACAAAACAAACAACAAAACAAAAAACAAACAAACAAAAAACCTCAAAATAAATGGCAATGAGATTACTAGACAGACATTTGGAAAAAAATAAAATTAGATCCTACCTTACACTACACACAAAAGAAGACATGCCAAGAGGGACAGAGACCTAGATGTAAAAAATGAAATAGAAGTACTGGAGTGAAATTCCCGAATAACAATGAAAGAAAGGGTTTTCTATGCTTCAAAAACCAGGGAGATGGAGATAAATGGAGATGACGAATGTGACTGCATAAACTAACATCGTCTCACTCAAAAGACATTAACAGAAAATATTTCTAATTTTCTATATGAAGAAATACTTGAAAGTTTTGGAGGAACTAGTAACCCTATAGAGAAAAGGACAAAAGATATAAATAAATTCACAGATAAAAAGACACAGAAATGGCCTTCCTTCTTATGAAAGATGTTCATTCTCATCATAATAAGGGAAACAAAGTTATCATTTCTCACTGCCAAAATTAAAAACATTTTATAGAAAGAATATGGAAAAACAGGCACCCAGAAAGCTGGCTGCAGTGCGAATTGGTACAACTGCTTCTGTGGAGAATTTGGCAATGTTTAATGCAATTATATATGAGTTTACTTTCTCACTTAGAAATCTTGCTTTTAAGGATTTATTCGGAAGATACACCTCTAACAATTACAAAGTAATTGTGCACTGTTACTTATTTTAGTATTATTGCAGAAAACTGGAAACAAACTAAATTCCCAAATAAAAAAGGTTGGTTGAATAAATTATGATACACAGACGAAGTACACAACACAGCTATAAAAGACAATGAACAAACCTCTATGAACTCTCATGATTTCCAGGATATACTTCACATGAAGAAAATAACCAAACCAAAACAAAAAACAAACAAGTACAGAAGAGTAATCTGGAGTATGTTACTGTTTGTGTAACAAAGCAGGGGAGAGTGGGATAAAAATCTCACTATATATCTGCTTGATAAGAAGAAACAGGTGGCAGGGTGTGGTGGTGCACACCTGTAATCCCCGCACTTGGGAGGCTGAGGCAGGAGGATTGCTGCAAGTTTGAGGCTAGCTTGGGCTGTATAGTGAGTTCAAGACCAGTCTGAACCAAATGGTGAGACCCTGTCTCAAAAAAAACAAGACAAAACACATCCACACACAACTACACACACACACCTACACACACCTACACACACACACACACACACACACATGGAAACAGGGAAAGGACAAAGCAACAGTTAATGATATAGTTACCTACAGGGTAGATGAGAATAGGGTGGGAGGATGGGGTGAAACCTGGGTACTGGATCAAAGGGGATGGTACATTCTCTGAAGGAAACTTTTTTGTTTTTGACTCCAGCACCATTTAATGTTCCATATAGTCAGTAAATACATACCTAAAATGAGGGAGGATTGGGGGAAGACTAAAATGGAACATAATGACACAAATAAATATTAACTATTGTAAATGAAGAGAGTGGAACAACTAACCCAACTAACTTTTGCATATAGGCTAAAGACAATCAGGGGCTGGGGATTTAGCTCAGTGGTTTCATCACCTGCTGCACAAGCGCAAGGACCCAAGTTCGGTCCCCGGTACCCAAAAAAACCAAAAAAACCCCAAAAAAGCAAAATAAAGACAATCACACTGACCTTTAGTTATTAGGTTTTGATATTTTTGGGACAATGGTGCTTATTAGCAATTCAAAACTACTTTCTGTATATTCTAGGCTCCAACAAGTAAATATATTGTGAATAATGGGAATCAGGTTTCTTAGTATTGGAGAAAGGAATTAAAATATGGAAATGCAGAAGGCTAGAATGAAATCCACAGGATTTGATTGCTATGGGGGTTTATTATGTTTTAGATCTAAATTGTCTCCCCAATTCTCATGTGTGTGTGCTACATGAAAATGGTTTGCTCTTACCTGTATTGAAAAATAGTAAAAAACTCAACTATTGGGGCCGGGGATTTGCCTCAGTGGTTCCGCTGCCTACCTCACAAGTGCAAGGTACTGAGTTCGATCTCCGGTACCAACAACAACAGCAAAACAATGAAAAAACTGTGGCTGGAGATACATCTGAAGAAGGCCAGGTCTCAATATTATAGACAGCTGAGTTAGGTAGAAATATTATAGGCAGTCAGATGGGACTGGGTCCTCAAGAGTCAGGACAAAGGTGAAACACATCACAGCTGTGGCCACAGACATATCTGTTGGCATGCCTGCATACTTCCTCAAAGGACAAACAGTAGGCCTAATGAAGTCTAGCCACTTCAGTGGTTGACTAGGATCCCTGGGCCCACCATTTCCTAGAAGTTTTTGTTCTTTCCATCCACACTTGTTACATGATTTGTTTCCCATTTGGACCACTATTACCTAAGTGACTATACTTGTAACCTTATTGGTTGATCATGGTTATGGCTCATGTTGTATCCACATGGGTTTTACTCCATACAACTCCCCTGTAGAACAGGGTCCCCGGTTACCCATTCAGGACCCCTCCTGCCTCTCAGGAACTATCCTATCAATAAATATCTTCCTACTCTTAACCTCCATTGTTCCTAGAATTCATTATTTGAGTTTTAGATAATATGAGCTCGGTGTATCAGACACCTAATAGGTTGGGAGATATAATATTTCATCTCTGGTACAATTTCCTGTATCATCAACGTGGAAATGCAAAGCCAGACCTGCAAGCCCAATAGCAGTTTGAGATTATACTGTTGTAGGGACAGAGGGTCATAAACAGGAAGAAGGATAAAATATGATCTCATTAAGCTTTATTAAAGAAGTCAATAGGAAAGGAAGAAATTATTAAAGAAATTAATAGGTAAGCTGCCTTACTAAAGGCAGCTTTTTGCCTCTGCAGTTAGACTCCAGCAATTAGGAAGACAAAAGGTAAAGAGGGAGAAACCGGATGGGAAAGTCCCAGGTAGCACAATTAACATAAGAATTTTGTAGGAAGACTCCACAGGCAACACAGGGATATAGCTAGGAACATGAAAGACCAGGGTAACCAGTCCCCTCATGCACCTCTGATAAAATGCAAAGGAGGTAAGGAGCAGCCACCTAATGCTTCTTATAAAGCACAGATGTCCCCTTTACTTCATCATTAACTCTACTTTCCACCCCCCCACCCCCCCACAAAGGGACAGAAAGAAGTCAAACAGCCAGAAAGAATCAGGTTAGGGTCAAAGACAGCCAGAGAGCCAATCAGATGGCAATAACTTCTAGGTGTCCATGACGGGTAGGAGAAATCACTAGTCCTAAATAGAAGGAAACTGAGGACAAAAATCCACAGGTTTTTTGATGCCCCCTATCCTCCCAAAGTAGCTATCTTCTTTCTTTTCCATCTTTTTTCCCCAAATAAACTGTCTTCTTTTATTTTAAACTCTGCCTCTAATTCATTACTGCAGCTGAGAGATTATGATCCCAGAGGCTATGTGTTCCAGACAGGAGTAGTGCAGACATCCCACCCTGCCACAATACTGTGATTAGCACTACCTGGACCCATCCTCCCCTCCCTTCCCAGGAGAGTCTTTTTTCTTTCTACCTGAGAAGTTATAGGTAAGCCAAAGTTAATGATGCCAGTCATACCTTACTACGTGTCTTTCTTCCCTAATGGATCAATATTAGCTAAGTGACTGTACTTGTGACCCTACTGGATGATTGTAGCTTGACCCATCTTGTGATCTTGTACAGAATATCCTTGGAGGAAGAGTCTCCATGGCCACCCCCTTTCAGGATGCCTCTGGTCTCTCAGGAGCTGTCTGTCAATGAATCTTTCCTACTCTCAACCTCCTTTTTCCCTTGAAACTCATCCTTCAATATTTAGGAGACAGGAACTCAGCACAGCTGATATTTTGCAGATTGGGAGGTATTTTTCCTCTCACATTATGACTGGGGATTTAGCTCAATGGTAGTGCACTTGCTTAGCATGTGCAATGCAAAAGGTTCTAGGTTCAATCCCCAGCAGTGCTGCTTGGGGGATTTATTTCCTACAAGATAGTAAAGATGAACAGAGACCAGTAAGCAGTAGGTGCCCTGACTTTCCAGATATCCATTTCTCAGAATGAGACTTTAAAATTTTTTTTCCTATTTTCTGAGACAGGGTCTTGCTATGTAGTTCAGGGTGGTCTTGAACTCACAGAGATCCTTCTGCCTCAGCCTCCTGAGGGCTAAGATGACAGGTGTGCACCACCACGTACGACTCAGCCTGAGACATTTTAAAACCTTGATACTAAGCAATTCTCATTTAAAAGTTAATCTTAAAGAAATCATCAGAAAAGCAACTATTTATGTAAGAAGATTTATTATGATGCTATTTATTATGGCATAACATTGGAAACCACATAAACCACCATCTCTATAGGAACATGGGAAGAAAACTATGGAAAGAAACTATGTCCAAACAAACAGCAAGGAAAGGAACTGCCCAATGCTTTGCCTTAGGATGAAGGGATTAACGCTAATTTTTCATCCTGCTAAGTATACTTTTCTAAATTTGCCACAATGAGCATATGTTACACTGATATTTAGAAAATATCCAAATATCAAAAGTTGGAAATTAGCTGGCATGATGGCACACGCCAATGATTCCAGCATTCTGGGTGGCTGAGATAGGAGGATCGACGGCTCTAGCCCAGTCTTGGCAACTTAGGGACCCTGTCTCAAAATTTATTTTTATAAAAAGGGGCTGAAGATGTAACTCATATGAAGGCCCTGAGTTCAACCTCTAGCACCAAAACCAAAACCAAAGAAACAAAAAACCCACAACCAAACCACCTGAGAACAAGAAACTCTATTATGATCATTTAGGCATAGCTATGAATTTTCAATCCATATTCATAACCTCTAATCCAACTATACACATTACAATTCTGGGAGTTCCCTTGCTGTCTGAGTATTGTAGATAGGTAAGTTAGGTAGATATCTTGTAGGCAGTTAGACAAGGCCGCTCTCAAGGTGCCAGCCCTCAAGGAGCCAACACAGCAAGGAGCCAACATGGAGAACAATTGAGGCACATTCACTGGTTAGCATTACAAAAAGAGGTACTACTTCCCCTAGAGATAGCAGTGATTGATAATCTAAATGGGAAATTGCTTGCATGTGACTTGTTTTCCCATCTGATCCCCATTTAATCAATATTACCTGGCTGAGGGCCGGGGATTTAGCTCAGTGAGTTCGATCCCCGGTACCAAAAAAAAAAAATTACCTGGGTGATTGTACCTGTAATCTTTTTTTTTTTTTTAATTCTTTTATTAGTACATTTTAGGTATACAACACATTTACATTTCTCATTGGGTGTACTTGTAATCTTATTGGCTGGTCATGGTTTTGTCCCACCTCATGCCCACCTTGTAATTTTCCATTGGGTCTTATAGTTTTGTCCCACTTTGTACTCGCCTCACCTCATGGCTTTGTTGTATAAAATACCTTTAAGAAGTGGTGTGGGTGGGCATCCCACTTTCTGGTCCTGTTGTTCCTAGAATTCATTCTTCGATTTTAGAGAACACGAACTCGTGTTTCGGATACCTAGTAGGTTTGGGAGTTACATCTATTCCCCCTATATCACAAGGACTTTAATAAGTTCAGTTTTCTATACTAACTTTATGGTTCTGGGACTTGATAATTAGGACACATTTAGGTATGCATGTATGGATAGCGGAAGGAGGGCCCAGGTTACAGGAGGAATTTTCTTATAACTGGAAGAAATACAGGTTATTTCTGAGGCCTAGTCTTTTAGAATTCATCCTCAAGTTTGCTGAAAGCTTCTCTGTTCTGTTCCAGGCAGGTTGTTTTCTGATAATAACTTTTGATATCCAGAGGAAGAATGTGTAAGAACTTCAGATGCCAGTTGTAAAATTCAATTACTCCTCATCAGTGATAAAATACATTTAGATGTTTTAACACAGAAGTTTGATATGAGTAAATCATCTCTTGGTTTTTCTTCCTAAGTGGCATAGTGCATATGTGACAAAAATTTACACTGACATAAACTTTAAAAAGAATCATTATGGATGGCTTGGGCACTTGTTTGAAGAAGACATTTTAGACACAAACAAATCTAGACTTCACTGCTTGGTAGCTAAGCGCCTTGATTAAATCTGTTAACATCTCTTCTCTCTACTAATGGGAATATCCCATCTCCTAATTGAGAGAGGTAATGTGTGCTAAGTGTCTAACATAGTCACAAGTACTATACTCAAAAACTAAAACGTAAGAAAAAACTAGACTTTGCCTCCCTCCACCTTTTCTTCCAGTCCTAATTATATGCTTCATATTCTAGTTCTCTATCAGGATTTCTCAACTTTATTGTCATTCTGGGCCAAAAAATCAATATCCCTGGCTTTGCCTATTAGATCTCAGTAGCATTCCCTGAGGTGTGAAAATGTCTCCACACATTGTTAAATGTTCTCTGGGATGCAAAACTACCCCTAGTTAGAACCACTAGTCTGTATAGGTGATTAAAATGTAGGGACAACATTGAAAAGGTCAAGCCAAAATAAGCAATTTGTTTTCCCAGACTGCTCAAAGCCAAGGGCCGTGTGGGTATAATAAAAGTACCTAGCTGGGCATGGTGGTGCATGCCTGTAATCTCAGCACTTGGGAGGCTGAGGCAGGAGGATCGCTGTGAGTTCATGGCCAGCCTGGGCTACACAGTGAGTTCAAGACCAACCTGGAGTACACAGGAAGACCCTGTCTCCAAAAACAAAACAAAAAAAACAAACAAAAAAACAAAGAAAAGTTCCTAAGCTGGAAAGAGGAAACTTTGGTAATGAATTCTGAAAAATCTTTCCTCACTATGCCCGACTACCACTGACACGGGATGCAATCGTGTATGCAAATGTGAATCAGGAAGTATATGATTTACACAAAACAGTGACCAAAATTAATTAGACCAAAGAAAGAAAAATAGCACTTACTTGTGTTCAGTAGGGAACAACCACTGCTAAAGTTCATACATTAATTCAGTGTGAAAAATAAGCAGAGCTCCTAAATTAAATGATATCCACTTGAGAAATTTTTTAAAATTCAGGGTATTTTTTATATTAAAAGTAGGAATTTACAAAATAATTTACCAAAGAAAATTTATAAATGGCCACAAGTATCACAAACTTCCTAGATGAACTTACCAAGTAATTTCTGAAAAATCAAAGATTAGGCATAAATCAGAAGTCCTGGAAAAGAATGACTAAAACCTACAAAATAAAGTCACAGGAAAAGTCTTACTATATGAAAGAATGATTGATGGCTTTCTCTTTGGAAATGAGTAAAACATCGTATGGCAGCTTACCTGTAGTTTCTGAGTCAAGGAGTCTCTCTGTTCTTGTAGTTCTCTGGCATTATCAATTTCTTGTTTTAGTCTTTCTATTTCCTAGAAATGGGAGAGTAAGGTCTTTAACAACATTTAAACTACATCAAAGAAAGGGAAGACCTTATTTTCCCCTGAAATGATTGTCCCACTTTTTAGGAATCAGTAATTTAATATACTTTCCTTTATATTGACCTTCAGAGGGATGTGTTCATCTTTTTTTTTTTTTTTTTTGGTACGGGAGATCGAACTCAGGACCTTGTGCTTGTGAAGCAGGCATGGTGCCACTGGGCTAAATCCCTGGCCCAGGATGTGTTCATCTTTATAGGTGTGCTGTCTAGAACAGAATTATCTTCAGCAACAAATCTAACTTGATATAGCACTGCTTAGAAACACAACCTGTTCATTTTAAAGGCTGCTTCAAGCTTGAGATCAAATTCTTTCCTAGGACATGAAAGTTGTTGACTGGAAACCAGAGACAGTTACAACCGGTGAAGCCGTTTTAATCTCTCATGGCTTCCTGTTGACTTTATAAACACACTCCTTATACAAAAGGGACCAGGTACTCTCTTAGTCTAACTGCCCGATCAGTTCAACACAGTTCATAGTAACAGAAAAGAGAATGGGGAAGATAGGAACAAGCTCCATGCCACTCAAGAAAAATTTCATCTTAAAAAATGCATACAATCTTAACTTTTATTCCATGAATTTGACAAACTAGTATTTGGAACATATGTTAGCCTCATATAGATAGGTAGAAAGTGGCAAATACCTCTTCTTTGACTTTCAGTGTCTCTTCCAGTTCTTGTATCGTCTGATTTAATTCTGTCTTGTGGGTATGCACTGCATTTGCTTGGCTGCTTACACATTCAAGCTCTGTCACCTAAAATTCAATGAGACCATAGGTGAAATTAAATGACAATTTAAAAAAGGTTCTTGCTGAAGACATAGTAAGCCCCTGATGTGTGAATAATGAATTCTGGGTCAATATATGAAAATTAATTTTAGAAACTAATAACACAATCAGCATAAAATAAATAGATTCTTTAATGATACACATTTAAGACAAGGTAGAAAGAACAAAGAAAATATTTATATACTTGGTCATGGACAGGTTAGGAATAGTACCTAAGTGATTTCTTTCTTTTTTTTTTTTTGGTACCAGGGATCGAACTCAGGTCCTTGCGCTTGTGGAGCAGGTGGTGGAACCACTGAGCTAAATCCCCGGCCCCCTTAAGTGATTTCATGATAGCAGAGAACTCCTACAATTAAAGTTTGCTTTAAAAACTTCTTCTGAACACATACTTAAGATCAGATATGGCCATCTGTCTTTCATCTATATAGCCTTCAAATTAAATATGGGCTGTGAAAACTGGCCTTGCAGAAGTGAAAAGTTTTTCAAGTACATTTCTAAAATGAAATGGAATTTAGAAGAAAATATATGCTTAAAATACAACTTACATTATTCAATATTAGAATGACTTCACATTCATAGTGCTTCTTATAAGATAAGCTTTCTTTAGTCAGTAAGAATTTACTGACAGCCCAAAGAGCTAAATTCCTTTTCTTTTTTCTTCCCTGTCCCCCACATCCCCTTTCCCACATTAATACATGCAGTGGGATTCTTTCTTTCTTTTTTTGGTACCAGGCATTGAACTCAGGACCTTGTGCTTGCGAGGCAGGTGGTGGAACCACTAAGCTAAATCCCCAGCCCTCTTTTTTGGTTTTTGAAGAAAGGTTTTGCTATGTTCAGACTGGCCTTGAACTCTATGTAGCCTAGGGTGGCCTCGAACTTGCGGTGATCCTCCTGCCTCAGCCTCCTGAGTGCTAGGATTACAGGGCTACGCCACCACACCTCATTCAAGTGTAGTTTTGATTTACGCTTCCCCAACTGGCCCGAACTATTCATGCACATTTTCTGGCCAAAATATATACTTCGAGCTAAAAGCAGGCTAGTCTCCTTGTTCTGAGAACAAGCCGTGTTCACATCCACCTTCTTGACTTCACTGGACTGTCCTCTCTCTGATGATAGAAAATCATTCTGACCCTACCAAGCCATCAGCTCTCAGCTCACACACTTTCTCCAGATGGCCAACCCTACTTGCACAAGCCGGCAGAGCTCTCCTGTTCTCCTGTTCACAAAACAGGATCAGTTAAAAAATCTTGGGAACTAGCTCCTTATTGTTGAATACATGTACAGTTTTCTTCGTCTGATTAGACCATACAGTTTCTAAGGGTAGTTCCAGTTCTGATAATGATGATTATTAGACTATTTTTTCCATAGATAACAATCGCAAACTGTGGACAAAATACAAAAATCAATCTTTTGAAGGCCCCGATGAGTAACCAAATTGGCAAAAGACTGAAAGATAGCAGTCACTTTGGATAAAATACATATTGACACATCTTTTCGCCTGCAGGCAGGCACTTGCCATCCCACTAAACAGCTTGGATGAACTTAAAGGCGAAAACTACAGTCTCATTTCCCTGAGGAGCCTGAGCATTATGGGATTCCTTAGAATAGATGGACCAGCCAGAAGTTAGGGGGTTAAAGGAAGGAGCCCCCAAATAAACACACAGGCTTTCCTCAACCTTCAGCCAACCCCAGTTTAACAGGCGCAGGTGAGACCCCAGGGGCCCATGAGCATGAGTACCAAGCTCTGACGGCTGAAAGAACCAAGCTCTGGCAGTGCTTCCTCCAGAGTAGAGTTTACAGCCCTGTACTGCCACACTGACCCCAGCTTTTTGGTGCTATCTCAGAACAGCTGTGTCCTCAAGGTTTCCTAGGACTAAGTGATTTACCTTAGAATTAAGGAAAAATTGAAATAAATCAACCCTAACAATGTATAGGTCCACAATTCTACAAAATCAAGCTAACTCACAAGTAATTTAACTGCCCGCTGATAAAAAAAACTACATTCTTCAAAGGAAGATAGAAAAACTATGGTCTCTTCAAAACTTCATTTCGGATGAGATCGGGCATGTTCGGGGTACAAAACTTCATTTCAATGTCCAATATACAGTTAAAATGACTATATTGTTAAAAAAAAAATCGGGAAATGAACCTGTAGTTAAAGAGACAGATCTGTCTGAACAAAAGGTGAGATAATTTATTGCCAGTATACTTACAAAAAAAAGAAACACTAAAGAAGTCATTTGGGCTGTAGGGAAATGACACCTGATAGAAATTCAGATCTATGGAAAGCAAGAACACTGGAAATTATAAATTTGTGGGCCGGGGATTTAGCTCAGTGATTCCACCGCCTGCCTCGCAAGCACAAGGTCCCCACAAGTTCGATCCCCGCACACACACACAAAAATTATAAATTTGTGAGCAGTCATTTCTTTCTTTCCTTAAATTCTTTAATAGTCAAATGACTGATCAAAACTTCTTTAATGGCAGGGATGACACAATAAGGAGACATGATAGTTCCTAAGTGAATACTTATTGCCTATAATTTAATTGTTAAAAGTTACTTTTTATGATAAAAACATAACAAAATTTATCATCTCCATCATTTTAAAAAAAGTGTATATAGTTCAGTAGTGTCTTAAGTATATTCTGTTGTGAGACAGATCTCCAGATGTTTTTCATCTTGCTAATCTAAAAGTATATGTTCATTAAACAACTCCCCTTCCCACTTCCCTCATAAGTTAATTTTTACACATTAGATAGACATGTTCTCAGGTTTCTAACTCCCTCCCTGTTTCTATCTCATTCCTACTCACTTCCTTGTCATCCTGGTCCTATCATGACCCTCACATTATGCTATTGGTAAGCTCATTCTCTATTGTCTATGGAGTTTGCTTACTTGACATCCTTTTTGAAAAGGGAAATTAACTCCCATCTGCTTCCTGTAGGGTGAGTGCATTTCTATACTTTCAATAAAAAAATTAGTAATTGTTTGGGTTTCTGCTATTAATAGAATTAGGATTTGTGATTTTCTTTTTCTGTCTGATAGTTTTCTATCTATATTTTTCAAATTGTTCCCTCTTTAAAATACAACAATAGGGCCAGGGATTTAGCTCAATGGTACCACACCTGCCTTGCAAGCGCAAGGTCTGAGTTAAACCCCCAGTACCACCACCAAAAAACCCCCCAAAACAACAACGACAACAACAAAAAATAAAACAATGGAGAATTGTACAAGGTATACATTATCCCTTTTTTATACATGAAAATACTGAGCTGAAAGAAACAATATTCAAAGGTCAATTAGCTCATTTGATTTCAAAAGCTGTATGATCTTCATTTTCACTAAACTATGGAAAATATTTTCCTTAACCAAACAAACCAACGTAATACAACTCAAACATACACTGTAACAATCAGTGAACATCCCCAGAAGATGTGTCGGTGCTCAATCTACATGCAAATTTCCTCTGATGGAGGAAACCTGTTATCACCGAGTCCCTAGGGACAGCAGACTGAACTCACCCGCTTGTGCAGGCGTTCTGCTTCCTCCTGATATGCAGCGAGCTGCTGTTTCCATTGTTTCACGTTGGCAGTGGACTCCAACAGGGCTGCGGTGAGTTTGGCATTGTTTCCTTTGAGGGTAGCCAGTTCAGCCTCCCAGTGTTTGCTGATTGCTGAACTAAAATAACAAGAAAATTCCATTCGTTATACTGAATATTGTTTCTGAAATGACAGCAGCACTCAGTTCTTTATCTAAGAATGTGTTCAGACAACCCCAAAGCAATAAAAACACAAAATCTTCACTCAAACATTTCCAGTTAAGAAATATAAAAAGTACCAAAGTACTAGCTAGGCTGAACATGGACTAGTTCCCAATTTCATTATAAAAATACAGGTAGTAGAGCTGGGGATTTAGCTCAGCGGCTTTGCCGCCTGCTGCGCAAGCACAAGGACCCGAGTTCGATCCCTGGTACCAAAAAAAAAAAAAAAAATACAGGTAGTATCTACCAATTCCTTTCTCCCTCCTCCCCGCCCCAGACAGGATCTGACTACATTGCCCAGGATACTCTCAAACTCATAAACTCAGGTCTCCTCCTGCCTCAGCCTCCTGAGTAGTTGTAATTATAGGTACATGCCACCAAACCCCACACTATGCATTCTCTTTTAAGAAATAAACATTGTGTAAAAAAAAAAAATCTAAAACAACATCTAACAATGTACTTTTTTTTTCTGGTACTGGGGATTGAACTCAGGACTTTGCACTTGAGAGGCAGGCGGCAGAACCACTGAGCTAAAGTCCCTGGCCTGGTATTCTTTCTAAAAAGTACATTGTAGGGGCAGGGGATTTAGCTCAGTGGCACCACACTTGCTTTGGAAGCTCAAGGTCCTGAGTTCGATCCCCAGTACCAAAAAAAAAAGGTACATTGTTAGCTGGGGATTTAGCTCACTGGTGCTGCACCTGTCTCTCAAGTTCAAAGTCCTGAGTTCGATCCCCGGAACCAAAAAATAAAAAGAATACCAAGTGGATGCTTAAGTGTCAATAAGGCTTGGGGCATCACTTTTGAAATTCTATAGCATTACTTCTGAAATTCTCATTGATTTATAGCACAATGTTCAGGATTTTTAAATGTCAAAAACATACAGATTTGGGCTGGGGATTTAGCTCAGTAGTTCTTCCGCCTGCCTTGCAAGCTCAAGGTCCCAAGTTCGATCCCCGGTACCAAAAACAAAACAAAAAACATACAAATTTATTACAAAATATTTGATTTTATATGATAGGCTCAACCTGGACTAGCCTAGTGACTTAACTTCTGATATAATTCCAATGTCACATATAGAAGACTTCCTCTCATCATTTAATATTCTACTTGATAAGTTATCTAATTTAAGTTTCTCAACCAAGATGATTTTCTATACAAAGACAATTCTATTACTTGGGAAGACTGTTCTCATGATAATTCCTTTCTTAACTTTCCAATGAAAAAAGAACTGCCTCATTTGAAAAGTTTCTCTTTCTCATTATTGAAAAGTTTATTTCTATTAGTGAAATTCTACTAACCTTATCCCATTAGCTAACTAGTGATGCTTATAGCTTTTTAAAAATCACTGTTATGTTTGGTAAGTTATTTTAATTTTTTTTTTTTTTTGGTACCGGGGATTGAACTTGGGACCTTGCGCTTGCGAGGCAGGCGGTAGAACCTCTGAGCTAAATCCCTGGCCCTCGAATGATTTGATAGGCTAATATTTTACAGTAATTTTAATATACATTTATTATATAAAAGAAAGCAGTTTCCATCGGTATTTCCATTTCTAAAGCTCAATCCCCAACCCTTTCTAAAATTGTTAAAAATTTTGATACAGGGTCTTGCTAAGTTGCCCAGGCAGGGCTGGGACTTGTGATCTTCCTGCCTCAGCTTCCCAGAGTGTTGAGATATGTGCACCACCATGACTGGCTCCTGTGGTATCCTTGAAAAATGCGTTATTTCAGCCAAAGAATGAAAAAAAATCACATACACCCAAACTTAGGGACACTATGAAATAACTGAGTAAAATTGTTTTAAAAAAAGAAGACTAAGGGACAGAAGGAGGAAACAAGAAGAAATAACAATCAAATGCAATGTGGGATTCTTGGCAGGTTCCTGAAACAAAGAAGGGTACTGATGAAAACTCAAGTTAGCCAGTCTGGCGGCATCAATGTGAACTTCCTAAGTCTGATAATCACACCATGGCCATGTAAGATGCGAACATTAGGGGAAGATAGGTGAAGGGCACATGGAACTCTGTGAAATTTCTGTAACTTTTTTGAAAGTCTAAAATTAGTTTAAAAATGAAAAGGTGAAATGTTCCTAAAGTTTATGAAGTGAGAAAATCTCATCAAAACATGAAAGGAAAGGGGCAACCCACTTTCTGGTCCCCCTTCTGTCTCTCACAGGCAGAATCTTTCTTTCTCCCAATAAATTTTTCCTACTCTTAACCTCTGATGTTCCTAGAATTCATTCTTCAATTTTAGAGAACACGAACTCGCATTTTGGATATCTAGCAAGTTTGGGAGTTACATCTATTTCCCCTATATCATTTTGGAGGTCTTCCACCGAGATTACTGGATGGAGGTAAGAGTTTTCTTCCATAGGTTTTAACTTCAGTCTTTTTGATTCATAGACTGTTACTTTTCACGTCATAGGCTCTTGCTGTTTGTTTCATAGATTCTGGTTTTTGTTTCATAAATTCTGGCCTTTGTTTCAGAAGTGTCTTAATTTTAAGTTGTGTTTTAAATGTTTGCAAATTTCTTGTTTTTCTTATGCATTGTCTTTTGTTAAAATTACGTTTTATTCTTGTTTTGTATGTGTTGCATTTGGACTTAGTTGCTTAAAAATGTTGTACAATCGGTCTCTTACGAAACTGTCTCAGACAAAGACAGTTCAGGCTTTTTATCTGTCCTTTATAGAATGCCAAACAGTGGTTACTCTGTCAGCTAGTAAGTGCTTTTAGGGCAGCTGCCACTTTCAAAGCAGAGGGTAGGTTTCTCCAGTTGCCCCACTCCCATTGACACCAATGGCGGGTAGAATGTTGACCAGAGAGGCAACTGGGTTCCTTTTGGAGACAGATCTCTGATTGCGTGGAACTAGTGGAAACTAAGGTGACAACTGAGGGGTCAAGGCCAGGGCTATTCTCTGGCGGATACCCAAAGGTCCCTCAGAACAAACTAGCTCCTGAGAGCCCATGTGGGTAATCAGCAGAAAATCTCCACATCTTGTCCCTATCTGGACTCCTCAGTGAGGTGAAAGGGAAACTACCTGAACCTTCTCTCCCCTCCTAGGCATGGTCTTCATCATTTATGTGTGTAGGGGAAAAATGCCTTTTCCGATAGATTATGGACTTTGGAATGCTGACTGTGGACTTATAAAATGCTATATGAGGATTTTTGGATGTTTAACCAGCTTGAGCTTTATTTGGGCCTTTTCTCTCTGCCAGTGAGTTAAAAACTCCCCTTAAACTTTTCTCCCAACTTGTTGGGAGTTCATTTGAGAATCCCTTGTAGTCAGACCACTCCTCCATCCAGAAAGTTAGATTAAGACAAATTTGCAACAACTGTTTTGTCTTACACTAGGGAAAATAACAATCAGTAACTTGCATTTGTGACAGATTAAATGAGACCGAAAAAAAGTTTTCAGATGACCCTGATTTGTACATTGAAGTCTTTAGAGGACTTACTCAGACCTATGGACTAGATTAGAAAGATGTAATGTTACTCTTAAATCAAACATTGATTTCTAATGAGAGACAAGTAAAATTACAAGCTGCTACTACATATAGAGACAAATATTATCTTAATTTTGGAAGCTCAGAAGACAGGCAACCAGGGGAACAACTGGTTCCTACTGGAACACAAGCAGTTCCTATACAAGGCTCCCACTGCCCTGCCAATCAGATAGGAGGTTAAATAGAAGACATTTTCAGGCATGTATTCTTGAAGGTCTAAGAAACATGAGAATTAAGCCCTTCAGTTAATTTAAATTGTCAACAATTTATCAGGAAAAAAGATGAGGACATCCCCAAATCCTGATTTGATAAAAGAAAATACTACAGTTTTTCCCAAGTGACAGTCTTACAGTATGTGGATAGTATAGTGTTATGTGTCCCCTCAGCTTTCTAGCCAAAACACCTGTACTCTACTATTTTCTAACAGACTGGGGTAATAATGTTTTGAGATATAAGGCACAGCTTTGCAGCCTTGAGGTAAAATATTTAGGCCTTATTACATCTAAGGGAACTCAAAGACTAGGGGAAGAAAGAATTAAACCAATTCTTTCCTTTCCACAGCCAAAGACTCTAAAACTGCTAAGGAGATTCCTAGAGATTATAGGCTTTTGTCGCCTTTAGATAGCAGGATATAATGAGATTGCATGGCCCTTCTATCAGCTTATAGAGAAACCCAAAAGACAGATACCTATATTTTAACCTGGGAACCTGGTTCCCAGACCACATTCCAGAAGCTCAAAGAAGCACTTCTAAGTGCCTGCCACAGGACACCGTTTCAGTTTGTATGTTAATAAAAGGTGAGACATGGCTTTGGGAATGTTTCTACAACATCAGGGTGCTGCTCAGCAGCCTGTAGGGTACTTCAATCATAAACTAGATATTATAGATTCAGAGTAATTCATTAAAAGGGTAAGCCCTAAATAATATAGTTAAAACACTTTTATTCTCTTTATAGAGGCAAAAAGTAGCCATTCGGGTTCTTTGATTATTGGTTTGTTTTTTCTGCTTGGCAATTCAGTTGGAGTCAATCACAGCTTTTATCTCTAGAGGCATGTTTTGCTAAGGATTGCAGATCCACTCTGGAAAAGCTCCTGATCTTAACTGTCCTTCTACACCTGAGATGGTTATTATTTAGTTCTTGTGCCATACTTAAAGGCACTCTTCTATCCCTTCTCCACTGTCCTGCCCCTGAGAAATAATGCAGTTTGATCCAAGGCACTTCCCTCTTCTGTGGCTGCTGGATTTCAAGACAAAGCTTCCAGAATGGTGAGTTTCCCCTCCCTGGAATCCTTCCAGAGTAAAGCTGACCTTCATTTATCTCTGGGCCATACAGAAAACTGCTCTGGGTTTAATTTTGAAACTCTCAAGAAATAAATGTAAAAGTTTTAGTCCAGATTTATCTGTCTTTCAGCCCTCAGGCAAAATTAGAGAATGGTAAGAACAGCTAACTTGGCTCTGGCCACTTCCTTGCACCTCTAGTCAGCTGCCACTGGCACTGGATGAGATAAAGTCTAAGGGGCACATTAGATTGGGCACAGAACAAGAGAGATAGACAGGGATACCTTCTTTCCCTTTGTTTCTTTTCAAAATGGGAAAAACTGTCATAGGTAGACATCTGCAGCACAGCAGGCTGGAGCCTTGGCAGGCCTTCTTCCCACATTGTTTGAAATTCATACTTACCTCCAAAGAGTGTCACCTAGTCTCTTTTACATGGAAATGCGGCCTAAGCAGACCCTCACTGGAGACAGTTAAAATTACCTTTAATAATCTGTCCTTTTAGAGGGAATAATGACATGTGGCTATCGAACAACTATGGTTATCAAAGCAACAATGAGAAGCCTGTATAGCTGGGTATTCCAGTCAGATAAACCAACAGCCCGTCTTAAAATGGTCTTTGTTTTCACAGGAGTAGAAGATTTTTATTCCTTTTGATTCTTATTACAAGAGATCTCTGTTAATTGATCTACAAAGTTCTGACTAGTCATAGTTATAAACCTAAAAATTATAAAAGTTATTATAATTCTACTTGGCCAAATACAACTGAGTACACTCTGGTTTACAAACAAGTTGTCTTATGTGTGTGTCTGTCTGTTCAATTTGTTACAACACATACAGATGTTATGTTTGAGCTTTTTTTCTTTTGGCATTTTGGATTTTTTAAGATGTTTGCCTGTAACACAAGTTGGCTTATAGATAAATGTAATTAAAGACATGGTTCCCCCAGGTTGCCAGATGATCCAAATAATGTCAACTGGTTTTACAAATACAGTACCTATTGTTGTTTATGTATAACTTGGGAATCTTTCATTGATCAAAACAATGTATTAATTGTTATGATCTGGCTCTCAGATCATCTAAAAATTTGTTAAGATAAAGACTCTTGGGCTTAGGAAAACTACGGGACAGGATTCCCCTTGGTAAATAAAGAAGCAGCTGCCCGGAAAAAAATTTATTCCAGCCTTTGTTCACAAACGGGACCCCAATAATTTCCATAGCCTTGTGGAAAATACATTGCTAAACATATCATTGTGATAGGTATGCACTGGTTATGGGCTAAGTTTTCTGTGAAAAAACAATAAGGTTTTATTTAAAATGTTCTGGGTACAAAACAAAATTAAATGACAAGGGGTTTCATGTAACTGATGTTCACTGTTATTTCAAGGGGTACTAAATATCATTCATGCCTTCTGGGTGTACAGGTCTTCTAAGATATTGTTTATGGTAATGATCTTTTTTGAATCAGATATCTGCCTTTCTTTTACACTCCAGCTACTTGTGATAAGAGGTAAATGTCAAGCCAGCATGAGAAAACCAGTCAAATAATAATTATCTTAAAAACTTATGTGATGGGGCCAGGGATTTAGCTCAGTGGTTCTGCTGCCTGCCTCACAAGCACAAGGTCCTGAGTTCGATCCCTGGTACCAAAAAACAAAACAAAACAAAACAAAAAACTTATGTGATGTATGTTGTATGTGTCACCACACTTAGGGATGCTCAGTCACCAAACAGTTGAAACAATGTCACACTAAAATTAGAGGCTAGACATTATGAACTCCTAAGATACATTTATAGGCCAATATGTATGTTCTCTTTAGATGGCATCCTACTAAAAGATAACAAATAAGAGTTTTCTTTTTTTGGTACTGGGGATCGAACTCAGGACCTTGTGCTTGTGCAGCAGGCTCTGGAACCACTGAGCTAAATCCCTGGCCCACAGTTTTCTTTATGTCATTTAATGTACTGTGATCAGATGAAGGTGTTTGATTGAAAGACTATTCTGTACTAAGACAGACATGTAAGTGTTACAATGTCATCATGATTGTCATGCTAAAATACTATGTGTGGCTCTTGATCTTAAGTTTCTCTATAATATACAACTTTTGTCTGTTAACATTCTACAGGGATTCAACTACTAAAACAATCATGGTTGGTAAAAAATAACAGCCATGCCAGGGAACCAGTGGTTCCGCTGCCTGCCTTGCAAGCGCAAGGACCTGAGTTTGATCCCTGGTACCAAAAAAAAAAACCAAACAAAAAAACCAGCCCTCTAACTGTGCTTTACACTTCAAAAGTTCTTGGTGTCTTAACTATTATAGTAGTTAAGCTCACTGCTCCTACTGAAATACTTACGTCACTGATCTTCTCTTCTGGGTGTTTAACAACTAAAGTTTGGAGACCAAAACTAGAAAGGTAACTGGGCTATGAGGATAGCCAATATTTTGGCCCTGGCCCTTCAAGGTCAACAAAGATCCAGGACACAAAGGAACCTTTCCTATAGGATCCTACATCTTTGGTAAGTCACTCAACCTCCTGAGCAGGGAGACTGCTGGACACCAGAGGCCAAATGTATCATGTGCCAAAGGAGGGCCACAAAGAGGGGAAAATCTCCCACACTTTCACTGAAAGCAATATGGTCAAGCAAGGCTGTGTGACCCATCCTGATGGCTGACACTGACTGAGGAGCTGAGAGGCTCTATGCATGGTTTCAAAGTAATGCCTGAGGAGACTTAACTGACCTGGATAGATAGCAAGAGGTTCATATTGATTGACACAGGTCTCACTTTGGTCTTACACACCCAGCAGAAAAGAATAACCAAAAGGTATAAAATAATGCCACAGTAATAAAGCTAGATATAAAAAGGGGCTCCAGTCACTGACCCTTTCTAGCAGTTTCTAGCTACATCAGTAGCTGACCATAGTTATGGATCATTAGGAAAAAACTATGGTAGAATCTGTAAGAGCCAGCAGGTTACAATCACTATTTCAATTTCTAAGTGTGACTTTCTCCCCAACCTGCCCTTCCATTCTAGTGTGCTCATGCTTAGATTATACATACTCTAATTTCTTAAAAGTTATGTTTATTCTTGCCTAGAGGCTGTCAAACTCCAAGCAGTCATACAAATGGAACCAATGACAAATGCGCTAGACTTCTTTTACTGGGATCCACCAGATAAATCTTGTAAACAGCTCATAACTGCTAAACTCTACAATATGGCTTCTAAGTTGGATTCTGAAGTCCCCCGGACCTTCTCCTTATCCTCTTTGTGGAAGCCTATTACTAGCTCCTCCCAGTGGAAACCTTTGTTGGCTATATTCATAGCAGCCCTGCTGACCTTATTATTTAGCCCATGTATGCTTAACTGTTTCTTACGTAGCCCACGTATTCTTAACTTTCTTTGTCTCCTCCAGACTCAAAGCTATACGGCTACCAAGATGCCTGGCACCTATTGAGGGCCTTTAGATAGACCCTCTGTAGAGTAACTCTAATTGTTGATCACAACTACGACCCTCCTCAGCTGGAAGTAGCCAGATTGGTCTTCGCCCTTTGCCCCCTCACAGCAGTTAGGGGTACTTCTTCGGAGGGGGGAATACTGCAGATAGGTAAGTTAATTAAATATCTTGTAGGCAGTTAGACAGGGCCACCCCACATGGAGCCAAGATGTAGGAGAGTGAAGACACATTCACTGAAGGCCAGCATTGTAAAAGGAGAGAAATTAGCACACTCATATAGGATGAACAGCAGTATGTACTAAACAGGTATCAATCACCTGGATGGGGGGTCAAGGTCTTACCCCAGCCTCTCCAGGAAATATCCCTGATCCCCACCCTTACTGAAAATCCCTGTACACATGCTATGTGACTTGCTCCCCCATTTGACCCCCATTTAATCAATATTACCTGGGTGACTGTACTTGTAATCTTATTGGTTGGTCATGGTTTTGTCCCACCTCATGCCCACCTTGTAAATTTCCATTGGGTCTTATAGTTTTGTCCCACTTTGTAACTGCCTCACCACATGGTTTTGCTGTATAAAACATCTTTGAAATGTGGGGTGGGTGGCCAATCCACTTTCTGGTTCCCCTCTGTCACTCTTAGGCAGAAGGTTTCTTTCTCCCAATAAATTTTTCCTACTCTTAAAAAAAAAAAATGAAAGGAAAGAACAAAACAATAAGCTAAACTATTAATTTAACAATGCATTTCCATCTTGAAAAAGAAAACTTTTCATCTATGGAAGACTTAGATTTTCTGAGCATGTACCTATTCACCTGCTCTAACTGAATTACAGAACTTTTGTTTTGTTTTTTTTTTGGTACCGGAGATCGAACTCAGGTCCTTGCGCTTGCAGGTCAGGCAGCGGAACCACTGAGCTAAATCCCCAGCCCTTACAGAACTTTTAAAAAGCTACCTATCAGTTTTCCCCCTACAGAAATAAATTTATTTAAATGGACCCTTCAATCTGAAACTATAATCTTAGTGAACTACTTTAAGCCCCTGGTATATGCAAACATCAAACCTCTTTAATAGTTAAAAGAAAAATGATTTTGGGCCAGGGATTTAGCTCAGTGGTTTCGCCGCCTGCTACGCAAGTGCAAAGACCCGAGTTCGATCCCCGGTACCAAAAAAAAAAAAAATGATTTTGATGACTTATTTCTAAAACCCATTTGTTATCACACAATTATAAAGTAAGATGGATCACCATGTCTTTATAGCAGAACAAAAATGAGAGTGTTTTAATATTTTATTTTTCTAGGTTTTACTTTATAATCTACTGATAGCAAAATCCATTAAAACTCTGAGAACTCTATCTACATCAAAATTATTTCAATAGCCAGGGATTTAGCTCAGTGGTTCCACTGCCTGCCTCGCAAAATTATTTCAATAATTATCTGTTTGACCTTGGACTCATCTCTCAGTCACCCTGAGTAAAGAGACAGGTCAAGGTCTACATTATCCAAATGTTACCCACTTGACACACGTGGCCATTTATATTTAAGTTGCTGAAAATTAAAAGTTAAAAATTCACCTTCTCTGTTTCATCAAGCATATTTCATGTACTTAAAAGGCACACATGACCAGTGGCTGCCATGCCAGATAGTAAAGATGAAGAACACTTCATCATGTCAGTGTTATCCTAGAAGTTTCTACATTTCAGATTAGCTCTTCAATTCTGTTACAGGCTCAATTCTTTTCCCTCAACATTCATAGGTTGATAGAATAAGATGGCATTATAAAGTCTACCAGCAAATCACAGCCTCTCCAGGACCTAGAAATGAGACACATGGAAAACAATTTAGTGAGAAGAAGAATTCCAGGAATCAAGAAAAGAGCTGACAGGAAAACCAGAAAACACAGAAAAACTGGAGAAACTGAAGACAATACAGATGAACAAAGCAGTCTGGAACACTACCCCCAACTCCAGGGAGGAGGTCCTGTCTGAAAAAAGCAAGGTGAGCCCAGAGAGGGTTGGCAGCCCTGGGAGAAACAAAAGACTGGCAACACTAGTCCCCAGAAAAGGTTACTCTGTAAACTGCAAATACAGTGTGGGGTTTTACTCTGAAAGTGACTTCTGTGTGGCAGGCTAGAGTTGGAGAAGAAATCCATGGTAGTGACCACCATATTTGGGAATGATATCATCAGGAGTCATTTCAGGAAGGGCTTTATTGTCTAACACTGAGCTATTTCTGGGAATCATAAGTAACAGAACAACTACACTTCAAGGTTTCTGGGATCACCCTATCACAGTGACTGGGTAGGAGATGGCCACAGAGGCAGGTGTGGAGTAAGGGCAAGCTAGTCACAGACTCCCTGAGAAGTTTAAGCAGCACAAGCTCAGGCTGGGAAGAACACTGGTCCTGCCCTCTGCGGTGAAAAGCCAGGCTGGTCGTGTGGTTTTCTGAGAAGGCTTGGTCTGAATGTGCTGGTATTAAGTTCAGCAGATGCTGCCACGCCCACCCCCATCCTGTGGCCTACTTTTTTTTTTTTTTTTTTTCCTGTAGCCTACTTCTAGCATGAAACTAGGTTGCCTGTTTTCTGCAAATAGGATGAAGGATACACCTTGGCTTGGATAGTCACCACATCCTAATGTGTATGGACAGAGAGGCCTCTGGAGCAAGGAGGCCACCTTACAAGTCCACAGGCCATAAAGCTAGGCACAGATGGTAGAGACCTGGGGCACACAGAAGAGCATGAATACTAGGAGCCCATGGAATGAATACAGCCCTAAGGCAGAAAGCACACCAATGAATGACCTTGCCAAGTGGGAATAGTGGGACAGAATGCAACATTCACACACCAAAAAGTGGGCATGGAAACAAAATAGGCCCTAACAGTGACTCACTGTCTCTCTCCCATATCTGGTGGATTCCAACACTACGGGCTGTTGAAGGAAACCACTCACCCAAACACATGGAGGGATTTTTTGGACTTGTTTTCTCTTTGTGTAGCAGAATGCTCCCGTCCTCTTTTGCTCTTTAAGTTTATAAAAAGTTTTTTTCTATGTTACTTTTACCTTTGTTTACTATCTTTTATTCTGTAATTGGATTTTTCTCTTCATTTAATTTCTTTCCTCTTCTTTCAAATTTAACTTCTTTCATTTTTTATCCTCTCCATTTTTATTGCTACTATTAAGCTTTATTAATTTTTAGCTATTTAGTTGACCATGCTTATTGCTGAATTCTTTTTTGTTAAATAGATGGTACAGTTGTTGATTTTAGTAGGTGTTTTTAGTAGGTATTTAGTAGGTATGTCAATACTTGGTTTGTCTGTGTTTACAGTATAAATGCAGAATTTTTTTTCAACTGTTAAGGGTGGCACAGTTGTAGCTTTTACTAGTTTTTATGGTATGACAATAACCAGTTTGTCTTTAATTGTTATTATTGCTCATTCTATTGTTAATGGTGGCAATAGTTGTTGCTTTTAATTGGGTTTTACTGCACGCCCCTCTGATTTATCATTGTGTTCTCAACATTACTGCAGTTCATTTTCTCCTATGTAGTGTTGAGGATCAAGCCCTCAAAAGATGGTTGGACGCTAAGATCCTCAAATCTTCTGAGAAAATTGAAGAGGGGTATAAATATCAGAATATAACCAAACTCAAGGACACATACATCACAGGGAAACAGAACCTAACTAAAAAATCTCTACAGTAGTGACAGAGTTTTACCTCCCTAATTGTTTTTGAATCTGCAACACAAAAACAACAGAAATATGAGAAAGCCAAGCATCAAAATGTCTCCCAAAACCCTTCATTCCCTAAAAGCCAATCTCATGGACACAAGTAGAGGCAAGGAACTAAGAAAGTAAATGGCCAAAACATTTGAAGAGATCAAGAAGAAATATATAAGCAAATTCCTAAGATGTTTAGGAAGCTTACGGATGATATAATTAAACAGTCAAAGGAGTTTACTAATAAAATATTTGATGAGCTTAAAGAAGAAACAAACAGTAAACTAAATGAGTTAAGACAATACAAGATCTGAATGACCACTTTGGTAAAGAAACAAATTATGAAAAGAAAGAAAGCAGATATACAAGATACGAAAAATTCAATAGGAAGTGTGGGTAGCAGAACTGACCAATGTGAGGACAGAGTGTCAAAAATTGAAGACAAAGTGGATATATAGATCATAAACTCAACAAGATACCATACAAAATGGATCCAACAGCTGTTGGATGATTCTCCCCCTCAAAAAAAGCCCTTTAGAATTATAGGAATAAAGAAAAAATTAGAAGATGACTACAAAATTTCTGAAATCACAGCAAAAAACTTTCTAAATCTAGGGAAACAATTCAATACTCAAGTACAAGAGGCATATAGAAGATCAAATAGCCATTACCAGAAAAGAACCTTGCTATGACACATCATAATAAAAAATTGAACTAAAGAAGAGGATACTAAAAGCTGTTAGAGAAAATCAGCAAGTAATCTATAAAGGCAAGCCTATGAGAATAACAGCAGATTTTTCAGGACAAACCTTGAAGGCTAGAGTTTGGAGTCAAGTTTTTCAAGCCCTAAAATAAAACAATTGTCAATCTAGACTTTTATATCCTATAAAATTAACCTTGAAAATTGACAGGAAGTGAAGACTTTGCATGACAAGAAATCCTATAGAAATACATGACCACTAAAACAGCACTGCATACGAAAAGACATAAGAAATACATAAGAAACCGTTAGGGAGGCCTAGAAGACATGGAGGGAATCACCCTTTTGTTATAATACAAAGGGATCACCATCAGAAAAATAATGTAATGACAGGATTAGGTAATCATGTTACAATTATAACTCTCAATGTCAAGGGCCTTGGCTCCCCAGTCAAAAGACGGAGTCTAGTAGATTGGATCAAAATGCAAACTGCAACCATATATTGCCTAAAGGAGACACATCTCATCCAAAAGATGAAAGTGACTGGAAGTTACTGAAAGTGAGAAGATGACTGAAAGTGAAAGGATAGAATGTGATACTCTATGCAACCAGGGCCCAAAAGCTATCTTACTTGTAACATGGTAGACTTCAAGACAGACTGATCAGAAGAGACAGAGATGTCACAATATAATGGTAAAGGGAACAATTCAACAGGCAGAGATTACAATTTTAAATATATATATTTTGAATGTTGGTGCACCCTACTTCATAAAACAAAAACTACTGGATATAAAAAGGCAAATAGGGCCGGGGATTTAGCTCAGTGGTTCTGCTGCCTGCCTTGAAAGCTCAAGGTCTTGAGTTTGATCCCTGGTACCAAAAAAAAAAAAAAAAAAAAAAAAAAGCAAATAGATGCTAACATAATTGTAGTGGGAGATTTCAATATCCCACTCTCACAAATAGGTCAACTAAGGGCTGGGGATTTAGCTCAGTGGTTCCAGCACCCACCTCAAAAGCTCAAGGTCCTGGGTTCGATCTCCAGTACCAAAAAATAAAAATAAAAATAATTAAAAAATGAACTACAAATAGGTCAACTAGACAAAAAATTTAAAAAATATCAGAGTTAAACTACAGCACTGAACAAATGGACTTAATAGATATCTACAGTGTTTTGCCCAACAACAGAATACAGATTTTTCTCACCAGCACACAAAAAATTTTCTGAAACAGACCATATCTTAGGCTATAAAGCAAGCTTAAATAAATACATAAGAAGTGAAACAATTCCCTGCATACTATTGGATCATAGTGGAATGAAACTAGAAATCAACAGCAAAAGAGACTACAGAAACTATGCAAACACATGGAAATTAAGTAACACATTACTGAATAATCAATGGATCACAGAGAAATCAGGGAAGAAATTAAAAAGAAGGAAGTTTATAGTTTTGAATGCACAAATTAAAAGAACTGCATGATCTCAAATAAACTATAGTAAAACCTTGGTTTGTGAGACTATGTAATTCATTCATCTCATAATCCAAAGCACTTGTATATCAAGGCAGCATGAGTGAGAAAAAGAAGAGAGGGGGAGAGAAGAACCAGTTGTGATCATGTGATGTTTGGTGTGACATACTACTTGCATTGCAAGACATTGCTCATTTATCAAGTTAAAATTTCTTAGAAAGGTTTGCTCATCTTGTGGAACAGTCACAGACCAAGTTACGTACTCACAGTCCAGTTATACTATTATTGCAGTATCTCAAGTTCCTAGAAAAAGAACAATCCAAACCCAAAACTAGTAGAATGAAAGAAATTTCCACATTTCTTATATATGATTCCAAGGTAAACAAATACATGCTCTCAAGGCTATGTTGTAACATTAACCAAAATTTTATTACTTAAATCTGAATCTTTCTGAGAACATTCTTCCTTTATACACTGCTCCTTGAGTAGTCCATCTTTCTAGAGCACAGGATGAAATACAATTTAGAAAAATTTTTTTTCCAATCTTCCCTGTTTTCTCTTTGTGGTTTTTCATATATTCCTTTTGCCATCAAGTGTATAAATGCTTCTATCAGAATGCCTTACACAATTTCAACTTAAATTCCAAGGTTATCTTAAAGAAATTCTACATGTTAGCGATCTCAGATATGATTATTTTTTAGTCATTTTTTTTATTTGTGCTGAGAATTGAACCTAGGGTCTGGGCATGTGAGGCAAGCACTCTACCACTGAGCTACATCTCAATTCCCTCAGGTGTGTTTTATTCTTACAAATACACATGTACATACATGTTAATATTTTGGAAAATAATTTTGAAAACAACTATGTTCCTTTCTTTAATCTTCAACTCTAAAATATCGTATTTCTCCCCAGAGGTTTGATATTTAGCAGTAATTAACACCTAATTCTGATGTCCAAATTTTAAGTTGGCATATTACCTTTCAGGAATACTCATTTTAAAAAAATGTTGGGGGGCCAGGGATTTAGCTCAGTGGTTCTGCTGCCTGCCTCGCAAGCCCAAGGTCCCAAGTTCAATCCCCAGTACCAAAAAAAATGCTGGGGTTCTCTGGGAGCTATTGGTTCCTTTATATAGGTATAGTTTTGAGTCTTACCTTAAGTAAACTATTCACAAAAAAGCTGAATTGTACAGTGATCAGAGAGATTGAAACATCACTGTTATCAGGTATGAATGCTGGAATAACGGTGAAACAATTCTTTATTCTTGTCATTGTACAGTAAAGTTTCCCTTCAGAAAGGACCAGCTGGCTCCCTAGTGGCTTCAGATCTCTAAAGGGAGCTCAAAATTCTCCAAAAACATAACTGAAAAGGCTTCTAAAATGGAATTCTACAGCTTTCCTTTATCTAAAGTCAAAGTTTTTGAGAAAATATCCAATGTTACTAAAATAACTATATAAAACCAAGAAGAAAAAATAATTCCATAGACTATATAACCAAATAAGGAGTCTAATGTATCAGCAATGTACTTATTTAGCCTCTGGAATAAACTCTCTTATGTGAATGGCCACTTGCCGAGTCTAAGAAAACTGCCTCTCTCCTATGCCTCCAGTACCCAGAATCCCTCTCTAGAATACTAACCCTTTGTATGTACTTTCTAAGCATGTTAACTATGTAAAACTGAGAAAAATATTCAGATAATTTTTTAAATGAGGATTTAAAAATAGGATGCAATAGGCTTTTTTCTCAACAAAAGTGTCTGCATCAGCAGTGAGCTCAAAACCTAAGCCTACAAGCACTGCACAGTACTCTGTTGTCTCAGGGTCTGGCTGTCAGGCTATCTCCTGACTTCCCATTCCCTGTGAACACAGAGGCAACTAATGCTGACATATACCTACTTGGATGCTACTTTCAGGCCTACATTAGTCAGCTGGCCCCAAGCTAGTTCCACTTAAAATTTTGTTGGTATTTTCAACAGTTTAGGGTCTGGATTTTTGTTTCTTAATAAAAATTTAAGTTATCATTTTTTTGTGTGTTTAAGACAGGGTCTCACAACTATGTAGTTCATGCTGGCTTTAAACTCATGGCAGTCCTCTTGGAGATACTCCTGGCTCAGCCTCCAGAGGACTAGGATTATGGGCATGTGCCACCACACCTAGCTTAAATTATCCTTTTCAAAGAAATAAATTCCTCTTGTAACTAAGAATAACTAACTTTGCTTATAAATAATACATACTGTCAAAAGGACCTGAATGAGTAGGGATTTCAGGTTCTGCGGGGCAAATAGACTACTATGCAAAGGGAATTTTCTACTAGATTTAACTGAAAGTCTTGACTTACTTAAATGCTTAACAAGATGTCTCTCAAACCTTCAGTAATTTTGCAAATGCACTAATTTACTAACCAGGGTACTTCAAATCCCCTTATCAGATGTTCACATTATACTGGTTTGCATCTGCTTCTAAGTGCTGCTTCCTCTGACCCTTGATTTTTTTTTTTTTTAAATATGCCTTGATAATTTTTACTTTCCATCTTGAATTCCTTCTTTACCTAACAGTCATCATCTTCATACATAACCGGTGAGTCTGGATTAAAATACAATACAGTTGTAAAGTTCACAGCCATGGGTAAAGAGTTTAAGATATATGTTTGCTGATCCAGCTTTAAAGGCAATTCCTACAGTGAACAGGAAGTCACTTAGTCATACATATTGTGGGGCATATGGTATTTAGAACTAATTTGGAAGAAAATCCCAGAGATAAGAGTAATTTTTAAAGAAATATTATAGCATTGAAGTTATTGATGGCACAAAAAGATCAAATAAGGTTGAAAAATATGGACATAAATTAGTCAAAAAGTGAATCAGAGATGTGATACCCCGAATAAGTTTTATAAGAACCCTTTAAACCATTTACATGTGTACAAAAGTAGCATATATTAATATCTATGTCTAAAGTCTAAAGGAGCTGTAAAAATCACAGTTTGACATGTTTTCTTCTTGGTGGAAAGCAACTTAATGATGTGCTTACAATTAAAGGCATTTTAGAGCAGATAAAACACAAAATTTATTTAGCTATTGTAAAGAAAGTGAAACATCACAGACTTTTCTGAGGAAGTTATAAAATTAATCTAATTATTTCAAGAGATTACTTCAAAATGTATAATGTATGCCTTTATCAGCCTACACATATTTCTGAGCTATGAACAATTTTTTTAAATGTACATTAAGCAAGAACTAGTTATTGAAACTGGCTAAGACCACAGGCTCAGAAGTTTGTTACTTCCTAGTTATGGGGCCTCAAGCAAATTACCTAACCTCACCAGGTCTCAGTTTCCTCAGGTATAAAATTAGGATCAAGTAACAACTATCTTTACAAGGTGATTTTAAGGAGTAAATATAAAACATGTAACAGCTGATTAAATATTAGTACCTTTTCTTATATGTACAAGCAATAAAGAATTTCACTAGGCCAAGAAAAAGTTAAAATGATTTAACATTAACTATTTTAAAGGAAGAGTGATTATTGATGGAAATAATGGAAACATATGTCATTTAAATCACACCCACATCAGACACTCAATCATTTATGCCATTTTCCTTAGATACTACAAATGCCTTACTTATACAAGTGCATTGTTGGTGGGAATGTAAACTAGTACAACCTCTATGGAAATCAGTATGAAGATTCCTCAAGAAACTTAAAGTAGAAATTCCATTTGACCTTCTATTCCTCTTGTAGGTATCTTCCACAAAGAGTTAAAGACACCATATTAAAGGGATGCAAGCATACCCATGTTTACAGCAGCACAACTCATAATAGTTAAATCTTGGAAGCAGTCTATATGTCCATCAACAGATGGATAAGGAAAAGGTGGTATTTATATACAATGAAGAACTTGAGTCATTTGTAGGAAAATGGATGCATCTTGAATCTATAATATTAAGTGCAATAAGTCATATGTTATTTAGAAAAATTCAAGGACAAGAATTTGAAGAGAACAGACTTAATTATGTCCCATTGTTACAGGCATTCCAAAAATGGATCACTATGCATTGAAGGGTTATGATGTGTTACAGACATGTACCAACTCCCCATAATGAATGTATTCATTATGTACTGCAAACATGTACTTAAAGAAAAGAAATAGACCTCAATAAACTTAGCATGTTAATGAACAGTGAGAAAATTAGTAAACAGAAAGGATTTTCAAAAGTAACATTGACTTCTGACTGTGAGAGGAAAGAAGTAGTGAAACCTAAGTTTGAACTACAATATATGTAGTAGCTCATAAAACATTCTGCACTTCAGCATAGTTTAGAAGGCATAAAAAGGACTCCATTTTTATTCACTAAAATGGGTAGATTTCTAAGTGGCACTGAGCTTCCATAACTATGCTTAGCAGCAAGAGCAGCATTTGCATGTGGGTGCCATGATAGCCTGGCACAGCGCCTTCTAGGGCTGCTGCTGTGCATCCTAGCATGTGTGTGGACAAGGAAAGGAAACACAGGGTGAAGATCATAGGAGATCCCAATTTCATTTCCACCTTACACTGAATACTCACTCCTACCACTGTGCTCTAAAGCCTCAAGAGATTCCCTTTGAAAACTTACACCAGGCTATTTTCCTTAAGGGTTGAGGTGTGGATGCTAACCTCTTGCTTAAAGAAAAGCTCAAACTGCCTTGTACTGCATGTATTTTAAATATTTTAATACACATCATAGGTTCCCTAAAGTGACTTTAAAGGGTTGAGGGCAAGATCTAAGAGGGAATAAAAACCTATTCAGTGGCCTTACTGCTAGTTTATAGAAGAAAATTTGACAAAGGTGATACAGTGAATTTTGTATCTATAATATTCGTATGAGTCAATATTTATGCCGATTTTTCCTTTTTAAAAAACTGACCATTAACTGAAAGCTTCTATTGGAAATTTATTCACAGCATGTTAAGACTATCCTACTAAGGAGATGTCTTAAGGAAAACAGCTTTACATAGTAAGTGAAAAGTTATGTTTCTTTCCACTCTTATGAATCTATTAATTTTAACCCTGTTGTCTTATTTACAAGATAACAGCATTATAAACTATTCAAGACAAAATGAGTAATTCTATCTATCTATAATTCAATTTAATTCTGAAAGGAAGCAAAAAAAAAAAACAAAACGCTTCCTTGCAAGGCAGGTCACTTAAGGAAAATTTATCCTAAAAATTGTTTGGCATAACATTTTGTACTGTTGGGAACAAACATTATAAACAAAAGAAATCACTCTAGGCATTGGTAAAATTGAAAAGATAATATTAACATATTTTGTCAAAGCTACAACTGGGTGGAAATAAATGGACATTTTTATGGTAAAATCTTTTTTTCCAGTATTTGGTCGTGAAAACTTTGCATCTCTTAGAAACTAGCAGTAATCAATAACTTAATTGGCCACTCTTTGGTACTGAGAATCAGAGAAATCTGCATTTTAAATTTATTTTTGAGGAGACTAGAATTAAAGAATATAACTTAAAATATTTGAGTAACAGCAAGAACAAAGTATTATTTGTTTCTACTGTCTGTTAGTGAAGGCAGAATTAACACCACCAACTTCATTGATTAACGAATATATAAGCTATGTAAATAATATGCAAAGGTAAGGGCCCTGTTGCAAAGTAATATGCAAATGACCCTAAGGAAGGGGAAATGACAGAGCCTAGAATAATAATAGCTTAGTCTACTACTGATTGCTTGGCTATTATTATCAAGCTAGAGTTTTGTTTTGGTATTCCTTCTGAAACTTTTTTCCCTCTTTTCTGCTTCCTTTCCAGTTTTTTTTGTTTTGTTTTTCCTTTTTCTGCAATACTGGGAACTGAACCCAGGACCTCATGCATGCTAGCTAGTCAAGGGCCCCACAGTTGACCTGCATCCCCAACTCCTAAACTTTGTTGATCTGTCTGAAAGGGAAGCAAAATTACATTTCCAAGAACCAATTTTACTGGCCAAGGTGATGAAGTCTGGCTGAACTCCAGGTTAGTTCATCAAGAAAGTCACAACTGTAGCTGTACTGTAGGAAAATGATACAAGTGAAATCTTACAGCGGGAAATCTCGCTTGTTGTTCTTCCACTAACAGTGCCAAACTCAAGCACATTCCTCACAAAAACTGTTTCCCTTGCTCAGCATCTTCTTTTGTGATCTGTAACTTTCAGTTTTTCTTTGTGTGAAACTGTCACATGTTATGTTAAGACCAGTGACTTGGGGTTCATTTATATTAAGTTTCATTAACAGTAAGCCTGAGCTAACTCGCAGACTTAAATCCAGATCTGTCATAGACAAGAACTGTTCTCCATGTAAGAGCAAAAGAACTAGGACTTGAACTGAGACTCTTGCCTTATGGTTTTTCCAACCACAGAGAAAATGGAAGAGCTATGATGCTTCCTCTTAAATGTTTCCTTCGCCTCACTGCCCTATAGATCCTCTATAATGGGCCATATGCAGCCTGACAAGGGTGCTGAGATCACTGAAAAGCAAGTGACTGCTCTCCAACTAGTTTGGACTATGGATTAATAAAAATTAGTATAATCTTATATTACTAATCAAAAATGCAGACAATCAAGTTAGGATAAAATTCTTGAATAGTTTGAAGACTTTCTATTGTGAAGAGGAAACACTGTATGTTTTGCTCATATTTAAATTAAAAGCAAATAATTTTAAAATACATTTAAACGTGCATTTCTACAGAAGTACTTTCAAATACATTTTTTGTAAAAGTCAATAAAGAAATTGAAGAAAGAAAAGCATTTTGGATTCTATTTACTGGTGCTATGAATACTATATTCACACAAGACCTTAGCAGACAGTTAGTGCTAAGTGACATTCTGGACTTAATCAGAAGCAATTCTTCCTCAAAAGTTTTTAGCAGCTGAGAATAATATAACAAATTCTATAAAATCTGGGCATTTCTTTATTTTGGCTCTTGAGTTTTACATAGAGAAGATGTAAAATAAAGAAGTGTAGTTCATTTTCTATCTGCATTAAGATTGAATTTCTAGCCAGGGATTTAGCTCAGTGGTTCCACCACCTGCCTTGCAAGTGCAAGATCCTGAGTTTGATCCCTGGTACCAAAAAAAAAAAAAAAAAAAAAAAAAGATTGAATTTCTAATCTATTTAGGCATGTGATGCTAGTGTATGGATAGTCACTGTACAACAAAATAGGCTGTGTGATTTCTGAAATTAATTCAATCGATGAATTAAATATAATAAATTAACAGTATTTATTGTCTTTCATGTGTCTAATATTGTTTTTAGTTTGTTTGTTTTTTAAGACAGGGTCTATGTAGTTCAGGTTAGCCTTGAACTCACAGTAATCCACTTGCCTCAGCTTGATTGTTGGATTACAGGTGTGTGCCATCATGTCTGACTCATGTGTCTAATATTGTGGAGGCTACAGATGTATAAAATACTTGTGTCATCCTCAAGCACTTTTTAACCCTAATTGCAGGGAGAAAAAATCTAATATAGGAGAACAATTAACCAGTTACATGATTCAGCAAATGTTTATTACATACCTAGTATGTGTCATTCACTAAATTAGAAATGTGATTAAAGGATGAATAAGGACGGCTATTGTTCTCAAAAAGTTTACAGGTTAATAAACTGAAAATAGCCTTTTCTTTCTATAACCTTACTTTCAAATCTAGATAATAATCAATCCTCTTATTTCTTCTACTTTGACCTCAAGATGAAGCCACTGAAGACCTAACTACTTCAAGGCCAAAGCAGACACCCCACCCTCTGCCTGGAGCCTGGCGCCTCAGTGTTCGAATGTGATTCATTGAATGGTTGGAGGATGATGTTGTGTGATTCCACAAGGAGGCCAGCTTACAGCACAGTCAGACCATCACTGCCTGCTCTGCCATCATGTGCACCTCTTCTTTCACGGCACTTTTCTGCGATGGCAATCACACAGTAAATTGTAGTATGATTTTCTTTATTCCACTATTTAAGTCTAAACACTACAAGAACAAAGGGTCTTTCTAGTTCACTGATGTGTCTACAGTGTCTAGCACTCAAATACTTCTCAAGAGTTGGAAGGGCAGTGTGTGTGTGTGGGCAGAGTGCTAAAGCAGGCATGCAGACTTCGGACTGTCTTCTCTGGAGCTTGCAGGGCACCCAGGGGCACACCGCCTCTGCATCCCCCATACTGCTGATACACTGTACTGCCTCATGAAGACCCTGGAGAGCAATCTGTTCTGGCATAAAGACACACTCGATAAATGATTCTGAATAAATGAGTATTAAAATGGACCTATGCACGGGTCATTGCCAGAAAAGAGCTGATCGTGCTTATCTGTGACTTAACAGTACATAACTTGTTAAATGATTTCCCATTCCTGCTATTACTTAGGTACACACACACACACACACACACACATCACTCCACAAAGAATTCTGCCTTCCAAGTACTACTAGCCTCCAGATATGTTTTAGAATTATTGGTTTACAGAAAACCACTTGTGAACTATTCTAGGCCTGTGATCATATTTTGCAGAATACCTCTGAAGCTGTGTTGCATGATTCAACCTGCTGCTTCCAAGAAATGCCGTGGTAATGTCCTTTAGATGCCGTAGAGCTGCTCTACTCTCATGTGCAAATACGAGCTCTGGGACAAGAATTCAGTGAATGGGGCCTGGGATTTAGCTCAGTGGCACTATGCCTGCCTTGCAAGTACAAGGTCCTGAGTTCAATCTCTGGTACCATTAAAAAAAAAAAAGTTCAGTGAATGACGTATGTCAAATGTTTGCCAATGCTACGATGGTTTCAGAAACATACAGCTTACCTAAAATTTATAGCAAACTAAAATTGTTAGCCAGCTCCTTAGTAAATAGAATGTATCTTAATTATGTTACCTAAACAACAGACTACAGAGCAAAAAAGTCATATAATGTATATAGGAAACTACAGTGACTTTTATCTATTCAAATCTTAAGACTCCCTAATAATTTAGCTTTGTAAATACAAACCACCAGACCTATAATCAATAGTATATGACAATATGCACACATACATACACACACACAAACACACACAAGTATACACACAAAACTCTTAGGATAGTTGTTAATGCAAGTACTGTAATTATAAAGTCAACCTGCCCACACTGCCTTAATCTAAATGTACAGTATGCTCTCAAATGAATAAAAGCCTATATACTCAGTTCTCACTGGTAAATTTCAACCATGTATTTTAAAGATGCATAACCTATTTGATGCCAAATCAAGAATGAATCTTGTTCTAAAGAGAACACATCCCAACAACAACAAAAAAAGAATGAATCCTGTTGATTATCACCCTTTGATGTTTGGTCTCCATCTGGAGACTTAATTTCTTCAGGATGGATTAGTGAAAGACTGAAGCAGGGAAGCAAATTCCCTAACCTCCTTATGCCTCAGGCTTATTTCCTTCTGAAACATGGGAAACTGTATCTGTTCTAGTTCCTCTGAGACAATTATAAAACAAAGTGAGCAGAGACAAAACTATTAAAAATTAAAATTTATAAAAACATAGGAGTAAATTTAAACTGAGCAAGGCCCTTTACCTTTACCTGTTTAGTACTTCATGGCTCAGCATTCAGTGTTTTGAAACTGATACTGGCAAATAAATTATTACAAGATGATCTCTTCAGGAAGAAAAGTAAAGGAAAATAACAAAGATGGTCTTTATCTTATTTGATGTTACTGAACTTCAGTGAATTAAATGCAAGGGGTAATCTTCTGTGGCCTTTTTGGGTATGACACTTCCTTTCCATAAATTAGTCTAGAACTTGTACTAGATTGTAAGGTATGACTCACAGGTAAGCTGTCAAACTATAATGTTTAAAGGGGTAAATGTCTATACTATTATTTCTAGATATAGCAGTATAAATGCTTACGTCTGACTTTTTTTTTTCCCGAGACAGGGTCTCACTATGTAGTTCAGGCTGGCCTTGAACCCACTGTGTAGCTTAGGCTGGCCATGAACTTGCAGTGATCCCTCTGCCTCTGCCTCCCAAGTGCTGGGGTTACAGGCATGTGGTACCACACTCAGCTATTCTTTTATTTTTTGCATTTGACTTTATTTTCCACCAGTTGATAAAACATTTCAAGGCCAGCCACTAGCCGGGCATGGTGGCACATACCCATAATCTCAATGCACTCAGGAGCTTTAGGCAGGAGGATCGTCGCAAGTTTGAGGCCAGCCTGTGCTACACAGTGAGTTCGAGGACAGCCTGAACTACACAGTGGGACCCTGTCTAAAAAAAAAAAAAAAAAAGACAGACACTAGGTACAGCAATTTTTAAAAAAGGGCAGTACTAGGGATTGAACCCAGGACTTCTGCACTGAGCTTCATACTCAGTAGTTTTTTTAATTAGAAAACTTAAAAAAAAAAAAAAGTGACAGGATCTTGCTAAGCTACTAAATTGCCCAGGCTGGGCTTGAACTTGCAATCCTCCTGCCTTAGCCTCCCAGTGTGCTGGAATTACAAGTATGCATCACCAAGCCTGGCATGCAATTTTTTTTGTTTGTTGATTATGATTTTTTGGTGGAGGATGCTGGGGATTGAAACCACACATGCTCTACCACTGAGCTAGCCCCTCCATCCCTGCTGAGTATGATTTAACACTGCTAAAATCCATTCTCAATTACAGATTTCATTCAGCCTAGAAATTTAATCTAGTCTGTTTCAATCAATAAGTATAGGTATCAGATAGCGTTACAGTTCAGAACTTTATTTCATTTTAAGAATCTATCCCACAATATAAGAAGTTATGCTGCCTCTTGTGCTAGTGATTTAATTTAAAAAATATCTACTGTTGAAATGTAGTAACTGACGGACCACACATTTTGAATCCATAGTCCCATCTGGAGAGAATTTAAGTAATTTTAATTATGTGTGCAGATAATATAAAAAAGAGAAAGATGGTTAATTTGCTTTATGTAATGAGTTCTTCTGCAAAGCACTGTAACATTATCAATGTTTTAATGATTATAAACTTGGTACTAAATCTCATTTGCAGTCATGGAAGGCCATAACAGGATATCTTATTCACTTCCTGGACTTAAATACAGGATCACCTTAAGATAATCAAGACAAAAGTACAGTGGACTGGCCTAACATATGAACAACTTGGGTTACGACCAGAATTTTACTTTTAACTTATTACAAGATGATGATGCACATGCCAGCTGCTTAGCTTCCAGATGGTCTAAGATACAGATTTAACCCTTACAGAGCTCTGGAAAGAACATTACAACATCCTTTCCTGTGTAGGGTTGAGAAATCTTGGGCCAGTGTCTAAGGGCACGGAGATCTGCCTGTATACAGGAGAGAGATTTTGAAGGCTATCTAGAGGAGCCTGAGCCTTCAGTCAACCAACTTGAGTTACAACCAGCCTTTGTGAATGAACTGAGTTCATAAGTCGAGTCCACTGTATTCAGAAATCACATCCCAACTTTCCCTTACTTAACAGATGAAAAACTGTTGTTCAGAGAGATGAAATCATTTGTCTGAGTAAGTATTACTGGTGGCATAGCCAGAAGAATTTAGGTACAATTTCTTCATTTTTGAGAGGGAGATGATGGCAAAAATATGTTTAGAACCCAACAAGATGATGACAGAACCTTTATATTACAAGTTAAGTATCCTTTATCTAAAATGCTTGGGACCAGGAATATTTCAGATTTTGGATCTTTTCTGACTTGGAATATTTGCATGTACATAATACTTTGGGGATGTGACCCAAGTCTAAAAATGAAATTCATTTGTTTCAAAATAAAGAAATTCATTTGTTTCAAATACACTTTATATATAGTCTAGAAGTAACTTTATACAATATGTCAGTCTGCCTCTGTTTTGACTGTGACCTGTCACATGAGGTCAGGTGTGGAATTTCTAACTGTGCATCATGTTGGTACTTGAAAAGTTCAGACTTTGGAGCATTTCAGATTTCAAATTTTTGGATTGAGGATGCTTAACTTGAATTCACATTCTTCCCAGGAAATTATATCCTCTTGAATTAACTCAGGTTCAAGATGCATTCTACCAATCTGGAAAAAATATTCAAATATTCTCTGATTCTGTGACAGGCTTAGTAAGGGACGAGTAGGCTATCTAGCTAGCACCAACCTATTACTCAACATAACCCTTCAAATGTTTTTACTTAGATCATATGCTGCCAATCTAGCTTTAATGATACAATGGTAAAATTGGGTTCCCCAAATGTGAAATTCTAGAGGAGTCTCCATTTCCAAGAATAAAATAAAGAAAGCTAACACTGTGGGGCAAGAGCTATCCTGAGATTTTTTCCCCCTCTCACCCTGTAACATTAAGAAATCAGAAGGAGGGAGAAAACGAAACAAAACAAAAACACCTGGAATATTAACAGACTCCTAAAATGTATGGAAGTGTTTTTTAAAAATATATAGCTTCAAGAAAACAGGATGTTCAAATATGACAAATTACTACTCAAGGGGGAAAAAGCATCCAAAGCTCTCTGTTAAATTGGAGCCAGTAATTCAAATAAACCAAGCTAGAGAGAATAGGAACTATATGTAATTAACAAATTAACAAACACCTATAAAAATCTTTAATCTTCCCATCTTTTGGCAATGAAATCAGTAAAATTAACATAAGGATATTTTGGAAGGGCTTAAGGTCACATTCAAAATTAAACAGAAAACGTTCAGGGGCAGGGATTTAGCTCAGTGGTTTTGCCGCCTGCCTTGAAAGTGTAAGGTCCAGAGTTCGATCCCCAGGACCAAAAAAACCCAAAACGTCCAAAGGGAGAAAACAAAATGAGAAATTTCATTAGCTGCATCATTCCATCTACTGCATCTAAACAGAAAACAGTCTGGATTATGACTATCCCAACAGGTGCTTAATTTCAAAACTAACACCAACAATTCAGATTGACCAAATAGGGACAGGGATTTAGCTCAGTAGCACACACCTGTCTCAGAAGTTCAAGGTCCTGAGTTTGATCCCCTATACCAAAAAAACCCCACAAAAAACAACAACAACAAAAAAACCCAATCAAAAAATAAAAGATGACCAAATAAGCTGTTTTTCTTTTCTGTTCTGCCCATATCCTGCCACATATATGCTTGGGTTTAATGAAGACTACCCTCTGCAACTGCTCTTGAGAGCAAAGAAGAAATGGAGTAACAAAGTTAGCCTGAGAAGTCCTAGGGCCCTAAGGGCATTTTCCCTGGCTGGTTTTGGCCATTATATGCTTCAATACAAAAGGCTTAAAGGCTATTTTGGGGAAAAGAATCATGTCCTGCTCATTTCAGGATACCCTGTGAAAGGCCACCAGATAAACAGCTATTTACCAGCAATTAGCCTAAAGCTCTCTGGTAATGATAAGAAATTAAAAACAAAAGAAAAAAAAGACTCTACTGAAACCTTTTATTCTGTTTTGCTGATGCTCAGGGAAAATGGCTTTCCCATAATTCTCAGTGGCCTGGACTCAATGACACAAACTTGTATTGGGGCCAATTTGAACCTAAGTCAAACTGCATTTTTCTCAGGTCTATTCAGTTGATACATGGTGCTTCACTGGTGACTTTTTTCATATGATCTTTAACAAGAATTCATAAGTTGCACTGATTATGCCCCAAGAGATGAAGATCGATGATAATTCAGATGGGCACCCCTGAAGAGATGACAGTTTTCTGTCCCATTCTAGCCAGCTGCTTTGAAAACCTTGGAGAAAGGCTGAAACTCCCCACCAATCTGAGACTGTATGCGAGTTTTTATGACATTAACTGGAAAAAACAAGAACCCCAACATGGGACCCAGTACACCTCCACAGATAAGGTCATTAACCAAATGAGCCCTGTAAGTTGTTGAAGTAGGCAGATGCTCCTTTATGGGATCTCGAAGGCCAAAAAAAAGAACATTGCTTAATCCATTACAGGAAAGAACAGGCACCAAGTCTCGATAATACTAATTCCATGACATTTCAGTGCCCTGAAGGCCTGATAAGTGTTTGTAAATTTGTCATGATGCTTGTGGTCTTGAAGCAATGTCTGAACTCTTTCCAAAGGAGTGAAAAGGGCTTGTTATCCCTGCAAGTATTGCAGCCACACCACGAGTTGCAAACTCTAGAGCACTGACGTTTTTATGGAGAAGGCAAGACAAACCTTCATACAGATCAAACGTAAGTGTCAGGGTAGTTGTTTTCTGCATTAATGGGGGAAGGATACCACAATACAAGTTTTGAAATCCATCCCTCCTCAACTGAAGTACTGCATCCTGGGTTTTGATTCCATAAAGCTGCTGCCAAAAGAGGACCTTCTGAACTGGAAACGTGATTGCTATATTGCTGAAAGCTGGGCAGCAGCCACACAAATAATGCTTCATTTCACCAACACTGGTAATGTGAGGTGATACGTCTTGCTTTGAAGATGTTAGGATTGGTGGCCTCTTTTCATGAGCTTCTGAATCCATCATGTTGCTTCTGATCTCTCTTGCTCATGTAGGATTTTTTAACCTGTGACATCAGCTAAGCCTTGCATTGTAGGGAATGACATGTTTCTGGTAACTTTCTCAATTTCTTTCATTGCTACTGGTCTGTTAGGTTCTCTTTTCTGGAGTCAATTTTTGTTTGTTTTTTGGGGGGGGTACCGGGGATTGAACTCGGGACCTTGCGCTTTCAAGGCAGGTGGCGGAACCACTGAGCTAAATCACCAGCCCCTGTAAACTGTCTCTGGAGTCAGTTTTGATACCTGGATTTCCCATGGCTGCAGGTGCCAGCCCCATGCCCAGTGCCGCCCGCCAGTCTGCAGGACAGCCTGCGAGCGATCAAGATGCATTCTATAAACTATTTCCATAATAAAATAGGAAGTCATTATTAAGAAAGTCTTTCTAGGGCTGGGGATTTAGCTCAGTGGTTTCGCCACCTGCTGCGCAAGCACAAGGACCCGAGAGTTCAATCCCCAGTACTGGAAAAAAAAAAAGTCTTTCTAAGGTTAAAATACCAGAAAAGCAGTATTTTAAGGTAATGACTAATACTGCTACATTTCTTCATTTTTTTTTTTTTCTTTTGGTTTTTCAGAGACAGGGAAGTTCATTAGGAGTTCAGGCTGGACTTGAACTCACTATGTAGCCCAGGTTGGCCTCACACTGTGATTTTCCTGCCTCAGCCTCCCGAGTGCTGGGATTACACACGTGCACCACAATGCCCAGCTTCTTCATTATTTCTGAACCACATGTTCACTAACTTTAACATTTGCTTACTACAATAGATTGGTTAGAAGAATACACATACTGTATCAGATGCTACTGTACTATAAGGGGAGCAGTAACAGTACCCTTTCTCTAAATATTTTAATCAAAAATGGCTTTTTAGTGTTAGATTCTATTTTTGGTGTTTGGTTTTTTTTTTCTATTTTTTTTTTCCTTTCTATTTTTGGTGTTTAAAAAACAAGATTTAAAAGAAGAACTTTTTTTTTTTTGGTACCAGGGATCAAACTTTCGAGGCAGGCATGGCACCACTGAGCTAAATGGAAGAATTATTTTTAAAGAACTTTATTTTTGTTCACTCTTTTTTTTTTTTGGTACCAGGGATTGAACTCAGGACCTCGCACTTGGGAGGCAGGCAGCGCCACCACTGAGCCAAATCCCGGGCTTTTTCTTTCTTTCCTTTTTTCTTTCTTTCTTTCTTTCTTTCTTTCTTTCTTTCTTTCTTTCTTTCATTCATTCTTTCTTTCTTTCGTTCTTGTTGTTTTCTTATACATAAAATTTTATCAATAATTTCATTATCCTCAATCTAGCTCACTGTTACATAATTTTTCATTATTATGAGATTAGAATTTTCAAAATAATTGTTGCACTATTCAAACATATATGCATTAAAATTAATAAAGGACACTATAATTGGACCAACTTATTTGTATTAATAGTAGAGGCATATAAAATGTTTACATGGGGGCTAATGATGAAACTATTAAAAGAAGAAGCTGGGGCCAGGGATTTAGCTTAGTGGTTCCGGCACCTGCCTCGCAAGCGCAAGGTCCCAAGTTTGATCCCCAGTACCAAAAAAAAAAAAGAAAAAGGAGCAGTTAAAGTAACAGTGAAAAAAAAGTTCATTATATGGTTTCCATTCCTATACAAGTACAGTAAGTTAACAAGCTAAACAACAGGAGTAAGTGATTTCTCATGTAGACAACAGGAGTGGGGTCTCTGGTGAAGTGCATGTGGCTCACCTAAAGCATCTACTACAGGTAGTTCGGGCTGAGGCTGTAGCTCAGTGGCAGAGCACTCGCCTAGACAGTGAGGTCCTATGCTCCATCCCAGCTCGGGGAAGAAAAGTAAAGGTGTTACATTTTCTTAGAAAGTGAGACAGACAAAGCATGTTCTCTTTTCAAATAACTTCTACATCTCAATGCTCTTATCCTAAGACTGTCCATTTCTTTTTTTTAATAGCACATAGAATAAGTTATAAAATATTCAAATAGTACGGAAATTTGAAAAAGAATCTTTATTTATTTACAAATATGAGCTTATAGGCTTGACTCTCTAAATTTACTTTTAATTGATTCATCTTTTGATATTGAATAGGAACAAACAGCAGAAAGTAGAAATTTGATAGCAATTTTAAAGCTTGGTTCTGGGAGCCATTACCTGATAATTTATGTGCTGTATCTAAGCTCAGACTTGAAAAACTTAGGTGGGTTGGTCTATGTTAAACAGAACATTTTAGGCAATTTTTCCTATAATATGTTATGAAAATGAAATTGAGGGCTGGGGATTTAGCTCAGTGGTTCTAGTGTCTGCCTTGCAAGTGCAAGGTCCTGAGTTCTATCCCTGGTACCAAAAAAAAGAAAAAAGAAAATGAAATTGAACAAAGGAGACTAAAATTTTCAGACTCTTAACAATTTTCTATGCATGAATTTTAACTCATATTAAACATCTTCCTCTTACTTAGTACTTTCTAATGTGATACTGGTATGAAACAAGAACTTATCAAATCTCTATACTTAAAGTAATTCTATCTTTAGTGAAAATATTACTGAAATTTCACCTGTATTTAATAAGTTTTATTTGTTTGTTGTTTTTTGAGACAGGGTCTCACAAAGGTCAGGATACCCTCAAACTCACAGTTCTTTTGTCTTAGCCTCCTGAGTGCTGGGATTATAGGTGTATGCCACTCTGTATGACTTACTGAGGTTTTAAAATCTAAATTCTGAGCATCTCTGTGGTATATTGCTTGAACCCTGTCCTAAGATTTTCATTTTTGCTAAGTTGGGTTACGTTTTCTCTCTCTCCAATAGGTATGAATAATTAAATCCCAACTAAATAAAAGGGGAAACCAGACATTTTCACTTTAGCTTTTCTTTAATTATAATTGCATAAAAGCTCTTGTTTAAAAAGAATCAATTTAACATTTCATGCATCAAAATTATTCTTCATACAAAGGTGCTCACTGATGAATACAACTTCATTGTTTTCCACTTTAAAAAAGTACCTAATATCCATTCATAACTATAGGAAAGCAGCTTAAAATTTAAAACTAACAATCTTATAGAAACTATCAACAAAGAGACAAGTAAGAGTTATTATTTATAAACTTTTCCTAGAAACATTTAAAACTTGCCTCACAACATCCCTGTGAGGTAGGGAGTTAAGTGCTCTCTTATGATAGCAGATCTAATTGACCAAGATATGAGTATCAGATTACATACAGAAAAGTGGCTATACTTGTAGTCTTAAAAGAAATGGCACCTATGAACCAATTCTACTTAGAAATTCTGGAAAATTAAGTTGCTTATTTGTTACTATCTTCATCAGGAACCACAGCTATTCTGATTCTCAACAAATAATTTTTTCTTCACCAAGAGCTTTTAAGTCTTCTGAAAATTAGTGGAGCAAGTAACATAGCAATTTGCCAAAGGAACAAAACACTAGATGACATGCCAAGTCATTTTTTCTTCTTCTATATGAAGATAGCTTAAATGTTATCTAGACACACAGCGATTCAAACAGCTAAGTGTCTTCCTTAAAAGTATTAATTCTTTTGATTCTTCAAAGTGAGAACTGTGATGTCTGGGTCTTTTAAAACTGCTGGGTTTTGTCCATGTTAGCTTCTCTCAGTCTGGGACTATTTGCATCTTTTCTTAGAATAAACTGCAGATCCTCTTCTTCCAAAAGAAGTGATGGTCCACTAAATCCCCAAACTAAAAGTGGTCACAGGGGTTACCCACCAAGGAGAACTGGCTGTGTCCACAGTGGGGAAAAATAGCCAACTTGGAGAATAGTATTTCCTTATTTTCAAAAAAACCTGTTCAGCAGGTATCAGGATGGAAGGGAATAGTCTAGTCTTTCCATAAGAAGAAAAATACGTTCAAGCAGAAATTTTAAAAGTGTTAAAGGGGAAAAGTGAAAGTGGTCTCTTTAAGTACATGATGTTTTTTCTTTATTACATACTGCCCAAGACAACTCTCTCTCTCTCCAAAAAACAAAAGCCAGGGCTGGGGATTTAGCTCAGTGGTTCTGCCACCTGCCTTGCAAGTGTAAGGACCCAAGTTCAATCCCTGGTACCAAAAAACAAAAAACAAAACAAAAACCAAAATGAAACAAAAATTAAAAAAAAGTGACAGTATGTTCAATACTAGTTCAGGGCCTCACAACCAGCAGGTGCTACAAGTTGTGAGACATAAAAAGCATCTCCCTTCCTTGCTAGGGAATCTTGTGATTATAAGTAGTAATGCTAGAAGAATTTACACCTTTGAACAGATGCTGAAAAGGTATGACTAACATACAGTAGCAGCGTTTTGGGACCACACACCCCATAATATGGTTCTTCACATCAGTTAACAAATTACTAATATTCATTCTCTATATCTCAAGAGAAAAAGAATCTATTTTTTGTAGAGCCCAAGGTGGTCTTTTTCATAGTAACATAGCTTGTAAGTAAAGCATACCCCAGGGCTTAGAATGATCCAATTACAAAAACTATTAGGCCACATGGTCAAATACGCTTTCTACAGATACATTTACTAACAGGCAGTTCCATTAACCTGCCACAGATGCCAGTGCAGCTATTAATGAACTCAATCTCCATAACTATGATTAAGATTTCATACTGAGTGTCATGCAGCACTTCTAATGTTCAAAATTAAAACAAACAAAAGCTGAACTCTTTTGGTGCCCTCAGTAAATGAAACTAAAAAAATTTGAATTATTTAGTGACTATGGCCTTTAAAATGCCCTATGACATGATTATTTCTTGAAGGTTATTACACATGTATGTTGAATATTCTTTTCAACTACATGCATTCAGAAACACAATCCATTCATGACAAAATAGGTAGAACACTATCGGCATAAAACAAGTACTGATCACATAACTGATCATTTAAAATAATCATCACCTGGCATTCTCATACTGCAATAAGAGAAAAAATGATGAGTCTTCCCTAGGGTGATAGTTACAGTAGAAATTAGTTATCTGAAATGAACAACTTTTAGTATATTATTTTTTGTTGTTGTTGTTGCTTAATGAGAACATGCTTCAGAGTCACTGGACATCGTCTCAAAACATAAAATAAAAAAGAAACTGCAGATACAGCTCAGTATGAAAACCCTGGGTTCAATTCCCAGTACTGCAAAAACAAAAACAAACCCCCCCAAAACCTTAGTTTTTAAAAAATGTCTCTTTAAAATATCAGATAGAAAATGTACTCCATGCCCACACTCCATAACAGCGACTTCACACATTTGGAGAGATAAAAAGCTGGAAGCCATGAAAGTTTTAAATTTTTACAAGAAAAGTTCTTTTTTTTTTTTTGGTATTGGGGATCGAAGTCAGGACCTTGCGCTTGCGAGGCAGGCGGCAGAACCACTGAGTTAAATCCCCGGCCCAAGAAAAGTTCTTTTTAAATGGAGACATTTTAATACAAATTCTTTCTCTCAGTCCAGTTCCCCTTTCCTTTAAAATAACTGATCAGTTAACTTTTCAGAATTAAACATCAGGCAAGCATCTTGCTAAATGTGCCAATGCATAATAAAATCCTAAAGCCACCCCATGTATTGGGGGGAGAGATATGAGGGAGGAAATCACTAATCAACAGCAGTAAACATTACTGCTAAAATAAAAAAATAGAAAAACAAAAAACTTGCTCACCCAGATTAAAAAAAAATCTAGGAAAAATGCGTAACTAACACACTTAACAGTGAGAGTCTGGCTATTTTTTGTATATAGAAAATCCTAGGGAATTCATTTTAAAACCTATTAAAAATAATGATCAAGTTCAGTGAGTTTGTAGGATGCAAGATCACTACACAAAAATCAATTATATGTCTAAATACTAACTGAACAAATAATTATGAAATTAAGAGAACAATTCCACTTATAATATTATCAACAATGCAAATAAACTTAACAAAGGAAGTAGATTTGAAAACTAACATGGTTGAAAGTAGGTAAAGAAACACTAAATGGGAAAATATTTCATGTTCACAGATCGGAAGAGTTTTATGTGCTCCAACTAGATCTACACTTTGTCACTTCTACTCAGCACTGGATTGGAGATTCCAGAAAGGTAATTAGTTAATTAAGATTAATTAGTTAAGAAAATGAAAGACATCCAGGAAGGTAGAGAAGTAAAACTGTATCAATTTACAGATGCCTTAATTTTATAAATAGGAAATCTTAAGGAATCCACTTTAAAAACTATTAAAAGTGCCAGGGATTTAGCTCAGTGGTTTCGCTGCCTGCTGTGCAAGCGCAAGGGCCCGAGTTTGATCCCCGGTACCAAAAAACAACAACAACAACAAACTATTAAAAGCAATAAACAAGCTCAGAAAGTTCATTAGTTTTATTTATTTATTTATTTAGGTACTGGTCACTGAACTCAGGACCTTGTGCTTGCAAGACAAGTGCAGTGCCACTGAGCTAAATCCCCAGCCCAGTTCATTAGTATTAAACAATTTTTATCAGCATCCCAACTGGTTTCTTCAAAGAAATTCACAATGAAATTCACATGGAATTTCTATGAACTAAAATTTGCATGTAAATTTTAAGTACTGAAAAGAATCAAAACAATCCTGAAAAGGACGAACAAAGTTGGGTGACTCACATCCCAATTTCAAAGCTTATTACAAAGCTTCAGTGATTAAGACAGTGCAGTACTGGCATAAAGACAGGCCAAATCAATGGGACAAAATTGAGAGTTCAGAAATAAACCCTTACCATTTATGGTCAACTGGCTTTTTATAAGGGTGCCAAGACATTTCAATGGGTAAAGAACAATTTTTTCAACAAATAAGGCTGAGATAATTGAACAATCACATGCAACAGAATGAAAGAGGAGCTCAATTTGACCTCATATACAAAAATTAACTTAAAATGGATCAAAGACCTAAATGTAAGAGCTAAAACTCAGAAGAAAACATAGATGTAAATCTTGTGACCTTGGATTAGGCAACAATTTCTTAAATAAGACACTAAAAGCACAAGCAACAAAGAAAAATAGCTAAATTGGAATTACATTTAAAAATCTTGGTGCTGTAAAGCATACTATCAAAAAAATAAAGAGACAACCTAGAGAGTTAGAGAAATATTTCCAAATCATTTTTCAAGCAAGGGGTTAATATCTAGAATATATAAAGGATTCTAACAACTCAAAAATAAAGAGAAAAACAGTCCAATTAAAAATGGGCAAAGGATATGAATAGCCATTTTTCCAAACAAGACATGCAAGTGTCTGCTTAATACATGAAAAGATGTTCAACAGGATTAGTCACGAGGAAAATAAAAATTAAAATCACAATGAGATATTACTTCAATTATCAGGATGGCTATAACAAAAAAAAGACAGAGGGCTAGGAGTTTAGGTCAGTGATAAAGTGCTCATCTAGCGTGCATGAGGACCTGGGTTCCTACAGGCACCGTAAAACAAACACCCATAAAAGGCAGTAAGAAGTGTTGGTGACACTGTATGGAGAAATTGGAACTCTTACACAATGTTGGGGGGAAATTTCCTAGGTATTTACCCAACAGAAGTGAAAATATACATCCACAAAAACACTCAAGCACAAATGTTCATAGCAACATTATTTTTAATAATATAACTTTTAAAAAGTAGAAAACAACCACAATGTCTCCTAACTGATAAATGAATAAAGTACAATGCAGCTATACAATGGGAATATTATTCAGCAATAAAAGGAAATGAAGCTCTGATAATATTCTATAATACAAATGAACCTAAAAACACATACAGTAGCTAGGCGTGGTGGTGCACACCTGTAGTTCCAGCACTCGGGAGGCTGAGGCAGGAGGATCACTGCAAGTTTGAAGCCAGCCTGGGATACATAGTGAGTTCAAGGCCAGCCTGAACTACACAGTGAGACCGTCACACAACACAACACAACACAACAAAACACCACACCACATACTGTACCAAGTAAAAGAAGTCAGTTACAAAAGAACAAAAATAAATTTTTTTGGCAATCTTGGGGATTGAACATGGCATCATGTACGGCAGGTAAGCATTTTATGAGCGAGGTATACCCTTAACCCTTAATGATTTCATTTATATGAAATGTTCAGAATAGGCAAATCTCTAGTGACAAGCAGATTAGTGGTTGTTTAGTGTTGGAAGTGGGGAGAGTATGTATGAGGAAAAAGAATGACGACTAATGGGGACAGGCTTTTTGGGGGGGCAGTGATGAAAATGTTCTCAAGTTTACTATGGTGAAGTTTGCAAAGTCTTTGAATATATTAAAACTGCTGAACTGTTTACTTTAAACTCATAAGTTGTTCAGTATGTGAATTATATCTCTATAAAGTTATTGTTAAAAATAATAAATGCAAAGGACAGGTGTGGTGGTGCATGCCTGTAAATCCCAGCTCTTGGGAGTCTGAGGCAGGAGGACTGTCATTGGATAGGTTCTTTGCTAAAGCTGCACAAAAAGAAAAAGATTCCTCTGAGCCAACAGGTAGTAGTGATTCCATTAGTGACAGTGGAAGTTGTCCTAAACAATATAACCCTTCTCTCGTTTCCCTCACACCAGCCATGAAGGTTTTCAAAGGTAAGTACAAGTTAATTTATTTTTCTTTACATTTTGAATTATATTACAGTATTATAATCATTTTTGTGTGAATACTTTTGGGTTGTGGAACAAACAATCTAATTTTCCATTATTTCTTTTTTTTTTTTGGTACTGGGGATCCAACTCGGGACCTTGCGCTTGCGAAGCAGGTAGTAGAACCACTGAGCTAAATCCCCAGCCCTCCATTATTTCTTAAGGGGAAATTCGCTTTGATATACTAATGCTTTGGATTGTAAGCATGTTTCTGGAATGAAATTATTCTCCCGAACCAAGGTTTACAGTTAGTATTGCCCAATATGTGACATATTTTAGATTCTAACTTTCAAGTTGCACCTACTTATTTGCTTTGACATCTCAGTATTAACTGAGCAAATCCATAAAAGCATACATATTAATTTGCTTAAAAATCCATTATCTCTAACATACCTAAAAATGGCTGCAAACTATATGGGATACCAAGAAAGCCAAGTAATAAGGCTTAGTTCAGAAGCTGAAAAACCTAGTGGAAGAGTTTAACAAGCAATGGCAAATGTGAACAGTGATAAAAATCAGGATGATAAGTATCTGAAGTGAAACAGAACATAAACTGCCTTAGAGCTTAGCAGAGAAAGAGCTGCCTCCCAGGATAGAGTCTAATGATCAGTGCTTCTGGAGATTACTCTAATCTAGCTATTAGCAAATGATGTTATTGAACAACATGCTTCTCTGGATTTGCTTCTACTGTAAAATGAAGTGCTGACTGCATAACAGTCAAAGTTCCTTCTATTTTCAAAGTTCTAATACCAACTTTTATACTTCAATTCAAGACAAAGTCATAAAAATGAATGATTTGAGAAACACTGCATATATTACCAACCTAAACTATAAATGGAAAATAGCAAACTGATACGAATAAAAGCATGATGGACATTTATTTCAGCCATATAGTCATACCTATATAGTTTGCACACAGTATAAGTAGTACTTGGAACATGACTACTTGCAATACACTAAGTGAACTGTTAACTTATTTTCATATGAAATGTGAGTTTAATGTGGTATCCCCAAAAAGAGAGATTTGGCTCCAATCTTTATAAACATTTCTGTGTAATGGGTCATCTCATCTCCATCCCTCTGGTCTCATTTTTCAAAAACTTTAGTATCTTTAGATGAACCCTGCATAAGTCCACTTTACCATAGATCTAAATATAAATTTCACACTTACACAGCTTGCATAGTCTCAGGCTATGTTCACACCTTGATCTCAGCCCTTACTACTCTGCCAAGAGGAAAGACAAAAGCCCAGTTCAAAGGAAAAGCATTTTTCCTTATATCCTAGAGCAGAACTGTCCATATCACACACCTGTTTTCCAACAGAATCCCCTGTGTAGTCTGATATGAACAAAAACAGAGAACAGGAATTTTTAAAATCCTCTACAGGAAGAGATCTTAATTGATCTACACTCAATTTAATCGCTGGCAATTGATCACACTTCTAATTCCAGCTAGTCATCTTAAAAATGGAAGCTGACAATTACTTAGAAGGTGAATGAACATTCTTTACCATTAATAATAATAGTAATTCCCACTAGAGGTGCTTAGTAATAGCTTTCTCACATGAAAAAGAGTATATATTTTTCTTTTTGTAAAAAATGTGTATCACATTAACGCCTGAACAAAATGCTTCAGCAAATTTTAACATTTTCCTCAAAATCTTTTAAAGACTTTAGAAGAAAATTAAAGGTATGTATGTATATACATATATATGACTATATGTTAATTATTTATGACTATCGTATTTCTTATAAAATGCCACCCATTCACAATTATGATAAAGGAAATTCCAAAATCTCTAAACTGTCTCTAAGACTGAAAAACTGTCTTTGTTTTCAATTAAATTTGAAAAGCCTAACTTAATTTTTGAGGTCTGATGGCAGAGCAATGATACTTAAGCCAATTAGGACTATAATCCATAAGAAAAATTCTACAGCTTAGTTTTTCTCTTACAATTATACTAATGATACAGTAACATCTTGTGAAATCAATTCCCAGTTTCATACACAAAGTTTTATCCAAACAAAAGTTATCCACAGAAATTATTTTCACTTTACTTCATAACTACAACCTTCTAAGTTTTGTTTTCTACCCGTAGAAGAGGGAGACAGATACCACAGTATGTAGTACTTCAGCACCTGTATGAGCTATTCATTTTTTCCTATTTGTTTCATCTTCAAATAGGTACAAACTGTATTTAATTCAAGATAAGTACTTTTTGCATATTTTAATTTAGTTTAAAAATAAGTATTTTATATATTTAAATTTATATTATATATAATATATTTTATATATTTAAATTATATATACAAATATATATAAATAATATATAATACATATTTATATATTTTTTATTTTTTGGTACCAGAGATTGACTCAGGACCTTGTGCTTGTGAGGCAGGTGCAGTGCCACTGAGCTAAATCCCCTACCTATATTCTAAAATTTTAATTAAAATTTTATTTAAAATTTCCAGTGAATTTAGCTTTGAATTATATAAAAATTCCTAGTCAGTCTTTTAAAGTATAGCGGCTTTCCAAAACTTTGATAGTAAAATTTTGATAATATAAATTGAGTAAACTTACTCATAACCTTTTGTGAAATTATAATTATTCATTTAAAGCAATATCAAAAGTAACATCTGTGCATACTTCCTCTAATGAGCATCTGTTGAAAACACATAAATACATGAAATGGCAGAAAAATCTCTAACAGAAGTTACATGCAGTACCTCTAAAATCTGTAAGGACTAGCAGCACCATGAGAATACATAATCTAAACATTAGAAAAGTCTAAATATATTCAGTGTTTAAAAGAGCCTATATTTGGGCTAGGGATATAGCTCAGCAGTGCAGTGCCTGCCTGGCAAAGCGTGAGACCCTGAGTTCGATTCCCAGTACCAACCCCCCCTCAAAAAAACCAAGAGTTTATTTTCCATTATAGTAATCAAACTCCTATCAAAATTTATCAGTACAAAAATAGCTTCACAACCTGCTGGTTTATATAAACATCTGTTCTCAAAATATGACAGCAGTTATTTATCAATATTGTACTGCATATCTGAGAATCATAACACTGTAACAAACAAAATGAAAACTTTTAGTTTTCAGTATTACATTTCAACATCACTGGACTATTTCCAAGAGAATGTTATGTAGTTTTAAATCTTTAAAAAAAACCCTATTGTTTATTATTTATAAGAAATAAGTACGTTCTAGAATTTCACACACCTGACACTATGAAGCAAACTACTCCCTGGAAGGAGACAGTAAAACTCTGTACTATATGTACCTGCTAGTATTAGTATCTACTTCACAGCTAATCTAAGACTACCAGCTCAAAGGCTGCCTTAAGACATCTGTGGGTCAGTGTGTTTCTATTCAATCCTAAAGAGGTAGTATTATTTAGGTTAAAAATAATTTTTAAAGAAAGAAATAGAAATTTAGATAAAACATAATAACATGTCCCCAAAGACATTAGTAAATATTTAATCTTCATAATCTACCTATTTCACACATTCCTAAACATTTAAAGCATTAAAGAAGTTGCCTCATTTCTTTGAGTACCTGCACTCCACCCTTGAGTGTGTCCTATATTTCTAAAATCTTTACCTAATAAATCATTCTCTTGCCTCTTAAAAAAAGTATACTAAAAGTATCAATTCATTGAAACTTATTCAATAAGAGTATTTTTGCATAGTTTATGACACAGACATAAAAGTATTGATTAACTCATGCATTTAAAATTTAGTTCAGCAGCATAATAAAAATATTAGACAGTAAGGAGTAAATGATTCAAGGTAACCTACAATGCCATTAAATTAGATTTAATATAAAAAGTTTTAACAGCTTAGTACAAAAGTTTTTAAACCTCAAAATTATCTTTTAAAAAGTATCTGTGGATGATTTGCTTTAAATTAATACAGTGGTAGAGGAGCAGGTCGGGTAGAGATGGAGTAATACTGGTCATTTTTTAATAATTGTTACAGCTGGGCATTGTGTTCATGGGAATCCATTATGGTATTCTGCTGTATATATATTTGAAAAATGTTATAATAAAAAATTATAAAATGAAATCTTGCTTTTATCTTCAAAGCTACGTAATAAATTTTGAAAATAAAACTTAAGAGAGTAAAGAATAAACTATAACTACATTACTAAAATTTTCAGGGCTAAATGAAAAAAAAACAAAGCTTCCTTTTGGTATATTAATGAATTAATGAGACTGAAGAATGAAATCTGAGTTTTAAAAAAGAATGGAAGTAGCTATTACTACAGTCAATTCATAATGAACTTGACTGACTAGATCACTGTTCCTTACGTTCTCAGTGTTTTTAACTTTTTTTTTTTTTTTGGTATCAGGGATTGGTTCTCAGTGTTTTTTAAGTACAGACGTTCTTGTGATTTTGCTCTGTATTTAGCAGCAAAATGGAATCAACCAGAACAGACAAATACTGGCAAAAATTTTTTGCTACTCATTCTTTTTTGTTAAATACTAAGGAAGGAAGACAAACAATCTAAATAACCCTTAAGAATGTAAGATTTTAATTGTCTTCCTTAGTCATGGAAAAAAGAACTGTATATCCAATTTAAACACTTGAGGGTTCAAAATTTAAATAAAATTAATTTTAATATTTTTGTCTCTAATTCATGAAACATTGATTATTTGTACCCAGGTCTCCTAGGATAGGAATATTTACAGACTTCCTGACACAACAATGTGCTTGTGTTGGGTATCTGACTGAAATATACTACTAGGTGACAGTACATAACTAGGGTCAAAATAGCTGAGATATTGACTCCAAGCTTTTGCTAATGAGCTATGTGAACTACGACACTTCATCTGTATTCTGAGATTTAGTCTTCTTTGTTTCTTAAACTTTTAACATTTTACACAGTAATCCAGGACATACTGCTGAATCAGTTTTTATTCTCCTTTTTGGTGGTGCTGGAATGGAATCTAGGGCACTGAGTATGCTAGGCAGGTACTCTACCACTGAGCTTCATCCCCAGTAACTAGCAGAATATTGATTAATATAAAAATCAAAACAAATACAGAGATTAAGTCTTCTAAAATTCTATAGTTGTGTTTCTTTTTGAAACAGGGGCTCACTCTGTAGTTTGGTCTGGCCTTGAACTCATTATGTAGCCCAGGATGGCCTTGAACTCATGGCAACTCTCCTGCCTCAGCCACCTAAGTGCTGGGATTACAGGTGTGCACCACCACACTTGGCCTTAAGTATTCTTAAAATAAGAAAACTCTAAGAGTACATAATATCTTTAACATAGTTAAAAGTTTAAATTGACCTGCTAAGCTTTATACTTAGAATTCTGTCAAATATCTCCAAGGCTAATCTATAAATTATAGTAGTCAAAGAAACTATAACTTCAAGCCAAAGTGATTCCTATTAAACTGCATAAACAGAGAGAAATCAGTTAGATGAACACCAATCCCAGGTAAGTAACGCCAAATACTAATGATCAAGAAAACAGTAAACATTTATAGAATTGTAGGCGTAGAAAGTAAACCAGAAATAGCTTTTTCGATGTTACATTAAAAAGTTTTTATTTCTAAATGTCACAGTATTCAATGCACAGGCTCAATTTAAGTGCTAAAGAAATCAAGTATAATTATGTTCAGTGGTGTTAAGTCTATTTATTAAATAGATATTTTAAATGTAACTTAATAGGAAGGAAATTTTTCCTTCTTTCAATGTAAGTAGTTTAAAAACTGCATATTAATTATGTTATTTTTTAAGAATATGATCTTTTGTAAGATTACAAAACAATTATAGTCATTGAAAAATGGATTAACAAATCATGTGAACAGTCTTCAAGTCAGAACTAGAAATTTTCTTGTGTTTAGCGTGAAATCCATTATAATTCCAAAATAAGTTTAACTATTTTATTCAAAATTACCATTTTAACCAACAAATTAGAATAGCTTTGTAGTCAAATCATTTTTTCTTGTTCATTCCAAAAACCCTTAATTTTCTTCTTCCTCAGCCTGATCATGACCCCTCAATGTTAATTTCTAATATATTTTGTAGCCCTAGTATTCAACAAATTTCAACCGAAGTACAAATTCTCATGAAAAAGAGAATTTGAAATATCTCACTTCACAAATCTTAAGAATCTGATTTTCAAAAAGTGGCCAGGGCCAGGGATTTAGCTCAGTGGCACTGTGCCTGCCTTGCAAGGTTCTGAATTTGATCCCAGGTACCAAAAAAAAAAAAAAAAAGTGGTCAGCCAGAAAAATGTTCAAAAGAAAATTTTCCTTAATTTTAATTAATACTATTTAGTGAAAAGCATTCAAAGAAGAAAAATTAACTTTAACATTTACATCCTAAAAACACCACAGTATGGCCAATAATTATTTTATCTGGTTTGCAACACACATTTCGGACAAACTAACCCTTCAGAATACCAAATTCTTTTAAAATTTGGAAGCAAGTTAGGCTTTACTTCCCACTGGTAAGCAAAAATAAATCTGCCATTAACATTAACCAGCTTATGCTGTAAGTTTATCTACTAATTGATTCTGTGAAATCACATGAGATCACCCTAACAGAATGTAATTTCAGAGTGGAAAGTCTATTTTTTTAAAAATACAACTTCTACCCCTTAAGAACAAACAAGAAAATAGAAACCAGGTTAACACAAGGAGCCCCTTAAGGGCCAATGTTAAAAAAAAAAAAAGGTTGGGGCCGGGGATTTAGCTCACTGGTTCTGCCACCTGCCTCACAAGCACAAGGACCCAAGTTCAATCCCCGGTACCAAAAAAAAAAAAAAAAAAGGTAGAGGGATTTATATTTTGTTTTGCTGAAAAGCAGTTTTTTTGTAATTAAATTAGATCAGTATTCCCTACTCCTTCTACACGGATAAAGGAAATGTTCGTTCCAGTTCATCTAGGCAACAATACTCAAATTAATAAAAGAACTCTGACCTTGAGAGTATCTGAAAACATAAAGCTTCCTTATTTATATATCTTACTTAATCATGATTGTGGAATTGAATCTGTACCTATGTGAAAATGGCAATGCATTCTGAGTTGGTTCAGCTCTTGGCTCTGAGTTCTGGGTCATATCAGGTGTTCTCTCATCATCTGTCCCATTGATACTTTCTGGTGTTAAAGGGGACTGAAGATCTCCACCTGCTGATTCCTTGAAAAGGGATGGGGAAGAAGAAAAGAGTTACATATTAGTTTAAGCACACAACGTAATCTTCAGTTTAAAACTGACTCTGATGCATCCTTTCACATGAACCAAATTTCCACTGAAATGTGATCTTCCTGCCTCAGTCTCCCAAGTAGCTGAGACATGTGCTTTCACCCAACAAGAAATAACTTTTTGAAGCAAAAGCAACTCACAGAAAAATTCACCAAAATATAATACAATTTAGAAATGTACACAAAACACATTTTAGATATGTACTTTTAAAAAGCTAAAAAACTTTTAGGTTAATGTAAGTAATGGTCCGAATAAAATATGCAAAGAATTTCTTCAGAAGAAAAATAAGATGGCACACAAACTCAAAATGTGATTTTCACTTTGAGGAAGAAGTAGGTAATGAGAGGGATGCCAAGAGAAAAGAATAAGGAAGGCAAAAGGGAGAATGAAGTCTGCAAAAAGTTTAATTTAAAAATAGTTTAAAGTTTTTGTTGTTTTTTTTTGGTGCCGAGGATTGAACTCAGGTCCTTGTGCTTGCAGGACAGGCAGCAGAACCGCTGAGCTAAATCCCTAGCCAAGGTTTGTTTCCATTTCTCCCTTCCATTCTTTTTTTTTTTTTTTTTTAAAGGAGGTGCATTTTGTTTATTTATTTTTTTGGTACCGGGGATCGAATTCAGGACCTTGCACTTTCGAGGCAGGCAGCGGAACCACTGAGCTAAATCCCCGGCCCTTCAAGTTTTTAATCTGCCTTACTTTTCAGTTCATATAGAGCTATTCAGAAAAGAAACCAGAAATACCTCTTTAAAATAGTATACATAATGACACTAGTGCATTTCAGCTTGTGTCTGGTACTCACAATGGACTTATTTTCTCAGAAAAATTCCTCTGATTTTTGGATGAATTAAGATTTCCCTAGCACAGTGAATTTATCCCTCTGGACAAAAAATGAAATTTAATATGAACTCAAGCTGGCACTTATTCTTGTGTCTGCCATCATCAGACTATCCAAATTTGGCACTAGGAATGAGATAGAGGGTCATATGATAAACTGTTAACCAGGGGAGGTGCTAGCAAGTAATGCTAATGAGTACTGCTAACCAGTAATGTGGTAGACCTGTTATAGTCCCTGGGCAATAGAACTCGACAACTGAAATATCTCTGCCAGAAGGGAAAATGAAAACCCAAGTGTCTAACAGTGTGCAAGGATGGTCATAATTTGTAAACTAGAGAGAATTCAAGACTTCTTCAAATAGAATATGATGAAGATAGGAAAATGTTTATAATCAGAAAAGATATGAGAATATAAAACAGTATCTAGGTTATAACATACTTTACATTTAAAATGCTATACATTAAATACTAGAAAGAAATAAGGAAAATATTAATTTCTTTTTGGGACTTTTGATTGTTATATGTATTTTATTTTATATTTAAATAGTTTAACTAGTAGTACCATATTGCTGTAAATTATATAAGCTATAAAATTATCAAGGATATGCTTTAATTCCAAATTATTTATCATTTTAATTGTCAATGAAACCTCTATTTTGACCTTTAATTTCATTCTTACTAAATCTTTCTCCAGAAACCTGTTTCCATTCACTGAGAGTCAACGCATGAATAAAACCTACAGTATATATGGCAATATAAAATTGTTTTAGAACAAAATCAAATTCTACTAAATGGGAATGGGAACAGTAATCAATAATGTTACTATTTAGTCAGTCGTGGATTATCTTAATTAGCCAGAAAAGATTTAAGCGGTCAGTAAAAAAACCCCATGAGATTAACAACTTCTGTATTAATAAATGAGGCCTATTTTTCTACAAAATAGGCCAAACCCAAGTAATCAAGGTTGACTGTCCAATCTGCTGAAGAGTTAAGTTGGCCAAGATTTGATTCAATAAAAATACTAGAAACAAATGATCTTATAATCAAAGAGAATAAGCAGAGATAGAAGCCAAGGATTAATTTAAGAATTTTCTGAAATCAGCTGACAAAGATGTGGGGGACATAAACAGATTAGGATCAAAAGATAGAGGAGAAGATGGGTAGCAGTGTGATTACTGGTTTTTCCTACCTTTTGAGGATTTTTTTCTCTTGTCACTTCAGAAGTAAAAATGAGGGCTGAGGTATAGGGCCTGGGAAAGGCATGAATTTCAATTCTACTGAAATGGGAAGACTGATCTCACAGGGAAGTTAGTAAAGAAAAGGAAGGGGAAGAAGGACTAAACATTGCAACAATTCCAGTATCTTAATGCAGCAAGTTTTTCATTAGAAAACTTAAAGATCAGCTAGCTTTAATTAAAGTAATATTAGATCATTAAAAATAAAGTCTACCCAAAGTATGTTTGAAAAAAACCTTATATTTGCTCATGAAAACAAGAAAACATTTTGATAGTACATAAAGGCATAAAAGAAAAAAACCTTTTTTCCTACCACATAAGTAACCAAAAAAACCACAAAAAACTCCAGAAGTTTTAGATATGCTAAAAATAGCACTGTGAAAATTTTTTTTAACATATTCTTAAATCTCTAGTTTTGACTTCTTCAATCTAAATTGTGTATTTTCTAAACATTCAACTTTATTATTCCTTTTTAAAAAAGCCACCCTATCCTTCTACAAAACAAACTTTTTATCTTTGACTCAAACATTAAAATAAAAAACTTGGGGCTGGGGATTTAGCTCAGGTTCCACTGCCTGCCTCGCAAGCACAAGGTCCCAAGTTTGAGACCCGGTACCAAAACAAAACAAAACAAAAACAACTTGGGGGTATATTTATTGAATTACAAACTTCTGAAGAAAAAGGGTAACTTCCCTTTAGGAAGACTCTTATGGTTGGCCATTTTTATGGAAAATACTTATGGAAAAAATTATTAAAATATCTTCTTTGAGATATACATACATACATACATATGTGCGTATCTCTCTATATACACACTGTATAAATAAACCAAAGTTGATAAGAAAACAGAAAAAAGCAAAATACAATGTATAAATATAGATCTACTGAACCTTTCTATTGCCTTTACATCCTATTTTGAGTCAGTATAATTGCTCATATCTTACTTTGTTTCTCCAGCAACCCCTGCCCCCCATAAAACAACCTGCAATCACAAAAAGAAAATGACAGTCAACATAAAGAAAAAAATATTCTTGGAAATTAAAATCTGAGAAACAAGGAAGTCAAACCTAACAGATGGGACTATATTATTAAAAAGAAGCCTGAGCACAAATGTAAGATTCAGGAAGGGGTTAAGAATTCTCTTTTCCTATCACTTATGAAATGGCAAGAAAGCCAAAATATGAGTCATATTCTGAATTGCATGGAGAAGAAATGAACTTGGACCACACTTGGGGGCCAGACTCCAGCATGCTATCACTACCTATTCTAGAAATGAAGGCCAGATGGGAGCCACAGGCAGTGCCTCCCTTTCCCCTCTAGACTCAGCACTGCTACACCTGCCACTTAATTCCAATGAAGGCTGAAACAGTTTTCCCTTTTTTACTCAAGTAAAAGAGCTCTTTTGAGGGCTGGGGATGTAGCTCACTGTTGCCCCACCTGCTTGGCAAGCACAAGTCCTGAGTTTAATCTTGGGTACCGGAAAAAGAAAAAAAGAGAGCTCTTTCTTTATCATTAAACAAACATTCATGGAAGACTCATTCCATTATAGATTTTTATACTTACTACCCACAGTTGAAATAAGCACACATAATACAGTATGTACTATTATATAATATCATATGTTACTATGTCAGAAAAATGAAATAAAAATCTAATAATATCACACTCAGTTTTCTTTGCAAATGCTAAGGTTCTATGTAAAGGGAGGGGGGAACCCCTGGAAATTGCAGACAACTATCAGTATAGTTTATATAAGAAAGATAGGGGAGAATTCCAGTCAACAGATCATATTCAAAGGCTTTACACAGTGTTGGTGAATAAATGCTATATTACTGAATTTTATAAATTTTAAAGTAAGAAATTAAAAAAAAAACCTATCCCATTAACTGACTTTTTGATTAATGGATCAACTACTAGTTTTGATTCGAACAGAGAAGAAAGTCTGTGCTGTGCGACCCCCTGTCCTCCCAATCTATCCCACTCCTCTCCTACCTGCGCCCGCTCTTCAACCTCATGAAGACTTACTGAAATCTCTTGCCCCTCAGCTTTGTGCTACTTTTTCAGGCTCATCCTGACTTTAATTCTTTCCATCATAACCCTTGCTCAAGTGTCTAAAATGAGGAAGTGGCTAACTGTGCTCCAAATGCCAGACTCCTTTCATTTCAAGCCAGTAGTATCAATGTCTGCTGAAAAGATGTTAGAAATGTATGTATTGAACACTCCCACCCCAGACCTATTAAATAAGAAACTCTGGAGGTGAGATTCAACAATTTGTATTTTAGCAAGTCTTCCGGGGAATGCTGATGCAGGTTGCATACAATTAAGGCATTTGTATTTTTCTAGATAACTATTATGTGCCCATATACTATTTTAAAGCTATATATCATTATCTTCACCATTACAACCACATCACCAGCCATAGTTGTCAACATTTATTGAGCATTTACTATATGCTAAGCATTCTCTAATCCTCAATGAATTCTCACAATAACCTAGTAAGAACATACTATTCTTATTTTTCTCCCCCTCCTTCTTTTCCTAGAACATATTGTTCTTATTCCAATTTTACAGTTGAAAAAATAGTAACTTACCTAAATTCATAAAACTACCAAGGATTAGAGCCTCTGTTATTAATCATGACCTGACACTGACATTGTCATACCAATCCCTCTTAACAATTCTATAAAATAAGTAATACTCATGTTACACATGTACAGACACATTTAACGACTTTTTCATGATCACAGGATTTATGTCTAAATTTATGTGATTTGAAAACTCATCAACCCCCTCCCATACACACAAACTTTGCAATGCTTGGGACAGAACACAGGGCCTTGAGCATGATAGACAAAGTAGTGTACCACTGAGCTACATCCCCAGCTCAGAAGCTCATGTGTTATATTCACCTTAAATAAAAAACAAAAACTATGGCCAAGTGCCTATTATCACCAATTATTCCACTTAAGCAACTATTTATTATTCTATTGAACCTCTACTGATGAATTCCTCAATAAATCTATTTTTTTGGGCAGAGCATTAATTTAGCAGATTGAATCAAACTAGGGAATTTTGAGTAGAAGAGAAGTTGTCAAGGGCCATACAACTCAAATGAAATATAAACATTAATTTGTCACACAGAGGGGGATGATGAAGTAAAAGAAATGAAATAAATATCTTTTCATAATATTCCCTCTGGCTTCTGTACACTAACAATAAGACTTCAAAATGTTTGAAAAGATAAATTAAGGTCCATATATTTTGATTTTCTAATGCTAATGAACTTAAGAAATTTATTTTTTCACAACAACTTCCAAATATAACCATCTTAGCTGGATGTGGTGGCGCATGCCTGTAATCCAACTCCAGAAGCTGAGGACAGAGGATCACCGAGAGTTCAAGGCCAGCTTGAATTACATAATGAGATCCTGTCTCAGGAAATAACCATTTTTGCTATATTCATTTTTTCTATATTCTTTTGATGAAAATAAACGCATAAAAAGATTCCTTCCACTAATCATGAGCAAGTATCTTAAGAACTTGTAATAGCTCACAACTAATTAAAAATTTGAATTATGATCAGACAAATGGCAACTAAGGACAATGGCAAAGCTTAATCCATTACAATTTTATTAAAATCCTGAGTATACTCTTACTGAATGTGTTGTTTGTTTCATCTTCTTATAATAATAAAATCACCTGAGGAATCAGTGCTCCCAACATGTACTTAATTATAAGTGGGCTTCTCTGCTGAAGTCTCACTACACTATCAGAGCACTCAGAGAATGCAGATTCAAGAGAAGTTTCAAAATGATCATTGACCTCATTCCAGGTCACTGCAAGTACAGAGTTGTACTGGAGTTTTGGCTTCAATCCAGAGTTAACTTTCAGTCTGTCACAAAATATGTACTTCAAACTTTAAAAAGTTATCCTTTTCTATTAAAAAATCAACTCTTTTTTTGTATTTTACCAAGTACAATTGGATGCTAGGGGTGGGGAGTGACCTGAAAAACAAATAATTTTCTAAACTGTTCAACCATTTCGCTATTCATTAAACTCCAAGGCAATTCTTATTTATCTCTTCAAGAAAGTTCCACATACATCTGCTACTGTTGACATTATTCCAGATTTGCAGCATCTGACTCTTTTTCATAAAAGCTACAGCATACATATTAGAAACAATTACTATGGAGGACACAAAACAAAGCTGGAACCTACTCCTAAGACTGAAATTGAAATAAAAAATTAATTTTAGGAAAGCCTACTATTAAAAAGCTAAATAATTAGCATTCTATATGAATAATATATTAAAACCTTTGGAAAAATTACTGAAATGTAAGTATTTAATGAGCTTTATTTGCAGATAGAAAAATTCTAATTATTTATTAAAAGAAAATTTGACGGATACTTTTATAAAATCAATAAACTTTGTGCCTCGGTGCTAAGTATAAAATAAGATGTTTTAATTTTTGTGCATTTGAATGTCATGTAGAACAACACATATTTTAGAAAATTTTTCGGTATTTTATAACATTTTGGCATTTTAAGAACACCTTCTGGTCAGGGAGAAACTATCTCTCTCCCCAGGGTACCAAATTCTTATAGATATCCAGGTCTGAATGTAGAGCACATCTCTGCTTTCCAATTAGCCAGCCTACAGCCATACTTCCTGTTCAGCCTGTATACTTTGGAGATATTCCTTTGCCTTAATCACCCTGAAGTGAAATTATTCAAACCAACCAATCTGCCTTCAATGCCCCTTTGCCTTTCCAGTGGAAATCCCAATAAAGGCTCTACCGTGACTTTCCCTTTGCTCCCGCTTTCCACTTCCTGACCACTCCTGAAATGTCCCATGTGGCTCTGCACAGAAATACATGCCCAGTTTCTGGGGCCTGTGAATATGCTAACATTTTTTGTTTTCCTAACCCTCTCTTGTGGCTTCTCTTGTGGCTTAACTGTCTGACCATCACCTAAAAGGACAGGGAACACAAACAGGCCAATCTGTGATCTTTGTATACTTTTGTTTGTAAGTTGTTATGTACATTAAATACTAAATGAGTAAATATTAAACTGAATTTTAAAAATATTCTTGTAGACACTGACATACAGAAATCTTTCTCTACCATGAGAGATAAACTAAAGAAATCTATCACTATGTCCACTTGGGAAATTAATTTTGCCATTATTTTCCCAAATTTAACTAACTCTGGCATAAACGATGCCATCTGAAATGAAAAGCCACACAAATAAAAACAGGAGCAAAACACCTACCTGTGAAGGTGTACTAGTAAGTTCCATCTTCTCCTGTGATTTCTCCTTTGCTAGCCGAGCAGCTTCTTTAAATTCCTGAAACTTTTCTGCAAACTGAAAGGATAAAGACTACATACATTAATCAAATAAGCAGTCATAGTGCCCACCTTTATCTTAATTTGGTTTCATTTTTGAATAACTGACTCTTTTTTTTTTTTTGGTACCGGGAATCGAACTCGGGTCCTTGCACTTGCTCAGCAGGCAGCGAAACCGCTGAGCTAAATCCCCAGCCCTTGAATAACTGACTCTTACACAAGCAACATAACCTCCAGAGCAACTGTAACTTGTAACATGAATATGATAGAGAAAGAAACCTAACGCTAAATATTTGTTGTCCGTAAAGTACTATGACAAGTCTCATTCATCACTGTATAGTGAAGTAAGAACTGGGTGTCAGAAATCTTACTTATTTATATACCTCCCTGGTTGTTCAGAAATATTACAACGACCAAAGTAGAGGTGGAATCAGTAAAGAGAGGCATAGTATGTTTTGTTTATCTGAGAAAATAGAATTTCTTTTTTTTAATTAATTTTATTGGTAAAAAAACTGAATTTCTTAAGTATGCATATTAAAGTACTGAGAAAATGCTTTTAGACATTACTAAGATATAAACTCATATAAGGCATTTTATTTTCAATATTACAAATAATAGAAAGGAAAGAAGGGAAAGGAAAAATTACGAGAAAAGGAAAAATGGAAACAAAGTCTTTGTAAATAGGGAAGGGTGGAGGGAGTGAAGGGAGAACAGAGAATGGGGAAAAAATGAGAACCAAGATACATCATGTACAGGAACAAGTACCCAATGATAAATGTAAATGTATGGTGTACCTAAAATGTACCAATAAAAGAATTTAAGGAAAAAATATAGTAACATACTATTATCACCAATATACAACTAAAAGTTAATTGCTCAAAAATTTTAAGGAGCTAATATATACCTATACTACTGATAATTTTTTTTCTTTGTTTTTTTTGTTGTGGTTTTGTTTTTTGGTACCAGGGATCAAACTCGGGACCTTGCGCTTGGGAGGCAGGCACTGGAACCACTCAGCTAAATCCCCAGCCCACTACTGCTAATTTTTATATCCTTAGTTTTCAGCAAAAGAAAAACATAATGGCTTCAGTTTTCATAACAAACACAATTTAGTAAGCATACTTGCTCATATCAGTCACCATTACATGATCATGCATTTCTTCACGATGCTTCCATGCTTGTTTTGAAAGGCTTTATTTATAATTGCCTTCAGAACATTCTCCAAATACTTTCTCCAATCCTCCAAATCCTCAAATGCTTTAACTCACACACGACTTTTATAAAACAAACCTGAATGTTTACATGCTTGCTTCATTTATGTAAATGATTATAAATTCCTTTGGATCCCCTAGTTTGAAAAGCACCAAAATTGGTCTTCAAGGTAGTTTGAAAAACACATCATGATTTTGTCACGTCTGAATCAACACATTCTGAACAGACTAATGTCACTTCTTACATAAACAAATTAAGACATCTCCAAGAGTGTATGCACTGTTTTCCAATATTCAATCTACCCCCAAAATGCTATGGTTCATGACAGGAATAAACTAGTTAAAGCACATGCTAACTTTACAGAGGAAAAAATTTTCTTGAAAAATAAAAGCCATTCCCAGAAAAAAATCAAATAAGAACAGACAGCATGATTGACAGAATGTAATAAGTACTCCTTTCCTACATTAGCTAGCTGCTTAGTAACTTGAAAGATGTAATGAAGAACTTAATTTATACTCTAAAGTACTTGAGCCCCAAAAGCATTTCATGTAAATTTATTTGATAAGTCAAACCACAATTTATTGTGTTACAAAGTCAAGATACTTTACAAGTGAAATATAGTTTAGTTTTTTTGCTATAGACTTTAATGGAAAATTTCAAAAGAAAAATTGTAAAAAAGTTCTGAGTAACGGCAAAAGTATAATAAACATAATTTTCCAATGGTATTGTTTATTAAATGTCAATGTTCAACTGGATGCCTGTGTTCTTATTATGCTGAGATACTCTGAACCTAAAACTCAAACCTATACCACAATTCAAGAAATATATTCCGAGAATAAGACATACACAAAGGAAACTAAGTCAACTAACACTTGTTTGTTTTTCGGCAGAGATTAAAGCCTGGGCCTCACATAATGCTAGGAAAGTGCTCTACCACTGAGCTACATTACAATTCACACTTACTTGTTTTAATCATCTTCCAGAGAATGATTTATAATGACAAAGACAAAAGTTAAAATAGTCTTAAAATTGAGCTTTAAACTATTAATTTATATAAAAAGATAACAAACACTTGAAAATATCAATGTTAAGGAACGTTTACAACTAAACTAGAAAAAAAACAAAGTGGACTATTTCAACTACCAAACTATCTAGTTATAACTTCAAGTCAATAAAATGTTCACAGAAGTGTGAAATTTTTTAACAAAATTCGGTTTAGAAACCTGAGTAATTTCTATAATAAGACACCTTAAAGTTTAATGAAAATAATAACAGTATTTATCTACACGATTCTGATTATACTCTATACTTGAACAATTTCAACTCTCAAGCTACCATATCCTGTCTATAACAAATCACACATAAAGTGTTTGAATGTGGGGTTAGCCCTTTAACAGAACACGTCAAACACAGATTTTAGTGTAAATCTTTAGGTCTGGTGGGCATAAAATCTGAACAGCAAAGTGAGTAATAATCATCTAGATCAACATTTTGTATCCTGAGATTGTCTTTTCTCTCTTCTTATACTCCTTCTGTGTAACATCCACCAGAATTCAAGGTGCTGCTTGTGTGAACAGCAAGTGCATGGCTTTTGCTTATGGCAGGACAACTGTTTTATTTCCAATTTTATCTTGCTGATGTGCCACATTTTACTGGCCTTTGTGGCCAGTCATTCACTTGGTTAGTATTACCCAAGAATTATTCATGATGTCTGTTTGATTTCAGTCTGTATTGCATTAGAAGTTTTGGAGTACTCTACAACCAATTTTCCCTAAATATAAAAATTTATGCTGGGCATGGTGGCACATGCCTGTGAAATACCAGCTCTCTGAGAAGCTAAGGCAAGAGGACAGAGCAAGTTCAAGCCCAGTCTGGGCAACTTAGTGACTTAGCAAGACCTTTTCAAAATAAAAAATAAGAAAAGAGCTGGTGATATAGCTTAGTAGAAAAGCCCTGGGTTCAATCCCTAGTACAAGAAAAAAAAATTGTAATAATAATTTATATGTGCCTAGTATTATATCAAAAAGCTTAAGTCTGTATCACTATCACCTTCAGTTTTCACAATTTAGAAGAGCTTGGTATCTGCCTATCTTGTAGACGATTTCCAATGGAGAGTGCTAATCTCTGGGCAAAATCCCTTCTAAAGTGATAATCTCTATCTTTTATTTTCTATCATACAAGTATTAACCACACAAGTCCTTCTCAACTGATGATGACTGTTCTTAATGTGTACAAGACATTTCTCATGGGACAGAGGATCCAATGAGCTCTTGCTTCTTGCTCTAAAGTCTCAGTTGTTTTGAGAATATTAAATAAATTCCTCCACTATTTCATACTCTCCACTTGCTGTTATATATTTAAGACATATGAATTGAAGATGAAGATTTTCACTCAGATCTTACGATTTAACTTACTTTTGAAAGATGATGCTCAGAGGAGAATCCTAGTCCATAAACAGTGTTTGCGCGGCTATCGGCCCACTGGCCAAACTTCTGAGATGTTTTAGTGAATGTCATGTTTGGGGTAATAGTGCTATTTATTATTGCCTGAAAAAGAAAAGAAGTGTGAGAAATCAGTCAAAAAAGAAGAAACAGGCATTTGAATAAAGAACCATTTAGTTACATAAAAGTTGGGTATCACTAGTAAGTCAAAATGTTAAATATATAGATTATGGAAGAAATAGTTTCTACCATTTTAAGTGACAATATGGAAATGCAGTGTCTAAAAAAACTATAAAATGGTACTCTCCATCAAAAATTTCAGTATCTAATACTCAAAACAAGTATTCCTAGAATCCAAAAAAAATTTAGTTTTTAATGTGGCCAGATTCTTCCTTTTGAGTGTTTAGGATTAGTATTTATTAATTTTGGATGCTACTCACTGGAAGCAAATAGGCCTTAGTCTTTTTTTTTGGTACCGGGGATTGAACTCAGGACCTTGCGCTTGTGAGGCAGGCACTGGAACCACTGAGCTAAATCCCCAGCCCAAGACCTTAGTCTTCATAGTGTTTAAATATTTAAAGTAGGGTCTCATTCTCCAAAGAATCTTTAATGCATAATTTCTTAGAAAACTAGTATTTCAGCAACATTATTAAATATTAACTTTAGTGATCATGATAGATTTCAACTATTATAACATTAATTCATGACATCTCTCAGTACTAGAAAAATAGACAATTTATGTTTAGTTGGTTAGTCTAAGGCCCTCTAAAATATGATTCTCATAATAATAAAAAGATACATGTTATCAAATCCCAAAGCAGTCATCTAGTAAACTATTATTAAATGTGGAGTGGAAATCAAGTATTTTCAAAACAAAGCTAAATTTGTTTACCAGATAAACAACAGTATTAATGTAAAATATTTATGAGCTATGCATGTATGGATAAGTTATGGTCAACTGCCTTACTAAAGAAGACAATAAAACAGAAATTGGTCCCTTTCTTTCTCTCACAGAAAAGTAGATGTGTTGTCTATTATTATGAGAGCCCATATCCTCAGTGAAAAGTTATATATTCATTCTTATATAGCTTCCATACCCTTCAAAAAAAAAAGCTTCTTCCAGCCTATCATTTTATATGTGTAAAATGTGTCTAGCCACTAATTTGTAGGGCTATCATCAAATGAAAGACTAAATGAAAAAACTATTCACAAATAGCAAGGGACCATTCATTTTATTGAACTTTTTTTTCACAAATACCTATTACATGCCAAGCACAATTCTATGTTTAAGAGAGAGGCAATATAATTATGGACTTTATTCTAAGAGGAGTCAGCCAATGCACCAGTAAATAAATAGCTGACAATTTATTGGCCATGTGAGGGTAGCCCCTAAGACCAGGATGTGATAGGGTAGAAGGTGAGCTGATAAAGACTACCTGACACTGCTTAAGATATGATAGTCATTAGTGTTCTCTGAGGAACATATGATCTGCAACCTGAGTAGTATTTTCAAGGAGATACAGGGCATTTTTACATGAGATGCTAATAACTCTCAGAAAGTAGGGTAGCAACAGATTTTATAGGCACCTAAGAAAGTTGATCAGTGTGCTGCTGGTCAGATGGTGTTTAACTACTTCAAATGAACATCTCTCTTCTTTGTTAAAGAGTTCCGAATAATCTCCACTTTGAACCTTTCCTAGCCTCTATATTACTTGTTCTTTAGTAACTGAAGAAAAGCTTAAAAAAAAAAATCCAACACCTAAATGTCTATTTCTTAGATTCTTTGAGTAGGAGGCTACTATGAATTCTTCTAAAAGAAAAATTTTAGTGCTTAAAAATAAATATGACTCTTATTCCTGAACTTCTTGTACTTTTACAGAAAAATGTAAAAATGCTTTGCCATCACAGATCATGTAGTGTCCCGTCTTGCCCATACCAATATCTCAGCAGCATGATCAGAAAACCTTAAAGCAAACACTGCATACACAGGACAGGCACTGAACACTCCTGCTTACCAAAAAGCAACTATTCATGTTACAAAGTGCTGTAATCACAACTGAAGACACTCATGAAATAGAACTCAAGAGCTGCTTCAGAAAGTGGCAAGAATGACGGGATAAGTATGTTTGAAGTGAGGAAGAGTATTCTGAAGGCTATTAATGCAATATGTCTTTTTCTGTGATAATTTTTTATTTAAACACTGTTATAGCTTGTATCTAGATGCTGCCTCAAAGCCTCACATGGTCATAGGTGGGGCCTTTCAGGGGTGGCTGGATCTAGGGTGGGTGTGTGATGCTGGAATCTAGGATGTGATGCTGGGATTGATTCACGGTTCGATGCTAGGATTAAGGCTGTTCCACCCCGGATATGAGTGCTACCCTCACTAAGGGTGGGCAGCCTGGATAGAATATAAGGAACAGAAGAAAGAGGGTTGCTGCTTGTTGCCTTCCGCTTTGTGCCTGCCATGAACTGTTTCTCTTCTGCAATGCCCCTCTGGTATGCCATGCTGCCTTGGAGCCAGCCAACTATGAAATGAAAAACTGTGAGCCAAATAAACCTTTCCTCCTAAAAAAAAAAAAAAAAAAAAGTGCTGAAGCTAACAGCAATCATTTAGAAAAGTAGCCAGACAATGAAAATTTGATAGAAAATACAACTCTGCTACAGAAGATAGATTTTGTTGAAAGAAACAGTATAAAACTTTTTCACAAGTTATTTAAGATTCTAATATATTCAGAAGTGGAACAGCCAAAAGCAATAGCTCATAATGCTTCAGAAGGAAGAATACACAGGATTATTTAATTATCAACTTTTTCTTTTTGATAATAAAGTATTTTAATCTGGTGAAGGTTAGTTAGCAACTAAAAGCTATTTAATCATTTCCACAGTTTTTTTCCTTGGACATGGACTACTTCAGTAGATCTTTACTTTTGTATACCATTTAACCTTCTATCTAATAAAATTGCATTTCAACTGTAGTTTGGACCAAGAGACAAAACAGATTACAGAAATTAAAGGTTCAAGTGAAGGGAAAAAAAATCAACATTCTAAAGCCTGAGATAATATGTTGCTTTTCAGGAAGTCAGTTACAAGATATACAGAATTATTCTTCACTAAATAACGCTTGACAGAAATCAATTACTATTTCTCAAGTCCTCCAAGTAAAAATGAAGAGGGCCGCGGATTTAGCTCAGTGGTTCCGGTGCCTGCCTCGCAAGCGCCAGGTCCCGAGTTTGATCCCCGGTACCAAAAAAAAAAAAAAAATCATAATGAAGAGGATCAGTTATTCAATTAATACAGGTTAGTCACTTATGTACAAGACACAAAGTACAAATAGCCTCTGAGGTTGTAATTTAATTAAAAAGATAAGAAATGAGCACACTGAAACATCAGACTAAAAGCTTATCATTAAATTACCTTTTATTTCTAAAAGGAATACCTACATAATATGCATATACATACACATACACACATACACACACACACACACACATATATATATATACACACACCTATATGCTATCTATATAATATACTACCTGTAGAAGGTAGTACATAATAAACTAATTTAATACTACTAATAGCAAGCGTTTGTACAGTGACTAGTATCACACTTTGTACTTTTGCTTAAATTACCCTTCACAACAATGCTATAATGTAACAATGGAGGTATTTTTCTTAGGTCCCTTCTACAGATGAGAAAACTGAAGTTAAACACATTGCTCAAGATCATATGGCTAGTAATAGTGGAGAAAAATTTAAATGTGACAGTTTAGCTCTAGATTCTACTCTTCTATACTGCATTGCAAAAATCTGGGGGTGGGGGTTTGGAAAGGCCACAAGGCTTCAAGAAAGCTTGAAGAAAAATTGGAACCTCATCTTTCAACACTATCCAGAATCTGATGCTTGAAATTTCTTAAATAAAGAAAAAAAATTTAAATAAAATCAGTTATATGAAATTTATTGAAGATAAAATAGATTTTTCAATACTGAGGGTGTGGTTCGGTGGCAGAAAGGTCACTTAGCATAGGTAAGGCTCTGGGTTCAATTTCTGGTAATGCTGGTGGGTGAGTATTTTTCTCCCTTCTGAAGGATATATTACTTATCAGGCACTAAGTGCTTTATAGGTATTAAGTCTTTTAATCCTTACAACTATCAGTTAGAACAAGGTGGCTCAGAGAATCAATTTGCTCAAAGTCAAAATATTCAGCAACTGGTGGCACTGAAAGTTAAACCCAGGCGGTCCTTGCTCTTAAGTCTTATGCCATCTGCTTCTCCTAAAAATAAAGCCTTAGGCTTTCTGTCCTTATGCTTCTTTTCAGAAAAGGGTGTCCTGCTTTAATAGTGATATTGACAGACTTCCTATGATTTGGGGATTCTGAACTGCCTACTAGTCTACAGAAGTTGCTATGGCTTGGATATGATTATCCCAGGGTTCACATAACTAGAAGGAAGCAGTGTGGAACCTTCAAAGGTGGACAGAATAGAGGGGCCTCCAGCCTTTAGGGTGTGATCTTGGAAGGTAGTTTTCATGAGGCTCTTTGAGTTCTTGTGAAAGGATTTTTATAAAAGAAGCAAGTCCAGTACCTCAACTATCTCTGCTTCCAGTCACTCCATGTGCTTCCACCATCCTTTTATAAATTTTTTGGCATGCCGTTTGGATGTTCAGCCTCCAAAACTGTAACTAAATATACCTCTTTCTTCATAAGTACCTGTGTCAGGTATTTCGTTACAGTAATGAAAAAATTGACTAATTTGGAAGTATATCTGGAAAGAATTCTAGGTCCTAGTATTTGAGATTATGTCTATTCTGTTCACCACTATACTCCTACTATCTAGCATATGGCCTGACAAAATATTTTGGCTTATAACTCAATATAAGAAGGTGGTTAATCCAAGTAATTTAATGAACAAAAACTGTTGTTAACCTAACAATCAGGTTTTTTTCTTAAAAATTTTTCAAATTAGGGCCAGGGATTTAGCTCAGAGGTTCCAGCACCTGCCTCGCAAGTACAAGGTCCCAAGTTTGATCACTGGTACCAAAAAAAAAAAAAATTTTTTTTTTTTCAAATTAGCTGGGCATGGTAGTAACCATCTGTAATCTCAACATTTGGGCAGCTGAGGAAGGAGGATGGTGGGAGTTCCAAGGCCAGCCTGAACTACATAGTGAGACCTGGTGTCAAAAAAAAAATTTTTCAAATTCATAAGGAAATTTTTATTTGAATGAAGATAGAAATCTGAAAAAAACCAAATAGATTACTTAAAGTAAATGTAACTTACCTTTGAGCCATCTAAACTGATTATCCTATACACATTTCTTGTGCTGTCATAAAAATAAGACACAGTAACTGCATGCTTGCTGGTGGGTACCCAGTTCTTCTTTGTATTTGGGTCAATCTGGAAGACATGAGCTCGAGTGCTGAAGATAGGTTGCTCCCTGCAGGGGAAAAAAGAAAATGACAGAATGAAAGCAGCCAGTTTAATTCCACTAGATGAGAACACAAAACTGTAAGGATGATGCTTAGCCAACAATTCCCACATACCCTCAAATAAGAAAAACTTTCTTTCAATTGTGAATATTTGAAGTATTCAACAGTAAGTTTCTTTGAAACAATTAAAAGTCCATTCTGGTTATTCACATATTCTATATACATGAATTCACTTACTCTCTAAAATTTATCTGTAACCCCTCAAATTAAATGTTTATCGCATTTTCTTAGTCTTCTGTAGATAGCCAAAGAGCAGTGAAAAACCACGAATTGCTGGTATTGTAGGTACATTTCCATCTGAAGTTGAATAAGATGATAGATACTCCACTTTCCTGTTCTAGCATTCATAATATATAACCAAGTGTCCTTTTCAGTCTGTTTAGCACCATGCTTGCTTTGGATTTTTGTGCTTATTGTTAGTGCTTTTGCTGTTTAAAATGGCTCCTCAACATTGTGATGAAGAAGCGTTCCTATGTGCTGTCTGTTCCTAGGTGCGAGAAATCTGTGTTGTGCCTTATGGAAAAAAAAATGTGTTAGACAACTTTCATTCAGGCATGAGTTACAGTGTTGGCTAATGATATATGTTAAAATATGAGGGCTTTAAGCAGTAAGAGACATAAAACAATGCTATGTACTTATGGTTGACAAAAGTGCTATGGCCAGAGGCTTGTAAAAACATAACCCTGTAGATTTCCTAGGAGAAGTGGTTTAGTATTTACTAATTTAGGGTTCCTGGCACCTTTATAGATCAGAAGTGAATAATAAGAAAGAACTATATTCTGTTAAGATACACATATCTTATATTTGACCCTCACAAGGTTAATAGCTTTTACCGTTAACCACATTATCCTGGTAATAGATAAAATAATCTACTCGGGAAGTTTACATTCAACATTACATGCACATACTATACTGAAAAGTATACAGGAAACAAAGTTGCTCAAAACCACTAATTTTTTTTTTAGATTAGGCTTTAAAGGTATGAGATTTAAAAACTCACAATTTAGAGAACTAAAGCAAAAACATATATTAAAAATACTGTTACAAAATTTATTACAGTATGAAAAACAAGCATGAATTAACTACATCTAACAGAAGCTTCACAATGCAAAATTTTCCAAGTTCTAAATAAAAACTTTTGGAAAGAGCATTTATCACTTACTTTATTGCTGTTTATTTTTCCCCAAATAATCTCATCTCTCTTTTTACTACATACCACTCTTTTTTGAAGCAGCTCAAGATCCTAAAGAGAATTTTAATTGGTAATAATGTTTATAATTAAATTCAAAATTTTTAATTTAAAGAATTTAAAATATTTTTATTTTTTTCTCTTTTTTTTTTTGGTATCCAGCATCGAACTCAGGTCCTTGCACTTGCGCAGCAGGTGGCGAAACCACTGAGCTAAATCCCCAGCCCAAAAATATTTTAAAAATAGTAACTTTAAAGAGGAAAGGAAAGTAAAGAAATTCGGAAAATAGTTAAGGCAAATATGGGTCCTTTGAAAAATGACTCATCAAGTTAATAATGATGGGCTAGCTGCACAAGTCTCTGTCAGTCCTTAGAGTGGGGTATGGAAGAGAGGGGCCTTCCCAGAAGTAACGTGGCTCTTGTCCAGTTTTTTTCTTGACACTTTCCTTTTAAAGAATTTTTTTCTTTTCTTTTGGTACCAGGGATCGAACTCGGGTCCTTGTGCTTGTGCAGCAGGCGGCAAAACCACTGAGCTAAATCCCCAGCCTTTCTTTTTAAAGGAAGTGATACATTTTGTGCTTCACCCTACAGCATGAAGCAGGAAGTCATCTCTTCTTGCTTGACCACTGTTATATATGGATTCACTTAACAAATGAGTATTGTGCTAGGAAGAAGAATTCTGAACTGGGAGATCCCATTCATTTCCTCTTTCCCATCCTCAGTCCCTGACCTGCAGTGAGGCTGGTTCTGTAATTTGATGCTTCCAAACACCCAACAGCCCTTATTTTTCTTCTTTACCTTTCAATTAAATTTCCATGCACATGCTGTTGTTGAGTAGACTGGCTACTTCCAACTAAGGTAAATCTAGTCACACACAATGCTATTAAGGTAGATAAGGAAGGGAAGTGATGCTTCACCAACTTTGTGAATTTTTTGCTTTCATTTGATTGGGGGTAAATTTCTAAATAGTGCAGTCTGGTGAGTATAGGAATGTGTTCTAATAAACATTTTCTAAAAGACTAAATTATTAAAATATTAATATTGCTTTCACAAACATTCTGTGACCAGTTAACAAATCTCTAGTCAATGGAAATGCAATGTTTTGAGTCAACGGAGATTCTCCACATATTAACTCGTCCAATTTAATCCACACAATTTAATTCTTTTTAGAATAAAAATCTTTTAACTAGTTAACATATATGCAAACAACACAAGACTATCAACTAAATGTACAGCTTTCTTCAATTATCTGCCAAGTAAACTGGTTTCTCAAAGAATATTATAATTCAAGATTTCTGTTGTCAAAAACTGACTCATCAAAGTCTAGATGATAAAAACTAAAGAAATAACTCACTACAGAGACAGAGAACAGAATTCCCAGAAGTAATGAGAATGCTACTACATCTGATAGGGCATACTAGTAGATGATTCAAACTTTTATTGAATATATTTATTACATGAAAAGAACCAGGATGGAGGCTGGGGACGTAGCTCAGTGGCAGAGCAACTGCCTAGCATGCAGAAGGTCCTAAGTTCAATCCCCAGCACTGAATGGATGGATGGACAGATGAATAAATAGAACCGGAATGGGTCCCTTTCCTTGAAAGGTTCAAATTGAGTTGGGTGTGGTAGCACACGCCTATAATCCTAGCACTCTGGAAGCTGAGGCAGGAGGATTGCCACAAGTTTGAGGACAGCCTGGGCTGCATAATGAGTTCAAGGCCAGCGTTGAAGTACAGAGTGAGACCTTGTCTCAAAAAAACAAAACAACAAAACAAACAAAAAAGAAAAGTTCAATATGATGAAAGACAGATACGTTAACAGTAATATACTCTTCACCATGACTGATTGTCTGAAAATAAGTGACTAATGGAGAAACCAATGCCTGATGCCTAGGGAGAATTTAAAACAAATTATGGCACTATGAGAAGAGGGCACAGTATATTGTTGTGTGTAGCAAGAATGTCAGTTAAATGTGAATGCCTTTGAATGAAGCTAAAAATCAAGAAACAGAGAAACCAGTTCATGAGGGTCTCCAATGGAAGCAATGAAATTATAAACAAGAAATAGATTTGCTTTTTACCATAGAAAGGTAAATTTGGCAACACCAAAAGAGGATGGGAATAACATCAGGCACAGGGAGACTAGTCAGAATCTTACTAAAGAATCACAGCAGGACAACCTACTTTCTAGGCCACCTTCTGTCTCTCTTAGACAGAAGCTAACTTTCTCTCAATAAAGTCTGCCTACTCTTAACCTCCGTTGTTCCTAGATTTCATTCTTCAATTTTAGAGAACATAAACTCAGTGTGCTGGACATCTAGCAGGCTGAGTTACAATATTTCCCTTATATTATTTGGAGGCCCACATATCATATATCCTATATGAATAATACCTCTCCAATTCAATTAAAACAAAAACAACTAAGACCCAATTGTTTCACCACCAAGATCTGTCAAACATTTAAGGAACTAACTTTTTTTAGAAGCTAGCATAATTTTTATATTAAAATTTGACAAGAAACTCACATAAATGCAAAAATTCTAAGCTGAATATTAACAAACAAAATGATACCTAAGCTATATTTATGCCAAGAATGTTTTCACATTAGAAAAACAATTTAATTGCCCATATTACAGATTAAAGGAGAAAAATCATATGATTATCTCAAAAGTTACAGACCAAGCTCAATATCCTTTTAAGGCCAAATGTATTGGACAACTAGAAGTAAAACAGATTATCAAGACATAATATAGAGCATCCAAGAAGAAAGAAACTGCCACAAATGTTACACTTTAAGCTGAGACATGGGAGGCATGCTCTGTGAGGTGGAGAAAAGATGAAGCTGCCTGCTCGGACACTTCCCTTCAAAATTGTGCTGTGCCCCCCAGCTGATGCACTAAGATAAAGAAACAAGAAAAAATGTATATCAAATAGAAAGAAAAAATTTTGTTCTTGAATGGTCTGAATTTATGTGTAGAAATTCCAAAAGAAACTCTAGTGATTTATTAGAATAAGAGAATTTTACAAAATTTCTGGGGGAAAAAATGAACACAAAGATCTATCATATTTGTATATATGATTAGCAATAAACAGAAAAAAAGAATCACAAGTATTAAAAAAATAAAGAGAGGGAAGCTAAGGCAGGAGGAACACTGCAAGTTCGAGGCCAGCCTCGGCTACATAGTGAGTTCAAAGTCAGCTTGAACTGCATAGCGAGACCCTGTCTCAAAAAAAAAGAGAGAATGAGGTTAGAGCTGAAAACATGAGACAAGATTAAAGGTAAACTGAGGACATAATATCAGTATGATTTAAGTAACAGAGTGGCTCTAGAGCAGTCGTCTTAAACTGGATAATCTGTCCCCCTGGGAACATTTCAGTGTCTAGATGCACTGCAACTGTCACATCTTAAAGAACACTACTGGCATCTAGTTGTGGAGGTCAGGGATGTTGCTGAACCTCTACAAAACACTGGGGTGCTCCCCACGGCAATGAACTATGCAGCCACAAGTGTCAATAGTGCCAAGGCTAAGGAATCCTAATGCCAGAGATGAAAGAGAAATCTGAGTCTCCTGGGTTGCTACTCTGGGTGATTAAAAAGACAGTAAGTAGTACCATCAGCCAGGATGAAAAACCAGAGTACAGTCTAAGATTTGGGGGGATGCAAGGGAGAGCAGGAAGGACCTCAGTGCTGTCTGCATTCAGATACAGTACCTACAGAGTCTGCACGTAGAACTGTGCGTGAAGAACCTAAAAACATTTGTTCAGAGTTGGGAAACCAGGCTGGGGTGAGAACTTTGGGGACTCACCAGATCTTACGACCAGTCTGTTCAAGATATATTAACACTATGCATGTCAATAAATTTCATTTAAGAGAAGCTGCAGAAGAAAGGATTAGAGAAGGTATACCTGAAATCTTAAAGTGCTTATCCTTTTAGACCAGAAATCTATTTGAAACGGATTGTCTCAAGTGTCCAAGCATTAATATCAATACCTTTCCAAATAAATTGGATGGTGCTTATAAAGTTCAGACACACCATCTCCTTTACAGTAACTCACAGATACTAACTACATATTTTACTTTTACTGCTTGGGGTCACAAGCAACCTAGTAAACACTAGAGATAACAACTTTCACTGGTGGAGTTAGGGAAACATTTAAATCTGTTCTCTTTCATAGAAAAACTACTTTATTTCAAAAATGTAATTTGCCTTTTGTGTAATACAGAATCTCATATGACAGAATTAAGTATCAAAACAGGAAGAAGAGGGCCGGGGATTTAGCCCAGTGGTTTCGTCACCTGTTGCGCAAGTGCCAAGGACCCGAGTTCGATCCCGGGTACAAATAAAATAAAATAAAATAAAACAGGAAGAAGAAATAACTTTATTTTTGTAAGCTACTTGTTAGGACTTAGATCTTAAATGACCCTCAAATTCTCATACTGAATAAAATCTTAAATTGTAAAGAAAAAAAAAGAAATAGTAACTGGACCAAATACCACCGTTTCTCAAAGTGTGTTCTATGGAACAACAATTTGAGAAATGAGTTTAAACAACTTTTTAAAACACTGTATTATACCCTATTCTGAAATGTTTATAATGCACATTACAATATTAAAGGTCCTAAGAAGTTCTGTATTAAATTCATTTAAACTGAATAGTCCAGCATAAGGAAAATTATTTCATCTCAAAACCCTTTTTCATATAACATTTTAACATCTTACAGGGTTTATGACTACAATATAAGAAAAAAAAGACAAATTTTGAGGTAATTAACTGAAAGTTGGGTTTGATATTCTATCAATTATATTAGTAATTATATTTATATAGTGATGGTCACTAGAAAACAGATGGCAATACAAAATTGAGGCCTTATTTAGTAACAACTATAGTATCATTTCTTAAATAGATATTTGTTAAGAACACTCAAAGTAACTATTCTAAGAAACTAAACATTAATCTAAAGCTCAAATTTAAAAGCAAATAGATTTGGCATAAAATGCTCTAAACTATCTTAGAATAGCAAAACTATGCACACACACATTTTCATCCTAGACAATCATCTATTTGGTGAGTTCTTGTAGATCTATGAGAATAGTAAGGAGGGCATTACTTCATTAATTATAGAAAACTAGTGTAAGAATAATTTGGAAGTTCATCTTAAGACTAAAATTCTGTAAAAGTGATAGATTCTAAAACTTAAAATGGATGTGAAAAATTGGAATAATGTTAAAGTATAGATAACTGAAGAAAAAAGAATCACAATTTGTTTTTAATAATAAAGCTTAAACTCATTTAGAGTTGACATAAGGAATTACTACATTTAGCTGTCGGCATCTGTGTAATAATGGAGGATCATAAGAAACTGAAAAGACAAAGACTTTTTCAAGAGATATACAAGTTCTAAATCTAGACAAAAAGCAACAAGTTAACATTTGGCATTTGGATAGCTTTCATTACAAAAAAAATCAATGACAATGCTGTTTAAAACTTATTACTGAAGTCTATATTTTTCCAAATATATGATTACTCAATAAATCTTTGTTCCAAAGAAGTACAAAGATCTGTGTCCAATAAATACAAATTGAAGGGAAGGAAGAGAAATGATACATTTCCCAGTCTACCTTTAATGCCTAGATAACAAAGGTCCTTTTCAGATATGTAAGTATAAATGGATATTATAGCAAACATTTTAAAAAAAAGTTTATGATTTCAAATAATTCCCCAACCTTCCTAAGTTTTCAAAAGAAAGTAGCCTAGCAGAAATGCTAGAAACCAGGTTGTAATATTTCCCTCTGATGGTTTGACAGCGTTGTAGACACTGTTGGCTGACTACCCTAACTACCCAACAATTGTTCTTCCACACTCCTAACAAACCTCAAATACCCCACCTCCTGTCAACAACTGACAGCTTCGCTTCAGATAATCATGGCAATGCCATTCTTGCCAGAATCTGGTTTTGAAATGTATCTCTGAAGTAATTCTGGTCAATGAAATGACTAAGAAAAGTTTACTGGAAGCTTCTAGGAAGATTCACAGAGATAATTACACATACAAACAGGGATGTTCTCTTATGTTTGCACATGACACCCAGCCCCAAGAAACCATCTGATCACTCTAAGGAGAGCATATCTGAAAATAAGGCCAAAATTCTTAGTTAATAAAGTAGAAGAATAAACAAAGAATCTGGTTCCTTGATTATGTCACTGAACAAATTAATCAGTCTAACTCTAGACTTCTGAAATAAAACAAATTTCCTACTTGAAGCACTTATTTTAAAAAATATGCAAATAATAACTGAAGCAAGAGGTTTACATGCAATAAAACTGCAATAAACATGCCCGTCAATAAAATATATTAGTAGTCCTCTAGAACTTGCTGGCTAGCTACAGACTGGTTACTCACTAACTTCATAACACAACTCCACAGTACAAAAAACTAGATTTTTGGGATTTAAAACTGTAGAGCTGGTCAATGGATAAACTTATAAAAATAACTATACTGAGATAAGTCAGGGGGAGGTTGAAGTGGAAAGCAGAATGTAGAAATGGCTAAAGTTCACTCTTGGTTGACTTTCTGTTCCAGAAATTTAATCTCCAAAGACTTTAATAAACAAACAAACAAACAGAAGAGTCTGTTAGCTATACGATAGTAACCATCAAAAGAATTGGAATTATTGCCAGTTGTGGTGGTGCATGCCTGTAATCCCAGCACTTAAGAGGCTGAGGATTGACTGCATGAATTCGAGGCCAGCCGAGGCTGCATAGTGAGTTCAAGGGCAGCCTAGGCTGCATGGTGAGTTCAAGGCCAGTCTAAACTACAAAGCGAGATCCTGTCTCAAAAAAACCAAAACAAATGAAATTTTTAAAAGTAGGCCTCTTGGTTTTTCACAGATAGCCTTAATCAAGTTGAGCTAAAGACCTTCTATTCCAATTTTCTGTAGCATTTTTATCATGAATGGGTGATGGATTTTGTCAAATGCCTTTTCTGCATCTACTGAGATGATCATAGTTTTTGTCCTTGACTCTGTTAATATAGTGTATTACATTTATTGATTTACAAATGTTGAACCATCCTTGCACCCTGGGATAAATCGGACTTGGTCAGGGTGTATGATCTTCTTGATGACTCTCTGTATTCTGCTTGCCAGTATCTTGTTGAGGATTTCTGCATCAATATTCATTAGGGAGATTGGACTGTAGTTCTCTTTTGGGGTTGTGTCTTTTGCTGGTTTTGCAATGAAAGTAATACTTGCTTCCAGGAATTAATCTGGAAGCCTTGCTTCCCTTTCAATTTCCTTGATGAGTTTAAAGAGTAATGGCAATAGTTCTTTAAACGTCTTGTAGAATTCAGCAGTGAAGCCATCAGGACCTGGGCTTTTCTTTGTTGGTAAATTTTTTATTACATTTTCAATTTCACTCATTGTAATTGGAGTGTTTAGAATTTCTATATCTTCTTCATTTAACTTTGGTAATTCATATGTATCTAGGAATCTGTCCATTTCTTCTGTGTTTTCCATTTTGTTAGAGTACAGGTTCTAGAAGTAGATATTGATGATGCTTTGGATTCCTGCTGGATCTGTTGTGACTTCACCTTTTTCATTCTTGATTGCATGGATTTGAGGCTTTTTTTTTTTGATAAGGATAGCTAAGAGTTTATTGATTTTATTTATTCTTTCAAAGAACCAATTCTTTGACTCATTCATTTTTGTTCTCAGTCTCGATTGCACGATTGCATTGATTTCTGCTCTGATCTTTATAATTTCCTCTCTTGTATGAGCTTTGGGTTTGTTAGGGTCTTCTTTTTCTAGGAGCTTGAGGTTCTGCATTAGGTTATTTAACTGAGTTCTCTCTGTTTTCCTAATATGGGCATTCACTGCTATGAATTTCCTACATAGAACTGCTTTCACTGTGTCCCATAGATTCCTGTATGTTGTACCGGCATTATCACTTACTCGTAGAAACTGTTTTAATTTCCTCTGTGACCCATTGGTTATTCAGGAGGGTGTTATTTAATTTCCATGTGTTTGTGGGAGTTTTGCAGTTTCTTATGTCATTGATCTCCCAATTTTATTGCACTACGGTCTGATAATATACAGGGGGTAACTTCAATTCTTTTACATTTACTTAGACATATCCTATAAGCTAGCATGTGGTCTGTTTTGGAGAATAATCCATGTGCAGCCAAAAAGAATGTGTATTCTGATTTTGCGGGATGGAACACTCTGTAAAAACCTATTAAGTCCATTTGTTCAATAGCTTGGTTCAGTTCTAGAATTTCATTAATTTTTTGTGTAGATGATGTCTAATTGTGATAATGGGGTATTGAGATCCCCCACTACAATTGTATTAGAGCTTATTTGGTTTTTCATGTCCATTAATATTTGTTTTGTATAGCTGGGGGCATTTGTATTTGGTGCATATATATTTAGGATTGTCATCTCTTCCTCCAGACTGTTCCCTTCACAAGGATGTAGTGACCATCTTTGTCTCTTTTAATTAGTTTTGTTTTGAAATCTACTTTGTCTGCAAATAAGATTGCTATGCCTGCTTTTTTCTGGATTCCTGTGGCATGGAGAACTGTTCTCCATCCTTTTACTTTCAGTCTATGTATTTCTTTTTGAGTTAGGTGTGTTTCTTGTATACAGCACATTGCTGGGTTTTGCTTCTTAATCTATCTGTCAGTCTATTTCTTTTGGTGAGTTGAGACCATTAACACTGATAATTATGATAGATATTGACTCATCCTTGTCATGATGTTTTACTATTGTTGGCTCTGTTATTTCTTCGTTTTTTTCCCTTTCCCTTTAGTTTCTTACCTTCCCTGGTGGCTTCCCTCTGTTGGGCCTCATGGAGTTGTGATCATCATTGTCTTTTTCTAGGATATTGCTTACGATTGTTTGGAGTGCTGGTTTGGTATTCATGAAATTTCTCAGGTGTTCTTTGCTGTGAAAGTATCTAACTTCCCCATCGACTTTTGGTTTTTTTGGTACCGGGGATCAAACTCGGGACCTTGTGCTTTCAAGGCAGGCGCCAGAACCACTGAGTCAAATCCCCAGGCTTCCCCATCGACTTTGAAAGATAACTTTGCAGGATACAACAGTCTAGATTGGAAGTTATTTTCTTTTAGGCCTGAAATACTTGACTCCAGGCTCTCCTTGATTTGAGGGTTTGTGTTGAAAACTCTGCCATGATTTTGATGGGCTTTCCTTTAGAGGTGATTTGTTTCTTTTCTCTGCCTGTAGGATTGTGTTCTTCTGTTGGGTTTCTGAGATCTTGATTATTATGTGTCTAGGCGTAGATTTTTTTTGATCATGGCTAGTTGGAGTTCTATATGCCTCACTTACCTGTATGTCCAATTCTCCACCTCTGTCTGGGAAGTTTTCTACTATTACTTCTGTAAACAGTTTGTTTTTAATGTCAATTGTATTTTCTCCAACCGCCAACATCATACTAAATGGTCAAAAACTGAAAACTTTCACGTTAAAATCAGGAACAAGACAAGGATGCCCACTATCACCACTCCTGTTCAATGTAGTTCTGGAAACAGCCACAGCAATTAGAAAAGAGAAAGAAATAAAAGGAATAAAGATAGAAAAGGAAGAAGTTAAACTGTCATTATTTGCTGATGATATGATTGATACTTTACATAGAAGATCCAAAACACTCTGCCAAAAAACTTCTAGACTTAATTGACAGATTCAGTAGAGTAGCTGGATATAAGGTCAACACTCAAAAAAGAATAGCCTTTTTATATACAGATAATAGACTCACTGAGAGAGAAATTAGGGAAACAATTTCTTTTACAATAGCATCCAAAAAAATGAAATATCTAGGAGTCAATCTAACAAAGGAAGCAAAAGACCTCTACACTGAAAACTATAGCACTCTGAAAAAGGAGACTGAGCAGGATATTACAAAATGGAAAGACATCTCTTGTTCCTGGATAGGAAGAACTAATATAGTGAAAATGGCCATACTTCCAAAACTATTATATAGGTTTAATGCAATGCTGATTGAAATTCCAACAATATATTTCACAGAACTAGAGAAAACAATCCAAAAATTCATTTGGAACCAGAAGAGACCTAGAATAGCAAAAGAAATCTTAGGCAATAGAGATATGGCTGGATTGGTACTATTTCCTGTGCAACCAGGTTTCTGTTCACAAAGTCTTACCTACATTCAGGACTTCAAGAGTTTTACCTATCTTACCTTTCAGCAGGTTAACTGCTTCTGTTTTAACATTTAGTCCTACTCTGAGGAAAGCAAAGATTATTCTAATGCCAACACAGTTACATTATAAGAGCTCCACCTAGTGATGAACTAAAAACATAGCAGGTGCATGCTTTTTAAAACTTGTGAGTTACTATAAAGCAAATATAAAGCTATAAAGTGTCACTGCTGTTAACAGAAATTTTACAGACTTAAAATATGACACCAATAACTACAAAATGTCCTCTGGAAGGATTTTTAAAAATTACATGATCGGAATTCCTTGGTCTTTTAACTTGTTAATTGCACATTCAAATGAGAAGTTTTTGATTAAATCACTTACTGTTTGCATTACAAATGAACATCAAAAATACTTTCATGACATCAAGTATGTTGCTTGATTGACATATTTGAAGTAGATAGCAAAAAATTCTATTTGGAAATTAAGTTATAAAAATACACTTAAATAGTAACAATACTTTATATTCCTTATGTACCATTTCTCTGACTTTGAGATTTTTAAAAATTATTTTCAATCCTTCCAGTAGGTCATAAGTTAAGAAAAGAGATTTTAGTACTTACATACTCCTCAGCACTTTATTCTGTAGCTGCTAAGGGTATGGTGACATTCAGAGTAAAAAGCAAGCAAATCTACTCAATGCATTTATTTAAGTAACAACTTCAATGTTCAAATATCCTGGCTTACTTATTAAAGAACTGCCAACTGACTCTGTCTGCCTCTCCCATCCATTTCACCCATAAAATACTGAGCATTTTCAAATCTATCATGAAACATGCCTGATACATACATTACACTTAAAGTTCCATTTTTACAGTGACATTTAAAATTAGTACTATATTTTCAGTTTTATTCAACTTTAAGTACTCTTCTCTTCCCAGATGACTTCAACTAAATAAAGTTAAACTTGGAGAATTGACAGTATGCACTGGGGAAATATAAGAAAAGTAGCCTCCTGTTAATAACTGGAATTTAATTCTTGTTAATATTAGAGGCACATACCAAGAATCTAAAATAAGTGATTTCCTAATAGGCATTCAGTTATTTAAAACTAAAAATGAATTAAACATGACAAAGCCATTTAAATTCTAGTAACACCTTCATAGAACAGTAATATTCTCAGGTATACTTTTCTTTTACACATGCTACAAAATAAATGAGTGGCTACTCAATCTACATAATATCTGAATAGTCTAGAAAGACAAAAGTATGGGAAAATGTTAATATTTGCAAAATGTAGATACACGGGTATTAAACTATTCCTTATATTATTCTTTTAAAATTAAGTTTACATTTTAGGTATACATTATGATCCCATTTGTACCTGTACATGATATATCTTGGATACAGAAACAACTCCAGACATACTCAGCCACCTCATCTTTGACAAAAGAGCCAAACACTCTCACTGGAGGAAAGGTAGCCTCTTTAATAAATGGTACTGTAAAAACTGGATTTCAACCTAGACCCATATCTCTCATCATGCACTAAACTAAAATCAAAATGGATCAAAGATCTAAATATTAAAACAGAAACACTAAACCTGCTAGAAGATAGGTTAGGTAGAACTCTTGAAGACACTGGCGTAAAAGACCTAATGTTATTCTTAATACTTAAAGTTGCTCAAAACAATAAAACCTCACACCATTCCACTAGTTTTTATTAACAGTGCAAATTCTGAAACTGATACATTTTATTTTACATGTAGGTAGCTTATTTTAACTGCATGTAACAGTACATGTTACGATTAGAACTACACTATCCAATATGGTAGCCACTAGCCATACTGCTACTGAACATTTGAAATATGGCTACGGCAATTAGAAAAATTAATTAGCTTAAACTTTATCTGATAATTCAGTTACTGCAGAATTTTTAACTATGTATGAAACAACTTGGATTAATTTTATGAAATTTAAATTCATATCAAGTACTTCCAATAAAATTTAACATCCAAACTGAGATGTGCTCCAAATCCAAAATACGTAATAGATTTCAGACTTAGTATGAAAAAAGAATGTAAAATAGCTAAATGATTTTTACATTAACTACATCTTAAAAAGATGCAGTCAAAGTATATTAAACTTGATTTCACCTTTTTGAAATTTAAATTCAAATTATGTTTTTCATACTGTACTTTTGATGGAGAATGGACTAGACATTATTTCATGTAGCCATGTCCTTACTGAGAAAATCAGATTGTTGCCATTCTTGCACTATTACAAACAATAATCCATATGTTTTCATGTGTACACATGCAAGAGATGAACTAGAAGCAGAATTCCTGGTTATAGCATGTATCTAAATCGTCCTTCAGGGCTGGGGTGTATCTGAGGGGTCAGAATGCTTGTCTAGCATGCAGGAGGGCCTAGGTTCCATTCTCAGCATTGTAAAAAAAAAAAAAATTGTCCTTCTCATCTGGACCAATTTATACTCTTACTGGTCTTTATTACAGTCTACCACTACCAAGTAACACCTTTAATTTGTGCCAACTTGATGGGTGTGAAATGATATTTCCTTGTTTTAATTTTACCATCCCCAATTACTAGTGAAACTGAGGAGCAATTGATGTATTTCTGGGCCATGTGAATCTGATGGATTTCTGTACACAGGTCTGAGCTTGTTTAAAACTTTATTTTAGCTTCATAGAGTGAAAAAAAACAATCTAAAATTCAGTACTCAAACCACATGCATGGGAACATCTTCTATCCAATTCTAACCATATGTATAAATATAATTAGGAGCAACACTAAAGTAGAGTAGTGCACAATTATTTCTTATATTTGATGACATTCAATATTTGAAAATCAATATAGTATACAGATACAGCATAATTTGCTCTTTTTTAAAAGGTGAATTACAGGACCATGGATGTAGCTCAGTGGCACCACACCTTCCTGGCAAGCACAAGGTCCTAAGTTTGATTCCCAGTACCGGAAGAAAATAAAATAAAAGGTGAATTATGATTCTTTACTATGAAGCTTAGTTTTAATTTTATATACTACAGTGTTTCTAGCATTCAATTTTTCCATGGTGGAGAAGTGGATTAGTGGAGGAAGTGGAAGAGTGGTAAATCCCTTGAACTTTTAGTGTCATTTTAACATGTCCTAGCTCACCATCAAAAAAAAAATTTTTAAATAAAACATACTTACTATTATACTAGAAGTCAGAAGTACCAACACAGCTGTACTGACAAACATGTTAAACTCCTGGGTGTTTTCTAGTAGTGACCACCACATCTTGAGGCAGATTTGAAAAGCATCAGGAGGGTTGGTGCAGCTGGAGTCAAAGAGGGCAAGGGGCAAATGAGGTTGAGAAGGAAGCAGGGGCCTCATGCTAGGGCAGATCTCCTCGTGGCTACACATGAGACTCCCCTAGGAATCTCTGAAAAACCAGGGATGCTGAGCTGGGCTGGCCCACCCAGATCACTGATGCTGAGGGTAAAGCCTGGTTTCTAATGTGCAGCCATGTTAAAGGCTTCAGCTCTGTATGATGTGAAGCCACTGGAAGATTTTAAGAATTATTCACTTGACACAGTTATTACTAAGACCTGCATACATGAAAAAATTTCCACACACATAAAAAGTAATCATTCTTCTCACCATCAACCTCAATGGCCATACTTGGTTTATCCTGTTCCTTATCACCCTTTTCCCCCAGAATATTTTAATGCCTGGGTTTTAGAAGGACCATTCTGGAATCTGTATTGAAAGAGGGATGGCAGGGTAATGGCTGAAGTAAGTACATTTTCTGCATATTTTTTCATATGCATATAGACTCTTGAATACTGCCTCCACTCATTTATGAATTTTCATAACATATTTTGTCCCTGAATACTCTACAACTTGTTTTCATGGCTATATACTATTCCACTACAAATGTTCATAATTTATTTCATATTATTGGACATTTTAATTTACACCCTTTTGTTATAAATAATGTGGTGTGGTACCCCTATAAACTGCTGCATATGGGCCAAGGACTTAGCTCAGTGGTGCTGCCACCAGCCTGGCAAGTGCAAGGTCCTGAGTTCAATCCCTGGTACCAAAAAACAAACAAACAAACAAACAAATTGCTGCATATGTGTATGAGACTTTCCATAAGTTAAATTACTAGAGCAGAATTGCTGTGTCAAAGAATATGCACAGAAACTTAAAGCCCTTTGATATGTATCATCAAACTTTTTTCTGGAAAGACAACTAATTTATACACCCAATGTCTGTTTCTGACACTGTCAGGTTTCTTTAAACTTTTACTAACAACAAATTTTATCATAAATGTAAAAAAAAATCCTGTTTTTAGAGGTGAAAAAATAACTCATGGTTTCAATTTGCAGTTCTATGCTTTCTAAAATTTCATTTTAACTTACATTTTTAAAAATAATTATCCATATCATTTGCTGTGTTAAGTGACTTATGACTCCTACACTATAAAATTGGTATTGTACATGTGCTTGACAGGGTTTTCATGAACATTAAAGCACTTTGAATGCTCAGGGTTTTTTTTTCGGTACTGGGAATCGAACTTGGGTCCTTGCACTTGCAAGGCAGGTGGCAGAACCACTGAGCTAAACCCCTGGCCCCTGCTCAGGTTTTTAAACCTTTTGATCATGATGCAACTTACATTATAATAAGCATATGTAAATATGTAGCCTAACGTTTCATGGAACAACACACACACACCCTTCGCAAGTGTAACAAATTGGTATTTTACATTTTATAGTACTCTTGTTGATCATTAAATTAGTCACAACCTGGCTATAATGGTCTGTGAGGCTAAGGGTGGAGAATTCCAAGTGTGAGCTCAGCTGGGGCAACTTACCAAGACCCTACCTCAAAATAAAAGGGATGGATGTGTATATCCATATATATTCATGCATATATGTATATATATACATATATATTCATTCTCAGGAAAGCTAAGTAGGGAAAAAGTCTCAAACCTAGTTTATTCCTGTATCAAATGTTAAATACCTTCATAGTTAGAAATGTATTTGTTTGGAATTCTATGGAAACTGTGTTTAAGGAAAAATACTCATCATTACAGGGATTATAACTGTAACTTAAACTGGTACACATTTTCTGACAAAAGTTTCATCTATAATTTTTGTTAAGTGAAAAGCTGACAAAAATGTAAAATTTAAATCACATTTATCTATTTTTAAGACAGTTTTCTTTTCAGCTGAAAAAAATTAAATCATATAAAAGCTGGATAACCCTGGAAATTGAGGACATATAACACTGTATATGTATTTATACATACATATTGAGGATGCATGCATACAACACCAGATTCCAGTTGTTAGTAGACTTAGTTAGATTACTTGAAGACCACTCAGAAAGAAGTTAACCAGGTGTAATCAGTAATTTTGAGTACAGAAAACTTCATCAGGTGAAAGTAAAGAGTCATTTTAAAGTTTAAAGGATGCTAGAATGAAAATGCAGAGAGAAATACTTTTAAATCATCTCTGGATTACTTGTAATATCTAATAAAATGTAAATACTATGTAAATACTGGTTAACTGTATTTAAGGAATAATGACAAGAAAAAAGTCTATACATGTTCAGTCCATATGTCCCTTATTTTTTTCAAACGTTTTCAAATCATGGTGGGTTCCATCTTCAGATGCAGAGTCTGTCACTAACAGAAGCCCAATTATACTTTGGCAGAAACATGAAAAGAGTCTGTAAATGACTGAATTTTCTAAGACTAAATTCTTCTACCTATAATGGTAATAAGAAGGTAAATTTTTGTTATCTCAGTTCCCTAGAAGAACGCCTTTACTAGCTGAAGATTTAGAGTTCTCCCTTGACTCTTTTAGAAAACTGATAAGAGAAACTCATTGGCTCACTAGTATATGTCAATTCTAAAGGGAAAAAACTTGTCTGCTTGCTGTTAACTCAAACAAGACTACCATGCAATACACCTCACACTCATTTACCAAGAAACTCAGCCTGTTCAGTTTCCTCTCTGTTAATGGTCTCCTCTTGGGCCTCTGCTACATCTACTCATCTTTTCCTCTTCAACACCGTGTCTTAACCTGTCCTGTTTGACCTTACTCCTCATTTTATAAAACACTGAAGATTCTCTGCAGAAACTTACTCTGTGTAGAAAAAGTTACAGATCTAATATAATAAAAGCAGAATGGCTTAAATACCAGATACTGAAAAAATAGTGATAAAAAGTTGAGTTTTTTATCTGTTTTTAACTGTAAAAAGTTGGAATTATGTATCTCAACAGCATCCTTTTCACAAATTAAACAAACAATAAATCATTTAATAACTTCAATTATTTGTGCCAAAGGAGGGAAGCCATAGATTAGATAATTCAAACAATGAAATTTAAATACATGCATTGAAACATGAAACAAAGCCTAAAGTTATAAAATATTTATGTGGTAAATTCTATGCTTGTAATTAACATTTTTGAGAGCTTACTACATGATCAGCCATAGTTCTAAGCGTGATGCTTGTATTAATCTTTTTAAGCTTTGTGAAATAATTACTATTATTCCTTTTGAAGATGAGAAACCTAAGACATGGAGAGGATATATAATTAGCCAGACACACTATATTGCTGGCTTACACCGTCCGGCACTAGAGACCATATCTTTATCTTACACTGACTCTGAAAGAATTCTTTTATCATATAAACCTGAGTTCAAAGCCAGGTGTGGTGGTGCACACATTTAATCCCAGCGCTGTGAGAGTCTGAGGTAGGAGGATCACAAGTTGGAGCACAGCACAATGAACTGAAAGGACTTAGCAAGAAGCTGTCTCAAATATTAAAATAAAAATGGGATGTAGCCCCATGCGAAGGCCATTTCAATCCCCAGTATCAGAAAAGGAAACCTTGAGTTCACTACTGTCACCAAGCCTAATCCTAGTCCATAGGTGTTTAATAAGTGTTGGAAAAATTAAATTCCTATTTTTGCCAGAAGATTCTTATTTGTTTGTGTCAGGAAAAGAACAAAAATAAACAAAAAAAAAACCCAAACCAAGATGAGAAAAACCAATGGAGGTAAAAGGATAAAGTATTTTCATATAGACAAAACTCATGTTTTATCAAAATACACATATACTTCCTGTCATACTATCTTTTCAGAAATACTGTGTGCGATGAAAGCTAGCCAATATGAGATACTTTGGAATTAATAACCAACTTCTGGTCTCAAACACTGAAGTATATATTCATAAGTGTAATAGTATTACTTTTATTTTATTCTGTTACAGAAGTGGAATCATTCTAATATCAGTTATTTTCCTTTGCACAAGTTTGAAGTACTCCCTGAGATGATGAAAATAAAAGTTATATAAGAAAGCAGTCTAGCCCTGTATGTAACATTTTGTATTTCCAGGATTACTTCCAAACAGGCTTTAATAATTAAGAACAGTCCAAACTACTTACAAGTTAATTTTACTTGATATAACACCTAAATATTATACCTTTAAAAAAATATTATACCTTTTAAACTTTAGCTTTGTGCTGGCTTTGGCAGAACATATAGTAAACTTTACACATCTTTAAATTCACTGTCCCAATTTATCATTTACTTGCCAGCAATAGAGTTTTCCTCTCTTCACTGTTATTTGACCAATATGGGCTGAACTTTACTGTTTCAGTTATATTTTACTCTACTATTTCTTCTATTTGCTGTATATCAGAACACTGGATATGAATTTTTTTAGACAACAAACTTCAAAGGCAGCAATATTCTGCTATAACCAATCTGTTAAAATCAAGTTGAATGAGGAAATTCAGATTACCCACATTTAAAGAGTAATCAATACAACTAATTAATTATCATTTAAAATTTTTCAGGTATCTTGACAGGGTTTGGGGAAATTTTTGAAATATTTAACAGGTTTTCAGAGGCAATTCATGTAATCTGAGAATGGCATGGATTCTTCAATATGGCCACTTTTTTTTTTCTTTTTTTTGTACCAGGGATCAAACTCGGGACCTTGCACCTGCAAGGCAGCTGGCAGAACCACTGAGCTAAATCCCCAGCCCGGGCCACTTTTAATTATAATGAAAGGAGATAGAAAACTCCACAGTAAATCCAACATTTAAATTTAGCCCAGACTTGTAAGTATGCTTCAAAAAACTGTTTTATCACTTTTTAAGTTAATCTGTATTTAGTTTTGTTCTCTCTCTCCTTTAAACTCTTGATAACTAGTAATTATACTTTTATATTTGATGTTCAGATCACAGAAGGATAAAGGTCTTATACATGTCAAAATCTGATAGTGGGTCAATGAAAATTTTGGTTGGCTAAAAAGAAATCTGAAGAATCTAGTTGGAATGTTAACCTAATACGACAGTAAAAGGAATTTTAGAGATGTAGTCTACAGAGTCATTCTCACACTGATAAGTTGTATTAGGAGACAAAGCTGGTTATTGGTATCCAGAAATGCTTCACTTGAAACTAAGCTCTAATTGTTACACTATCTGGATCATTTTAAACTTATGCTCTGTGCAATGATCTTAATTTGCCTTTGGGTGTCAGAGTAATAATTCCAATCTGTCAAAAATTAACTGTAACGTCACTATTTCAAAACCTCAAAATGCACTGCAGAGATAAAATGTCATAGCTAGTCCACACTGTTTGGTCTCTGACAAAGGAGTTTTTTCCTGGAAAATGTCCTGCTTCAGTTTTCAAAATGTAATTCTCTACTAGGTATACTTATGGGGAAGTTGTATATATTTTGGAACCATTACAGGATTCCAACACACACAGACACACAGACACACACACACACACACACACACACACACACACAGAGTCAGGAAGGCTAAATTCCGTAAAAGTAAGTTTTCTCAAATAGGTTGTATGGTCTAATTTAGAAAATACTGTACTTATTAAATCCTTAAAATGATCTGACTTCTAAGATAACCTTTTTCTTGTGAATCATCACAAGTAAGCATTTATGACGCGGACACAGAAGACACACTTCATTAGGTAAAACATGAAAATAGCTGATGGAAAAAGGGAAGATCAACCGAAGAGTTCAGTAAACTGACAGACTAAAAGTAGGACTGCATTTAAATGCCGATTGAAATTCCAACAATATACTTCACAGAACTAGAGAAAACAATCCAAAAATTCATTTGGAACCATAAGAGACCTAGAATAGCTAAAGCAATTCTAGGCAACAGAGACATGGCTGGCGGTATCACAATCCCCAACTTGAAACTATACTACAAAGCTACTGTGATAAAATCAACATGGTATGGGCAAAGAAACAGACATGAAGATCAGTGGAATAGATTAGAAGATGCAGAAACAACTCCAGACATACTCAGCCACCTCATCTTTGACAAAGGAGCCAACCACCCTCATTGGAGGAAAGATAGCCTATTTCATAAATGGTGTTGGAAAAACTGGATTTCAACCTGCCAAAGATTAAAACTAGACCCATACATATCACCATGCACTAAACTAAGATTGAAGTGGATTAAAGATCTAAATATTAAGACAGAAACACTAAACTTGCTGGAAGATAAGTTAGGTAGAACTCTTGAAGACATTGGCATAGGAAAAGACTTTATGAACAAATCTTCAGTAGCACGGGAGCCAGCACAAAGAATCAACAACTGGGATCTCATTGTATTAAAAAGCTTCTGCACTGCAAGAGAAACTACCAACAGAGCTAAGAGACAACTTACAATGTGGGAAGAAATTTTTAGCAGCTGTACCTCAGACAAAGGTCTACTATCAAGAATATATAAAGAATTGAAAAAAATCAGACCCCCCAAATTCAAAGACCCAATTCAAAAATGGGCAGCCGAAATGAACAGACATTTCTCAAAGAAGTAAAAACAGCAAGTAAATATATGAAAAAACATTCAACATAACTGGTCATTTGAGAGATGCAGATGAAAACAATACTGAGATTCCACCTCACCCCACAAAGAATGGCTGCTATCAAGAAATCAAACAATAACAAATGCTGGTGGGGGTGTAGAGAGAAAGGAACCCTTCTCCATTGTGGGTGGGAGTGCAGACTGGTGCAACCACTGTGGAAATAAGTATGGAGATACCTCAAAGAACGAGGGCTAGAGGTCCCATTTGACCCAGCTATTCCCCTGCTGGGTTATCTTCCCAAAAGAATTAAAAGAATCACACCACCGTGATATATGTGCACCTATGTTTATAGCAGCACAGTTTGTAATAGCTAAAGCTTGGAAACAGCCCAAGTGCCTTTCAACTGGAAACTGGATAAAGAAGATGTAGTTTTTTTGTAAAATGGAGTACTACTCAGCTATAAAGAATGAGAAACTAGAGACATTTGTAGCTAAATGGATGCATATTGAGGCCATACTCTTAAGTGAAATAAATAGGACACACATGTGTAAATACCGAAAGTGTAAATAAGGATGAAAACGATTAAAATGAATAATTGATAATTTGAAATAGGAAAAGGTCCAAAGGGGTAGGGATGACAAGAAGGGAAGGGGAAAGGGAAGAAGGGAAAGGAAAAATTATGAGAAAAAAAAATGGAAACAAAGTTATGTAAATAGGGAAGGGTGGAGGGGGTGAAGGGCGCACAGGTAATGGGGGAAAAAATAAGAACTAAGATACATCATGTATAGGTACAAGAACCCAATGATAGATGTAAATGTATTGTATACCTAAAATGTACCAATAAATATATAAATAAATAAATAACAAAACTGCAGTGCAAACTGCAGAACCATTCTTAAAAAAAAAAAGTAGGACTGCATTTTAAAAAGTCTCACCCTTGGGCCGGGGATTTAGCTCAGTGGTTTCGGTGCCTGTCTTGCAAGCGAAAGGTCCCAAGTTTGATCCCTGGTACCGAAGAAAAAAAAAAAAGTCTAACCCTTGAAAAGTAGGGTATGTTGATAACCCCTTTAAATGATCACAGAAGGCTGAATAATGGCCCCCAAAAGACATCTAGGTCTTAAAGCCTAGAATCCGTGGATACTATTTTATTTGACAAAAGGGATTTTGCAGATGTGATTAAGCTAACAATCTTGAGATTGGACAGAGTATCCTGGACTAGTTTCGTGGATCCGAAATGTAAATCACAATTGTTCTTGTGAGAGGGAGATACACAGTGAAGAAGATCATGTGATGGAGAAGAGGAGCAGAGAATTTTGAAGATGCTTATGTTGTTGGCTTTGAAGATGAAAGAAGAGGTTATCACCCAAGAAAGCAACTCTAGAAGGTGAAAAGGCAAGGAAAGCATTCTCCCCTAGAGCCTGTGTTCACCTTCATACCTGTAGAAATGTAAGAGTATAAATGTGTGTTGTTTTAGGGCTGGGCATGTAGCTCAATGGTGCAGCACCTACCTAGCAAGTGCGAGGCCCTGGTACCAAAAAAGGAAAAAAAAAAGTCCCTTAAATGTGTGTTGTTTTATACCACTAAGTTTATGGTAATTTGTTACAGCACACATAGGAAACTAATAAAAAAGACGATAGAAACTTTCATCTATTTAAAATCTATCAACTCACCACTACTTATACAACTCCAAATTCTATTAAAAATAAGTTTCCATTCATACATCACAAAAAGTACTGGATGATTCTTCAATAGTGACAAAATTACTGAAAACCAGTATAAAATCTTAAAGCCACTTTATATTAAATCAATTTTAGGCAATATGTTTGACAACTGGGCATCTTCAGCTATAGTATAATTTGGTGAAAATTAAAGCTCAAAGGCAGCAAGTTACTGCCATGGAACAAGTTATGGTAATTGTTCAAAAGTAACAAGAAGAGCCAGGCTTGGTGGTGTATGCCCGTAATCCCAACTATGAGGGAGGATGAGGCAGTAGGACTGCCAAATTCAAGCCCTACGTGGGCAACTTAGTAACATCTTGTCTCAAAAATGAGAGGGCTGGAAATGTAGCTCAATGGTAGAGTGCTCCTTTGTTCAATAGCCAGTACCCTCCACACATACAAGAAGAATAACTGAGTGAGGCTATTTTTCCTCCCCATTTCACTAAACATAAACCACTATGTCATCCAGAAGTAGTAGCATTATTATAAAAACGAAATTGCTCAATAAGAAAAAAAAAAGTAGAGGAAGAAACTAACATTTTGCTTAATTTCTATTATACACAAGCACCATAGGTATTTTTTTTCCTCATTTAAAACAATTCTAGAATATAAAAAAATATCTAGCTTAAAAAAAAAAAACTTTTGAGGAGCAGGGAGTTTAACTGGCTAAAGTCACAGGTAGTATCGGTATTACTGTATTCAAATTCAACATTAATTTGATAGCCCAGTCATGGTGAACCTATGGCACCTGTGCTTTTCTTTTAAAACAAAAGATGTTAATGTATGAGTTGCTTTTTCTACACTAAAACCTCAGTTTTGCAGTGTTGGCACTCTGATATAAATAAGTGGATTTTGGGTTGCAATTTGGGCACTCGACTCTGAAAGATTAGCCATCACTACCACAGCCTAAGACCTCTCACTATTTCCAAAGAAGATAATGGTATATATATGGTCATGAAAACTAAACTTAATTCTTTTTTTTTCTAAACTTCTGACTAATTTAGCAACTAACTAAAAAATCTCATAGTATCACTTTCTGTCACGGTAGCAAAATACATTCTATTTCCTCACTTCCTCTGAGACTGGTACTGTAGCTACACAAGCTACAATACATGTTGTACTTTTATATCAATTTTAGAAAATATTCTACTTTTTTCACTAGGCCCTTCTATAGGTTGAAAATATTTTTTCTAATGCAAATCAACTTTTCCTAGGTCATAAACCTCAACTATTAAACATAGTATCAATATCTTAGTCATTCCTTAAACTTATATAACTATCCACTCTGTTAGGTACTACGTTAGGCACAATAGCAAGTAAAACAGACAAATTAACCTTGTGAAATTAATAGTCTTTAGGGGAGAGGCAGACCACTAAACAATTAAAATGTTTCTATTAATCAAAAGTTAGAATCTGTGTAAATGTCATAAAAAATGTAGAGAAACAGGAGTACAAAAAGATACTTATCCACTATCATGTTTTATTTGCACTACATAAAGCAACAAAGTAGTCTGTATAAATGACTACTGCAGGGAGCATGTGCATCTCATTCACACTTCTGTTACCAATATCCAGCAAGGCTGTATGCAATATTCATTAAGCAACAAAATCCTTTAAAATTTGTAGAAACTCCTACTCCACATTATTATGGTTCCCAGGTGACAATGTCATCATTGCTCAACGTTTAAAAAAAAATAACTTTCACCTAAGGCAATCAATAGCTGTTCTTGCTGTTAATCTGTTCCCTACCTGGTCCCATAAGAAATTAGATAAACAATTTCATCAGGACTATGCAGAGAAAACACTGGCTCCAAGTGAGGGTCTGGAGAGTGTTCCCTGAGTAAAGCTGTATCTTTGTGGCTACTCACTGACAATACAGAGTATTCTTATTTCTTAGCCACCATGCTCATAAATATTTACAGCACCAGATGCAATTATCTTGCTATGAACAGGCTGCTTCTGGAAAGTATGCGAAGGGTACATAGGAATTCAGCTATCTGAACTGTTTTCTCCTCCCACCCCACCCCACCCTCAACAAAATCCATTCTCCTTTCTACCTCATCCTCACCCTAATCAATGGGACATAAAATACGATGAAGAACTGAAGGACTGAACCCTGGTTGTTGCAAGGTAGCTGTTCTCACAAAGCTTGGAACATGGTTTTCTTAGTGCAAATGTAATACTTTAGATTTGTAAATTGTAAATAATACACTCTAACATTTCAACAGGTACAATGCTAGGTACAGTGCATATAAACAGGTCATAACCCTTCTGAACTTAAAGGGATAATTACAAACTTTAAGTACTGCCAAGGAAAATCAAGCACTCTAACAAAGGGAGCACACAATGGGAATGGCCTAATTCAGGTTGCAGAGTTAGCTAAAATGTCAAAATCAGAGAGATAATAGCATTTCAGGTTCAAGCAACAGCATATGCGTGGGAAAGTGCATTCTCCAAAATTGAAGAGGGACAATATAGCTTGTCCCTCTTCTGGAACCTTGCCATATCCTTATCAAGAGATGTTGGGCCGGGGATTTAGCTCAGTGGTGCCGCGCCTGCCTTTCAAGCACAAGGTCCTGAATTAGATCCCTGATAACAAGAAAAGAACAGAACAGAACAGAACAGAACAGAACAGAAAAGAGAAAAGGAAAGGAGATGTGGTCTCCCTTTAAACCTGGGTGAGCTTTTACTGACTGTGTGAATCAAAATAAGGAGGCAAAAGAGATATTGCCTACTTCTGATCTAAGCTGTAGTAGCCATTCAGCTTCATTCATTCTCTTAGGAACTCACTCTTAGATGCCAACCACCATGTTGCAAAGAAAGCCAAGCAGCCTATGCAGGGGAATCAAGGCTCCCAACTCTAGCTGACTCCTTGCTAACCACATAAGTGACCCATTTAAAGGACCCCATAGCGCAGCCAATGCAATGTATAGTAGAGATGAACCATCCTTCAAAACCCCTGCCCAAACTGCAAATTTGTAAGCTAAATAAATAAATGCAATTGTTTTAAGCCATTAAATTTTGGAATGGTTTTGTTATATGGCAAGATATAAGAGAACAATGTGCCGAGATCTGGAGGGTGGCAAGATGGAGAAATGAAAAAGTCCAGTGTGGCTGAAATAAGATTAAAAAAAAAAAAGCACCAACATAACTAGCAGCAACCACAACAGCTAACATCAGGTATTTGTTGTACAGGCCCTGTTGTATGTGATATACATATGTTAATCGTTACAATCCTAATGGTGGCTACTATAAAAATACCAATTTTTAGGGCCAGGGATTTAGCTCAGTGGTTCTGCATCCTGCCTCCCAAGTGCAAGGACTGAGTTCGATCCCCAGTACAAAAAAAAAAAACAACAAAAAACCACTTTTATACATGGGAAAACTGAGGCACAAAGCAGTTAAGTGACCTACCCAGGAACACAGTCAGTCTACTGCAAGAGCTCATGCTATTAACAAAGCCACACTACCTTTCAAAGGACAAAACATCACCATGAGGTTTAGATAGGTAAGTCAACCCCAGATTATGGAGACCCTGACAGACTATGGTAGGAAGTTTAGGTTTTAGTTTATGAGCAATGGGACACGACTGAAGACTTTTAAGCAGGGTGAATATAACCTAATTTATATTTAAAAGTTTGTCCTGGCTCCATAGAGAAAGAAGATTAGAAGGCAATAATGTTTGACAGCAACATACTTCCCAGAAAATAAAATTGGGAAGAATCAATATATACTGGTTTCACTGAAAAAATACTTTGTATAATGATGGATCAACTTTAACATAAAAGGGGGGGGCTTCTCCTACTGTAGGGCAACAGCAGGAAATAGACCACACTACTTATGATGTTTTTGGTGGAGAAAATTCAAACCTGAATTTGGTCAAGCCCAATTTAGTTATAGGTTTACCAGAAATAGAATAGAGGGTCATGTTAAACAACACCATAAAGTTGCAGCCTGCCAAATCCAGAATGTGCAAAATTCTACAGAACAAATTTGGTAAATGGCGAGAAAGAAGTGAGGAGAAAGATGTTATATATTATACTCAGTAACATACCAACTAAATGCAATGTATGGACCACCTTTGGAAGCTGATCTGAATGATTTAATGGTTAAAAAAAAAAGACTGAAGTGGGAGCTCTGATATCTGATTAGATATTAAGGAATTATTAAGGTTTCTATTTTGGTGTAATGGTATCCTGGATTTAAAAAAAAATCCTTATATCTTAAAGATACACATTCAAGTATTTACAAGTAAAACTTATGGTGTTTAAAATATGCTTTAAAATAATCTAGAAGGACAGACAACATATAGGTGAAATAATATTGGTCATGTTAATAACTGTTTAAGCTAGGTGATGAATGCATGGGTATTAATCATATAATCCTCTTTCAGTTTTTGTATGCTTAAAACTTGTCATAATACTAAGTTTAAATTTAAAAAAATTTAGGAGTCTAGGCTCCCAAAACCCAACTAATGTAAGGTTGTACACTCAGGCAGAAATGACAGACTAATGACTAAGTACAAAACCTCCTCCAGTGTTTTGCTTTTTCCTTCATGAACATGCAACCCAAAAGCAGAAAACTATGCAAGTCAGAACAGGGGATTTATGAGCAGTGATTAGGCAGTACATCTAGCATTCTCAGTAGGAAATGAGACCCTGACATATTCAAAGTGGCAGGAAGAGAATGATACATCAATCTAGTGTAGCACTAGATATCCAATTCAAATGCAAACTTCTGATTACAATTTGGCTTCCATGTGGCATTTTTCTATAGGAATGTGTTGGCTTGCTAGTAAACTACCATTCCAGTTTATATACCGGTCCCATATGGTAAATCAGTCCTTAAATCTCAAAACCCAAAACCTGAAATAACAATTAGTATGCTAACAAGTCCAAATTGTGCAGCATGATGATCATACCATAATGCCATCAACTTTTCACCACGGACTTTTCTTTTTCTTATTGTACATATTTCACACAGTAATAGAGCTCTTTAATGTTACTAAAAGATACACCTTCATAATAAATAGAAAACAAATGTCAAATGTAGCATTAATAGTTGCCATGCATTGAGTGGCTATTAGTATATCAGGTGCTAGACCATCTCTATACATTTCCCCTCAATCTTAAAGTTGTATGGGCCACATAGTCCCACTTTACAGAGGAGGAAAATGATGCTGAGACCAAGATCATAGGCAAGTTAAGGATAAAGCCAGGATTCAAACCTACATCTGATGCTAAGCTAAATAGTTTCTTAAAATGTTGTAGACTAAATATTCTTGTGGGTCTGCATAGTTACCAAACCCAAAATACAACCTCAATTAAGTATATGTGCAATAACTTGGGTACTGAGTATATGCCAGGCAATCTCTTAGGAGCTAATGGGAATACACAAAGAGAAAACACACAGAGGCCCTTTTTTTCAAAGAGGGTTCACCTTGAAAATAAGTTTTTAAAGAAAAGATTAAAAAGAGATAAAAAAAGATCACTATAATATGAATGGAAAGTGATAGAAGTACTGTGGGAATAGAAGAGGAAGATTTCAAAATACAGTTGAGAAACACATAAACTCATAAAACAACCATTTTTTTAGGCTAGTATTTTACTAATGGATTAGTGTAATAAGTGCTGGACATTCTCTTTCTAGAGAAAAGAACACAAAGCCCAGCAACAAAAGGCTAGGCTCATCAGGCAGGGTGGTCCACACCTACCATGCCAACTACTTGGAAGGCTGAGGTAGGAGGGCTGCAAGTTCAAGGCTAGCCTGAGCAACTTAGTAAGACCCTGTTCTCAAAATAAAAGGGCTGGGCATGTGGCTGAGAGCAAAGGCCCTGGGTTCATTCCCTGCACTAGGAAAAAAAAAAAGATTATGTTCTACCACCAGCCAAGAACTCTGGAAAGTTCTCAGCTGTCTCACTTAAAAGATACCATTTAGCACCTGAAAACAAGGGAAAATAAAACTTTTTTTTTAAAAAAAGAAGAGAATAAATTATCTCTAAGGTTTTTCCCTCTACAATACCATGAAAAATCTTCTTAAAAAACTATTTCTGGGCTAGGGATTTATCTCTGTGGTTCTGGTGCCTGTCTCGCAAGCCCAAGGTCCTGAGTTTGATCCCTGGTACCAAAAAAAAAGAAAATAAAAAACTATTACTGTAACTTTTTACTTGTGCTCAAGTTAGACTACATTTAAAACTTCCGAGAAAAAGAAAATTTAAAAAACTTCTGGTGTCAAACTAGTACATCTACTTTGTAGATGCTACATTTTTAGGTGTATTGAAATTTCACTGTACTGCTGAATCCTCCAGAGACTCCCTACACCTACTCCAACTTCCCAGCATAATCTGATTTGCAGCTCCTAGCAGTAACTGACCAGACAAGTGGACGAGGTAAGAGGCATCCCAAAAGTTGTAGAAAAAAATATTTCTAAAAACCTGTCCTGTGCCATGTATTGATGACACAACTTATATTAAAATGTAATCTCATGAGGCCAGGAATTTTTGTCTGTTATGCTTACTGCTGCCGTAATTCCAACATTTAGAAGAGTGCCAAGCATGGAACAGCTACCCAATAAACATTTGTTGACTGAACTTATAGATAAGGCGATCTCTGCACATCCTGAAACTTAAGAGTCTAAAAAATTGGCTGTAAGAATGTAGAAACATTATTAATAAATATGAAGTTGTTTTATCTTTACTATTTTTCTTTTACGTTAAACCTCAGCCTGAGTAATTTAACAATATCTGACCTTAAAGTTTCCCACAACTGGAGAACAAGTTTAGTAAGACCAAATTAGATATTAAAATAATTTTCTATAAACAGACAGGTAAAATGGCTTAACTATACAGGAGTTTTCATAAAAATATTTGTTTATCTTTTAAAACTTGTTAAAGTATTATTATAGTCATATCATATAAATATTTAAACCTCAACTTCCTTATTGGAAAGTAACACTTTCATGGTTCTACCACAGTTCCCCAAATTAGAATATGAGTATCAATAAAATCAGAACATTACACAGATGAGTTCTTTGGAATAAAATACAGAGAGAAAAAAGGAAAACATACACTACTTTTTACACAACCATTTCACTGGAAGAGGGCAGATAAACTCCACATACATATTTTTGGCCTTTAGTAGTTTAACACTTTTTTTCAGTCTGGGGATGTAGCTCAGTGGTAGAGCATGTGCTTATAATGTGTGAGGCTATGGGTTCAATTCCTACCATCAAAAAAAAAGTTTTTCATGTTCTTTATTTAGAAGTTAAAGAAATATAATAAATTGAATACTTGAAATATAACTGAATACCTTCTTGGGAAAAGCAAGTGCTGTTACAAGTTGCTGTGATGCTTGCAATATATGTTTGAGAAGAAAAGTCTGCCTTCAGACCTAACTTCCTTCTTAATGAACATTATGGGTTCTGTTTAGTCAACTGGTTATAAAATAAAGGAAAATGTAGCAAAACGCCCAAATCAATAATAGCCGTGTTTATTAAGTACTCCCTGAGGGCCACAGTTTTAATAGCTTTTTAGATATTTTGTCCCTTTATGTTCACAATTCTATCCCCATTTTACTGATGAGGAAACTGAGGCACACAAAACTTTAATAACTTGCCAAGGATCACAGAGCTGCTAAGAGGTTCACTAATATTAAATGTATCCACTGTCTGGCTCTAGAGAGCCTTTCTTCATTGCTAAACTGACCTGCCTGTTTATGCTATGCTATGCTATGCTACAGCAGTTATAATGTCTGTGGCCTAAATTCCCATAGCAAGGTTTAATATGTTCCTGCCAGCTTGAACCACGGATGGCACATGCACAACTGTCCCATCCAGCAGCCTGAACCAAGACCGATGGTACATGTATGACTGTCCCGCTGGACAGCTTGACCCAACACTGGTGGTTCAGAGACGCACCACAGTGAAACATGCAAATTATGGCCCTGTTGTGAACATGTTTTTAAAAAGTTTAAAAAAGGAACAAATCTAGTTTAGAGCTTGATGATGAAGCTGAATCTTCCAAAACAAAGGGTAAAATTTTATGTCACTTTAAAGAGGCTTTAACCTCCCTCTTAACTGATTATTACTATTAAAAAAAAGGAAAATACTGGTCAATGAACTAGTTAAGATGTATTCCTTTAGTATGAAGGTCTCTATTTGAAAAACAAACAAACACATTATCCAAGCTATCATTATAAGATTAGGGTTAGTACAGGGATATAAGTATTTTGAGTGACTAGGAAAAAAAGGAAAGCTTACTTTGTACAGAAAGGTTAAAACTATTTATGAAAAGAAAGGTACGATAAGTTGCAAAACTGTTTCCAACATAATAATATACTGAGTTCTCACTATGAATCAGAGCAATGTTTAAATATTTACATCAATTAACAGGTCTGACTTACCTAAATATGAAAAAAAGATTACAAACAAAACCTTACTGAACAATCTTCACAAACTTTGGTCACCATGAGTGAAAGTTGAGAAGACAACATTAAATGCAGTCCCAGCCCTCAGAAAAGCTCCAAGACTTTCTAGGTCTTGATTTCAGAATATTTTCCCCAGAAAACACATTAAATATTAAGAAACTGGTGATATCTGGCATTTTTTTTTTTTGGTACCAGGGATAGAACTCGGGACCTTGCGCTTGTTTGTGAAGCAGGCGCTGTACCTGGCATTTTTAATTATTAGGTTAGTCTTTCTAGATAACAAACACAATGTTCTTTATAGAAAGAAAAAGGCAACTCAAGTGGGGAAAATGATATGTATTAAAATAACTGCACAAAAATTGGACATACCCATTTCATGCTTCATTTTCAGCAGAACGGAGATCATGAAAACCTTTCTACCAACTCAGGTACAGTAGTAACTTATGTTTAGGCTGCTTTCAAGAGGACCAAATCTTGTGGTTCATCTCACATGGGCCCTCTAAGCTATCGCATTTTTCCTGGTCAGCAATCTCTCTCATTCTTCTCTCTCTTCCTACAGCTCTGGTCCACCTTTATATTCCCTACACTCAGCAGATGATTTTGTCTTTTTTCATTCACCAGAACGTAAGGTTCAAGAAGGGAAAGCTCTGTGTTCACAGATGTACGTACCTCATACACCTAGAACAGTGCCTGACACATTAATAACTATCAGATGAATCAGGGAATGAATTGAGGAGATGGAGTCTATCAGCTAAGGAACTTCTGAATACTCTCCAGTCCTTCAACCTATAAACTTAATCTAGTCATATCCTCCCCTTCAGCTCATAATGAAGACACTGCTCCTTACTGCTAACTATCCTGTCTATGCTCCAGATTGATCACATTCTCTTCTATTTCTTTCCTCACTAATCATTCTTTTCTGCTGTAATTTTAAAATACCACTAGCTATGGACTCCTTTCCTAGTGTCTGAAAAGAATGCTTAATCCTGTTTTTTAAACAAGCCAAAAGAATGTTGTTGACTCCTAAAGGTTGCTGACTTGTTGTATTTAAAAGATAGGTGGTCTTAGCAGAGAAGTATGTATTTCTAGGTGGCTTCCTTCTCCTTTATCACCCTCATCTAGTGGCAGTTTGGTTTGCACCAAAGGCTGCTTAAACTTCTCAAGGTAAGGTCTTTAAAGGTCTACTTCTTCCCCAATCTAATTGACACTTCCTGCTTCATTTGATAATTCTGCTACATTTCACCATGGCTACTCATTTCTTGAAACTCTCATTCCCTTTCTTGGCTTTTGTACCACTGTTCTTTCACCTGACCCTTAAATATCTATTTCTAGAGATGCCTGGTCTGTTTTTTTCTATAAATATCCTGAATGAGTTCATCCACATTCACAGTATCTACCAATACTTACATATATTCTAATGATTTCTCAAACTCTATCCCCAGCCAACTTCTTTTTTCTGAGTATCACACCTGGGTATTCAACTGCAAAACATTTCCATGTAGATGACCATAAATACATCATCTTTCAATCAATTCAACATTTCATCCTGTTGCAAACTTGCTTCTTTCCTTCTGGTTCCCTATCTCAACTAATGAGGGAGCAAGTCAATCCCAATACTTCCAACCCTCCAGATCTAATTCATTGTCAACTCATATAGCTACTATGTAGATCTCTTGAATCTAGGCCTTGTCTCACTTTTAATTCAAGCCATTATGACTACAGTGCTACATTTGAACTATTTTGCAACTACATTTGAGTATCTCCAAGACCAATATTTCTCACATGTACCCCTCCCTCAAATCTGCACTTGTTACATACTGCCTAAAAATGCAAGCATAGTAATACTTACTACCTTGAAATTGTTCTACTGTTCAGTTATTTTTTTTTCCCCATTAAGTTTATTGGTACATTTTAGGTATAAAATACAATTACATACATCATTGGGATCTTGTACCATTACATGAATATCTTGGTTCTTTTTTTTTTTTCCCTTTCCCCTGCCCTCCCTTCACCCCCTCCACCCTTCCCTATTTGCAAAGATTTTGTTTCCGTTTTTTTCCTTTTCTCATATTTTTTTCCCTTCTTTCCTTTTCCCTACCTCTCCCACTTCCCCTGCTTCTTTAGACCTTTACTTCCTATTACACAATATTAATTATACATTTTTAAAATTAAAACATCAAGACCTAGGAGACATTACCACAGATTTTACAGAATTTAAAAGGATATACAAAGCATATTTCAAAAATCTGTTTTGAAATAAATTTGACAACTTCTAAGAAGTACCTTGGAAGACAAATTAATGAAACTAACTCTGGAGGAAATATAAAATTTGAATAGCACCTATTAAAGAAAGTATATTCCTAGCTTGAAAACCTACCTATATGACAACAACAGGCTTGTATACATTTTAACTGATAAATTATATCAAATATTTAAAGCAGAAAAAAAAAGGAACACTTTTCCCCTCATTTTAGGAAATCAACATTATGCTAATTCTAAAACTGGATAAAGATAACAGAAGAAAATAGTATGAACATAGATAGAAATTTGTTTAACAAAACAAACTATTAGAATTCTGTCAGATCTGGCAGTATGTAGAAAGTGGTTTTGTTATAGGGATGGCAGTGTTGGTTCAGCATTGGAAGATCCACCCCCAAAAGTCATCATTTTAACAGAGGAAAGGAAAAAGCCATATCATCCTGTCACTAGTTGGAGAAAAAGTATTGGACTAAATTCTACACTGTTCATGGTAAAAGCTATCAGGAGACTAGAAGTAGAACAGAACCTTCTCAACAGATTAAAGACATGTACTCCATACTTCCAGCAAAAATGCCTTATATGAATGGAGAAGATATAATGCTTTCTCCCTAAGGTGTGGAACAAGGGCTGATATGCTTACTATTCGTCTGTCCATTAAACTTTGAAACCTAGGCCCAACCAAAACAGTCTGGCAATAAAATGACACAATTAGGATAGGATTGGCAAGGTAGAAGCAAAATCTTTATATGTAGATGAAATGATCATCTACAGAGAACATACTAAGAAATCTCTAGGAGCCCCTAGAACTTGTATTTAAATTTAGCAGGATTAGAAAACACAAGGTATATATAAAAATTCAGGTCTGTGTATACTTGCTATAAATGAAGAATTGGATATTGAAATTGAAAAGTTATGTAGGAGTACAAAGGGCCTTCTAAGTTAAAAAGAAAATAGTGTTGGAAGACGTTTAGTACCTAATTTTAAGACTTTTTCTAAAGCTACAGTAATCAAGGCAGTGCTGGTGTAAGGAAAGACATATAGATCATTGGAATAAAACAGAGAATCTAGAAATAGAACCACACACATATATGATCCACTGAGTTTTGAAAGATTAACATTAGCATTTTATAGAATATAAACTCAATTCAAGAGCTGAGGAAGAGATAGTATTTTCAGCAAATGGCACTAGAACATCTGGTATCTGTATACAAAAAATTAACCTCAACTCTTTATTTCCATACAAGAAAATAACTTGAAGGGATCTATGAACCTAAATATGAAAGACTCAAACTATAAAACTTTAAGAAGAAATTATAAGGGAAAATGTTTATGAATTCAGGGTAGACAAGAACTTCCTAGGATACAAAAAACATCATGTATAAAAGAAAAAAATTGATAAATGAGATTCCATCAAAATTTAGAACTTTAAATGACATCATTAAAATGAAAAGTAGTCCTTAAACAGACCATATTTACAATGCATATAACCTAAGACCAGAATATATAAAGAACTGTTAGAGATCGTTAATAGACAACCCAATTAAAAAGTAGACATAAGAAGATGATAAATAGCCAGTATAGCACAAGGAAAGGTGTGCAACTCTAGATTCAGAAAAATACTAATCAGTACAATAACAAGATTGAATTATACACTCATTAGGGAGATGAAGTTAAAAGTTTTAAAAGCCTTGTCATGACTTTTTCTTTTTGTTGGATTCTCCCCCTTTGCGTTTAATTTGTCACGTCCAATGGATTCATTCTGCTGGGTTTCCTGGGGTTGTAATCCTCATTGTCTTTTCCTAGGGTATTGTCTAAAATTTTTTGGAGTGCTGGTTTGGTATTCATGAAGTTCCTGAGGTGCTCTTTATCATGAAAGCATCTTATTTCTCCATCAATTTTGAAAGACAGTTTTGCAGGGTACATCAATCTGGGTTGGAGGCTGTTTTCCTTTAGGGCTTGAAATACATCACTCCAAGCTCTTCTTGCCTTGAAGGTTTGCATTGAGAAGTCTGCTGTGATTCTGATGGGCTTTCCTTTGTATGTGATTTGTTTCTTTTCTCTCACTGCTTGTAGAATTTTATTCTTCTGTTGGATTTCTGGAATCCTATTATATGCCTATGTGCAGATTTTTTTTTTATCAAGGCTAGCTGGAGTCCTATATGCCTCACTTATCTGTATGTCAAGCTCTTTTCCCCTGCTTGGGAAGTTTTCTGCCATCACTTCTGTGAACAGTTTTTTTATGTCATCTGCGCACTCTCCTGTTTCTTCATTGACTCCAATCAGTCTTATGTTATTCTTCTTTGCATCGTCTAGCAGCTGCTGGATTGATTTGTGTTCCTTTACAATTTTAAAGCAATTTTTCTTTTCCTGGTCACTAATTGCAATCTTATCTTCTATATCTGAAATTCTATCCTCACATTGGTTCATTCTGCTGTGCAGACTTTCGATGGTGTTTTTAATCTCCTGAAAATCTGTTTGCATCTGTTTTATGGATTCCATTTATTTCCTATGTTGGGATTCCATTATGTTCCTCAGATCCTCTATTTTTTTATATATGTCCTCTCTAGATTTATTAATCCCATCTTGCACTATGAGCACAATCTTTGCTGTTATCTGAGTAATTATTTCTGATTTCATTTTTCCCAGATCCTCTTTCGTTGCCATTTCAGGGAGTCCAGGTGGTTGAGTATCAGATTGTTCCATCTCATTTCCCTTTGGGGTTGCTGTAGGTGATCTGGAAGTCTGTTTTTGAGGCTTGTTTACGTGTCTTCTCATTTAGAAGGGAGGGTGATTCTGGTGCCCGGAAGGCTCACCTTCTCTGCCGTAGGAGCATGGAATGGCGATGGGGGAGCTTCCTTCTAGGTGCTGGGACTGGCTCAGCTTCTCTTCCCTCTGATGAGTAATTTCAGTGGAAGACCTCCAAAATGATATAGAGGGAAGGGATATAACTCCCAAACCTACTAGATATCCGAAACATGAGTTCGTGTTCTCTAAATTCGAAGAATGAATTCTAGGAACAATGGAGGTTAAGAGTAGGAAAAATTTATTGAGAGAAAGAAAGCTTCTGCCTAAGAGAGACAGAAGGGGGACTGGAAAGTGGGTTGCCCCTACTGTTCAGTTATTTAAAGCAATAGCTTCTAAAGAGAGATTCAAGAAGTTTTGTCTTCTTTCACTTCTATTTTTATAAATACCCATTATAAGTAAAAGTATACACACACAGATGTAGTATTTACAAATATGAACATATGAAGGAATATATTCAAACTCTTTTATGGATATGGGTACATCAAAAACATATGAAGACCACAAATTTAATTTAATTTAAACGAAAAGTGCAATTCTCCTAACATGACAGGACCCAATCCTTGACTACCTTTTTAGTCAGCTCTTCCTTAATTGTTTTAACTTTCTAACTAGCACACTTCATCTGTGAAGTTTTATGTACGCCACTCCCTGCCTGAAATGCCTAACAATCCCCCTTGCACATCTCCTTCCTCCCCAACTCTTTCTTTAAAGTGCAAAACAAACACAGTTGGCTACTTGAAACATTTATGACCTTTCAAGGCAGAGGTGGGCACTGCCTTCTGTGTGCTCCCAAATGAAATGTACATGTCTATTACACCACTTAAATCACAGTAATAAAATTTGTTTACATATCTACTCATCTTTGCATTGACAGTGTCTTGCATGACTCATGTCACAAATTAAGTGCTTAAGATTTTTTAACAAATACTCAAGAAGTACAGTTTTAGAGGACAAACTAACATCTTAGTTGCCCAATACATTCAAGACAGTGAGTACTATTTTGGTGAAGCTTAATTGGGTGATACCCAATTTCAAATTTTAATTTTAAAATGTGCTTACATCAAACATTCAGTCTTCAGGTGTTGATTACAGGGATCAGAAAGCCAACGTTCTATCATCCAACAAATTCCAATCAATTAACTGTCAACAACGTCTACACATAGTGAAAGATACATAAATTTAAGAGCCAAGGGATCAGTGATTCTGGCCAAACATGGCAAATTAATTGCACACATTTATCATCCTTTTCTAAAATTCCATTAAAATTAAAGGAGAAAAGAAGGTATAAACACACAACACTAAACAAGAGAAAAAAATGGCACTAGTGCATAAGTAATTTTAGTAGTTTTCAAGGATCCAAAATAGGAATTGTACCTGACTTGGCAAAACCAAGGAAACTGTAAAGTGCTTGCAAAGAGGAAACTAAGCAAACAACTTGCTGGCCAGAATTTAGATACAAAGAGATTACAGAGGAGGTGTGGGATATTGGATGGAAATTGGAGAGTTGACTGAAAGTTAAAGTAACTCTGCAAAGAACTACTCACCCCTCCTGAGCTCCAAGTCAATCACGACCTTTCCCAATAGCAGAAGATAGGGGCTTTAAGAGAAAAGCTGCACATGGAACCATGCTTCCCTCAAAAACTTCTCCCTTCATGGTTTTCAGATTATAGCAAACAATATGCCTATGTATAAAATGGCAAAATAAACCTACCTCGCTCTCAGAATGCCAAGAGGTGTATATATGTGAAGATTCTTTTCTAAAGAAGTTGAACAGTCTTAGAGAGAAAACCTACAATCTCAGAGAAGAGGTCCTCCTTACCGACACTTCAGGAATGCTCAAGGAAAAGCTGAGTTCACTGTTCAAATACCTAATTAAAGATACCAATGTTTTACCTGATTCACAAAGAGCTTTCAATCAGCTGTTTAGTATCTCGCTCTTAGACACAGCTGAGAACCACCAAATATTCCAGGTAAGTTTCCAAAATGAAATTAAATCAACAAAAAACACAAAAGAAAATTTAGGGAACAAACAACACAGCTTCAAAACACTACACGTCCTCAAAAAATAATTGAAAAGAGGTCTTAAAAATCAAAAATCCAATAGATGATGTTGAAAGTTGGAGTCTTAGAAGACAGAATAAAAAGAAAAACATGGGTGACAAGAAAAACTTACCGTATCTGACCTAGATTACAGAATCACAGTTGCTAGCACATAGTAGAAGCTCAAAAAATGCTTACTGAATAAATAAAGGATCAGGCTTCAGATGTGCTTCCTTGGCCAGAGGGTTTTAAAAACAATGCCTTTTGGCATTCACTTTCCCATAGTCCCCAATACAGTAATCCCTAGTTGTTGTCTACCTTACTCTGTCACACATTTTTCTGCTTAGCCAATGACAGCATTAGTTTGGGACTTCAGAGAAAAATAATTTTAAAATAATAGCAATTTAAAATCTGGGTACAATATGCTCCAAACTTGTCTTACAAATGAGAAACTAAAGTAACTGACAGCTAACTCATGGCGATTCAGAAACTGTACAGTATTCCTACAACTGTCCTTTCTATATGCAGGTCTCTATTTCTAAGTTGGAAAGGCTTTAACTCTTGGCTGAAGGAAGGCCAAGTGTGACACACAGCATGACAGTGCCAGATAGTAACTTTAGAGCAGTGGTTCTCAAATTTAAATCTGCATGAGAACTCTCTAGAGGGAGCCTTAAAAAGAAAACACAGATAGCTGGGCTTCCTTTACTTTAGGTTTTTTTAAAATTTATATATTAATTGGTACATTTTAGGTACACTTTACTTTAGTTTTTGATTCAGTGGTATAGGAGTGGGGGCTGCAGATTTGCTCTTCCAAACCCCAGATGATTCTAATGTTGTTCGTCTGGAAGCTTTACTTTGGAAGAGGCTGCATTTGTAAATGAAGGAAGACATTTTTTCTGAAGCTTCTGTCATTCTCTTACAACAAAAACTGTCTCATTTTTGAACTGGAGGGATAACCTGATTTAACTGTTACATGTGTATTTTTTATAAGCTGAAAGATCAAGGACTACTTAAAACTCATCTCTCTCTTTAAACCTGATTGCTTTTAGCAGTACTTACCAGTTATGCCCATTTCTTACTCAGAATTTCTTTTCCTTTCTGAAATTTCTAAATACATTTTTTAAAAAACACATTGTTTTTCTAGGCTACCTGACACTACTCCGACTTCTGAAGGGAATACGATTTCCTTCTGACTTGTTTATTTTGCTTAGATGTCCTTAAGTTTGTCCATATGTTATACACTTGATCTTAGCCAAAAGGCCGAGAAGCGATGTCCATATGTTACAAATAGCCATTTTCTGTTGCCATGTGACAAATTACCAAAATTTTAGTGACTTAAAACAACGTCCATTTATTATCTCAGTTACTGTAGGGTCACAAGTCCAGGCTCCAGTGAGTTGATCTTTCTCTCAGGGTCTAATAAGTCAGCAATCAAGGAAGCTGCAGGAAGCAGGATCTCATCTATGGATGGGGATCTTTCATAGTCACGTTGTGTCAGCAGAATTCATTTCCTTGTGTGCAGCTGTATAACACACAGGGGCTGTGCTTCAAGGTTAGCAACAGATGCCTCTCTGATTCTTTCACAGACTCAGCCTACACCAGATCACTTCTCTTTTGATTCAGGACCTAATCACCTGCTTGTTATCCCATCATTGTCAGCTATTCCACTCAAATTTAAGAGGCGAGGAGCATGCTGAAAGTGTCTGCCTGGGGATGGTAACCGTGGAAGCCATTTTAGAACTCTACATGGCATACCACATCCATCCCTTTGGAAAAAAAAAACAAAAAACTTTGAAAAATCTATAGCCTTTTATATTCCTGCTCCAATATGTACCATTTACTCTTTAGGCATACCATGTCAGCTCATACTAGACCTTCTACATCTGGCCTTTCTATATGCAACTCTCTATTTTAAAGTCCTAGGAAAAGTGTTTCAACATAACATTTTAAAACTTTCTTTTCCTGGTCTGAGATCTTCAGAGAAATACACCCTACCTGTTTATGTATTCTAAAGGCTCATGTGCCCAATAACTACACCAACAGTTATTAGGGGTTGACTGATGAGACTTAAAACCTAAGAGATCAACTCTGGAAACTCTATACCATACACATAATAATGTCAAATCATTAGTACCTCATTGTATTCAAAATATAATGCATTGAACATAAATTTGCACTAAAATTAAATAGGTTTTTCTCATCTAGAAAACAAGACATATACTTAAGAAACTCACCAAGATACTAACCTTGCTGTAAATTTAAATTTTTTATTTAAAAGAACTATAAGGAGTTAGAAAGCCCTTTCAGTGAGTCTCTGTATACATGATTATCCACTCAGAATCCCCTGAATTAGTGGTGAGAACTCTGAGAGTCTAAAAGACTTAGAATATGCTCTGCCATTTAAAAGCTATATAACGTTCCAATGAGTAGTTTCTTTCTCCATAAAAAGTGAAGAGCAGTATTAATAATCTGACAACAGAAATATTCTTTATGCTTAAAACAAGAAAAAAAATTTGCTACCTAGAATAGTAACTACTTTAGCCAATACTGAAAATAAAATTTGACATAAAAAAGCTAAAACTGATACAAACATCTATGTAAAGTAGGAACAATGATTAATTTTGATAACCTTCTACTGTATATTAACATTTTCCCCTCCATTTTTATTTTTAGTAGTACATGTTTGCAGTACATAATGATTAAATTCCTTGTAGGGAGTTGGTACATGTACATAACACATCTCAGTTCTTTTTTTGTCCCCTTCCTCTCCCCTTCCTCCATCTCTTGGTCCCCTTCCCAGGTGAAAAAGATTTATCTCCCTACTTCTATCATTTATTATTTATTCATTTTTTTGGTACCCGGGATCGAACTCGGGTCCTTGTGCTTGCACAGCAGGCAGTGAAACCACTGAGCTAAATCCCCGGCCCCTCTATCATTTATTTTTAAAAACACCTTCACCCTTAAATCCTAAATTCTAAAACTTTAATGTATTCACTTTAGAGAAACTAAATGAGTAAGACTTAACAAGTTTCACTATATATAAACACAGAGCATTTTATATAGTTGGGGTCATAATGAATACGCAATGTTGGATCTTGGCTTCTGACAACTATACCATCTTTGAAAACATTCTTTAGACTTGGCTTCCTTCTATATGAATGGCCTATAATTTATCTATAGATCATATACTGGTTACTTAGAATACACTAATATGTCACAAAATAAAATTAAACAGTAATATTGCCAGTGATGTCTATCTCCCCATACTGACATCAGAATAGCAATACAGCCAGGTGTAGTGGCACATGTCTATAATCCCAGCACACAGGAGGCTGAGGTAGAAGGATCACAGAGAGTATGAGGTCAGCCTGAGCCACACAGTGAATTCAAGGCCAGCCTGAACTACATATCAAGACTTTGGCTCAAACAAAATAAAGAAAAAGAAAAGCAAGAATAGAAATACAGATATACTGGACATTAATAAAATACCACATGAAAGCAACAATGAAAATAGGCAACTAAAATTCTATAGATTATCAATTGCACAAGGAAAAGAGCAGCCTGTAAAATCTACAATTTTTTTTTTTTCAGATGAACAGAATCTGAAGGAAGATGAGTTTATGAGTGACTTGGGAGGGGCCAGGGATTTAGCTCAGTGGTTCTGCCGCCTGCCTCAAAAGTACAAGGTCCTGATTTCGATCCCTAGTACCAAAAAAAAAAAGTGACTTGGGAGTCTTCCAATTCAGCTTAATGTATACAGATTTCTGGTGATACTAAGTAAATAAAAGGCGGAATCCTCATTCTCTAAATATCTTGGTAGCTGGCAAGGTCATTAAGCAAAGCGTATAATTTTTAATGTTAAATGCGAAGAGGAACACTCATAACAACGGAGTTATGTTAGACAGAGAACAGTACTATTTTACAAAGTAAGTAAAAAGGAAGTATAGCAAAGGTAAAGGGATAGGCTAAGCACATTTAAATATCATATCAACCCAAAATAACTGTCCCATATGAGTTTAGGAATGTATAGACCTACCTTCTGTGAAGGAAGACTGACACAAATTCCTAACATGCGTATTTTCAGATCTTTGATAGTTAATTCCATTTAAGATAATTTCCTAGAGACCATTAAGAACCTAATCAGGGAAATTGAAAGTAACTAGGGCAGAAAATTGTGAACCACAAGACACCCTTATAGAATAACCTTGGGACTTCTTATAAATACTTAAATGAAAAAGGACAATAATACCTACACAGATAAAATTGAGGCTTAAATGTAAAGGTAAAAATCAATAATTTACCTAAAAAAAATTAGCCCCAGGTCATAAGGCATTACAAATAAGTGGACACATCCGACTGTATGTTCACTTGCTAGGAATCAGGATTTTCTGTATACTAAAAATGGACTCTAATCTGCCCAAATCCTTTCAGCCAATGTTGCACATGAGCACTGTACTATGAATGAGTCTTGTCAGGGAGCACAATGTTCAGTACCCATAGAGACATGTTAACAGAGCTGTGGCTGCCAGCTTTCAAGGTTTGTGTGTGTGTGTGGGGGGGTGCTGGTGATGGAACCCAGGGCTTCAGCATGCTAGGCAAAAGCTCTACCATTTAGCTATGCCCCATTCCCTCCTCCCAGTATCTTTCTAACAGAAACTCTCCAACTAAAGATAGTGATTGATGAATTAGAAACAAATCCTCATGGGGTGGGGTGCAAGGACAATCTCTTCTAGAGCCCTCTGTACTGAGGTGTGTGAACACATGGATTCAAGTGTCCCAACAGGCATGCTGTGATAACCATTAAATGACCTGATAAAGTAATGAAAAATGCTTTGGTATCTGTGCTCCCTCAGCAGTTTTTGTGTTTAATCTCCATCTGTTGCTTGATAGTTTTATGAAAGCCCTCAGTTCTTACAACGGTCTTTCTGCGAGGAATTGGTGCTGGTCTTTTTCAAAGATAATGTGGAAGTGTTTTATATTTTATAGAACATTAAAATAAGATATCCACAAAGTAGAGATGTTTTTAAAGGTAATTTAAGTATTGGGCCAGGGATTTAGCTCAGTGGTTTCGCCGCCTGCTGCGCAAGCGCAAAGACCCAAGGTTCGATCCCCAGCACCAAAAAAAAGGTAACTTAAGTATTAAGCGATTAAAGTGATTTTTCAAAAGCTAAAAAACTACAAAGATAAATACTATGAAAATGAAATACTGATTTTAAACTGATAGTCTTCTGGATTTTTAAAAACAATTTTATTTTCTGACACACAAAAGAAAACTGACTTTTTGTCTTCCTTTAGCAGCCCACATTAAAAGAGAAACAATAAATAGTTAAGTGAATTTCCATTCTGAATTAAGTAAAAATTTAGCTGAATACATTTAAAAGTAATTTAACTACACAAAAGACATAAAGGCTTTACGGTCCATTATTGAGGAAAAAAAATGTTTTTCCTTTACAAGATCACTAAAAAGATGGTCCTATAAAATTAACTCTAAAATATACTTACCAGAGAAGTGAAGAAATTTTTGGAAACTTTAAAAGACAGAAAATAAATAAAATGCAAGTAGAGTAAAAAGGTAAAGTATAAAAAAGATGACATATGTCAATTTATCCTCTTCCCCCTCAAAATATTGCTTAAAACACAATCAGCATTGATTTTTAGTTTCATCTGTTTTGTCTTTTCTCTGACATTTTATTAAAAGGAACATAGAACAAATATGTTACACTTACAATGGATGGAGAAAAGGGTATCAAGCAGTATAAAATGCTAAAATTAAGAACACAAGTTGATTGACAAATCTGTCTCTTTTGAAAGAAAGTTGTACAGATGTCCTAATTTTATAGTTATAAGGAGTGGTATGCTGTAAAATTTAAGATTATTTTGTCTAAAATTAACGTTCTAAATGTTTGACTATTCATACAATAAAGACCACTGTATGATTAGCTTATAAGTCTTACCTACTCTTTCAATACCATTCAGTAATATTTGAAAATTTTATCTCAATTATTGTACATGGGCTAAAATTCTATATAAACACTCTTTATTCTTTTTGAAATGAAAATAATAAATTTGCAATGCTTCAAAATTACCTGATTTTTGAAAAGTTATCAGAGAAGTCTTTTCAATCTCTAGAAAAATCCTACTCATTTCACAAACATAATGAATCTCATAAATTGCAAGGGTCACCCTACCACATTAGCCACAGGTCTTAAAGGTATGACAAATAATCAACACAAACAAAAACCTGCACATTTCATTCAACTAGACCTGCCTAACCAAGATACACTAACGCTATTTAAAACAGTCTTTGAAAAATTGTATCAGGAAAAAATTTATATTGTATGTATTAAATATTTGGGATTCTTTTTCCCTACTCTTCTGTCCAGCCAGTTGGGTTAATCTTAAATTAAAAAATAAAACAATCCCTTTTAAGTACTTCAACTAAACATCAAAAGACTGGAGACTGGATCTTCTGAGGTACTATTACTTCTTAATTTGAGATATCCAATCATGTAAAACTATGTACTGTATAAGGGTACCTAATTTCTTTTGACAAATTCATTATTCCATGACCTATCTAAGAATGAGTGCTTTTGCTAGGAACATACCATGGTGTTCCAACATTTTTACATCCATACATGAAATGCCCTAATTCTAAAGAAGACCCACTGAGTCATGTACATAGTTCCCAATCCTATCCCTCCCCTTTCTACTTTATAACTTTCCAAGGTTGCCCAACTATCTACTACTTCCTCCACCCAGCCAAAGTCAGGAGTACTGGCTTGGTGTTTTGCTCAGGACACAACACACAGAACTAAATTTTTAATGTTTTTAAAAACTTTTCTCATGCTATTACCCTGATCCTTCGTATTATTACTTTGCTTAAAACCCTGTATAGGTTGCTACTACCAAGAGTAGTATTTTTCAAATTGCCAGTTGCTACCTCAGGGTTGTTAAATCAATCTAGTGGGTCTCCATCATCATTTCTTCTTAAAAATGAAATATAATGGAACAGAAGCCACACAAAGATAGTATTTTGTGCCATTTTATCATTTATATGAGCATACTAGATCACAATGAAAAACTGTATGTTACTAATGTGTACTACCTTTATAAAGTTTGCAATACTGTCTATAAGCATAACTCAAACTTTCATTTGTCCCAAGGCTGTCTAACCCGGCCCTGAATAAGGCTCTCCAGACCTACCTCTTGTTCTACCCACCGGAACCCCAAGCAAAAAAGCCCCTTCAGTCTATGCCAAGCTTTCCTGCACAACTCTCCCCTAAACTCGTTTTGGCATGGGGAATTAAACCCAGAGCCTTCACACTGAGCTACATCCCAGCCTTTTCATTTTTTATTTTGAAACAGGGTCTTGCTAAATTGACTAGGCTGGGCTCTAACCTGGAATCGTCCTGCCTGTCTTCTGAATTACCAGGATTACAAAGGTGTACCCAGCTAGCAGTTCCTTTCCTTAATGCTGTCAAGCATACTGTTCTGCTTTGAATACCCTCTCAGCCGTCTACAGGGCCCACATATATTCACCTTTCAGTATTAGTATCTATTTCCTGCTCTACAAAGCCTGTTTATCCTTCTGGCAACACTGAATGCCCCCCCCCACACACACACACTGCGCTCTGTAATGCCCTACATTATAGCTTCTTCCACATTCCACTTATTTTAAACTCAATTGCCTTCCTAGTCTCTAAACTATACACTCTTTGAGGGAATGAGCACCTTTGTCTCTGTTTAGCAACACAGACCTTAGGTGTTAAAGTTGGTATAATGACAAAATTAAGAACTTGCATGTAACTTTGTTGTTACAAATAACAAGATGCTTAGCTTTGCAACAAAGCCGATTCATATTACAGTGGTGAATCAAGACCTCCACATTTTTGCTACCAGCCCAAGATGGAACCCCTAGCAGCCTCCTCAGAAAGATCTGTCACTTCACTATCTTCCTGCAAAGAATGTACTCTTTTCAGATTGCAATACACCAGCATCCCTTCCTTGCTTCTGGAAGTTGTGTTGGGGGATAGGAGCCGGGGGGTGGGTGGGTGGGGGTGGTCCAAAGGCAAGAAAGATAATAAACCAGCATTATCAAACTTCGTTATATATACAACTAGCTCTTAAAGGTGGTGGGGGTGACACTAGTTGCCAATATAAGCTAAGCCCCAAAAAGGTAGCATAAAATAACTGATTGAAGTTACTTGATTTCTATTGCCTACACTAATACTTCTGAAATAGCTGACTCATTCACTGCTCTCATAAAATACTAGGGGAAGGGAGGTTCAACTCTTAACAGGAGCGCCTGACACTTAAAAGCTTTCCACGAACTTCATTTTACATAAATACCTTTCTTTTTAGGCAATCTGATGAACCTATTTTACAAACCCATACTTCAGCTGCCCTCACATCAATTATACATTCACGTAACATCCAAAATACTTTGACAGACTCTGCCAACTGTCAGTTTCAGTTGTTCTTTTCCTTTTCCAGTTTATAAACTAACACAGGAGCCATAATTGTTTTCTGCTTAAACCAATCATTCATTTTACTAAAAACAATTCCTCTGCTTAGACTTTGCCTCCAGACTTGCAATTATATACCTAAGACAGATAAATCCTATTAAAACTCAGTATTAATAAAAAATGTTTTTGTAATATGTAAAACTCGTGGTGCAAAGTATTAAATTTAAGGTACCAGTCAGAGTAAGGTAATGTAGGACTACGTGGGTAAAACTTTAAAGGCCATTTAAAGTTCTGTTTGCTTTGGTTTTAAATAGGTCCAGGCAACTAAACTGATGTGACATTTATTAGGTATAAACATCTACATAGTGTGGAAATTTCTGCAAATGCCTTGGCTGTATGTTTTTCTAATTCTACCTACTCTTCCCCTTTCAACAACTCAGATCCAACAGTTCCTTTTCTATGAAAAAGGGTCATAGTCCAAAAATAAACTTGGGAAAACAGCACAAATGCACATACCTTTTTCTCAAGTCCACCTTTAAAACGTTACTAACAAAAGGGCAAACAAACTTGTTTGCAAGCAAATTTAATTATGCTGTTATGTACAAGGGCTTATTTTCTTTATTTTAAATACCAGCCCCCTTAGTACTGTAAGTTCAACCCATACACACTTTTCCTGGCAAAATGACAGACATTTATATAATCCAAAGACTGTAAAAAACTGATTTTCTTTCATGATGCTACCACTCCATAGTCTGAAAAACGTAGGCTTCAACATGAAAAACTACCATTTGACTCTGTAGGTATGTGCATACACATTTTAAACAGTGAGGCTGCAGATGTTCAAGGAAAGTCATATTCCAAAAGTTTTGAATATGAACGTCTTTCAGTATTTTTTCTCATTTAAAATTGATGCGATTTATCCAAAACATTTTTCAAATGCCATTATTTCCCAGCTTAAGTGCTTAAACAACTTAGAGAGAAAAAAACTTCCATCTGAAAGATCAGATCAAGAAACCATGAAAATAGAGTCAGAGAAAAAGAATTCATTCTACAGGCTAGAAAAAACAATCTCTTAAAAAGTCATTTCATCTCTAAAAGTCATTCAATCTTTAAAAGACTCTAAACAAAAACAGGCCAGAGGTTAAATAATTTGCCTCAGGTCACTAAGCTACTAATAGAAGCACCGCAAATAGAATGACGTATTCTAATTACTCTTAGCAGTACCCGAAATCATGCAAGTTACTTGTCGTTTGAGTCTTAAAACCAATTATCACCTTCTCATTAATTCCCGAAGGACTCCTACATGGATTTTAATTTTTAAAGTTTAAGTTCAAATTCCAACTCTCATAAAGTAGCACCAAGAACTTTAAGAAAGTGTGTGGTACACCCTTAAATCATCACAATGAATCTGAGTCCATCATTTAAAACCCTGTCCTTCAACTGCACTTTTCAGGTTTGTTCAACTATGGAAACAGAAAATTCTGGAAGTTCCTCGTGTAGGGAAAGAATTGGCAATCTGTCAAAGACAAGAGTGGATCATTATTCCAATAATGTGTGATAAGGTTCCAGCTCAAATCAAGGGAAGTCACTATTAGCAGCTTATTAACCACAGTGTGAAGAGTTTAAACTTTGGGAGACGCATTCTTGGCTGGAAGAAGATGTAGATCTGATATTAACACAAACTGAAGGTCTAAACTTAAAACTGGAAAAAAAAAAAAAAAAAAAAAAGGAAAAGGGAACAAGTGCCTTACACCAAAATCTTTCCCTATTCCAGCTCTGATGTCAGTATCCCGTGCACCCGCACTGTGTAGACTTCATCGTGAGACTTTCAGATTTTTATTTTTAATGCCTCAATAAATCAACTCTTACGTTTTCGCTTTGTACATTCAAGGGCAAAAAAGAGCACACGGTGAGGGCAACAATTTACAATGGACCACGTCCAAGGACTGTAGTCTAATCACTCGGTACAATCGTTCCTTTGTGCAATTCTTTCCAAAGAGCCGAGAGAATGCAGTACAGTACTTCTTTTTGAAGGATACCATCGAGAAAACCTAAGATAACATGATTTTGATAACCGATTGCCACGGTTTATCAATGAAACAGTATTAGGTAGAATGCGCTATTACACACAAAAAATACTCATGTTCCTTGATGACCACTGGTGTCATTCTACCAAAAAAAACTTGTTAAAAGGTTAATACACCTGGTATTTTAAAGTAGGACTTAGCTTAGCAAAGAGACAAATTTGCTTGGAAACAACACAACAGTCACCATCACCGTTCAACAACATCCACACATACAGACTCGAGGCCGTGATTAAGTACAAAAATCCTTACCCCATTTTGCCCAGTGAAAACTTGCTCGGAAGTGTCTGGTCTCAGACTACGGAATAACTTCCAAAGGAATTTCTCCGGCTATATAGCAGTTGCTTTTCCACTGCCTCCCCCACCCAGATCCGTTTTCGTAGATATTTCAATGATGCTGACAGTTCAGTTAGTTCTCGTGGGTGAAGTGATTTCTCTCTCGTTAACACCAAAACGTTCAAACAGAGGTGACATTTGCTTATTAGTTAAACGCTGCGCGGAGACGGTAGTCAACTCTATTCCACAAATGAGCGTCCAGGTAGAGAAACGCAGAAACCAGCTTCAAGGAGTCCTATAAAAAATGAGTTCGCTGGTCATGTCGCCCGTGTTGTTCTCCGCACTCACTGAGGGACAGGAAATTCGGCCTTTTCGAGGCTAAAGCTGTAGGTTCAAATTTCTCCACACCATGTCCCTGGGGGTGGAGCGTGCAACCCAACGCGACGTGCACTTTAAAAACAAAATTCCTAAAAGCAGCAATACCACTGCCTCCCCGCGCTCACATTAGAGGAGGAAAAAAAAAACTGTACAGAAAAACTCGAGGCGCCCACCCAGCAGCTCGCGACGTGCACATTAGAATCTGCCTTCTTAATGTCTCCCCTCCGGAATCGCGGAGCAGCGCGGAGGTGGGGAGGAGGAAGGGAAGACGGGGCAGGATCGATGCGCTCTCCCGAGGAGGCTGAGCGGAGCCATTTCCCGGCGGGCAGTGCTGGGGCGCCAAGGCGGAGGCGGGAGGGGGGCAAGCCCACCTCAGCCTCGGGCCGCCCGCCGCCGCGCACAAAGGGGCCCGGCCCCGTGTCCGCCGCCTGCCGGCTGTCCGCGGAGCGCAAGGTCCGAGGTCCGTCGGCAGAGAATGAATGAGTCGGACTCTAGCCCGCGCTCCCCAGCTACCCAGCCCCCCGCTCCGGCGGCGGGGCCGAAGCGTCGACGGCGCCTGTGAGCTGAGGCTGCCGCCGCGTCGGGGGCGGGGAGGCGGCTCGAGGCTGGGCGCCCGCACGCCGGCGCCCCCACCCCAGCTCGTCTCCCGCGCCACGCGGCCGCTCGGGCCCGCTGCGGCTCCGCTGCCGTCCCTCACAGGCCGCCTTCGCCGGCTTCCAGCTCCCGCTGGGCAGAGCTGCGCCGGCCCGGGGCCTGGAGCCCGCCGCCGCCGCCGCCACCAGCCGGCTCGCGGAGTGCAGGACACCGCTCCACCGTCAGCGCCGCCGGCGTGAGGCGCGCGCGGCCGCGGAACGAGCGGCGAGGCGGGGAGGGGGCGGAGCGAGCGAGCGCGGTCCCTCCCCCTGCAGCGGGCGGGGCTGGGCGCGGGCCGGGGCACCTCGGGGCCTCACGGCCAGGGATGAGGGCAGAGCCGCGCGCGGCGAGGCTGAGGTCAGAGGCCTAGTCTGTCCCAGTGGGGAACGGACCAACCGGTCGGTCCGTCAAGCCATTCGTCCGTCCGCCCGCCCCCTCCCCTAGCGGCCGGCGACAGGGGGATGGCGCGCGCCGCTGTTCTGCTGGCTCGGAGCCCCGCTCCCTGGCGCCACAGTTCCCTCCGCACCCCGCACCGGCCGCCCGCGCTCTGCCTCCATCCTCCCTGCAGGAGGACCTTTAAATAGCAACGTAAGCGCGCTCTCGCCGCAAGCACGTCACCCGCCGCTCACGTCACCGGGTGCGGGGGATGATGTCACGCGGCCGGAAGTACGGCTAAATTAGGGACGGCGCAGGGGGTGGAGGACTGGGCGAGCCCGTCTGTCCCCACCTGCTCGCTCTCCTTAAAGGCCAAAGCGCAGGAGACAGCCGGAGAAGATTCGAAGGAGGAAGGGGCGGGAGGTGCAGAGTTTCTTGCAGCAAATGTGCCAAACGCGAGTGAATCATTCATAGCAACAGCCACCTCTTTGGCAGCAGCATCCCCGGGCTTCACAAGCCCCAACCGGCTTGGAGGTGTAGGAGGCCGAGCCTGATCACCAGCGGTAGAAACACTTCCAGCGAGACTTGGGGAAAATCACCGTAATCTGAGGTCCTAAGGACCATTGCTGCCACGGTCGACTTTTAAATATTCCTTTCTCAGTGGTCGCCTAAACGACAGACTAGTAGAGTGGAGCCGTGAACAAACAGAATGGTATGAAAGATGGTAACTAAAGGGGAGGAAGTGATCTATAAAATGTTTTCATTTTAAAAATAGCAGTGGTCTGGCATAGGATAACAAATGAAACAGTTCACTCACATAATTATGATCATATACATAGCAAATGCCAATGAACACTCATTTTTAATTTATCAAGAATATGTATTCCAGGGCCGGGAATTTAGCTCAGTGGTGCCGCCGCCTGCCTCACAAGCGCAAGGTCCGGAGTTCGATCCGCGGTACCAAAAAAAAAAAAAAAAGAACATGTATTCCAGTCTGGAAATTAAGGAAGATCCTCGAAATCCTTTTTTATTGACTCACCTTTGGATTATTTTTGTGTTTAATAGTTTTCACTGTGTACGTTCAGTATCTCAAGTATTTTTTTAAAAATTTCTACATGGAAGGATGAGTAGCCGTCTATACACGTTTGCAGCAATATGTGTATTTGTGTCCAAAAAAAGTCATGAGTGCTTTTCAAATTGTAAATTACTATAGTTTTTAAATGGCGTCATTGTTTTAAAAGTTTATTATTAAGTATATTCAAATATGAACTTTTGTTTAACGATAATCATGGCACGGAAATAAAATTAGGATACACTGCCAAAGGCCATTACTATTTCAGAGTTAGTCTATAAATTCAGTGACCATATTTTACAAACCAAAATACAGATATACCATTTGACATTAAGCAGAGTATTTGAAATCTGAAGTCACTTCGAAAACCACAACATTGGATTACCAGTCTTATGAAGTCATTGTTACAAGACTAATCAATATCTATGAAGTTCAAATGAAAGAAGCTAAAAATCTATGTGTGGCTTTTAAAGGATGTTTTTAATGTTAAATAACTCACATGATTCCTAATTAAAGAACATTGGTTTTGCAACTTAATGCATCTACATTTTCTTGCTCAAGTTAGGACCCCCAGATTAAAGGACACAAGTAAAAGAAAGTTAAGACCAATATGCAACGTATTCAGGCTATCATCTTCACGTTTTACAATCATGACCTCACATAAAGTTTAAAATATTGAAAGTGATGAGGTTTTCTTAAAGGTTGTAATGAAGGTTAATAAAAAGCAAATCTCTGCTTGCCAATTTGTCTAATATATATTATTGTCAAACTAGTAGAAACTTGCACTACTATCTGTTTCAGACAGATGAAGCTTCTTATATATAATATATTAAAGCAATAAAACTGCCATTCTTCAAATAATGTCATTACTTGGCCCCTGCAAATTAAAATGCAAATTGTGTTATTATTCTACAAAATAGTTTCTCTAAACAGTAATTTTCTCTTTCTATTCCCCCATTAAAACTCTCACGTTACTGTTTTCTTCTTTTTTAAATTTTATTTTATTGGTACATTTTAGGTTTACAATATAATGACATTCATCATTGGAAATTTGCACCTTTACCTAATCTCTCTTGGTTCTTATTTTCTTCCCCCTTCCCCTGCCCTCCATCCTTCCCTATTTACAAAGACTTTGTTTCCATTTTTTCAATTTCTCATATTAATTCTATTACACTTTACCATTTTCAAACACTTCATTGTACCCTTTCATCACAACTTCTCCTTTACAGTCTTTTTCTCCCAATCTTCACCCAGTTGTCAAGCTTGTCAGCTGCCTCTGTACCTTTAGAATGCTGACCTTCATTAGTTTCTACTTTTCACAATGACACCCTGGTTTCTTCTCAGCTGTCTTTTGTCAACTGAAAATTGAGAGCAACTATTTTCTGCATAAATCTAATGGTGTACTGTGATACAGTTACCCAAAGTTTATGTGATTACATCAGCCTTTAAATCTAGAAAAATCTACCTAGAATTGATCAATTTTTTTCTGGCTTGTGTGGGATTAGTATATCAGGAAGTACTTGTATGTCCGTATTTCCAAAGGTATAAGTAAAACTTGGAAACAATTTATGTAAAGTGTAGTATCTTAGCAGGAAAAAAAAATGCTTTTTCCCTACCCTTGAAGCAATTCCACTACCATTTGGAAAGGAGTCAGAGAACCATTCTGGGGCTTTCCATCTATAAATAAATATCTTTATTCATAAAATGAGCCGATACAACCCAAATTCTAGTCACGATTTCCCAACTCTAGTTCCTTTGATTGTTTTTTAAAGTAGTGAACTTCCTAGAAAGTAATTTATTTTACCGGAAAAGGGAGAAAGTACTTTAGCAGCATTTCAGATTTTTAACAGTTCCTGTTTCCTACTACACACTGACAATTTGTGGGCTGGCTTATGAATACCCTCTGATTTTAGAACCTGTAGGCGAAGGCATCTGTTTTAGTTACCAAGTTTACTTCCATGCCCTTAATAGGAAGTGGCATTCAATGGGTGTTAATAGATTGGTTGCAAGGTATGTCTTTTTCAATGAAAAGGCATTCATCAGAAAAAAATTGCAGGAAAGAGAGTTTGAGCCAGATTTTATTTTTAATTGACACACATTAGATAATAGGAACCCTTTTTTTCAAGCCCCCTCTTTTTAATTACCGAATACTACTATCACTTCAAATATATTCATAGATATGAATAATAGGTAAAAAGATATCTCTCCGTACAATAAAAATCTCAAGATTCCTAGTTGATGGCACATAATTATGAAGAAACTAAACCAGCAAATACTAAATGTAATAATGAGGGGAAAAATGAAAGAGTTTAGGGAAATAGAATTTATCCACTGGACTGTCCCAAATCATTCTCCATCCTCCACAATTTGGCAGACCCAGGACACCATTAAATTGTGTTTGGCCTGTGTAAAACCATCCTTTATTATTCTTAATAATGTTCTCAATAGGAAATGGTAAACAGTCTCTTCAAGGAAATCTGAGTCAATAAAAAAAAAAAGAAACAGCAATCTCAAGGGAAGGATACAAGTGTTTGGCATCTCCAAGTCAGGACAATTTTTACTCTTTCAAAATCTTCTGCATTTTAAAAAAATCAGAGTGGTGGAGAGAGAGAAGTTGGAGAATTATCCATAGGAAAACTATGATACAGAACATGGGAAATGATCTCATAGGGCTCTCTTCTGCTCTGAATTTTACTGTAAAATCATTGATCATTTTCCATCTGGTCAAAAAGATACAAATAATACTAGACTTGTGAAAGAAGATATCAGAAAGTTTTCAGTTATGTACTTATAAGGGCCTGGATAGAATAACATTAGAGGAAACTGATACAACTATATGTAAATTTTAAAAATATTCTGGGGATAGAGGGCTTTGGAAACTGCTTTAACTTTGGGTTGTTTGATTAGTTGGTTGGGTGATTATTTTAAGCAGCTAAGAACAGGCCAGAAAAACATGCAGGTCTGCAGAAAACTACAGTAAAGGATGTGGAGTAAAGCTTGTGCTCCACCTGTGCAGTTACTTCGAATGGAATGCTGTGGAAGCAATTGGTTACCATTGCCATGGTAACCAATAATCTTTTTGCTGAATGGGTGAACAAAACAACCATGAGGAAAATATTTTAAACGAGCTACCTCATTTTTTTTTTACTCTTTTGGTGCCAGCTAGGATAAAAACGACCCTGAAGGCATTCAGGACGGCCATGTTTACTAAAGGAAATTGCCTTCTTTTCTAAGAGATGAAGCCAAGGCAGAAATGCTGAACTATTTCAAAGACAGATGAGCCTCTAAGGTGGCAATTACAGACGCTGAAGCAGAGCATACTTGGTAAAGATTCTGATGTGGCTGAAGCAGGCAGAAGCAAAACCTAGAACCCATATTGAAGGTGCTCCTAAGCATAAGAGGTCAGGAAAATTCTCAGCATTTGAGAGTTTCAGCCAAAATATTTCAGGAGTTATTTGTGAGGCTTTTTATTTTTTTAATTTCTTTTAATCCAGTTCTAAATTATAATTGCTTTCACTATTAAAAATGGAAATGATAGGGGCTGGGGATTTAGCTCAGTGGTTCTGCCACCTGCCTTGCAAGCTCAAGGTCCCGAGTTCGATCTTAGGTACCAAAAAAAAAAATGGAAATGATAAATATATCTGTAAGGTTTTCTAGAGAAACAAAACCAATAGGATATATAGAGATACAGAAAGAGAGATACTGACCAATCAGTAGATAGACAAATGGAAAATTATTCTAGAATTTGGCTCACATGATTATGAAAACTGGAGAACCAGGAAAGCTGATGATATAACTTACTTTCAATCTGAAAGGCCTGAGCACCTGGAGTTCTGATATCTAACACAGAAAAAGATGACTGTCCCAGGTTCAGAAGGGAGACAATTACCCTCTGCTGTTCTCCTCTACCCAGGCCCCCCCCAGATTGGACGGTGCCTGCCCACACTGGTGAGGGTGGAGCCTCCCTATAGTCCACTGGTTCACATGCCAGACTCTTCTAGACTGGAGCACCCCAAAATAATGCTTTATCAGCTATTTGGATGTCCGGTACTCCAGTCAAATTGACACCTAAAATTAACCATAACAATATCTATTACTTTAATAATGAATTATTTTATCATTTTAATAATTTATAGGATAAAAGTAGAATTTGCCTACATTGACTGAATCATCTGTTCCTATCTCCTATACTTAGAATAAAATCCAAACATCATGCCTTGTCCTTAGAGGAACTATGTGATCTGGCCTGTTTTCTTCTCTTACCTTGGTTACCATTTCCTAGTGTGTGACTTGGTATGCTATCAACTGCAAGGAACAGAAACCCCAGATAATGGTGACTTAGACTATACAAATGTTTTCCATTCACATAACAGGAGGTCTCAAAGGTAGGTGGTCCTAGAATTGGTTTTAAATATCCAAGGTGTCATTAGGGTCCCTTCAGTTTGCCATATACATATGCTGTTTTTTAAACCTGGTTTAGTATTTCAAGGCTGATAGAAGGTCATTGTATTTCCAGGCATCACATTCAGACAAAAGCATTGAAGGCAAGAAAGAAAGGAAGAACATTGAGAGATTTCTCCTTTTATGCCTGCTTCTTACCAAAGAGAAAATCTCTCAAAAGCCTCCTCCCAGATTCTCCCATGTCTTGTTGGTCAGTGACGGTCCAGAACAGGATTTTCATAATTGTCTTAGACAAGTGATGGTTCATCCTCTGAGTGTGAGCACTGTGACTGAACAAAACTAGAACTCTTACAGCAAGGACAAAGGAGCAATGACTGTGGGGCAGGCAAATCCACACAACTTGAAGCCACTCTGGTATTCTTGCTGGACAGACTGCACTCTTTATGTCCAAAAGGACTGGAGGAGGATGCAGAGGCTGGATCCTGGAGACAGAGGATGCTGTGAGGAGAGGGAGCTGTGTCCTTTGCTCAATGGTAATACTCAGCCACAGAGACCCAACCCATCCCAGAAAGGCAGCCCAGGAAATAAATATCCTAACCTTGCTCTCTCCCCACACCACACTTCACCATCTCCTGCTAGTGTTCATCTTCTAAAGCTGATACACCAGGAACTACAGATTGTCATCCTATGGCAAGAGCAGGGGAAAAAAAAGTGCAGGGTAGATCTGGAGGGGAAAATGTAAAATATCTTGTCCAATTATATTCCATTTGTCAGTTATTAGGTTAGCAATTAATTTAAAGTGTGGCATGTGGGAAAACAAGCACAGTGGAAATGTAAAGATATATGTGTTTTGATACAGAAAATCTACTTCAAGAAATGTATTCTACAGATATACTTTCTCAAGTGTTCAAAGAAACACATACAAAGGTGTTTTGTTTACTTTAAAATGGAAAAAGGAAGAAATACAACCAGTATGTCTATCAATAGAGGACTGGTTAAATGATGGCCTAACTGTACAATGCAGCTATTAAAAAGAATGAGGCATATCCATAGTGTTGATGTGGAAAGATGCCTAGTACCGTACATAAAAACATTCTAGATGAATACAATAAACCATGTTTACTTTTAGGGTGTGGAACTGTAGATTTGTGAGTTATAGAGGGGGATTTTTAAAAACTTTTCCCTAGCACCATTCGTATTTGGATGATTTGCCATGAATGTATGCTATTTTAATAATAAATTATTTTAGCATTTTATTAAAAATAAATGTTTAAAGTTCAATTGTAGTAGAATACATTAATACACATTCATTTTCCTATCTCCTCTCTTTTTTGGAAGGAGACACTCTAAGTTTACAAAATACATTTCTAAAAAGAAAAAAACTGGAATAAGCTGTTTTATTGGAAACACTAATTTGTTTGCACTCTCCACTGATGAAACCAGATCGGATATTCTACTAAACAGAAATATTAATGAGATAGCAGAATAACCAAGTTAGTGAGGACCAAGACAAGGCCATGCAAGCATGCATGAAGGCAGATATTTAATATGTTGAACACAAAATCAAGGGGAGACATGATGGTTTGTCATCAGGCACAGATGGCAGCTGTGTGAACATGTGCTCCATGAGACAGTAAAAGACCAATAGTAAAAATTATTAAAAGGCAGATTTATCTCAATTTGAGAAAGACTACAAAAGCAATTAGATCTACATCAGTAGAATTGGTTGCCCTGAGCTCTTCTTCAGTAGATTGTTTGGAGGTAGAAACTAGCTGTATGACCAATTGTTGGGATGATATAGAAAATACACTTTTATCTGAGAAGAAGGTGGATATAAGACCTCTAAAGCCATTTTTAATTCAAAGATCTTTGGCAACTCACTCTGAGCTCACATCACAGTGGTCCTTCTCAATTACCTTCTCTGCCTTGACTCCTTCTGAGAACGCATCCTCTCCCATGTTGCCAGTCTTTTTGCCACTGCTCAGTTTATTTTGTCACTTTCCTCTATTCTTCATACTCACATTGAAGCCTGCTGAAAAGCTCTATTTGCATGTTCCTGAAAGTTGAAATTGCTAGAGCAAATTGAGCGCTTCAATCCGCCCCCCCCCTTATTCCCTTGGGATTTTTCTTATTTCTCTACATGATAGTTCAAGCAAGGCTAACAGATTTGACCAGAAAAGAAACAATAAGCTCTTCTAAAATTTAGGCAGCTTATTACTTATACAGCTAGTAAAAAAAAGCAAAGTAAAGGTGCCAGATCTCCTGAGGTAGGATACAAGAAGTAAAATAAGTAGAAGACAAGAAAAATCATAGCTAGAAATTGTACTTTTTAAGAAGACTGCAACTTCCAGGACCCAGCTGAAGTTACCCAAGATGATCCATATCCACTTTCACTGGGATAAACTGAGCCTCAGTTCCTTCCCATTATACTCAAAATTCCTCAGGAATACTGTAAGTCTTTAATTGGCTTAACTGAAAAGGTAAAGAGCAAGAACCTTATCCTAAAATAAAGGAATGTATTGAGAGAATTCAAAGAAGGTGTAAATTGCTTATCTTAAAAAATAAAAAACACAACACAGATGCATACCTGTGAAAGGGGCCAGCACCTTTCCAGTGGGTGGGCCCCCTTCTCCTAGGGGTTCCACAAAAGAGAAGTATTAATGTCCTAGTTCCAGAAAATAATGGGCCTCTTTCTCTTGAGGCCCTGTGCTCCATTTCTTTAGTGTGTACTTTAAAATTTTGGCTAATAAAACTTTCCTATGCCTCTTAGTGATTGGTGCTGAAAATTCTTTTTCTTTGACAGGAGTCATATATGCCCCTTAGTGACTGGTGCTGAAAATTCTTTTTCTGCAACGGGAGTCAGTGAACCTCCAAACTTATTGTATGGATAGGGTTATGTTCCTTATCTCAGCTTAAAGAACCTCACTGGACCCTATCTGGTGACCCCCACATCCCTTATCCACAGGACAACACAGAAAATAAAATGTCTCGATGACAATGCAACATGAGTGGTGGGACACATTTGCAGCTGATCAGTTGAGTAGACTGCAGTTGTGTGGTCAGAGAAGAGGATACCATGTAATAAAGAGTTGGCTGGCCTTGTTCTTAGTTACTTGGAGGTATCCTCTAAATCCTTGGAATTTCCCAAGGGATAGGAGTTTCTTTGTTATTTGTGGTGATCCCATGGACCACATCTGAATTTGGAGTATGAGTCATACTATGAAGACAACTGTGTCATTAGAGGGTGTGCCAAGTGATATCAGTCCAACCTCTGGGGAGCAGAGGAGAAATTGGGAGCAACTAGAGACTGATTTCAGTCCCATGGCCAGAGAATCAATCTGTTATGCCTATGTGAAGTACTCCCACTTACAACTCGGATCTGGAGGCTCAGGTGAATTTCCTTGCTTGGTAATCATACCCTGATGTGCTGAGAAGATGAAATATCATGAGGACATGGATGCTATAAGTCTGGGGCCCTTGAAGGCTTTCCTATGCATCTCTACAGTTGGACAACTCTGATTTGTATCCTTCATAATAAAACTGTAGTCATATGTATAGACTTTCCTGAATTCTGTGAATCATTCTAGTGAAAAGTGAGGGCATAGTGGGAACCCCTGAAATTTTAGATAGTGGGTCAGAAGTGTGGATGGTCTGGGAACCCTTGATTTTGTGGCTAATATCTGAAGTGAGGAAGTCTTATGGATACTGTGCCCTTAACCTATGAAGTTTTGTGTCTTAGTTTTTCACTTTATTACTGAGACACAATACCGAACACCCACAAATTGAAGGAGAAAAAGTTTATTTGGCTCACAGTTTGTAGAGGTTTCAGTCCACAGGTGGCTGGCTCCAAGGCAGGGTGGCAGGGTTGGAAGGGCCTGGGCAGGGAAAGCTGCTTACTTCATGGCAATCAGAAAGCAGAGCAAGGGTCAAGGGAGGAGCCAGGAAGGGTGATACACCCTTCTAGGTCTCACCCACAGGGACCCATCTCTTCTAACCAGACCTCATCTCCTAACACCAAGTCAGCTATAACACCTCATAATCAGTCACTTTCCAAAAGCCCCCCCTCTGAGTACGTGAGGCTTCTGGGGAACACCCAGACACAAACCACAGCATTTGGCCTAACTCTGGATAATAAGCATTACAGTCGCCTTATAAAGGGAAAAGCAAAAAGCTTTCTACCTCCTCATACCCCAGGAGATAATGAGAAACTGTCTTAGGACACTTCCAGGGAGACAGGGAGATAAATGAGAAATGGCCTTAAAGTAGTCCTCACAAGCCTCCTATGGCCTCACGTTCAGGTAAGATCACAAGGCCTTCTTCCAAAACTTTTATCAGCTCCAGGGAACCCATACAGCGCAAGAAGTCTGCAGGTATGTTTACCAATATGATGGCAGTTGTTATCATGGGGTCATAAAATCAGAGACCTTTGGACATTTTCCTGTCTTTCTTCTTTGTATTTCATAGATGCCCTTTAGGGTGGTGGTAAAATATGGACTCTGGTGATATCCTGGCTGTGTCTGGACCTCATCTCTGTCATTTAGTAACTCCACGTCCTTGATCCGGATCCACCAATCTGTCCTTTTAATCCAAGGGTTCAGCCTGATTCTCCTAGGTGTTCATTCACACACTGTACCTTCCTGATCTGCAAGAACATCATGTGGGCCAGGTGTGGTCGTGCATGTCTATAATCCTAGCACTCAGGAGGCTGAGGCAGGAAAATGGCCGAGAGTTCAAGGCCAGCCTGGACTACATAGTGAGTTCAAGGCCAGCCTGAACTACAGAGTGAGACCCTGTCTCGAAAAACAAAAACAAAACAAAACAAAACAAAATGAACATCATGTGGAACTATCATTTCCTTTCCTGGGATGAAGATACATATATCTTCAAGGCCCCAATTCAGCATCTTTGTTTACCATCAAAATAAATAACCTAATGAACAAATAAATATCATGCTAGCTTGCCATGAGGGCTTTCTTGGTGAACCAAGACTTTAAGCAAATTGCTTAGCTTCTTTTTTTTTTTTTTTGGTACCAGGGATCGAACTTGGGACCTTGCGCTTTCGAGGCAGGTGGTGGCACCACTGAGCTAAATCCCCAGCCCCTTAAATTGCTTAGCTTCTTGATCCCTTCTTATTCGTAACTGGAGAATAAATAATTGTTCCATCCTTGTAGAGTTTCAAGGAGGATTTAGTGAATTAACATAAACAAAACCTTTAGAACAGTGCCTGGTGCACAGAAAGCATGCAAAAAATGTTAATTATTTTTAAGCTTTTTTGTTTTGTTTTGTTTTGTTTTGTTTTCAGACAGGGTCTCTCTATGTATGTAGTTCAGGCTGGCCTTGAACTCACTGTAATCTTCCTGCTTCATCCTCCCAAGTGATGGAATTACAGGCATACACCACCATGCCAGGCTTATTTTTAAAACTTTTATAGGTTATTTATATACAGTGATTGTATATCATTGTAAATAAAAAATCAAAGAATACAAAAATACCAAAATTCTATTTGTGTAATTTTCATTGTATTTTTAAATTCTCTACTGGACAAATTAGTAAAGTTTTTGCTTATCATCATGACCCGTCAAAGTTACCATGTAGAGAAATAGATTAAGTTTAGAGATAGTTTTTGAAATTTTAATTTGAATATCTTAGATGAATATATATACATACATATAAATATATATGTATGTATATATATATATATATATTCAAAAGTACTTGAAATTCCCCCACTACCCCTAAAATAAGCCAGAGTTAAATAAACTAAAGTTAACATTTTGGTCTCATATATATTTAAAAGAAATACATTAAAATGTTCATCGTGTTTTATCTCTAGATAATGACATTTTATAGTTTTCTTTATAGCTTTATAAATATTCTAAATTTTTTCAAGTGATCATACTCAGAAAAAAATGTTATCTTTAATGATAAAAGATTTTTATCAGAATCCTTTTGGACCGAACAAAGAAGAAACCAGAAACAGAAAGGATTTGAGACTCCAGTGACATGAGAGATTGTTTTTAAAAAGAATCTGAAATTATATTTTTATTGACTTTAACAAGATTTACACTTTTAAAAAAATGCAATAGAGTGGGCACCACAAAACAAATTTCAGGGCTGGGGATTTAGGTCAGTGGTTCCGTCGCCGGCCTCGCAAGTGTGAGGACCCAAGTTTGATCCCCGGTACTAAGAAAAAAAACAAAAACAAAAACCCAAAAAACAAATTTCATTGAAATTACCAGAACCGCATGTGAATAATCATGACATTCAGCAATGTGTCCCTGCTGAAAAAGTTTTTTATAATCCATAATTGTGAATATTGTACTAACAGGGTAAGCTGCATTTGTAATAAAATGGAAATATTTTAAAATAGTAATTAAAGATGATTAAAGATAAATATATTTTAATGAAATCCCTATTGTGTTAATACTAATCACAGTAAAATACAAACACAAACTTTAAGCAAATCAGTGAATTCTCATATTAAATAAGGCTGTTTAGACACAGAGTATGGAGTCAGACAGATTTTGAGTTGAGTCCTCTCAGTTCAGGTGGCACTGAGGAAGTTATTTAATATCCCTGAGCCTCAGTTTCTCAGATCCTAAGATGTGAGTAATAATAATAATACCTGAGGCTTGCTATAATAGTAAAAGGAAGTATAAAACCCCAGTACATAGTAAATACTTAATACATTTATTTTTTGTATATGAAAGACAGCTATCTGTTTTGTTTCTAAATTTTACAGATGTAAAAATTACATTCCTTCTACCTCTTTTACTATTACCTTGAAATCAGCTGCTGTCTTAGTCATTTTCTGGTCACTGGGACAAAATATTGGACACCCACAACTTAAAGGAAGAGAGGTTTATTTTTGGTTCCCTTTCAGAGGATTCAGTTTGTGACCCCAAGGCAGAAATGGCATGGCAAAGTGGCATAGCAGAGGAAAGCTGTTCAATCCACCAAAGACAGAAAGCAGAGAGAGAAGAGTGGAACTGGTATAAGAATACACCCTCCAGGTTACACCCTCTGTTACCCACCTCCAATCAGGCCCTAACTAACAGCATGTTAGCCATGAACTTATCAGTGGATTAATCCATTGAGTATAGTGCCCCCATAATCCAATCACTTTATAAAAGCCCCACCTTCGAATATATGAGACTTTTGGGGGTTCAGGAGCATTTGGAATTGGGTTGCAGGAGGAGTGTGGAAAAGTTTGGAAATGCCAGCTGAACAAGCAGCCCTGGAATGCTGTAAGCTGAACTTGATGGGAGATTCTGGTCAGAGCTCAGACCAGAATGCTGATAGAAATGCTACTGGTAAAGACCAGGCTCAGGAAGTTTCTGTTGGGAAGGACTGCATTGCTTGCTGGACTCCAGATCATGTGTGTCTGTACTTTGGCAGAAAAATTGTCTGTACTTTGCTCTTGTCCAGAGACTTTGCCTGAGACCAAGATTAAGTGTGGCAGACTAATTAATCTGGTTGAAGAAATTTCAAGGCAGCCTAATAGTGAGCCTGTGGCATGGCTAGTGTTGGGGCTTTAAGCCAGATCTATGCTGAGAATCAAGAGCAAAGGGCCAGAAGAATGATTTAAAACATTTTGAGTTTGGCCAGAAAGGAAGCTCTAGTAAAGTTGTACACTGCAAAGATAGAACAGAAAACTTGGTTGCTGAAAAGGAACAGGACACTAGAAAACATGGCCTGAGGATACCACAAGAACCAGCAGGACTCCAGCCTTTGCAGTCTCAAAATTGCAAAGATGAAAGACTTTCCTTTGTTAAGAGAACCTAGAGCACCACGTTCCAGAATGGCAGCAGCCTAAGAAAGTTGCTCCTTAGGATTTGGTTCCTAGTGCTCAGCAGTCTGGGCACTCAACACCTACAGTCAAAAGACAAGGAAGCCAGGCCACTGCTTCAGCTGGCAGCAGACCTTGGTGTCATCCATGTGGTGCTGGTTTTAGGTGCATGCAGAATTCAAGAGTTGTGTGGTCAGGAAAGCTTCCACCCAGATTTCAGAAGAAGGACTTGGAGGCCAGGCAGTGTGACCCTGAGAGGGCAGTGTGTGAAGCTGTAAGTGTGAAGCCAAAGATGCAGTGGAGCCCCCAGAAGTTTGGAGAAGCCAGGAACGTGGATCATCTGAGGAAAATTGCAAGGAGTGAGGAGAGGCAGACCAAGAGAGAAGCCATGGGAGCTACAACAACCCACAGTGTTATAGAGGTGGAGTCACCCAAACCCTTTGGAATTGACTTCTTGTCACATGTTGCCCCAGATGCTGGACATGGAACTACAGGACTTAATGTTTGCCCTGATGAATTTTGGACTTGCTTTGGTCCCATTCCTTTCTATCCTTTTATTTGGAATTGGAATGTTTATCTTGTCCCGTTGAATTTTGGGAGTGTTTAATTTTCTTTTCATTTGCACAGGGGGCTCATAGGTAAGAGTTTGCCTTAAATCTCAGAGGAGACTTTGTACTTGGACTTTTTAGCAAGGCCGAAACTGTTAGGTCTCTGACAACTTTTAGAGATGGACCAAATGTCTTTTGCATAAACAGATTTGTATGAATCTTTTGGGAGTCAGGGGCAGAATGTTATGGCTTATATCTAGATGTCCCCTCAAAGTCTCATGCAGTCATAGATGGGGAGTTTTGAAGGTAGTTTGATTAGGATGTGTGAATTGAGTGTGATACTGAAATTAAGGGCATGGTAATAGAAACCCCTTCCTGGGTATGAGTGACACCAATAAATAGGCTTATAGCCTGGATGGAATATAAAGGGAGCAAGGGAAAGCAGGCTGCTGCTGCTGCTTGTTGCTTGCTGATTCACTGCCTTCTGCCTGCTTGCCATGGACAAGATGCCATGGGCATCTTCTCTGTGATGTTCCCCTACCATGCCACCCTGCCTTGGAGCCAGCTGACTATGGACTGAAACCTCTACAAACTATGAGGGGAAATAAACCTTTCCTCCTTTAACTTGTGGGTGTCAGGTATTTTGTCTCAGCAACAAGAAAAGTAACAAAGACAGGGACATTTTACATATAACACATAACATTCTGTATCTGGCCTCCAAAAGGCTCATGCCCATCTCATTATGCAAAATGCATTTAATCCATCTCTAAGAGTCACCAAAGTCTTAACAGTTCCAGTACTGCTGGAAAGTCTTGCCTATTGTCCTGATGTAAAATGCTTGAGTTCTCTTTAATGCTAACCTTTTCAGTAACCTTGCTCTTCTTGTGGGTTCTTAATTTCTGATGAAACTGTGAACTCTTCATACCTATTTATGCTCCTGCTTCTTACTGTAGATCTGGCTAAAAGCATCCAGTAGTACACATGCCACAGTCTGAACATTGGGCTGCATTGAAATTGCCTATGCCGGATCAATTAGTTGACTGTCCTTAATCTCAGTCTCATGAAAAGTCTCAGGTCATAGGGAAAATGTGGACAAACTTTTTGCAACCACACATTGGACCAGGGTTTTAGCTCAGTGGCACTGCACCTGTCTCACAAGTGCAAGGTCCTGAGTTCGATCCCCGGTACCAAAAAAAAAAGTGTATCACACATGGTCTCTAATCAAGTTTTCAGTAGAGTCCTTATTCCCAAATGAAACCTCCTAAGTCTGGTCTTTATTGTCTGTGTTCTTAACAGCATTCTATTTTTATCAGCTCCCACCAGTATCACCTGGCACATTTGGCTTATAGCAATCTATGGCTTCTCTAGCCCACATCTTCAAACTTTTTCAAACTCATCCCACAAAAACTAGTTCCAAAGCCTTCCAAAACCACTTGGTCAGGTACAGTCATATCAACTATCACATCCCTAGTACCAATTTTCAGTATTACTTTCTCATCACTGGGACAAAATATTCAATACCTGCAACTTAAAGGAGGAGAGGTTTATTTTGGCTCATGTTTCAGGGGATTCAGTGCATAGTTGGTTGGCTTCAAGGCAGAAATAGCATGATAGAGGAGCATAGTTCAAGAAAGCTGCTCAACCCATCATAGCAGCCAGAGACAAGAATATGCCCTTCCAGGTCACATCTGAAGTGACCCATCTCCAACCAGGCCCCACCTATGAAGACCACATTCAGCCATGAATTCCCACTGATGAGTATAGTGCCCCATAATCTAATTATGTTACAAAAGCCCCACCTCTGAATACATGAGATTTTGGGGGGACTTTTTAGATCTAAACCGTAACAGCTGCCTGACAGGAACTATAGAGGGCTGAGGTTATAGCTCAATGGTGGAGTGCTTGCTTAGCATGTGTGAGGCTCTGGGTTCAATCCCTAGTAATGGAAAAATGAAAGGAATTATATAAATGTAAGGGAAACAGGCTACATAAGAATTAGGGAAGGTAATTTAACAGTTGTTCTAAAATGTGTTATATTTTAAGCATCCAAAACCTGTAAACTTTTGACACAGAGGCATACTATACTAGCTCTATGATCTTACCAAGTGTAAAAGGAATACAAAACAGAGGCCCTAGAATACTAATAGAGAATTTTAATTCTTCATGCTCAGTGATTTCTAAGTCTTTCTAAGCTACTACATTGTAGTCTCTTTCATTTATAAACTGGACTGTAGATTATCATTCACCTTGGATTTATCATATAGGTGCTGAGCTAAATTCCTGAGCCAGTAAGAATGCTTTTCCTTCCACAAAGGCTTATGTTGCCCTTCGAAAGCTGTTGGAAATCTCAGAGTTGGTCTCAAAGCTTGCCCATGAGTTAATGAACACTTTCAAGTATATTAGGGTGCCGAACTACAATTTTTAGCTAAGCCTCCACAAAACATTTACCCCTTAAGGGTAAAGCTTGTCTTCATAGTTCTCTTACCCTATCCCATATCTTATAGGATCACAAAACTTCTTTAGGATCACAAAACATCCCATAGTTGAGACCCAGAGAAAAAACAAGCCAACTCCATCTTTGAGCAAGAACCTGTCTAGTTTAGAATGAACACTAAAGTTTCAACTACATGGCACCTTCTCCTCCTCCATTGCACCCTTTTAACTCTAAGTGTAAAGGAATGTGTGCTGCTCCCTTCCTACTTATTTACCCAAATCACCCCCCACCTTTGTTGTTAGCATTTTCTACTTGGAAGAACTCAATATCATGCATGACCTTGGTATTATGTCTTCCAAATTACTTTACACAAATTTTAAATATATATGTATCCTGGCACTGAGGCATCTCTGCAACCCTGTTCTTTATGCTTCTCCAATTTAAGATGTGTTTTTTGATTCATATATTCTCTTCATTCTAAGCCAGTACCCTATCTATATTTTTTTTAAAAAGGGCCATCAATCCAGTGATGGCCCAATCTTCAGAGTTTCTTATTTAACATCAGGAAATGTTTTTGAATATAAGGGTTCAGGGAGTTTTACCTCTGTGAATTGCATCTACTTGCCTTCCCTTTGGCACAATAGTCACTCTTTTCCTGAAGAGGTCATAATGATTCTCCATAGGCCTCCCATACAAGCTGTGATATCTTCCTGCAGGAGACTGCTTTCACATTTTTCAGTGGTCCTACCAACCAATCCCATTCAGTCCTACCCTTTAATTACAGACTCAGCTAGTTTGTCAATATACTGAACCATAGCTATGTTTGAAATTCTTTCATATAGAATTTAGATATGCAATACATCAGCCCCTGGAAATTTTACCACAGTAGAGTACTCAACTTTGCTAGCAATTGCACAGATTTAAATTTGGTATCTTTGTTGAAACCTAGGTAGATGAAGTTTTGTTGATTCATTTCTTTCTAGTGTGTTAAGTAGGTCTTGGATATTTCACATTATTCAAAAGAAATGTATCACCTTATATCTATATTGTAATATAATACTAATTTCTTGGAATCAAAAGGTAATTTATTTTTCTATAAACCTAAAACTGCTGTAAAAGTAGCCTATTAATTTTAAAATCATATAATTTGAAAGTGAGACTCTAGATAATGTATCCTTAGTAAAGATGGAGTAAAAAATAAAATCAATTTATTTACTCTGTTATCACAGTCCTTTCTACCTCAGTAAAGTAGTTTCCCTCATTCTCTAACTCACATTTTCTGATTTATTTAAATATTCTTTTCTTGATTTAGAGTTCATTGCATAGTGCTCTTCAATTCCTTTTTGGCCATTTTCTATGACTAAATTATCAGTTGATTCTAAAAAAAAACCGGGACACTTTTATAATTATCATGTAATAGCTTTTATTTATTGAGGGTCCATTATATGACAAGCATTTTGCTAAATATTTCATGTATTTTTTTAGTATATTAACACCAATCTTACTGGGGTAAGTATTCTATATTATCACAACTTTATAGGGGAAGAAATGGAATATTAGCAGGAATCTGTTATTTGTCTAAAATCCAGCTAGGCTGGGGATTTAGCTCAGTGGTTTCGCCACCTGCTGTGCAAGTGCAAGGACCCGAGTTCGATCCCTGGTACCAAAAAAAAAATCCAGCTGGACTTGAACATAAATCTAGCTAATTTCACATTTTAACCTTAACCCCTATGCTCTTTTGCTATTTAACTGGAGCTAAATCAAGCATTTCTAGAAGCATAGGGAGCTGGATTATGGTGTGGACTATTTGCATCTGGGCTGGCTCTACCACACCAATTGTTCAACAGCAGGTGACTTAACTCCTGGGAACCTGCTAGCTGTTAAACAAAATAGTAGATTACAAGACCTTTAATGTCTTCTAGTTTGGTGGTTCTGTTTCTGTTAATATTTATTAACCCCTATGTGGTTATGAATAGGCATGAAAATAAAGTTTAAAAAGTTAAAATAAATTTAAAATAAAATTTAAATATAAAGAGAACAGTTTGCTATTATAACAATTCCTCCCCAAAGGAAAATACACAATTGTTCTATTATTTCATTTTACATCCTCCCCCCTAAAAAATCCAGAGATGCTCATTAACCAGTCAGCACTCACTTTTCAATGAGATGGTGGTTATGGCAGTAAATGAATTTTATTCATTGCCATAATGGTAGATATGTGTATTGATTTTTGGGCTCAACACTGCAAAAAAATTGATGATATCAGAGCATTTATTCTCTTTATTCAGATTATTTTCTGAGAGATTTAGAGTAGAAAATTAACATTATGTCAGGGCCTAAATTTGGATGTTAGATTTCATTTTTTTTCTCAGATAATTGGATTCTCAGACATCTCTTAACCCATAAATAATGATTCAGCCCTTTTCTTGGCCCATTTAGAATGGAATCTGTCTGTGCTAGTTATTTTGCCAACTCAGACCCCTCCACTTCCATTATTCCTCCACCCTTATCTGCCCTGTTGCGTGTCTCAGAAGGCTGAAAATGGCTGACTACACCTCCATGACTAAGCCGGAGCACAGGAGACCTGAGGGTGAAAAGTGAGTGTTTTTTCCCATCTTCTGGCCTGCACTGTGTCTCTCACAGTAGCTGCATTACTCCCCAGTTGTACTTTCTGCAAAGCGGTCTTTCCTCCCCAGCTCCAGCTCTTACTCAATTCAATTTTTTTTTCGTTTCTTTAGCCACAGGGTGGGGGTGGGGCTGGTCCTTCTTTTGTGCCTGATGTGTGTGTGTGTGTGTGTGTGTGTGTTTATGTGTGTGTGTGTGTGTGTGTGTGTGTATATAGAGAGAGAGAGAGATCATTTCATTAAAGTCTCTTCATTCAAACTATCTAGGATAAATTCTGATGCTTTTTCTTGACACAAAATGATTTGCCATCTTTTACCTAACAACTATTGAATTGGAATTTTTTTTTTTGGTACGGGGCATTGAACTCACGACCTTGTGCTTGCAGGGCAGGTGGGGTGCCACTGAGCTAAATCCCCAGCTCCTGAATTGGAATTTAAATACCTCATTCTAAAGATGATTTTGACTTCAATCAGTGAACACATATCTAATACCTTAATATGCTCATGATCACAGAAAAGCTATGAGAGGTAGGAGAGTCATTTGTGTCATGTTTTTCCCTTGAGAAGTTTATAATCTAATTAGAAGTTCTGTAACCAAGACATTAAACAATTAACATGTAACACAGGACTTTATATCTTTAATTAGGTACCTCATAGGACTAGCCAGGTGAAATGAGATAAAACCGTTATAGGAAATGTTCATTCTTCATGTATGCCCTACTTCTATTTTTAAATTTCCTGAATGGTAAATTTTTAAAATTTTATTTAACATAAAATGGGTTATTCTGAACTAGAAAGTGTTGGAGAAATTTCAACGAGGAATGGAGTAGTTATGCTTAAAATATTCTGAGTCAGTGCAATGTGTCCAAGGGTACCTGCTATATAAACATCATGAGGAATAAGAGGTCATTCTTGTGTGTGAGAGGGGAATTTGATCATCCAACTATAAGAGTAGGGTGTTTACTATCGTTCAGTCTGGAACTATCCACTTGCTTACACCATTTGAATAAGAATCTGATCAACTTCTGCTGACTTACCTTCAGTGGAATTCTTCTGCTAGGCCCAGAGTTATGCAGCAAAATCTGACTTTGTTCACCAGTCTATCTCCTCACCTGGCTTAGAGAGAGGCCCTAGGAGTGGGAAAGTGGGCAAGGAAGACGCTGTACTCCAGGACCTGCTGTGGTTATTGGAATCCAGAAAACAGCTCTTTTAAGAGCTTGGGTCTCAAGAATACAAATTTAATATTTTCCACAATTTGAAAAAGGAAAGTGTCAGAATGTGCAGTAAGGTACTGAGTTCTCTTTCTGGTATGGATACCAGCAGGGCTGGCTGTCATAGCAGGAAAAGTTTTATGCAGGACTTGGGGTCAGAATGCAGACAGGCAAGAGAGGACTTGAAGAGGAGAGCAACAAGATAAAGGAAGGCAAAGTGGTGGGGATGAGCTAGGTATTGCACACAGGACAAGGAAAATACCACTCTAGTTGTTAGTCAAGTACACTGAGCAATACATAGTAACATTGGGCTGACAGGAGGGCAAATCACCTTCTGATAACCATTGACAGAAGAGAACAGCACATCAGAATTTCTTTTTTTTGTTTTGATACCGGGGATCAAACTCAGGATCTTGCATTTGCAAGGCAGACATGGCACCACTGAGCTAAATCCTCAGCCCACACATCAGAATTTCAAAACTTGTTTTTTTTTTTTTTTTTTTTTGGTACCAGGGATTGAACTCAGGACCTTGCATTTGTGAGGCAGGTGATGAAACCAATGAGCTAAATCCCTGGCCCTCAAAACTTGTTTTTAAGTGTTACATTGCCACTCTGCAGAATTACGGTTAGAAATTGCTGTAATATTTAACAGTCCTTGAACTGGTCAGGATCTCACACTTCAGGTCTAGGAACTGATTTTTAGGTCCCGTGTGTGTTAGGATGGGTATAGGAGAGAGGAAGTTCACAAGTGCATTTCAGTTAAACCAAAGGTGGGCTTCGATCTGCCAATGAGGCAACATAAGTTTGAAGCTATGGCAGCAATCATGTCATTCATGGTTGCTTCCCTTCCCCAAACCGGAAGCAACATAAACAATGACTTCCTCTCTCTGTGTAGGAGCCTGTGGCCTCCCAGCAGTGTGGAAATGACTGAAGCTTATGCCAACCATTATAGGCACGGGGGAAAGGGAGGCTCGTAGGGACACAGAAATAATGAAAAGTAAGGATAGGAATTGCCAAGGTCTTAGCAGGCACTGTCCTGTTCGTGGTACATTCAGTTCATTTTCTTTCCACCTTTACCCTCTGTTCTTCTAGTTCCAAATGAGGAAAAGTGGCAATGAAACTCACCAACCATTAACACAGCTGCATAAATGTCTTTTAAATGCTTGGTTCAGGAGTGGCAATTACTGAAGCACTTAGCTAATAAATACCTGGTGAGTTTAATCTCTAGCTATCAGGGAATTAAATAAAAATGCCCGAAAACTGGATAGCAAATTAGCAACTTCAGTTATTGAAGTGACATATAAGTGTTTCTTCACATTAAAGTACCAGTATAGCACTCCTTTCACGACAGAGACCTTGACTTTTAGCGTTAGCAGAATAAAGGACTTACACTCCAAATAAGTATTTCAGGTAGTAAAATTTCCAAGTCAGCATCATTTTCCCCTATAAACCTGTCCTGCACATATCATACTGACGTGAGAGTCAGATGAGATAATTATGTGATGGTGCTTTGTAAACTGAAGAGCTATATAATGGTGAAGGAATCATTATTACTATCACTCAGCGAATCATAAAAGAATGTGTTAGAAGGTCATTTTTAAGACAATATTCTTAAATTCTAGAAAAATATACTTATCTTTAAGAACTAAAAGCACCGAATAAGATTTTTGAGGTATTTATTGTGAGTTTGGTATGCTACTAACAATGAACTGAAGTGCTAACAAGACTGAATTACATAAAACCGTATTATTCTATTATTTTTTAAAAAATGCCTTACAGTACTGGACTCCAAATGTATACAGCTACTTTTAAAAGGACTTTCACAGCAACATTGGTATGTCAAAATAAAACAAAATAGATGTGGAAACAACTTGCATGTCCATTGCTATGGATCTGTTTAAGTAAACAATGAAGCATATATATCATGAAGTGCTATGTGGCCAATGAAAACAATGAAGTACACTTTATAAATACTAACATGGAAAGATAACCAAGAGATACTAAATTATAAACAGTGTACAAAGCAGTGTGTTATGTATGATTAATATGTTTATAAGAGGCATCTAATGGTCAAGGAATTATTAAATAAAAAGTCTCTAGTGATATGTGCTAGTAATCAGGAAAAATTTTTTAAAAGTTATATTAGTACGTGTTTGCAGTACATAATGATTACATTCATTGTAGGGAATTGGTATGTGTACATAGCACATCTCAATTCTTTTTTTCCCCTTTCCCCTCTATCCCCAATTTTTATAATTTTTTTGTCAGCATCAGACTTATTTATTTAAAGCCTCTATCAAATTAATTGTCATGAACACAGATTAAGAGCCAGCCTAGCAGCCAAAAAAAAAAAAATAAATCACATATAACAATTATACTAAACTAAGGTACACTCTGAGATACATTGGCCTTGCTGGATTACAATAACTTTGTCCTCTCTCTTATTTTTTCTGTTGTCTGTCTTTTATTTTGCATTTAGGAAAATATTTTAAAAGAATATCTGCTATTCCTTTCTTAATATTGGCTGTCCACATTACAAGAGTTTAACTTTCTACAATATTTCTATAATGTTTGAATTTTTTTCCAGTGCTAAGGATTGAACCAGGGCTCTCTCACTGAGCTACATCCCTAGGCCCTTTTTTATTTTTTATTTTAAGACAGGATCTCCCTAAGATGCTAAATTGCCCAGGCTGGACTTGGACTTGTGCTTCTACTGCGTCAGAGTCCCAGAGTGCTGAGATTACGGACATGTGCCAACACACCTGGCTTGTTTTAATTTTGTATAATGAGCTTTCACAAATATGAGAAGTCAAGTTTTTTTTTTTAAACAGATGATGATTTTGGAAAGGCATGTTGAAGGTTTGAATTATTAAAGCCTAATAAAGTTTAGCTCAGCTAGCTCAGGTTGATTTGAAATTGTAGGGCTTGAATAAATGCCTCAAAATATTGATCCCATTGCTCTGAAGCACAAGGCAATAAGTTCAAAATAAGGTACAAGTCTCCATGGTGCTGCAACAACTCTTCTAACATTACTGAAACAAAGATGAGTTTCATCTCTTTCTAAGATTTTTAGCTTTTGTGACCAATAAATCAAAAGTCCACGTTTGTTGAGTGCACTCTAAACTCCAGAGAGAAGTCAATTAAAACGGCTGAAAGATAGGTTGAACAAGGTCAGTTTGCAAAGACTTGCACAAAAGAAAGCTCTGATAACAAACAAAGCTAGCTTTGCTATTTGCTGTTAGGAGCAAAGCATGAAGAGTGTGTTCTGTTTGCAAAGGGAAGTGTTAAAAGATTCAGCCGTTTCAGAGATGAATGGTTACTTTTCATACCTCCATTCTCATACCTGCTGAAATGCCTAATATATGGAGAAAGACAGAGAAGTATGATGTTATTAAAGTGAGCTGGGCATGGCTATGCCTATAATCCCAGCACTTGGGTGAGGCAGGAGGACTGCAAATTCAAGGCCAGCCTGGGCTACATAGCATATTCAAGGGCAGCCTGAAGTACACATGAGATCTTGTCTCAGAAAACAAAACAAACAAAAAATTGTAATGCTACTATCTAGCCACATGCAAAACAAATCTTATGCAGAAACATAATGTAATTTTATTTTGTGAGAATGATGAGGTTGTAGGGGATTTTTAAAATTTCCCATTATTATTGTCTTAAAATAGAGCAATTATTTTTTAAAACAAGAAAATGAACCAAGGACAGTGGCATGTATGTGCAATTCCAGCTACTGAGGAAGCTGAAGCAGGCAGGTTGCTTGAGCCTAAATTTGAGGCCAGCTTGGGCAACACAGCAAGACTCTGTCAAGAAAGCAAGCAAACAAAAATTCCAACATGATTCCACCAAAATTACAGCTGCTTTTTACATCTCAAAGGATACATGTGAAAGAAAAGCTTCTTAATACCGTATTTGCTGAAATAATTTGGTTCTAGATTAACTCAAATCCTCACAACTTGTAGATGTAGCAAAAGAAAGGAAATTATTCTTTTGGCATCTTAATGACTTTCCAATTGCTTCAATTTGCTCACTAGACCCTACAACATTCCCTTGTAGGCAACCATTTCCAAAATAAAGAGGCTTGGGTATTTCCATAAGCATCCCTCACAACATTATTTTACAGGGATATAGAATATGGATAGATTAAGTAATATCTCTTCTGGAAAAATAAAGATTAAAATAAAAAAGGAAACTCAGGGTGGGGGAGTTAGCTCAGTGGTGCCACCACCTGACTTATAAGCGCAAGGTCCCGAATTCCATCCCTGATACAAAAAAAAAAAAAGGAAACTCATATGCTCTAGTAAATATTTAACACAAGTTCATAAAAGCCCCCTAGGGAATCTGAGGTTCAGGATCTATAATATTTGTAATAAAAATATTGTGAGCACCAATGTATTTATAACTTAAATATATGAAATCATCTTAGAGTGGTAAAATAAACTCCAAGTCTTGATTCAAAATTGTTATTAGCAAAAAGAGCTCTCATGATAAACTCAGGAAAGGAGTTACAAGTGGCATCATCTTAAGTTATGTTGTAATTCATCCACATAAATATCCAATAGCAGAAATTACATAAATTTGGGCTTTTAAAAACTTGATTGATAATATTGACTCCTAGCTGAGTTACAGAATATTAAAGCTGTATTGGTTTTCAACTAATTTTAGTCAAAGATCATGCAATATAATTGCTATTGTTAATGCAAAAAGAACAGCATTTAAATGGTGTGATTTAGCTGTTATATAAGTGCATTTGTTTCTTTATATATGTTTTAGTTTATATCTAGATGTCCCCCCAAAGCCTCAGGTGCTCCTGCTGCTCCCCCCCCCCATTAACTTTATTGGTACATTTTAGGTATAAAATACAGTTACATTCATCATTGGGATCTTGTACCATTACATGAGTCTCTTGGTTCTTACTTTTTTTCCCCTTCCCTTGCCCTCCCTTCACCCCCTCCACCCTTCCCTATTTGCAAAGACCTTGTTTCCATTTTTTTCCTTTTCTCATATTTTTTCCCTTCTTTCCTTTTCGCTACCTCTCCCACTTCCCCTACTTCTTTAGACCTTTACTTCCTATTACACAATATCAATTATACATTTTTAAAATTAAAATATCAAGACCTAGGAGACATTACCGCAGATTTTACAGAATTTAAAAGGATATAGAAAGCATATTTCAAAAATCTGTTTTGAAATAAATTGGACAACTTCTAAGAAGTGCCTTGGAAGACAAATTAATGAAACTAACTCTGGAGGAAATATAAAATTTGAATAGCACCTATTGAAGAAAGTATATTCCTAGCTTGTAAACCTACCTGTATGACAACAGCAGGCTCATAAACATTTTAACTGATAAATTATATCAAACAATTAAAGCAGAAAAAAGAAAGAACACTTCTACCCTCATTTTAGGAACTCATCATTGCACTAATCCTAAAATTGGATAAAGATAATACAAGAAAAAAGTATGAACATAGATAGAAATTTATTTAACAAAACAATTAGAAGTCAGATCTGGCAGTATGTAAAAAGTGGTTTTATTATAGGGATGGCAGTGTTGGTTCAGCATTGGAAGATCCACCCCCAAAAGTCATCATTTTAACAGAGGAAAGGAAAAAGCCATATGATCCTGTCACTAGTTGGAGAAAAAGTATTGGACCAAATTCTCCAGCTGTTCATGGTAAAAGCTATCAGGAGACTAGAAGTAGAACAGAAACTTCTCAACAAATTAAAGACATGTACTCCATACTTCCAGCGAGAACACCTTGTATGAATGGAGAAGATACAATGCTTTCTCCTTAAGGTGGGGAACAAGGGTAGATATGCTTACTCTTTATCTGTCCATTAAAGTTTGAAACCTAGGCCCCACCAAAATAGTCTGGCAATAAAATGACACAACTAGGATAGGATTGGCATGGCAGAAGCAAAATCTTTATATGTAGATGAAATGATCATCTACAGAGAAAATACTAAGAAATCTCTAGGAGCCCCTAGAACTTGTACTTGAATTTAGCAGGATTAGAAAACACAAGGTATATATAAAAATTCAGGTCTATGTATACTTGCTATAAATGAAGAACTGGATATTGAAATTTAAAAGTTATGTAGGAGTACAATGGACCCAGAAAAGCCAAAACAAAAACAGTGTTGGAAGATGTTTAGCACCCAATTTTTAGACTTCTTCTAAAGCTACAGTAATCAAGGCAGTGTTCGTGTAAGGAAAGACTTACAGATCATTTGAATAAAATAGAGAATCTAGAAATAGAACCACACATATATGGTCCACTGAGTTTTGAAAGATTATTTAACATTAGCATTTTATAGAATATAAACTCGATTCAAGAGCCGAGGAAGAGATAATGTCTTCAGCAAATGGCACTAGAACACCTGGTATCCATATATAAAAAATTAACCTCAACTTTTTTTTTCCATACATGAAAATAACTTGAAGGGATCTATGAACTTAAATAAGAAAGCCTAAAAGTATAAAACTTTAAGAAGAAATTATAAGGGAAAATATTTATGAATTCAGGGTAGGCAAGAACTACCTAGGATACAAAAAACATGATATATAAAAGAAAAAAATTGATAAATGAGATTCCATCAAAATTTAGAACTTTAAATGACATCATTAAAATGAAAAGTAGTCCTTAAACAGGCCATATTTACAATGCATATAACCTAAGACCAGAATATATAAAGAATTCTTAGAGCTCATTAATAGACAACCCAATTAAAATGTAGACATAAGAAGATGATAAATAGCCAGTATAGCACGAGGAATGGTGTGCAACTATAGAATCAGAAAAATACTAATCAGTACAGTAAGATTGAATTATACACTCATTAGGGAGATGATGTCAAAAGTTTTAAAAGCCTTGTCATGATTTTTTCTTTTTGTTGGATTCTCCCCCTTTGCGTTTAATTTGTCACGCCCAATGAATTCATTCTGCTGGGTTTCCTGGGGTTGTAATCCTCATTGTCTTTTCCTAGGGCATTGTCTAAAAGTTTTTGGAGTGCCAGTTTGGTATTCATGAAGTTCCTGAGGTGCTCTTCATCATGAAAGTATCTTATTTCTCCATCAATTTTGAAAGATAGTTTTGCAGGGTACATCAATCTGGGTTGGAGGCTGTTTTCCTTTAGGGCTTGAAATACATCACTCCAAGCTCTTCTTGCCTTGAGGGTTTGCATTGAGAAGTCTGCTGTGATTCTGATGGGCTTTCCTTTATGATTTGTTTCTTTTCTCTCACTGCTTGTAGAATTTTATTCTTCTGTTGGATTTCTGGAATCCTAACTATTACATGCCTATGTGTAGATTTTTTTTGATTAAGGCTAGCTGGAGTCCTATATGCCTCACTTATCTGTATGTCAAGTTCTTTTCCCCTGCTTGGGAAGTTTTCTGCCATCACTTCTGTGAACAGTTTTTTTATGTCATCTGCACTCTCTCCTGTTTCTTCATTGACTCCAATCAGCCTTATGTTATTCTTCTTTGCATTGTCTAGCAGCTGCTGGATTGATTTCTCATGTTCCCTTACAATTTTAAAGCAATTTTTCTTTTCCTGGTCACTAATTGCAATCTTTTCTTCTGTATCTGAAATTCTATCCTCACATTGGTTCATTCTGCTGTGCAGACTTTTGATGGAGTTTTTAATCTCTTGGAAATGTTTGTATCTGTTTTATGGATTCCATTTGTTTCCTATGTTGGGATTCCATCATGTTCCTCAGATCCTCTATTTTTTTATCTGTGTCCTTTCTAAATTTATTAATCATGTCTTGCAACATGAGCAAAATCTTTGCTGTTATCTGAGTAATTATTTCTGATTTCATTTTTCCCAGATCCTCTTTTGTCGCCAGTTCAGAGAGTCCAGGTGGTTGAGTATCAGAGTGTTCTATCTCATTTCCCTTTGGGGTTGCTGTAGATGATCCAGAAGTCTGTTTTTGAGGCTTGTTTATGTGTCTTCTCATTTCCACGGGGGGGGGGTGTGCTCTGACGCCCATGTGGCTCACCTTGTCTGTCCTAGGAGCTTGGGATGGCAGTGGGGGAGCTTCCTTCTGGGTGCTGGGACCGGCTCAGCTTCACTGCCCTAAGAGTCTGGGATGGCGGTGGGGGAGTTTCCTTTCCTGCTGCTTTTGAAAGGTGATTAGATTATGGCGATTCATAGCTGACTTGCTGTTCAGAGGTGGGCCTGGTAGGAAGAGGTGGTTGCTGTGGGTGTGGCCTGGAAGGGCATTACCATCTCCTACCTAGCTCTCTGTTTCCTGTCAGCCATTCCTCTGTGCCAGCCACTCTGTATTGGAGCCAGCTATCTATGGACTGAACCCTCTGCAAACTGTAAGGCAAAATAAACCTTTCCTCCTTTAACTTGTGGGTATCAGATATTGTGTCTCAGTGATGACAAAGTGACTAAGACAATGTGTAACTGAGCTGAGGCGCTGTGCTCATTTCTTTAGCTAAAATCTGGAGTGTGTGAATTTGCTCATTTAATACAATGAATGATATTCTTTCTGTAGAAGTCACAATGAAAATTGACAGCATATAAAAAGCAAAATGCAAACATACATTTTATAATACACAACAAAGACAAATAGTGAAGAAAAGAAAATTAAACTACAATTTCCTATAACTCTTTAAAACTTAGGCCCCAAAAGACTTTTAAAAAGTGCTAAATAAATGTAAATAGTGTCACAGTTATTAATGTTAGAATAATGGATTATAAGTATTTTATGCTGTTAAAACTACTGTTCTGTGGAATAAATACAGCTAAGTCTTTCCATATTTTTCCACCCTTAGAAATTCAACTAAGAAAAAATGTAAGAGTAGCAATCTGATCCTGTACCTCCACAACTTTCTCTTATGTTAAGTCTGCCTGATCAGCCATAATAAAGATACTTCAAATAAAAGATATCCATTTAAGGGAAGAAAGTGTTCAAATGGAGAAGAGAGCAAAGGAGGAGGGAGGAAGAAAGGAAGGAAGATACAAGAAAAAAAAGTGAAATGAGAAGGAAAAAAATGGAAACAAAGCTTTTGCACATAGGGAGGCTAGGGGGCTTGAAGGGGGGAATGGGGTAAAATAAAATAAAATTTATATAAAAAGATATCCATTCAAATGTAAGCATTTTTCTCAAACACAGTTCAGGAAGCATTTGTTGTTTGTTGATTTTATTGCAGAAATGCATACTTGAATAAAATATAGATCCTGTTCTCAGGCATTCCTGTCAAGTACATAAATAAGGTATATAAATAGTTACAGTGCAATGTGATGAGTACAATAATAGGTATATGGAGAAGCTCTGCTGGTAGCAGAAGTAATTAACTCCAGAACTGACCAAGAAGACTTCCCATTGGAAGTGTTGTGTACCTGCTGGTTTTTAAGAGATAACTGCAACTCAGCATGGAGGTAAGGAGAAAGAGTGTTCCTTTTCATCTTTGTCATTTTTTATCCACAAATACAATGTATTGTAATTCTATAAATCATTTTCTCAAAGCCACAATAAATTCAAAGTCCTGAAAAGAGCCCATATTACCTCATGTCTTAGTTTTCTACCATTATGACACAATACTTGAGATAAACAGTATATGAGAAAGAAAGATTTAGTTTGGCTCACACTGTCTGCCTGTGGTCACAGGGTTTCATGGTTTGGGGCCTGTGGCAGCATCATACCTGTGCAGAGAAGGTATGGCAGAGGAAGTCTATTTACCTCATGGTGCCTGGGAACTGATAGAGAGAGACAGAGACCAGCATCCCCATGTCCCTTCAAAGGCACAGCTCTCATGGCTTAACTTCCTTGCATGAGGCCTCGCTTTCTGGAGGCTCCATCAACTCTGAGATGCCACAGGCTGGGGACCAGGCTTTCAATACACAGACCTGTGGGGGACACTGCAGATCTAAACCATAGGACCTTACTATAAAAATCAGTCACTGTAAATAATTTTGATTAATTAAATAGACTTTAAATCTACATATTTGCAGATCTGTAAAACAAAACGATCAAGACCAAAAAGATACCTCTTCACTCAGACAGTTGCATAATGAAGTAGGGGCACAGACTCTGGTCCCAGACTGTGAGGTTTGATCTCAGGCTCTGCTGCTCATTTCCTGTATAATCTTGGACATGGTACTTAACCTTTTGTCCTTTGGTTTCCTTGTTTGCAAAACAGAAATGGTAATACCAGTAGTACATGTTCTAGAGGAGTGATGGCGAATCTTTCAGAGAAAAGTGCCCCAAATTGCAACCCCAAACCCACTTATTTATTAGAAAGTGCCAACATTGCAATTAAACCTGAATACTGAGGTTTTAGTTTAGAAAAACAACTCATATATTGACAGCTTTTGTCTTAAAAGAAAAATACAATAACACACATGCCATAGGTTTGCCACCACTGCAGGGTTGTTGTTAAGATTAAATGAGCTAACAAAATTTAAACATTCAAAATAGAGGTGCCTAGTAAGTACTCTATAAACGTTAGAAATTATTATTGTCCATTTTCCTTAAATAGTCTAAATTACAGAGACTGTGGTAGCCACTTAATTCAACTGCAGCTGATGTTTCTAAGTAGCTGACTTTTCCTTCAGAAATGCCCCAGGAAGAATCCCTAAGGCTCTTCCTTGGGTCTCTGGCCAGTGATTCCAAATCTACTGTGTTGAATCTACTCTGTAGGAAATATGGAGGCTTGGTGAGTGAGGGAGGGAAACTCCTGTCTCAGCTTGTTCTGTGTTGCTGTAACAAAACACCTGAGGCTGAGTGCTTTATGAAGAAAAAGAGATAATTTAGCTCATAGTATTGGAAGCTGAAAGTCCAAGATTGGGCAGCCCCATCTGGTCAGGCTGTGGGCCCTTGACTATATCATGACATTACTGGTGGCACTGAATGTCAGTAGTGTGTGTGCACTGGGTCAAGGAGGGGTCAGGATCATCATTTTGTAATGATCTGCTCTCATGGGAACAAATCCAGTCCCGAAAGATTTGGCCCACTCCTGAGAGACAGCATTAGTCCCTTCATGAGGGTGGAGCCTGCACAACCTACTTATTTTCTGCTAGGCTCCAGCACTTAAAGTGCCCCCATACTGGGGTCCACGCTTGCAGGATACAGGGACCAAACCACACTAGGCACCAAGCTTCTAGCACATGAACTTCCCACATGGCACTGCCTCTTCTCTGCTGTCTGCTTCAAAGGAGGAAGGATGTTTTATAAAGTCACTTGGACTTGAAGGCAAGTTTTCCAGGAGAGGATGTAGACTCTCCTGTCATGTCTTCCAGAGAGATGAAAGTAACGAAAGCACATGCCTGGCAGGGTTCCCTGGGAGAGGCCTCACCCAGGGAAGGATTTACCAGCTGCCTAGGCCCTGATCTTTAGGTTAGTAACACAGAGGGTTTGGTGCATAGTTGGAGTGCTTTAGAGGTGCACTGCTCTGCATGCACAAAATGTAATTTTTACTACCAGTAATTCTGCAAACATGATGGACTAGCTCTGAGGCACCAGCTGTAGGTATAGCACACTGGCAGTTCTCCTGGCCCTTAAATCCCACTTCAGAATGGGAATCATAGCTAACATTAATTTAGAACTTAATATGTGATACCCACTGTGCTAAGAACTTTTTATATATTGCCTCATTTAATCTTCAGCCCCATGTGGTAAGTACTTTTAATATGCACATTTTCAGAGGAGGAAACTGAGGCATGAGCTTTTCCAAGGCTATATCATTTTTATAGAAGAATCTAGGATTCACAGCAAGGTCTGTCTCATGGCAAAGCCCAGACCTTTTACCCTGTATTACGATCTCCATTCCCTGAAGAAAAGCACTGTTTCTCTGTTATGAGGCAAGGATAAGAGGTGAACAGTTTGAAAATGAACAAAATCGATCTTAGGGAAACTTTCTAAACAGTGTGTCTATTTTAGGTCCCTGTGCACCTCCATTTATATGTCTTTCTCCTACACCAGTGGTGGCAAACCTATGGCACGCGTGCTCAGCAGGTTGTATCATTGAAAGGTCTAAAGATTCACTGTCATTGTCCTACACTATTCTGCTTCTTCTGTGATTTGAAGTATGAGTTTAATAATGCTATTGATTTATTACAACTTTCCATTTACAAAATAAAATTTGATTATCTAATCATGATCTCAGTTCCCTGCCCCTAATTTCCCACAGGTATCATGCCAGCTCCCCCTGCCCCAGCTTCCTGTTGCTGGTGACAGACATCAGTGCTGTTGTAGAGGAAGCCATTCTGCTGCCCCAGATGAGCCCTGATACCTATCCCTTCACTGCTCCTTCTCGGCTCAGCCACAGCCTTCTCTGTCACTTGCCAAATCTCTAAGGAACATAACACTGGTGTTCTGAAAGATCTGGGCCAAATGCAATAAGCTAGTCCTAGTTCTTAAAATGTAGATGTGGATAGATTGGCTCTCTGAAATTCTTCCTCTAATAGTTTTCCTCAATTTAGGTGGCAACCAACATGGCCTTGAATTCATATTTACACATAGCTTCCTTAGGGGTGGAATTACCAGGCAAAATAACTGCAGTGTGTTTCAGTTAATGGTTCAGCATTAGAGCTGAAAGATCATCTAATTCAGCGCTTTTATTCTAGATATGAGAAAATGAAATTCTGAGTGGCGAGGTTAGGTCCCAGAGCCACACAACTTACTAATGCTTATACAGAGCTAGAAACCAGATCTCATCATCCACCTATCTTCTGATGAACAGACCAAAGGCTGAAGGACAGATGGTGTGATGGAAGGAGATCTAGCCAAGAATGAAGAGCCTGAATCTTCCACTGTGTGACTTTAAACTGTTAACCTCTTTCAACCAGTCTCTTCAACTATAAACTGATGGATTTGATCTGGAATTGTCCAGTAAGTTAGCCGCTAGTACACATGTAGCTACTGAACACTTGAAGGGATAATAGTCTAAATTATCATATCCTGCATGTACAAACTATGCATTTCAAAGAATTAGTGTCATAAAAAGAATGCAAAATATCTCACTACGTACTTTCCATATTAGTTACATTTTTATTTTATTTTTTATTTTTTTGGTACCAGGGATCGAACTCGGATCCTTGCACTTTCGAGGCAGGCGGTGGAACCACTGAGCTAAATCCCCGGCCTTTAGTTACATTTTTAAATGATAACGTTTTAGACATACTAGATTAAGTAAAACATACTACCAAAATTGCTTTTATCTGTTTCTTTTCTTATTTTTTAAATGTGGTTACTAGCAAATTTTAAATTACCTATACAACTTCCATTAACTTTTTACTGGAAAACTGTGTACTGGATCTTTCAGATTACTTTTAGGTCAGAGGGCATCAAACTTTTCTGCCAAAGGGACAGATCAAAAATATTTTGGCCTTTGCTGACCAGATTATCTCTGCTGCAGCTACTCAGCTCTGCCCTTGTAGCACTGAAGCAACCACAGTCCATGAGCAAGTCAGTATGGCTAGGTTCATTAAGGCTTTAGTTACCAAAACAAGAGATGGGCCAGATGTGTGTCACCAGCTAGCTATCTTTTGTCATCTATATTCTTTCTCTCGTGCACTCAACATTTTCTGAGAAGCTATTATTTATTTTAATATTTAAAATAAAGATTCAGCCTCTGCCTTGAGTCTAGAGGAGGAGCCAGGAACACAACTATGTACACCATAATGATGCAGTGTGAGTAGCATTGTGATCAGGGGGCTAGAGAAGGCTTCTTGGGGGAGCAAACGTTGAGATAGGTCCAGAGGAGTAAGGGATTTTCCAAAATGGAATAAGGGTTTTATCTGGGGAAATATGAGAGCATGCACAACAGGGATGTGTGTGTGTAGGGGGGTGTGTTAGTTACTTTTCTGATTGCTGAGACAAAATACCCAACACCCAAAGTTAGAGGAAAAGGGGTTTATTTATCTCACAGCTCATAGAGGTTTCGGTCTATAATCGGCTGGCTCCCAGGCAGGGTGGCAGAGTGGCAAGTTCATAGCAAACAGACAGTAGCAAAGGAACAAGAGACCTTAACAATGTCTTCGTGCCTCTTTTATCTTATTCAGACTATTTAGGATGGGTAGCACTCACACCCTTAATCCTAATGCTCTTGGGCCTAGCATTGCAATAATGAATCACGCACTCTAGATTCAGCCATCGCCAAAATAGTCCCACCTCATTTGCATGAGGCTTTGTGGGACCATCTAAACATAAGCCATAACAGTTTGGGAGGGCAGAGCTGTGGCAGTGATGATGGGAAGTGAGGAGGGAAGGCAGGCAGAAGCTGGATGATGAGATGCCATGGATGCTACGCTGAGAGCATACTCAAGAACTGTAATAGCACATATTACACAGGAACTTCAAGGGGCATTCTGAGGGCCAAAGCCTGCTATCTAGGGCTGACCACAAGTCAGCACTAGCTGTGGAGGGCAGCCACCTGGCAGCATGTGGAGAGGCCCTGGGGAGTCGCAGAGGCAGCCGCAGAACTGTCGAGTGGGCAATCTCTAGGTAACTAGATCTGTTTTGCATCAGAGGCTGAAAACCCAGCCCAGTGCTGGCCCCAGTAGGACCAAACAGCTTCAGCAGATACTGCCAGCAGTCTTGGGCAGAAGTAGGCAAGAAAGGAACAGCAAGTAAAGGGAGAAAGGTGTTAAAGGAATAAGGTGAAAGCTAAGGTTGTTTAGAGGCAACAAACCCCTACTTAGTGACCTTAGGAGATCCTTGGAGGCATGGGGCTGCCAGGGGCTGGCAAGCAAGGTTCACAGATTCTTGCCCCAACCTGTGCATTAAATCGCTTGTATAATCGGAACTTTAAAAAATTACACTGTAGATTATGATGGTATTTAAAATTTTAAGTATGTGAGGCATATATAAACAAGTGAAAGATAAAAGAAGGGAAAAAGGAAGACAAGAAGGAAAGAATAAATGTGCAGAGGGGTGGCTTGGGCTGACACTGGAGACCCCACCTCTGGAGAATCTGATTTACCTGGAATCAGGGCCCAGGTACCAGAGATTTTGCAAGATGATGCCCGTGCACAGCCAGAGTTAAGGAGCACTGATTGACCAGAAGCCAAAGTGAGGCCCCAGGACTGTTTGGGTGGTAAGAAGAGGCTCTCAAGAGGACAGGCAAAACAACAAAATCTATTGAGAATAGATCTAACAGATCTATTCTCATACAGGGGAAAACAATTCTACAAATACTTATAGTTGGTTAGTATTATTATCTATTGTACCCATATGTACAGTTTGCTGCTTAGCGTGACATGACTACAATCAGACAGCTTCACCAGAGGTTTTGGTCCAGATATCCCATTCTAGGATACTCTCTTTTTGGGATCTGAACTCCTGGGAACACAACTTCTGATACTCAAGGTTACCAGCGAACTCAGAAAATAGAATATTACTATAAAGTTGATGAGCTGAGCAGCTGCAGACAAACAGCAAATCCTATCTATCTGGTATAGTTTTTCTTTTTTTTTTTTCTGGCAGAAGATTGATCTGCAAACAAATAATTAATTGTGTTTGGGGAATGTAGCCCAGTTATGGAGCATTTGCCTATCACATATGCAGCCCTGGGTTGATCTTCACCACCACCAAAAACCCAACAAAACAAAAGATTAAAAGTACATAAGATTACATAAGATTACATACATAAGATTAAAAGTAATTAAAAATAATACCTTTCATAGTAGAGGAGTTATTTCTCCATTTTTAAAGTTAAGAATAGAAAATAAGAAACTATTTCAAAAGACTCTGTCTACCTAATTACCTTATGTATTCATTGGCACTGGGGATTGAACTCAGGACTTTTGTATTGAGCTACCTCCTTAGCCTTTTTACATTAATTTAAAATTTTTTTGAGACAGTCTTTCTAAGTCATTAATGACCAAGATGAGTTTGAAGTTGGGATTCTCCTGCCTCAGGCTCTTATATACTGATTTTGTATTTAAAACCAAAGTAAGGGCTGGGGATTTAGCTCAGTGGCACCATACCTGCCTCACAAACACAAAGTCCTGAGTTCGATCCCCAGAACCCACCCCGAAAATAAATAAGTAAATAAATAAAATCAAAGGTAAGAATCTTCATTTTTCTTATTGTCCTCTCTCTGAAGAAAAATGATATTTTGTAGTTTTGTGTGCTGGATTGTTTTACTTGTTTCAGTTTTATAACCTATTTAAGAAGTAGCATGTACTGACAGTCTCTGACTTATGATGGTTTTCCTTTTAATTTTCCCCTTCACAATGGTACAAAAGCAATACACATTCAGTAGAAACAATACTTTGTTTATATATTTATTTATTTTTGCTTAAATTCTTTTATTGGTACATTTTAGGTATACAATACATTTACATTTATCATTGGGTGCTTGTACCTGTGCATGATGTATCTTTGTTCTTATTTTTCCCCCATTACCTGTGTGCCCTTCACCTCTCCACCCTCCCCTATTTACATACTTCTTTTCCATTTTTTTTTCTTTTCTCATAATTTTTCCTTTCCATTCTTTCCTTTCCCCATCTCCTCCCACCACCCCTACCCCTTTGGACCTTTTCCTATTTCAAAGTATCAATTATTCATTATTAATCCTTTTAATCCTTATTTACACTATCAGTTTCTCACACTAGAGAAACTATTCGGTATTTACACATGTGTGTCCTATTTATTTCACTTAAGAGTATGGCCTCAATATGCATCCATTTAGCTATAAATGACTCTAGTTTCTCATTCTTTATGGCTGAGTAATACTCCATTTTATAAAAAACCCCACATCTTCTTTATCCAGTTTCCAGTTGATGAGCACTTGGGCTGTTTCCAAGCTTTAGCTATTACAAACTGTGTCGCTATAAACATGGGTGCACCTATATCTCTGTGGTATGATTCTTTTAATTCTTTTGGGAAAATACCCAGCAGAGGAATAGCTGGGTCAAATGGGACCTCCAGCCCTAGTTTTTTGATTTTCACAGTGGTCACACCAGTCTGCACTCCCACCCACAATGGAGAAGGGTTCCTTTCTCTCCACACCCCCACCAGCATTTGTTATTGGTTGATTTCTTGGTAGCAGCCACTCTTTCTGGGGTGAGGTAGAAACTATACTTTGAATTTTGAACTTTGATCTTTTTCTGACCTATCAGTCAGCTTTTCTATTGCTTAGACACAATTCCTGACACCCACAATTTACTGAAGAGGTTTAATTTGGCTCACAGTTTCAGAGGTTTCAGTCCATGGTTGGCTGGCTCCAAGTCAGCAATCTCACCGAGGAAGGGTGTGGTGAATGGGGAAGGAAAGCAAAGCATAGGGAAGAGCACCAGTCAGAGACTCCCCCTCCAAAGGCAGGTTCAGGCTCCATCATCTCCAACTGCACACTCAGTTATGAACATCATTGGATGAATACACTAAAGAGTACAGAGCCCTCTTATCCAATCACCTCTCAGGAGTCTCTTAACCCAATCAAAATCAACTGGCACATCTGAGCTTGTGATCGGTAAGAGTGATGCTCTTTCTTGGTGTTGGGTAACAGCTGTGAACTGCAGCATTCAGTCAACTTTGCAATACCAGGGAAAGCAACTGTCCTCCACAGTGCACTGTGTAGCTAAAGTATGTACAATGCTCAGTGGGCTCATGGTATTACATGTGTTTTTAAGGGCTGGAGATATAGCTTAGCAATCCTAGGTTCAATCCCTGACATGGCAAAGAAAAATTGAATGCATTTTCAACCCATGGTTGATTGGGGCACAACTGCACCCCAAGACAAGGAGCATCTGTCACGCATTTCATAGTGACTTTATGGCTTCTGATAATGTTATGGCTTATATCTAGATGTCCCCCCCTACCCCAAAGCCTCATGTGCTCATAGGTGGGGATCTTTGGAGGTGGCTGGACCTAGGGTGTGTGTACTTGGATTAAGAGTGTGTGGTCACTAAATTAGTCTACTGATTGTTTCCCCATAATCCTGGGTGTGGATAGTGGGAAGCCCTACCCTGGGTGTGGTTGGCAGCAACCAAAAGCCTTGTATCCTTGAGCAGATAGAAGGGAAAGGGGAGCTTTCTGCTGCTACTTCTTGAGGCTTGCTGCCTGCTGCATGCTCTGCCATGGACTGTTTCTCTTCTGTCATGCCCCTTTGACATGCTGTCCTATGGAGCCAGCTGACTATGGACTGAAGCCTCTATAAACTGTAAGTTAAAATAAACTTTTCTTCCTTAATTTGTGGGTGTCAGGTAGTGTGTCTCAGCAACGAGAAAAGTAATGAAAACAATGCTGAACTGATCTTCATAAAACACAGGAACACGATATTATTTCACACCATTCAACGCTGTAATCCTCATGATGTCCTTATGATGATCTAATCCTTATGACTTCAACAGAGATTTTACTCCTGTCTTGAAAATAGAGAAACTCAGTCTTAAAGTGGTTAAGTCTATTTCCAAGAGTTTTACAAAGTACAACAATGGCATTCTCTTTTACTTTAATCTAGTAGACAAGTTAGATTCCAACTTTAAAAATGTTTTTATTTTTCAGGATCAGATCCACATTCATTTAACCATATTTAATGCCTACTATGGTTTGGGCTGGGTACTATTTAAGTTATTTTAATTCTCAAGAATTGGTGGGTGTAGTGGTACCACATTTCCAACCCCAGCAGAGGACTAAGGCAGGAGGGTCACAAGTTCAATGCCAGCCTGGGCTACATAGTGAGACTGTGTTTGCAAACAAATAAACACAATTCTCAGGACTTCTCTTGGCTTTTATCTACTGTATAATGATCAATGACATTAACTTAGTAGAGAAGAGATGCATTAATTGATCTCTTTAATCTTTGCAGTAGAAGCCCTGAATATTTTTTTCTTCACATTGTATTGAAAATAAGTTGTAAAATAGTCTTTATTACTTGGTGCTGAGAAAAAATTGGGTATGTACAAGCAGAAGAATGAAACTAAACCCTGTATCTCTTACCAATTACAAAAATCAACTCAAAATGGATTAAGGACTTAAATGTAAGACCTGAAACAAAGGAGCTACTAGAAGATTGCAAGAACTTTAGGATATTGGGATGGGCAAGGTTTTTTTAAAAAATGAGATCCCCAAAGCATAGGAAACAACAACAAAAAATGGACAATAGGATTAAATCAACCTAAAAAGCTTCTGTACAGCAAAGGAAATAATCAGCAGAACAAGTAGACATCCTACAGAATAGAAAAAAATATTTGCAAACTATATATGTGACAAGGGGTTAATTTTTATAATATACACAGAACTTGAAAAACTTAATAGGAAAAGAAAAGAATAATCTGATTTTAAAATGGACAATAAATAGACTTACAAAGATATTTCTCAAAAGAAGACATACAAAAGGGCAACAGGTATATGAAAAAAATACTCAACATCATTAATCATCAGGGAAATGCAAAGCAAAATCACAAAGATTTACTACCTCTTTCCAATTAGGATGGATATTATTAAAATGACAAAAGATAATGAGTATTGGAGAAGATATGGAGGAAAAGGAACCCTAACACACTGTTGGTGAGAGTGTAAATTAATATAACCATCATTTATAACAGGATGTAGGTTTCTTAAAAAAATAAAATAGAATTACCCCATGATCTAGCAATCCCAGTAGCAGGAGCATATTCAAAGGAAGTAAAATTAATATGTTGAAGAGACATCTGTACTCTTATGTTTATTGCAGCTATGGTCACAATGACAGCAAAATGGAAACAACCTAATAGTTTATTAGCTGATGAGTAGGTTAAAAAGGTGGTACATACACATAATGGAATACTATTCATCCAGGAAAAAAAGAATGAAATTCTGTCATTTGAGGCAGCATGGATTGAACTAGAGATCATGTGTTAGGTGAAATAAGACAGGCACAGGAAGATGATAAACCACCACGTGGTCTCATTTTTGTGTAAAATATAAAAATGAGATCTAAAAGCCCAGAGTAGAGTAGTGGTTACTAGAGAGTAGAGAGGGAAGGGTGGAGGAAGAGAGGGGAAAGGTTGCTCACTGGGTACTAAATTACAGTTAGAGAGGAGCAATAGGTTCAGGTGTGCCACTGGGCAGTGGGGTGACTGTAGACCATGATCAAAAAGTGAGAAGGAGCTGGTGTGGAGTTGCAGGCCTGTAATCCTAGCACTCAGGAGGCTGAGGTAGGAGGATTGCCATGGGTTCAAGGCCAGCCTCAGCTACACAGCAAGACCTTGTCTCAAAAACAAACAAACAAACAGCTAGAAGGATTGTGAATACATAAAAATAATAAATGTTTGAGGAGCTATAAACATGTCACAATGTATATGTGTATCAAAACATGGTGTAGCACCCCATAAGAAGGCACAACTTTTACATTTTCATGTTTCAGTTAAAATATAAATTTAATTTTTAAAAAGGAAAGGAAGTTGTATTTACAGAAAAAAATGCAGAGAATTATTGTAATTAAAAGATATGATTGTTAAAAACAAATATTAATTCTAATGAAAGATTTTTCATTTAAATGTTTTAAAAAACTTTAGTAACTTCAAATTATCTTTCCTTAATTTTATTTAATTATACCTAAAATGCATTGCACGGGGAAATTTTTGAGAGGCCATAACCACCATTTTAAAGCCCGTTCCTCTAATTGTAATGCTATAGGAAACCACGAGGGGGCATGCAAAACTGTCATTTCCAAAAAGTGTTTTGAAATCAATGAATTGGAATTTTAGAGCAGGAAGCGACCTGGGGGAGGTCATTGGATCCACACTTCGTATGTTTTGGATAGGAAAACCAAGGCTCAGTGAGATTACTTGGTTTTCCCCACATCACACACTCATCTATATCCAGAAATGGGATCTGAGGAGGCTTCTCAGTGGTAGAGGGCAGAGACTCTGGGTTCAGTCCTCAGCACCACCAAAGCCAAGAAAAGAATACATGGAGGCAGCTTAGTGGCCAAGGTCCTGTCCAGCACATATCTTTCCTGTTAGAAGACAGGTGCCAGCTCTTCGCTATGACATTGCTTATCAAATATGTACCATCTTCAATACATTTTACATCCTCCTAGCTTTTGTCTTGTATGTATAAACTTGGAGATTTATGTTGAGTTTCTTGGCTGTGTTCCTGTGGGACTTGTGATATTAATATTCTGAAGTCAAAATAGTAAGTGCAGCATGAACTCCTCTTGTATTGATATTCAGCAAGAAAATCATCATCACCAAATATATGTTCTGAAGTTAAGTGTGGTGGCACATGGCTGTAATTCCAACACTTGGGGCAAGAAAATCACAAGTTTGAGCACAGCCTGAGCAACTTAGACCCTGTCTCAAAATAAAAGACAAAAAGAGCTGGGGACATAGCTCATCAAAGATTCTGGGTCCAATCCCCAGTACCACCACCATAAAATTTCCTAAGAAAACTGTAGCTTAGCATTGTTTTGCTTTTTGAGTTATTTACCCAGATATTACCATTTATTTATTTATAATTGATAAGGGAAATTGTACATATTTATACTATATAACAGCATGATTTGATATAGGTATGTATATAGGAATGGCTAAGTTAAATTATGTAATATATGTATTACCTCACAAACATTGTTTTTGTGGGGCTGGGGATTTAGCTCAGTGGCACCACGCCTGTAAGCGCAAGGTCCTGAGTTCAATCCCTGTTACCACAAAATAGAACAAAAACCCATTATTTCTGTGAAGAGAACACTGAAAATATGCTTTCAGCAATTTTCAAATATATATTATATTTCATTATTAATTGTAATCACCATAATGTGCAATAGATATCTTATACTTATTTCTCCTGACTGAAGTTGATGTACTTTGATGAAGGCTAACAGCTCCACTTCTAGGTTTATAATCTAGAAAAACTTCTGCATATGTATACCAGGAGACATCTGTAAAAAGGTGGATAGTAGCAATGTTCATAAATAGACAAAAAACTGGACATGGCCCAAATATCCATCAGCAGTAGAATGGATAATAAATTGTGGTCTAGCCATACAACGGAATCACACAGAGTAGCAAGAGCAAAAGAATCACAGCTGTGTGTATCAATGGTTGATGAATCTCAAAAATACGTTGAACAAAAACGCCATGTAAAATGGACATGAGCCCATTTACATAAATTGCAAAAATTGCAAAAATAGGAAGAATTAGGAAACACATTGGTTACGGATACACATACATAGTAAAACAACTAATAAAAGCAAGGACTGATTAAAAAAGCTTCAATGTATGCTTACCTAGGAGTAGAAAGAGAGGAACTATCATCAGGCGGAGGCAGAAAAGAAACTTCTGACTTCTTCCCAGCCTCTCAGTTGCTGTTTCTCGTTTTTAAGATACATGACAAGAACATCTTTATTATTCTTAAGTGGCAGACACACATTTATTTATTTATTTATTTATTTATTTATTTATTGAGACAAGGTCTTGCTATATAGTCCAGGCTGGCCTGAAACTTGCGATCTTCCTGCCTCAGTCTCCTGAGTGCTGGGATTTTAATCATGTGCCACCATGCCTGGCTCATACATACATTCTTATAGAAGTATGATATATATTTTCAGTTCTGGTTTTTTATTAGTACATGTTTCCAATCCATAACAATTAGAAGTATGATCTATATTACAGTAAGAGTTTATGAATAAAAAGCAAATATTTTCTGAATTAACTTGGAGATTCTGTATTATAGTTAGAAGGAAATACATTTTCAATAACTTTTTCATTTAGAATTAAAGCTTGGTCTTACTTATATCTCAGAACATACTGAGAATTAAACATAGTACAAAATATTGCAATAAAGACCATGTTTGAAGAAACACTTATACTAAGGTTATGCTAAATACGGCCAGGTCTGATGTTCTCGGATATCACTATATTTATATTGGGCTAACATTTGAAAATCCGAACATCTTCTTTTCATTGATATTTCAGGAAGCAGGACATACTAACTGGTAAGCCTTACATTGAAAGCTGAATCAACATGGTAATGTTTTCCTTTGTTTTAGGTGAAATACTATAAAAGCTGGAGTTGTCAAAAAGAACAGTAGATAAATTCTATTATTCAATATAATATATTCTCAGCCACATGGTAACAGAAATTTGCCTTTGCTGAAATTAAAATAGCCTTAAAATGATCAGGAATGTATTTATGAGCATTTCAGAGTTTATAAGGCAGTGATTCCCTGTTACCATGTGTGCGTTGATTGTGGTAGATTATTGTAACATGTCAGTATCTAGACACAGCATTAAGATCTGCAGATATGAAATGCAGACCTCTTGGCTGAGAGGTGGACTAAAGCTCTGTGTCAATTTCTAGGGGGAAAGGCAGGTTCTTAGACAGGAAAGTGGAATGGAGAGGTCAAGCAGAAGTGGCTTATATGTGACAGTGTCAGATCTCTGCATTAACCTAGACTTTGAATACTCTAGAAATCTAGTCCGGGTCCACGCGTGGCCCACATGATGCCTGTGTACAACTTGGGAAAAGGTGCCAATTTCTCAGGTCTTCTTTAAGATGTTTCTCGTCCATTGATTGTTAAACAGTCATAGTATACTGAATACATAACAAGGAACTTCTCTGCCACTTGCTAGAAAGATTATCTTGTAACTATGGAAATCTATGGTGTCTACAACATAGAAGGTGCTATTTTAGATTTATATCTTTGTGTGGGGCTCAGCCTGCAGAACTGTATATCATAACTCTGTCTGTGATTGTAGACCTGTGGTACAAACTTATCTACAGTTTACCACGATGACAAAGGTAGGAGAAATCCAGGCAAAATTTCTTTTCTTAATGTCTCATGTGGGAGGGGGAGGCATCTGTGAGAAAGCACACTCTACTTTGGATATACTTTGAATTATTCTGTTTAAAACTCTTTCACAGAGTTTGGTCCGTTCCTTTTTCACAGTCTGGTTTGTTTTCAATGTGTTAAAAAAGAAGCCACTCCTCAACTAACCAGGGTGGCTGGGAAGATACTCCACAGGGTAGGGAACCTTAGTTGGGAGATGCAGGAGTCCATTGTGGTAAATCTCCAAGTTAACAGACTTAGAGATTCAGGATTTTATTTCACTGATGAAAATGCCATTTCCTTACAGATGCTCTCTGAAATTGTCTTGTCAGGGACCAAGGATCCACAAATTTGAAAAGGCAAATATGGGGCAGGGTTCAAACACTTCAGATTTTAATAGCAATTAATGAGAGTAAAAAATCATTAAACACTAATTAGGGTTTGTTCTAGATGCTCAATATGCGTGTATATTTTAATCTCTGCAGCTATCATTATCAAGTAGATTCTCCTAGCAGGATATTGAGGGTTGGAAAATTTAAGTAACTTGTACCAAAATGCATAGGAAGTAAAAGGGAATGGATAAATTGAATATAGATTTGTCTGATTTTTGGAGCCCAGGTTTACCATTATGCAATCAGGAGCCAGCCTGAAATATCTAATAACTGTAAAAATGGACTAATTCTAAAACAGATGTACTTTGATGATATGAGACCTACGTCTTAGGGGACTGGACTTTTATGAGTCCCTTCTGTGGACCTGGGAAAGGCCTGAGCATTGTATTTATATGGTTTTGTGATTCTGTAACATTTAAAAGCATCTTTTTTGGTGTTTTGTTTTGTTTTTTTAAAGTAGGCTCCCAAATTGGGTAAGCTTCTGACCTCAAAAGACCTGATCAATCCCGGGCTACCCAGAATGGGCCCAGGTGTTACTTGTGCAATAGTAATCCTTGCTCTTGAAATTTAAGCTCATCCTCATAGAACACTTGCAGAATTATTATCTATGTCACTCACCAGAATCTGACTCCTTGAGGGCAGGCAGTGTAGTTTCTAGACTGTATCTCTGTAGCATTTAACACCTTGTTCAGTGCCTATTAAATATTTGTTGAATGGATGAATGAATGAACATGAGATTTATAAAGAACAAAACTCCAAAATTTTCCTTCCTGTAGTATTGAACTATAAAAGTCTAGACATGGAGAGATAGCATTTATTTAGTACAGTGGGATCTGGAACTTTATATTCTAGCCAGATTTCTGGGTTTACATTTGAATTTAAGGGCATCTATTCCTGGTGGAAGTGGTTGGAGGTGGCAGAATAGTGAATCCAGGTCAGATCTTTATGGACCTAAAGACATTGAAGGGTTGGGCTGATACATTTTTGGGGGGGGTACCAGGAATTGAACTCAGGTCCTTGTGCTTATGCAGCAGGTGGCGAAACCACTGAGCTAAATCCCTGGCCCTTACATTTTTGTCACTGGTCATTCACCACGCATTTGGGGTTCATATCTGTCTGTCTTGGGCTAGCCAAAGTTCTCCTTGCCCCTGTGAGAGAGAGAATCTGAGAGGTGCTTTTTTTTTTTTTCAATAAATCCACAAATTAACCTAGTTGATGAGGTCAAAAACAACCTGGCCTTGAGATGAATAAACAGATTCAAACGGTTCAAAGAATATTTTGAGGCCAAACATCTTAGATCTCTCAAGAACACACATATGTATCCCCAACCCCAGACCATTGTGTGCCTCTCTCTAAGGGCCTGCACTCTGTTTCCTCTGTGTATTTCCTTACCTCCGCCTGACAAACTCTGTCTATGTCTCTCACTGATGTGGCCTGAAATTCTTTTCCTGTAATGAGAGTCAAGAACCAACTCTGCAGGCCACATTGAGGTCCCATCTCTTCTCTGTGGGACTCCACTGACCATGAATGGTGACAAGAGCAGGTTTGAAAGAGCAATGGGAAAAAGGAGGAACAGTGCTTTCTTTTGCCCCTGACTGAGCCCAGCTCATCCAATGAAGCAGTACATGTAGCTAGCCAAAGAGGCCCTGCTGATGCTTCCTTTCGGGAGTGCCAATTTGCCAAATTTCCTTATAAACACCATGACTATTTTATCCCTAGAATTATTGTAGAGAACTAAGAGTTCTTTTGAGATTTAAGCCCCAGCGCCCCTCCCTTGCAATAGGCCAGTGAACTCATTTCCTGAATCAAGTGGATGATTCAAAGTTTCTCATCTCCAAAGCACAGCCTTAAAATTCATTAAGCAGAGATTGAATGTGGTAGTTTTGTGTGTATCATGTGGCTAAATATGCATCAAAATGACACCAAGACTTAATGAACCAATGAAGTATGTGATTAATTCAGGGTGACAGGAGTCTGTAGCAAAGGAGGAAGATGCCTTGGCAGGAGCTGAAATGCTTTTATCAGATGAAAGAGACTTCCTCACAAAACACAGAACCATTTGTTCCTAAGAAAGGTGAAGGGTGTGGGGCTATAGTTTTCAAACTGGGTTCTTAATTCTAGAAATAATACCTTCATCCCCAAATATTCCTAACAGTCTTTCAGCACTCAGCAACTCACTGCCTTTTGCCTGTCAGCAGAGTTCTATGATAAAATCTTGTCAGATCACCAACCCACAAGCTATAAACCACCAACCCACCAGCTTTTTTTCCAACACTAATTTTTTTTTAATGCCTGTTTGTTTGGTGAGGAGAGGGAAGGAGCTATTTTGGAGATTTATAGCATCTGCTTGATCTCTAAGACTTGGTTTGTTTAATATTGAGTCTGCTATTCAAAAAGCACTTGAAAAGTTTTACAAACAAGTGAATATTTTTTCTTCACATAGAACCGAATGAATGAGTTATCCCTAGGTTTCCTCTTTTTTCTTGAAAGTGGAGAAATGGGAGAACATCAAATGGGGCCGCCCACTGTGCTAACTTTTGATCTGAACACTCACAATGAGGATAAAAGCTCCTTCATTAACAATCTAGTTTGGATTTTCCAAAGCACCTTCTTGAATGAGCAACTTTCAGGACCTTTCTGCACGATGCTACTTGCCAGTTTCCACGTGGTAAACCTCTGCCCTTTCAAGGAGAAACTGTTCTCCAGCACTTTCCACCCGAAGATAAAACCCGACTTTCTTCCCTTAGATGCAGATTATTCCAAATGGAAACATGAGAACCTCAGCAGTGTCAGTCTCCATCTGAAACTGGCAAAGAGCTCATTGGTTAACTTCTCTCTGCAGGGAGAAGCTGAAAGCCTGGTGAGAATGTGTGCCATTTTGTCTCCAGGTGACAGGTTGCATGGAAACATCATTATACCTTGTTGCAGTTCTAGCGGGGTGGGGGGGGGTGTGGTGGTAAAAGAAGCCTTTCTTTTCTCTTTCACTTCAGTTTAGACAAGGCGTCAGTAAACTTTTGGGCCCCAGAGGTAACAATGCAACTATGAAGGGTTTAAGAGGTAATAGGTAGCAGATGGGAGAAAAAAAAAAAAGCAGAAATCAACCAGATTGAGTGAAAGCCAGGGTAAAAAGAGCAAAGAGAAACAGAACAACAGGAAGGAGAGTCAAATAGAGATGGAAGAATTTATGTGGCAAAATGGTACATCACAAATATCACAATGCCAGAGAAGACCTGCGACCTACTTTAACTGATAACAGGCATACTTATTGTATAGATATTTTGCACTTTCTCATAATGTGGAAATCGCTACAAAATTCCATTTCCTTGATGCATTAGCTTGTTTAGGCCTAGGTCAGTTTGTTTTTAGAAAGGGAGTATCTTAGTTACCTTTCTCATTGAGACAAAATACCCAACACCCAAAGTTAAAGGGGGAAATGTTTGTTTAGCTCACAGTTTGTAGAGGTTTCAGTCAATAATCGGCTGGCTCCAAGGTAGGTTGGGATGGCAGAGGGGCCTTGGAGAGGAGAAACAGTTCATGGTAGCCAGAAGGTAGCAAAGCAACAAGGGAACCTTAATAGTGTCTTTTTGCCCCTTTTATTTTATCCAGAGTACTGGGGATTAGGGCGTGTAGCACTCACACCCTTTATCCTAGTCCCCTTGAGCCAGCATTGTACTATGAATCAATTCTAGTGTCACACACTCTAGATCCAGCCACCTCTGAAAAAGCACACCTACCACATGAGGCTTTGGGGGGACATCTACACACAAGCCATAACAGGGATATAATATAGACTATTGGTTTTGAGGAAAATTCCACGCAATGGGATAAAGTAAATACAACACTGAGTCCAGTGTCTGGCATATCATAAGTGCTCAGTATAACGTTAGATTCTCTTCCTTTTGAAACAACAAGTAGAAGTTTTTCCGTGAAGGAAAGAGAGCATGAGAAAAGCAACAAATGGATAAAATTCATAAATGATAATATATCTGCATTTATTTATAGATTCTAAACTCTTCCTCCATTGCAATTTTTTTCTTTTTGGGTGCTGGGGATGGAACCAAGGACCTTGTGTATACTAAGCCCACACTCTACCACTCAACTACATCCTCAACCTTTTGCTACATATTTATCAGGGGTCTCCGTTAGTAGCAATATTAGCTGGTTGAATTTTTCCTCTTTAGCTTCTTCTTTTAGAATTGAGCCTGCATTTAAAAGAAATAAGAAAATAGTTTATTGTGAGCCAAAACGAGTGACCATGTTTCTGGAACACAAATTCAAATTACCTTGAATGACATGTTCCATGTTAGACAAAGTTATACATACATTTATAATCACAAAACAAAAGAAAGCCATAATCAACATATTTACTAATGACATTGATGGGGGCATCAGGTATGTGGGCTACAGCAAGTGAAGGAAAGCTCTTTCATAGGTTTCAGATGTCATCTGACAGCCTTCTTAGCTTTAGGGTTGGGGGAGGATAGATATCTGCTCAAGTTTATCAATGTATTCCAAGAAGTTTATCTATGAGTTATGAGAATGTTAGGTCAGCCAAGCATGGTGTCACACACCTGTAATCCCAGCACTCTGGGAGGCTGAGGCAGGAAGATGGAATGTTTGAGCCCCTGGGTAAATTAGGGAACCCTGCCTCAAGATAAAAAAAAAGAAAAAAGGCTGGGTATGAAGCTTAGTGTGAAGGCCCTGTGTTCAATCCACAGTAATACACACACACACATATACACAAATGTTAGGTCAGATTAAAAAGTTTAGGTAACTGGCTATTAAAAGGCCTATAATAGCCGTAGATAATTTTGGTGCTAAATCTGCAAAATTTTGTCTGTCTACAGTCACAATGTTCTAGTTACCCAAGATCAGGCAGCCTCCATATCCTTTAACATAGCTTCTTCAGAGAACTTTCAGTGACAGCTGTATTCATTTTGCTTTTGTGGGGAAGGGGAGAGAATTTTTTCCCCAGAATCACTCTGCTGTGTTCAGGACAGTAGACTTTACAATGCAGGCCAAGGAGCTGTCTGTCTTAGTTTCTCATTGCTGAAACCCACAAATCTAAGGAGGAAAGGTTTATTTTGGCTCACAGTTTGTAGAGGCAGGGCAGCATGACAGAGGAGCATAGCAGAGGAGAAACAGTCCATGGCACAGCAGTAGGAAGCAGAGAGACAGATCAAGAGAGGAGGGATATGCACACCCTTCTAGGCCATGTCCACAGTAACCCACCTCTTCCCACCAGGGTTCACCTCCCAACATCACACCCATCAATGGACTAACCCAGTATCACACACCCATACTCTAGTCAACCCAAAAGACCCACCTATGAGCACATGAGGTTTTGGGGGGGACATCTAATATAAACCATAACAGGAGCCAACAGCATTTTTCAAGGGGTGGGGGGAGGTGTTACAGGTTTTTAATTTCAAAATATTCATCTGGTGTAGGTGCATAGAATAGAATAATAAGGCTCTAAGGCTAGAAATGAAGGACCATTAACACATGGCTTTCTTTCTCTCTCAAATTTGATCATGGGTGGTTTGATCATGGGTGGGATTGTAGGAAGGTGGACTGTGGGATGTAGAGCTGACTTGCTGTTAGAAGGTGGGGCCTGGTTGGAAGAGATGGGCCTGGGAAGGTTCTATGTCCCTTCCTAGCTCCTCCCTTAGCTCTCTGTGTTTCCTGTCTGCCATACTGCGAGTAGTTTTTCTCCATACCAGGCCTTTCTAACATGCACAGACCATGGAAGGACTAAAACTTCTAAAACGTGAGCCAAAATAAACTTCTCCTTTAAGTTGTGAGTGTTGGGTATTTTGGCCCAGTGAGGGAAGTAACTAGGACAGTTTCCAACATAAGCATCCCAGGGGATACACCCAGACCATACTAAAAGAGAATCGAAGCAGACAGAGGTAAGTTTAGAGAGGAAGGATGGATCCAGAAGAAATGTCATCGATGGTGTTCCACCCTCTGTGGGAGGAGGATCAGTGGAGGCTGGGTGTTGGGGAGAACCAGGGGAGGAATGGATTTGAAACAAGGGTAAGGGCCTGAGGCGGGCCTTGTGGCTGACAGGGGAGTCTGGCAGAGCAGTCTGGTCCATTCCAGGGGCTCCTGTGAGTCCTCTGAGGGGAACCACTCCTGTGTTCCCATTCTCTCTTTAATTATTGCCTTTCCAAGGGACGCAGTAATGACACACAGAAGCCAGGAGAGAATTTTCTCACTGTGCTCATGCCCCCTGCACAAAAGAAGTAATGTGTTTATGGATGTCTGCTGTCATCCAACCCTTAAATGAGATCCAATAACAGGACAGGGACAAAACATGAAAACCCTGACACTGTTGAGTGTGGATGTCAAGGTGGGAAAAAGGAAACATTGTCCTTGCTGAAGGAATGTGAATTGGCACACCTACTATATCCAGAACCATTTTGCAATATTTTATGAAGTTGAAACTGCCACAGTCTGTAAAGACCATCAAGGCTAGATATAGACCTTAGAAGAGGAAGGCCCCCAAAGTGGAGACAAAAAAAAATTTGGTGTATGTATAAAAACCAATTTAGCAGATCTCAACAATCAATTTAAGATGCTATAGATTGAAAATAAAAGCCAAAAGTGGTACATGCCTGTAATCCCAGCACTCTGGGAGGTTGAGCAAGAGGATTGCAGGGTGGGGCCCAGCCCAAGCAGTTCAGCAAGACCCAGTCTCAAAGTAAAAAATGAAAAAAGGGCTGGGGTTGTAGCTCAGTGTGAAGGCCCTGGGATCAATCCCCAGCACTGCCATAAGCAAACAAGCAAATAAATAGGTAACATCAGAGAATATCTCTGTAAGAAAGGACAGGTAATTTTCTCATGAACCTTGGTTTCAGTTATATATGTGTAACTAGTCACAGTGCAACATGGGCCACTTATGGTGAGATGTTTCTCATTGTGAACTAGGGTCAGAGTATCTGAGAAGCATTGCTGTAGAGCATTTCTTGTAAATGTGCAGAAAGAAACATGATTAAAGCTATTTATCGAAGATTTGACTCTAATCGTTATTTATAACTTAAGAAGAAACAATCTCTGCAATAGATGAATTAAAAGTAGCCGATTGCAGCCAGGTACATGGTGGTGTATGCCTATAATTCCACTACTGTGGGAGGCTGAGGCGGAGGAACTTGAGCCATGCTTGGGCAATTTAGTGAAATTCTGTCTCACAATAAAAAATATAAAAAACAGCTGGGAATGGAATTCAGTGCAAAAGCCCTGGGTTCAATCCCTTGTACCACACACAAAAGGTACCCTATTTGTATAATGGAATATTGAACTAGGTAAAAATACATCAGCATATGTAAATCTCCAAAGCAGCATTGAGTGGAAAGAGCAACAAAATAATACTACAGTGTAGATTTTCACTACACTTATGTGTATATGAAGGTTTTTTAAAAACTCAGGGCCTTGTGTGTTCTGGGAAATTTCTCTACCACTGAGCCTCCTCCAAGAGCACTGGATGACAGGCAGCATCACCACTTCTGGCAAGAAGTGTTTCATGCTCCATGAGATTAATACACTTGCTCTGATTTGAACACTGCACAATGTATACAGGCATTGAAACATCACATGGTACCCCAGAAATAATTATGTGCCAATTTAAAATTTTTTAAAACTAAAAGTTTAAAAACTGAAATGTTCTTCAGAAAAAACATGATAAGATGATAATTGTCAGTTTGGGGCAGTAAGAACACCACTGTTTGTTATAGTTTTCTTTCTACTATTATGATTTAAAAATAAGTTCATACGTTATTTGATATTCTTCCCTCAGCAATGGCACTTAATCCCCCCCCCCCCGCCCCGCCTTGAGTTTGGGCTGGAGTTGCTGACTTGCTTTTAGCCAAGATGATATGGAAGACATGATGGAATATCACCTCCAAGATTAGGAGAATGGACAACCTCCTGAGAGACCCCGAGGCCCAACTACCTTGGTCTGCAAGATTGCTGATCCTCAGAAATTACATGAGACAGTAAATGCTTGTTGCCTAAGGCTACTAAATCCTCAGTAATCTCTTATGCAGCATTAGATAAGTAATATAAGCTCTTCTCTACATTATAGTTTTTCTCAAAACAGGAAGAGCAATTCTAAATGAATTTATAAGTTCAATATAGCCTTAAAATAAGACAAAAGTTAAAAAGAACTTAGAAAAGAAGTCCCCTTAAATTTCTTTTTCTTTTTTTTTTGGTACCAGGGATCAAACTCAGGACCTTGCATTTGCAAGGCAGGCAGTGGAACCACTGCGCTAAATCCCCAGCCCTCAATTTCTTTTTGTTTGCTTAAACTGGGGATTGAACCCAGGGCCTTCATGCTGAGCTACATTCCCAACCCTTTTTTATATATTTTAATTTGGAGATGGGGTCTCACTAAATTGCCCAGGCTGGATGGGCTTGAATTTGCAATCCTCCTGCCTCAGCCTCCCAGAGTTCTAAGATTACATGTGTAATCTCAGGTTGCAGCACCCAGATTCCTTCAGATATTAACAGAGAGCAAAGCCAGCTTCATAGTTTTTATGTGAAGATTAAATGAATCAATAAAGTGCCAGGTGTGGTGGCAAACACCTCTAATCCCAGCTATTCAGGAGTCTGAGGCAGGATTTCAAGTTCAGGGCCAGCCTTGGCTACATAGTGACAACAAAACAAAATAAATAACAAACAATTATAACAGAACCTGGCACATATTATGCACTTTATGGTGTAGCTGTCATTATTTTTGTCATGTCTTGAATAAAAGGGATTTTAAAGTTTTAACCTATAACTTAATCTCCACTTCCTCCATTCCTTTCAGTGCTGAGGATCAAACTCAGGGCTTTGGACTTGCTAGGCAAGCCCCCCACCACTGAGCTATACCCCAGCCCCTAAGGATGTAAATCAATCTCATCACTCTACAGGAGAAGAAAGTGGAGTTTCTGAGGAGTGAGATGTTCTTGGTTCAAGGCCTCTGAGCTGCTTCTTCCTTGAAATGTTATTTCCATGAGAATTTTCTTTCTTCTCTACCTTTACCTCAATTATATCTACCAAGTGTCACAATTTGCAAGGTCTCTATTGAGTTTCTTCGAGTACAGTATCTTGTACAATCTTTAATATTTCTTTTTTGGTACCGGGGAGTGAACTCGAGTCCTTGTGCTTACGCAGCAGGCGGTGAAACCACTGAGCTAAATCCCTGGCCCAATCTTTAATATTTTTATTTACTTTCTATTAATTGGGTTTTTCCCCCCAAATACTGAGGATTGAACCCAGGGCCTTCGCTCTGAGCTACACCCCAGCCTTCCTACTCCTTTTATTTGGAGACAGAGTCTTGCTAAGTCACTAAATTGCCCAGGCTGAGCTTGAATTTGCAATCCTGAGACAGTCTCCCAGAGTGCTAGTATTATAGGTGTGTGCCATCATGCCCAGTTTATTAATATTTACATTCTAAAACAAAACAAAACAAACCTCAGCGAGCTTATCACTTGCCCACAGAACTAGTCAGTAGTAAGGCCAAAATTCAAGCTCAGGTTTTTTTGTTGTTGTTTTTGGTACCGGGGGTCAAACTCAGGACCTTGCATTTTCTAGGCAGGCAGAGTGCCACTGAGCTACATCCCTGGCCCAAGTTCAGGTATTTTGATAACAAAAGTTAGTGGCACAAGCAGTTTCTTAAACTGTTAAAGGTGTTTTATGATTATTTGACTATAAAGGTTTTGTAGAACGTTCTGCCTATGGCTTTACAGGATTCTACAGCAGACATTTTCTTTGTAATTGGTTTTTTTGGATGTTGATTGTTTCTAAAGATGCATGCATTAAAGTCTTGGAGCCAGGGTGGTACTGAGGAAGACCTTGGAAGCCCTAGAAGGAGGGGTCTTGCAGGTGGTTCCTGCTTCCTTGGGGCTCTCCCAATGGAAATGCATTGCTCCACCACCCACTTCTGCCTTTACCAGAGGCAGAAGAATGGAGCTGCCCAGTCATGGACAGAAACCTCCAAAATAAACCTTTTCTCTTATAAGTTGGTTGCGTCAAGTAGTTCATTGTAGTAACACAAAGATGATTGATATAGTTATGTATTTTGTTTTTTTAATGCTAAGAATTGAATCTGGGACCTCACAACCATTGAGCTCCATGCCCAGTCCTTTTTTCATTTTTTTGTTTCTGTTTTTGTTTTTATTTTGAGACAGAGTCTTGCTGAATTGCACAGACTGGCCTTGAATTTGTGGTCTTCCTGCCTCTGCTTCCCAGGTAGTTGGAATTACAGATATGCACCACCATGCACAGTTAAAATATTCTTTATTGTAGGTTATTATGGTATATTTAAATGTTTTTCTAAGGATAATCAAATATGAGCTCCTAACCTTATCCTTCCAAAGCAAAGACTTATTTTCTCGTAATATATTGACCTATTTGATTTCAATAATATTCTTCTACTTGGCTCCCTATTATATATCCAAAAATGGAACATTCCATTCAATTACTAAACATTTGCATGCCATCTAATTAAACTTAGCAGAATATAAAGAGGCTGAGGAAGCGCTCTTATTATAAGTAAACTGAGGGCTTGGAGTGTAGCTCAATAGTAGAGTGATTGCTTAGCATATGTGAGGCCTTGAGTTTGGTTCCCAGCATCACAGAGTGGGAGAGGGGAAAAGAAGAAAGAAAAAATTCTGCAAAAACAAAGAACTCTGTTAAAAAAAAAAAAAAAAGGAAAAAACCCAACTAAACTAAAACCCAGTGTGAAATAACCATGACGTTTAGCTTTGTCATTTGATTTTTTTTTTTTTGCAATTCTGTGAAGCATACTAAGATATTTCCTCCTCTCACAGATGAAATAACAGAACTTCAGAAAGTTGAAGTGACTTTCTGAGAGGCCTATGTTTAGAAGTGGCAGAGTTAGAAACAGAACTTGTGTGTTCATAACCTACTGTCCTCTAAAGGTCATCACTGCCTTTCCCAGTAATTCCACACCTGGAACAAAATACTCTCAGTGTGTAAAAGAACAGATGTACAGGGGTATTCATCATAGTGAATGCTTGGAGATCACTTGAATATTCAACCATAGATTATGAAAATAAATTATGACCCTATGAAACCATCTAGAAGAACATATATATGTATATGTATCTACACATAGAGATGTGGAAGACTAGTCAGATATGTTAAAGTTAAAAGGTTGCTGAATAACATAGAGTATAATTTCATTTTTTGGTGTTAAAAGAAATTGTGAAAGGTCACTGTTTTAGACTGAGCCTCTCCACTTTGTCCACCAGACCAAAGCAACCAAAATGGGGCCATTCAAGTTAAGTGCCATAAATCCAACCAAAACTTCATGGAAAGAGAGTGCCCAAAACAGACCAGTATTTCCTGAAAACAGAAAATTCCAGCCTACCTGAGTCAAGAGAAGTCTCCTCTGCTTTAGCACTTACAGAAAACCTAACCTGCCATAGCCTGATATTAACCAATCAGGTTTTTTTCAAATGGCCTGTTTTCTTGTTCCCACCTATAAAACCCATTGTTTGCCATTGCTCAGTTGGAGCTCTTACTCTATTTTCTAGAATAGAGACTCCCTCATTCTGGAATCTTGAATACAAGCCAATTAGATATTTAGTTATATTTGTTATAATTTTGTCTTTAGTTATGACTTTGTCTTATTTACTTTCCTATCACTGAGACATAGTACCCCATACCCATAATTTAAGGAAGAAAGGTTTATTTTGGCTCACAGTTTGTGAGGTTTCAGTCCATAGTCAGCCAGCTGCAAGTCAGAAAAGGAGTGGGGAAGGGCCTGGGTGGAGGACAGCTGCTTGGCAGGAAGCAGCAAGGGAAGGGAGGAACTGGGAGAGAGCTACACCCTACTAGGTCACACCCCAGGTGACCCCCTCTTCCCAGCCAGCCCTACCTCATAATATCACCTGTGGCTATAGTGCCCCCATGATTCAATCACCATTCAAAAGCCCTGCATATAAGTGCACGAAGCTTGGAGGGGACATCTAGCTATAAGCCAGAACATATACATATATGCAGAAAATGAGTGTATGTCTGTGCATTTACAAAGGTCTGGGAAGCCAGGCATGGTGTACGCTCCCATAATCTCAGCTACTCAGGAGGCTGAGGCAGGAGGATCACATGTTCAAGGCCAGCCTGGGCAATTTAGTGAGGCCTTTTCTCAAAATTTTTAAAATTGTGTGTGTGCCAGGGATGTAGCTCAATGCTCCCTAGCACTCTTCAATACATATCACTGTCAATAAAAGAAAAAACTCTGGGAAAACCCGTAACAAACTGTTAACAATGTAACCCTTGAGTAGAATAGTTGAGAGTAGAAAAGAAAAAGGGTATGTGGAAATCAACTTATTTACATTCTTTTTTTCCCCTGGTACCGGGGATTGAATTCAGGACCTTGCTCTTGCCAGGCAGGTGTAGCGCCACTGAGCTACATGCCCGGCCTGATGTATTTATTTTCGTATCTTATACATTGTAGCTGGGATATCTGGGTTAGTTTTATTGACAGAGCATTTTTGTAAAACTACCAGACTATTGATGAAACAATGATGCCACTATTAGGGATTCCTGTGGACATGAGATACAGAAAGATGAGAAGCAGACATGGAGGAAGAAAACTTTTGAGTAGAGCCAAGTTCAAAGAGAGTGTATAAGAAGTTATCATCTTTTTACCAGCTTCCTTGGGGAGTGATGTTCTGTACAGTTAATCAAACTGTACTGATAAAAATGTGTCTACTAAAAGAGGGAGGCAGTTGAACACAAAACTGCAGCACTGGGTGTGTGTGGCTTGGTAATGGGACCAGGTGTCCTGGGAGGGTTATGTTTTTTCTAACCAGCATGGAGACACCACGTGGACTGACAATTCTTACAATAATGCACTTACTGTACTGGTTTACACACCAACAAACTGTATTATCAGAACTCAGGACTATCTTGGAGGATGCAGAGGGATTGGACCTCAGAGAAACACACAAATAAATGCTTCCAGTTGAGCCTGGTGCATAATATTCTTTGCCCTCTCCCCAAACAATAGGAATTGATTCACCATTCTGGAGGTTTGAGATTGAACCTCACAACCTCTGGAATTGGCTCCACAACTCTCTTGTAGGTGGTTTGCTGACATTCTTTGGCTTACAGCAGCATCACCCTGACTTCTGCTTTCTCCCCATGTGAGAGTTTGTGTCCACATTTCCCCCTTTCATGGGGATACCAGTGATGCTGGATTAGCTTTTACCCCAGTGGCCTCCTTTTACCTTGGTTACCTCTGTGAAGACTCCATCTTCAACTCAAATAAGGACACATTCTAAAGTACTGGAGAAAGCTGGGCATGGTGGCACACACTTGTAATTCCAGCTACTCAGAAGGGTGAAGCAGGAAGACTGCAGGTTTGAGGCCAGTCTGAGCAACACAGGAAGACTTTGTTTCAAAATAAAAAATAAAAAAGTCCAGGGATATAGTCAGTAGTACAGGGATATAGTCAGTAGTACAGCATCTTGGGTTCAATCCTCAGTATCACACACACACACACACACACACACACACACACACACACACATGTAACAGGACATAGACTTTAACACAGTATCTTTTTGAAGGAGAAAAACTCCACTTAAAACATCTGATTACCTTCCCATTAAATTGATTAGAAGTTAAATCAGTTGCCCAAGAATATAAGTCAATAAATAAAAAGGCAGAAAGTACATAAATATTCTTTCTTGATGCCAAGGTCCTTGTTCCTAAAGCAATGCTCTCTGTGGAGATGAGGGTGGTACCACCTTCTGGGGGGCATTTTTTGAAACTCTGGGGTATTTAACTCAATTTTGTATGTAGGAAGAGTATTCAATAAGTACTTTTTAAATGAATGAATGGTGCTGGGGATACAATACTGAGTAAAAGAAAATTTTGAGCTTATTAGATAATATGTACTTTATGATATTTTATAGAAAAGATATGATAAAATAAAATTGAAGATATCAGTGTTCTGTGACCCGGTAATTCTACTTTTAGGTGTGCACCCTAGAAAAATTTGTGCTCCAGGAAACTTGTAGGAGAATACAAATAGTGTGTATTTGTAATAGCAAAAACAGAAAATACAAACAAATATAAACCCTTCCAAACTGGAAATAAGTCAAATATTCACTAGTAGGAGAAAGGATAAACTACAGTATATTCATACAATGAAACAATATACTGTGGAGAAAATGAATTACTTACAACGTACATTTATTTGTGAATGATAGATACCATACCTATAGCTCTGGCAGCCATTTTTATTCCATGAGGAAGACAATGCAGCCATTCAGTTACTGAACCAATGCTTGCAGCTGCCTGACAAATACTAAATAAACTCCAATTTGTTTAGGACATTGATAGTAGATATTCAATAATTACTTTCTTGCTATTTGTCCATGTAAACATTTCTCATACATAATACATAATAGTTGACAGTGAAGAGTGTGGTAGTTAATTGTGTTAATTTGAATGGATTGAGAAATGCCTAGTGGATTAGTGGAGCACAGTTTCGGGATGTGTCTGCATGGTTGACTTGTAAACTGCAAACTGAAGAGGGACCCCCCCCCCCCGAATTTGGGTGGCATCAACCAATATGCTTGTAGCCTTCATGGATTAAAAAGGGAAAGAAGAAGGAGGCCTGTCCTTTTGCTTCTTTGAAGGAGTTCGGGTCTTTACCATAGACTTTGGACATTCATCTCCAGTTCCTCCAGACTTTCAGTGTAGATTCTTTAGCCTTCCTACTCAGACCCTTTGGTTTCCTGATACGGACTCACGCTGGACTTTACGGTGAGCTCCAGGTCTTTGTCCTTTGATGGGATCCTCTGGCTCTCCAGTGTGCAGGCGGCCATTTTGCATTCTTCCACCCCTGACTCCACAGGCGACCACTGTTAGCCTACTTTATAAAATCTTTATACGTCATAGATATTTTATATTAAATCTGTTCCGCTAGTGAACCCTAACTGACACAAAGAAGTTTTAGGAACATTTAAGGATGGCAAATTAGTGGCATTATGGTTTTACTTTTGAAATTTTTTTACATTAAGAATATGCAGAGAGGGGAAGGGGACATAAAAAGAATTACGATGTTCTGTGCTCATGTACCAACTCCCTATGAGGAATCTAATCACTGTATACTGCAAATGTATATTAATAAAAATAAAAATATTTAAAAAGGGATACATAAGTAAAAAATAGAAAGACCATTAAAAAAAAGACTATGTTTATGTGTTATTTGGACAATTTAAGAAAGTGTTTGCTGGGAATGTAGCTCAGTGGTGGAGCACTTGCCTAGCACTTGTGAGAGGCCTTGGATTTGATACCCAGCACAGCACTGGAAAAAAAAGAGTTTATGTATAGAAGGCTGAGAAGTAAAGTAATATACAATAGAATACATGGGTCAGCTTCTCAATCTTTCCCAGCCAAATTTTTATGGTTTCTTTAACTGGCCTTCCACTACATTTGTCCTAACAATCCAGTCTTTTTTTTTCTTTTTTTAAACTTAGGATAGAGAACTACTTCCTTAAAGTGATCTATAATCCTCTGCCTTATCTGATTCCCAGCTTTGTTTCACAAACCACTTTCTCTTGCTGAGAAAGCTCCTGCTACGCTGATCTCATTGTAGCTCCACAAATGTTACCTCTTCTCAGCTTTTAGGCCCTCAGTATGACATTTATACCTCTGGAAATGCTCCTTTTCTTTTTCTTCTTCTCCCAGGACCTGATCATTTTTAGAAAGAAATAAAAACTTTAAAAATTAATTCACAAGTGTCCCCATGTGAATAAAAAATAATAAAGTCAAATTTAGTGGTGTACTTCATGTATTCAGGTAGGCTTGGAAAGCTAGAATTTATTTATAGAGAAGTTAAGTTCTAACCACAGAAGAATTACAAATTATTCCAAGACTAAGGGTCTACTGTAAAATTGAGTACATTCACAATATTGCAAGTCTCTTTGATTGGATTTTGGATGTTTGTAAAACTGTTAATTTCACATTAACTGAATATCTCTAATGATTTATAATTTCTGATTTTAAGAATTTTATTTTATCACTGTGCATAACATATACATGAACAATAACAAATGAACATCCAACTCAGTTTAGGAACTAGACTTTTACCTCACTGTATCGCACCTTTGGCCCCTCATCATTTCACCCATGTCTTGTTCTCCCTTTCCCTTGGGTATGTGTTACTTGAATTTTGTACTCATCATTTCCTTGCTTTCCTTTATAGTTTTATCACAATTGGATATAACCTTGAATAACATATTGTTAATTTTCCATGTTTTTTAACCTCATGTAACTGGGATCATACCATTATTTTCTTCTACAACTTGCCCTTTTCCGGCCCTTCAATGTACATGTTCATGAAATTCCTCTATGATGATACATATAGTTGTAATTTATGAATAAGCCACAAGTAATTCATTCAGTTTCTTTTTGTAGTTATCAGGCATTTTTTTTTTTTGGCTATTAAAAGTGGTGCTGACATTAACATAGTGGTACATGTTTCCTGGGTAAGAATTTCTTTAGAAGATCAGTGGTGGCAAACCTATGGCATGCACTTTATTTGTTTTTCTCTTAAGACAAGATGTTAATGTATGACTTGTTTTTTCTAAACTAAAACCTCAGTATTCAGGTTTAATTGCAGTGTTGGCACTTTGCAATAAATAAGTGGGTTTTGGGTTACAGTTTGAGCACTCATCTCTAAAAGATTTGCCATCACTGGTATATACTTAGGAGTGGAATTGCTGGATTATATATTAAATTTTATTTGAAGTGCTGTAGTGTTTTACAAAGTGGTTTAAAACAATTTATATGTTCATCAGAAGTATTTAAGTGTTTTCATTATTCCATATTCTTACCAGTAGTTTGTAGTGACTTATTTTAAAATTTTTGCCAGGATGTCATGCTGCCGATGGGTGAACCTATCATTACCTTTATATCCTTCCTGATTTCATTTTTGAGTTCAACTTTAAGCTCAATTTGCAAATTAAGCTTTCGTTATCTCCTTGCATCACATGTGGTTTTTATCTATTATTTTAAAATAAATCTGCTTCCTGGATGCTGAATGAAGTGCTGGGTGATGTTTAGATTGATGACTAATACTGATTCTTCATTGGGATAGTATTGGCCTGGCACGCACTGACACAATACAATGTACTCAGCCTTCTTCTTTCTCCTTTCTTTCTGTTACAGCTGTGCACCTTCCAAAAACATGCTGTTTCCTGGAGGGCTTAGGTAACTTTCATGTTGTAGTACCTAAAAGAACCTGACTGCTGAAGTTCATAAGTGTAATTTAAATGTCAGGATAAACACTTCTGCTGTATGTTTTGAATTTGGAGCCATTAGCTAAATTCCAAAATTGCTGAAACTAAAATGTAAAAATTCAATTCAGCAAATATTTCTTATAGAGCTTTTAAAATTAACATTAATGCTAAAATTCAACTTTGGGTTCTCTCCTTATGGTTAAGAAACCAAGTTGTTCAGGTACACATTTCAGGATGAGTCAGAAAAAACTTCTTACTCGGTGACATTAGCATATTAACAATTTCATCTGGAAACAGAGGATCTGGTAATTTTTTGGGAGCAGTGGTGGCGCAAGAGTAAGAGTCCTGGTTATCAGTAGTGGTTAAGGCTAAACATGGTAATGTTCAGGAAAAAACAAAATAGACCAGTGTCTGAATTGAAGTTCAATCATTCTCAATAAATATTATTAAAACCTTAATAGTCACATTATAATACAAGTATTAATATTTAGTAATATCAAGGTTTAGTAATACTAGGAATTTACCATCACACCAAAAAGGCAGGTGCTATACTATCTCCATGCAGGTGATACAGAAATGTTAGAAGTAATTTGTCCAAGGACCTAAGCCATGACTGGAATGATATAGCTAATCTATTGAGATAAAACTCATAGGCTAATAGACTTATGTTTTTGAATGATGCCAAAACTTTGAAATTCTTTTTATTTTATTTTAATCACATTTCTATTTATGTAAATCAGAAGCCCCACTCCAAAACCTTATTCTTAGATTTTTGGCAGCTTGGACATCTACCCAGATGACTGGTATTTCAATCTTTTTTCTTTTCAAAGTACTTGCTTGTAGGTGGCAGTGTTAGTTTCAAACCCTACTTTGCATTTTTCTGAGGAAGATTAGAAAAAGCCATCTGGTTAGCATCACCCTGAAAAACTCTTCTCTGAGTGGAATTTCCTTAAGAAGAAATTTAAGAGAAGAGAGTATGATATAAAGCTAGGCAGAAATCAAATGGAAAATTTAGACACTGAAACATTAAATTCTGGTAATTATGAGAGTTATCTTCTGCACAATAAATTCATCGTTCTTTCAGCTTTGTTGTTGTTTTGTTTTTTTACTCGTTTTTTCCCCCCATTAAGTTTATTGGTACATTTTAGGTATAAAATACAGTTACATACATCATTGGGATCTTGTACCATTACATGAGTATCTTGGTTCTTATTTTTTTCCCCTTCCCCTGCCCTCCCTTCACACCCTCCACCCTTCCCTATTTGCAAAGACCTTGTTTCCATTTTTTTCTTTTCTCATATTTTTTCTTTTCCCTTCTTTCCTTTCCCGTACCCCTCCCACTTCCTCTGCTCCTTTAGACCTTTACTTCCTATTACACAATATCAATTATACATTTTTAAAATTAGAATATCAATATCTAGGAGACATTACCACAGATTTTACAGAATTTAAAAGGATATAGAAAGCATATTTCAAAAATCTGTTTTGAAATAAATTTGACAACTTCTAAGAAGTACCTTGGAAGATAAATTAATGAAACTAAATCTGGAGGAAATATAAAATTTGAATAGCACCTATTAAAGAAAGTATATTCCTAGCTTGAAAACCTACCTATATGACAACAGCAGGCTCATATACATTTTAACTGATAAATTATATCAAACAATTAAAGCAGAAAAAAAAAGGAGCATTTCTCCCCTCATTTTAGGAACTCAACATTGTGCTAATCCTAAAACTGGATGAAGATAATAGAAGAAAAAAGTATGAACATAGAAATTTGTTTAACAAAACAAACTATTAGAAGTCAGATCTGGCAGTATGTAAAAAGTGGTTTTGTTATAGGGATGGCAGTGTTGGTTCAGCATTGGAAGATTCACCCCCAAAAGTCATCATTTTAATAGAGGAAAGGAGAAAGCCTGTCACTAGTTGGAGAAAAAGTATTGGACTACATTCTCCAGCTGTTCATGGTAAAAGCTATCAGGAGACTAGAAGTAGAACAGAACCTTCTCAACAGATTAAAGACATGTACTCCATACTTCCAGCAAAAATGCCTTATATGAATGGAGAAGATATAATGCTTTCTCCCTAAGGTGTGGAACAAGGGCAGATATGCTTACTATTCATCTGTCCATTAAACTTTGAAACCTAGGCCTAAACCAAAACAGTCTGGCAATAAAATGACACAATTAGGATAGGATTGGCAAGGTAGAAGCAAAATCTTTATATGTAGATGAAATGATCATCTACAGAGAACATACTAAGAAATCTCTAGGAGCCCCTAGAACTTGTATTTGAATTTAGCAGGATGAGAAAACACAAGGTATATATAAAAATTCAGGTCTATGTATACTTGCTATAAATGAAGAATTGGATATTGAAATTTAAAAATTATGTAGGAGTACAAAGGACCTAGAAAAGTAAAAAGAAAAAGAAAAAAAAAACAGCGTTGGAAGATGTTTAGTACCTAATTTTAAGACTTCCTCTAAAGCAACAGTAATCAAGGCAGTGTTGGTGTAAGGAAAGACAATAGATCATTGGAATAAAACAGACAATCTAGAAATAGAACCACACATATATGGTCCACTGAGTTTTAAAAGATTATTTAAAATTAACATTTTATAGAATATAAACACAATTCAAGAGCTGAGGAAGAGATAGTGTTTTCAGCAAACGGCACTACAACACCTGGTATCCGTATATAAAAAATTAACCTCAACCCTTTATTTCCATACATAAAAATAACTTGAAAAGATCTATGAACCTAAATATGAAAGACTAAAACTATAGCCGGGGATTTAGCTCAGTGGTTCCACCGCCTGTCCAGCAAGCGCAAGGACCTGAGTTCGATCCCCGGTAACAACAACAACAAAAAAAAGACTAAAACTATAAAACTTTAAGAAGAAATTATAAGGGAAAATGTTTATGAATTCAGGGTAGGCAAGAACTTTCTAGGATACAAAAAACATCATGTATAAAAGAAAAAAATTGATAAATGAGATTCCATCAAAATTTAGAACTTTAAATGACATCATTAAAATGAAAAGTAGTCCTTAAACAGACCATATTTACAATGCAGATAACCTAAGACCAGAATATATAAAGAACTCTTAGAGCTCATTAATAGACAACCCAATTAAAAAGTAGACACAAGAAGATGATAAATAGCCAGTACAGCACAAGGAAAGGTGTGCAACACTACAATCAGAAAAATACTAATCAGTACAATAACAGGATTGAATTATACACTCATTAGGGAGATGAAGTTAAAAGTTTTAAAAGCCTTGTCATGACTTTTTCTTTTTGTTGGATTCTCCCCCTTTGCATTTAATTTGTCACGCCCAATGGATTCATTCTGCTGGGTTTCCTGGGCTTGTGATACTCATTGTCTTTTCCTAGGGTATTGTTTAAAATTTTTTGGAGTGCTGGTTTGGTATTCATGAAGTTGCTAAGGTTCTCTTTATCATGAAAGTATCTTATTTCTCCATCAATTTTGAAAGATTGTTTTGTAGGGTACATCAATCTGGGTTGGAGGCTGTTTTCCTTTAGGGTTTGAAATACATCACTCCAAGCTCTTCTTGCCTTGATGATTTGCATTGAGAAGTCTGCTGTGATTCTGATGGCCTTTCCTTTGTATGTGATTTGTTTCTTTTCTCTCACTGTTTGTAGAATTTTGTTCTTCTGTTGGATTTCTGGAATCCTAACTATTATATGCCTATGTGTAGATTTTTTTTGATCAAGGCTAGCTGGAGTCCTATATGCCTCACTTATCTGTATGTCAAGCTCTTTTCCCCTGCTTGGGAAGTTTTCTGCTATCACTTCTGTGAACAGTTTTTTTATGTCATCTGCACTCTCTCTTGTTTCTTCATTGACTCCAATCAGCCTTATGTTATTCTTCTTTGCATCATCTAGCAGCTGCTGGATTGATTTCTCATGTTCCCTTATAATTTTAAAGCAATTTTTCTTTTCCTCCTCACTAATTGCAATCTTATCTTCTATATGTGAAATTCTATCCTCACATTGGTTCATTCTGCTGCGCAGACTTTCAATGGAGCTTTTAATCTCCTGGAAATCTGTTTGCATCTGTTTTATGGATTCCATTTGTTTCCTATGTTGGAATTCCATCATGTTTCTCAGATCCTCTATTTTTTCATTTGTGTCCTCTCTAGATTTATTAATCATGTCTTAAACTATGGGTATAATCTTTGCTGTTATCTGAGAAATTATTTCTGGTTTCATTTTTTCCAGATCCTCTTTCATTGCCATTTCAGGGAGTCCAGGTGGTTGAGTATCAGATTGTTCCATCTCATTTCCCTTTGGGATTGCTGTAGGTGACCTGGATGTCTGTTTTTGAGGCTTGTTTATGTGTCTTCTCATTTCCACCGTGGGGGGGGGGTGCTGTTGGTGCCCACATAGCTTACCTCCTCTGCCCTAGGAGTGGTGGAATGGTGGTGGGGGAGCCTCCTCCTGGGAGCTGGGATTGGCTCAACTCCTCTCCTCTTGGAGCGGTGGAATGGCAGTGGGAGCCTCCTCCTGGGCACTAGGATTGGCTCACCTCCTCTGCCCTAGGAGCGGTGGAATGGCGGCCGTGGAGCCTCCTCCTGGGTGCTGGGATTGGCTCACCTCCTCTGTCCTAGGAGTGGTGGAATGGTGGTGGGGGAGCCTCTTCCTGGGAGCTGGGATTGCTAGGAGTGGTGGAATGGCAGCGGGAGCTTCCTCCTGGGCACTGGGATTGGCTCACTTCCTCTACCCTAGGATTGGTGGAATGGTGGTGGGGGAGCCTCCTCCTGGGAGCTGGGATTGGCTCACCTCCTCTGCTCTAGGAGTGGTGGAATGGCAGTGGGAGCCTCCTCCTGGGTACTGGGATTGGCTCACCTCCTCTGCCCTAGGAACGATGGAATGGCAGCCTTTACTTCGTCTTTTGAGGAAAGATTCTTTTGAATGAGGACCTTGCCCTTAATATTTTTTTAAAGCTCTTGCTGAGGTTTAACCTTTTTCACATACAGCTTGTGTAGTCTTAAATTGGGGCCTCCCTCTCCCTCCTCCCCTTCCTCCCTCCTTCTCTTTTTCTTTCTTTCATTCTTTTTTGTACTGAGGGATTGAACCCAGGACCTTTGCACTAAGCTACATCCCTAGCCCCTTTTAAATTTTGAAACAGGGCCTTGCTAAATCACTAAATTGGCCAGGCTTAACTCACAGTCCTCCTTCCTCAGCCTCCCAGAATGCTGGGATTTATAGATGTGCACTAGTGTGAAGCATTTGTGTTCCCTTTCTATAACATAGTTGTTTCTTCTCTTCAGGTGTTCATTACTGCCACCTACACCCCTCAAATGGTGACATACTTATTTTAGCAGTGTGCCTAGAACAGAATCTGGCAAACAGTGGCTGCTTAATACTAAATATTTGTTTATAGACTGACTGTTCTGCTTGTGCTAATAAATGAGTGAATGAAAATCTTATTAGAAGGCAAAGAAACAAGATGGAGAGTAGATGTGAAATACTTTTTTTGTTGTTTTTTGTTTTTTGACAAGATCTTGCTTTGTATCTCAGGCTAAATATGAAATATGTAGTCCAGCCTGGCTTCAAACTCCCAATGATCCTCCTGCCTCAGCCTCCCAAATACAGGGATTACAGTCGTGGGCCACCATGCCCAGCTTGTGAAACATTCTTATGAATAAATATCTTAAAGAAGCATTTACAACATTTTTTAAACATATCTTTAGAATTTATTAACCTCTATGATAGCACAAAAAGTCTACGTATCTATATAAATTGAGTGCTCAGAAAAATCAAAGGCTAATCTAAAAAATGAGTATTGGTTCCATAAAAAATATGTCCAGTAAATTCACTTTGTTGCAGTTACTCTATCCAGTTATTCGGAATCAACCACTAAGAAAATTAATTTAGATCCTCATTGCCTGGTAAATTGCTCTTCCATTTCTAGAATTTACATTTTACTTTGAATTCTTTGGAATCCTGTTTTACATGGTAATTATTCCTAGAATACTATTTTACATTGGTTCTTTATAGTTTTCAAAGTAATAAAACTTAAGAACTATGACATTTGTTGTGGCCACATTGACTCAAACATGTTATGCAAACATTCCTTGATGATAAAAAAAGGAAAAGAGATCATTTAATTTACATATATTTTAATTCTTAGTTTTGTCATCATAAAAATTAACCTTTTAATAAACTTTTAGGCCCTCAAGCTTTAGTTGTATTGTATTCTGTGAATTTTAATTTTTTATTTCCTTAATACATTTTTGTATTTTCCCTATTTTCTCTAATAAGTCATTTCTTTTATAATTTGAGAAAGCAGTACATTCTATTCTTTGAAAGTCCATATAATTAGCCGTTTATCTTATTGCTCAAATTTATACTTCATTATTTTTATTTTTATTTTTTTGGTACCGGGGATTGAACTCGGGACCTTGCACTTGTGAGGCAGGTGGTGGAGCCACTGAGCTAAATCCCTCGCCCAAATTTATACTTTATTAAAGTAACTCTCCAGGGCATGGAGACTACGGCAGTAATTTAAACTTGAAATTTCTAAAGACTATCCAGGTGAAAGAATGCAGAATTATATTCACAGTGTATGTAGCATTTGGAATTATCTTCTTTGAAATGCTATTTTTAGGCAATATCTAAGTTAAATATACTTAAAATATATATGTACACTGATATATTTACATACATTATATATTTTATTTATATACCAATATACTTTCTTTTTCTATCTTTAATACATCCATTGTTTTCTTACATGTAAAACAAGGTTAATTGCTAAACTGTGTTTTACTTTTTCTTTTCTTTTTGCAGTACCAGGGATCAAACTCAGGACCTTGCATTTGTGAGGCAGGCAAAGGTGCCACTAAGCTAAATCCTCAGCCCTCTGTGTTTTAGTTTTAATGCTTTATTATTATTGGCCGCAATTGTTCTACAATAAAATCATTAGGTATAGCTTGTGGAATAGTGTCTGTGTTTTGCTCTCCTGTTAACATCGTTCAACTCAACAGCCAATAAATGTTCTCCAAGTGCTTACACAAAAATGCACTTTGAAAGTGAACAGGGGTGGGGTGTAAAAAAAAAAAAAAGAGTGAACCGAAGCCACGGACAACCTAAGGTTGATGAACCAGGAATCGCTAGCCCTCCCCGTACATGACCGGCTGGGCTTACATTTCGGTTTCTTAAGGCTTAGGTATCAGTTCCCTGAAAAGAGGTACGGAAGAGTGATTTAAACAATCAGTTCGAATAAAACATGATGTGTGTTAGAAAATGTTGAGGATGAGGAGGGCTTCCTGGGAAGGTGAGAAGACTTTCCAGAGTGATGCTGGCCCATGAGGGGAGGGGAGTGTCCTAGGCAGAGGCACTCAGTTGGCAGGACAGGCAGCCAGGGAAAAGCCAAGCCCAGAGAGAGTCAGGATGACCCAGTGAAGGACAAGGTAAGATGACGCCTGGGACTGAGGACTAACAAAAAGCTAGGCCCCAGGATGGAGACACGATGGCCAAGGCCAGGGCTCTGGTGGCCTGATAAACAAGGGTTCCAATATAAAATAGTGAGATCCTTTTGTCCAGAAATCTGATAAAAACAAGGTGGTAGATAACCAGTTCCACCAAGCCTCTGTTCATACCCTCTGAAGAATGTCTTTGTTCTGTTTGTGCTGATAATTTTAGAAAAGTTGTGGTTGATGGTACCTACATACCTCAAGTTCCTAAAGGCCCACTTCTAAGAAACTTTTCTGCGTGTAACCCCATAGTTTGACTTCAGCATGGCCGAGAGTGGTCTGAGATGTAGTCATTTTGTGTATAAAAATCCCTAGACAAACAATCCCTTTGGCAACCCACTAAGGTCCCCTCCCAGAATTGGGAGCTTTCTGTTTTCACTCTACAATAAATGCTTTTTCTCATTTCTCTCTTGACTCTCTGCCTTGTAATTCTTTCTGGGTTGAGAGAACTCACCAGCTAAACTATAACAGAAAAAGTATCAGGGAGCTGGGTGTCATGGCACATGCCTATAATCCCACTAATTCAGGAGGATGAGGTGGAGGACTGTGAATTTGAGGCCAGCCTGGGCAATATAATGGAGACCCTGTCTCAAAAGTAATAAAAACAAACAAATAGATGAATAAATAAATACTTTAAAATGCATGAGGGACATATAGAGGACCACATAGATAGTGAGAAATTGACAAGTTTGAAGAGTCTTAATACCTTAATTTTGGAATATACCTTTTTTCGTCAGTTACTCCTTCCTATCAGAAATTATTTGTGTGTGTCCATGTGGCATTGCTAACAAAACAGGAACTTCACAAGATTTCTTTCAGCCTTCTGTTATTGTAACTGAAGAGAATGCTGCTTACAATATGGACCCCGTTAATTAAAACCCATTCAGTTATTTCACTGAAATATTCTTATATATCACTGGGGTAATTTAGGGTGCCTTTCACTTTGTTTATAGAAGAGGCAGTGGCCTTTGGATTCATTATGAATTTTTAAAAAATGGTATAGACATTTTCTTTTTAAAGCTCATCTTCAATTGCTCTGAAGGGAGCCAGAAGTTAGTTGTTAGGCAGTTCAACTTAAGAGAGCTAGTGTAACTTAGTAGTTAAGCAGTTAAAAATAACAGGGTTGGAAACAAACAACCCTAAGTTTGTATGCTAGTTATACTTTTAAACTGATGCCTGACCTTGGCAAACCTAGAACTCAGGTTCTCAGTTTTGTATAAAATGGGAATTTTTGTATAAAATGGGGATATTTGTATAAAATAGGGATAAAATAGAACTTGTTTTGTAAAATTGCTTATGAGGATTAATTACATGTCATCCTTAAAGCACATAGCATTCCATTTAGTCAGATGATGTTTATTGAGCACCAACCATACACTAATCACTATGCCACATACCTGCTCCCTTCCTTCACATTTTCCCCTAACTTCTACTCCTTTATCAGAGAAAATTTCCACTGAGCCTTTGGAGTTAGCTCAAACCCTCCAAGAAATGAATGCAAAGTAATGATTGGGGAAGACCTCTGTGGAAGATAAATGGGAGGACCCAGGAGTGGATAGGCAAAGCTTTAGATTCCAGTGAAGACCCATCTATTGAAGGAGAGGAAGAAAGAAGGAAAATTGAATAGAAAAAGGCTGGAGCACAGTTCTAAGAAAGTTTTGGCTAGTAAGCTCCCTACCTAGAATTGTTCATTATGGACAATGGAGTCCTGCATTATGCAGGAATGGGGTAGAAATACCCCCCACCCCCCACACCATATTCAGTCACTGACTTATCCCAGTTCCAGAGAAGCATAGCCTCAGCTCCAAATATGATGACAGAGCCAGAGAGCACAGTTGGGCTTGTTGACCAACTGCTCTCCACTTAGGAGATCTGGGCGTCATCTACCTGTGCTATCATACACTCTGGTTGGGTTCTCTCAGTTATTTTGCTGTTATAATTCACACATTTATTTTTTCTGTTATCTTTATTAACATCATTTTTTTCCTAAATTGTAATGGCTCTCCCTCTCTCTGAACTGTAAGCAACATGAGGACAGTTAATGGGTCAGTCTGGTCATCCTCAAGACGCATAAGATACATAAGATGAGATGGCACATAATCAGTTCAAGATACAATAGTAGTCATTATTTTTATCTTCTTTCTGTATTCTGTTCTATACATTTGTACATTTATTGTAAGTAGTTTACTGCAATAAAAATCACAGGTTTCAGCTTAATGTTGAAATTCTCTGGGGCATTTTTAATATATTAGCACACTTAATATATTATCAAAGTGGCAAAGCTTTGACGGTGAACTTATTAATGTACTAACACACAAAAACACACACAAAGAGTGCCCAGGTCCTTTAGTAAGTTTTAAAATTTCTTCAGTGGTTATATTCTGGTACATCTCTCTTCTGTGCCAAGAGAGCCCTACAGGCTGGCCACTAAGGCAAATTTCAACAGGTACTGCAGAAAATGTTGGGAAGATGGGAAAAGGGATACAAATGAATAAATACAGGACAAAGGAATCTAGAAGAGGTTGTTGGTGATTCCCAATCACATAACAGCTTGACACACTTCACAGGCCAAATATAAAAATAAATGTTACAAAAACCACACTAAAAGCTGCAAGTGCCTCTCTGCTGCCCTTCTTTGCTAATTCTGCCCCAAGGTTGCAGAGTGAGTGTGGGAAGGGACTATACTACATGGAAGGAGAAGCACAGAGTGCCAGAAGCTATAGAGATTCAAAGTGTGTCAGTGGCATTACTTGTGAGACACTGAGCATTTCTTGGCCGGAGACTTATGTCCCACCTGTAAATTGGACATGATAGTAGCTTGTTAGAGGGCTGTGAATCAGATCTTGAGAAACAATTTATACAAAATGATTAGTGTGATGCTTACCATATGAGCTCCCAATAAATTTCTTCACTGTCAATTCTTGTCAAGATTTCTGCAATACCCTACTTTAACCATTTTCAAAATGTGAGGCACAGACATTTTTGGAGGTCATGAGGTCAAAACTGTTTTCATAATAATATTAAGGTTTTATATATTGTTTTCATTTATTAACATTTGGTTTTGATGGTTCAAAAGTGAACCATTGCAGAACACGATGTGCTACTGTTTCACACCAACGGAGTTAACCATGATAAAGAAAATAGACACTAGCAAGTGTTGACAAGGATGTGGAGTAGCTGATGGGAATGTAAAATGGTACAGTTACTTCAGAAAACAGTGTAGTATTTCCTCAAAAAAGTAAATGCACAGTTACCATATGACCCAGTGATTCCACTCCTAAATGTATACCCAAGAAATTTAAAACATATGTTTAAACAATAATGTGTATATCAATGTTCATAGCATTATTCTTAATAGTGTAAAAGTGCAAACAACCCTATTATCACCAGAGGAATGGTTAAACAAAATGTGGATATTCAAACAATGGAATATTGGGCTGGATAATACTTAGGGGTGTGTGTGTCCTGTGCATTGTCAGAATGTTTAGCAACATTGCTAGCTTCTCAGTTCATTAGATGGTATTAGCAACTCTCCCCTCCAAGTGATAATAACCAAAACTGTCTCCAGATATTGCCAAATGTCCCCCGGGCAAAAATCACATCTGGTTGAAGACCATGGGCACAAATTAATAGCCCTTATATTCTTCATTGTCATTCACTTGCAGTCTACAAAAAAATCCCAGTTTTACTTAGTAATGTTCTTATGAAGCAGTGATATATGAATTTTATCAAATCTTGACTTTGAATATATATCTTTGACAATAATCTATAGGAAAACCCCTATGGAGATGGTAGTATAGCTCCATGATAAAGCATGCAGAAGACCCTGGGTTTGATCCCCAGCACTGTCACCAAAACAAAACCAAAAAACCCAAAACAAAACCCTTTGTCATTAACACAACTGAGCTTTCAAGTAAAAATAAAAATTTTGTAAAAGTTGTATCAGCATTGTGATCTTGACAGCTTCCACATACTTAAAGAGTCTTCTGATGAGATTGGTATAATATAAATAAATGTGATTTATTTTGATAATGTAGGAATATGTCAACATTTAGGAGATCTTCACAATTCAGTAAGCCAATATTTCCAAATGACCAGTGTAGGTATATTACAAAATCATGCATGGTTTAAGAGATTTATTCAAAGGGCAACAGGGACCAATATCTTTCTTATTTTTAAGTTTTCTGATTTGTAATTGAGACATAATAGGTTGCACATGTTTTCCCACATGAATACACAAATAAAACTACAACAATCAAGGAAATGAACATGAGTAACACTCCCATAATTATCCTTGTACTTCTTTACAATCTCTCCTTCCTGCCCTTTTCTGCTCCCTCTCCGCCATCAACCAGGCTACCATTAACCTGCCTTTTTTCACTAAAGATTATTTGCCTGTTTCAGTACTTAATGTTCTCATTAATACTTTGTATGATTAATCTTTTATTTTACCATTAAATAGGTAGTACTGTTTCATTGTGTTTTTAACTTGTATTTGCCTAATCACTAATGATGCTGTGTCTTTTCATGTGTTTGCTATTTATTTATATGGCTTCTTTAGTAAATTGTCTAATAAATTTTTTGCTCATTTTTTTTTTTTTGTACTGGGAATTGTGATTCAGGGTCTCATGCTTGCAAGACAGGCATTGTGCCATTGAGTTACATTCCCAGCCCTGGGTTATTTTCATATTATGAGGCATGAGAGCTTAAAATACAGATTTTTATCTGATAAGTGATTTGCAAATATCTTGTTCAATTGTTGGTTTGTCTTCTCTTTTTGTGTTGTTTGTTTTTGAGATAGGGTCTGGCTCTGTATTCCATGCTGGATTTGAACTCGCTATGTAGCCCAAGCTGGTCTCAAATTTGTAGTGATCCTCCTGCCTCAGCCTCTGAGTGCTGGGATTACAGGTATGTACCACCATGATCAGCTATTCTTCTCATTTTCTTAACAGAGTCTTTGGAATGGAAGTATTTAATTTTGGTGAAGTACCATTTATCTGTTTTCTTTAAACTGATACTGTTTTTGGTATCATATCCAAGGAATCTCTGCCTAACTCAACCAAGTTCACAAATATTTTTATGCTGTTTTAAGTGGCATTTTAAATTTAAGTTTGATTTTTCATCGCTAGCATAATGTTGATGCAATTAAATTTTCACATACTGATTTCATAACCTGCAGCCTTGTTCATCTATTAGTGCTCATAGCTTTTGGTACCAGGGATCAAACTCAGGACCTTGCATTTGGGAGGCAGGCGACAGCACCACTGAGCTAAATCCTCAGCCCTTTTGTAGATTCTTAAAGCAGAATTTTTAGAATTTTCAATATGTCAACTACAAATAAAGCTGGTTTTATTTTTCCCTTTTAGGTTCGAATGCTGCATATTTTTCTTGCCTTATTGCACAGGACACAACTCCCAGTACAAGGTTGAACAGAAGTGGTCAAAGCAGAAATCTTTGCCTTATTCCAGATCTTATTCAGTTACAATGTTCAGTTCTTCAATACTGAGTGTAATGCTTTTTATAGATACTCTATTATTAAGGAAGTTTCCTTGTAATGCTGGGAGATACTGGATTTTATCCAATGCTTTCCCTGCTTCAATTGAGATGATCATTTAGTTTTTCTTTTTTTTCTTCTTTTTTTTAGTCTTAGTTAATATGGTGAAACACATTGGTTGATTTTTTCCGATGTTAATTCAAACTTGCATTCCTGGGATAAATCCCTGTTTGGTCATGATGGATTATCTTTTTTACATATTGTGGAATGTTTGCATCTATGGTTACGAGGTATATTGGTCTTAAGTTTTCTTATTAATAGCTAGGGTTTGAATATTAGGGTAATGTCATAGAATGAACTGCAAATATTTTCTCTTCAATATTTTTTTTCTCTTCAATTTTCGGAGGGACTTCTTTTCCTTTTTCTAAGGGTCTTTATGAAATTGAAATTATGCTTTTCTTTAAAAATATACATGTTAATACTATACAATGGAAGGCCAGAGTGGATGTATTACTACCAGATAAAGTACACTTCAGAGCAAAGAACATTACCAGGAAAAAGGAAGACCATTTATAAAGTGAGTCTTTCACAATGACAAGTTTTATAAAGGGCAAATTCATCTACATAACACAACGATATAAATGTTTATGCAACTGTCTTTTTACTTTTCTCACTGCTGAGACAAAATATCTGACACCCAAAATTAAAGGAGGAAAGGTTTATTTTGGCTCACAGTTTGTAGAGGTTTCAGTCCATAATTGGCTGGCTCCAAGGGAGGGTGGATAGGAAAGGCACATCATAGAGCAGAAGGTCAGCAGCAGCAGCAGCCATAAGCAACAAGAGCAACTTCTTTCTATCCTTTTATATTCCCCCAAGGGCAGATAGTACTCACACCTGGAACTATGGCAAGCTAGTCAGTGAACTAATTTAGTAATCACACACCCTTAATCCCTGTATCATACATTCTAGATCCAGCCACCTCTGAAAAAGCCCTACCAATGAGCTCATGAGCCTTTGAGGGAAAAACTAGACACAAACCATAACAGCAACTAATAGGAGATCTTCCAAATACATTTAGTGAAAAGTGATAGAGCTAGGGGAAAAAAAAATCCACAATTATAGTCAAGTTTTCAATATTCCTTTCTGAATAATTAACAGGATAAGCATCGAGAAAAACAGGAAGGATATAGAAGTTTAGGCAATAATATCAACCAACTTGACTTGATTGGCATTTGTAAAACTCTCTACCCAATAACTGCAGAATATACATTCATTTCAAATGCACATGAACATTTACCAAGACACACCATGCTCTGGTCCACAGAACCAGTATCAATAAATTTAAAATGATTCCAATTATACAAAGCATGTTCTCCGATCACAATGGCATTAAATTATGAGTAACTGAAAGATATCCAGAAAATTGCTCGAGAATTTCAGACAATATGATTCACTTACAAAGAACCTATGGGTCAAGGAAGAACCCAATAGAGTAATTTGAAAATAGTTTGTGATGAATGAAAATGAAAACACAACATATCAAAATATGTGGCATGCAGCTAAAGCAGTATATGGGGGACACTTGTTGCACCAAATGTTTATATTACAAAAGAGACTCTTCCACCAATGATCTGCTTCCGAGTTAAGAAACTAGAACACTTAAAAACTAAAAGCAGAAGAAAACAAATAATAAACAAACAAACAAAAAATCACCGAACTAGAAAACAGAAAAACTGAGTAAATCTACAAAAGCAAAAGTAGGCTTTGATAAGCTTGATAAGCCTCTTGCCAGGGAAGACACAAATCACCAATTTTAGGAATGAGGGGTAGATTTTCATAAGCAAGACAAGAAAAAAAGGTATGTTGTTAACAGATTCATATCAATAAACTAAACAGCTCAGACATTTTCACACACGAAAACACCCACTCAAGCATTAGCAGTAAGGATTTGCTGTGTTAGGGAATCCTAGCTATGATAGGCAGGGCGCTGAGCCCGGGCTGGAGAGATATAGAAGGCATTTTCATCTCCGAGAAGCTGTTATTCGAGAGGAAAAAAAAAACACCTGAAATTTAATACTGATCCACAGGAGAAGAGCGAAGTCGGTTGAGGAAAAATTTCTCGGGGAGGGGCCACCCCACCTATACTGAAAGGACCTTTAGGAAAAGGTCCGCAGCTCCGCCTCCCCGCCGAGTCCAGCCAAGGGCTGCTGTGCGCCTGCGCACTCCAGCAGCAGGCGCTCCAAAGTGGGCGAGGCAGCCGCCGGAAGCGTGACCTCTCACTTCTGCTGGTTATTCCCATCCGGGTCACGTCGATCTTCCGGATTTTTCTACACCGCCTTCTTGGCGACTTTTTGGTCTTCTTCCTTTTACTACCGGCCCAAATCCTGTACACCCTCGTCGGTCCTCCTTTTCTCGTGTTGCTCCTCCTCCGGCCGGGGCCGGACCATAGGTCGCCAGCGGGAACCGGAGCCGGGCCTGGCCCTCTGGGCCCACCCCTGCCTCCTCGGCTCGGGCCGCGAGCGCCGGGCCGCCGCCGTTCAGGCCTGGGCCACGGGCTGTGCAGCCTTCCCCGCGAACCCGGTGAGTCTGGCTTGTGGGACGGGCGCAGCCGTGCGGGCCCTGTCCGGGGCGGGGCGCGCGGTAACTTTTTCTGAAACTAGTGTTTTGTTTTGCTTAGGAGGTTCCAGCAGGATCTCAAAGGTAGCCCCGGCTGCTTCGCCTTTTGAGGACTCTCCGGGCCTCTTCTCTCGCTTTTTCTCTGTCTCGTGTCCTACCCCAGGCACCTCACCCCCCTGCCCTGTCCTCGTCCGGGACCGAAGGGGGAAGATTGTCTCGGAACTCCTGCATGGTGTTTCATAGGGCGGTGGAGAACGAAGGTAACAGTCCAGATAAATTATTTTAAAAGGTATTTATCTTTAAGATTTTTAAGTGGCAGGAAATTGTCCTAGTTCTTCACTTTACGGGAAATTGCACAGGTTGGAACTGAGAGTTACATACCCATCCTTTTATACCCGGTCAGCCTTTGTAGATAGGATGTTCATTTCTTGGTAAGGACACGAGGGGCTTATGTGTCTCACAGTTTCTGGGTTACTTAGGTTCCCTGTCTTGTTTTGTCTTTTTCAGTTTTACGTTTAAAATAGTTAAATTTACACCAGTAGGGTGGAGAGAAAAGAAACAAAAAGATTGTAAAACTCAAGCCAAATTGAAACCTTGGTAACAGATACACAGTGTGATTTTTTTGTGAAGAAAAAGATCAAAACTGAGCATTAGGTCTGTGTGTTTCTATGGTAGGCAACATACAAGTATTAACGTACTGTATGGTCCACAAGGTTTTTAATATGTACAGATTAACAGTCATAAGGCTCTGATTTAGGAGTATTGATTAGTACCCAGTACCAGTAACATGACTTTGTTGATGTGAATAGCTCCAAATTATGTCTTCTGTACAGATGCCCTGTGACACCTAAACTCCATGTGAAACAGGCCATTTGTTAGTCGTTTAAGAAATGTCTGTTTGGCTCCTGGTGACTAGATTCGTTTTTAACACTTGGGTGGAATTTAATTCTTAATAAAAAAGGAATGTCCTGATCAAAACCTGAAAACGATTTTGACAGTGGGTGAGCAGGATTTAGGAATTGGACTTTTTGTGTTCTGGAGGAAGAAGTGGTTTTCAGGGATCAAAGCATTTGGACAAAGTGGACAGATGACCAGCTTTAGCCAATACAGTTCCATATGTTATATTAGGTAGAGTCTGCTTTCCAAGGAATCCTGATGAAGGAATTATGTAAACGAGTATTCTGTAATTTGTTGTAGAGGTCAAGTAGAGGACAAATAACCAGGGTGTAAATTTCAAGATAAAACACTATTATCACTAGGAAATACCTTATAAATTTACTATCTTGTCTCACAGATCATTTACAAATAAACCTGTGTGATTTCCCATTGAGTCAAACTTACTGAGGAAACAGTATTTTCAGAAGTAATCTTCAGGGTTTTCTCTTTACGGCAAGAACCAGCACAGTGGTTTTAAAAACCTTTCAGACTTTATCTACATTATTTTGTAGTTAGAAGTACAGATAATAGTTAATTTTTAGAGTAAGAAAAATAGGATGCTGCCAATCTCTGAAGTTTATCTATCATAAAATTTGTCATACCTGACTATCTGTAGATGGTCGTGCAGCATACCTATGTTGGAGAGCATTAAATACTGTTGATTAAATTTCCTAGGAATGATTCTCTCCACTTTAAAGGTTGACCTGGTCAAGAGCCTGACTTAAGAGCCAAGATTCTTGTTGAGGAGAGCCTGACAGATGTTTTATTTTGTAGGGATTTCAAAGTCAGTGGTTTTCTGGAAATTTTGGATAGACTGAGCTAGATATCTGCCCAGAGTAAACTTTTGGCTGTGCTGAGCTTATACCCTGGGATAATTTGGTTATTGACTTTGTATAGTAGTTCTTGTCAGATACACAAGATATTTCTGACTTACGCATTTGTATTTGACATTGTAATAGGATAGAAATAAGGTGAGGTCTGGGTTACTATGTCATTTTTTATCTTCAAGTCTGAATCAATCTATAGATCTATCTGTCTTATTTCAGTCTGAAGCATTGGTGGCAAACCTATGGCACACATGCTGTGTGTTATCATAGAAAGCCCTAAAATGTTTGCCATCACTGGTCTAGAGAAAAACATAGCATTTATAGGTATTAATAAAACAGTCTTATGTTTTAAGCTGTGAACTGGTTTAAATCTGAAAATAAAACATTTTAATGCTAGTTCTTCTGAATAAAAATACACTCCTTTGATTAGATCTAAAGTGTGTGTATTCTCGCAAAATGGATTTCAAGCAATATTCATTACAGTGAATCATATTTAATGTCATTTTTTCCTATATCCTATGGAATAGGAATTATATTTTATGGGAAGTTAGGTCAGGGAAGCAGAGTAAATATCAAGCTTTACTCCTAGGCAAAGTATAGAACAAAGAGTTGGTTGTCAGTCTTGACTGCAATCCATGATTACTGAATGTACTTTTTTTTTTTTGGTACCGGAGATCGAACTCGGGTCCTTGCGCTTGCGCAGCAAGGGGCGAAACCACTGAGCTAAATCCCCGGCCCACTGAATGTACTTTTAATAAAGGATTCCCTAGTATGCTTTTTAGGTCAAGATAATTTGTCCACTTCCTCTTATCAGAGAACTTCAGGGAGTGTAGGTCAGCAGATGCAGGTTTTCTTTTCTTTCTTCTTTTTTTTTTTTTTAATCTCCTATAACAAGAAATAAGGGCTGGCTGACATAATAAGTTTTTTTCTGACCCACATAAGACAGTCAGAGCTGGGTGTGGTCATGTATGCTTGTAAACCCAGCTATAATAATACCTGGGAAACTGAGGTAGGATGATGAGTTCGAGCCCAGCCTGGGAAATTTAGTTATGTGAGACCCTGTCTCAAAATACAAAAGGGATAAGAATATTCTCAATGTGAAGGCCTTGGGTTAAATCTCTGGTACCACTAAATTTAAAAAAAAAATTAGAAAGCCAGGCATTTGGGACAAGATTGATGATGATCACAAGTTTCTTAGCCTATCTGTGGCCAGCCTAGAGAATTTTAATCTTTTAGAATTGAAAAAAAAAAAAATGAACAAGAGTCTATATGACTGATACATTAGTTTCTTCCCAGATCTTTTTCTTTTCTGTTGACTCTTCTAGTTTTTCAAATCCATCCAGTCTCTATTCCTAGAGGCACAACCACTTCAAGTCCTATAACTGGTTAAGTTTTCTTTTCTTCTGTTTAAAAAAAAGCTTCCATAGCTCATTCTTTCAATTTACATTTACTGGAAATGAAGGTTTAGTGCTTTTTGTATCTTGTCTTGTCTTCCACGTATCTATTACACAAAAATTGTCAAGTAGAATCATATAAATCTATAACAAGTGACATATAAATATGATAATTGTGTGTAATAAGATATATAATAAATATTACCACTTTTGTTTAAATGTTTAATGGCTATAAGAACCAAGTATATCGGTGGTCATATTTTCTTTTTTATATTACCATTAGAGTTCTTTTTGTAGTTTAATAGTGTATTTTTTATTTTTTTTTGGTATCGGGGATCGAACCCGGGACCTTGCACTTGCGAGGCAGGCGGTGGCACCACTGAGCTAAATCCCTGGCCCTTAATAGTGTATTTTTAATCAGCTGCTTTTACATATATATATATATATATATATATATATATATATATATATATATCTCTCACACATTTTAAAGAGATATGAAGTTTGTTACAGACAGAGATATAGGACACATGCAGGAGTGGAGTGTGCCTCTGAGACATGAGGCACAATACAGTTGGGAATTAGGGATCTTTTATGTGTTTGAAGATAATCTTAGTCTTGTCTAGTGGGTAAGAGAGAATGGCCCTCCCATAGTGAGATAATGGTCTATTCATATGAGAAATCCCAAAAGGGTGGTCTGTTTATGGATGAAAGAACCATTTGGAAATAAAAAGGGAATGGGCAAACCCCTTTATAGCTGAATGAGTTGCCCAGGCTTGTGTCCTAAAGGTTCAGTTTTTCTTAAAAGTACAATTAAATCTCAATTTTCTTGGCTTCTTTTTACCTGGTTTTATTTCTTCTATTCTACTTCATTTTTCCTTCAGACTTCAGCCCCTTATTTTATTTTTTAAAATTTTATTTATTTTTTCAGTCCCTTATTCAGGGAGCACAGCAGGCTGATTGTCCATCTTCAGCAACTACTTCAGGCTGAGGAAAGGGGTGGGTATTGATCCTGCTTAGCCAGGGAGTGAACGTCTCATCTTGACTTATCTAAAGGAGACATAGAAATATTGGGTTCTGTTTTTTGAAGAATCATCATCTTTTGATAGTCTGAAAAAGAGGGCAAGGACATATGAGATATTAGCCCACAATAACAATGAATCATGTAACAGAGAAGAATTCCAGTGCACAGTATCATAGCCAGAAAAATTAGGACTTTTCCCCACCAGGTTGTTGCAGAGAACTAGGATGCCAGCCAGTCATTAAAGCTTGTAGCAGAGTCTGATACTGCACTTGTTTGTTAACATAGATCATGTAATGCAGAGAACACATTTGCAGAGTTGTCAGGAATAAATACACAATATTCTGTTTTGATAATGGCACAGATTTCTCCTTGTGCTACTGTTAGAATATCTAGGGCAGTGGTGGCAAACTTGTTTTTACCAGGAAGTCCCTTTCTAAAAGCAGCTGACTAAATAAAGCTTACTTGCATCTCCTTCTGGTGTTGGATTGCAAGTTCTTTGCCTCTTGTATAAAGAATTGAATGCAACGAGAAAAAGAATGATGACAAAGTTTATTTGAAAAAGTAAAAGTGAAGAGTGAGGGAGAAACTGGCTCTACAGAGTGAGCTTGGACTGAGTAAAAGAAGAAAAAGCAAGATAAAAGTACACCCTGGAGGATACAGGGTGGGTCGTTGTAAGGAAAGCCGCCAAAGCGATAGGGAGCTCTTCAGGGCTTCTGTGTCCTTTTATGCCATCCATATCTGGAGGAAACCCAGATTTCTATGAATTTCTACTGGGTCGTGAGAGGCTGTGCTGGGATCCCGTGCCTCAGGCTGACACCAGATCTAGGCCATCCAATTGGAAACCTGCTTGAGTTCTCATGAGAAGTCCATGTGCTGGGCTTTGGGAACTGTTCTGCCTTTGTGTTCCAGGATCTTGTAATTAACAGGTCATGCCTATGTCCTCAGCCAGCTTTGCCATGCTCTAATCTTCTGTTTTACTATGGCACCTGTGTTATTTTTCTTTTAGGATAAAAGATATATGAGTTGTTTTTTCCAAACTAAACTAAACTCTCAGTATTCAGGTTTAATTGCAGTGTTGCCACTTTGCAATAAATAAGTGGGTTTTGGGGTTTTGGCGCTCGTCTCTAAAAGGTTCGCCATCACTGATCTAGGGCCTCTTGATTTTTTTTTTTTTTTTTGCTTAAATTCTTTTATTGGTACATTTTAGGTATACAATATGTTTACATTTATCATTGGGTGCTTGTACCTGTACATGATGTATCTTGGTTCTTATTTTTTCTCCATTCCCTGGGCTCCCTTCCCCACCTGCAAAGACTTTGTTTCCAGTTTTTCCTTTTCGCATAATTTTTTCTTTCCCCTTCCCGTCTCACTTCTCCTACCCCTTTGGACCTTTTCTTCCTATTTCACATTATCAGTTGTTCATTTTAATCGTTTTAATCCTTATTTACATTTTCAGTTTCTCACACCAGAGAAACTATTTGGTATTTACACATGTGTGTCCTATTTATTTCACTTAAGAGTATGGCCTCAATGTGCATCCATTTAGCTGTCAATGTCTCCAGTTTCTCGTTCTTTATGGCTGAGTAGTACTCCATTTTATAAAAAAAAACCCCACATCTTCTTTATCCAGTTTCCAGTTGATGGGCACTTGGGCTGTTTCCAAGCTTTAGCTATTATGAACTGTGCCGCTATAAACATAGGTGCACATATGTCGCTGTGGTATGATTCTTTTAATTTTTTTGGGAAGATACCCAGCAGGGGAATAGCTGGGTCAAGTAGGACCTCTAGCCCTAGCTCTTTGAGGTATCTCCATACCAGTCTGCACTCCCACCAACAATGGAGAAGGGTTCCTTTCTCTCCACACCCCTGCCAACATTTGTTATTGGTGATTTCTTGATAGCAGCCATTCTTTTTGGGGTGAGGTGGAATCTCAGTGTTGTTTTCATCTACATTTCTTGAATGACCAGTGATTGTTGAACATTTTTTCTTATATTTATTTGCTGCTTTTACTTCTTTGTCTGAGAAATGTCTGTTCATTTCAGATGCCCTTTTTTGAATTGGGTCTTTAAATTTGGGAGGTCTGGTTTTTTTCAGTTCTTTCTATATTCTAGATAGAGTCCTTTATCTGAGGTACAGCTGTTAAAATTTTTTTCCCACATTGTAAGTTGTCTCTTAGCTCTGTTGGTGGTTTCTCTTGCAGTGCAGAAGCTTTTCAATAAGATGAGATCCCAGTTGTTGATTCTTTGTGCAAGTTCCTGTGCTACTGAGGTTTTGTTCATGAAGTCTTTTCCTATGTAGAGCCATTTGATTTTTTTTTTGGTACCGGGGATTGAACTCGGGACCTTGTGCTTGTGAGGCAGGTGCTGGAACCACTGAGCTAAACCCCCGGCCCTTAGAGCCATTTGATTTTATAGAATGGCTTTTCTCATCAATTTTACTTCTGAATTTAATCATGAAATACCCTCTTTATGTATAGTTAGTAAGATTCAATGTGCTATATTCTATTCTCAAGTCCTATTTGGAGACTAAAGATAACAGCCAGAGAATCATACCAGTTGAGAACTGATCTGTTCCAATAATATCTCAAGACTAGGAGGTTAGCTGGTTGATCTTTAGTCTTAACCAAGTGCCCTTGGACCCATGGATAACCTAGTGTATATTTTCCTATACACCCTGGAGGTAACCAAGGCCATAGGTATGTACAGAGCCATTGGGTACCATTTGTTGCTGGCCGTCTTATCTCACCTTTTGCCTTCCAGTTAGTAGCAAACAAGTTAGTATCTCTTAACACAATAGTGTGACTATAGCATTGGGTAGGAATCCACCCCATATTTTGGGTGGGATTGATCCATCTATCGTAAGTATTAATTTTTGTTCCCAACAAAGGGGTGCTAGTTGACTGAATTGTCCCTTAATTATTTAGCCAAGCTTTTGATTTATTATTACTCTTTATAATTTTGGTTATGCTTTCCCTTTTGGTGTTTAAGACCAAGTCAAAGTGAGACCTGTGTTAATCAGAATTAATCTTGTTCTCTATGTATATATCAAGGTCAGTTTAGGCTTCTTAGACATTACTTTTGGGGCCACGGGCAGAGCCTCTTAGTTCTTTCAGTTTTCCCTCTACTAGTTGTCATCTGCCTGGATGGTCACAGTCTTTGTTAGATCACATGGCTTCCCTTGGAAGGATGGGAACATTTCCCTCTTTAGTGGCCCTCCTTTTAGCACAATGCATACCGGTTGAGTCCTGTCCTCTGAGTCCACCAATCTTCCTACTTGGGAGGTTGGGTGACTCTAGAGTTGTAGGATCCTACTGAATATTTTTTTTTAAGTATTGGGGATTAAATCCAGGGCCTTTGCAGTAAGCTGTATCTCCAGCCCTTTTATTTATTTACTTATTTTGAGACTGGGTCTCAACTAAGTCACCGAGCTGCCCAATCTGGACTTGAACTTTTGATTCTTCTATCTCAGTCTCCCAGAGTGGTACAGTTATAGGTGTGCACCACCAGGCCCAATTAGAATGTCTTTTTCAAACGTCCTTGTGCTCTAATTTTGAGCTGTTACCTTCTCTTTGCCATCTTCTTGGGAATTTACTTTCTGTTTATCCAATGTAGGATTTCATTTTCTGTGGTAATATAATATAGTGAAATATAGAAGTATAACTTGAGAGCATTTTCCTCAGAGCTTTGAAGGCATTATTAGTCCATTTCTTGTGTTTTCTACTGTTGCTGTTGGGAAATCCAAAGATGTTTTGATTCCCAATTTTTTTTTTGGTACTGGAGATTGAACTCAGGACCTCACGCCTGTGAGGCAGGCGTCGGAACCACTGAGCTAAATCCCTGGCCTGATTGCCAATTTTTTAATATTTTCCTCCTGTAGATTATTTTATGACACCCCCCATTCTGAAATTTCATCATACAGTGCCTTGATACAGTATCTTTTTTTACTGTGCTTTCTATTTATTGGGTCTTTTCAGTCTAGGGATTGGTGTCTTTTAGTCTTGGAAATTGTTTTGTTTGGTGTAGTTTCTTTTGTATTTACTCTGTTCTGGACCTTTGGTATAATGTTGGATGTTGGGCCATATTGTTTGCTTCTCTGTTCTTATTTTCTCTGTTTATCCATTCGAGTCCTGCCTTACCAGTTTTTTCTTTTTGCTCTTTCTAATAATTTTCCTCAGTGTTATCTTTTTTTTTTTTCCTGCTGGTTAGTTTTGTTTTCAGTTTTGTTCACTAGACATTTTTTTTGGGTATTCATTTGACATTGTGTTTATTTACAGATCTTTTCCCCCTTTCTGGTGATGTCCAGGGATATCTATTTTAGGTGAGAACTACTAGAAGTCTAATATTCTAAAATCGAGCCAGGTACTATGAGTATGGGTAGGGCCTGTCAGCTATAGTAGGCTTGACTGCAGGTTAATCAAGTAGCTGGCTTGATTTTTTCCTTGGTGGACCTGCTGTTGTTACTTTATATGTAGTTTCTAATTTTGTTCATAGAGAGTTTTCTAATTCTTTGCTTTGAGAATGGGACCGGAACCAATTTTTACTTAGTTTTTTTAATTATTCCTGTTATTTTTTATTATTCCTGTTTATTATTTTTTTATTATCCCCTCATCCCTTTTGAGATTGAACCCAGAGCTTACCTAGGTGCATGCTAACCAAATGTTCTACCACTGAGCTATATCCCTAGCCCTTTTTAATTTTTGAGACAGGGTCCTACTCAGTTGCTCAGGCTGGTCTTGAACTTGGCAATTTTCCTGCCTTAACCTCTGGAGTGCCTGGATTATAGGTATGTGTCACCCTGCCCATCACATATCTCTTTTATTGAAAGTTGGTTTTTTTTCTTTTTTTTTTCCTTTTGTAGTACTGGGGATTTAACCCAAGGCCTTTGTATGGAGCTATATACCCGGCTCTTTTCTTATTTCTTATTTTGAGACAGTCTTGATAAATTGCTAAATTGGCCAGGCTGGGCTTGAATTTGTGATCTTCTTGTCTTAGCCTTCCAGAATACTGGGTTACAGGCATATGTCATCACGTTCTAGTCCTCTGTGTAAACTATGTGGACTTTGAAAAGAATCTTGTGATTTTATAAGTTTTTAGGTGATACAAATTCTCTCCCTTGTTTCATCAGATAGGTAAGATCCAAATCCTAGTAATATGGTTGTGATATCATGGCTGAAACTCTTACGTATGAAATTGAGCATAAATGTTAAGACTGTAGGATTTCATTAAATGTCTCTGTAGTGTTTTTTATTAGAGTATATAGTAATATTTGATAATTTGATTTTTAAACTTGGTAATGTTTTATAATTTGATTTTTAAAAATATTCAGTGATATATTTGGCAAACATGGCAGATTCGTCAGTTTAGAAATGTGTATATTTTGATATTAAATAATATGGTTAATGTAGATTTAGAATTCATTGTTTTTTGTTACCTACATTAGAACGGCAAGTATGTTTTTTTCTTTTGCAGTACTGGGGATTGAATGCTTAGTGGTGAGCTGCAGCCCAGCCTTTTAAAATATTTTTGAGACAAGATACACTAAATTGTCTAGGCTGGGCTAGAAGTTGAAATCCTGCTTCAGCCTTCCAGAATGCTGTGATTATATACATGTACCACCTATTTCAGCTTTTAAAAATAACTCTGTAAATGAATTAGTGATGTTATAACTACTTTTTTAATATAGCAGATAATTTTCAAAGAGTTCAGTATCTTTTAAGATACAGTAGTACAGTTTTGTCTTTTTAAATTATTGTAGGTAGAAGAATACATGTGCACTTCCAGTGAGCAAGAGCATGTTCCCGAACTCAATTTTGGGTCGCCCGCCCTTTACTCCAAACCATCAACAACATAATAACTTCTTCACCCTGTCGCCAACTCTTTATTCACACCAGCAGCTTATTGATGCACAGTTCAACTTCCAGAATGCAGAGTAAGTATAGTGCTGTTTGGGCCCTTTTTCATTTTCTTTTTGACATAAAACCCTTTTTTTATGAAACATTTGATGGTAGAGAAAATGTTATTGCTTCTTGATTTCTCTTAATCAGTGAAACACTTAGTTTTTCTGAACTTTGTTCTTAGAGAAAAATATGTATGTTACTACTGTTCTTTTTTTGTTTTTGATAGCTTGTCTAGAGCTTTGTCATTACAGCAACTGACATATGGAAATGTCAGTCCAATACAGACCTCAGCATCCCCAATATTTCGAGGAAGGAAGTAAGTACTTTTGAATTATTTTAAAAGAAGATTTTAGAGTTCTGAGAACTGTGTGTAATAGTTTATCTTGTGTAAAATTTTGTGGATACTATACCTTAGATTTTATTCTTTAGGACTTGAATATTCAGATCAGTAACAGAATTTTTTAATTTTTGTGTTTAAAAAGTTTTAAGGATTCCTTCATTGAGTTGTTCCTACCATTATAAATTATAGATGGAATGAAGCTACATTTCTTCAGATAACTACTTTTAAAATTTTTTTTTGGTACTGGGGATTGAACTTGTGACCTTGCGCTTTTGAGGCATGTGCTGGAACCACTGAGCTAAATCCCCTGCCCAGATAACTACTTTGCTTTTGGTACCAGGGATCAAACTTAGAACCTTGCACTTGCCAGGGAGGCGGTGGAACCACTGAGCTAAATCCCGGCCCAGATAACTACTTTTTAATTGAGATTTTTAGCAAATTAGATCACATTTTGTTTTTATTTGGTATGGTTGCCATAACAAAGTGCTACAGACTGGCACTAGATGTCTGAAACAGATTTTTTTTGGTCACAATTCTGGAGGCTAGAAGTCCAGATCATGGTGTCAGCTTCTTCCTTTCTTTTTTTTTTTTTTCCTGGTACCGGGGACCTTGCACTTGCAACATAGGCATGGTGCCACTGAGCTAAGTCCCCAGTCCTAAAGTTTCTTTTTTGGCCTCTCCTTGGCTTATAGGTGACCATTTTTTAAAAAAGTTTATTTTTATCAGTAATGTTTACATTTGATAATGATTATGTTCATTGTGGGGAATTGGTAATGTATGTAACAGATCCTAATTCTTTTCAAATCCCCTTCCCTTCCCCTCTGACGATCTTACTGTTTTCTTATGTGCTCAAACCTCTGTATCCTAATCTTTTTTTTTTTCCTGTTGTACTGCAAATTCAACCCAGAGTCTTCTCGTTGACTACATCCCCATCCCTATTTAATTTTGAGACAGGGTCTTGACCAAGTTCCCCAGGGTGGACTTTTCTGTCCTATTTCAGCCTCCCGGAATGCTGGCACTGGAGAGGTGTGTCACATCATGCCCTTGATCTCCTCTTTTGAGGATACCAATCCTGGGTTTGGGCCCATCCTAAGGATCCATTTTAACTTAATTACTTCTTTATGAGTCTTATTTCCAAAGATAGTCATATTCTGAGATACTGAACCTTGGGATTTTGACCTTTGAATTTTGAGGAGATACTATTTGGCTTGTAACACTTTTCTTTCTAGTGAAGTTTACTCTGTTCTTTATTATTATTTTTTCTTTTTTATAGTGCTGTGCATTGAACATAGGGCTGCATGCATTCTTGGCAAGCACTCTACCACTGAGCTACATCCTAATTAGTTTCTTGACTTTTTAATTTAAAAATTTCAAACTTGCAGAAAGTGAATGAGCATCCGTGTGCCTTTTAGTTTTGTCAATGTTTTGCTACTTTTTTTTCTTTTTCTTTTTCTTTTTTTTAGAAACAGACTCACTTTGTAGCCCAGTTCAGCTTCAAACTCTTGATCCTCCTCTCTCAGCCTCCCCAGTGCCGAAATTACAGGCCTACACCACCATGCCTGGCTTTACATTTGCCTCTTTCTGCCTGTTGTTCTTTCTAATTTCATTTTTTTTCTGAATCATTTAAAAGTGATCATTTTAATTTACCCCAAAACATGTTAGCTTTTTCTTCCTAAAAACAAAAATACTCTTTCACATAACTAAAATGCATTGATCATGCCAGAGAAATTTATATTAGTACAATACTATTACTGTATCTGACATAGTTTGTTTTCAAATTTCTTCAATTGTCTAATGTCTTTATAGTGTTTACTGTTTCTTAATTTGATCTTTCCTGTTGAATAGGCAGACATAGGTATAGTCAAAAAACCATGGTTATATATGGTGCAACTACATCTTTTTGGGGTGTGTGTGGTTTAGGGGATTGTACCTAAGAATTTGCATTGTGCTACAGACTTTTCCCCCTCATTTTCATACAGAGTCTTGCCAAGTTATGCAGGCTGTCCTCACACCTACCATCTTCCTATGTTGAGTAGCTGGAATTACAGGCATACACCACCACAGTCAATTTCAATTCAGTCTTACCTTTTTTTTGGTGCTGGCGATCGAACTCAGGACCTTGTGCTTGCGAGGCAGACTCAGTGCCACTGAGCTAAATCCCCAGCCTGTCAGTCTCACCTTTCTTATGTTAGAGTTTAGATCTTTAGCTCTTAGTGATGCTGTATGTAGAACTTTTTCCGTAAAGTTTTCACTGCTGAGATGAAACATTGGGTTAGTTCAAATGCAGGAGGCTAGCCCTGATATATACGTGTAGTTTTATTTCTGTATGCATTATTGTTACTCAGTTTTTAAGGCTTTGAAAGACCTTTCTTGCGTTGAAATGAATATTTTAAATTTCAGTATGAGCTAATAATGTGGCCTTATTGAAAGTTATAACATTGTCGTCACTATCAGTTAGGATGTTTATGTATTTTTAATTATTTTTTACTTCCAGAAAGTTGTATCTTTAATCACTAAGGTCTGTTGCTTGTTTTCAGGAGATTAAGCGATGAAAAAAACCTGCCTCTTGATGGTAAACGGCAGCGATTCCATTCACCCCACCAAGACCCAACTATAGTTAACCAGATAGTGCCTTTATCAGGTGAAGGAAGATACTCAATGCCGCCATTGTTTCATACACCCTATGTACCAGAGATAGTCAGATGTGTTCCACCTTTTCGAGAAATATCATTTTTAGAACCTAGAGAAATCACACTGCCCGAGGCCAAAGATAAGGTAATGATAATACAGATTTTACTTTTGCTTTTTGGAAATTTAATATGGATAATGTGTTAAAAGAAACTGTTTAAAGTACTGTTCAACCCAGTTTTCTGCCTAAGTATCATTTTGAATTTTGTTAGTTATTTTATGCAGTATAGCTGACAGGGAATTCCCCCGAATTGTAAAAATTTGGGATTAAAACCTAAAACATTTGATTTCTTAGAGTTTAGAAAACTCTCTTTTTACTTGTCAGAAAATAAGTTTTCCTATGCTTACAATAATATTCTTTTAAAGCATTTTGTTTAAGGACGTTCATGTTTATTATAAGGTTTTTAAATCTCAAAAATAGAGAATTCAGGAGTCTCTGAGAAAGTAATACATTCAAAATGGTATGATCAAGAAGTGTTATAAGTAAGAAATATTTACCAAGAACATTATTTGTAAAACATTTTGTGATTGGGGGTATAGCTCAATGATAGTACTTGACTAACATGGGGAGGGCTCTGGGTTCGATCCTCAGTACCACAAGAAAAAAAAATCAATTATTAAGTAATAATAATTTTTGGAAAATGGTATTGTTAGCATTGGGAACAATGTGTTATTTCAGCCACTAGTAAAAGCATCTCTCTGCCCTCTGCCATATTTAGTGAAAGGTTAAAAAAAGCCTTGAGGCTAGGGAAAGGTTTATAATATAAACATCTGAATTCTCTTGGGGATCCTTTGTGGCTTACACTTACGCTTTTCAAAGCTTCCCTACTGGCAAGAAATAGGTTACAAGTATTTGTATGCTAAGGAGAAGGAGCCTGTTTGTTTTATTCATCTTTGGATTCCTAGCAATTAGCATAGATCTGGAACATAGTAAAGGCACCAAAAAGAAAATCGTGGTCAAAAAAGCAACACGTGCTTCATTCCTTAGTTGTGCCACTGTTTTATACCTCTCATTCTTCTGTTCTTTAGGTGAATAATTGTACCATAACGTCATCCTTTTCAAGCATACAATTTAGTACATTTTAGTATGTTCACAAAGTTGTGCTATTACCATCAACTGATTCCAAAGCATTTTCATCACCTCTAAAAGAAACCTTTTACCTAGTAGCATTCAGTTCCCTACTTCTCCCTCCCCCAATTCTAACAATCTATTTTCTTTGTTTGTGGAGTTGCCTATTGTGGACATTTCATATAAGTAGAATGAATCGTACAACATATGGCCATTTGTGCCTTGCTTCTTTCAGTTAGCATAGTGTTATCAGGTTCTCCATGTCATAGCATCTATCAGTACTGTATTCCTTTTTATAATTGAATAATATTTGGGTGTGTGGATATACCATCTTTTGTTAACACATTCCTCAGTTGATAGACGTTTACATTTTTACTCTTTGAGAAATATGAATAAATGCTGTTGTGACTGAGTATGAACTTTTGCATGGACATATGTTTTCATTTCTCTTGGGTATATTCCTAAGAGGAATGTACTTGGTGGGTCATATGATGACTCTTAATTTTTTTTTTTTTTTTTTTTTTGCATAGTGCTGGAAATTGAACCCAAAGCCTTTGGGTACATTAGGCCTATGCTGTACCACTGAACTACATCCTTAGCCCTATGTTAACTTTTTCTTCCCTATGTTAACTTTTTGAAGAACTGTCAAAGTTTTTTTCTAAAGTACCTGTACTATTTTACAGCATATTTTCATTGGTGGTGTATGAGTGTTCTTCCTGGCCAACACTTGAGACACTTGGGATCGTGTGTGTGTGTGTGTGTGTGTGTGTGTGTGTGTGTGTGTAGCAGTGCTAGGGATAGAATCCAGGACTTTGAGTGTGCTAGGCAAGCACTCCACTTCTGAACTACTTCTCAAGTCCTGTGTTTGATGCAGTTCAGTTTATTTTTCTTTGGTTGCTTATGCTGTTAGTATCAAATCTTAAGAAACCATTACTCAATCTGAGGTCATGAAGATTAATGCCCATGTGTTGTTCTGAGATTTTTATATTTCAGGGCTTACACTTAGGACAGTGACACATTTTGAGTTAATTTTTGTATGCAATATGAAGTTGATGGGTCTAGCTAATTTTTTTGCTGTTGGTGTAGTTGTCCCAGCACAATTTATTGAAAAGGCTACTCTTTCCTTTCTTGCAGTTCTTTCTTTACCACGAAGTAGGAATAATCAAGCAAAACCAGTGGGAGAGAGGAAAATTAAAATGAGAAAAGACAAACTTGAGATGTTGTGGTACTATTTCCTCTTCCCTCTTTGCCTGTTCTTTCTGCTGTCTTTACTTTCATGTTCAAAAGAAGCTCTTTCTAGTGTTATAATGTGAGAGTCTGTAGTAGAAGACAAATCACATAAATTCTTTGAATGTATAAAATATACTCTGTATGGGTTTTTAATATGTATGCCAGTAGATTTTTTTGTAGAACTTGTTATCCATAGAGAGTTCAGTATCTCTGTATATTTTTGTGTATATTATAATTCACATTTCCCAGTCATCTTGTAAAGTGTAATTCTATATCAATAAAGTTTTCTTTTCTTAGCACATAAAAAATCCTCCTAAATCTAATATTTTTGGAATTAGGCATTTATTTCAGAGGGATAAAAATAGATTTTACAGTTGAACCCATTTCTTTGAGTGCTACTTTTTTCCTGCTGGTTTGTAAGAAGGGAAACAATTAGTTCTATGTTCATTCTTTTTTTCTTTTTCTTTTTGGTACCGGGGATCGAACTCGGGTCCTTGCAGTTGTGCAGCAGGCAGTGAAAGCACTGAGCTAAATCCCCAGCCTGCTGTGTTCATTCTTTATGTCCACTTTTCTTTTTTTGTTTCTTGCGATGCTAGAGATTGAACTTGGAGTTCTGTACTGTTGAGTCAGCCTTTTAAATTTTGAGACAGGATCTTCCTAAGTTACAAGGCTGGGCTTAAATTTGTGTTCCTGCTGCAGCTGCTGAGCAGCAGGGATTGTAGGCTTGCTCCACTCTGCTGGTTTAAGTGAACACTTCTGGTTTTTTTTTTTTTTTTTTTTTTTGGTATCAAACTCGGGTCCTTGTGCTTGCGCAGCAGGCAGTGAAACCACTGAGCTAAATCCCTGGCCCATGTGAACACTTCTGAAGAAAATGAATGTGTATGATGTTTCTTCTGGGCATTTTATTCATGCTGTGATATTTAGTGTTTTTGACAACCCCATGACATAGACTCCCATGACATATCCTAATTTTATTGAGGCTCATAAAGCTAAAGTAATAACTTACTCAAGGTCACAGCTAGTAAGTGGGAAAAACAAAATTTGACCTTTATCTCTAAAGATACAAAGAGGAGGAACTTAAAATGCTTAAAATCAAGGCCAGGGGGATCTTAGTACTAGAACTAGTCAGTTCTAGGACATCTTACAACTGGAGGTAATACCAGGTCAGTTGTTGTTATAGCTAATACTTTTAGAGTGTCTGTCTTTATTTTGCCGTCAGTGTGTCCAAATTTGTATGGTTTGCCTCTGATTACCTCTGTAGAATGGCAAAAGTGAATAGAGGGTTCATTATGAGCCAAAAGTAGGGCAGTTGTTTGGGATCTTGATGTACAGTAGAATGCCATTAGAGTTTTTTTGAATAGAGGAAATAACAAGAAATTTGCATAGTTCTTGCATTAGAGTGGAGTATGGCTTAGAATGAGATGGGTCTGGAAGATAGATGATCATCTTGAAGGCTGTGTGAATGCATCCAGAGAAGTACTAAAGCTTTCAGTTATGGCAGATGGTAGTGAAAGTGACATGAGAGATAGTAAATAAGGAAATTTGATGGCATATGGGACTAATGAACTATGGGGGATGGAGAGAGAGAGAGAGAGAGAGAGAGAGAGAGAGAGAGAGAGAGAGAGAGAGAGAGAGAGAGAGGGAGGACTAGTGATTTGCTTCTAGGCTACCAACAGATAAGAAACCAAGATTTTTGGATGCATACATTGATTGAGGACATAAAAGAGATAGCTGGAAGAGTAGAAAAATCTGCTGTAATATTTCTGCTCTTGAGAAACCTTATGTTCTACAGATTGCACACTAAGCATATAAGGATTATGGGGAATAGTGCTGGAGCAGACTGAAGACAGTTTTATAACCAGAAGACTGTCAAGAATAATAATTGATATCTGGGGAAATAACTTGGACATAGGCGGCAGGCAGCTTACCGTGGCTGGATGCTGCTGTAAGGGATATTAGAAATGTACAAACTAGAGTTGAGATGCTGGCTTGTGGTGGGCATTATTGAGATGAGATAGTTAGAAAATTGAGCTATGAGTCAGTGAGATTGCTGTTAAGGCAGAGATGAAGGGAAGTACGCTGAGCTGTGTAAGGCAAGGCGTATGCTTTCTTGAGCAGTAATCTTGGATACAAATGCTTACTTTTAATTGTTTTAGGTCTGTAAGGACTTCTGCCTGTGCTATAGTCTTGCTGAGGGATAATTTTCTTTATTATCAAGGTTAAAATCTATTTCTCTTCCATGCTTTCTTTGGTGTGGAGGGGCTATCCTTTGAATCCTAGGATGTCTAGCAACATTCCTGGCTTCTACTTTGCAGGCCACCAGTCCCCATTTTTGACAACCAAAAATGTTTACAGCTGTGCCTAATTGTCCTCTAGGGAGCAAAATTCCCTCTGGTTGAGAACTACTGTATTAGATGGAGAAGAGGGTATTGAGGATTACTCTTAGAGTTTCTGGCAGCTTCAGTTCATGGCATAGTGGTATTCTCCACTGAGACAGAAGAGAAGCAAGGTTTATGTGGATGCATATTTAATAAAGGATTGCTTCATGAATTCTCTGGTGTTGCCTTTACAATGCTTTTGAAACATCAAAGAAGATGTTTAAAATTGATAGTCGAATATGTATGGATCTGGAATTGAGAAGAAAGATGTTGACTAAAGATATATATTTGGTAATCATCTGCATAAAGATGATAGTTGTGATTGTCCAGCAAGAGAGCCCATGTCCAAGATTGAAATGGCTTGAAGAAAAAAGATAAAGAGACTAAGAGTATGCATAACTGTTTTGGAAAATGTGACCAAAGGGGAAGAAATTGGGGCAAAAGTTTTCTTTTTTGGAGGGAGAAACATCAGCCATATATAAATGTTAGCAAGAAACATTCAGTAGTGCAGGAGGAGGTTGACTCCTCTGGAAAAAAAAGAACAGTCATGAATATTTTCTTGGAATGTGGAAAGGGAATAGGTTCTTTGTATAGGTGGAGTTATTGGCCTCAGGAAAGGGAAATAACTTTTTGGGACCAGGGAGAGATGCACAGGATAGGTGTAGGTACACGGGGGTTTGTAGATATCGTAGGTAATGGAGTGCCTGTGATTGCTTGTTTTTCTCTGAATTGCTAGGCAAGGTCATCTGTGGAATGTCAGGTTTGAGAATAGTGGAGAAGGTTAGAAACAGCATTTACTGAATGCAGGAAATCAGGCTGACTGGAAAAGTACAGCAGAGAAGCTTTGAGTCAGTACTTGGTAGTATAGAGGGCTCACTTAAGATTGATAATAATGAATTTATTATTAGTCAGCTGAGTCTGTCAGCTCTAGGGAAAGATTTGGTTGGTAGATATTTTTCTTACATACGGCGGTTCAATATTCTGTGTTTTGTAAAACTAGAGAGTCGAATTTTGAAAATGAGTACCCTCTGAATTTAGATTTTTTTGGATTTTAAAATCTTTTATCTTTTTCTAGTTGCTCTTTTAATAAACAGAACTCTTTAAATTGGAAATCTGAGTTACTTTTCTGAATTTTGACTTTTACTTTACTCTAGCTTTTAGGTGAATGTATGGTTTCCTGTACAGAAAACAACCTATAGAGGAATCAGTTATTCAAGCTCCTGAATTCCATCTGTTATAACTGTTTGGAAATTTTGGTTTAATTATGTTAAATGATTTATGCGAATTGATCATATTGTATGAATTGATTTAATTGGTTTTGAATTTTGAGATGAGATTAGACTGAGGTTTCTTGGTACTGGTTGTAATTAAAAGGTGACCATGAGAGAATTATTCAGACTTCTTGGTATAATGTTTAATTTTGAAAAGGGGAAAACTTTATGGTGTTTTTCTCTACCCTTGGACCTTTGAGAAATAGTTTGGGTATTATCTTTTTGGTACCGGAGATCAAACTCGGGTCACTTGCACTTGTGCAACAGGCGGCGAAACCACTGAGCTAAATCCCCAGCCTGGGTATTGTTATCTTACAGGTGTGTAAGGGCTTCTGTCTTTTTCATTTATGCGTCAAAAAGTTTTGTTTTGTTTTGTTTTGTTTTTTGGTACCGGGGATTGAACTCAGGACCTTGTGCTTGTGAGGCACGCTCAGTGCCACTGTGCTAAATCCCTGGCCCAAGTATCAAAAGGGTTTGAAAGTCACTGAAATGTAAACTTGTATACATCTAAACCAGAACTCAACCCAGAAGAGAGCTAGTAAAAAAAATTATTTTTTTCCTTCTAGCCCCCTCTCTCTTTCATGTTCTTTTTTAAAGGCAATTCTTGTTTGGCCAAATTCAGTTAATAGAATGTACCTAAAAATGAATCAGACCTTATCCAGACTGCTTTTTCAACCCTCCAGTGTATGAATTTAAGAAAACTCTACATTAAGTTCATACCCAAAAACATAATAACATGGTAACAAGGAGTGACTTGTTTTAGGCATGATGTATTTCTGATTCTATTTTATTTTAGAATTAATCTTCAGGAAAAGGGAATTCAACATTAAGGAACTAAAAGTATTGTTACACATCTGGCTTCATTTATTTTTGAGGGTTCTAGGGATTGAACCTAGGGCCTCATGGCATGCTAAGCATGTGCTGTATCAGTGAGCTGCACCCCTAGCCCCTCTAGCTTTATTTTACTCAGTAAATTTGTATTAGCTCTTTGTACAGTTACATGTGTGACAAACACTAAGGTATGAGAGAATGTGAGGAATTACTAATTTTTATTCAAATGCTTATGATCTAATGACCTGTTTTCTGGACCATGTTTAATTTTACGTGTTCTATTTTGAAAGCTTATTGCTAATTTGTGTTTGTTAGTAGAAGATAGTACTTAACATTTAGGCAAAATCTTTTTTTTTTTTTTTTTTGGTACTGGGGATCGAACTCGGGTCCTTTCGCTTGCGCAGCAGGCGGCAAAACCACTGAGCTAAATCCCCTGCCCTAGGCAAAATCTTAGCATTTTTTCCTATGTGGTAATGATCAGGTCTTAGTATTTCCAGCTAAAAGTTGCTTTGCTTTCTTTTACATGGACACCAGCTAACATGGACAAGTAGAGAAGCTGCTGAAAATACTATGTGAAAGTTATACCTTAAGCTTTGTATAGTGATATATTTAAAAACTTTTCTTAAATTCATACTTTATCCTTATAGTAATGGCATTTGTTGACCTCAGTGATGATTTTATTGGTAATTTAATTTGAACTTGACTTAGAAGACAGGTTATACTTTTTAAGGAAAGATGAACAGTTACATTTGGAAGAAATATTTAATAGTTTGAACTATAGGTAATCATACAATCTTGAGCAAAATACACCATTACTTATACTGAGAAATAGATTGCCTTTACAATTAATTTTAAAGTAATTTTAATAGGCGGCCTCAACAAGTAGTAATAGGGTGATTTAAGCAACTTTAATTCTTTATAGGCAATTTGTTGTAATGGTTTTCCTAAATTAAAAAATGTAGAAAAATTTACTCTAGAATGAAACAAAATTAAATAAAAGAATATTCTTGAAGTGCCATTATGAATAGTCAGTTAGGTATTACATATGTGATCTAAATCACATATGATTTCAGCCAAGGGAATCTCATGTTGTGAGTTCTGGTCCCCTGCCCCCCTTTTAAGAGAGCCATAACCTGAAATATTTCTCTAAATTAAGCAGCAAAAGTGTTTTTTTGGGGGGTTTCTTTTTTTCCTTCACTATATATGTGGATTTCTCTTGAGGCTTTATATTAGGATATAGGATAAAGTAAGATGGTTTGATATTATGGATTTCTAAGTAACCAGATAGCAAGGAAAATTCTTTCATTTAAAAACCTATTAGATCCCTGCTACAATATTCCTTTTAGGGGATGGGCCAGAGAGGGGATGTTTCCATGCAGGTTAAAAAAGGGAGAGGAGCAAGAATATGGAATTTTCATATTTTTCACATGGTTGTAAATTTTTTTCACATGTTAATATTTGTACATGAATATGGTCTCTCAGGTGAAACAACTTTAAAAATGTAATACAGTTTTGTTTGAGCATTGCTGTGAAGAAATTTGTTTTGTTATTCAGCAGTAACAGTACCTACCATGATGTCTAGGATTATGTGGATCTACCTAATTCTTTAGATCAGGAGGAGTTGGCAAACTTTTTCTCTAAAGGACCAGATAGTAAATATTTTAGGCATCGCTGTCTCTTGTTTTCTCCTCATTTCTGTTTAAAAATATAAAAATCATTTAACTTGCTGCCCCTAAAAAACAGACCCCAGAGGCTGTTTTTGGTCTGTCGCTATAGTTTGCCAAACTATTTACAAAAATAGAATACAGTATGATAAATCCTCATACAGTATCACCCCACTTTATTCCAGTATCATGTTACTGTAACAGTTACCAGTGTATGACCAGTCTTCCTTCCACCTTCACATCATTCCATTGGATTGAATCTGGAGATCAGTTCTGGGAGACTTAACATTTTGCCATTAGTTTTTTGTTTCATGAACATGGTATATCTCTTTATTTAGATCTATAATCTCTCTCACCAGTAGATTGTAGTTTTCAGTCTATAGTACTTAGACATTTCTATTTTATTATGCTTTTTGCTGCTATTATAAATATTTTAGAAAGTATAAATTGCTACTGTGTTGCTAGTATTTAGACTTCCAGTAGTCATTTTTTTTTGTACACAATTAAAATGAGAAAAAGACGTTTTTATATTAAACAGTTCATGTATTCATGGACATGTTTTTCTGGTGTGCTTCATTATCTGTAGGAATGTTACAGATTCATTTTCATTTTTCTTATAGAAACTTTGTATTGGAATTGATTTGAATCCATTTTAGGTGTTATTCAAAAATTTTTGTATCCTCTCACATCTCACTTCTCTTTCTGAGAGTTCTTTTTTCTCATTGTGTTTAAGTGAGATGGTTTTTTTCCTGTATTTTTATATTTGAAGGGTTGTGCAGGCTAATTTTCCTAGTTTAGTGGCTCTAGGACTCCTCTCTTGCTATTGTGTAGCATTTTCTTTTTTATTTCTACTTTTATCTGGATCATCAGGACTTTTCACCCTCTGTCCTGTTGACATTTTGGGCCAAATCATCTGTATGGGGATGGGAGGGTTATCTTGTGCATTGTAGCATCCCCAGTTTCTAGATGCCAGTGACACTTTTCACCCCTTTATGATAACCAAAAATGTTTCCAGGCATTGTCAAATATTCCCTCGGAATCATTGTAGGCCAACCAAAAATGTTTCCAGGCATTGTCAAATATTCCCTCGGAATCATTGTAGGCCTTTCTTTTGCCTCTGATGACTGTTTCCTTTAGATTTCTCTTCCTGGAAGTTTTGGCTGGCTGTGTAGCTTTGTTTTGGAAGGGAGCTGCATTTACTTTTTGAGGCCCCTTATCTTTTCTTAAATCCCTTGCATTTACCTGTGAATTATAGCCTGTGAAGCTCCATTCCAGTATTGGTGTTATTCCACACCAGATGAGGACCCCTCAGAAGGGTGAGGGAGCAGGTCATTTGATTTCTGGGTCTGTTTCTATGTCTATATTCTCTTTTTTTCTTACTGTTTCTGGTACTCTGGGCCTTGCTGCTACTGTTGTTGGGGTCCAACTGGTCATGTTTGGGGTTTCTAAGGGACATCAATTAATTTATTTTGTATTTGTTGCACATGCTTTGCTTTGGTTTAGTTTTAATCTGTTTTATTCTCTTAGTTGCTTTTTTTTTTTTTGTGGGGCAGTTATCCAAGGATATTAAAAAATTGGTCTCTTTTAGAATTGAGTTGCCCAGGGTGCTCAGTCTTCTAAAAATGAATGTTCTAAATATGATAAAATGTTTTCCATTTTCATGGACCTTGGAGGAAGTCCTAGAGAGAAACTGAAAATACAAATTGAGAGATTGAAAAACTGATGAAAGTATTTGTGTCCATGAGGCGACTAGCCTTGGATGCGAAAGTATTGGTAAAGGGGTTAGCTTTGAATGTGGGAAGAAGGCTATTCATCTGGCAGGAGAGATGAAGAGATGAGTCTTCATTCAAATTAGCTTGCAAGTCTTTTTGGAAGCTGAGGAATATCACCACATCTAATATCCTCCATGTCCTTTTTAGTGAACTTATTATGAGCTGATCTGCTAGAGACACATAAACTTAGGGGGCTTGAGGAAGGTAGTGATTTTTCTGGAATGGTATGGTGAAAAATGAATGGGGCTAACATTTAACCAGAGACATAAAAGTAATTGCTGAGTGATGTTAAAAGCACCAACCCTCAACTAGTCCTTAGACTATAAATTTCTTTGGAAGACTTTTTTCAGTTTGTCTCTTTAACAGCTTAGATGTAAGAGGAGAGAGGGTGATTTTTCTGTTGACCTCAGGTTAATATTTTGCAGGACAGAAAAAGCATGACAAGGAGATAATGTTGGTAAGGCCTGATGGGATGCATTTTGAGGTATCAGCTGGACAGGAAGGAAATCACACTATTCAGATGCTGATGGGTTGAGAAAAAAAAGGGAAGATTCAAGGGAATCAATATCCTTTGTCAGTCTAGAGCAGGTACTGTATGAGGGGAGTAAGAAAGTGAGAGTTGAACAGCAGATTGAAACTAAGATAGTATATTGGAATTTAAAATTTCAGAGCTAGAGTGGTTCCAGTTTATTGTAAAGACCGCAGTATTGTTGTGACAGTTGTAGCCCATTACAGCTCACCCGTAGTGATGGCAGGAGTTGGGCTGGAGGGGAAGGTGTTATGCAGATATGTAGATAAGGGAGGTACACAGGTGGGAGTCACCTCTGAAGAGGTCAGGGTATGGATTAGTGTTGTAAAATTACAGAAGACAGTGGTTTGTATGAGCGGAGAAGACTAAGCACTTCCTAAAGTCCGTATTTGACATTCCTAAATGTGAATACTAGGGATTGGACTAATGTCTTTAAAAGATCAGATAGGAAATACTTTAGGATATGCCACTCATACATGGTTTCTGTGATGTTTTTGTCACCTAAGCATATAAAACCATTCTTTGCTCATGGGCCACACGAAAAACAAGACAGGGACCAAGGATGGTGGTTTGGTGACCCATAATTATACTTAATAAGTTTTATATTAGAAAGTGTTCAGATTTTAATCCATGTTTATTTAAAAAAATAATGCCAGCAGAATTGATTTTCACTTCTCAGTATGGTACTTACTTTACATTTCTGAACAAAACTTTTGCTTTTTTTTGTGGTGGATTCAAGTTGAGTCAGCAGATACTGGAGTTATTTGAAACATGTCAGCAGCAAATAAGTGACTTAAAGAAGAAAGAGCTCTGTCGAACACAGCTGCAGAGAGAAATTCAGCTGCTTTTTCCACGTATGTCTTCCTATTGTGAATGCTCTTTATGTTATGCATTCCTATTTTACAATGTGAATAATATCTTAGAACTTCCTTCTGTTTCTTTAGAAAGCAGACTTTTTTTGGTTGGGTCTTCTCTAAATGGATTTGGTACCCGGAGTAGTGATGGTGATTTATGCCTAGTTGTTAAAGAAGAACCAGTAAGTAATGAAACATTTATTTCTTCCAAGTTTATTTTTTGTTTTATCAGTTAAAAAATTTCACATAAAAGTTATTGAGGAAAAGAACTTGCTTCTTTGGATTTTGTTTATCATAATTCCAAGAAACTCAGAAAATGCTACTCTTTAAATTTAAAGTATGTGTGCAATGTGCATAACAGGAACTCTTAACATTAATTTAGTTCTAAGTTGTATTTTTAAAGAGTTCTGCCTCTATTTTGAAATGTCAGTAGGTTGGATACATTTATCAGGATGCAGCAAAGAGCATGTGGCAGTATTATCTTCTTGATGTATTTCCTTTCCATTTCAATTTTCAGTGATTCTATTTTAATTCATTTTTTTTTCCTTTTCAAGTGCTGTGGGGTTTGGAGATTTTATTTTGGGAAGACAGAAAGAAAGATTTCACTGAAGTTTAAAATAAGACTATTATGATTTATAAAATTTAATGTATTTTCTGAAACATTTTGGTTTTATTTATTTTTGTTTAACAATCAAAGTATTATATTGGAATTACATTAATTTGAAATTACTGTTAGCCATTCTCTTGTGAATACCTCAATATCACAAAAATTGGTATTTACTAAGCTGACCTGAAGCAGACTCTTTAAGGGGTCGAGGTTTCCTCTGAATTACCAAAGATTCACTTGATCTCAGCGAAAAGGCCCGAGAAGCAATGAGTTACCAAAGCTTAAATTAAGATCAGTATAATTTTAATATACCTTGTGTTCTACATCTTTAAACATATAAAAAAACGATTGAAGGCAGTGTATATTTTTACTATTCATGTTATTCCAGTAACAAAAACAACTTCTAGTTACTGCAAATGAGTAACAGATTCATTCCAGGAAAGAAACTGATATTTTTCTGTTTTGAAATCATATAATGGAAGGGGGAGGCTCAAATTATAAACAATAGAGTTTACAATAGTTGCAATTAAAATACACTCTTGCAGTTAGACTATAACTCAAGTCCTTCCTCCAGTCTTAATCATGTGTCTGAATCATCTTATATTCAAATGAAGCTCATAAGAGCCAGGTCCAGTGGTGCATGCCTGTAATCCCAGTGCTTCGAAGGCTGAGGCAGGAGGATTGCTGTGAGTTGGAGGCCAGCCTGGACTATGTAGTTAGTTCAAGGCCAGCCTAAACTACATAGCAAGATCCTGTCTCGACCCCAAAACTGAAACCCTCCCCCAGAACAGCTGTCTAGATAGGGAGTTAAACCTATTGAGAGAGTTTAAAAGTCTATTTATTTTTGTTGGGGAAGATTAATTTTATACATTTAAGTGAAAGGAAAATGTGACATGACTTTCAGAATTTCTCTAAAAATCATCCTTTAAGTTTAAAATCTGGAATTTAGAAATATGGATGTGAAATTCAGAAATTAAAGGTTGACTTTTTCTATAATGTAATTTGGTGTATACTAAAAAGTCCAAGAGAAGCATACTTTGTATGTTTTTTTTTGTTGTTGTTGTTGTTGAAATACGTTAAGACGATGTATCACTAGGCTAAGTAAGATGAAAAATGACTTTCTTTTTAACTTTTCAGTGTTTTTTTCAGGTAAATCAGAAGACTGAAGCACGGCATATACTCCTGTTAGTCCATAAACACTTCTGTACTAGACTTTGTAAGTCTGACATATCTCAAGTTCATATCATCTGTCTGAAATAGCTGTTTAAAATGTTTCTCACTTTGTTTTCTGGTAAGAACTATTTTCTGGTCAGGTATAATGTAGATCCTATTTTCCATCTAAATTCCTTTTAACTCTAAAAAAATGACCATTCAGTAGATCTTAATGAGCTTATTTGCTCAGTATCTCACTAGATGTAGTGAGACATACATAAACTTCTTTTTCTCAAAAGATGTAGTTCATTAGGGAAAGAAACTAAGGCATGAATGAATTGCTATAATGCCAAGTATCTGAAAAGCCCAAAGGGTGACACATATGAAGTACTATACGTACTTATGTGAGAGAGAGAAAATTTCATCTGTTTTGTAACGATACGCATTTTAATTATTTTAAAAATATGAACACAGGCTGGGGATGTAGCTCAGTGGCACCACGCCTACCTGGGTAAAGGTTCTAAGTTCGATCCCTGATACCAGGAAAAAAATTGAACATGAAGCCCAACTCTATTATTCTAAAAAAAAGCAAAATTGTTGACTTAACGCCATATAGTAAGATTTTATTCTTTAGTAAGCTTGAATCTAAACAGGTTTTAATCCACATAAGATTTATTTTATTAATTTATTTTAAATGTCTACAAAATTTTAAAGAAAGTTGAAGTCACACTAACTACTATGATATTGGAAAGGTATTTTTCCTTTTGTTGAGCAGATAACTTTTGGGAGGCTTTGAGCTGGAAAATACAAAGTCAGGTAATGAGTTACTGCTCCTGAACAACTTGAGACCTATTGTAAGAGAGAAATAAGCCAAGTGATTTATTTCAGTGGATATAACTTAACTGCATCTGGAAAATAAGGGAGTAATTCAAACTTTAAATGAAGTTTTAATGGATATTATTAGAATCATAAAATGTTAAAATTGGAAAGGGTCTTACAGATTATCTCCTTCAAATGAAATAGATTTGTTTCCTTTTGGATATTTTTCTTTTTTAGATTTTTTTCGAGACAAGATTCCACTATGTAGTTCAGGCTAGCCTTGAACTTGCAGTGATCCTTCTGCCTTGTCTCCCAAGTGCGGGGATTACAGGCGTACACCACCATGCCCAGCTTGGATATTGTTTTTAACAGTTAAGGAGACAAGTGATTGGGTTTAGTAACTTTCCTATGGAACGTAGTATTGGTGTCAGAACTGATACTTGTTACTCAAAACTATTAACTACTAATCTAATTTTTCATTAAAGCTGACTTCTTTCACATAAATTCTTTTGATGCTTGATACATACATTTTATCATTTTAATTGTTAAAAACAGTAAGAAATTGTTTTTCTTTTAAAACCTGCTTCTGTCCTTTTCTGTAGTTAAAAAAGTAGGAAATGATTCATTTGGAAAAGGTTCTTTATACATTTCTCTGATTTCCTAATTTTCTAAAATGTACATACATTACTTGAAACTCAGAATAGATTTTTTTTAAAGTTCAATAGCATAAAAATATGTATATATGTATTTTGCTGTTAGAGCTCATACTTCAGTGTATCCCTGCTTCACATATCACATTGTAAGCATTTCCATATTTAAAACTGTAAAAATGATTTCTGTGGCTACCGTTTCTTACTGTCATACTAGAATTTAGCCATCCCCTTGATGTTAGTTTATTTTTTCACTCCTATAATGTTCTGCTATCACGCCCAGCCTATTCTGATACACTTCTTTATAGGTACTGTTAGATATTAGACCCCATTTCTGAAAATAACCTTAATGTAAAGTCTTCTAAATGGTAGCCCTAAACTGTTCAATCTTAGAATTTCATAATGCCCTCATTGTTTTGCTTTCATTTTCAAAGACAAATTTTCTTAAGTAATTTTAGCTTAGTAAAATACTATTTTAGAAAATGTGCATTGGAACACGAATTTGGGAAATACTGGCAGAATTCATGCTGCCTTTTATCTTGCAGCCGGCTACATTGACAGACCTCAACTGATTCGAGCAAAAGTGCCAATTGTGAAGTTCAGGGATAAAGTCAGGTAAGTACTGAACTGTCTTTTTTATGAGTTGCTTTATATTATTTTTAGAAATACATCTAATATAGATAGTTAAATGTATATTGTAGTACAACAGCTTATCATCAGGTTTTAGAAATCACTTGGGTTTTGAAATTTTTTTAAATACTCTGAGCAGTCTTCCTCATATTCAACTGTACTTACTCTGCTTGACATTTGAGTATTTGAGACTATCCAACTTAAAGAATATATGTGAGAAAAAAAAAAAGAATATGTGTGAATGTGCGATTGACAAATTTGGTGAATGTTTAAATTAAACAAATGTATTATAGTAAAAGAAACATTACCATTAATCCCACTCAAAATACTCTCCCTCATTTTGCAAATATGTATTCCATTGTTCTTACCAGTTTCTGAAGCAGTTTGAGGCTATGGGAGTATTTTGAGGGGGATTAATGTATCTTGCACTGTAATACATTTTTTAAAATTTAAGCATTCATAGCTGAACATGGTGGTGCACACCTATAATCCTGGTGCATGGGAGACTGAGGCAGCAGATCACCAGGAGTTTGAGGCCAGTCTGGACTACGTAGTGAGTTCAAGGCCAGCCTGTACTACCTATGGTAGTGAGACTGCATCTCAAAGTAAAAAAAAATTTTTTAAAAGTAAAATTTCAGCATTCACTATATATTTTGATCATACCTCAAACATGTATATTTGGATTTTTAAATGATCTTTTGCCTTTTGGAAGTGTAATGCATTCTCCAGAACATATTTTAGTTGATGAATTTGATGTGTATATATATCAAGGAATTTGTTGTTAATTACTAAACAAATTATGATTCATTTTAATGAAAGATACATGTAACAAAATAATAGATATGAAAGCAAAATGTACTTATTCCATCTCAAAATTGATTGTTTTTCTATATATTTTCACAGCCTGGTATTAGAATCTTTCATGTAATATTTGAATATAAAATGTAAATGATTGGGTGTTATTTAGTTAAAGATTGGTTACTGTTTTATAAAAAATAGGATTGTGATAAATCAGGTTTTTCTAGCCTAGTTTTACGAAAGCAATACTAAAATTGTACATACACACAAGTACACATGTTCACACAGGGATGAGCTTTCTTATTCATGGATTCTTAAGAATTTGACTGCTTGCTTGAAATTTATTTGTATCCCTCTCCATCAATATTTATACACTGTACATGTTTTAGAGGTAGATCATTTAAGGACATACAATGATAAAAAATTTTTGAGTCACCTGATTCCCATTTTTCAGCTGAGATTGTATAAGGTCCATTCTGCCTTTTTGTTTCAGCTTTCACGCTGCAAACAAATGTCATTCTTACAGTCTTTTTGTGCTTTTTCTGTGTAGAGTGGCCCTCAAGCATAGTACTGGGGTGTGGCCTAGTGTTACTAAGTGTGAGAAGGTTGTGATGTACTCTATGGAGAAAACATGTTAAATATATACTAAACAGATATTTTTGGAACAGTTTTCCCCTCCTCCCACTCTACTTCCCTCCCTCCCTTCCTTTTTGTGGTATAGTGGATGGAAATCAAAGCTTTCATATGGTAGGCAAGAGCACTATAACTCATTTGCATGAGTTATAACTCCATGAATATACTGTTGATAAATATTAAGATGTTTTTAAACAGAAACATAACATAAATCAAGATTATGTATCATATTGAAGATGTAACCAGGTTGGCTGAAACCTAACCCTAAATCTCTAGTAGAAGCAAGGGTTCATTATTTGCTTATTCAATGTTTACAGCAATTTTATAGAACATAACTACTTTCAATGACAAGAATTGACTGAAAAAATATATTTTAAACCTTAGTACTTGGCTGAGACCTTCTTTTTCCATTCATTTAAACATCCATTCAATATATAAATACTGACTTTCTGCCAAGTAGTGTTAGACATAAAATAGTCAGGTGAGGTGTTACTTACCTATAATCCCAGCACTTCAGAGGCTGAGACGGGGATCATGAATGAGTTCCAGGACACCCTGAGCTACATGGTGAGATCCTGTCTCAAACAACAACCACAACAAGGTTCACAACAATAATAGGATGTAAAATATATAGGGAGATAAACTTAAGAAATAATAGTAACTAATTATAATTTTAAGTATATATAGTTGTACTTATAGTTACATAAAAATTTTTAAGATTGTTATATAAACTTTTGGTTAAATATTCTGTATAACTGCATTTCATAGTTTTTCTTGCTACAAATCCAAATGGGCTGGAGGTATAGTACCTCAGTGGTAGAGAGCTTGCCCTGGGTTCCATCCCTAACACTGTAAAACAATACAAAACAACAACCACAACAACAAACAACTCACACAAAAATAAAAAACAAAACCCAGAACACCCCATAGACCAGTGATGGTGAACCTATGGCACATGTGCTGTAGCGAGTAGTTTGTTATCATTGAAAGCTCTAAAAGGTTCACCATTACTGCCATACACAAACCGACAAAGCACTCCATTCCTAAACATTTTGGTGTAAATCTTTTAGTCTCTTTCTGTATGAAGATGAATGCACAAGAGTTTTTAAAAATAAAATTGAGATAGTTTTATTTTACTATATGTCATGAGTACTTCTTTATATCGTTAAATATTTTCCTGTGTTATCATTTTTAGTGAGTACAATATTTTGTTGAGTAAATTGTCACTAATCATTCCTGTAAATTTGAACATTTGGTTTATTTCTGGTTTTCAGCTACTATAAAATTCTTTCCATATCTATGATTTCTTAATATTTCTAAATATTTCTAAAAGTAGAATTTGAAACCATTTCTGTGGATAACATTAAAGCTCTGAATTCACCTTTTTGAAAAGCTTTTAATTGCAAACTAGTGTGTATGTTTTCATCTCTTTTGAGTTATATGGTAAAAGTACAGACTGGCTCCAATGTTAGACGAGTCTAATTAAAGAATGTAATTGTTGTTATTATAAGTATCCCAAAGTTAGATATGTATATCTGAAGTGTTAATACCATTCTTCATTTTTATTAGTAAATAAGGTTAATGGAAAGATTATAAGGTTTCTTTGGCTCCCCATGGGAAATTGAAAAGTTAAATTTAAAATTTTATAATTAAATGCTATAGAAAGAAAATTCATTTTTATTTTAGGCAGTCTTTTTTCATAGAAAAATGGAGTATTCAGAAGAATATCTCATGGTTTATGGATCTAAGTGGAACATATATAAAGCAATTCTTACTTGATTGTAGATTTTATAATTATTATAAATTTGATCAGTATTGCTCTGTTTTCTAAATTGCAAATAGCATATTTTTGCTTTTAAAGCCGTATCCCTTCTCTAATGTGTTTGAGTATTACAGCTCTTCCTAGATACCAGTAGCTACATTTGACATGGTATTATAATTTACCAGCCTTTTAAGAAGGAATAGAATGCATAGATAGAGCCTTTATTGTTTTATTTTTTCACTTGCATTTTATTTGGCTTTTTATTCCTATTGTTTTAAAGTATACAATGCTATAGTTCCAAATTATTTATGTACAGATAACTTAGTGGGTGGATTCTTGCCCAGAAATGTTTTTGGTCCATAATTTGTTCATCTGGAAAAGTTACAAGATTTAAATTTTTCTTTCTTTTCTTTCTTTCAATTACTCAGAAGTAATTGGAGTCTTATCAGTAGGTTACAGATCTTTTAACAGTAATCTTAGTTTATATTTTTAGTATATACCAAATCAGATTAAAACTACATGCTAAATATGTTTTTATTCTTACTTCTTTTGTTCCTCATTTAGAAAACACGGCTTGGGGTGCCCTTGTGAAGTCAATGCATGGATTGGTGTCAGTGTAGTTACTTGGGAGGGAGGTTGTTTGTACTTGAGCTAAAGTTTGCTTTACTTTGTTTTCTTAAATAGTTGTGTGGAGTTTGACTTGAATGTAAACAATATTGTTGGAATAAGAAACACATTCCTTCTCAGAACTTATGCATACCGTAAGTTTTTGGTTTATTTCTAGATAATTATCAGCTTCTGTTTTTCTTTCATTCTTCATTTCTTTTTAAAAATGTCTATAGTAGCAGCACCCCTTTTGTTCTGTTTAGGTTTTATTTATTTATTTGTGTTTTATTTGTATTGTACGTTACTACCCTGAGTCATACACTGCTGGAGTTACAGGTAAATCAAATGCATTTTAATAAATAATAGTTTTTAAAAGATGGCTAAGGTAAGTTTAGAAGTAAGTGACACATTTATGGTGAAGACAGAGTTTAGGGCACAGGAGGCATTTTTAATGGGAATGGGAGTTGGGAAATTATCTAAATTTTCAAAGAAATTGTACTCTCCTTTCACCATTTTTAAGTTTTAATTTTACTTGCAGTTGAAAATCGAGTTCGGCCATTAGTGCTGGTGATTAAGAAGTGGGCAAATCATCATGAGATAAATGATGCCAGTCGTGGTACTTTAAGCAGCTATAGCCTTGTATTGATGGTTTTGCACTATTTACAAAGTAAGTGTTATGGGAGTTTTCCTACTTTTCTAAAACTGAAATGTAGTTAAACTTCATTATGGTGTCTTTCCTGTTAACCTTGCCTTCAGATAGCTTTTAAAAAATTCTTTCTAATATCTACAAAATTGTATTTGCTGTTTTGTTGCTTTAATGTTTAAGAAATGTTATTTGCTGGAAAATATTATGAAAACATTTCACTGTGTTTGTATTTCATGACAGTTTTTCTATATTCACTTTTTTATTCAAAGGACTAACTACTGTAACGTGGACCCATTATCTTGAGGCAGATGAATGTTTACAAGGCATATAAAAATAAGCTCAAGTGCCAATCATCTGTTCTTAATTTTTCATTTGAGACAAATTAAATGGTTTTCTTGCTGGTCAAAGAAGCTTTTAATCTCCATGAACTGCACTCCCCAACTACGTTTTATCTTCACAAAACTTTTTTCAAATTGGACCCCAGATTTTTAACTCAGTCCAGTTAACTATTGTTTATAAGGCCATTCTGATAAAATCTGTGCTTTGCCCTATTCATAGTGGCAGACTAATAGATAAACACTTGTAATTTGTGCCATTCATAAGATAAGTCTGAGAATTCTTACAGTTTTGAAAATTCCTAGAAATATATGACAGACTAAGCAGATCTGATTGGGACCTTTATTTTCATATTTAATGATCTTTGGTATAATAAATACAACCCAATAAGAAAGAAGCTACTTTACGCATTTTACTCAGCTGAACTCTTAAGATGTGTTAAAGATAAAAACAAAAGATTTATGGTTATTATACTAGGACTCTGAGATATTTAATGACTAACTTATCAAATGGATGAATACCTGGTGACATGGAAATTGTGTGGAAAATTTGATGCTGACTTGGTAAAAGACAGTTTGCAAGGAAGTCTAGGGCCTGATCTGTCTTGAGTTGATATTTCCACAGTTGGGAATATTGTTTTCTGAAGATTATGCTAACAGGACAAAGTGTTTTAGCCTACATAGTACTCATTTTTTCATTTGTGAATGTTTGCTGAGTGCCCACTAAATAAATGCTAGGTGTATTGCTTTAGCATCTGGGAATATAACAGTGACCAAAATAGAAAAACAGTGATATCCTTTTTTTTTTAAAGTTAATTTTATTGGTACATTTTTGACATACATAATGATAACATTCATCATATGGAATTTGTACTTGTACACCATATATCTTGATTCTTCGTTTTTTCCCCTTTACCATCCCTCCCTTCAATCCCTCTTTCCCTCCTTATTTACAAAAGATTTGTTTCCATTTTGTCCTTCTAGTCTCTTTTTATCTTTTCCCTTTCCCCTCCCTCCTCCGTAGTTCCCCTTCCCATTTGAACATTTTCTTACTATTTCACAGTATCTGTTACACATTTTGGTCCTTATTTCAGTTTCTTACACCAGAGAAACCGTGCGATTTTGAACATGTGTGTTTGATTTATTTCACTTAAGAGTATGATTTCAAGATGCATCCATTTATCTAGAAATGTCTCAATTATGACAGAGTAGTACTCTATTCTATAAACAAAACCACATCTTTATCCATTTATTGGTTGATGGGCATTTGGGCTGTTTCCAAGATTTAGGTATTATAAACTGCTGCTATAAACATGAGAGTGCATATATTGTTGTGGTATAATGCTTTTAATTTTTTTTGGAAGATACCAATAGTGTCAATAGCTGGGTCAAATGGAACTTCCAGTTTTAGTTTTTTGAGAAATCTCCACACTGATTTCTACAGTGGTTGCATCTGTCTACACTCCCACCAACAGTAGAAAAGGGTCCTTTTTCCTCACAGCCCCACCAGTATTTGTTATTGATTGATTATCTTGGTAATAGTCATTCTTTCTGGAATGTGATGGAATCTTAGTGTTGTTTTAATTTGCCTCTCTCAAATGATAGTGATGTTGAACATTTTTTTTTCTTTTTCTTTTTTTTTTTTGCTGTTTCTGATTCTTCATCTGAGGAGTGTCTGTTCATTTCAGATGCCCATTTTTGGACTGGGTCTTTAAATTTGAGGGCCACATATTCTAGATATTAGTCCTTTGAGGAACAGCTGGCAACATTTTTTTCTTATTCTGTGGGTTGTCTTTCACTCTGTTCGTGGTTTCTTTTGCTGTACGAAAGCATTTTAATAAGATGAGATCCCGGTTCTTTGTGATTTTTTGTGATATTTCCTTTGTGATTGGGGTTTTGTTCATAAAGTCTTTGCCTACACCTGTGTCTTCAAGAGTTCTACCTGTTCTGCCTTCCAGCAGGTTTAGTGTTTCTGTTTTAATATTTAGATCTTTGATCCATTTCAATTTTAGTTTAGTGCATGATGAGAGATGTGGGTATAGGTTTAATCTTAAGCATGTGGAAAGCCAGTTTTTTCAGCACCATTTATTAAAGAGGCTGTCTTTCTTCCAGTGAAGGTGTTTGGCCCCTTTGTCACAGATAAGGTGGCTGAGTATATTTGGAGTTGTTTGTGCATCTTCTAGTCTGTTCCATTGATCCTTGGGTCTCTGTGGGGTTTTTTTGCCAGTACCATGCTGTTTTTATCACTGTAGCTTTGTAATCTAATTTCAAGTCAGATTTTGATGCCCCCAGCCTTCCTTTGTTGCCTAGAATCACTTTTGCTATTCTAGGTGTCTTGGTTCCAAATGAATTTTAGGATTGTTCTCTCTAGTTCTGTGAGATATGCTAGTGGTATTTTGATTGGGATTAAATCTCTATCATAATTTTGGGGGTGTGACCATTTTTATTATATTGGTTCTTCCTACCCAAGAACAGGGGATTTTTTTGTTTGTTTGTTTGTTACTGGGGATTGAATTCGGGACCTTGAGCTTGCAAGGCAGGCGGAGGCACCAGTGAGCTAAATTCCTGGCCCTGTACTGTAGTTTTTAATGTAAAAGTCTTTTACTTCCTTCCTTAGATTGATTTCTAAGTATTTCATTTTTTTGAGATGCTATTGTAAAAGGTGTAGTTTCTCTATAATTTCTCTCTCAGTGAGTTTATTATTCATGTACAGGAAGGCTATTGATTTTTGTGTGTTGACTTTGTTTCCAGCTAGGCTACTGAATTTGGTTATTAAATCTAATGTTTTGGTGGCATTTTTGGGGTCTTCTAGGTAGAGTATTCTATCATCTGCAAATAATAATTTAACTTCTTCCTTTCCTATCCTTATTCCTTTTATTTCTTTCTCTTATATGATTGCTCTGGCTAATATTTCCAGAACTATATTGAATAAGAGTGGTGATAGTGCACATCCTTGTCTTGTTCCTGATTAAACATTGGTAATCTATGGAGCTTGAGTTCTGAACATGTAACATTTGAAACATTTTAACAATTGCTACCTACCAAAAAATGAATTATTGGTAAATATTAGAAGTTGTGAGTTACTAATAAAATGTGACCTGCTGTATGAGTTGAGATGCTGGTAGTTTATTTCAGAATAATATTACTATAAACAGCTAAGTCAGGTAGAAATTAATATAAAGCCAGAGTGAGACTGGGCTCTCAAAGAAGCCAGTAGAAAAAAGAAAGACATCAAAATTGCAGCTGGAGGCGCATCTGAAAAAGACCAGGTCTCAAGATAAAGATGGAATGGCCAGACCTACATGCTTCCTTAAGGGATAAACAGTAACTTGAAATTACACTGTAATTAGCATCACCTGGTCCAGGAAGTCCAGCTAAGCATCAGTTCCCCAGGTGGGTGACCAGACATTCCCTTCCCCAAGTGCCTTTGTTCTTTTTGTGTACTCTTGCTATGTGTCCTGCTTCCCTATTGGGTCAATATTAGCTAAGCAGCTATACTTGTAATCCTATACGTTGATTATAGTTTGACCCACATTTTATCCATATTATGAGTTTGCTGTATAAATTACCTCTAACAATGGACCTCAGAGACAGCCTACCTTCAAAACCTCAGGAGCCGTCTCTCAATAAACCTTCCCTACTCTTAACTCCATTGTCCTTTAAAGTTCATTCTTGGATTTCATAGAACATGAACTTGGCACATCTAACATCCAACAGGTTAGGAGTTACATTTCTCCTATATCAGTATCATATGCTCTATAACAAATTATGACAATGTAGTGATGTTTGAAAAAAACCTATTTAAAAGCATCTTTTTATTGTATTGTTTGGTGCCTTATATATTTAGATTCTGACACAGATAATAGTTAATATCAGCAACTTTGTCAAAGACAAGAAAACTCAAGGCTGAGGAAGTTGGAATGATTTGGTGCCTTTACAATCATACTTCTGCATTAAGGGTTTTGGGAAAAGGAGACGACATAATGTTTCTTAATATGTGGATCAGCAGTCAGAATTGGGAAGCATAGTTTTGTGAGGTCCTGCGATATTATGGTTCTTTTTTGGTAGGGAATGGGGAGATGGCAGCCAAATTGGGTATGTCTTTGTAGAGTCATTTACTAATAGTAGGATCCAAAAGATTATCATACCGGTGCCTTAAAAAAGAGTAGTTCAGGGACAAGATGGGTTGTCAGAAAGTATCTTTGAACGTCTGCCCTAGCATAAGAAATTATTTGTAGTGAATGACTGAGCAAAATTATTTCTCCATTATTCCATCTCAGCATTTTATTGGGCAGGGGATTTAAACTCAGTGGTTCTCCCTCCAGCCTTGCAAGTGTGAGGTTACAAGTTCAATCCCTGGTACCAAAAAAAAGGGCAAATTTAGCATTTTAATTGGTGGAAGCATTAGTAAGATTCCTGGTCACATACTTAATTTTTCATTTTGTTTCAGAATTATTTATTTAAAATAATAATTAAAACTTTACCTTAAAATTAAATTATTTTACATTTAAAAATTCAGTTTGAATAAATTGTGCATATACATAGAATATCTTGAAAATACACTAAAGTGAAAAGAAAAAAGACAGTAAGTTATCCATATTTTCACACCCAAACTTTTTTATTGTTAATATTTATTTTATTTTTTCCAACTTTTGTTTCCTTTGCCAGGGTTTCAAAACATATCTAGTCAAAAATTAAATGCCAAGTTCAGTTCTGTTAATTCCAGATTTTGGACAAATGAATTACTATGTATTTGGTTGTATTTGTTTTTGTTTTTTCCCGCTTTGCAAAAGCTTAGTTTTCTTCTGCACAAGTGCAAGGACCAGAGTTCGATATCCGGTACCAAAAAAAAAAAAAAAAGCTTCATTTTCTTAAATGAATAGTTTTCTTATATTTGCTTTACCTGTGCATTATGGCATTATTCCCAGACTTTACTTCAAAGAATAGCAGAACCAGCCTTTCTCATTTTTGTCTTGTTAATTATCAGAACCAAAAAACTACTAACATGACTTATAAAAAATGCTTCATATTAACACCAGAAAGGTAAGATGGTTATAATCTCATAATAATGGAGAGACCATCTCCAAAAGTATTATTTGCTACCCCCCATCACAGTTCAGGAAGCTTTCTTCATTGATGGATAATTCTGTGACCTGTGTTTCCTATTTATCTCAAAGCTCAAAGTATTTCATGTTAATATTCTTAATTTTCACTGGATATCAACCTTTTATTTCCTTGCTCATTAAAGGATATGGTATGTTCTCAGCATGAATTCGCCATTTTAGATTCTTAACCCTAAACCCTTTGTTCCTATTTAATCACCTTAGTTGCGAAGTATAAAACATTAAATTGGCAGTTGAAAAAAAATGACAATATGGAATTCACACCTTTATGGTGAGTGTATCAATTTGGTGCAGCCCTTCTGGAAAGAAGTGTTGTAGTATTTATCTTCATATTTTTTGACTTGATTCCATTTCTAGGAATTTATATCAAGGTAATAATCAGGGATGCATATATGGATTTATGTATAAGGTTAATTTTTGTAACATTTGTTGAAATTCAGTTTTTAAGACAAGGGGAGTGGTTAAATTAATTATGATATGTTGTAGGTTATGAAAATGATGTGGTAAAGTCACGCTAAGAAATTTAATGATACAAGAAAGTACTACATTTTCTTATACAACATTATACCAGTTCTATCTTAAAAGTAGGAACTATTCTGGGTCAGGGATTTAGCTGAGTGGCGCCATGCTTGCCTCACAAGTGCAGGGTCCTGAATTCAATCCCTGGTACCAAAAAAAAAAAAAAAAAAGTAGGAACTATTTGTGTTTGTTTATCTGAACTTGTGTGTACTGTACTTTATCAGGGTTGTTTATGGACAGTTGGATTTGTTTTCTTAGAACAGTGGAAATCAAATGATTTTTGAATTATTTAAAAGACTTAAATTAGTTTAAATGGGCTTAAGTTTTATGAATTTATCATCAAAAAGGTTTGATAATCTTTGTTTTCATTGTTAAAAATTTCAAGCCCATCATAATATATGTATTGTTAAATTGGTGATCAGTTTGGATATACACTGGTTTGATTGCCCCTGTAAAAGTATTTGAAACATGATGCTGGTGTTGTCCCATTTTATTGTTCAGTTTGAAACATACTATTTTTTTTTTATTGATGTCTGTCATCTTGTATATTGCAGTTCACTTATTAGGAATTGAATAGATTAGGATTTATAAAATTTTTATAGTATAAAGAATAATATACCACCATCTACTGTCTGTTCACATTTTAATTTTAATAGTAGTTTAAAAGTTAGATTAGACTATCTCTCTCTGTCCTTCATATTCTTGCCTGTAGCATGAGTCCTTGATAACATGACATTTAAGTTTCTTTTAACTTCTTAAATATTTTAATATCTTTTCTGTCATGAATAAAGAAACATACCCTTTATATGTTAGAAAGATTGAAAAGACTAAACATTTCCTAGAATATATTTTAATAGTAGACTACATATGTTTGAAAAGATGACTAATCAAAGCTTGAAGGGAAAAATCTATTAAGATATTTTAATCACAATCTATGATTGAGGTAATGGTATAGGTAAGATTATTAATTGGTTAGAAATAATAATGATAAACTGGGTGTGGTGTTATGCATTTGTAATCAGTACTTGGGAGGCTGAGGCAGGAGGATTACTGTAGGAGTTTGAGGCCAACTTGGGCTACATAGCAAGACCCTCTCTCAAAGAAAAAAAAAAAGGATTTGTGGAATGTTTACTATGTTCCCAGTATAGAACTGTCGAAGCCACTTTTAAATTATTCTTGCATTGTCATAATTTTCTTAATTAGTGGTTACCTAGTGTTATTAAGATCTGTGGTTTTAATAGCTGAATTTTTTTATTTTTATTTTTGGTACGGGGGATCGAACTTGGGACCTGCTTGCAGGGCAGGTGGCAGAACCACTGAGCTAAATCCTCCGCCCTAATAGCTGAATGTTTGATAAATTCTGAAAACTTTTTTGTGAGATCCTGACCACTACACCTTTATCTGAACTGCAGGCAAAGTATAATCTTACATATTAGCTATAATGAAGATGTTACCTCTTCATCATATGTTGGAATAATGAGCTTTTGCTTTTGTCTTAGTTTGCTCTTAAAACAGAAATTTAAAAGATTGAATCTGTAGTATAAAAATTTGAAGTCAAAAAAGATGTTATAGTTAGATTTTTTTTTTTTTCCAGCATTAATGTTGCTTCAGAGTAAGACAAACATTTAAAAAAAAACCCTTTGAGGGCTGGGGATTTAGCTCGGTGGTTCTGGCAGCTGCTGCTCAAGCACAAGGTCCCAAGTTCAATCCCCGGTACCAAAAAAAAAAACCCTTTGAGGCCACTCTCTGATTAATGTTAATAAATAACTGCTGTAGTATACTCACTGCTTTTCTAATGACGAGTGTTAATTTTTTAAGATTGAAAACGAGGAAATTCCTGAATGATACCCTTGTCTCCAAAAGCTTCTAAATTGCTTACTTTTTTTTTTTTGGTACCAGGGATCGAGCTCAAATCCTTGCTCTTGTGAGGCAGGGGGCCGAACCATTGAGCTAAATCCCCGGCCCTAAATTGTTTACTTTTAAAGGCTCTTTTAAAAAAATTTTTTTTTTGGTACTGGGTATTGAATTTGGGACCTTGCACTTGTGAGGCAGGCGCCAGAACCACTGAGCTAAATCCCCGGCCCTAAAGGCTCTTTTTTTCCATAAAAGATCCTAAACCAGTGGTTGGTACTTGTTCTAGATGTAGTCCTAGAATGAGAGTTTTCATTCAAATTCTCTGTATTTCTTTCTTTATCCTTTGTTGTTTTGTTTTTGGTACCAGGGATCAAACTTGGGTCCTTGCGCTTGCACAGCAGGCAGCGAAATCACTGAACTAAATCCCTGGCCCTTATCCTTTGTTTTATTATAGTTCAAATTTATGTGATATTCAATAGGAAAGGAATACAGACTTTTAAGTAAACTAATTTCTAGTAAGTTTCCAATTTGACATGTCTTATAACAAAAACTGTTAGACAAAAGTGTTGTACAAATACAGAAACGTTTAGAGTTAAAGGGACTGGGGCTTGATTTTCACTCGGAGGGTCGTTAGAACTTTGAGGATTTAAATGCTTCTGGGGAAGAAAAAATATGCAGACTGACTGTCTGTCTGTCTATCTATCTATCTAATCTTATTTCCTAAGAGTGATTTTGGTAAGTAATGTGTGAATTTTTGTTTTCTTCAATATCCTTAGTCATGTGCTACATACATATATTCATATTATCACAGAATTTTATTTGATTCCAGTTTTCAGTTTGGGAATGCAGCAATTATATAGGAGGGAAATTTATATCATCCTACTCTGTACTCTGGTAGAAATTTATAATTATAGTTGGAAGCCATGACACTTGGTCTAGTGGTTGATAACATGTAACATTAATGTATTCAGTAGGTCATTTTATTTTCTTTTCATACTGGAGAGGGGATTGAACTTAGGACCTTGCGCTTGCAAGGCAGGCATGGTGCCACTGAGCTAAATCCTGGCCCCATAGGTCATTTTTGAAAGGTTTTGGTTAACAGATACTCTTTGTTACTGAGTATAATTATTTTAGTATATTTAAATATATATTTAATACATTTTAAATAATTATATTTCTACTTCTTAAAGTTTATCACATGCTATTATATTTGTTTTCTATTTTAAAGAAATCTTGAAAATATATAATGTGTGTTTTGCCATACTCAAGACATTGTATTGTTTACATTAGAATGATGTGAAGTTACTGTTAATGCATTTAATGAAATTGAATTTGGCTAAAATTAATGATGAGGAATTTTTTAAAAAGAGTGGTAAATGAGGATAATGATTCTTTGTATGAAATTTGTTTTATAGCAAGAGTGGTACGGACCTCCTGATGTATATTTCTAACCTTTGCCAAGATACTCTTTTAAAAATATATTATGAAGATGTGTTTTTCAGTTCGATACTTTTTCAATAGATCAGTTTTCTGGAACGATCTCATTTTTGGTATTGTTAGTGGAAATTAAATAATGAAGGGATAATTATGATAGAATCATTCTCTCCTGGTATAATATCATTGAGCAACATTTTTGTAGGCTACATCCATTTTAACAATGTCTCTTTAGTGTCTGTAGAATACTCTTTGTCTTATTTTGTGTGCGTGTGTCTGATGTAGGATCAAATGACTTATATCCCTTTATTGGTATCCTGTTACTCTAAATCCTCAGAAGTAACATTGATTTACAGAGGAATATACATAGTTTATTAACAAAACCTTAAATTATCAACTTAGATGTATTTTAAATTTACATTTTCAGGAAATAATTTCATTAAATATATAAAAACTGTTGAATTTTAATGTAAACCCTTGTAGTCTTATACCTGGGGTGTAGTTGAGAGATTATTGTACTGTAACATGAATCATGTGAATCACGGAAGCTTTAAACTTTTTCTTTTTATAGCCCTACCTGAACCCATCCTTCCATCCCTCCAAAAAATTTACCCAGTAAGTGTTTCTTATAAATTATTATAATACATATTGTGTCAAGTGTATGTAGAATTATTAAATGCAGTAGTAATGTGGACATAAAAGTAATAAGGCTAAGTTCCATACATGATAACATTTCTGTAGAACTTATACATTAGCCACTAAGAACATAAATGTTTCGGATACTTTTGGAAAACTCTGGTACCTTACTTGGTGATTAGCAAGCAATCCAGTCAGTTATGCAAACGGTAGGATTTTTTGCATGGTACTCATTAGTTAGTTGCTCAAGGCCCATTTGTCCTTATTCCATTTTCCTTAATATGGTTTTAAAATTAGTTTTATAACCTTTCTTTTGTTACTCATATTTTCAGCCTACTATATTTTTACTTTGAAAAGCAGGAGAAAAATGAACAAGTTAAATAATTGAATATTCTTTATCTTTCATTTGATCTTGCCTAATAATACATCAAAAGGGGTAACATTAGTAGACTATTCTGGTCTGTACACTATTAATCCTAAGATTAATTGGAAACATTAAAAAAATTAAGTGTACCTATTAGAAAATAATTAGTATCCATTTGCTTTGAATTTAGAGAAACCTAGGTTATGTAATGTGCATATTCATAATCTACATATATCCTTGTTTTTTTTCTAGTTGTCTTCCTCCAGTATTCTGTTTCCTTATTTTTTGAAATCTAACCATCTCTATTTTCCTCCATTGTCATTCTTGTTCCTGATTGTCTTTGGAAATAATATTTATTTCCAAATAAATGTTTGACCAACCTTCTGAAATCACATATGTTTTACCTATTTTGTACATATTTTACATGTGAACATGTATGTGTTTGTACCGAGTGTATACATTTCATACATACAAGAAGAGCCGTTTTCTAAACTTAGTAAATGGTCCTGTTATAAAGGAGACTATACCATTCTGCTTGTATGATCAATTTTGTAGGATCTTATTTAATGTATCCCACAAAATAAAATCAGTATACCTAACATGCAACATTAGTTAAATGTAATCCCTGGTAATTGAGAAGAACTGATGTTGGGCTTCAGTTATTATAATGTGCACTGACAGTGCAATAACTATAAGGTTCACTGTAACAGTCTTACTTTAGTGGGGCTCTCCCAGTTTCTGATGGGTCATCTATCAGAAGAGACTGGAATCTGGCTGTCTTCCTCCTTTTACAAACTAATTTCTGCTATTATGAAAAACCATTAGAATGAGCTTCCATATACTTTGGGATTGGTCTTAAAAATTATGGAAAAGGAAAGCATCAAGTACAGAAATAAAAGTAAGTTAACTTTTTCGCTTTACAGTATTGAATTTTTTTTCTCTCTCTGTGTTTATTCTTATTAGTGCATATTAAAAGGTGAGAGAGAGTAGTTGTTTACTATTTCATTTTCCAGCTTTATTTTTCTTTAAGACCCAGATTTCAATGTAAAAAGAGCTACTTTTCAGCATGCAAAAATCTAATAGTTAAAACTTACACTTAACCTAATAAAAGGTTTTATTGAAAAATGGAACTGCAAAAATCTTACTTGAAAAACCCTATGCTATGTGAAATCCTTTTTACCAATATATGATTCTAGGGAAGTTCCAGTTTAACGAGCTGTGCTTGGGAGCATAGGTAATACTTCGTGACAAGATGCCCACCCTGGATCTTATTAATATATTCTGAATTGACTTCTGAATTCTATTTTTCTCATTATCTAACTTTCCTTTTATGACAGAGTCCTGACTTCTGTTCTTATCCACTATTGCTAGTCCTAAACTGTCATGTCTATTTTGTTAATAACCCTATTATGTGGTGGGGAAGTAAATTCAGTGCTAGCCTGGCCTCAAAGCCTTGAAAAATACTAATGTCAAGACCTGCCAGATTAGGAATGTCCTAATTTGCATTCAGGTGTGGTCACATTGCCATCTTAAATGTTTAAATCCAGTTATTTGTATTACAAAATTGATGCTTATATGAGTAAGGACTTGCCACTCCCTTTAGTACAAGGTTTCTTTGTTTTGCATGAAATCTATAAGCTGATAAGCAGAGCAGTTTTTTAGTGGTCTGTCTAACGGAACAAGCAAATCAGCCTGTTTATTATTAGTAATAACCATCATTTATTTAATATCCAAAATTTCATACACAATTTCTTTAATTCTGAACACATGAACTTATAAGGTATTGTCTGTTTCAAATGTGAAGAGACTAACATTATATAAAATTATGATTGATTCAAATGCTATAATCACAAATAATAGATAAAAAAGTGGTATTTTTTTCATTATACTACATTTCTTAGGGAAGGCTCTTCCCTAATAACTTTTCACCTAATTTCTCTTCCTTATCAAATTTTATTTGTATATACCTGATCATTCCTGTTTGGATGCTTTTCTTTAAGAAAAGCAGATAGGGCAAAATTTAAGCTTACATATGTAAGCTTGAGAATGATTTAGAACTTAACCAAAATTTTTTTTTGTTCTTTACAAAGGGAAAATTTTGGCTGAGCCTGGTGGCACATATCTACTGTAAGCACAGCACTCTGGGAGGTTGAGGCAACTTAGTAGGACCCTATCACAAAGTAAAAAAATTAAGGGATGGGAATGCAGCTCAGTGCAAAGGCCCTGGGTTCAGTCCCCAATATTGAAACACACATACATAGGAAAAGAAAATGTTCATGTTTCATATGTTCATATTGTTCCTTCTTGTCTGTCTGTCTGTCTGTCTATCTTTCTATCTGGGATCTAACTCAGGACCTTTCTCAGGCCAGGCAAGCACTGTACCACTGACCTGCACCCCAGCCCTGGATGTAATATTTAAAGTACTTATTCAAGATATTGATACATTTCATTTTGCTTATGATATTGAGTGTGAAAGGGAGGGGTGAAAACATCATTATCTCTAAAAGTTGTGTTGTGTAGAATTATTGAGCATTCCTACTTCCCATTGACTTAAAAAAGCAATATAAATGATGGAGCCAGTCTTACTCTTGAAAGTGCTTAATTGTCCAAATTTCAAACTTTGAAGGTTAAAGTAAGAAACCATGTCACAACCTCAGAAAAAGGATAGAATCTGGCAGAAAATATTTTTGCCATTTTTGGTAGGTAGTTGTGTGGATAAAAATTAAAGACTTCAGGTGTTTTCAGGAGGTTGCTTTTAAATATGTGTTAGCTTGGCCTTGGTTTAAGAGAGATGGAAGATTATATATCATTAAAAATGTCAACATTTTAAATACTATTTGGAAAATAGTTTTAGGAATTAGTAGGTCATTATACATTTGATGATTTTGAATCTGAAGATAAGATCCCAGAAATGTAATAAATCTTTATTTTATTTAAAAATAAAACAGTAAATATCAGTAATCTAAAAAATCTAATTCATGAAAAAATAGATATCATTTGAATTGCTTTTCCACTCTTAGACTCTAATGTTAAGGCTACTTTTTCCCCCTTCAATTTTGTCTTGCTCTTTGAATGCTTTCTAATGTATTAACTCGTTTGGCACATCTTTATCCTACCTGAAGTATTGTATATTTTTCTTACACAGGTAACTGCAAGAGGGAGCTCTCTTTTAAAGTTTTTATTGACATCTTTCTTAAAGCAGAGAATCTTTCTGTAATGTGGATGATTGCAAAAACTGAGAATTTAAGGATAGTATTCCCATTTCCTTGTAGCTCTGTTTCTTTTTACATTTGACCTTCCCCTTCAGTTTGACCTCAGTAAACATGACATGACTCTTGTTTATGATCATGAAAAGAGAAGACTGATCAAATTGTTGGTCCAAGATTATGCAACATTTTAAGAGAGGAGATCTGGACCGGGGATTTAGCTCAGTGGTTCCGCTGCCTGCCTCGCCAAGTGCAAGGTCCCGAGTTCGATCCCTGATACCAAAAAAAAAAAAAAAGAGAAGAGCTCTTACAACTCTTCAATTTTAATCTTACTGCTGATATATATATATATATATATTTTTTTTTTTTTTTTGGTGCCGGGGATTGAACTCGGGTCCTTGCACTTGCACAGCAGGTGGTGAAACCACTGAGCTAAATTCCCAGCCGCTAATATTTTCTTTAAATTATTCAACAAAAAGCCTTCAGATCAGGAGTTATTAAATAGGAACCCACTGTTTGACTTTCAAAATTTTTAATTGACATTTAAGGATTGTGCCTACTGCCTTTCTTATCATTTGATCTACATTATACCTTTGATTTAGTTCTCCAGAAAATATTTAAATTTTATAGTTTTAAATAATGTTACCCTAAGTCCAGCTTTGTACCTAACAAGTAAGAGACAAAAGGCTGTAAGGCAGTGTTCTTTCTTTTGCCTTTACTCTTTTTTTTTTTTTGGTACCGGGGATCGAACTCCGGTTCTTGCGTTTCCGCAGCAGGCAACGAAACCATTGAGCTAAATCCCTGGCCCTGCCTTTACTCTTGATTGTAAATTGAGATAGTTTTCCTAGCTCCCATCTTAATTTCTACTTGAGTGTTATGATAGCTATTAGAAACATAAGAATAAGTCCCTAGGTTCAGGAATGCAAGCTTTATCAATTGTGTTTGGAGGGTCCGGGGATTTAGCTCAGTGGTTCTGGTGCCTGCCTCGAAAGCGCAAGGACCCGAGTTTGATCCCTGGTACCATAAAAAAAAAAACTTTGAACAATTGTGGTTGGAATAGAAATTTTCTTCTAAAAAAGGGAATCACTTCTGATAGGTGAACATTATTTGTAGAATTATAGGCAATATAACTAGGGAGTGAATATTTTTATTGTTTTGCTCTTGTTTTTATTGATACTTTTTGAGAACTAGCATTCAGTAATTCACTACCTTCTATCTGTGTGCTACATTTAGTTATTTAGGATGCTTTTACATTTTATTTAACTTGATATTATTTAGATGTTATCCATTGAAATAACACCTATAAGTCCATGGTTTTTGTGTTACATAGGTGTTTTGTGTTAAGGTTTTTGTATGACAACCTTACCTCTAGTTGTCATTCTGTTACTTTAACCATTTGCTTTTGAAAAAACCAGTTTCTATTCTGATGGCAGTGGTGAAATACAGAAAACCATTTTTGATGTCACTGTACAAATTACCTTGTTTTCTGCCAGATGCAGTGGCTCATGTTTGTAATCTCAGCTACTCAGGAAACTGAGGCAGGAGGAGCACAAGTACAAGCCCAGACTGGGCAACCTGGTTTTTGAGGCCCTACCACAAAAAACAAAACAGGACTGGGAATGTAGACCAATCCCAATGGTAGAGTGCTTTTCTAGTGTGTTTTCAGTTCCAGAAAAATGAAGGAATGAAAGAAATTAGAAAAGAAGGAAAAAAGGATTATCTTTGAACTTACGAGTATATATTAGTTAAAAATCTCAATATTCACTTAGTATTTTCAGATCTAGTACTTGCTGGTAATACAGGGAAGATCAGATATGAAAATTTATAGTATACCACAGGCCAAAAAGAAGTACCTATTAGTATTTTTTCTAATGAATGTCTTCTTTGGGCCTGGATTGGAAGCAGTTAATACCTTCCCTTATTACTATTGAGGTAAAAGTTTGGTAAATATTACTTGTTTGTAAGTGTGCTATCTTTCTTCTTTTCCCTGCTTTTATTTTTTTCAGGTTCATTTTAAACATCTATCTTCTTTTCCTTCTGAAATACAAAATACAAAAACCTAATAAAACAATTAAAAAAACCCTTAAAATCAGTGTAAGTATGTTTCACATAATGGAAGCTCCTTTTGTGGCCTTTGAAAGAAAATTAAGTGGTGCGTAGACAAAGCTGTTAACTGTGCTTGATTCAGCCTTCATACATAAAGTACATCTGCTGCTTGTAGGAACAGTTAAGGAGATACATGTATGAAAATACTCCTGTGTTACTGGGTGGAGTCATGGTGTATGTAATATTTTATGTATAAGCTAGAAATCTTTTGTTACCATGAAGATTTTAACTAAGTGATATATTCAAGCCAAGGATTAGAGTATCTTCGTTTTTTCAGGTACCTTTGGGCTTATTCAAATTATTGCTAAAATCTTTAGTGGAAGAAAATCTTCAAGTTTCCAAATTGTCAATACAAAGAAAATTTCTTCTTTCTTCAAAGAATCTAGATCAGGATTTATAAAGTTTTTTAGTGTGTATTTGAAATGGCTTCACATTTTTCCTTTTTGTTTTTAAACAGGAATCTTTTAGTTCTGCTATACAGTTGCACCTTGTACATCAGACTCCATGTAATATTCCTCCTTACCTCTCAAAGAATGAATCAAGTCTTGGGGACCTCTTACTGGGCTTTCTTAAATATTATGCTACAGAATTTGAGTAAGTAAAACCTTACAGTTTTAGTTTTACTTGATTCATTGTGATCCCGTTTTATGTTTAGCTGCCTCATTTTATAGTAGGGCATATATGTCCTCTTTTTCAGTCTTGTGTAGTTTGGAACATCTATTTTCCAGGAACTTAAAATTTATAGTAAAAAATACAGCTAATGATAAACTTGGAAAAGTTGAATTTATGCTTGATGTCTGAATAAGGGGTTGTATTAGTATGATATGCAAATCAAAGGCTGTATCTTTTCCTTTTTTGTTTTGAGAGCAATGTGTAAACAAACAGTGTACAATCAGGATGGAGAGAACTAAAAGTTTTTTGGGAGTTCTAAATTCAGATAGAGTGTGACTAGGAATTGTTTGCAGATCTTACCAGTCTGGAAAAGTTGGAGGAAGAAGAGAAAGGAGTTAGAATTTTACATTCTTAGAGGAGGATACAGTGACCTTAGCATACTGTTTTAAAGGGATTTGAAGAGGGCAATACTAATAAGTTGTTAATAATTGTGGCAAAATACTTCTAAGCAGAATATGTGCATTATCTAAGTTTACATGATAACTGTGAGGTCGTATTATATCACGCCCTCATACTTTATCAGTGAGGCATAGAGAAAGAACAGGTTGAGAGAGAATAATTTACCCAAAGGTGTCTTTGCTAGTATGGGTCATTTTTCAGGTAGTTTGCCTAAACCTACGGCAACCTACATGGTGAACTTACAGTGCATGTGCCTCAGTGGGCTGTTGGTTATCATTCAAAGCTCTAAAAGGTTTGTCATCACTGGTCTAAGATTTTACACCTAACTATGACACTTACAGCAGTGTTGGTATTGTCTTTTCTGCAGTGATGCTTGTAGCTCTATAAAGAAACTACTCGAAAGATGATTTACAGTGTAGCACATAAAAGAAGAAACATTATTCAGATTCTTCAAAGTTCAGTTTCTACCAGACTGCTTATGCCTGTTTTATTTGCCTTTCTGCCCCTAGTATCTTGCCCAGTGCCAGATAGTGGGTTCCTGGTAAGTACTTACTATAATTACGAAGTAGAAGTTGAGGTTGTAGCCTAGACTCAAAGATCCTTAAAGTAATTTAAAAGTTACTGAGCAGGGAAAGTACTGGAGGAAAGTAGTTCAGTAAGAATGAAGTTAAAATGATCCAGATTAAAAAGTTTTCAGGATCTGAATGTAAGTCCCAAGCGACTGTGATGATAAAAACAAGAGCCTTCATCTATGTGAAAAAGAAGAAAAATTGTAAAATTACATGTGACATAAGGAGATTGTGAAGAGTTTAATGGGTGTTCTAAAATTACTTTTTAAGATGTTGCAACACTAATACTTTTTTAGGACCTGTTTACCTAGTTCCCTGTATATTTAAATGATGGCTATGTATTTTGTTTAATACTTAAAAATACCTCTGCCAAGTTTAGGAAATTGGTGTGTGTGAAACTTAACCACAGCAATACAGCTATATAGTAGGAGAACTGGGATTCAAGTGCAGGTCTGTCTCTGAAACTGCAACATTGTTAGACTGTATTGACCTCACCTATGGGGTCATATAAGTTAGGCACTGGGAGGCATTCAAGGGAAAAGGATTCACAAAAGAAAGATGAATTTCTCCCATATATAAAGTTATGTGATACACATACTCTGAAAATCAGCTGTTTGTTGGACTGAAACAAGATGGTGGTGTGTAAGTTTGTGTGTTGGTTTAATATTAATAGGAATTATCTTGCTGTACCAAATGATAATACTAGGGTGCCAGTGCTTGGAAAGAGATTTTGAAACTTCATCATACAGCACTTTTGCATTGTTCATAAAAGATATTCAGAAATTTGACTGCAGGGAGCTCAGTTGGGAGTACAGTCATAGTAATGGATTAGGTGCTGTGAAAAGAATTCTGGAAGCTGTTAAAATGTATATAAGGACTTCTTCTGAACTTTGGGATATTAAATTTTAAAATTCCCTCTATTTAAAAGATAGAATTAAGTGCCTGGAAAAGGATGTTTAAGAATGTGGTATAAACGTCACAGATGTTTTTTTTATATGGCTATTTAAAAAACATTAATTTCTAGCTGGGCACAGTGGCACGTGCCCATAGTCCCACCTACTCTAGGGGCTGAGGCAGGAAGATTAAACATAGGCATTCAGGGCCAGTCTCTAAGATAGCCAGATCACATCTCTTTAAAAAAAAAAAAGGAAAATAAAAGTAATTATCACTTATATCTTGCCATTCAAAATCCTTAAGTGAAGCTTGAAGTCAGGCTTCCGGAATTGAACAGGAAACAGTGAACTGATGCTAAGTGACTATAAAGTTCAGAAGACTGGCAAATAAATGATAGTTAAGAATGGATTAGTCTGGTAAAGGGCTTAATTCTGGCTTGTGTGTTTTAAAAAAAATGAATAAGGAAAATAGTTCTAAATTGCCATTTAAATTCATTGACTAAATGATGGTGATCCAGAATCCTTTTGGCTATTGTGACTCTGCTCGATAGTTTGCCCTGCACTGTAGGGTTTGTTTTTTTCTCTCTTTTTGCCTAGTTTATTTGGTCCAAACTCGGTCTGCAGAGCCTATTTTTCCTTCTCTTTAATAAGTGTGAAACTTTGCCGCCGTTTTAAAAAGATGAAAACCAACTTTATTTTTCTTTCAAGTACTTCAGATGATGTAGGCATTTAAATAACTGTTACCTAGGCTGGTTGAAGCTTAAACAGTACCTGGTTAGGGACAATTAATAAAATGCATATACGTGTTACATACTGTTGACCCAGTTTAGAACTCAGTTATGGTAAATAATACAAATTCAGGTTTGAAGTTAATACGAATGCAATAGTGAAAATTGAGTTCCTTTCATTAAGAAATCAAAACTTGTAATTTAAAGCAGGATATAGTATGTATGTGTGTGTATATTTTGGAGGGAGCTAGGAGGAATTGAACTCAGGGCCTTGCACTTGCCAGACGGTTGCTGTGCTGCTGAGCTACATCCCCGGCCCAGGATATAGTATTTTAATACTCTTTTATTTCTTTTTGGATTGCTAAGAGATTGAACCTAGGGTCTAGCACATGCTGTGAAAGTGCTCTGCAGCTGAACTTTTAAGAAAAGTTTGGAAACTTTGTGACAGAGCAGACTCTTCCTTTTCTGTTTGGACCCCCCACCCCCTTCCAATCCTCAGACCCACAACCTGTCCCATCTTTCCTCTTCTCCTCTGGGTGTTGAACTCAGGGCCTCTGCACTGAACTACATCCTTAGTCTTTTTTATTTTGAGACAGGGTCTTACTGAGTTTCTAAATTGTCCAGGCTGGGCTCAAACTTATGATCTTGCTGCCTCAGCCTTCCAGAGTTGTAGGTATTACAGGCATGCCCAGACTTTTTGGAGTTCATACTAATGTAACTGCAGTACATGAGGGACCTAAAATGAAAGGACTGAAAGCTCTCCATAGAATGTATTTACACACTACTCTTGATGAAAACAAAATAGAAAATGATACTTGCAGGCTGTGTCACAACGACCAAAATTCACAGCATACACAATTTTTCTTCTATATTTAATATAGAAATTAACCACAACATTTCCAGAAACAACATCTTACTGGACCCAAGATTATATTCTTAGAAGATTTTCTGATACATTGAGGAAGAGTAGGGTGAGTGGAATTGGGAGGTCCCAAGTCATAGTCTGTGTTTGCCAAAATGGTAGAGAAAGCTAATGTTGTCAAAGAAAAGATTTCAGTCATTTCTCAGATTGATTTTTCTCTTGTATATAAGCCAAGTAGTCATATTTTTGGTTGTTTCTTGAAAGTAAAAAAATACTTGTAATAACTGCTAGAAAGGAGAACATTTTAAAAAATCTTTGAAAAGGCGAAATATAAAGTTGTGTATACTGCGTATCAAATAATTAACCTTCAGGCATGTTGATAAAACTGTTTCACTTGAATAAAATTTTACTATTAACAGCTGCATCTGATATGTAACCGTAATAGTAAGTTTTTGTAGAGTATTGTGTTCTTAAAACAGTATCCAGTTGCTTACTTTAGAAAATTAGAAAATTTTCTCCTAGGTCATACAAATAAAGAAGATATACCTGAACAAAAATTATTTATTGGTTCCAGAAAACAACATAAGAAGAATATCTCTGTTTTAACGAATGAAAAATTCTTACTATTAGCAGTTTTTATATATTTTTGCTTACTTGCACTTTTAAAATTTTTCTCTACTGCTTCATGTATTTAGTAAATGTGTATTAATATGTATTAAGTAACTGTGAACAGTGAAAAATAGATGAGTATCTTAATCTTGGAGCTTTCATTCTACTTGGGGAAACACACAATAAATAACAATATAATAGATAGCAGAAGAAAATAAGCAAGTGGATGATAAGTGCTCTGTAGAGTACAAAAAATAGAGGAGGCAAATGGACATTGTGCTGAGGCTTGAGGCTTATTTTGGTATTTGTTAAGATAATAAGGTAGGCTTTACTGCTGATACAATAAAAGGGAAATTTATGAAAATAGTTGACATTAATGCTTTTCTTCTTATAGCTGGAACAGTCAAATGATTTCAGTCCGTGAAGCCAAAGCCATTCCAAGGCCTGATGGTATTGAGTGGAGAAATAAATACATCTGTGTAGAAGGTAGTTCCCCATGACTGCTCTTCACCATTCATTTAGTGTCATGGTACTGAGAGGATTACCACTGCTTATAGCTTGTATTTCAGTGAAAAAATGATATATTTATGTTCTGAAATGATTTACGAATCTTCTAACTTTAAACTTTTAATTTAAAACATGATTTAAAATTCTTCAATTGTGATAAATAATAAATTTCTAGTTGGTAAGATTTGCGCCATTTTTATGCATTCTTCTTGTGGTTGATTCTTAATCTCATGGTTTATAGATGTAAAAAATATAATCTTTATATGATTCTTATATTGAAATAAAATAATTTATTTTACATTAAAATATTGTTATGTAAGCTAGATTTTTATGAACTTGATTTTACTTTAAAAATTAAATGATCTGAAGATAATTTTGTTCTCTAAAGTTAATTTACATGTGGTTGAATATAAGTTAGAAACATTTTATGTGAATCGGTGGGAAACTGACTCCAGGAGGCAAAATTGACAGCACTTGCCTAACATGCATGAGGCCCTGGGTTGGTCCCCAGCACTTCCCAAAGAAAGGAAAACAAATGGCTCTCATCGATGCCAAATTGGAGACCTTTGCAAATCTCGATGAGTTGAGATGAGTTGACAATCAGCATCATCAGATTGAGAATATTTTATTTTATTTTTATTTTTTATTTTTTTTTGGTACCAGGGATCAAACTCGGGTCCTTGGCTGCTTGCGCAGCAGGTGGTGAAACCACTGAGCTAAATCACCGGCCCTAAGAATATTTTAATCTTGGATTATATGTAGCATCTTAAGTTTGTTAAATAGAATTTAAATCTGCTATGGCGTTTGGTTTTTTTATAAATTGTACAATAAGTATATTATTTTAGTTATTTGTGTTCTTCTGAATATGAAACACTGTTGTAAAGTGTTATGTGTGATATGATCTAATACAGTTTGGCATATGACCTTATTCTAGTTAAAAAAAAAAAACCTCATAGTATTGTGACCAAAAAAATACCTCCTTTTAAAAATAGTCTTTCTAAGCAATATAAAATAGAGGAATTTAAAAAATTTTGAACCTGCTTTGATTATATGGCTAAAGTGAACCTATCAGGTCTCCTATTCTTTCAAACTTTTTCTGGATCTTTCCTCTTAGCTACCTTTGTTCTTTCTAGCAACTTCATTTTTTTCTCTTCCATCCTTCCCTTTCAGCTGGAAGGCATTCAGTCGTTTATCTTTGAAAAGTACACTTGGCATGATCTTTCTAAGTACTCCCTCCTCCTATTTTTCAGTGCCAAAATTCTTTTTTTTTTTTTGGTACCGGATATTGAACTCGGGACCTTGGGCTTGAGAGGCAGGCACCGGAACCACTGAGCTAAATCCCCAGCCCAGCACCAAAATTCTTAATCTCTAGTAATTTTTACCATATACCAACATTGTCATCCCTTCTCATTGCTAATGTCCTATATTATCCTCCACTTCTGAATATTATCTTCTGTTTCTTTGGCTTCTTCTGGGTTCTTTCTTTTTCTCTATAGCCTCTTCTATCTTGTGGGTGAAGGGTGAGTGGTGTCAAGGTATTTACATAGAAGGTATGTGTTAGGGACTCACACAAAAAAACACCACCTTCTGGTCTTCTCTGCTTGCTATTTTGATTTCTGTCTTTGTGAACCAGATTTCTCGTATCTCTTTCTAAAGACACACACCATACTCCCTGAACTGTTGACCAATTGACCTTTTCCTGCGGGACAAAATCAGCTTTTAAATTAAAATTAAATTTAAAATTACCTTTCTCTAACATTTGCCATCAGGCACTTCTCTTGAATATAGTGCTTTATTCTTCTAGACAATGTTTTATTCTTTAAATTTTTATTCCCCTGCGGGTAGGTTCTTGAATCTCTGTAATTCTTCAGAAATCTTAGCACTTTTATGATTTAGACTTAACATACCTATGCTGATGATTTATTTTTTTGTCACCCTTTCACTGAATTCTAGCTATCTCATTAGATAGCTTATAATTATATTAAACCTTTCTTTTTTTTTGGTATTGGGGATTGGACTTGGGTCCTTGCCCTTGAGGAGTAGGCGGCAGAACCACTGAGCTAAATCCCCAGCTCTATATTAAACCTTTCTATATTCATAAATCTAGTAAAGATATTAGAACAGACCACATGAAATTAACTTTTATATGTCAAAAGTGATCATATATTGGCAATTTCATGTACTTGAGCCTAATGAAAAAATTATGGTGGCTGGGTGTGATGGTGCATGCTTGTTGTCCCAGCACTTGGGAGATAGAGGCAGGAGGATTACTGAAAGTTCAAGGCCAGCCGGGGCTACATAGTGAGTTTAAGACCAGCCTGTCTCAACCAAAAAAAGAAGGGGGGATATAGCTTAGGCAGAGTGCTTGCATAGCATTAACATGCACAAGACCCCGGGTTTTATCCCTGACACCTCAAAAAAAGCTCATTTTAATTCTTTCTTCTTTATATGTACATTTAACATTGCAGAACCTTTTGATGGAACAAATACAGCCAGAGCCGTGCATGAAAAACAGAAGTTTGACATGATCAAAGATCAATTTTTAAAGGTAAACAGTGTGTCAGATTAACTTTGGAAACTTTAATGAACTAGTGTGCTTTGAAAATGGGGAAGAGGCTAGATGTGTTGCTCAGTGGTAGAATGCTTGCCTAACGTGCAAGGATCTGAATTTGGAGGAAAAAATTTTATGTGATAGGATAGGATAATCCTGATTTCTAAGTTTTGAAGTCATTAACGTAACACAGTAGGAAATTCATTGCTTGATGTTAGATGTACTTTTCCATCAGAACTAGGTGTTTTCATTCATATGATTTTCGCTTTTTTGGAAATAAACATTTTTATGGAGATTAAAAACTCCCAAAATGATTGAATAAAACCAAATGAACTCTTCCTTCCTTTAAATATCAGTAAATTTATTATAGTCTTGGAAGGAAGCTGAAGTTTAATCCATGCATTTCCTTCTTTATACCCTACTGCCACAGGGAATTGTAGTGCTGTTTTATCTTTACTATTTTGAAAAGTTAAAAAAAATTACACTTGTGCTTATGTCCATGATATGAACTTATTCATCAGTGGTTTTGCTGTCTGAGGTCCCTATCTTCAGGGAATAGAAATGTAGTGTAGCATGAGACATAGGAAGGATTGCTTCAGAAGAGAAAAGGACCAGAGAACTAAGAAGTCATTTTAGAGGCATAACTTTTTTTTTTTGGTATGGGGATCAAACTTAGGACCTTGTGTTTGCTAGGCAGGCCGCACCTCTGAGCTAAATCCCCGGGGCCAAGCTTTTCACTATTTAGTCATACAAATGGATTTTACTCTAATAACTGTTAAAAATGCAAGTCTTACATTATCCTTCAGATTAGGCCTTGGGTGCCATGCTCCATACATACCTGTAATCACAGCATTTTAGGAGTTTGAGGCAGGAGGTTCACAAGATCAATTCTTGCTTGCACAATTTAGCAACACCTGGTCTCAAAAAAGAAAAGAAAAAGGAAAACATAGGTCCTCTCAGTTTGTCAGCCAGAATAGGAAAATTTGACCTGCAAATGTAGAGGTTTTAAATAACATTTTCTTTTATGTTTTGAATTTCTTTCTCTCCTAGTCATTTCACAGATTGAAAAACAAAAGAGATTTGAACAGTATACTACCTTTAAGAACTGCTCTCCTGAAAAGATAACTGACCTCTATTTCTTAAATTCTTCTGAGAAATAAAGAACAAGAGTTACATCATAATACATTTTGTTTACCTCCATCATAGTTTCTTTTTAATTGTTCTTCTTGTTTTCATGTTTTATTTTTAAAAGGACATACTTATATAAAGATTGCATATTTTATTATATTTCTTAATAAAATCTTTTGATTTAAAAATGTATTTTTGAAAATGTTTACATTGATGATTAGTAATATTATGGCATGAATTTTCAGGTGATCAAATAAAATATATTTTGGGAATTACCTGAACCAGTAACAGATTTTTGATACAACTTTGACTATTCACAAGCTAATATGAAAGAGTTGTGTGGAATTTTGGAAAAGGTCTAATTCATCAAACTTAAAGTGTCACCTATAGTAGATGGTTTGTTGTCTCAGTCTGTTCTAGTGGAGATTCAAGTCAGTTTTTGTTATTTGAAGCAAAATAAAATGTTTTATATCAGTGAAATCACTGCAGAGTCATGAAATACTGGACAATTGCCTTAAGTCTTCATTTGCCTCCCCGGAATAGACTGAGGCTTTGGCTGTGTCTGTATAGCATTTCTTGAGTGCTTTCTGAGACTGGGAGACACTCTTGAGATGGCTTTAGATTTTGTGTGGAAACAACAATACATTTTGCCCTGTAGTATGGTAATGTGAGCGCTTAAGGCAGTCACTGAACTGTTAGTGAGTTGTTTCAAAGACTTTGAAAAGATTAAGTCTTCTGTGTTTTATGATAGCATAGTGCAATGTGTACTTCTATTTTCCTGCTTTTGTTGTTTGCCCTGTGATATGAAGCACAAACTGAAACATCAAAGTTAAGATTATATCCTATTTGTAGAATCAGAATTTTTTTCTGTGCCATTATAGGATTGTTATCTAAACTGGAATTTGTAGGCAGTAAGCCATTACAAAGTGTTTCAGGTAAGTTGTAATAAAATAATTATAAAAACACTTTGTTTATAAAATACCTTTTTTAGTATTTTACACCTGAAGTAGTGTTAGCTGCTAAAAAAGCTGCAGTGTTTATTAAAGTTGTTTTTAACTTATGTAAATATTTGTACATTGGTCAGTGCCTGTAAATTTAAATATAAAAAGTAATCTTGAAAACAGTTTTAACTTTCAGAAGCACTGCAAACTTCTTTCAGACCTACTGTAGAACAGTTTGTTCCTCTAATGAATTTTTTGCAGGCCAACTCAAAAGCTAAAACTTTTGCTTTTCTTTGACATGTAAAAGGTGCATATTTTCATTTTCTTAAGTTTAAATTTTTGTATGTCAAATGGAATAAAGTTTATATATGGAAATTGTTGAGATGTTTACAGTGAAAGTCTTTGCTTTTGAAGTGAGATTGAGGCTGTAGTTACCATCTAGAACTGGTTGAATCCATTTTTTATGCTTGATTATTTAGATTAGAAATGTCAGGTAAAAGGCTGAAGACCAAGACCAGACCAGGCCACAACAAGCCTTTATCAGGGGAATAGATCTGCCAGGCTATCTCTGAACAAAGGAGAGACAAAAGTGATATGGCTGGGCCAGGGAGAGTCTTTTATAGAGACTGGGGTGGGGTTTGTAGGGGCTGAGGTGGGGTTGAGTGAGGTAGTGACTAGGGAATGGAGGAGCTGGTGATGTCACTAGGTGGTAGGAGGTGAGCGAGTATTAAGTTACTCTCTAGGCGGGAACAGGGGCATGCTGGGAAGAAGGATTCTTTGGTGGGAGCAACCATCTTGGCATGACATCACACAGGGGAGGGGGCAAGGCACGATAGGAAGAGGGCAGCTACTATACATAATAGCTGCTGAGGTAGTGGGAGACCTATCAAAAACAATCTGAAAGAAATTAAGTTCACTTATGGTCAAACAAGCCAACACCCCATTTCTCTGGGAAGTTGTTCCATGAAGGTGAATTTTAAAACGTGTAAAATACTGTACTTTGTATACAGTTATTTTTTATATGAATATTTTTCTTGGAAAAGTCTAAATTTATTATGCATCGTGATACTATCAGAATGTATTGAGTATAATTGATATTCTAGGGATGAGTCTGGGTGGTCATCTGAATAATAGCCATGGTACTGTGCAAGTAGTACTGTGCAGGTCTCAGGGATGAGGAAGAGTGGAGGGTGCTCTCCCCCTACCATAGGATGACATTTCCTAATAAAGCTCCAGAATTTATCACGATATGAACTCCTTCACTGCCACTGTTCTTACCTTTCAGTGACCCTATCCTTACTACTCCTTTTCAGCTGATTCTAACAAATAGGTGAAGAAGTTAACCAACTTAATTTTAAACCAGTGGCTGACACAAGCTTATGGCCTTTATGATGGTCCAAATATGTCAGATAAGTGTGCTGTTAGTATGAGAGAGAATTGTTTAGGCTTATTTTCCATCGCAGTTACTTATTTGATGAATATTAAATCATTTTATTTTCTGTTTGTATTAATCTGCATTTCTATGTATTTGTACATGTTGTTACTCCTAGAAAGTTAAAGATGTGCACTTTGTGGTGCGGTTGAAAATTCGTATTGATTTGAACTAGGGTCTTTGCACATAAATCTTGTAGCCATTAGTGTTCCTAAGAATTTTTGAGTTAAATGGAAAAAACACAATGGCTACCTGTAGTTTTGATTAGTGTTTTAAACAGTTTCCCACAGGTGGGATGGAGTTCTTGTCCTGGGGGAGCATGATGTTTTGGGATTACTGATGGAAAAGCCTAGCTAGTGTTAGAAGAATGAATATTGGTGCTGTTTAACCCGGGTGGGTGAAACCTGGAAGGTCAGACTCCTCTTTACTCTTCCTATGCCCATTAACTGTTGCTTCTGCTGTATCCATGTTGTCTGTACTTTGCTGTGCACAGACCTAATGTATGCATACAAGGTAGTGAAACACCCAGCCTCCATTCATCATACCTAACAACTCTGAATAGAATGTTATAATTAGAAATAAATGTTTGCTGTCCTATGAGGTCATTCTCATGAAAAGAATGCTTTTCTGCATTGTGAGGGTTACTCTGCCTGTTGTGCATACTCAGCAGGTGAGTACGATATCCATCCTGTTGTCTTCAGGAAGCATTCATCAGGTTCCTGTTAGGTGCTAGGTATTTTGCCTGCTTATGGGCTTGTACAGGCTGGGGATGGGACAAAGGTGATTAATAAACTTATGATAGTTTCCTGGGGAGACTTCAATTGTAGGCTGATGTGAGACCTGGGAAGAGGAGACCTGAGCTTAACCTGTGGACTATAGAGAAATGTGTGTAACCAGGGAACTACGGGTGGGAAGAGCTTTTCAGGCAGAAGGAATTGTAAAGGTAGAGTGGAGTGACGTGATAAGATGCTGGAAGCCCTGACTACTAAAGAAGGGACCGGATTAGGGTGTGGGCTATTAGGGCCCAGGATTTGGGCTTTAATGCTTGAGCCTCAGGAAGCCAATGAGGGATTTTGGCTTTACAGGATCCGGTGAGGCTGAGCTATGGAGAAAACAACCTTTGACTAAATTAAGTTTAAGATTATGGATAGTTTCTGGCTGAACAACCCGGGCTACTGAAGAGAATGGGGTTTATTGCCTTGGAAATGTGCAGGGAGACGGTACAGAACAGTGGTTCAGGGCTGAGCCTTGAGTTAGGCAGGTGAGTGTAGTTTCTCCTCAGTCCCGTCACTAGTAGTGAGACCCTAGCCTACCAGAGCTCTTCTGAAGACACCGCTTTGTGAGGGGATAGAGATAGAGCGAGGCCCTGGGCAGAGTGAGCACTTGAAAGCAGTGATCCTCCACTCAGGAAGGGAGCACTGGTTGGGACAAGGGTCCTTCAAGTAGCCCTGCAGAAGTAGAAGCAAAGTGGCTCTGGAGAAGGAATGTGGCCCAGCGAGTTCCAGCTGTCTGAGGACTCGCATACCCCCGGCTGGGAGGGGAGGAGGGGTGGCCGGGCTGTCGCCAGCTCTGTGGCGAAACTTTGACGCCTCCTATTTCGAGTACCCTGGCCGCCCGCCCCCGGCGGGAACTCGAGCCGCCGCCGGGGCCACGCAGTCGAGGGAGAACACCCGGCAGGCGCAGGCCGCCTCCACAGACGGCGATGGCAACCTGGTACGGCCACGCGGACGGCGACCCGACGGCGGTTTGGGAAGTGGAAGATGCCATGGAGGAGGCTGCGGAGGAGTCGGAGGCCGAGGGGGAGGAGACGGCGGCTGAGTCAGGGTCGGAGTCAGAGCCCGAACCTGACACCAGGTGAGCTCCCCGCGCTGACCTCCAGGGCCGGCTCAGCAAGGCGCCGCCTTTCCAGGAGAGGTGGAGAGGTGGAGGTGCTGGCCTGTGGGAGGGCGGCCGCGGGCAGAGACCATCCCCACCCCACTGCCCAGCGGCTGGGCCCTTGCGCCTTGAGTTATTCTTGGAGATTAAATTGGGGTCCTGCCCGATGCAGAGCTTTGCTGGAACGTGCCCATCTGCCCCGATCCAGGCCAGGGGGGAAGGGGCTGAGGATGAAGGCAAAGAAGGCCCGGGTCTTTCCAAGCGGGTGGCAGTGTCCTGGACGCCTGGCACTGGCTAGGCTAACTTTGATACACAGAACAATACTTTTCTTTTTTTTTAAAGAAGCATGAATTCCAGTAACTTGTGTTCTTAAATTCCTGCTGGTTCCAAATAATCATCTTTTCAGTGAATATGAATGTGATTACTTTTATAGAAAAAGATGATCCTCTTCTCACTTTGATCTTCCCCTTCATGTAGGCCCTAAAATGAAGATAGTAGGAATTATTTCTTTTTGGATTTTTTCTACTTTTGGCTTTTTTTTTTTTTTTGTACCGAGAATCCAAAGCAGGACCTTGCACTTGCCAGGCAGGCATGGCACCACTGAGCTAAATCCCTGGCTCCTACTTTTGGCATTTTAAGACAGGGTATCACTACGTGGTTCAGACTGGCCTTGAAATCTGAGCAGATTTTCTGCCTCCGCCTCCTAAGTGCTGGAGTTACAGGCTTGCACCTGTGGAAAGATTTTGAAGGTGGCAGATGGATGTACCATTTTGGGGTACACATCTTACCCAAAGTTAAAGTTACTGTCCAACCAAGGCCAGAAGAGCTAAAGTTGAAAAAAGCCGCCTATACAATGGCATTGATGAGGGCAAATGGTCAATCAGATGAGAAGTCTTGAATATCGGCCACATGTTACAAGCAACTACCAAGCAGAAAACAGGCACCGCCTCTGCCCTTGAGAACTGTGGGAAAAGTTAGGGAGGAATATGGGAGTTTAAGACTATGTTGATGAAGTTAGAGGAGGATAAGCCATGCGTACTGTGCAAGGCCAGAAGAAAGGAGTAGAGCTGCAGCTGCTTTGGAATAGTGGATGTGATTTGGGTCTTAGAAAATGGGCAGCAGATGCTTGAGGGAAGAGTAGAGGAGAAGGCACTTGGGAGTCGCTTAATGGAGTAGGGGGCCAGGGATTCCTGGGTGGTTTGAGAAGGGGCAGTGTCAGCACAGCTCTATAACCTTCCTCCTAATGGTGTCTGGGGTGCTCACATCCTTCTGAGCCAAGATTTCCCCTCAGGAGAATCTGCAAACTCATTTTCACTAAAATGTGAGCAGCTGACAATTGAAAGCACCACTTTGAGATTGCATCACCATGTGACAAAGGTCAGGACCTGCAGGTCAGGAAATGATTTATCTGCAGTCAGCTTGAGCCTGCTCTGAAATAGATGGCAAGGTCGGAATAAGCAGAGAGGGGGAAACATGAAGGCAGATGGTGATGGAGGAAAAACTTTTGGGTTCCTAGTTTTTTATGTAATAGATTTGTAACAAGGAGCCAGTAGAACTTCTGAACAGGATTTAGGAGAGCAGACAGCAGATGTCAGCAGAAAAGTAGGCTGACAGGCAGGTGGGGAAGTGGGGTTCCAGGAGGGACCAGGGAAGCAGCAGCACAGAAAGCTGATATCCAGAGGTGGGACCACAGTGGGTCCCTGGGGAAGGGACACTGGGTGTAGCTAGACACAGGGAGAGGCCAGCAGGAGTTGAGGCTCACCCCAGCTGCAGGGTGTGGTCAGTAATCAAGCCACTTCTCTGTGAGTGGACTCACACATGTGTTCTTCTGAGCTCCAAGGTGAGTGAGAACTTGGACTCTTCCAAAAGATGGAAATGTCATTTCTACCCCTCCTGCCACACTCTTACACCAGAGCATCGCAGTGAAGAGAAGGCCCATTCCCTCTGCACTGGGCACAGTGCTCAGCCCTTGCTTGCATTTCTCATGTTAGCCCCTCCCGGCAGTTCTGTGCGGTGACTGTCCTGTTAGACATGAGGACCCTGGAGCTTTGTTTCATTTCCTGGGGTCATGAAGCAAGATGTGGGCCCAGGTCCGTGTCCACAAAGCCAGCGACCTATCCATAACCCCTTCCTCACTCCAGGTATAACTGCAATGCTTATCCCCCTGTGAAGTCTTAGCAGAGGACAAGCAGAGACCTCAGCTTTACGTAACAGCGGAAGTCTTCTTCCTCCTTGATGGAAAGTTATCTACATTTCCTCAGTGGTCAGGACCATCCTCAGAACTTGCACTTACAAATTGATCATATTTTTAGATTAAGGGGCACAGAAAAGTTAAATTGTAGTAACTGTTGTTATTCTCTTATTTGAAAATTTGTTTTATATTTCATAAAAAGTTATAAAAATACTATTTTGAAAATTCTAATGATATGGAAAATGCCTATATTGAATTTAAAAACATTTTATAGTATAGTTTAGTATGATGTCAACCATAAAGTGAAAGATGTACTAGAAAAAGTTCACTTAATAAAAGTGAACCATATGGTTAAAAAAGGTTAATAGTAGTTGAGTAATGGGATAATCACTGATTAGAATTTTTTCTTTATCTAAACTTTTCAGTTTTCTACAGTAAGTGTTAACACATTTTGTTATCAGGGAAATAAACTTTATTTTAAAAAGTATCTGCTTATAAATTTTTCATTTACCCTTCCAGATATAATATGTAGAATTAGCTATAGCTACCTTTCTGTGAATAATTTAGAAGGGATGTTTCGTTCACTAATGGACTATTCGTGGGGTGCATGGACAACACATGGTGCTGGAGATCACAAGGTAGTGAAAGTCCCTTGCTATCCTCAAGGTATTCATCTCCTAAGTGGAGAAACAAAAATGCACTTGTGCCATTAACTGGTAAAAGAAATGGAATAAAGTTGTGTATAAACACCTGAAAGTAGAGAAAGTTGGGGGTCCATGCTGCCTGCTAGGGCTTGAGAGGGCTTTGCCGTGGAACAGGGTTCTGAATTATCATGGAGTTGCTCACAGGGCTGGTGGTTTGTGAATGCCAAATTACATTTTTCTGTTGCTAAAATTTCATACAAGATCATATGTAAATGGAAGGTTTATAAAATCCCCAGGGTATTAGAGCTAGGAGAGGCTTTAGAAATACCTATTTCAACAGTCATTTTATAGATCCAGAAATTGAGTGTCAGGCCTTTTTTTTTTTTTTTCGAAGTTACACAGCTTTTTAGTGGAAGAATTAGGACTAGACCTTAGGTATCTGGATTCAATCTAAAGTTCATTAATTTATTCATTCAGTAGATATTTATTGAACTCTTGTGATGTGCCAGGCACTTGTGAGGGAATTGACAGTGGACAAAAAGAATAAAATCCCTGCTCTCCTGACACAGACTTTCCCATTTGGGATGACAAATAATTACACAAGTAAAGAAATATGGGCTATGTTGGGTGACCAGAAGTTATATGAAGGACAGTACAGCAGGGTTCAGGGCATGCTGTTTGGATAGGAGGTGAAGACAGCCTCCCTATTTGTGTGACATTTGAGTATAGTCAAAGCAGTGCATGTTTTAGGCCAGTGGTGGCCAACTTACAGCATGTGTGCTGCAGTGGGTTGTTTGTTATCATTGAAAGCTCTTAAGGGTTTGCCATCGAAGTTCTAGGTCATGGCAGGAGCAGGTGCAGGGGCACCAAGGCAGGAAGGTGTGGCCAGGTTGCTGGAGCACTGGGCGAAGGGGAAGGTGGGTGAAGCTGAGTCTTAAGAGGCAGCTGGGTTTCAGGTTCATGTAGGGCTTTGTAGGCTACGGTGACAACTTTGAATTTTATTGTGAATAAAATTTGTAAGCTATGTTCTGTCTACTACAACACTCAGGATTAAAAACAAAACAAAATTATTTTTAAAAAAAACAAGAAAAAGGTGATCACGGTGTTCCTTTCATTAACAGACGCCTGTATATTCATATTTTCCTCCAACTCCTCTCCACTGGACATGTGCCACGTGCCATGTGTCAGTGCTGAGTATGTCAAACTCAGGGTCTCCTGTGTGGTGAGAGATACATAAATAGACACATTTATTTGTGTTTTGTTTTGATTTGTATTTTTCTCAGTGTAGACCAATGAAACCCAACTTTCTTTTAGCCTTTCCCACAGATCACTTAGAAACTTTTCCTCATTTTATTTTTTAATTGATCTCTTTTGTCAAGTTTAAATTCTCTAAGCTCAGATGACTTTTCCAACAGCAGTACCTAAAACTTAAAAATCACCTTCAGCTGCTGCTTTGCAGGTACCTGTGTAAAATATGTCTGTCTAAGCTAACAGAAGTAAAATTATTAGTAGCAGTCACATTTAACTAATCATTATAATAGGGTACAAACATTTGGAAGGCAAAGGGTGTTCATACTGGCTTATGTTATCAGTACAGAGCACTCTGTTTCCATTTATCTATTTATATGGTATCTCTCCCTGCTGTACTTCTAGGGGTTTTGACAAGTGTGTTATTTGAGCCCGAGTCTTCTGAGGTCAGTGGAAAAAGAACCTGGGGATGGGAGGGATGACTGACTGCTCAGGTTGCCAGGGTCTGAGGGAGGAGAGAGGAGAACACAGAGGCACTTAAAGCCAGAAACTGAAGAGCTATTTAAATGTTGGTTGCATGGATATTACATGTCCTTGGTAAGACTTTGATTTAACATAGAAGAATATAGCAAGAGTTGGAGTTATTATTTTTTCTTTAAAACAGTGAACCTACTAAACTGTAAGATATACTGACTGATAGATCTAAAAACATAAAGAGTCTTATGTTTCCGGGCTATTCTGGACATAGGCCTAATGAGTGCCTTGTCTTCATTTAGATCTTATAACCAAATTTCCTTTCTACCAAGACACACAGAGAATTAGATACAAAAGACTAGATGTGATTTGTACATGAAAATAATCTTTGGTTTAGTCCAGCATTATCTAATAGAAATGTAATGCCAACCATATATAATTTTAAAATATTTTAGTAGTCATTTAAGAAATGTAAAAAGAAACAGATGACATTAATTTTAATAATATATTTTATTTAACCTGATAGCCAAAGCATTATCATTTCAGCATGAAATCAATGTAAAAATTACTGAGACATTTTTCATTATTTTGTACTCAGTCTTTGAAATTTGGTTTGTATTTTACTCTTACAGCACTTCTTAGTTCACCCTACCTAACTACTCCAAAGCTATACGTGGCTGGTGGGCACCATGTTGGACAATGAAGACTGATAATACCCAGAAGTCTGTTAGTTTTGTTAAAACCCATAGAACTGCTCATTAGCAATGAATTCTATGTGTCAGGACCTTTTCTGGATACCAGGGACATAAAAATGATTGGATGGCACAGTTGCTTATCTCAAGGATTTCAGAGTCTGATGACAGAAAGTAGTTAACTCCAACATTGTGTCATAAGCACTACACTGAAGATACTAACTAAGGAAAAGACATTTTTCCTAAAGTAAGATTGGGAAGAGTTTTGTAGAGTGGTGCTTTAGCTGGAAAGAGAGGTATTCTAGGTATAATGTGTATGATAGTCTCTTAATTCCTGGTTCTAACTCTTGTGTTGCTAGTTGCTGCTTTGTCTCAGATTATCTTTCTATCATCCTGAATCACGCAGGATTTTCCAGGGTTTAGTATTGTTGATTGAATAAATGAAGAACTGTCAAGTCAACTTGACTTTTGAAGCAGAGTTAGTTGGCATGTTAAACTTGTTGAAAAGGTAGGATTTTGCTAGTTGTTGGACTATATACCAGGTATTGACAATGCCCAGTGACTTTGAAAATGCAGTAACTTGGAGGGCACAGTGATAAGTACTGAAGGATTGTTCAGTTATGATGTCTGCCTCATCATTCCCACCTTCTGTGACTGGCTGGAAAGCCAGCCCTACACTGGCCCTTGAGCTAGATCATAGATGGAATGCTAAGAATAGGCTTTGTTTTTTGCCTAGAGAAAAGTCCTCTATTAAGGCAACTGAAATGGGTTTAGTTCCAGAATCCCACATCCTAATCTCTTAAAGTTGAAAATGTGTGGGAGGATTAATTTATGCTACTATAATCTACTAAACTAAATGCTCAAAGCCCTCTCAGGGAGCTGTTACTATGTTTTCTTCTTTTGGGTATGCTTCTCTTTAGGAAAATTCACATGCTAAACAGAAATTTGAATTCATTGTTGTACATCATAAGTATATACAGTTTTTATTTGTCAGTTAAAAATTTTTTGAAAAGAAATTTACAGTTGCTACAATTTCCTGTTTTTTTTCATGCTTAGGATCAAATTCCTTCTTTCGGGCTGATTTCACTAGGACTTAAAATTGTTGATTTATAAATAAAATCTCCATTTGCAGAACTGTATCTCTAATAAGAAAATAGGCATGTTTACTCAACAGATATTTATTGAGGTCTAGCTAATGTAAACATGGAGTGAACAACACAGATAAAATTCCTAATCTTTCCAGTGTAGTCTCTGGGAAACAATCTCACAAGTCATTGATTAAAAGCCATGCACTGGTAAAATGACTTGGTCCCAGGGAGCTGAGATGAGGTCTACTAGGACCCCGGTCCTGATGTTCCAGTGCTGGAAAAAAGACTCCTTGCTGGTCCCGTGGTTGTGTTCTCTTCGTCTCTGGGTCCCTCTTGTCAGCCTTCTCCATCAGAGCAGAGGCTTCCCTTTCATGTCCTGGGACCTGGTGGGAGAGCCTGGCTGCTGATACCATTTACTCCAGGAGGACATTTAGATGTTATCTCTCTGACTGTCTTGTGTTTTTGATGAGTGACAAAGGCCAGGAAAAGGGAAGGGAAAAGAAAATGTACTCAAGCACTATCACTTGTTATTTTGAGCTATTTTTACAATAGATCCATGAAATAGGCATTTTTCATCCTTGTTTTATGGAAGAGAAAATAGAAACTTAGCAATAATTTACCTAATATCAGACAACAAGTAAGTATCCAAACTAGGATTCTAACCGTAGTGTGATAGCAAAGTCAGGACTGGAACTCTCATGAGTTTGAGTGCTCATTTCAGTATTTCAGGTTACTTCAAGCTTTTTTTTTTTAAGCAAAAGCATAAAAGACCTGAAAATCTATGTGGCAGCTAATCCTGATCAGTGCCTTAGCTATATTAAGTTTCCTAATGTGTAATAAAGAGAGTAGCTCTTATGTTTAAAAATAGACATTAGGCAATCTAGTGTGATTGCATTTTCATAAGGTCAAAGCACCCAAAATAACTTCTCTACAATATTCTATTTAAAAGACAGACTTTGTATTAGGGTGATAAACTTTAAAGTTTTCAAATCTAGTATTTTTTTTTCAAGAGGACATGAAAACAGTGAAAAGGGCTTTAGTAATTCACTCTAGCTAGATGTGGTGGTGCACACCTGTAATCCCAGCCCTCTGGGAGGCTGAGGCAGCAGAATTGCAAGTTTGAGCTCAGCTGGGTAACTTACTGACTTAATGAGACCCTGTCTCGAAATAAAAATAATGAGGGGCTTAAGATGTAGCCCATGCAAAGGTCTTGGTTTCAGTTCCCACTACTGCTAAACAAATAAACAAAGAAACAAACTTTTTCTAAGCCATGCATGGCACATGCCTACAGTCATACCTATTCAGGAGGAGTTGGAAGCCAGCCTGGACCACATACCGCATAAATCTCTCTCTCTCTCTCCCTCCCTCCCTCCCTCCCTCCCTCTCTCCCTCCCTCTCTCTATTTTACTGGGGACTGACCCAGGGTCTCATACATGCTAGTTGAGCACTCTACCATTGAGCTACAGCCCCAGATCTAAAACCCCAACTTTCCTCTTCATCCAGCATCATTTAGGGCATAAATCAAGTAACATTGCATAAAAAAAAAAAAACCTGAGAAGATTGAAAAGACCTGGATTGTCATCCTGGCTGTACCACTTACTCGTATTGTGACCAGGGCAAGACACTTTAATGTAGAGGCCCTCCCTGACCTGGCCTCTGCTAGCTTGTGAGCTTGTCCCATGCCACTCTGCCAGGGCCACTACCTCCCGGAGTGGGAACCTGAGGTAAACTGGATATACCCTTGTACATCTCGGGAGCCAAGGAAATCTCCCAGGAAACTGCAGAAAACAACTTTCTAAGAAACCCATGTCTTCAGGTCACTGATAGCTTCCACAGAGAGCAATTTTATTTCCCTGACTCCTGAGAGAGAATCTGAGGTACAAAGGGGAAGGGATAACAAAGTTAGCAGTATTGATGTATAAACTAGAATTAAATTGATTAGCTGGTAGAATTAGGATTCCTAATCCATTTACATATTGACCTTTTGGAAGGCAATTCTCTCTCTTTCTTCCTCCCTTTCTTTTTTCTTTCCTTTCCTTTCCTTCTTTCTCTCTCCTTTCTTTCTCTCCTTTCTTTCTTTCTCTCCTTTTCTTTTCTTTTCCTTCTGGAAGACAATTCTAATGGAGTCATTGGTACCAAGATTGGTTAGCAGAGAGATGGAGGGTGAGGTAGCCACTGTGAGTGAAGTATCAAGGCAGACGTGAGACTGTTGGCATGAGAAAATCAGGGCTGTAATATCTGGATAACTCATCGGAATCAGTGGCCTACTTTACCTTAGAGGAATCAGCAAGAAATGAAAACCATTTCTTAGATTTTTCTTTCTGCTCCATTTCACACTTGCTGCTTAACCTGCCAGAGTTTCTGCTTGTCAGTCTCGTAAGTTTCCTTAGACTGAGTTTGTGAAGTTTAACAGTTTAGGATCATGAATTCAGAATCCAGGCATCAGTAACAATACTGCCACTGAGCAGATTTCAGTTTGCCATTTGAGCCTTATGTAAGTTATTTCATGTAGGTGAGAGGCACTGCATTGGGTTCCAGAGCTTTTGTTAGTCAGAATTTTCAGTTGTAATAGAAGCTAGTTGTGATTAGTTTGAGCAGCAAATGACTTGGTATCTCACAGAATCATGGGAAGAGTGGAAACTGAGCTTTAAATAGCTAGAACCAATCCCTCAAACCATGCCTCAAAGTGGTCTGATGAATTATACAACCCAATTATCAAAAGACAATCCAATTTAAAAATGGCCAAAAGATCAAAGTAGTTTTAAAAAAATATATACAAATGTCCAGTGAGCACAAGATAACCAATGACAGTAGCCATCAGAGAAAGGCAAATTAAAAACAACAAGATGCCATTTCATGCCTTCTAGAATGGTGCTAACTAAAAAGAAAGATAATAATAAGTGTTGGCAAGGTTGTGAAAAAAATCACTGTTATGGCTTGTGTTTAGATGTACCCCCAAAGCCTTATGCAGTCATAGGTGGGGCTTTTTCAGTGGTGGCTGGATCTAGAGTGTGTGATGCTGGAATTGATTCATGGTGCAATGCTAGGCTCAAGGGCACCAGGATAAAGGGTGTGAGTGCTACTTGCCCCAAGTAGTCTGAATAAGATAAAAAGGGGCAGAAAGAAGATACTGTTAAGGTTCCTTGTTGCTTTGCTACCTTTGGTCTGCCATGAACTGTTGCACCTCTGCCATGTGCCACACCCTGCCTTGGAACCAGCCATTTATGGACTGAAACCTCTACAAACTGTGAGCTAAATAAACCTTTTCTCCTTTAACTTTCGGTGTTCGGTATTTTGTCTCAGCAATGAGAAAAGTAACTAAGACAATCACATTCCTCATACAGTGCTGGTAGGAATGTAAAATGGGTGCAGCCACTGTATAAAAGGTTGGCAAATCTAAGCCATTAGGTGGCATAATGTTATCATGTTACCTAGCAATTCCCAAGAGAAGTAAACACACATGTCCACATAAAAAGATGTACATGAATGTTGAGGGCCGCATTCCTCATAGTAGCCAATGAATGGATAAAAAAAATGTGGTTGATACCATGGAATATTTTTTGGTCATTAAAAAAGAATGAAGAAGTACTGAAACATGCTACAACATAGATAATAAATAGTATGTCAAGGAAAAGAAGCCAAAGACAAGGGACTACACATCCTATGATTACATTTATATAAAATGCCCAGAATAGGTAAAACCATAGTGACAGAAAGTAAATTAGTGTGTGCTTAGATGTGGGAGGGAAATTGGACAAGGTTGAGGGGTGATGCTTAATGGATGCAGGTTTCTTTTGAGAGTGATAAAATGTTTTGATTGCAGTGATGGTTGTCCAACTCTGAATATACCGAAAGCCATTGAATTATATACTTTAGTGGGTGAATTATACCTTAATGAAGTGGTTTTTAAAAAGTTATCTGGTGAAGAAACTGTTACCTTTGGGCTCTGATGTCACAGCTTGTCACATTGCCACTTCCCTACCAGCAGCTCAGTAGTGCACAACTGCAACCTCTTCACTGGCGAGAGAAGGAGGAATGCACCATCTAGCTCCTCCCTTAGCAGTTCTCATGTCTGTGGCAGGTGTTCAGTTCACCATTGGACAATATTTGGCATGTCAGCTCCGGCTCCCTAGAATCCCCGACAAGAGGGCATTCTCCAAATGGGAGGAGAGACAAAGCCTTGTACATGCTAGGCAAGTGCTCTACCGTGGACCTACATCTCTAGCCCAGGTTTTGCTCGTTCCGTGGACATACAATACTTTATTTAAACAAAGGAAAAATAAACTAGTTCATATTTCCATAAGAAATTTAATTTAACATACAACCATAGGAAGTTAAAGTATCCCCCCCCCTTAAATATCAACAGAATCTGACTATTCACTGTTGTTCTGGCGTAGACTTTCCATTTCACAAGCAGGTGGTCCTCAACAGGACCTGGTATCTCTGCTTCAGGTTTCAAAGCTCTGTGGAAACCCCTTCACTATCTGTCAGCTGTAACCAGAAAGTTAATTCCTCCAAATCCTTCTTGTCAGTGTACCCAGGCCAGTCTTCCTCTGGAGAAGTGTGCTCCATCTTGCAGGGTGGGTTGCTACATGGTCTGTATATGTCCTGGCCAAAGGGAGAGGTAAGATATGGTTAGTGTAGCTTCTCTATTCTGGTGACTTGGAAATAAGCACAAGTTCTATTTAGTTGGCTCAAGAAGAGAGGAGTTTGATGTCAACATTTTAGAAATCTATTCAACATTATTTTGATCTTTCAATATATTTTGTGATGTAGTATTGATTTTTATCTTTGAAAAGTATTAATTTTTCTATTAGTCAAAAAAAAGTAAGTATAGGAGCTGTGGTAAAAAAGAACATTAACTGTAATTGCTGAGCATAATTTGGTGTCTGAGGTGGTATCCAGAAAAAAAAAGGCTTTTAATGTTAAATAAAGACTTGTCAAGGCAGGGAGCCTGGATCATAGAAGGTGGGTTGGGAGGTGATTTCACATCCAGGGAAAAGTTGAGACTCTGTGGATCTGAATGCAGGGCTACCCTCAAGTATGTTTCTACAACCTTAAAACAGAGCACACAGTTTAGGGCCCATGAGGAGGCTCTGTTGTCAGAGGGCCGGGAGCTGTGTGCATGGGTCTTGTTACGCAGCAGAGGTTCCATCTCTCACCAGAACAAGTCATGCCTACAACCAGGGATGAAGCTATATTTCTTTTCCCATTCTTTTCTTAAGAGGGAAAAGTGATAAAATACCTTTTCTGAAAGCCAGGACCGTTTTCTTTTGTTCTTGATTTACCTCTTAATTTCCTTGGAAAATACTTTTCTGTTACAAAGGAAACCTAAGAACTCAGAGTTAATTCCATAGACTCTGAGACTCAGGATGTCATTTGAGGATAGAGAAAGAGAGAGAGAGAGACAGAGAGATGGACAGAGAGAGAGAGAGAGACAGACAGACAGACAGAGGAGAGACAGAGACAGAGGACCCACAGAGAAGACAAGCAGAAGAGAAAGCCATACTGACAGAGAGTATAGCTCCTGTGATTTTCATGGTTTCTCTCTATTCCCTTCCCTGAGAGGCTAGGTTATATCCTTGGACCTTGGACTCTGTGAGAAATCTATCATAATGAATGAGTGAATGATGAATGGATGAGTGATAAGGAAACCATAGTCAGAAAATGAATCAGTTTTGCTTAGTTACTCTTTCCAGGGGTAGTCATCATTAAAAGAGGTGATTTCTACCTTAATTATAACTGTATTCATAAATTAAAGTGGGTTTGTAGCTTTTCAAAGTTTGGGGTTCACAGTATTTCTTCAACATTGGGAAGGAAAAGGGGCAGAACAAGCACAGAACATTCATTCTTGGCCATGTGCAAATGCCCCTCAGTTTATAATGGGATCGTGTCCTGATACACCCGCTGTAAGTTGGAACCACACTGAGTGCATCTAACATCATATGCTGATGTCCTAGCTGGGCAGCACAGCCCCCACACAATGTCAGTCGTTGGCCCTCATGAGAGTGTGGTTTACTGCGAACTGTGCTTTGCTGCTACCTGTAGTATCACTAAGGACACTGAACCACACAACAGTGACCCAGGAGAAGATAGAAATGTAGAATTTGAAGTATGGTTTCACTGCACACATATGACTCTCATACTCTCATAAAGTCAAAAAAGTTTAAGTTAAGCCAGCATAAACCGGGGACTGTCTGTAGCATGTGAGGTGTTTCACATATGTAATCCCAGCACAGCTGCCTGGTGAAATCTGAGTCTCCTCATTTAACGGATGTTGATCTTCAGGTGTGGGAAATGAAGAGGAAGTCATTTGACCACTCTTGCATAGCACCTTGGTCTGTTGTGCTGCTATAACAGAATACTTGAGACGGAGTAATTTATAAACAACAGAAACTTGTTGCTTATACTTCTGAAACCCAAGATCAAGATACCATGGATTCAGTATCTGGTGAGAGCTTGGACTTTCTTGCTGAACCTTCAAATGGCAGCAGGAGCAAAAAAGTCTGTAGGCCCTCCCTGCAACCTCTTTTTAAGGTTGCTAACACTGTTCATTAGGGCTCTAACCTCTTGACTTAATTCCCTCCCGAAGGCCTCACCTCAAGGTCACACTAGAGCACAAAGCTGTGAGTAGTGAAGCCAGGATTTCAACCCATCCTGTCCGAGGTGAGAAACGCTGTCTCTATCCCATGGTCATTGTAGGATATACTAAGATTAGGAGACACAGTTTCTGCTTATCAGAAGACAATATGGTAAATACCAATTACAATAATACAAAGTCATACATTTGATAAACACTGTGGTAGAATGATTAGAATCTGCCAGCACAGGATTCCAGGAAATTTCAAGTAGTGTGGTTCATATAAGCCTCTTGCTTGCCAAGAGCCAGCTCTGTCATACCAACTTTTCTTAAAAGTGCAATTGAGATGGAGCTCATGTGGTACCCAGTGTCCACAAGGGTGTAGATAAGAATGTAAGTAAGGTTCTTTCACACACTACAGCAGGAATGTGGGTTAATCAACCTGTCTGGTAGAAAAATTGGAAATATGTTTAAAAAGTGAAAAATAACCTTTTTTTGACCCTAAAATATTATTCTAAGAAGACAAATGTGCAGAAAGATGTATCTCCAAAGATGTTTGTCAGGGCATTTTTTAAAATTACAGAAACAATCTAAATTCTCAACAACAGGGTATTGGGTAAATAAAGTGTCATGCCATATGTTAGCATGGTATGTTAACAATTAAATGTTGAAGTTGTACAACTGCAGTTCTGAAAGTATAGTTTTCTTCAAGAGTGCCCAAAAGGTCAAAACTATTTTCACAATGATATTAAGACATTACTCACGTTTTCCACCTATAAACTCTCACAAGTGTATACAGTATCCAACATTTATTGATATATGTTTTCATATATTACATTGCAGCTAATCTTAAAAAACAAATACAAAAACAAAAACAACTACTGCTTTCCAAACTACCACTTTCCAAATTCTGGTGTGGTATAAAGAAAATGTCCACAATTACCTGAAAATTACTATTCCTTTTTCCAACTACAAGTCCATCTGAAACTAGCTTTTCTTTGTATACTTTTATTTATAGAACATATCTACATTTTGAATGCAGAAGCAGATTTGAGAATTTAGCTGTCTTCTGTTAAGCCAAATATTAAAAAGATTTGCAAAAATATAAAATAATGCCACTCTTCTCACAAATGTTCTTGTTTAAAAGTTTTGGAAAATGGAATTATTTTTTGTAAACTATGTTATTGATGTGACATGTTATTGTCATTTTTAGATGAATAAATAAAATTTTTAAATTCCTGTGTTAGTTAAGACTATAAATATTGATAAATACAACCCATATAAGTGAAACCTTTTTGAGGTTCTCAGTAATTTTTTAGAATATAAGGTGTTTTTGCTTATTGTCTATGAAGATTGTGAGTTCAAGGCCATCCTGGGCAATTTAGTAAGACTAAAAGTAAACAAATAAAAGGGTCATTGATGCAACGCAGTAGTAGAGGCTTGCCTAACTTACATGAAGCCCTGAATTCACTCCCTATATTGGGGGAAAAATACGAACTATAAAGTGGCTTTGATCCCAAAAATATTAATAGCTGCTGAAAAAATATTCTTTCACTGCATATTCAGAACATATTTTAAGTTAAAAAAAGAAAAAGACTATTATATGACATACCATTTTGTGGGGAAAAAGCAAAAAGCACATGGTAGAATAGACCAAGAATGGAGAAAATATATTGATATATTAAAGTGGTCATCTTTGTGAGTATTGGGTCTACTATTTTAATTGTTTTTGCTTTTCTCTTTTTCCATATGTTCCATAGTGAAATTTGATAACTAGAAAAGCTCTTAATTTCAAGGATAAGAACTAAAAGTCCTGAACTTTTCACCTGAATTCAACTAAGGAATAGGGGTGTGTGTATTCCAAGAACTGCCTCTATTATGCTTTTAAAACATTTCACTGGATCAAATATAGCTTTTTTATTTTTGAGTTTTTATGACTTTGTCTTTTGGGGGTGATTGATAAGAGAATGTTATGGGAAATTCATCTTAATTTTTAAAATTGCTATAGAGATGTAAATCTTTAAGGTCTTTTAAAAATGACTTTGGAGATGCAAAGTTTTACAATAATTCCAACATAATACTCCATAAAAATGAGTGAAACTGTTGGATTTGTTGTGCTGTTTCCAATTTTCAGATTTTACAAGATACTAGCAAGTTATTTCCTAGTGTAACCAACAGGAATTTTATTTAATCTCTTTATTTCCTTTTCCCTCTGGAATTTTTCTGACCTCTTCTTATGAGTTTGGTTTCCTGTGTTATGCTCCAGGCAAGAGGTTTCCTGTTTTTTTGTAATGGTGATGTTTGAGCCTGGTGATGGGGCCAGGATCTAGGTTTTGTGGATGCTCTTCATCTGCCAACTTTGCTGATCTGCTTTAAACTTCATAGAAACCAGGCACCCCTGCCCCCAGTCTAACATGGCAGAAATGGACTAATGTGTATTAGCCACATAAAGGGGATGGGAAGAGAATAAGAATATAAATACTGAGTCAACTTCTTGGAAAACTGAAAGGACACAATGAGTAGTTGTTAATGAAGGTTTTGTAAACAAGTCCTGAGAAGTGATTCTTTCCATTTGTAATTCTCCAGTGTTAAGGCAACATTGGAGAGGGAAATTGACTACTTTCAAAAAAAGTTTTTTCTTAGATATCTTTTGTAGATCATAGGTTTGAAAATAAAGGAAAAAAATGGGGTTTGGGAAGCTTTCTAAACATTTCATATATGTACAAAAGAACACACTAATACTGCACTTTCAGAAAACAATGAATGGTGGTAAAGAGTTTCTATCTAGAGCTGGTCTAGCAGAAAGTATCCCAGAAGCTGTTGACACCCATAATATTATGACTAAATTGTCCTTGAGGATGATTGGCAGCATTAGTGTGGGGACTAGATAAAGATGCAGAAGAGCACCTGTAAATTAAAGAGAAGGAGTGTAGTTGCTGATTACTCAGAACTTTTCATCGGAACATCCCTCTGCATGTGGCCCTGGAGGGCTCTGGGTGAGGCTCCTCCCCCTAGCTGGAGGCTGCCACCCTCCTCAGTGCCCTCCAGTGATCATCCAGGTGGCCCGGGAGAGACAGTCCACTGCCACCCAGGCATCAGGCAAAAGGCTTCTCCTTCCTGAGCTTTTGGGATGGGGACAAGTTTCACCCTCTCTTGATCATCTCAGCAGTGTCTGCTTTAGGGAAGCCCTGATGGTTTTCTTTTTTAAAAAAATATCACCCTATATGTGTATATGAACACACCCTGATTCTAACAGGTGAGCTGGGTTTTATGTTTAAATTTATTATTTTCAAGGCCACAGCAGAGTGCCTGTTTGTTACAGACTTAGCAAGAATAATTGCGAGGAAGCTGCCAAGGAGATCTCACCAGATTTCTCCTGCTTTTCAGACCAAGTAGCCCTCATACCTCATGCTCTTGTCCACTTGTTATTGTAGATTTAAATGTAAAAAGTTAGTGGAACAGCTGGGGAGAAGCTGATCCAGGCCCACTGATATATTTTAAAGGCCCCAACCTGACACATTCTATTCAGATGAAGTGCTCTGTTGCTTAGTAACCAACACTCCCAGGACTCTGACAGCAGGTGAGGTACAGTTTCTGCTCTGTGTTAATACTCAGTAGCTGTTGAAGAATTCCAATGCTAAACAGTTAAGCCTGTGTTTAACTCCTGAGCCAGGAGTCCCAGAGCATGAATATTCCTGTCCTTCATGGTTTATTATTCTCATGTGCGGCCAACTGTCTTTTCTCATGCTTGGGTCTACTGATACCAGTGGTTCAGAGCTAATTTGTGTCTGAAGACATTTGGGTATCACAGTTAGGACTGGGGTACTCCTGGCATCTAGTAGATAGGGAAGCTGCTGAACACTCTGAGCACACATACAACGGTGAATTACCTCACCCAAAATGTCAGTAGTGCCATCACTCCCACGATCACAAATAACTGAGTTCCCCACATTTTGGTCTCAAGTGGTGACGAAGCTATGAACTAGCCCAATCATAAATCACTGATTTTGGCTCTCTGGACCTAGCATCTGCTTGTCCTCAGCTTTTGATGATTTTGAAAGTTTGAGGGATGAGATTTTATACTTTTCTCTGTTAAGTTCAGAGGTTTGCCTGCAGTCTGTGTAGAGTCATGATCCCAGCCCATAGCTAGACCCTGAATAGATTCTCCCTATGTATTTATAGATTGATTGCTCATGCCAAAATCCAAATTATTCCTTTTAACTCTGGACAAACAAGTGATTTTTACAATTCCAGAGTTTTTGATTGGTCACATCAATACCTTTATCCACTAGTAGGTAGACATTTCTTACTTGAAATAAATGGAGAATTTGTGTATGTGGCCTCCATGCAGTATTTGGGTTGGAGCGGGGAGTAGATGGTAGGAAAGACATCACTATTTTGAAACATCCTACTTTCAAATGGGTCACTTCTTCATATAGTTCTATTTTTTTGGATCAATTAGCCTTCACACTTCATGCTTTTATGGAGTTATAATTGTAGTTTTGAAAAAGTCAGTGGAACAGCTGGGGAGAAGTCTATCTCTGGTAATGGGGCAGCAATGGAGCAGTGGAAATAAAAGGAAACGTCTATGTGAGACTGTAATTTTACAAGAATTTTTTTCATTTGCTTATGTAATTAAAATATATGTGTGTGTGTGTGTGTGTGTGTGTGTGTGTATCTGGACTGACTGCTACACATGTCTTAGACAATAACTCAAGTTACCTTAGCACTTAATAATAAGCACATGTTTAGCTCATCATTTTTTTTGTTCCCATTAAGTTTATTGGTACATTTTTGGTATAAAATACAGTTACATTCATCATTGGGATCTTGTACCATTACATGAGTATCTTGGTTCTTATTTTTTCCCCATTTCCCTGCCCTCCCTTCACTCCCCGCACCCTTCCCTATTTGCAAAGACTTTGTTTCAATTTTTTTCTTTTCTCATAATTTTTCTTTTCCCTTCTTTCCTTTCCCCTACCCCTCCCACTTCCCCTGCTCCTTTAGACCTTTACTTCCTATTACATGATATCAACTATACATTTTTAAAATTAGAATATCAAGTTCTAGGAGACATTACCACAGATTTTACAGAATTTAAAAGGATATAGAAAGCAACTTCTAAGAAGTATCTTGGAAGACAAATTAATGAAACTAACACTGGAGGAAATATAAAATTTAAATAGCACCTATTAAAGAAAGTATATTCCTAGCTTGAAAACCTACCTATATGACAACAGCAGGCTCATATACATTTTAACTGATAAATTATATCAAACAATTAAAGCAGAAAAAAGAAGGAACACTTCTCCCCTCATTTTAGGAAATCAACATTGTGCTAATCCTAAAACTGGATAAAGATAATAGAAGAAAAAAGTATGAACATAGATAGAAATATGTTTAACAAAACAAACTATTAGAAGTCAGATCTGGCAGTATGTAAAAAGTGGTTTTATTATAGGGATGGCAGTGTTGGTTCAGCATTGGAAGATCCACCCCCAAAAGTCATCATTTTAACAGAGGAAAGGAGAAAGCCATATGATCCTGTCACTAGTTGGAGAATATATTCTCCAGCTGTTCATGGTAAAAGCTATCAGGAGACTAGAAGTAGAACAGAACCTTCTCAACAGATTAAAGACATGTACTCCATACTTCCAGCAAAAATGCCTTATATGAATGGAGAAGATATAATGCTTTCTCCCTAAGGTGTGGAACAAGGGCTGATATGCTTACTATTCGTCTGTCCATTAAACTTTGAAACCTAGGCCCAACCAAAACAGTCTGGCAATAAAATGACACAATTAGGATAGGATTGGCAAGGTAGAAGCAAAATCTTTATATGTAGATGAAATGATCATCTACAGAGAACATACTAAGAAATCTCTAGGAGGCCCTAGAACTTGTATTTGAATTTAGCAGGATGAGAAAACACAAGGTATATATAAAAATTCAGGTCTATGTATACTTGCTATAAATGAAGAATTGGATATTGAAATTTAAAAATTATGTAGGAGTACAAAGGACCTAGAAAAGTTAAAAAAAAAGTGTTGAAGACGTTTAGTACCTAATTTTAAGACTTCTTCTAAAGCTACAGTAATCAAGGCAGTGTTGGTGTAAGGAAAGACAATAGATCATTGGAATAAAACAGAGAATCTAGAAATAGAACCACACATATATGGTCCACTGAGTTTTGAAAGATTATTTAACAGTAACACTTTTTAAAAAAATTAATTTTATTGGTACATTTTATTGGTACATTTTAGGTATATAATTCGTTTGCACTTATCATTGGGTGTTTGTACCTGTACATGATATATCTTGGTTCTTACTTTTTTCCCCATTACCTGTGCACCCTTCACCTCTTCCGCCTTTACCTATTTACATAGATTTCATTTCCATGATTTTTTTCTTTTCTCATAGATTTTCCTTTCCCTCTTTTCCTTTTGCCTTCCCCTCCCTTCATTCCTTTGTCTTTGGACATTTTTTCCTATTTCAAATTATCATTTATTCATTTTAATCATTTTAACCCTTGTTTACACTATCTGTTTCTCACAATAGTGAAACTATTCGGTATTTACACATGTGTGTCCTATTTATTTCACTTAAGAGTATGGCCTCGATATTCATCCATTTAGCTATAAATGACTCTAGTTTTTCATTCTTTATGGCTGAGTAGTACTCCATTTTATAAAAAAACCACATTTTCTTTATCCAGTTTCCAGTTGATGGGCACTTGGGCTGTTTCCAAGCTTTAGCTATTACAAACTGTGCAGCTGTGAACATGGGTGCACATATATCACTGTGGTATGATTCTTTTAATTCTTTTGAGAAGATACACAGCAGGGGAATAGCTGGGTCATATGGGACCTCTAGTCCTAGTTCTTTGAGGTATCTCCATACTGATTTCCACAGTGATTGCACCAGTCTGCATTCCCACGAACAATGGAGAAGGGTTCCTTTCTCTCCACAACCCTGCCAGCATTTGTTATTTGTTGATTTCTTGATAGCAGCCATTCTTTGTGGGGTGAGGTGGAATCTCAGTGTTGTTTTCATCTGCATCTCTCGAATGATGAGTGATGTTGAACATTTTTTCATATATTTGTTTGCTGCTTTTACTTCTTTGTCTGAGAAATGTCTGTTCATTTCAGATGCCCATTTTTGAATTGAATCTTTGAATTTGGGGGATCTGATTTTTTTCAATTCTTTATATATTCTAGATAGTAGTCCTTTGTCTGAGGTACAGCTGCTAAAATTTTTTCCCCATATTGTAGGTTGTCTGTTAGCTCTATTGGTGGTTTCTTTTGCAATGCAGAAGCTTTTTAATAAGATGAGATCCCAGTTGCTTATTCTTACTGCCAGTTCCCGTGCTGCTGAGGTTTTGTTCATGAAGTCTTTTCCCATGCCAGTGTCTTCAAGAGTTATACCTAACTTATCTTCCAGCAAGTTTAGTGTTGCTGTCTTAATATTTATATCTTTAATCCACTTCAATCTTTGTTTAGTGCATGGTGATAGGTGTGGGTCTAGTTTCGATCTTTGGCAGGTTGAGATCCAGTTTTTCCATCACCATTTATTAAATAGGCTATCTTTCCTCCAATGAGGGTGGTTTTCTCCTTTGTCAAAGATGAGGTGGCTGAGCATGTCTGGAGTTGTTTCTGGATCTTCTAATCTATTCCACTAATCCTCAGGTCTGTTCCTTTTCCAGTACCATGCTGTTTTTATCACAGTAGCTTTGTAGTATAGTTTCAAGTTGGGAATTGTGATACCCCCAGCCATGTTTCTGTTGCTTAGAATTGCTTTAGCTATTCTAGGTCGCTTATGGTTCCAAATGAATTTTTGTATTGTTTTCTCTAGTTCTGTGAGGTATATTGTTGGAATTTCAATAAGCATTGCATTGAATCTATATAGTAGTTTTGGAAGTATGGCCATTTTCACTATATCGGTTCTTCCTACCCAGGAGCAAGGGATGTCTTTCCATTTTCTTGTATCCTCTTTGATCTCTTTTTTTCAGAGTGCTGTAGTTTTCAGTGTAGAGGTGTTTTGCTTCCTTTGTTAGATTGATCCTAGATATTTCATTTTTTTGGATGCTATTGTAAATGGAATTGTTTCCCTAATTTCTCTCTCAGTGAGTCTGTTATTTGTGTACAAGAAGGCTATTGTTTTTTGAGTGCTGACCTTGTGTCCAGCTACTCTACTGAATCTGTCAATTAAGTCTAGAAGTCTTCTGGTGGAATTTTTTGGTTCTTCTAAGTAAAGTATCATATCCTCAGCAAATAATGACAGTTTAACTTCTTCTTTTCCTATCTTTATTCCTTTTATTTCTTTCTCTTTTTTAATTGCTGTGGCTAATATTTTCAGAACTATGTTGAACAGGAGTGGTGATAGTGGGCATCCTTGTCTTGTTCCTGATTTTAGTGTGAAAGTTTTCAGTTTTTGACCATTTAGTATGATGTTGGCTGTTGGTTTTTCATAGATAGCCTTAATCAGGTTAAGATAAAGACCTTCTATTCCAATTTTCTGTAGGGTTTTTGTCTTGAATGGGTGCTGGATTTTGCCGAATGCTTTTTCTGCATCTACTGAGATGATCATATGGTTTTTGTCCTTGACTCTGTTAATATGGTGTATTACATTTATCGATTTATGAATGTTGAACCATCCTTGCATCCCTGGGATAAATCCGACTTGGTCAGGGTGTATGATCTTCTTGATGACCCTCTGTGTTCTGTTTGCCAGTATCTTGTTGAGGATTTTTGTATCTATGTTCATTAGGGAGATTGGTCTGTAGTTCTCTTTTTGGGTTGGGTCTTTTCCTGGTTTTGGAATCAAAGTAACACTTGCTTCCAGGAATGAGTCTGGAAGTATTGCTTCCCTTTCAATTTCCTTGATGAGTTTAAAGAGTAATAGCATTAGTTCTTCTTTAAATGTATTGTAAAATTCAGCAGTGATGCCATCCAGACTTGGGCTTTTGTTTGTTGGTAAATATTTTATTACATTTTCAGTTTCACTCATTGTAATTGGGGTGTTTAGAATTTCTATATCTTCTTCATTTAACTTTGGCAATTCATATGTATCTAGGAATCTGCCCATTTCTTCTGTGTTTTCTATTTTATTGGAGTAGAGGTTCTCTAAGTAGGTATTGATGATCCTCTGGTTTTCTTTTGGATCTGTTGTAACTTCACCTTTTTCATTCTTAATTGCATGTATTTGTGCCCTTTCTTTCCTTTTTTTGATAAGGTTGGCTAAAAGTTTATTGATTTTATTTATTCTTTCAAAAAACCAACCCTTTGATTCATTGATTTTTTGTGTTGTTCTCTTAGTCTCCATTGCATTGATTTCTGCCCCGATCTTTATAATTTCCTCTCTTCTATGAGCTTTGGATTCATTATGCTGTTCTTTTTCTAGGAGTTTGAGGTTCTGCATTAGGTTACTTACCTGAGTTTGCTCTGTTTTCCTAGTATGGACATTCACTGCCATGAATTTCCTGCGTAGAACTGCTTTCACTGTGTCCCATAGATTCCTGTATGTTGTACTGGCATTTTCATTTACTTGTAGAAACTGTTTAATTTCTTCTTTAATTACTTCTGTGACCCATTGGTTGTTCAAGAGGGTGTTATTCAGTTTCCATGTGTTTGTTGGGGTTTTGCGGTTTCTTATGTTATTGACCTCCAATTTTATTGCACTATGGTCTGATAATATACAGGGGGTAACTTCAGTTCTTTTGCATTTACTTAGATATGTCCTATGAGCTAGCATGTGGTCTATTCTGGAGAATGACCTGTGTGCAGTCGAAAAGAATGTGTATTCCGATTTTGTGGGGTGGAACACTCTGTAAACATCTATCAAGTCCATTTGTTTAATAACTTCGTTCAGTTCTAGAATTTCGTTGTTAATTTTTGTCTAGATGATCTGTGTATTTGTGATAGTCGGGTATTGAGGTCCCCCACTACATTTGTGTTAGTGTTTATTTGGTTTTTCATGTCTATTAATATTTGTTTTGTATAGTTGGGGGCATTCGTATTTGGTGCATATATATTTAGGATTGTCATCTCTTCCTCTTGGATTGTTCCCTTCACAAGGATGTAGTGATAATCTTTGTCTCCCTTAATTAGTTTTGGTTTGAAATCCACTTTGTCTGCAAATAAGATTGCTACCCCTGCTTTCTTCTGGGTTCCTGTGGCATGGAGAACTGTTTTCCATCCTTTTACTTTCAGTCTGTGAGTTTCTTTTTGAGTTAGGTGTGTTTCTTGTATACAGCATATTGTTGCATTTTCCTTTTTAATCCATTCTGCCAGTCTATTTCTTTTGATTGGTGAATTGAGGTCATTAGCCTTGAGGGTTATAATTGATAAATATTGACTTATCCTTGTCATGCTGTTTTACTTTTGTTGGCTCTTTTTTATTTCTTATTTTTTCCCTCTTTCCCTTTAGTGTCTTACCTTGCCTGGTGGCTTCCCTCTGTTGTACCTCATGGAGTTGTGGCCTTCATTGCTTTTTTCTAGGATATTGTTTAGAATTGCTTGTAGTGCTGGTTTGGTGTTCATGAAATTTCTCAGGTGATCTTTGTCGTGGAAGTATCTAATTTGCCCATCGATTTTGAAAGATAATTTTGCAGGATAGAACAGTCTAGGTTGGAAGTTATTTTCTTTTAGGGCTTGAAATACTTCACTGCAGGCTCTCCTTGATTTGAGGGTTTGTGTTGAGAAGTCTGCTGTGATTCTGATGGGCTTTCCTTTGTAGGTGATTTGTTTCTTTTCTCTAAGTGCTTGTAGGATTTTGTTTTTCTGTTGGGTTTCTTGGATCTTGATTATTATATGTCTAGATGTAGATTTTTTTTGATCATGGCTAGTTTGAGTTCTATATGCTTCATTTATCTGATGTCCAATTCTCTACCTTTGTCTGGGAAGTTTTCCACTATTACTTCTCTGAACAATTTTTTTATGTCAGTTGTGCTTTCTTGTGTTTTTTCATGGACTCCTATCAGTCTTATGTTATTCTTCTTTGCATCATCTAGCAGTTGTTGGATTGATTTCTTGTGGTCCCTTACTATTTTTAAGAAATCTCTATTTTCATGGTCTCTAACCACAATTTTGTCTTCTATATCTGATATTCTATCTTCAGATTCCCTTAATCTGCTGTGGATACTTTCTATGGAGTTTTTGATCTCCTGAATATCTGTTTGAATCTGTTTCATGGATTCCATTTCTTTCTTATGCTGGGTATTCATGGCTTCCAGCATGTTTCTGAGCTCATCTATTTTTTTTATCTGTTTCTGTTCTAGATCCTCTAATCATATCTTTCACTCTGCTCACCATCTCTGTAGATATCTGGGAGATTATTTCTGCTTTGAATTTTTCTAGAGCCTCATTCATCTATTGTGTTACTTCCTGTGCTATCCGTTCAGCGTATCCAGGTGGTTGGTTATTGGACTTTTCCATCTTGTTTCCCCCAGGATTTACCCTTGGTGGGGTGGAAGTCTGAGTTTGTGCCTTGCTTAAATGTCTTCTCATTTTTGTTTTTGGTACAGTCCTTGGTTTAACTCCTGGGTTGATAGTTGGAAATTGCCTATTGTAGGTATCTTTGTTGCTTGTAGTTAGAACCCTTATGGAATGATTGCTTCTCAGAGGTGTCTTCCAGATATAGCTGGTCTTTAAGTTTTGAGTCTCTAATGGCTCTAAGGCTATCTCATTTTCCTTATACTAGGAAGGTTCATTGACTAGATCAATAACAACACCTTAGCCCAAGTGATACAATCAGCAACACCATTGCATCAAGTACATCTTTGAAAATGACATTTTGTGATAGTTATTAATCTGTCACCTTTAGCTGTGTGCATTAAATCAAGATCGAGGACCAACCCAACATGTAGTGAATAAACTCTTTGATATAACAACTTTACCCTTTGGGATGGGGAGTTAGAAGGGGTTGGGGAGGGAGGGACAGATGGGCAGAAGGATAGGGGAAGGTTAGCAGTGTGGCCAGAGGACACAGGTGAGAAGGAAAAAGAGACTAATAGTAAAATAAAGAAGAACTCTGAATGAGGACCAAAACAGGGACAAAAAGGGAAGATGAACAATGTGGGAGAGCAAGAGGGTGAGTATAAGAGAGAGAGAAAGGAAAGAGAAAAAAAAGAAGACAAGAAGAGAAAAAAAGAGAAAAACAAATATTTGCAGAGTAGGAATAAAAATTAAAGAGGAGCAAAAGAAAAGAGAAAAAACCAAACTAATAATACTAAATTTGGGAATAAAAAAAAACAGTGAAGATGTAGGGCCTCTTTCAGGGTATGTCTCTACTGTCACAATAGACAACGTGGATAGCAATGTGCAGATATAAGTCAATGAGTCCCAGCAAGCTAGTTGGAGACCCATGAGATTCAGGCAGATTTCTGGCTGCAAGTCCCAAGTTGAGCTCCCTGTCCTCCTGTAGGGTTGAACTCTGCAGAGTTGTATTGCAGGTTCCAGCTGCCCTTCCCCTGAAGATAGACCCGGTCCTGATGGGAGGTGAAGATGACTCCAACTTACCAGTACCGTGGTCTGGCGGTCCAGTGTCCTCTGCATCTTTGTAGTGTGGAACCAGGTGGCTGTACAGAGAGGAGGCCAGAGGAGCGGGGGGGTGGGGTGGGGTGGATGTCCAGTGGATTGCTGCTGGGGCGCGTACTGATTCAGCGTGTTCCGTGACTCACGACCTTGGTTGCGTGTCTGCAGACCTGCTTGTCTGCAGCGGGCTGATTTGGCATGTTCCGCACAACTCGTGACCTCGGTAGGGCGTCTGCAGACCTATCTGTCTGCAGGGGGCTGATTTGGCATGTTCCGCATGACTTGCGACCTCCGTAGGGCTTCCGCAGACCTGCTTGTCTTCAGTGGGCTCTTAACATTAACATTTTATAGAATATAAACTGAATTGAAGAGCAGAGGAAACGATAGTGTTTTCAGCAAATGGCACTGGATCACCTGGTATGCGTGTATAAAAAATTATCCTCAACCCTTTATTTCCATACATAAAAATAACTTGGAAGGATCTATGCACCTAAATATGAAAGACTAAAACTGTAAAACTTTAAGAAGAAATTATAAGGGAAAATGTTTATGAATTTAGGGTAGGCAAGAACTTCCTAGGATACAAAAAACATGATGTATAAAAGAAAAAAATTGATAAATGAGATTCCATCAAAATTGAGAACTTTAAATGACATCGTTAAAATGAAAAGTAGTCTTTAAACAGACCATATTTACAATGCATATAACCTATGACCAGAATATATAAAGAACTCTTACAGCTCATTAATAGAAAACCCAATTATAAAATAGACACAAGAAGACGATAAATAGCCAGTATAGCACAAGGAAAGGTGTGCAACACTAGAATCAGAAAAATACTAATCAGTACAGTAACAAGATTGAGTTATATACACATTTGGGAGATCAAATTAAAAGTTTTAAAAGCTTCATCATGACTTTTTCTTTTTGTTGGATTCTTCCCCCATTGTGTTTAATTTGTCATGCGCAATGAATTCATTCTGCTGGGCTTCCTGGGTTTGTGATCCTCATTGTCTTTTTCTAGGATATTGTCTAAAATTTTTTGCAGTGGTGGTTTGGTATTTATGAAGTTCCTAAGGTGCTCTTTGTCATGAAAGTATCTTATTTTTCCATCAATTTTGAAAGATAGTTTTCCAGGGTACGTCAATCTGGGTGGGAGGCTGTTTTCCTTTTGGGCTTGGAATATGTCACTCCAAGCTCTTCTTGCCCTTGAGGGTTTGCATTGAGAAGTCTGCTGTGATTCTGATGGGCTTTCCTTTGTATTTGATTTGTTTCTTTTCTCTCACTACTTGTAGAATTTTGTTGTTCTGCTGGGTTTCTGGAATCCTAACAGTTATATGCCTATGTGTAGATTTTTTTTGATCCAGGCTGGTTGGAGTCCTATATGCCTTACTTATCTGTATGTCAGGTTCTTTTCCCCTCCTTGGGAAGTTTTCTGCCATCACTTCTGTGAACAGTTTTTTTTATGTCATGTGCACTCTCTCCTGTTTCTTCATTGACTCCAATCTGTCTTATGTTATTCTTCTTTGCATCGTCTAGCAGCTGCTGGATTGCTTTCTTGTGGTCCCTTAAAATTTTAAAGCAATTTTTCTTTTCCTGGTCACTAATTGCAATCTTATCTTCTGTATCTGAAATTCTGTCCTAACATTGGCTCATTCTTCTGCGTAGACTTTCAATGGAACTTTTACTCTCCTGTTAATCTGTTTGTATCTGTTTTATGGATTCCATTTGTTTACTATGTTGGGATTCCATCATGTTCCTCAGCTCCTCTATTTTTTAAATCTGTGTCCTCTCTAGATTTATTAATCATGTCTTGCCCTATGGGCACAATCTCTGCTGTTATGTGAGAAATTATTTCTGATTTCATATTTTCCAGATCCTCTTGTTGCCAGTTCAGGGAGTCCAGGTGGTTGAGTATCAGAATGTTCCATCTCGTTTCATTTGGGAGTTGCTGTACATGATCCAGAAGTCTGTTTTTGAGGCTAGTTTACGTGTATTCTCATTTCCACGGTGTGTGTGTGTGGGGGGGGGGAGGGTGCTGCTGGTGTCCGTGTGGCTCACCTCCTCTGGCCTGGGAGTGGTGGAATGGCAGAGTTCATAGACGTTTCAGTCCATAATTAGCTGGGTCCAAAGCAAGGTGGATGGCAGACAGGCATTGCAGAGGAGAAACAACATGGCACCCACACAGTAGCAAAGGCAATAACGGCGCTCATCATTGACTGATTATCAGCACTGGCCAAAGCCTTGGGAAAGACAAAGTGATAGGGATTATCCCATCTGCTTGGAGTTCAGAGTAGCATTTGTAAGCATCAGCAGAATGCTAACATTCATGCCTGGAGGCCTTGAAACTTTCAAGATGATCACAGACTCTGGTGAAGGGTGCCCCAAGGTGCATGTGTGCTAGGCTCACTGTACAGTTTCACACCTTTTATCTTTTCCACATGTTTTCCTATTATCTGAATTGCCTCCAACCACTTGCAACTTCTAGAAAACTCATTAAATCAGCGTTTTATACTCTGATTATACTTCAGACTGCCCCACCCCTCTCACACCTGTATCCTCACAGTCTGTGCCACACCATCTCAAAGTTAAAAACTACCTTTTTCTGTTCCACATCTGATGCCATTTGCACACTCTTTCTGTTGAAGCAGGTCACACTGTATTAAAACAATCTGTTTGCAGATATAGCTCCATGCGAGCCTTCACGTTCCTACAAGGAGGGAACTGTGTTATTCTCCTGTTCCCTTTATTTTGCACATTATGGGTATTTATTAGAATTTAAAAGTGGAATTTCTATTATTTATTTTGCCAGGCTTAGTTTTTGTTTTTGCTTCTTAAATTTACAAAATATTGTTGATTATCTGGGTTATCTGTGGTAATGGGACAGGGATAGAGGTGGTAGTAATTAAGAGAAATTTTCCATAGTTATATTAGATTACTTTTTTTTTTTAATGAAAAGAGTGTTTTCGTTTACTTGTGTAATTAGGGCTAAAATTATACTGGATGTGGTGGTGCATTCCTGTAACCCCAGCTACTTGTGAAGCTGAGGCAAGAGAATCATAGTTTTTGAGCCAGCCTGGGCAATTTAGCCAGATCTTGTCTCGAAATAAAGGTGGGGGGGGGCACGCCTGGGTATGTAGCTCAATGGGAGAGTAACCTGAGTTAAATCTCCAGTACAAGAAAGTTAAAATTATATATCTGTATATATATAGTTTTCCATGCCAGAGTACAGATGTTTAATATTGGGGTGAGAAATTTAAGGGTGACTGAGATGTATATTGTTAGAATTTGTATTAGGTAAGGTAACACTAGCTGCTATAACAAATCCACCTAATCTCTGTAACTTGGTATAATAAGAGTTTCTCTCTAGCTCACTTAAAAATCTGATGCAGGCATTTATAATTTAGCAACTCTTATTCAAGCAGTGACTCAGGGACCAAGATGCCTTACTTGGTGTGGCTTTGCCATCTCTAGCATGTGGTCTTTAAGGCTGCTGTTCTTTAAGCTGCAAATGGGAAAAAGTGCAGAGGGTCATGTGTGGGAGATTTTGATGATCCATGCCTAGTGACAGAGTACATCACTAGTATTCACCTTCCCTTGGCTGGAACTCATTCACTTGGCTGGGAAATGCAGACAATCTGTAAACCTGGAAAGAAGAGAAACAGGATAAGCAAGGAGAAAGGGATCAAAGGCTTTTCTCTTCAGAATACCAATTTGGAGCTGGGCGTGGTGGTGTATGCCTGTATCCCAGCACTCAGGAGGCTGCATGGGGAGGATTGCCATGAGTTCAAGGCCAGCCAGGGCTACATAGTGAATTCAAGGCCAGCCTGCCTTATAAGATGAGACCTTGTCTCAAAAAATCAAATAAATAAAATAAAATAAATAAATGCAAGCATATCAATTTGGTCTTTTTGTGTGTAATTTGATTCAAATTGTCAGTACTTCCCAACTCATGGGCAAGTTTACAATATGTATGATATTATTTGTGACTGACCATGGATAATCCACCTTTAACATTGATCTGTGTTGCTCACAAAGCATCTTGTCAACCCCAGAGTTCTGGAGTTCTTAAAGCTTGTGTAAATAAATATGTGGCTGTGTGCTTCTGAGGAAGACCTGTGTGTTATCAGGGGTACTGCTGAGATCTAGCTGGGAGGTTTCTCTTGGTCTGATTGGTCCCTATATCTATTTGTAGTGGACACTATTACATCTGTTATTGGTGTTAAGGGATATCCTTTAGGTCCTACTAGTTGCTGTACATGTGCTGTGTACATGTATATTGGAATTTGGCAAGTACAACTACTATACAACATACTCTTTCCTTTGTCTAAGTTCTGAAATTATTGATAAATAAGTTGAAGGAGTGGAAATAGAAATGAAATAAAAATATCATATATTACTTTTAAAGCTGGCATCAGAGAATGTGGCTTAGGTACATGAAACAGCAAAGTGCTTTTGAATACCAAATCTCAGAGTGAGAAAGATTTGTTTACCCAGGTACAGGAAGAACCACAGACCTGTCCTCATGTACTCCACAGCGCAAGGAAAACGTAAACTGGGAAGAGTGATAAAGGGAAGCGAGGCCAGGAGTATTACACTAACTCAGGTCCCAGAGGAAACTTCTGGAATGAAAAATCAGTGTCCCAACTAATTATTTTAAGTAAATTGCTTCATGTATTTTTAAAGATTTTACAGACGAAATGCTCCTTTAAAATGCTAAAAAGATATGAGTCTTTATATCACATACTTTGTTCCTATAATCTTGTGTAGATGTAGCAGGAAACTGTTCACATGCAGCAACTGAACATTCTTAAGCTAAGTTGGGAGAATGTGTTGTGTCTGGCAATGCTCTTGTACAGATGATGACTTAGGCAGGCACCCAGTTTGATTTACTGTGGGGCTGCCTCCAGGAGCATCATCCAAATATATCCTAGATTTCAGGAGAATAAAGTTAGATGAAATAAATTTATATTTCCATCACAAATCTATATCTCAGTCCAAATTGTTTAATTTGAAGTAAACTCTTCAGACCTCTTAGATAATGTGCACTGAATCTTGTTGTAAAAAAAATAATGTGCAACAGTGCTAAGTAATAATTTGAGCTTAATAGATAAATGTATGAATCTTGACTTTGGGCTTCAATCTAAAGTTATGTGAAAGTCAATAGTTGAAAAAGTCTTGTAGTTTAATCAGAAACAGAAACTTCATGGAGGTAAGCACTAATGAATGGAAACTAGTAATGTAAAGAAATAATATTAGAAGTGCTTTTAAATTACTTTTCACTAAACATAATTGGCTGGAGTAACCAAGTCTCCCTGTTTTCTTTATAAAACAAACAATGGAAAAGGCAAGCTGACTACTTCAGTTAGCTGGTTACTCTCTAATAATATCTGTTATTTTCAGTTATATTTTTATAAAGGGTTAGTTGTGATTTTTCCTAGCTGTATTTGTTAATGTGATAACATAATTTAATTAAATATTACTTAAGCTTATGAAATGTAGGTACAAAAGGGAAAGAGCTGTTGTTTCTTTGAAAAAAAGTTGAATATTTTGGAAAGATTCATTAGAAGAGCCTTAAAAAAACTCACTATGTGGGGTTGGGTTTATAACTCAGTGTAGAGTGACATGTGGCTATGTATTCCCTCTCTCTTATTTCCTCACTTATAAAGTGAGAAATATTATAAAACTTCAAGGCTCTTTTTATTCATGATTTCTGATAAGTTGATTTTCTTCCTAAGTTACTGGTCTCTATCTGAGCTAAGGTGAAATGAAGAGAAAGACAAAGAATGTATTCCTAGCAAGGGCAACTGGAGCCGGTATGGAAAACATGAAAACTTGTGATATGATCATCATGTTCCAGGGCCTGCTCCTTCATTTTGGAATGCCAGAAATTATACTTTTTAGCACATTTAATAAAATTTACACTTTGACAACTGATTTAGGCTCACAAAAATAAATGTAGAAAACAGAATGTCAATTTAACATTAAAAAATTCAGATATCATCACATTCTCTCTCTACCATGCAGTGAGGTTGGGTACATAGCACAGATACAAACCATTTTATTGGGCAAAACTGGACATGGAGTAGTAGAGCATAGCCAGCCCTCACCCTCTCATCTCACAAAGAGTAATACTTATTGGAGATCAACTTGGACTGTTATGGGAAGTGAAGGGGTTCTGTAGAAGAATGATGTTTATGTGATACTGTATTTATAGAGATGGGATATCAAAATAAAAGACAAGACTGATAACTTTGTCAGAGAATTAAAAGAATAGAAATTCTTAAAATGAAGAAACAAAACTACATTTGATTATTTTAATAAACAATTTGGACATATTGAAAACAGAATTAGTATACTGGATGATAGATTGGAAGAAACATTTAAATAAAGCACAGATTGGATATAGTGAGACTGTAATTTATGAGAAATTGGAATCTCGGAAGAAAAGAGAAGCAAGGAGGCAGAAACAATATTTGAACAGACAATACGATGTCTCAAAATGATGAAAGATATTAATCTGCAGATTCAAGAAACCACACAAACTCCCAGCAGTATAAGATACCTGAGCATATGACAGCAACTTCTGAAAACTAAAGACAACAACCAAATCCCAAGAATCATCAGGGTTAATAGGGGAGAAATTTCATATTCCTTTCAAAAAAGCAATAGTTACACTGAAAGCTAATTTATCATTAGAAAAAAAAAGGAAGACAGAAAATAATAGAATGATATGTTTAAAGTGCTGAGAAAAAATACCTAACAACCTAGGCTTTTATATCCTGAGAAAATATTCTCTCAGAATGAAGATGTAAAAGACTTTTAATGGAAAAAGCAGTAAGAATTTGTTACCAGAAAATCCACACCATAGGAAATACTACAGGGAATTCTTCAGGGAGAAGAAAAAGGGTGTCAGATGGAATCTCAGAGATACAAAAAAGAATGAAGCACAATAAAATGTTTCACTATCTAGGTAAATCTAAATAAATATTGATGGTTTAAAATAGTAAAATTAATTATATCTTGTGAAATTTTAAAACATTTGTTGGCTTGAAATATAAGTAAAAGTGATATATATATGTTGAAATTAAAGTGATTCATGATACTTGGCATTATCCAGGAAATGGTAAAAAATCCTCACAATTTATATTAGTTATTAATGGGTCAAGGATGCATGTTGCAAATTCTAAAGTAATTGCTGAAAGAATAGTAAAATAGAATATAACTGCCAAGCTAATGGAGGGGGAAATGGAATAATAAAAAAAATTCAAAATAAATCAAGGAAGAAAAAAAGGAACACTGACTAGGTTGTACAAATAGAAAACAAATAATAAGACAACAAATTTAACTCTAGGGAAACTTTAATCAGGGCTATCCTCAGAAGGAGCCTTTGGCGCTCCTGTCTGGTACTAATCTGTCCTGTCCTTGATCCAACTCAGACCTGCTGAGCCTTCTTGTCCAACTCTACAGGGGTTAGGGGAGTCATTAGTTTGCCTCAGCGCCCTCCTTGGATAAACCTGCACAGGAAGCCAAGTAATCACCAGAAGGCTCTTTTGTGAGGACATCATCAGAGGCAAATGGAAGAGATGATCTTTACACCCACCATCCTTCAGTGATGAAAGGCTGTTGTGTGCATAGATGAAAACATTTGCATTGCTTAGTGAGAAACAGTCCTAGCAACATTTCTGAGCTTCACAAGGACAATTTCCCCTGAGTTAGTACAGTACAGTACAGTACATTGTTTCTTTAGACTGAGTGTGATATGAACACTTGGGCTATGGCTTTGCACACACTAATATAGTTGTTCTCTGATGCCAGCCTATTATTCAACTTTGTCTCTCACTGAGCCAGTGTTCATTTATGTGCATGTTTTGCATATCTTCGGACCTTTTCTGTTGATCTCTACAAACCTCATGCTGTCTTCTCTCCTCCTCCATTTTACCAACCAACCAGTTTCAGCATCTGTCCTCTGTGAAGTCTTTCCTTCCTTAGGAGCTATCTGGCCTACTTCCTGCAATAGTTCTTATCACATGTTATTGAAATGTTTAGTTCTGTCTTCTCACTAGATTTGAATTTCTTGAAAGAAGGTTCTGTGTCATTATATTACATTCTTACTATCTAAACTTAATAAAAGTTTATTAAATGCAAAAATGAGTTAACAAATAAGCAGATGGTTGGTTAACTCCACCTCAGTGGGGCTCTATTCTAAGGCCACCATTTGCATGCTCTGCTCAGCACTCCTGCTCAGCTAGCTAGCTCATGCCAGCTAGTAATGAAAATGTCTCTGCTTGGGCACATTGAATTTACAATCCGTAATGAACTCTAAATTGAATTTATAATTGCTTTTATAATGCTGCTTACAGTCACAGTCATTCCAAATTCTGACTTTCCAGATGCGTGTCATAACCTTAATTTTCAATTTCATCCTACTTCTGTTAAGTGACACAAAAGCAAAGAGTAGTATGAGTTGAAAATTGTGAGCAATAACTTTAATTTTGTATGTAAAAGAGCCTGAAAAACAGCTCAAAGTAAGATTCAGTCCAGGACCATGGTTAGATACTAATCAAATTCAGTAGCTTAATACCAAAACAAATAACGGAGCACAGAATTGCCAGAAAATGGGGAACCTAGTTCTTCCCACTGCTTCCCAATCCTTTGCATTCAGGGTGTATAGACTGTAACAGGCTGTTATCTACAGCACACTGGTGTGGATGGATGAGGCTGCCTGCTACTTCAGGCCAGCAGTCCCAGGCTCCACCTGGCTGTGCTGAGAAGTAAGGAGATCAACATCTCAGCACAGCCAGAACTCCCTTTTGGGAGAGTACTGCTGACTAAAGTTTAACAAAGGGGAGTAGAATGTACTAATGGTCTTTGTCTTCAGCCAAAGCTAAAACACCAGGAAGGGTTCAGAGTAAGCAAGAAACATACATTTTAGATCTAGGATTTATCTAAATTTTAGATCTAGGATTTCAACTCCGGATGCAAATTGAAGTCACCTGGAAGCTCTTAAAACATAAAACATGGCAATGCCCAGACTCTACACTGCACATTAAATCAGAGTCACTGTACAGAGGGATGTGGAGTGATTTCAGTATTAAAAATCTTCCCACAGAGGTTTCAGAAGTGTCCAAATTGAGAACCACTGATATATGCAGTGACTGATGATGATAAAGGGCTAATAAATGACATAGTCCTAACTATGTGTCTTTTTAAAAGACACCTTAATTTAATGCTTATGCTTAGTGGTTTTAACACAGAATTTTCTGTTTCTGTTGTTGTAGAAAGGTATAAGCCAGTCACTTGTTTGGATTTATTTCATAGTGTAGCCATATTTGTAGGATGAAATAGCCCATGGAGTTTTTTAATCTCCAACTTAATGTTTATGTAGCTTTGGCAAACATGTCTGGTTCATTGGTTAGGAATGGTGACAGTGGACATTTTAAAATTAAGCCTCAAAGGGTAGTGATGTAGGATGGTGGAGGATAAGTATTCTAAATGGAGAAACAGCATAACTGCACGTGAGAAAAAGGGAAAGGAAATTCCAGATGAGGAAAGTGTTGCAGAGTGACAGACAGGGTCCCAGACAACAGCTGAAGGGGCAACCACAGCCTGCCACTCTACAGGGGACAGGAGAGCCATCGAGGGAGACACCTGTGCGTCTGTGCTCAGGCTGCTTTGCTCTCAGGTCCAAGGACTGAACTGGAGGCTGATTACAGATCATGCTTACTGAGCACTAGCTACATGGCTAAGACCTTTACTTAGCATTTCATGTCTTCACAGCTATCCCACAAGGTAGGTTTTATTATTTTCCTGTTTTACAGATGAGGAAAGTGCAGCATGGTAGGCTGCATTTTAAATTTTTGGCCATCTCTCATTTATTCAGTGACCGGTTTTTTGTTTATCCTGACTCAGAGATCTCATGATATATTTCCTGGATAGTGAATTATATATGATTGCGTGTCACTTAATGGTAAGGATACATTCTGAGAATTGCATTCTATGGTGATTTCATCATTGTGTGAACATCATATCACATACTTTATACAAACCTGGGTAGTAGAGGTCATTCATTCCACATCACCTCCTGATGCAGTCAAAAGACAGTAAGCATGAGATGTATGAGGCTGGTGCTGGCATGACTAGGCACATGTTGTTACAGTAAATATTCTTAAGTAGAAGGATTATACTCCAAAATAACAATACAAAGTTTAGTACATAAACCAGTACTACATGTATAACCCAGCAATCACACAAACCAGCAACATAGTTTGTGTTCTTTGTCAAGTATGATGTACAATGCATAATTGATGTGCTATACTGTTATACATCTGGCAGTTTCTAATGACACTGTGATGTCACTAGATGATAGAAATTTTTTTATCTCTACTGTAATCTTCTAGGACCAATGTCATTTATGTGGCCCATCATTGACCAAAATGTCATTTTGTGGCACAAGATTGCAGTTAAAACAAATTAGCCATGCTGGAATAGGTGCGTACTTGGAAATACTGTCAGCTATGGATCAGAGAGCTAAGGATGCAGAGCATTTTTTTTTTTGTAGATATGAAGATTTACTAAGATTTTTGAGCAAGGAGCAGCATGATGAAACTGTTGAGTAAAGCTAGTCTGGAAGGATGGGGAGAGGGTAAGGGGTAACAGGCAAGTGTGATTCCAGCTGAGCAGTTAGGAAGCAGATGGCAACAGTCTAGGGGTGGGGTGGTGCAAAGCTGGTGGATGGGGACGGTGGTGACAGAGAGGGCACAGGTACAGGAGACAGATGAGGACTGTGGTGATCCCAGTGAGGGTCACGGGGGTCAGGAGGCCACTGAGGGGGAGGTGCTGCAGGGACCCTCTGAATTGTTTTTGAGTTTTGTTTTTTTGGCACTGGGGATCGAACTCAGGACCTTGTGCTTGCGAGGCAGGCACAGTGCCACTGAGCTAAAACTCCCAGCCCTGCATTGTTTTTGAGTTTGAGGGACATTAAGTCATTCTGGCCTCTGAGGTGTTATTGTGTTTGGTAACCTAACTTTAATATTTTAACATACATCTCTATTTTTAGTGTAGATGACAACATTGAGCTCTGTATTTTAATTTCACATTAATCTTATATCTGCTGTAATGTATTTACTTATTATAATAATTAAAATTCATATTATTACATAATATATACTTATGGATAGTGTTCTGCATTATAGGTTATCAGACCAGGATGAAGAGGACAAGACCAGGCAGGAGTGCATCATGTCCGACCCTGCCTTTTCCATGGTGACAGTCCAACGGGAAGACAGTGGGATAACGTGGGAGACCAATTCAAGCAGATCTTCTACTCCATGGACCTCGGAAGGGAGCCAGACTTCTGGTGTGTGTAGTCTGGAAGGGTCAAGTGTGAATTCTCCTCCAGGAAGTGTTTCCTTTATTGTGGATGAAGTTAAAAAGGTTCGGAAAAGAACTCATAAGTCAAAGCATGGCTCACCATCATTGCGTCGGAAAGGCAGCAGAAAAAGAAATTCTTTTGAATCTCAAGATGTTCCAGCAAATAAAAAGGACAAGTCTTTCATTTCAGAAAGCCAGGCACTAAACATCGAGAAAGAGAATTCATCTCCTGGCATCTATGATAAAACAAGAAAAAAGAAGACCTCCTCAAATACACCTCTTATTACCGGGGCAATATACAAAGAACACAAACCATTAGTGTTAAGGCCAGTCTACATAGGAACCGTACAATATAAGATTAAGATGTTTAATTCAGTTAAAGAAGAATTAATCCCTCTGCAATTTTATGGAACATTGCCAAAGGGTTATGTCATTAAAGAAATACATTACAGAAAAGGGAAAGATGCATCCATTAGTCTAGAACCAGATTTGGAAAATCATGATTCTAACATAGTTTCCAAAACAAGTAAATTAGTCACCCAAAGCACAGAAGATGATAAATTAAGAGAGCTTGGTCCCCCTTGGAGAGGTGTGCTCTCCAAAGGGTCAAAGTCCCTGTCCTCATTATTTGGCCATGAAAATCAAAAGAAAATTGATGTTGAATCCTCCCTAAAAGCCACATCTGCAGCTGAGTCCATAGCCTCCCATTATTTGAGTAACAACGCAGCAGAACAAGAGGTGCTGCTCAGACCCCCACAGTCAGTGCAGCCAGGTGATGAAGCAAAAGCCCATGAAATCAAGGCTTCCTCTCTTTTACTGAAGGCATCACAAACTGTGTTCCAGGAGACAGCAAAGGAAGAATCTGAGGCTGAGGTAGAGAGAGCCATCACTTTAGAGATGGACTCTTCAGTCTCCTCAGCCTTGCTTGATGAGGCTATGAAGGAAGTCATGGATTTTATTGACTGTACCATGTCACTGGAGGCAGAGAAGGATTTGTCAGAGACAGTCTCACCTGGTCTGTCACCATCTACTGAGGAAGGCCTTGAGCCAGGCAAGGAAGAACTAGAGCTGACTTCATTAGAAAGGATGGAGCCAGCCTCTGAATGCATGGCACCCACTCATTCTAGTGTCAAAGGAGAGAAAGAGGAACCCAGGCCTGAGCCACCCATTTCTCTTCCTGAGCCTCTCATGTTCCAAGAGCCAGAAAAAGAAGAACTGGAAGCTTCCCCACCAATAGCTGCTATACCTGAACCTGAAGGTTCTAATTTGGAAGAAGAGATCATAAAACTCGATTACCCAGAAAGCCCATTAGTTTCTAAGCAGCCCTTCCCACCACAGTTGTCCCCTGAGATGTGGGAAAAAGAGGAGCCCAGCCCTCCATTACTGACAACAGTAGCATCTGACCATGTCACTTTGTCTGAAGAGAGAGAGGAAATCGAGTCTGTTTCTACCGACTCTGCTTTTCTGTCAGAGCACTCAGTCCCTCAGGATTTGAACCATGAACGAGAGAAGCAAGAAGTTGATCCAGTTTCTCCATCCAGTGCAAAAGCCATATCTGAATGTGCAGTTTTCTCAGAGGAAGAGAATGAAGAGTTTGAACCTTGTTCTCCAGCTGTGGCCTCAGTGTCCAAGTGCTCTCTCTGGCCACCCACTCCTGAGAAGCCTTCTGAAGGCCTGTCACAGCTATTTTCTGCATTCCCTTCAGAGAACATGGTCCTTTCAGGAGATGAGGCCTCAGAAAGTGGACATTACATACCAGATTCCACATCTTCAGAATATTCAGTTCCCTCGCATGAAGCACAAGAGTCACTGAAGAAAACAATTGACCACAAGTCCCCATTAAAATCAAAAGATGTTTCTGAGCCCGTGATTCTGTCAGAAGAAAAAGACCCTGAGTCACAGGATCCAGCTGTGGCCTCTGTGTCTGAGCGCTCTCTCTCACCACCCCTGATAGGGAAGACTCCTGAGTCCCAGAGACCCCTGCCTTCTGCTGCTATCCTGCAACACATGGTCCTGTCAGAAAAAGAGGACCTAGAGGGTGAGCATTTCACACTAAATTCAAAATTGACTTCCAAATCTGAAGTCCCCCTAAATGCAACACAAGAATCCCAGAAGATCATTGATGAGGTGCCCCAATTCAAATTAAAAGACATTTTTCAGCACACGATTCTGTCAGAAACAGAGACGGAAGATGTTGGCTCATGTTCTCCAGATGTGGTCCCTGCACCTGAATGCTCTCTCCCACCCCACACAACTGAGATGATTTCTGAATACCAGGCCCCACCACATGCAGGGACCCTATCTGAACACGTAGTCCTATCAGAAGAAGAGACAATAGAAACAGAGCGGTACTCACCCTCTTCCACATCCACTTCTGAGTTTTCAGTACCGCCATATGCAATGCCAGAGTCCCAGGAAGAAGAAATTGTCCAAAGATCCCCTCTGCATCTTAAAGGTGCCTCATCACCCATGAATTTATCAGAACAAGAAGACATTGGACCCTTTTCTCCAGATTCTGCATTTGTGTCAGAATTCTCATTTTCTCCCTATTCAACTCAAGAAACAGAAAAAAGAGAATTTGAGTGTGGTTCCCCAGTGTGTTTAACATCTCCATCTGAACACCCTGTTTTGTCAGATGAAGACACTGAAGATGGTGGACTTTTTTCCCCAGACTCAGCATCACAAGTTTCAGTCCCACCATACAGAATCCCAGAAACAGAAATAAATGAAAGTGAGCCAGACTCCCTCTTACCTGCAAGGTCTGTTTCAGGATTTTCCTACTTTTCAGAAGCAGATGAGGAAGAGACTGGATCAACAGCTGCTACACCCATCCCTGAGTATTTTGATTCATCAGAGAAGCAAAAAGCTGAGCCTTTCCCTATCATGTCTATACCTGAAGCCTCAAGCCTTCCATCTTCAGTGGATGAAGCAGACAATGCAGAAACTAGGTTGGATGTTCAAACATTCTCAACATCTGTATCTGAATATCTCATTTTGGCACAACAGCAGAAAACTGAAGCATCTCTGGAGCCTGAGCCTGAAGATTTGATTCCACCATATTTAACCAATAGAACAGAGCAGGAAGAAATTAAGGCTAAGTCATCAGCAGCTACAACCCATGCTGCTTCAAATGTACAATCATCCTTGGCAAAGGAAGAAACCAAACCTATTTCACCTGCATCTCAGTATTCAGTTTTACTTGATTCAGTCTATGCAACTAAGAAAGAACAAGAGCCCAAAGCATCACTTATTCTGAAAGCTGCAGATGAACAGATGGCTTTGTCAGAAGTCAGAAAGGAAGAAACTGTGCCTGATTCTCAAGAAGCTACAGCACATGTGTCACAGGATCAAAAACTGGAGCCTCAGACTCCAAATGTTCCAGGGTCTGGGATAAAAAATTCAGTTTTGCCTGAGCTGGTAAGTGAGCCAAAGAAGGATGTCAATCTCAATTTAGCTCCAACTGTGCCTTCTGAGCTAGAACAGAGCACACTGTCAAAGAATGAGCCTAAAGTAGTTAAAGCATATTCACCTCCAAAGGAAAGATCTATATCTGGACCTGAAGTTTTATCTGCAGTGAAAACGGAAGTGGAACATGTTTCCAAAATAACAAGAGGGCTTCATTCAACCTCATCTGGAGTAGAAAAGGAAGTTGAACATGGTCCACCTGCACCAACATTTTCAGCTTTGTCAGAAGAAATAAAGAAAGAAATGGAACCCAGCTCTTCAACAACCACACCTGTAACTAAGTGTGATTCAATCTTAACCAAATTAGTAAAAGACATCCCGATGGATTCATTTCCTGCCAAATTACTAAAAGACATCCCGATAAATTCATCTCCTGCTACCCCTGTAGAAGAACATCCAGGCCCAACAAAAGCAGGAGAAGGTGAATTAGGAAGTGATTTTCCAGTGCTCCTAAAGCCTGTAGATGAGCATTCCATTCTTATTGAAGAGGAAAAGGTAGTGATTACAAGTGCTTCTTCTAGCATTAAAGCTTCTTTATCCAAAGGTTTGGCTCCATCAGAAGTGGAAGAAGAAACCAAAATGGATTCACCTCCAAGTGTGTGTTCTACCTCGGACCACTCTATTTTGTCAAAGGTAGACACTGAAGAAGTGAAGCCTGGATTGCCAGTAGACAAAGTGTCATCTCCTCAGCATTCAGCTGTGTCTGAGGGAGCAAAGGGAGAAGACAAGCAAGGTCTTTCATTTTCTGTGGCTCTTGACTCCACACACTTGGTTTCATCACAGGATACTGCCTCAGAAGTATCAAGGCCTGAACCTGTGCTTTCACTCAGCCTGGAGAGTGGGATTGAGAAAGAAGAAACTAGACTTGTTTTGTCACACGCTGTATCACCTGCACCTAAACACATAGTTCCAGGAGGCAAAAATGAGGACATGACAAGTTCTTCTCCCAAGTTTGAAAACTTAGTGTCAGAAGACTTAGTCCCAACACTACTGACCCTTGGGGATGGAAAGAACAAACAAGCAGGGGACATTACTTCACCAGTTCATGGGGATTTCCTGTCAGGAAAACAAGATCTTGCTATGGCAGAGCTCCCTTTGGAGTCTGAGAAAAAAGACAAGCTGCACCAACTATCAAAACTACCAGAATTCACTGGTGGTTTAGGCAGACAGAGTGGGCCTATAGATACAGAACCAGTAACATGTCTTATAACTGATACAGAGAGTTCTGTTTTGGAGAAGGGCCTAGTTGAGCTTAGGAGCAGAGAAAAAGAAAAAGAAGAAAACAGGGAACTTTGTGTGTCTGCTGCAGAACCATCAAAGATTGCTTCTTTTGACCTCTCTGCAGAACAAAAGAAACCCGAAAAATTACTTTATTCAGATCAAGCTGTTAATTTGTCTGATGTGAGCAGCTCTTTTGAAGATAAACCAGATCTAAATATTAAACAGTTGCCATTCATGAAAGAGAATTTGCCTTGGGAACAGTCACAATCATTTATAACAACTGAGGCTGAGCAGCTGAAATCCTCTAGCAGAAGTGACCCACAGATAGGGCAGCTCCAATCTGCTCCATCCAATGAGGATCACACATATGAAATCGGAAAGCAGGTTCTGTCTCAGGCTGTGAAAGAATCTCATTTGCCATTACAAACACCAGCATCCACTCCTGATGCTTCTGGGAGTCATACAGAAACCTTATCAACTGAAACTTATTCTTTTGAAGAAATAAAGCTGGTCCAAGAACCAAAGCCTCTAGTTCCAATTGGAAATTTGGAAAGAAACACAGAGAAGGGGCAGATCCATTCTTTCATGGAGAGTGAAAGTTTTATACCGGAGAAAGCAAACATAGACTTTTCCAGTCTTTCTAAAGAAAGCATCTGGGAAGAAGTCAAACTACCTCCTGAAACACCCACCCAGAAACCAGTGTCTGGTCCGTCAGCAGGACAGATGAAGTTGGAAATCACCTCCTTTCCGGTCAAAGCATCCCATTTCCTGGTGGAAGCTGTGGAACCTGCACTGGGCAGTGAGAAAGAAGCACGCAGGAGCATTCCTCCGTTACTTGAAGAGAAGCCACGAGAAGAATCAAAAATGGTTCTGACAAAGATTATAGATGAGGCGACTGAAGGAAGGAAACCAGTGCTTGAAGTAAAGATACCCATTCAAACAAAACCCATCCCCTCAATCCAAGCAAACGAAGAACCTCAACCACCAGAGACACCGGAAGTCACACAGCAATTGCATGAGAAGCCGAAGATGACAGAGCAAAGGCTTCCTGAGGAAAAGGGAAAGAAAGGACTTTCATCTTTCAAATCATGGATGTCCAGTTTACTTTTTGGATCAAGCACCTCAGATGACAAAGTTCCTGAAAAAGAAGAATTAAGCACTCAGCCAAGTCACTCTGTAGAAAAAGCAGTGACTATGATAGAGCCAAAAGGTAAGAGTCCTGCTGATTTTAATGCAACCAAGAAACCAGGTGATCATTCATTACCAGAGGTGTCTAGTGAAGATTATGGGAAGAATAAAACTCCAGATTCTTCAGAGAAAATGAGCATAGACTTAATCACTTCTGCTGATAGTGAAGAACATTTTGGAGTTCAACCTGATAAGAAATTGGTTATGGAAGAAACCAAAAATGTTCCTTCTCATGTTACTGAGAGTAAAAGATACCAGAAGCCAGCAATAGCTCCTCTATCTAATTGGAATATTTCTATTCTTAAGGAAGAACTAAGTGGTGATCAAAAAGAAAAATCATTTTCATTTGATGTAGTAGATAAGATGTCACAACAGCTAAAATCAGATTCATTCACCTTCACAAGTAAAAATATCATGAAAGAATCAGAGAAGCCAGAGCCAATAATTTTGCCAGTAGAAGAATCAAAAAGCAGTTTAATTGATTTTGGTGAAGACAGATTAAAGAAAGAAATTCCCAAACCTACTTCCTTGAAACATTCTGAAGAGGAAGTAAAACTTGGTCCTGTCAGCCTAACGGAGGACAAAGATAACTTGGAAACTCGATCATATACCTTGGCAGAAAAGAATGACCTGGCAGACAAACAAGAAGTAGTGCCTCCCTTAGAGCTTAGAGAAAATAAAAAAGTAGTGAAATCACAAATGACACATGAATATAGACTTGTTGAATTAGAAGAATCAAAAGTTGCTGCTAGGCTGGAGCACATCTATCCAAATGAAGAGCATAAGGAAAGAGCCAAAATTATTGTTTGTTCTGAGGAAGAGAACAGAGAAGAAAAAGAAAAGCAGTCACAGGTATTTTTGGAAGGAAAGAAGCAGCAGGAAAATCAGCCTGATTCTCTGAATGTGGCTAGGTCTATGCCTGAAGAGCCAGTTATCTCTTCTCTTCATTCTTTGGGTGAAATACAACCATTTTTGTCAATTAAAACACCATCGATTACTGAAAAACCAGAAAGTGTGCTTTCAGAGGCTCACCTAGAAATCAAGGAAAGACAGGTGGTAGAAAGCCAACCACATCCATTAGAAGAAAGTAAAAGTTTTGTGAAGAAAACTAAGACTTTGTGCCCAGTGGATCTTCCTTATCGTGATGAAATAGATAAGCATCCTTTCCCTCAGGAAGAAAATATGGTATTAGAAAAGTCAAGCAGATATCTGGCAGGTGACAGAGAGGAAAAGGGACAGCTCACACTGTCACAGCTGTCCACAGGTGGTTCAGTAGCCACCACAAAAGAAAGCACCAGTCGAGGATCTCCATCTCTAATCCCTGGAAGTACTGTAGATCATCCTTCTGATGATACAAAGAGCTTAGAAATGCCACTATATTTGCTGTCATCTGTAAAACCACAAACTCTTGTTCCAGAGGTTTGTCCAGAAGTTAACATAGCCAAGAAACAAGAAATTCCATGGACAGAATTGACTCCAGGTCACCCTACAGGCCAAACTATTCAGACATCTGAAGATCACTCATCTGAGATGCTTAAGCAATCTGTTCTTATTTCAAAGCATCCCTTGGAGAATGTGGAAGATGCTCACATAAATGAACTGTCCTCTGCAGCAGGAAGCAACTATGCTCAATTTATAATTAGTGCCTCAAAAAGCAAAGCTGATGAGATGACATCTGCTAAAGAAATGTTCAAGGAGCCCGAATATGCACATGCAAAAAAGGTAGAGTCCACAGTGACCGGCAAACCAACTGATCTTTCACAAGATCAGAAGAGTGCCTTCAGTATCATTTCTGAAGGTTGTGAGATATTGAATATTCATGCACCTGCCTTTATTCCTTCAGTGGATGAGGAAGAAAGTGAACAAATGAAAGATACCTTGGAGTATTTAGAAGACAAAACTTCATTTAAAACTATATTCCTTCATGATGATAGTGAGGCAGTTGTTTGTCATAAAATGTTACAGAGCAAGCTAGAAGATTCTGAAGGAAAAGTTACGTCATTGAAGAATGAAGGAAAGGAAGCTCATGTTACAAAAGAGAAGATAGCCATGGACTCAGACACTGGTGATTTAGCTTTCATTCAGCCCACAATTCCCAGTGAAGAGGATTACTTTGAAAAATATACTTTGATTGATTATAACATCTCCCCAGACCCAGAAAAACAGAAAGCTCCATGGAAACTAACTATGAAGGAGGAGATCTCAAAGGAAGCTACAGAAGAAACTCTCACTTTCCCAGAAAGTTCCCAGGGAAGTGTCCTAGAACAAGAATATGACCTGGTAAAATTAGATGAAAGTTTTTATGGACTGGAAAAGGACCACAGCAAATTATCTCAGCCAGAGATGCAAAAGTCTTTGGTTACTCAAAAATCAGCTGACAGAAATGCTTCAAAGAGCATAAACAGAGATGTGGACTCCAGGTCACTTGGGATGCCTTTATTTGATTTAGAGGAAGGGGTTTTATCCAGAACCCAGATATTTCCGAACACTGTCAAAGCTGTTAATCCTGAACTCCTGGAGGAGCCACCTGCACTTCCATTTTTATATAAGGATCTGTACGAAGAGGCAGTTGGGGAGAAAAAGAAGGAAGGAGAGACAGCTTCTGAAGGTGACAGTGTGAATTCTGAGGCATCATTTCCAAGCAGAAATTCTGACACTGATGATGGAACAGGAATGTATTTTGAGAAGTATACACTCAGAGATGACATTCTGCATGACACATCTGTAACGCAGAAGGACCAAGGCCAAGGTCTAGAAGAAAAACCAGTTGGCAAGAGTGATTCATATCAACTGATAGCTGCAGAAGGGGAAATTTGGAGGAAGTCTGGAATTGTTCTTTGGGAAAAGAGTTTGGAAGAACAGAAGGTTGTTTACGGAGAAGGAGAAGCCATAGGCCATGTGGAGACCTCTAATGACACAGCAGAACAGAAGAAAGCTCCCATCACTGAGGAGGTCAGAGTGGTTACCCAGAACATAAGCTATGCGGTTCCATTTCAAGATAGCCGCCATGTTCTAGAGAGTGTAGCGGAAGTGAGCAGTCAGGATAATGAAGCAGGAAACATAAGCCAAGAGGTCAGTCAGAATGTCCCAACGCAAGTGTCCTTCCCAGAGGAAGAGTTTGTGTCAGGTGCAACTAATATTCCAGAAACCCCACAAGAAGAACCTAAAATACTGGTCCCACCTGAGCCAAGCGAAGAGAGGCTCCGCAACAGCCCTGTGCAGGATGAGTATGAATTTGCTGAATCCCTGAATTATGAAGTGGTTAGTCAGGACACTTTATCAGATGAGGTATATTCAGAATCTGCACCTGAAGTTGTGTTGCCTCAAGGAAAGGAATCTGTTGAACACATCAGGAAATGTGAACTTCTTACTGAGGTAGAACAGAATACATCTACTGACCAGAACAAGTTGGCCAGAGGGAAGACAGAACAAGACCAGTTGTCATCAGAGTTAGTGACTGAGAAGGCACAAAAGGAACCGAAGAAGTCCCAGATTGACACATATTGCTATACATGCAAAAGCCCAATTTCCACAATGGACAAGGTGTTTGGCACCCACAAAGACCATGAGGTTTCAACGCTTGACACAGCTATATGTGCTGTTAAGGCAAGTTAACTTTAAATTGTAATATATATTTTTAAAGAAAAAATATATATTCACCTTCACATTTTCTCAGTTAAAAAAGGACCAGTATTTGATATCTTTATGCAGAATATGCATAAGGATATGCAGAATCTTTATGCATCTTTATGGAGAATAGCCTGGAAGCAAATTGAGAATATTTCCCCAAGAATTTAGTTGAGGTTGTCTTGACAAATATTTATTGAGTATATACTATGTGCTGGACATTTTTCTAGGTCCTGGGGACTACCAGGAAATAACACGGAGTCACTGACTTTGGGGAACTTATCATCTTATAGCATCTTAACATTATAAAAATACCAAATAATTTTAGACTTAATAATATACCTTTGAACATAAAATATAACTTATGCCATCTATAGTGTTGTTCTATAAAATAATCACATAGGGCAATTTTATTATAAAACAAAATAGGTAAGATTTTTAATTCTGATTTTTTTCATATTTCCTGTTTTGCTTATAAAATTTATGTTATAAATGAAAACCCTTTGCATTGTCTCTGACAGTATCTGTAAGACCCTAATCTAGGTACAAAGTTAGTCACTGGGAAGATCCTTCTGTGTGTGGTTATAAATTCTGCACCTCCCTAGGGATGCTGTTGGAAATCAACATTTAATTTCTGAGCTTCCTGTCTATCTTTTCATCACCTTCTAGCTGGTCACCCTGGTCCCACCTCTGTAATCCATTCCCCTGCTAGCAGCCACGATGACCTTAAAAATTAGAAAACAAGAAGAACTCAGCATTTTCTCAATGCTAGGAACTGTGCTGAGTTCTTTATATACAGGATGCCTTTTAATTCTCACTACAACCCTGTCAAGTCAGTGTCATCAATTTGCAGATAAGGAAATGAGGTCAGAGAGTAAGTGATTTGCCCGAAGTCATGGAAGGCCAGCCTGAGATTGGTACTCAGGCCTGTCCATGCCAGAGTTCTGGTCTTGACTATACATTCATATTGCATGGCTCAGTGCCTTGCCAATGGTAGTGATTCCCAAAGTGATCATTCAATTCGGTCACTATTAAATAATTGTCAGACTGCTTTGATTAAATAACATACCATATTGGAATCTTGGGCATTTTTCCTACTGAATTAATCCTTCTCAATTTGTCTGATATTGCTTCATTTCATTGAGATAACCACAAAGAGTAAAAGTTGATTGGCAACTTTTAAAAAACAAAAATCAATCGAAAAAAGCTGTGACTTGAGAGTTCTCTAGCGTCTTACAGGTGGTATCCTGCTCCTCCCTAGGGACTGATGGCTGCATTTACAGGTAACCCAAGTCCTTGCTTCTCCTCCAGGTCCGCTCCCACCGTGATAGCTTATTTTCTCTTTCTTCATTCACTCCGTTGCTTCCTTCTCAGAGTTGATTGACCTGTTGTTATGTGTCAGGAGTGGAGCTAAAACTGAGAATGGGAAGAAAGAGAAAATAGGAAGATGGATATTTAAGATTCCCCAGATCAGTATGGAACGTGAGCACACAGATGTGGGTGTATGGGGAGGGCTGTGGAAGGTATTTCTAAAGCCCAAAGCTTGGTTGAGCCCTACATGTGAGAGCTTTTCTAGCAGTCAAGGGCCTGGAGAACATTCCAGAATTAGAGAATACACGGGAAAAGGCACACATATAAGAAGAATCTGAGGAAAGAATGGGTGTGTGATAGGAGTGAAGGGCTGGGAGATTCTGGAAGTAGGGACCGAGAGGACAGATCCTTGAAAGTGCTTCCTCAGTGTAACATCTTCATCATTTGATGGGGAGGGAATCAGACAGTGAATTTGTTAAGTTTGTCTACCAGGATACATTGCTAGGTTCATAACTCTGGTTAAAGTAGGTAACATCCTCCCTCACTGCCCCCATTTATGTTCTAGTTGAGTATTTTAACTCGTTGAAGGTCTTTAGGACATTTATGTCCATTTAGTAGGCAGTTTCTGTTATTTGGTTTGCTGGGGTCCATCACCTTTGCATGGGCAGGCCTTCCTGTGCTCCTGAGGCTACAGGTGCAAATGTGAGTAGACTACTTATGTATATTGAGCTGGTGTAGTGGGAAGGCTGCTTAGAATGAGGCACTACTAAGGAGAAGGCATTCAAATCTGTGGCTCATTTAAATAAGCTCACTAGTTTACCAAGAAGTCAATTTTTTTTTTGCATGAGAAGATAAATGGTCTTTTCTTTTTTTTTCCAATTTTTATTATTTTATCAGTACATGTTTGCAGTACATAATGATTACATTCCTCATGGGGAGTTGGTACATGTACATAACGCATCTTAATTCTTTTTAAGTCCCCTTCTCCTTCCCTCCTTCAACCCTCCCTCCATTTCTTGGTTCCTTTCCTGCTTGCTAAAGATCTATCTTCCGCTTTCCTATTATTTATTTTGCTCTTTATTTGTATTTCAGGTTTCTCCTATATAACTGTCTTTCTGTACTTTGGGGCTGTCACTTACAAACCTCTTGTTGTTTGTCATACAGAATTTTCTATAATCAATTTAGCTATGGTAGCAGAAATAATTCAAAGATTTGTTAGTTGACTATGGTATAAAAAAATCTCTACCAGATATATTTATAAGGAAATTGGAGCCCACTGCTTGAAGTTCTTTTCCCAAGTGTTATGTATTAAGGATACTGTAATTCTTTTCTTCAGGTTCAATTAGCAGAATTTCTTGAAAATTTACAAGAAAAATCCTTGAGGATTGAGGCCTTTGTTAGTGAGATCGAATCTTTCTTTAATACCATTGAGGTAAGTTAACATAATCCCTTTTACCTTATCATAAATAAATGATTCTGAGCTAAAGTGATCTGAATTGGTGTGTGTGTGTGTGTGTGTGTGTGTGTGTGTGTATGTGTGTTGCTTGCCATTGCTGGTTTTGTTCCCTCAAAGTGAGGGTTGTTGGTGTCTTGCCTGGGTGCCACTTTCTGCCTAAGAACAAAGGGTGTGCCCATAGCAACAGACATGTGGTCATCAGGCATTTACTATATTCAGGGTTTTACATGCTTTACCTAATCTATCCTCCAAACAGCATTATGAGATAGGTGTTATTGCATTCATTTAGTAGCTAAGAAACTGAGACTTAGAGTTAAGTACATTATTCTGCTTTTCTGTCTCTCATTGGGTTAGCCCTGCAAAAATGCTTGAAGGCACTGCCCAGGGCCTATGTGCAGGGCCAGCAAGCAGTTCTCATGGTACAGCTGTCCTCCATGAGTTCATTCCCTCCTGGCTGCTGTTATTCGCCCTGCACAGTGAAAGGAGAAGGTAGTGATGCTCCATACCTGTGCAGACAGGGCCCAGCACCCTCACCTGTCAATCAAGGATGGCAGAGGGCCAGGGGCAAAGGGTCACCTTTAGAGAGTAAATTATATGATCACCTCATCACTAACCAACCTTGCTGATGAGGTAGCTACGCGTCTGGGTGTGTCTAGATGGGCAAAGGAGAAGCTGCCTTTCCCCGGAGAACATTTGGGAATTTAGGACCCTGGCTCAATTTTCTGGCACCCCACTCCCTCACACCGTGATTTTGGTGGAGGGTAGGAAATAGCACCAGCCCTCACCACCATCTGGTGGTCTGGGCTCCTTGCTTGCTATAATACCACTTTCAAGTTTTATCACGTGGGAATTCAGCTGGCTCAGACTTCCATACAAATGCCCCCTGCTTTGGTTTTTCAGTATCTAAAACCTTCTGGGTGATACTTACAGCTATCTCTATTGAAAAACTAATTATTGCTAATGTGGTTGGTAGGTTAGAAATTTAATGTTAATTAAATATGAAGTGCACAGTCTATAATCTAAAATTCTGATTTTCTTACTGAGATGCCAGCTGTCAGTTCTTTAAAAGAAAAAGAAGAGGAGGAGGAAAAAAGGGGTGTACTTCTTGTTTCACTCAGGAGTGTTTTTGTTTTTCCCCCTAGGAAAACTGTACCAAAAATGAGAAGAGGCTAGAAGAACAGAATGAGGAAATGATGAAGAAAGTTTTGGCGCAGTATGATGAGAAAGCCCAGAGTTTTGAGGAAGTGAAGAAGAAGAAGATGGAGTTCCTGCATGACCAGATGGTTCACTTTTTGCAGAGCATGGACACTGCTAAGGACACCCTGGAGGCCATAGTGAGGGAGGCCGAGGAGCTCGACGAGACTGTCTTCCTGATGGTAAGAGCCAGATGTGACAGGCACCCACTGTGCTCCAAGTCTACACTCAAAATTCATCGTTTAGTGTTCCTTAAAGTTATTTATATTTCAGTTTGGGGTTTATATAATTCTGGAATTTTAGAATTATTTGGGTATTCAAGATACCTATAGAAAATTCCCCACAAATCCTGAAAGTTCCAATGCCCAGATCCAGCTAAAAGATTCATGAAGTCAGGCCTTCTTGTCACATGGGATTGGAATTTTTCTAAGAGAGAATGGAAGCAGCTTTACAACCTTATTCTTTCCTCCTGGTTCCTGGCATCCTCTCACTGGCTGCTGGGCCTTTTCTCTCTACTTCGAAATCTGAGATGTCCTCTCACTTGAGCCATTCCCTTTGAGACTGGCCAAAGCTCAGAGGAACATTTTGGCACACTTTTTGATGCAAAAGGATGCCATAAATTGTGGCACTTCTCCCAGGTAGTGTGGTGGCATTTCTCCAAGTGGTTACTTGAAGACAAGGTCCCCTAATTCCAGCAAGCAGTTGTAGACAGAAGGTTCCTTGGGTGCTCCTTGGTTGTTCCAGAGTCAGATCTCTAAGCCTCATGCATGATTCTCTAGAACAGCAGGCAGATGCTGGCTCTCCACAGAGGCAGGATTAACCAGGAGCAAGGAGACAGTTCCCCAGAGGGTGGCCCCAAGCCTTGTGGTCAGACTGGGGAAAGCACCACCTTTTGATGGGTGTTAAAAGATCACATCCTCTTAGCCCTCTAGTGAGGCTGGGGAATAGATCAAGGACAAACAGTGCAATGTTGGGCTTTTCATTTGCCTCAGGCTCCTCCAGCGGAGAAATTTCTCTGGATCAAGTAGATGTGGCCGATCTGAAGGAGAACTAAATCATTAGGTTGCTTCATATTTCATTAAGGCAGAGCTTCAGTGTTTTTAAATCAGGCATCTCTTGTGAAGTATAGAATTAATAAAATGCTTATGTTCCCCAAGAACATCATCTTTGTTTGATGAGAATATTTCCTTTTCTCTAGAAGTAACAAATTGAAAAAAAAATTTCCTTATACGAGTGATATATAGTCATTCTAGAAAAATTGGAAAATACAAGAAAGCACTGAGAAGGTGTAACTACTCAGAGATAAACACTGATTTACATTATTGATGTATATTTAAGCTATTTTAAGTCGTTTTTCTTGCTTCAGAGAAATCTATTTTGGAGGGTGAGCCATTTGTTAATAAATAGAGAGAAGCAAGGTACAAACAACCCATTGTCATCCATGCAGATCAGAGGGAATGGAGGTGACTGTGAACTGGAGCCTCTGCAGCCCTGTCCTTCAGTGGGTACCACTGACCCAAGATTGCATTCTGGGGGCCCCAGGGAGGTGGAGGGAAACTGTCTCCCAACTGTGTGGTCTTAAAGCTCTTGGTTGGTTTTTCTTTTTGTTGTTAACCTCTCTCTCTCTCTCTTTCTGTCTCCCCAACCTGCCTCTTTTTCATCCACCTCCCCCATAAGTCATTTGAGGAAATCAATGACAGGTATAGTATATAAAACATGGCACAATGTAGTGGCGACTGGGACTGTAGCATGACTGGATGCTTTATTTTTATAACTTGATGCTTTATAGAAAATGAGCTGTCAATTAAAAATTCATCTAGTGAGCTACTGGGTTTTCACTGTTAGGCACAATGCTTTTAAAAACTAAATGAGAGCTTGGAAAGAAAATTGCATGGGCTTTAGCTAAATAACAATTATCATAATGTAGATTTTTGACTGCTTCCTTGAGATTTATCCTGTATTTTCAGCCCTATCTAGACCATCTTTCCATACTGCATACAAAAATTTTGTAGATAACTTAGACTTATTGGTTAAATATGAGTAGTTGAAGGAATCAATCTGTATCTGCTTAGAGCAATCTTAGGACTTATGTAATCTTAATGGCATGTTCCTGCACCTCTCTTCAAAAAATAGTCATATTTATCATCACTTTCTGCTCAGCTAACCTGAAGGAATCTTACTCTTCATTTTGTTTTTTTGATGTTTTTAGTACTCAGTCTGATTCTTCACTCTTTAGAAGGAACTTTTTAACCACAAACACCTACTTTTCTTTTCTTTTCTTTTTTTTTTTGGTGCCGGGGATCGAACTCAGGTCCTTGCACTTGCAAGGCAGGCGCCAGAACCACTGAGCTAAATCCCCAGCCCCATCTTCACTCTTTAGAAAGGGAAAACACTCAACAGGAAATTAGAAAGCTTTTAGAAAAACTAGACTTCTGTTTTTCTTTTCTTTTTTTTGTGGTACTGGGAATCAAACCCCAGGCCTCCCCTATGCTGGGCAAATTGATACTCCCTAGCCCATATGTTTAGCTTTTGGAGCACTTGATGTTGAAATTCTCATGCTGATCTGACCCTTTTTCCTTTTGTCCCTTCACAAGAACTGAGGTCTCTCCTACAGGTTGAACCTAAAGTTTAATCTTTTCAATGTAACTTTAAATGTGAATTTATAAATTGTAAATATTATCTTCAGTTTATTTCCATACCAGTTCAAATTGTGAAATTGCATAGAGTAAAATCAGAAATTTGCATACATGGTGTATTAAGATATATAAAAATGGATTTGGTTTAGAAATACAATCTTTTTTACATAATTGAAATTACTCAGATGAACCCTATTTACCTATACAAAATTCTATTCAACAGAATATTGTCAATACGTTTTATGAAAATAGTTTGTGTATTAATATTTGCATAATCAATAATAGTTTCATATAAATAGAGGTGGACAGCTTTAGAAAATGCTGATACCTGAATCTCATCCCCTGAGATTCTAGTTTAATTGGTCTAACGTGTAATCTGGGCATTTTTAAAACTTCCCAGGTGATTCTAATTTGCAGCCTGGGTTGAGAACCTTTGCTTCATAGCAATCTGTCCTCTGGTCCAGTGGTTCTTCACACTGTCTGTGCCTGAGTCATCTGAGGTTTGTTTAATCGTAGACCCTGGGCCTCAGGAGCTGCTACACTGGAGTTCCCAGCGTGGGACCAGATGTATGCATGTAATCAGTTTCACAAAGCAGTGAGTCTCAGCTGCTCCAGGCGGGTCTTGAAGCTGATACTGAGGCCTTGTTCCTGATTTCATTTATTTTTAAAATTATACATTTTCCTAAATATTATTATTTTTCCTATTCAAAGATATATGGATTTATAGTGCCAGTGGATATTGTAGATGTCTATTTGATTATTTATGCTTCAGCCATTCAAGGATGATAATGGTTGGTAAGAAAATTGGACACATGAAAATTTGTGAATATTTTTACCTAAAAAATGCTCTAGAATGTTTTTACTTTTCTAAGTATTACAATATTGCTAATATGAACTGACAACCATTTGATACTAAATGGCATTTCTTTGGTTTTGTACTTAAACTTGTCAATCTCTCATTTTAATTAATTTCTATTTCCTTGTCCAGTTGACAGTGAATTAATCTTCTTTTCTTTTTTTTTTATTAAATTCTTTTATTGGTACATTGTAGGCATACAACACAATTACATTTCTCATTGGGAATTGTACCTTTACATGATGCGTCTTGGTTCTTATTTTTCCCCATTTCTAGCCCTCCCTGCACCCCCTCTACCCTTCCCTATTTACAAAGACTTTATTTCCATTTCTCATCATTTTTCCTTTCCCTTCTTTCCTTTCCCCTGCCCCTCCCACTACCCCTACCCCTTTGGACCTTTCCTTCCTATTTTACATTATCGATTATTCATTCTAATCATTGGTACATTTTAGGTATCCAATATAATGACATTCATCATTGGAAATTTGCACCTTTACATAGTCTCTCTTGGTTCTTATTTTTCACCCTTGCCCAGCCCTCCCTTCAACCCCTCCAGTCCTCCCTATTTACAACTATTTTGTTCCTATTTTTCCATTTTCTCATATTAATCCCATTCCCTTCTATCCTTTCCCCTAGCCCTCCCACTTCCTTCCCCTTTGCCCCTTTTCTTCCTATTTCACATTACCTATTATACATTGAGTCCTTATTTACACTTTCAGTTTCTCACACCAGAGAAACTATTTGGTATTTATACATGTGTGTCTTATTTATTTCACTTAAGAGTATCACCTCAATGTGTATCCACTTAGCTATAAATGTCTCTAATTTCTCATTTTTTATGGCTGAGTAGTACTCCATTTTATAAAAAACCTCACATTTTCTTTATCCAGTCTCCAGTTGATGGGCATTTGGGCTGTTTCCAAGTTTTAGCTATCACAAACTGTGCTGCTATGAACATGGGTGCACATATATCACTGTGGTATGATTCTTTTAATTCTTTGGGGAAGATCCCCAGCAGTGGAATAGCAGGGTCAAATGGGACTTCCAGTCCTAGTTCTTTGAGGTATCTCCATCCTGATTTCCACAGTGGTTGCACCAGTCTACGATCCCACCAGCAGTGGAGCAGGGTTCCTCTTTCCCCACAGCCCCGCCAGCATTTGTTATTGGTGGATTTCATGATAGCAGCCATTCTTTCTGGAGTGAAGTGGAATCTCAGCGTTGTTTTCATTTGCATCTCTCGAATGACCAGTGATGTTGAACATTTTTTCATGTATTTATTTGCTATTCCTACTTCTTTGTCTGAGAAATGTCTGTTCATTTCAGATGCCCATTTTTTGATTGGGTCTTTAAATTTGGGAGGTCTGATCTTTTTACGTTCTTTGTAGATTCGAGATAGTAGACCTTTGTCTGAGGAAGAGCAGGTGAAGATTTTTTCCCACATTGTGGATTGTCTCTTCACACTGCTGGTGGTTTCTCTTGCTGTGCAGAAGCCTTTTAATAAGAAGAGATCCCACTTGTTGATTGTTTGTGCTAGTTCACGGGCAACTGAGGTTTTGTTCATAAAATCTTTTCCTACACCGATGTCTTCAAGGATTCTACCTAACCTCTGTTCCAACTGGTTCAGAGTTTCTATTTTAATATTTAGATCTTTAATCCATTTTGACTTTAGTTTAGTGCATGGTGAGAGATATAGGTCTAGATTTTATCTTTGGCAAGTTGAAGCCCAAGTTTTCCAGCACCATTTATTAAAGAGGCTATCTTTCCTCCAGTGAGGGTGTTTGGCTCCTTTATCAAAGATGGAGATGGCTGAGTGTGTCTGGCGTTATTTCTGCATCTTCTAATCTGTTCCACTGGTCCTCAGGTCTGTTTCTTTGCCAGTATCATGCTGTTTTTATCACAGTAGCTTTGTAGTAGAGTACAGGTTGGGGATTGTGATACCCACCTGCCATGTCTCTGTTACCTAGAATTGCTTTTGCTATTCTGGGTCTCTTCTTGTTCCAAATGAATTTTTGGATTGTTTTCTCGAGGTCTATGAAGTATGCTGCTGGGATCTCAATTGGAATTGCATTAAATCTATAGAGCAGTTTTGGAAGTATGGCCATTTTCACTATATTAATCCTTCCTACCCAGGAGCAGGGGATGTCTGTCCATTTTCTGATATCATCTTCAATCTGTCTTTTCAGAGTGCCATAGTTTTCAGAGAAGAGGTCTTTGATTTCTTTCGTTAGGTTGATTCCTAGGTATTTCAGTTTTTGGATGCTATTTTGAAAGGAATTATTTGCCCTATTTCTCTCTCAGTGAGTCTGTCATTGGTGTAGAGGAAAACTATTGATTTTTGTGTGTTGACCTTGTAACCAGCTACTTGACTGAATTTGGTTATTAAGTCTAGAAGACTTTTGGTGGAGTTCTTGGGGTCTTCTACGTAGAGTATCAAGTCATCTGCAAATAATGACAATTTGACTTCTTCATTTCCTATCTTTATTCGTTTTATTTCTTTCTCTTGTCTAATTGCCGTGGCTAATGTTTCCAAAACTATATTGAACAAGAGTGGTGATAGTGGACATCCTTGTGTTGTTCCTTATTTTAATGTGAAGGATTTCAGTTTTTGACCATTTAGTATGATATTGGCTGTTGGTTTTTCATAGATGGCTTCTATCAGTTTGAGGTAGAGACCATCTATTCCAATTTTTTGTAGGGTTTTTATCATAAATACATGTTAGATTTTGTCAAATGCTTTTTCTGGGTCTATGAAGAAAATCATATGGTTTTTGTCCTTGGCTCTATTGATATAGTGTATTACATAGATTGATTTGTGTATGTTGCACCTTCCCTGCATCCCTGGGATGAATCCCACTTGATCAGGGTGTATGATCTTCTTGATGATCTTCTGCATTCTGTTTGCCATTATCTTATTAAGAATTTTTGCATCTATGTTCATTAGTAAGATTGGCCTATAGTTCTCCTTTTCGGTTGGGTCTTTTTCTGCTTTGGGGATCAAGGTGATGCTTGCTTCTAGGAATGAATTTGGGAGTATTGCTTCCCTTTGAATTTCACTGAAGAGTTTAAACAGTAGTGGCAGCAATTCCTTTCTAAATGTCTTGTAGAATTCAGCAGTGAAGCCATCAGGGCCCGGGCTTTTCTTAGTTGATAATTTTTTATTACATTTTCAATTTCATTGGTTGATATTGGGTTGTTCAGAATTTTTAGGTCTTCTTCACTCAACTTTGGTAATTCATATGTATCTAGAAATCTGTCCATTTCTTCTTTGTTGTCCATCTTATTGTCGTATAGGTTCTGGAAGTAGGTATTGATGATCCTCTGGATTTCTGCTGGGTCTGTTGTCATTTCACCCTTTTCATTCCTAATTGCATGGATTTGGGCCTTTTCTTTCCTTTTTCTGACAAGGTTAGCTAAGGGTTTATCAATTTTGTTGATTCTTTCAAAGAACCAACTCTTGGCTTCATTGATTTTTTGTATTGTTCTCTTAGTTTCCATTGCATTGATTTCTTCTCTGATCTTTATAATTTCCTCCCTTGTATGAGCTCTGGGGTTGTCCTGTTCTTCTTTTTCTAGAAGCTTGAGGTTCAGCATCAGGTTGTTTAATTGGGCTCGTTCTGTTTTCCTAATATGCGTGTTCACTGCTATGAATTTCCCTTGTAAGACTGCTTTCATTGTGTCCCATAGATTCTGTTATGTTGTGTTGTCATTGTCAGTTAATGGAAGGAACTGTCTGATTTCTTCTTTAATTTCCTCTGTGACCCATTGGTTATTCAGAAGTGTGTTGTTCAATTTCCACGTGTTTATGAAATTTTTTGAGTTTCTTTTGCTATGGATCTCCAATTTCATCGCACTATGGTCTGATAATATACAGGGAATAACTTCAATTCCTTTGCACTTGCTTAAACATGTTCTATGTGTGAGTATGTGGTCTATTTTGGAGAATGACCCATGTGCACCTGAGAAGAATGTGTATTCTGATTTTATTGGGTGGAAGACTCTGTAAACATCTGTTAAGTTCATTTGTTCAAGAGTTCGATTGAGTTCTAGTATTTCATTACTTATTTTTAGTCTAGTTGATTTATCTATTTGTGACAGTGGGGTGTTGAGGTCCCCTGCTACAATTGTAGTAGTCCATATATGACTTTTCATGTCCATTAGTGTTTGTTTTATATAGTTGGGTGCACTAGTGTTTGGTGCCTAGATATTTATGATTGTCATCTCTTCCTCTTGGATTCTTCCCTTTACAAGGATGTAGTGTCCTTCTTCATCTCTCTTAATCAGTGTTGGTTTGAAATCTACTTGATCTGCGAAGAGGATAGCTACTTCTGTTTTTTTCGGGTTCCTTTCACATGCAGTATTGTTTTCCACCCTTTAACTTTCAGTCTAAGAGTTTCCTTTTGAATTAAGTGTGTTTCTTGTCTGCAGCATATTGTTGGATTTTACTTCTTGACACATTCTGCCAGTCTATTTCTTTTGATTGGTGAATTGAGACCATTAACGTTGATGGTTATAACTGAAACATATTGACTTGTCATTGGCATGACTTTTTCTTTTTGTTGGGTTCTCCCCCTTTACATTTAATTTCTTGTCATGCCAGATGGGTTCATTCTGCTTTGCTTCCTGGGGTTGTGATCCTCAATGTCTGTTCCTAGGATATTGTGTAAAATTCTTTGGAGTGCTGGTTTGGTAGTCACGAAGTTCCTAAGGTGCTCTTTGTCATGACAGTATCTTATTTCTCCATCCATTTTGAAAGATAGTTTTGCAGGGTACATCAGTCTGGGTTGGAGGCTGTTTTCTTTTAGGGCTTGGAATATGTCACTCCAAGCTCTTCTTGCCTTGATGGTTTGTGTTGAGAAGTCTGCTGTGACTCTGATGGGCTTTCCTTTGTATGTGATTTGTTTCTTTTCTCTAACTGCTTTTAGAACTTTGTTCTTCTGTTGAGTTTCTGCAATCTTAACAGTTATATGCCTATGTGTAGGTTTTTTTGATCAAGGCTATTTGGAGTCCTATATGCCTCACTTATCTGTATGTCAAGCTCTTTTCCCCTGCTTGGAAAGTTTTCTGCCATTGTTTCTATGAAGAGATTGTTTATGTCATGTGCACTCTCTCCTGTTTCTTCATTGACTCCAATCAGTCTTATGTTATTCTTCTTTGCATCATCTAGCAGCTGCTGGATTGATTTCTCATGTTCCCTTATAATTTTGAAGCAAGTTTTCTTTTCCTGGTCACTAAGTGCCATCTTATCTTCTATATCTGAAATTCTGTCCTCACATTGGCTCATTCTGCTGTGTAGACTTTCAATGGAGTTTTTCATGTCCTGGTAATCTATTTGCATCTGTTTTATGGATTCCATTTGTTTCTTATGTTGGGATTCCATCATGTTCCTGAGCTCCTCTCTAGATTTATTAATCATGTCTTGCACTAGGGTCACAATTTCTCCTGTTATCTGAGAAATTATTTCTGATTTCCTTTTTTCCAGATCCCCTTTTGTTGCCAGTTCAGTGGGTCCAGGTGGTTGAGTATCAGAGTGTTCCATCTCATTTCCCTTTGGGGTTGCTGTAGGTGATCTGGAAGTCTGGTTTTGAGACTTATTTACGCGTTTTCTCATTTCAACTGCAGGGGGCGCTGTTGGCACCTGCACGGATTACCTCCTCTGAGCTGGGAAAGGTGGGACAGGGGCCGGGAGCAGTGGTAGGGATGGTGGCCCAAAAGCCCTTTGCTATGGGCTGGGAGCAGTGGGAGGGATGGTGGCTGTGAAGCCCCTTCCTCTGGGCCAGGAGCAGTGTGACAGAAGATGGCCCAAAAGCCCTATCCTCCAGGCTGGGAGCAGCGGGAGGGATGGTGGCAGGGAAGCCCCTTCCTGTGGACCAGGAGTAGTGAGACAGCGGCTCAGAAGCCCCTACCTCTGGGCCGGGAGCAGCGGGAATCAGTACCATGGTCTGGTGGTCCGGTGTCCTCTGCGTCTTTGTAGTGTGGAACCAGGTGGCTGTACAGAGGAGCGAGGGTGGGGGTCCAGTGGATTGTTGCCAGGGCACGGGCTGATTCTACGTTTTCTGCGTGACTCGGGACCTTGGCAGGGCATGCACAGACCTCAAGGCCTCACTTCTTAATAACCCATTGTGTATTTATTTATCACTTGGTGTTCAAAGAGCTGTTCCATGATTTCAGTATTAGAAGACAGAAAAAAAATGACACTTTCCAGAACCTCTGCAGTAAGTCCTAGTCTCCTGGGAGCCACGGCAGCACACAGCGAATTACAGGAAAGGTAGACAAATGAGACTTTGAGAAGAAGCTGAGCCTTGAGTCTGATCAGTGCTGCTCTGGGCAGCAAAGATGATAGTGAATTAATTTTTACTAAAGCTATATGTCACATAAAGAGAACACATTTGGGGTAACCATTATTTTTCTGTTGGGGAAAAAAAGAACAAAATTCAAGGCTTTGGTGAAGAAATATGAGCGATTAAAACCTTGTTAATATGTGATGTACATACATGCACATGTGCACGCACATGCTCACGCACATGTGCACACACCCCTTTCATGTTCTTAAGACACATCTACCTCCACTTCTTAATGTTTTTGGCATTCTTTTCCATAAGTGCTAAATGTCTAGTTTATTTTACCTTGCTGCTTTTTCTTTGTATCTCTAAAGGCAGTGCTTGTATATTAAATGATTTTTCTTGACACTAAAAATGCTTAAATTAAGGAATGCTGTCAAGCATATTTAGACTCAACATTTGCATATCTTGAAAAACACATTTGCTTAGAAAATGGTCTTCTGTTAAGGAGATGCATTTCCCCCTCCATTTCACTCTTCTCTATTATAATAATAGAAAGAATTTCAAACATTATGAGACCTAGTTATAAAAAGATGTCTTGTTGCCCTTTCATATCCTGATGTTAAAACGAAACAGGCAGTGCATAAGGGAAAACTCAAACATCTTACAGCCAGAGCTTTTGTGTTACACAAAGTCCTCCATTTAGTCAGCAGTGTGTATTGAGAGGACTTAGTGTACCTGTTGTTCATCGTTTTTTTGTTAAATCTGAATCTCTTGTTTCTATCCCCTGTACTTGGAAGCTTTAATTTATGCTTGGTTGTCTTCCCTCACCAGACCACTGTGGCTTAGTCCCGCCTCGTCTTAGGGCCTCTCTTTTCTGTGCTCTGATGCTTTCTTAGACACTTGCCAGGATCTTCTTCTCAACTCCCCTTGCAGAAACAATTCTGTAGCTCTCCTGGCTTTAAAAGATAAGTGGAAATTCTTGGCAGGTCTGAAAGGCTCTTCACAGTCGAGCCACAGCTACTTTCCCATTTCATTGCTCACTGTCTAACAGAAACAGTTGAGAAAGAGCTCAGCTCCATGGTCCTCTTGCTGCCTTTTGGCCCTGCAGGGGGCCAGGCTCTTTTGCTTTTTTGCCTCTTTTCTAGCTGTTCTTCCCTCTGTGATACTCCTGCTTCCTTTCCTGCCTAGCAAACTCCTGTGTGTTTTTTAAGACCCAGCTCAAATGTCATCTTTTCTTTGAACCCCTGACTGAAACCATCTCTCCTGCATCAAATGGTGGTGGATTTTATGGTGTCCAACAATAGGAAACACAGAAGACTCTCTTTAAATGTTTCATAATCATCTCCCTCATACTGACCCCAGATCTGCCACTGCTGAGATCCCGATATCCTACCCAAATGAAACTATTGGCTTCTTCTTTATTAAAAAATGTGTTTATTAAATGCCCACCGTGTGCCAAGTATTGCATTACAGTACAATGGTGAACAAAACTGTCCTTTCATGCATGTACATTATATTCTGGTGAAGTGGACAGATAGAAATCAAATAGTTGGTGATGAGTGTGAGGAAACCAAGTGGAATAAGGGCTGGAGGAGGTGGATATGCCATGCACATCCATGGGAAGGAGACATTTGTACACCGAGTGAAGAAAGAGCCTCTGCACAGCCCAAAGTGGGCCTGCTGCTGGAAAGTCACAAGGTCCATGGGAATGAAGCCCAGGCAGTTCCTAGAACTTGACTCAGTTGCTGAAGAGAGTTCCAGGCCTGTGCAGCACACAGAAGAAAGCTTTTCACATACCTCAAAGCTTGTGCTAAAGACACGTTCTTTGCAGACTCTGTCCATCTTTCCCCTTTGTTTTTTAAAATCCGTATTTTACCTTGATACAAATGTTACAAGCATCCATTGCCATTCATCCTAGAAGGGGCTTGAGTCTCCAAAAGCTATTAATTTATAAACTGTATTTTTTTAGTTTTTTAAGGATGGTAGGCCTTGCCCTCTTCCACTGATATAACCCTATACCTGGTCCAGCACTGGGCACACTTTAGGTGAGGGCTGTTTTGGGAATGATTAAATGACTGGAAGCTTGGGATTGAGGTGTGAGAACAGTAAGGGTCTCCTACAGCATGTGAATCTCCAAATGAGTTCTGAAAATGTATATCCTTTAGGAAATTAAAAAAACACTGGAGAGTGAAGGGAGGGGAAGGGGAAAGGAAAAGAGGGAAAGGAAAAACTATGAGAAAAGAAAAAAAATGGAAATGAAATCTATGTAAATAGGGAAGGGCAGAGGGGGTGAAGTGTGCACAGGTAATGGGGAAAAAAATAAGAACCAAGATACATCACGTACAGGTACAAACACCCAATGATAAATGTAAACGAATTGTATACCTAAAATGTACCAATAAAATGTACCAATAAAATTAATTTAAAAAAATAAAAACACTGGAATCATTGAAATAAAGTAATTTTTAGAACTAACTTTATAGAAAAAAATTTAAGACTGCATAATTTGTTAAACTTTTTTCAAATTTGAGGATATAGAAATAAAATTTTCAATATTACCAATTGCGTAGGAAGCCAAAGAGTGCCTAGACATTAGACAAACTGTACTTTTGGACTCCCAAAGTAATTTAAATCCTTTCTGGATACAGTGTGGACCTTACGTCATAAAAACCACTACTACTGAGACCTGCTTCATTTTGGACAGTTGCTTTCTGCTTCTCTTCTGTTGTTAATACTCTGACTTACTGGCAATCTGCTCCCATAGGTTGCTCTCTGCCATGGCGAGCACGGCTTCGCTAGAGCACATGCCAGCTGCCTTCTCCCTGTTTGAACATTACGATGACACCTCAGCTGGAAGTGACCAGATGCTAAAGCAAGTGGCTGGTAAGCATTTTAATCTATTAATTACCTTGATGAAATTTGGCAGCTTTCATTTGTTTTTATAAAGTTTCTATAATTGGAAGAAGAAAGTGCTGGTTGTAAAATTTTAAAGCATGAGGTCAGCAAACCTTTTCAGTGATAAACTGCATTTCCATTTGGAACTTCTTGGCTGTACTGGGGTTGGAGGAGAAAGGAGGAAGGCACCAGGGAACCAATGGGTCCTTCTCCTCCCTTCTCCTCGCTCATTTTTCAAAATAATATTTCTTTTTTTCTCTCTGTGTAAAAGAATTATTTACTTCTATCAACAGCTAGGTATATAAGGAAAGAGGAATCGAATATTTTCATGATGTTGAACTGATTTTTCCTTATGAGTAGCTTTCCTCTCTTCATTTCAACTCTTTTTCCCTTTTTCAAACCAAACATTATCTTGGAGAACTACAGCTCAGCATCACAGTCTGTAGCCAGGAGCCTCCCACTCAGCTGTCAAAAGCATCCTGCCAGCTCTTCAAAATATTTTTTAATGTGCTATTTTAACAAACAAGGCAATAAAACTTACTTAGATTTTTTAAACTGCTGTGTTTCAAGTTACTGAGTTTTACCTACTGTACATTGTGATCAGTTGTCCTCTTCAAAAGATGCTATGTTCTTCCAAAATTACTTAAAGACAGCAGTTGTGTTTACATTGACAACTACATTTTATTTCTTTAGGAAGCAACTAATAAAAGGTTACTATGTCTTTAAAAAGACAAAAAAAATCCAACCCCCCTTTAAAAAAGTCCCGCAAAAATCCAGTACCCCAACAACCCTTTGTAAAATGAAAAATTCTGTCACTTATCCTAGTGGATTTTGTTTATAAATGTCTCAAAACAAAAGGTTGTTTTCTTGTAACATCTTCAGGAGGCATTAAACTGGTTAGCAATCACAAACTAAGAAATTCTTATTAACAGAGCAGATCTTCTTTTAATGGATCTATTACCTGCTGCTGTTCATTTAGAAGGATATACTTTCAAATACCTGGCAGGCAATGAGAGGACATTTTACACATTTCAGAGGCCACAGAGTTAAATTGTCAGAAAGGGTTAACAGTGAATTATGAAAGTGCATGTGTAGCCCTGAAGGCTCGGGGTTACCTGGTATCAGAGGGACACAGAGTGGGAGCCCAACAGCATTGCTCTGTGACCAGTGGTACCTCTGTGGAATCCTCACCTGGTCCTTGAGGAGTGGGTCCAGTGACTCCATACCTAAGTCAAGCAGACAGCATGAAGGGAGGGTGCAGGTTCCTGTGGTGAACAGCAGTGGCTGCCTTGGGTTCATCATCTTCACACGAGGCCTAATATATCCAGATGTTTGATCTTGCAACTCCAGGATGTGGGTTTTGTTCTTATTCCCAATGGAATATATGAGGGAAAAGAGGAACAAAAACATGTCTTACTGCTACAGACTACACAGCTTGTTTGAAGGAATATTGGGGGGTTGGCTTTAAGACCTTTGCCTTATGACAAAGAGGGGGAGCACACTGTTGTGGAAGATGAGATAAATGTGGATTAGTGGTAGCTGGGGTTCTTTGACTCTACCCCCTAGGAATTCTTTAAAAAAATCTGTAGTGAAATACACAACACAATACCATCTTAACCATCTTAAATGGCTAATATAAGTCAGTGGCTTTAAGACGTTCATACTGTTGTACAACTACCCCATCTATATCCAGAACTCCTCATCTTCCAAAACTGATGCTCTATACCCATTAAACAGTAACTGTCTGTTCTCCCACCTCACACCCCCAGCCCTGGAAATCACCATTCTACTTTCTATTAATTTGACTACTCTAGGTATTTACTAAGTGAAACCATACATTGTTTTTCTTTTTGTAACCAGCTCATTTTACTTAGCATATTTTCCTCAGTGTTTGTTCATGTTGTAGCATGTGTCAGAATTTCCTTTCTTTTTAATATTGAATTTGTAATACTCCTTCAAATGTGCGTACCACATTTTTCTCATCCATCCATTGGACACCTGGGTTGCTTCTACCTTTTGGCACTTTTGAATTATGCTGCTCTCCTGGGGACTTTCTGAAAGCTAGATTGAGTGGAAACCTATGTCTGGCCATAGGTGCTGAAGTTGCAGCTGATGAAAGCTTAGCTCCCTGTGTGTGACAGCTCTTCATGGGCATTGCTCACCAGTTAGCAGGAACGCAAGGGGGACTCCTCTATCCACACCTTTGCCTCTAGTAAGAACTTCTAAATGATTTTTTCCTTTCTTTTGGCATCATACTTATTCAAGTTTATCACTAATCTGTTTACACAGAATTGCTAATGTATAAAAACTGGGCATCTGATCTTCTGCTACATAGGAACTGTAAACCCAGCCATCATCTTTTAGATTACATCTATGGACTGTTCTTGTACCCTGTTTCTTTTTAGAATACTTCAAAGAGACAGCACTTCCTGTTTTTGAAAAAAAAAAAAGATGTTTAACTTCGATTCTTTGAGTGGAAGGAGCATGTTAGGAACAAAATTATGTTTAGCATATGTGCTTTACTTAATTGCCTACGTGTGCTTCTTCCTTAACATTAAGTTATGGGGAAGGTCAATTATGAATCTTTAAGTTTAAGTTGAGAAAGAGAGAGAAACAGAGAGAGAGAGAGGCAGAGAGATACAGAACAGCAATGTTTAAAAAGCAGATACAGCTCAACGTACAATTCATAGGAGAAAAAAAAAAGACATTTTTTTTGCCTTAAGGAGTTCTCTAACACTTTTCCCAAAACAACTAACAATGATCGAAACATTCTAGTTTGCTCTTCATGTGAAAATTTACTGAACCTCATCTACCTGGATGGAGTCTTTAGAAGGTGATACTCCTTTCCTGTGGGGAAGACAATAGAGTCAAAGGCAGCATAGGGCCTCACCCATGGTCAGTCCTTGGGGAAAGGGCTTCAGTGCAGCCTGCTCGGCATGTCTTTTCTTTGTGGCCTCTGTGATCTGGCAGATGCTGGGTCTCTTGCTCAGCTGCACCTCTGGGAGTCTACTGCCTCTCCCCTTCATTTGCTTGGTCCCTTCCAATGCCATCACTCCTGAGTTTTACTACTGGTATATGTTAGGCACTTTTGTTAAGCACTTGACATACACTTTCTTGCTTCTTCTAACAACCCTGGGAAGTAATATATTATTTATTACTGCTTACCTGTTGTCAAGATGGGGAAACTGAGGCTAAGATAATACAGCTAGTAAATGGGGGCTCTAACACTAAGCTTGGGCCAGACTCTCTGCTCTGAAGTTCATGAACATGACCATTCTCCTATCCCACTTTTTGCTTTTCATAACTCTATTTTTTCAACTTTTTAAAATTTTTATTGAATTTTAAAAATTTGTCTCTTTGGTTCATTCTTTAAATCCATTTTTTCTCATTTTTACCTTCTTGTCAAACTAACCTTTGTTTTTTTCTTCTCATGTCAACACTGAATAAAGTTATCTCATAAAATGTGGCCCATATTTATTTCAGTAAGCTTACTGTATCTCTCAGGAAATTGTTGCCTAGGGAAAAATTAGCCACACATAAAAAAATTTTAAAACATGATATCTTCTCAACTGTGGGAATAACCTTTTCCTTTAACTTATAAAATATGGTCAATGATTTTGTATAATAAATTTTAGAAGAGAATCACACAGAGCACTGATTTGTAGTGTTGTGTATACCATCAATATTGAATATGCAAAATTGTAAACTAAAAAACCCTTGTAAAACACTGAGAACATTATTACCTGTAAAATTCAGAACAGTAGAGTTTTTATACTAGATGTCTAAATCTTATATATGATTCAATTAATAGGGTACTCTTTTCTCCCAGGTAATATATATTATATATAGATTTAAATCTGTAAGCATAGCCATGTTGAAAAGAGAAAACAGAATAATAGTTTCAGAAGTTTGAGAAAGTGTATTTTAATGTTTGATTTGTGCATGTCTTTTCCAGCCTTGATTTCACAACTATATCTAAAAAGGGTTTCATTGGTCTCTACTGTCAATACCATATAGGCTCTATCTTGATACACGACAGTACAGCAATGGTTATCTAGCAAAGTATGCTCAAAAGGTTTCTTTTTGTTTTGAAGGAGAACCAAGTCATTTGATACATCTTCTAACCTGTATAAATGTATTGCTGTAAGTAAAGGAAGTACTCTAAGAAGAGTACTATCAAGTGATCCCAATTTGGGAGCCATTTTTGTCTATTTCTACTTGTATGACATGTGCACATATAAAATCGCACAAGAAACATTCTGGAAGAATACATGCACAACTGCAACAATAATCACAGCCAAAGAATGAAATTGGGGTTGGAGCTGGAAACAGGGAGTCCCTGTACTTTTACTCCTTTTATTTTGGTATTGTTTGAATTGTATTCCAGCAATGTAAGTAACTTTTGCAAAACAACAAATAAATAAAAGCAGCATTAGTTATAGTAAATTATGCTTATATTCCAGTTCCACAGCCTCCAAGGCTTGAGCCTCAGGAACCAAATTCGGCCACAAGCACAACAATTGCAGTTTACTGGAGCATGAACAAAGAAGATGTCATTGATTCTTTCCAGGTTTATTGCATGGAGGAGCCACAGGATGACCAAGAAGTAAATGGTAGGTTTGCTAATCCAAATACAGATGAAGGTGCATATGTCTGTATCTGAATGTAAAGTATTTAAATATATGTATATTATAACTCTTTCTATAAGGCATTTATAGCTACTTACAAAACAACAACGAAAACTCAACAACTACATAATAAAATCAAAACAGCAAAGCAGTACTTGGAAATCAAGATCAAGGAAAACAAAAACACATAAATATAGGGGCCGGGGATTTAGCTCAGTGGTTCCAGTGCCTGCCTTGCAAGCACAAGGTCCCATGTTCGATCCCTGGTACCAAAAAAAAAAAAAAAAAAAAAATCAAAAAACCCCATAAATATCATTATAATGGTCAACATGAATATTATAACAGATTTAAATTTGACTTTGAGCTCTCAGAAAAACAGGAGTAATTGAATCTCGTTTTCACCGAGGAGGTAACATACCAGAGTATCAAAGAGAGCAAAGTTTTAATCAGCACTAACATCTGAAAGATGAGTGTAGTGTGTCATACTTTGTAGAGGAGAAATGAGCTGTATACAGGGTAGTGTACTCCATAGTAATTTTAGTACAAATGTAGCCCTGAATGTCATAGTTGGCCAATTCTCAGATCTACCTTTGATAAAAAACACAAAAGACCCTTAAAAATTAAGTCAGTGTCCACAATCTCAAGGCATGGGCCCAGGTATGGTGTGGTCTCTCAGTGCTCCAGGTTGCTGTGTGGCTAGAAGTGGAAGGGCTTAGTGAGGGGAGAGGATGGCAGGTCTTACACTGAGCCTCTGTGGAAATCTCTGCCCAGCATCACTGCTAATAAGGCCTAGCAGCCAGGCAGTTGAGGTTGTCCTTCCTGATGACTCAGAGCAGGAAGAGCTGGCAATCTGCATTGCTTGCTGAAGAGAGACCCACAGGACTGGCACCGTATTACAAAACTTGGGAGCCCGATTTGTAATGAGGGGTGAATTGTAACATATTTCACTCTTGCTAAGATTTAAGTTTTTTGAAATACAATGTGATAATTCATTTAGAAAAAAAGCACAGAAAAAGCAAAAGTAACTGTAGGCATGTAATTGTGTAGCTTCTTTTAGAAATGGCTCACCAAATTTAGTTATCAGGTTTTTAGGGTGCTTGCCTCATAGTTTCCAGGTCCTACGGATCTCCAATAAAGAATTGGACAAGACAAGCAAAAACAGTGACAAAGTTTATTTGAAAAAGTGAGGGTGGATGGTAAGGGAGAAACTGGCTGTACAAAGCAAACTTGGCCCAAACAAAAGAGAGGAGACCTTAAAAGCAAAAAATAAAAGTACACCCTGGGGTACCCAGGGCAGGCTATCGAGAAGAGACACGATAGTGAGCTCTTTGTGGTATCTGCCTAGGATCTTGTGATTACAGGTTCTGCTTACTCCTCCCAGCCAGCTTTGCCACCTCCTACCTTCCTGCCTCAGGCACAGTGTAAAGTTGGCTGAGTCTCTCTATAAAGTCTCCTGTTTAATGAGGATCTGTCACTGTATCTCTGTCACAACACAGCAGCATTAAGTGTTGTATCCCCTTAGCAAATGAGGAGAGGAGATCATGTAGTTTGTCCAAGGTCACACAACTTGTACATGGGGCCAGTATTCAAACACAGATCTTTCAGACTCACAAGCATAAGTTATATTTATTCATCTCTGTATTTATTTTGTTACACCGCACTACATTTCCTCTGATAGAATGCTATATCATGAAACTCCGTGCCACTTCAAAACTCCTCTTAACAAATAGTCCTATGTGGGGTGCTTTGTGCCTGTGCGCGGTACTAGAGATTGAACCCAAGGTCTTGCTACATAAGTGCTGTGCCAGTGAGGTACAACCCCAGGCCTTTTTATTTAGACAGGATCTCAATAAGTTGCCCGGGCTGGCTTTGGACTTGTTCTCCTGCCTCAGTCTCCTGAGTAGCTGGGATTGCAGGTATGATCCACCATGTCTGGTTTGGAGCCCTTTGTTTATGTGCTTCATCTCCAGCCAACCCCCACCCCAACACTGCCCTGTCCTGTGTCTCATTGGCTCAGGGCCTTGGACCTTGCAGATGAGTCTGAGATCTGTACTGTGAGCTGGTGCTGTGTGGGTAAGGTCTGCAGTAGCATGTGTCATGTGGGCCTTTACCAGGGCCTGAAGGAGCGAGTCCAGTGAAACTGTGGTCAGGCATGGGAGAAATGGTTTTTAGTATATTTGTCCTTAGCACATTCTTTAAACTGAACCATTTCTTTTGAACTATATAGCTCATTGGAAAAGAGAGGTAATTGAAGAGACCTCTGCTAGCTCCTTAATTCTTTTTTTATAAAAATCAATCTGTATTCTTTACTGGAAACTTTTATTTATTTATTTTTTCTATGCAGGATTCATGCAGGCTGGGCAAGTATTCTACCACTGAGCTACACTCCCAACCCCCTCATCTGGGGAAATTTTGAAGATATGACATTCAGGAGTAATAAGGGAAGATAACTGAAATTACCATAGGCTAATTTAAAAAGGAATATTATTGTTGTTGTTATTATTATTATTTTTACTATTTGCAGTACTGGGGATTAAACCCAGGGCTTCATATGTGCTAAGAAAGCATTCAACCACTAAGCTACATCCCCAGCCCCCAAAATCATTTCTTTTAAATGAAAGAATTACAGTAAGAATAATCAGATTGGCCCAATCGGGTCTGCATTCAGAATGGTATTGAGTAGTATTTACTAAAAAAGAAAAAGTAGTGAAAGTAATTTAAGAAATTTTAAAAGGAACATGTCTTGGTTGGACAAAGTTACTTCCTAGAACAGTGTAAGACCCATTAAGTTATTTAGTATTCCCATAAAAGGTAGAAGTATCTAGCTGAGAATTCTGGATTTCATGAGAAGAAACTAGGAATTGAAACTTGGAAAGTCATATTGGATACCAAAATTGTTTGCTAATCTATAAAGCTGCTTTGAAACACCATAAGTTTAGAAAATGTAGGGTTGTTCTTTTTTATGCATTGATTCTGAAAAATTTTCTTGAGAATGTATTACTAAGATTTAAGCTAACATAAACTATGCAATTTTAATAACTGCTATTAAAATAAGTTACTTTATTTGTGGTATATGAAGCTCAGAATCTTACTAATATGCTATTATTTTCTGATAAGTGCTCGCAAGTAATACTACATCATTCTGTCACTTAATGCTATTGCCTTATGTATTCTGAAGAGCTAGTTATCACATAATGATACCTGTAAGGTTATCAGTTTGGTACTCCACTGAAAAAATCATACATTACTTTTTTTCAGTAGCTATAACTTACAGTTAACTTTGGAAGACATCTTAGAGTTTCTGATTGGACTTTATTCTAGAGCTGGTAGAAGAATACAGATTGACAGTGAAAGAAAGCTACTGCATTTTTGAGGACTTGGAACCTGACAGATGCTATCAAGTGTGGGTAATGGCCGTGAACTTCACAGGATGCAGCCTGCCCAGTGAAAGGGCAATTTTTAGAACAGGTAAGAAGATGTTAAGGGGACCTTAGGAGGCAATACTCAATTCTTTACAAACTCTTGAGGCCAACCAGGAAGTACAAAGCATCTATTATATGCTGGGGGTTGGGCAAAGTGCCGACTATACAACAACAAATAAGACTGAGTTCTTGTTTGCAAGACGCTCAGAGTCAAGTGGGGGAGATAGAAAAAGAGAAGATCATAAGAATGTTTGGAAGGGCCACGATCCACATATGCATCGAGGGCTTCTCAAGACAGTGGGGGCAGGCAGGATCTTAGACTTAAAAATAGGGAAAGACATGAAGTGAGAAAGGCTGGCACGAAGATGCTGTGTTTGTAAAGTAAGAATCCTGGGCTTCGTGCCATGGGTGCCAGGAGATCCCAGAAAGTTTTAAGTCATGGTGTTCAATGGGAATGCTATTTTATGTTTGAAATATTTTCTCAAGGTGAAGCGAGGTGTGGTATTGACAAGCCTGCATTGCCTGTAAACTCTCTGCAGCTGCCTCAGGGGAAGAAAATAGCTTACCCCTGCCCTCTAGCCCTTAATCCTTTCTTCTTGTCTTTTAAAAGACGTCTTTATTGAGGGCCTACTGAGGCAAAGATCTTGGCTATCTTTCGTGTGAAGGGGGAAGGGCAAGAATCTTTCCTTTTGTTTGCTTATACAGTATATGTGTAAAGAGACTCAGGTGGGATTTATAGGAAGCTAATTTTAGAGGGTATTAGAGGATGGGTGAGAATTGACAATTTGGAAAGCAGAGGGAGGGAGACTTTTTACTATATAAATTTTAATTTCTTTTGCGTTTTCAACCCGGAATGAATTTTCTGATAAGAAATTAAAAATAAAATCATGCCTAAGCATCCTTCCCAGGTGCCAGGGAAGCATACTTGGCATTGCTCTAGACAGACTTACTTCTTTCTCTGCAGCCCCCTCAACCCCTGTATTTCGGGCTGAGGACTGTACCGTGTGTTGGAATGTGGCCACCATCCGATGGCGACCTGTCAACCTGGAGACTACAGAGTCCTACACTCTGGAGTACTGTAGACAGCACTCTCCAGAGGGTGAAGGCCTTAGGTAAGCACCTGTCCGTGGAGAGAATGGAGCTCTGGCCCTAGCTAACCCTGATCTTCTGCTCACCAAGCAAAGAAAGCATCTCTCAAGTACTGCTGAGCTCATGATGCTATTGACTTGATTTGCAGCTCTACTGCTGTTCATCAATGAGCTCCACCTTTGTGACAAACCCCACGCTGCCATGCAGAATAGTAACTCCCTTGTAAGAAAAATGTATGCAAATTTCAATGAAGTAGAGCATCCCTTGTGGTATATTTAATTTGAGTCATTAGATAGGATTATTCATATTTTATGCACTAACTCTATCAAAATAGGTGCCACCTATCTCAGGACACTAATAGTGAGCATGTGTATAATGTAAGTCTGAGTGCGCCAGTGCTATATCAGTAATGAAGGTGCTAATTACATATGTATATAGGAGCAGAGACATACCTACCCAGCCTCTCCAAGAGCAGGAAGGATCTAGAGATTCTTCTAGCAAAAAAGAAATATGAAGCTCTCTCACTGAAATGATGAAACTAAAATTTATCAATAAAGGGATGTATATCCACTAAGCATTTGGTACAAATTTGCTCACTTACAAGGTGGTGTTTTCTTTTTTTTTTTTGGTAACAAGGATCAAACTCAGGACCTTGTGCTTGCAAGGCAGGCGCTGGAACCACTGAGGCCAAGGTGGTGTTTTCTTAACCTCCGAAGTCCTGGCTATCAAGCACCTTCACATACTTTGATGAACATTCAGATTATTATTAATATTCATATTTTGATCAGGGGAATTTTTAGTTTTTCTCTTTTGGGGACGCAGTACTGGGGGTTAATTCCAGGGCCTTCACACTGAGTTACATCCCCAGACCTTATTTATATTTTTATTTTGAGACAGGTCTCACTAAGTTGCCCAGGCTGGGCTTGAATTGTGATCTTCTTGCCTCAGCCTCCTAGTACTGGGATTACAGGCATGTGCCACCACTATTGGTTTAGTTTTTCTTTTTAGCCAAATTTACTGAGATAAAGTATTTTGGTAGGATACAGAAACGAGAATAATGGTATAAAACTAGACAGCTTTTTAATAAAGTGTATTATTTAAGCTCTTGATTATCAGCAGGATCAATCAACAACTATTTAGTCATGTGACTGAGCAGTAATCGTAGTTTCTCTCACAGAGAAGACAGGCTCCAAAAAATAATGATCAGAGGATGCACTGGGCTTGGCTGGGGAGTAGGTATTTTAGTAGAAGTGAGAACACAGCAAATGTGCAAGAAACAACTTCTCTGCTCCTGTGCCCATGGCTGGAAGGCAGGCTTAGAGCCAGCAAGCTGCTGGGAGGTGGTGCTGGGCAGGTCAGAGGGAGAGAGGACAGATGGCCTGTCCCCAGCACCCTCTATTCTCAGCACTGTGAGTGCTGTATGCATGTGGCCGCACTTAATCCTAACAGGAACACTAAGATGAATACTGAAGAGGCTGCTTGGCTCTCAAGTGGCAATCCTGATCCCAACCCCATTTTGTCAGATGTCAAAGTCCCAGCTGCTAACCCCTGTCTGATGTCATGCAGGGAAGTCTGCACCTTACCTTTGAAGCTCCCTTGGTGCTATGAGAATACTGTCTTGGAAGTGCCCTGGTCTTGGGGCCATCAGTGAGGAAAACCATTTCTCTCTAAGGCAAGATCAGACTGTTAAGGAGTGCTCTGAAATGCCTTCTCTCCATTATGGCATCAGGCCCCAGCTGGCATTGCACACATCCCATCACCATAGTTAGATGCTTAATTCAGCTGAAATCTGGAAACCTTGAGCCCCGTAGCCTTCTCCCAGAGGGAACTGTGACTGAGTTGTCATTGCATAAAAGTGGGTACAGGGAGAAGGAAGAGGGGAGGCAGAAGAGGAAACAGTGTCCATTGAGGGCCTTTAGCAGGCCTGGAATTACCCAGTTCCTCTCATTTAACCTCTCAACAATTCTATGAGGTAGGTAGGTAGTGATCTCCGTTAAATCAACCTCAGACTGTTTAAGTGATTTGGCCTAAGGATGGTGGAGTGAGAGTTTAGGGTCAGAATTCAATCCAAAGTCTTATTCTTTCCACTACTTAAAAAACCCTTGTCTTTACGCTGAGTAAACCTTCCACAGCCTGACGACTGGGAGTTATTGTGTCACTTGAAAAACACAGACATGAAAAGCGAATGCACCACCACTCAAATCTCTTTAAATTAATATTTTCTCTTTGCCTGATCATTGTGGGCCTTCAAAATAATTTTTTAGGATAGAGTTCACTTGATATCAATAATGGATTCCAAACAAATCCCTATATCAAAGCCAGAGACCAATTTGTAGGGGAAAAAAAATGGCCATCTATCAAGCTCATCAAAACCAAAGTAGTCTTACAGAAACCGAAAACTTATCACTAGTTTATTCTATTTGGGACTTTCCTCATGAGTTCATTTTAATTTTTCTTGTTGCAAGAAAGCATATAGGGGAATGGATAAGTAGAAGATTGTAGTGGAGTTAAAACAATACAGAAGTTCTTTGTCATCAAGTAGAAATAGTCCAGCAAGGGTAACAGTGAAGGGAAAAGTCCACATGTAGAGCCCTGTTGGTAGTTTGGAGCTGTGTTGGAGATGGAGCTGTTTCCCAACTAGCTTATCAAATACCCTGCAGGGCCAGGAGGTACAATGGTATGTCCAGTTCACAGCCCATGGATGAGTTTGTGGCCTCTGGATCCCTGCTAAGTCTGACAATAGATATATTATTGGAGCAAGCAAAATTTTCTTGGACACAAATTACTACCCTGTTTATCTGCCAAGTCTATTGGTGATCCACCCCATGAGAGCCATCCGTCATCAATGCAAACTTCAATGTCCCATAGCTCAGGATGACCTCAATAGACTATAACACAATTCATCCTTAACCTCAGACATAAAGAACTGCAAAGCCCCATTTGTATCTTTTGGTTCTCTAATCCACAAGTTCAAGAGGGAGAAAATTCTGCTCTTTGGAAGTAGCCATGTGGCTTAGGTCTTCTTACCATTTGGTTCTCTTAACTAACTTAAAACATCCTTTCAGGGTCTGGTGCTTTAAAACTCTCTAAAATATTAACTAGCTACATTCTGTATAGCTTACTCTGTAAGATGTCAGATATGGAGAACTATCAGACAGTAGAATTGATTAAAAAACCCCACAAAATTTGATTACTTCTAGTCAACAAGTGGAAACAATTCCTACTTTTCTTCCATTGTATTAGAACCACATTTATTACTTTGGTTTTTTGCCCAGCAGCCAGTGATTAAAGTTAGTTTCTCTTGGTAAGAGCAGCAAGCAAGAATCGTCTGAGTCTACTCATTTGTTGGCTTCTGTAGGGATCATTATGTAGAATTGCTGTCTCCGTGTCTGAGATAGTCCCTAGCATACAATGGCTACTCAGTGAATATATGTTACTTGAATGGATAAGTATCAAACATGCAGTACTCACCATAAGAAAAGTTAGATCAGTTTTGAGGATAATTTTTAAAAAATTGTGCCAACAGAGTGAAGAATGGTGCATGTGTTAATTTTAGTGCTTGGATACTTAACATTGAGGTAGGATGAATCTGTGGGCTGGAAACCTTCCTATGGACCAGTTAGAGAGAAGAACATTTATACTCCCATTTATTCATTGGTTATACAACCTTTATAAGAGTTCTGGGTTCTGTGGAAAACCCTATTCTAAACTAGAACCAATAATTGATCCTGAAGGCACTGAAGGGGAGTAAAGCAGATCAAAGATTACTTCTTTTAGGTGTGGCTCAGTTCTATTGTGCTTTGACCATAAAGTGAGTAATGATGGAGAGCTTACCTGTGTACTCAGTAAAGGTCTGTTAAATGAATGAGTGAATGGATGAGATTAGCCAGTCACCTTTTGTCCTTGTCCACTTCAAGGAATCTAACTGGCTAGAATCGAGAGAGAGAGAGAGAGAGAGAGAGAGAGAGAGAGAGAGAGAGAGAGGAGATATTAAATGAGCTCCAATCTCCTTTCCATCCCCAATATCTGAAAAAACCAAGTAGCCTTAAAAGCTTTGGTTTGGTGTAGGAAGAGAAGTTGAAAGGAAATGAAAAAAGGGAGGAAAAAATGAGTAATATTAAATATTGTGCATACACTCGAGGAGGGAGGGTGTTGATTGTCCTGTAGACTGGGGACTTGAATTTTGTTTGCTACAAGGAATCACATCCATTTTCAGACCTGCATTCATTCTCCCAGTATGATGACCACCGGATATTCTAGTTTAAGACCAAAGGTGTTGGTTTAACTCTTCATGGTAGGTGTTTGAATGGAATCAACCTACTGTGCTCCCAAGTTCTGTGATGCAGTGTCTGGAATAGCTGAGCAATTGCCTCCATTCCATAATCCTCACAAAAATTTGCATATTTTTACTTGTGGGCACCAAGGCTTGGTCCCAGCTCCTGCTGGGACTGGAGGTGGGTGGAAGTGACAATCCCTGGCTTGTGTGCCAGGGGCTGAGAGAGCTCCTTCTCACCCTCTTCCTGTTTTTCTTTGAATGCTCTCCTCAGGTTAGGTGGGCTCAAAACACTTTCAGAAAATTTCCATTGCTCTGCTGTTTCCTCAGCTGCTCTGTCTCTCCTGTGCAGAGAGAAGTCAGCAGAAGTGTGGGTGGAGGAGGGAAAACTGAGAGAAATATAGTACAGGGATTAGCTGTGTGGGCTGTGCAGAGAGAAGCTGTGCATTGAATGACAAATCTGTGAGACTCAATACTCCACAAAGTTATCAAGGCTGAGCTTCCTGCTCCCTGGCCCACTGGCCCTGCTGTGGGGCCAGGATGCCCTCCTTGTGCTGACACCCAGGAGAGCATCGTCAGAGAAGGTCAGGCTCCTCTGAGTGCTGGGCTTGTGAGCTCACTTCCTGCTTCTGTCTCATGGGGCTGACCTGGTTGAGCTGGAACAGAATGGGTAGGTGTTCCAGCTGGGGACACTGCTGTTCCTTCTCTATAGTAAGGATAGGTACTGTTGGGGGGAGAACCCTGAGTAGGTGTGGGGAGCATCAGCATTTTTGTCTTTGTAAAACACTTTCTTACTAAGCTTTCAGATGGATAGGTGATGACTGATCAGCAGTCAACACAAGTGATTTGACCTCTGCCTGCCTATGGGCAAAGGAGGCAAGTCATTCTGGCTCTGTGCTTCCTGCACAGGGAGATAGGCCAGTCACTAGCATGATTGCTCCAAAATTCATGGAGTCCTTATGAGTTAAGCACTCTTTTTACTTGATATTGTTTTCCTGGTCCAAGTTGTTATCACCCTCTGTGGGAGCCTTTGATTGTGAAGCTGAACCCCCTACCCCTCTCAACCCAGCATTCTTGGCATTTAGTTTTTCTAAATAAGATCTTTCTTCCCAAATGAATTTAATTTGACTTTGATCACTTAAAAATCTCATACACCTTCTGATTGTACAGTAAAACCTGTCAATGGAAACTCACGTATCTCTTCTAACTTGGGCTCTGTCAGTTGCCAGAAGCATTTAAACTGTTCATAATAAAAGACCGAGATGTGATAGAATCACTGCAACAGCCCTGTAAGAACAAAAGCTGGGTGATACAGAGGTGAGGAATCCATGGGGACGCACAGGTTGAGAACCTCAATGGTACATAAAATTCAAATCTGAACTTCCTGGCAGTGAAAGTGAGAATCGGAAAGAGGCAGAGAGAACAAGGGGGAGAAGAAAGAGATTACATAACTCATCTTTTTTAAAGGAAAGCACAACATTTCACTAAGAGAAACAATTCTATTTCTTGACATTTAGCTCTAAGATGAATTTTTCATGTAGATCTTTAAATAAAGGCTATTGAACAAGATAATAGTGATTGTCTTTAAGAGCAGTTTTACAAAAGATGCAAAAACATTCCCTATGTAACCATATTTTACATGGCTTCTGAAAGCACATGTCAAGTCACCATTTTGTGCAGGTGGTCTGTGGGGACAGCAAGTGATTGTCCATGTACCTGGCCAGGAAGGAAAGGAAAGCTTAGTAACTCTAGAGGAATGAACGGTACCTACTCCAGGTTCTGTGCCTGAAATATACTCAGTGTCATTCAGGCTTCAGGGGGTAACTATAGAGAAAACAAAGGTCAGGCTGCTTCTACTGGACTTTGGCTCCTGTTGTTTTTAGGAGAGATTCCAGGAAAGCCAAACTCCGATGGTTGTCAGCATGCAACCCCCAAGTTGCTTTTCTACAGTGATGGGAATGAATGGTGATATTTATTTAACACTGAGTCTCATAATATATAAATTTATCAAAAGAAAAATAGTTCTGTTAAAAATTTTTATTTACCAAGTTTTATAAAAAGGAATATAGATATGTAAAGAATTTTCTTGTAAATCCCAATTTAACAAAAATTTCTCCTCTTAAAATTTCCATATTTATAATTAAGGTTTTATATATGGCTTCAGACAGCCATGGCTATTGGTTAGTTGTTCTTGTATTTAATGTTGCTTCTGTAGGTTTCTTTGTTCTTGTTTCTCCTTCTCACCCCTTCTCTCTTCATACTATGTTATGATTGTGTTTCCCAAACCTAACCATAAAAATCAACTAGGCTGTTCGTTAAAGATTCAGATGCACAGACTGCTCTTGAGAAACTCTAGTTCAGAAGGCCTCAGAGGCCCACCAAATTGGGAAACACTGGTTCCCTGGCTGGTTGCGTGTGGCCCAGGGTGTGCTCTGTTCACAGTTTACAGTGAATGGAGATGGCTGGCTGGCTGCTGATGTGATGCCAGTAAGAGCCAACTGTGTTTTTAAAAAACAGTTAATACTTAGCCATCTGCTGTGCACTGTGATGCCGGTGCTATCTGCAGGCTGTTCCTGGAGTCGTGGTACTGGATTCCTCCATGTTGTTGGTTCACAGGCCACCCCCTCCCCTTGGGAGACATGTGTTTAGATCCAGGCATTGGGCACAGAAGGCCAGGGAACAGCCACACTCATAATTGCCAGCCCTTTGAGTTACCTTAAACACATGCTTCCTTCCTTCCATCATCCTGCTCAAGTTATTTGATTATTGAATTCCTAGAAAAGCTACTTTACAATATTCAAATGAATATGTACTTCAAGATTTTGTAAACATGTTCAACCAACTCCTGGGCTTCTTTCTCACCTGGTAACGTAGCTCTTAAAAGTTAGTCTTTTATATACAGATAATTTGTATTTATTATATATCCTTTCAGATAATCTCAACATATACAAACATCTACAGTTTTTCAACAAATGGCAGCATATTATGTATATTTTACCACCTTTTCTTGCTTAAAATATGCCTTTGTGAGTATACCATATGAATCCATATAGAACTGCTTCAATTTTAAAAAAATGATCCCATTGTATCATGTTTTAAGAATATAATTTAACTTACTTGATCAGTTGAGAGGTACTTAAGTTGTTTCATTTTCTTGCTATCACAGTGCTGCACTAAACAACTCTGTGCATATATAATTTCACACATGTGCAAAAATATTTGTAAAATGACTGGTTAAAAGTATGCACACTTGGGTTTTTAATTGTTTTTGTACCGGGGATCAAACTCAGGACCTTGACACTTGGTGTTTTGACAGATGTTACCAGTCAGTCTCCATAGAGGTCAGAGCTGTTTACACTCCTCTGAGCAGTGGTTCTTCATAACGTTGCCTGTACATGGCATGATATAACTTTTGACCTTTGATAGGTATAAAATGGAACCTTATTATCATGTAATTGTGCATTTCTATCATTGGGTTAAATGTCTTTTCATATATTTCAGGGCCATGTACTTCCTTTTCTTTGAACTGTTCATTTCCTTTACTGTTTTTTCTTTTTCATTTTAGATTATGGCACTTTTTCTTACTGATTTATAGGCACTCTTGTTTTTCTTTTTTTCAAGCAAGCTTACTTTCATGTATGATATGAGTTGCAAATCTTTTTGTGACTATACTTTGCCATGCATAATTTTAATGTTAATTTAGTTGAATTTATATCTTTTAAAATAGCTTCTAGTTTTTGTGTAATATTTTTAAATGCTCTCTCTCCATATGTGTGTGTGTGTGTATGTATATACTTTATCATCTGGATATTTTATCATCTGGAATTTATTTCAATAGGAAGTATGAAGTAAAGATCCATTTTTTAGTATGGCTATCCAGCTGTCCTAATTAAAAAAAAACCCATCATTTTTTCTTGTGATCTGAAGTGCTTCATATATTCAAGTATATTGTACTCAAGAGACTGTTTGGCTTTGTCCCTAGCCTTATAATCTGTTTCATTAACCCAATTACTTCTGCCCCTACACCACACTATTTTTATTAGCTTTACAATTATAGTATAGCTTTACAATTTAGATTCTTTGGCAGGTTAGGTGGCCCCTTTCATGGCTTTTTTTGGGTCTAGTTTATATTTTACATTATTTTTGGAATCAGTTTGTGTATCTTCCTCTGTCAGCTGGTCCCTAACAACTTATTATTTTTAGAGATCATGTTAAATTTGTAGGTTAACTTAGGAAGGATTGAAATTTTTGTGATGTTGCATTTTCCTGTACAAGAGGTGATGTGCCTTTTCCTTTATTCAAGACTTTTTTGTTTTCCCATCCAAAAGATATTCTTTGTGTAAACCTTATGCTTTTTTATGCTTGCCACTATTCTCCATGAGTTCTTTTATTTTATCTTCTGTCTAGTTATGTTTGAAGGCTTTTGAGTTCTTGTATTAGTTTCATATCTAGCCATCTTACTGGATCCTCTTAAGTAAGAGGTTTCAGCTGAGATTCTTGGGTTTCTGATAAATAGTTGTATCATCTGCAGATGGTAATAATTTTACCTCCTACCTCCAAATATTTTTAACCTCTTGAATCTCTCTGATTTAGTGGGAATACTTTTAGTAATTTTCCCCATTAACATGGTATCCATCATGATTTCTTACATCCTGAAAATCCTTCTCAGTTCTCTCTTTAGGTGATTCTTACCCCATTGTCTATGTTTAATTGTGACAAACTTGCCTGACATTCCTTACAAAAACTAAAGAACAAAAGGGCTCAGGCTAAAGAGGCCTTGCTTGCATTGAGCAGCCATCAGCCTACTGGTGGCTTCCACCCTTTTGGGCACAAAAACAAGAGAGGTGGCCACCACCATCTCACACGGCAGCCCTGTGAACTTCTGAGGTGATGGATTGCCTCTAATTCATTTCTCTCTGCTTTACAGCATTGGAGCTTAACAAATATCCTACGTACTACTAAGGAGAGATGAGCAGGTTGAGAACCTTTTAAAGCTCTGTGGTCACAGAACCATCAACTTCAACTCCACCCATACTCATACTCTACCAGCCAATTTGTGAATGTGTTAGTTTCAGGGTGTTCCTTGTACTCACATCTCTGGAGTTTCCACACAGGAAGCCATCCTTTGCCACTGCACTGTGCTACTTATAGAGAGAGTCTTATATGTGTGAACCAAAGTTAGCTTGTTTAGGTCATGTTCTTTCCTGTCTTTTGAATTGTATTGCCAGCTCCAGCTTTTAATTATGACATCAGTCCTATCATTTATGGGTCTAATGCTAAGTAATAAGCTTACCTCAGTTTGACCACTTACCTCAGTTTGGGTGTTCTATGAATCTGAATTCTACTGCAAACTAGGCAAAGGTCATAGGTCATGTAGATTCAGGTGCAGTTATGACAAGTTTTTGTTTCTTTAACAAGAAAGTACTGATCTTCAGATCTTGAATTCCAAAAATTTTTGAAGTGTTTTGTTTAAAGACAGGAACAGAAGCCACCAGGCAAGGTAAGACACTAAAGGGAAAGGGGGAAAAAATAAGAAATAAAAGAGCCAACAACAGTAAAACATCATGACAAGGATGAGTCAATATCTATCAATTATAACTATCAATGTTAATGGCCTCAATTCACTAATCAAAAGAAATAGACTGGCAGGATGGAATAAGAAGCAAAATCCAGCAATATGCTATATACAAGAAACACACCTAACTCAAAAAGAAATTCATAGACTGAAAGTAAAAGGATAGAAAACAGTTCTTCATGCAACAGGAACCCAGAAAAAAGCAGAGGTAGCAATCTTACTTGCAGACAAAGTAGACTTCAAACCAGAACTAATTAAGAGACACAAAGATTGTTGCTACATCCTTGTGAAGGGAACAATCCAAGAGGAAGAGATGACAATCATAAATATATATGCATCATGGGCTGGGGATTTAGCTCAGTGGTTCCGGCACCTGCCGCACAAGCACAAGGTCCTGAGCTCGATCCCCAGTACCAAAAAAAAAGTAAAAAAAAAAAATATATATATATATGCATCAAATACAAATGCCCCCAACTATACAAAACAAATATTAATGGACATGAAAAACCAAATAAGCACTAATACAATTGTAGTGGGGGACCTCAATACCCCACTATCACAAATAGACAGATCATCTAGACAAAAATTAACAAAATTCTAGAACTGAACCGAACTATTGAACAAATGGATTTAATAGATGTTTACAGAGTGTTTCACCCCACAAAATCAGAATACACATTCTTTTTAGCTGTACATGGGTCATTCTCCAAAATAGACCACATGCTAGCTCATGGGACATGTTTAAGTAAATGTAAAATAATTGACGTTACCCCCTGTATATTATCAGACCATAGTGCAATAAAATTGGAGATCAATAGCATAAGAAACAACAAAACCCCCACAGACACACGGAAATTGAATAACACTCTCCTGAACAAAGGAGAGTCACCAAAGGGTAACATGACAGAGGAAATTAAAGAAGAAATTAGACAGTTTCTACAAGTAAATGATAATTCCAGTATAACGTACAGGAAACTATGGGACACAATGAAAGCAGTTCAATGAGGGAAATTCATAGCAGTGAATGCTCATATGAGGAAAAGAGAGAACTCAGTTAAATAACCTAATGCAGAACCTCAAGCTCCTAGAAAAAGAAGAGCATACCAAACCCAAAGCTCATACAAGAAAGGAAATTATAAAAATCAGAGCAGAAATCAATGCAATGGAGACTAAGAAAATGATACAAAAAATTAATGAATCAGAGTTGGTTTTTCAAAAGAATACATAAAATCGATAAACCTTTAGCTTACCTTATCAAAAAAAGGAAAGAAAAGGCTCAAATCCATGCAATTAAGAATGAAAAAGGTGAAGTCACAACAGACCCAGCAGAAATCCAGAGGATCATCAATACCTACTTTGAGAACCTATACTCTAATAAAATGGAAAACACAGAAGAAATGGACAGATTCCTAGATACATACGAATTGCCAAAGTTAAATGAAGAAGATATAAAAATGCTAAACACCCCGATTACAATGAGTGAAATTCAAAACATAATTAAAATTTCACCAACAAAGAAAAGCCCAGGTCCTGATGGCTTCACTGCTAAAGTATACAAGACATTTAAAGAAGAACTATTGCCATTACTTTTTAAACTCATCAAGGAAACTGAAAGGGAAGCAAGGCTTCCAAATTCATTCCTGGAAGCAAGTGTTACTTTGATTCCAAAGCCAGGGAAAGACCCAACCCAAAAAGAGAACTATAGGCCAATCTCCCTAATGAACTTAGATGCAAAAATCCTCAACAAGATACTGGCAAATAGAATACAGAGAATCATCAGGAAGATCATACACCCTGACCAAGTCAGATTTACCCCAGGAATGCAAGGATGGTTCAACATTCGAAAATCAATAAACGTAATACACTATATTAACAGAGTCAAGGACAAAAACCATATGATCATTTCAGTAGATGCAGAAAAGACATTTGAGAAAATCCAACACCCATTCGTGATAAAAATGCTACAGAAAACTGGAATAGAAGGTCTTTATCTCAACCTGATTAAGGCTATTTATGAAAAACCAAAAACCAATATCATACTAAATGGTAAAAAACTGAAAACTTTCACACTATAATCAGGAACAAGACAAGGATGCCCACTGTCATTACTCCTGTTCAATATTGTTCTGGAAACATTAGCCACAGCAATTAAAAAAGAGAAAGAAATAAAAGGAATAAAGATAGGAAAGGAAGAAGTTAAACTGTCATTAATTGTTGATGATATTATGCTTTACATAGAAGACCCAAAAAACTCGGTCAAAAGTCTTCTACACCTAATTGACAGATTCAGTTGGGTAGCTGGATATAAGGTCAACACTCAAAAAACAATAGCCTTCTTATACACAAATAGCAGACTCATTGAGAGAGAAATTCAGGAAACAATTCCTTTTACAATAGCATCCAAAAAAATGAAATATCTAGGAATCAATCTAACAAAGGAAACAAAAGACCTCTACACTGAAAACTACAGCACTTTGAAAAAGGAGATCAAGGAGGATATAAGAAAATGGAAAGACATCCCTTGTTCCTGCTAGGAAGAACCAATATAGTGAAAATGGCCATACTTCCAAAACTACTATATAGATTTAATGCAATGCCCATTGAAATTCCAACAATATACTTCACAGAACTAGACAAAACAATCCAAAAATTCGTTTGGAACTAGAAGAGACCTAGAATAGCAAAAAGAATGCTGGGCAACAGAGACATGGCTGGGGGTATCAAAATCCCCAACTTGAAACTATACTACAAAGCTACTGTGATAAAAACAGCATGGTACTGGCAAAGAAACAGACTCGAGGATCAGTGGAGTAGATTAGAAGATGCAGAAACAACTCCAGACATACTCATCCAACTCATCTTTGACAAAGGAACTAACCACCCTCTTTGGAGGAAAGATAGCCTATTTAATAAATGATGTTTAAAAAACTGGATTTTTAACCTGCCAAAGATTAAAACTAGACCAGTACTTATCACCATGCACTAAACTAAGATCAAAGTGGATTAAAGATCTAGATATTAAGAGAGAAACACTAAACTTGCTGGAAGATAAGTTAGGTAGAACTCTTGAAGACATTGGCATAGGATAAGACTCTATGAACAAAACCTCAGTAGCACAGGAATTAGCACAGAGAATCAACAACTGGGATCTCATGTTATTAAAAAGCTTCTGCACTGCAAGAGAAACCACCAACAGAGTCAAGAGACAACCTACAATCTGGGAAAAAATTTTTAGCAGCTGTACCTCAGACAAAGGTCTACTGTCTGGAATATATAAAGAACTGAAAAAAATCAGACCCCCCAAATTCAAAGAGCCAATTCAAAAATGGTCATCTGAAACGAAGAGACATTTCTCAGACAAAGAAGTAAAAGCAGCAAATAAATATATGAAAAAATGTTCAACATCACTGGTCATTTGAGAGATGTGGATGAAAACAGCACTGAGATTCCACCTCACCCCAGAAAGAGTGAACCAACCAATAACAAGAAATCAACCAATAACAAATGCTGACAGGGATGTGGAGAGAAAGGAACCCTTCTCCTTTGTTGGTGGGAGTGCAGACTGGTGCAACCACTGTGGAAATCAGTATGGAAATAACTCAAAGATCTAGGACTAGAGGTCCCATTTGACTTAGCTAGTCCCCTGCTGGATATCTTCCCCAAAGAATTAAAAGAATCATACCACAGAGATATATGTGCACCAGTGTTTATAGCAGCACAGTTTGCAATAGCTAAAGCTTGGAAACAGCCCAAGTGTCCACCAACTGGAAACTGGATAAAGAAGGTGTGGTTTTAAAAAAATAAAATGGAGTACTACTCAGCCATAAAGAATGAGAAACTAGAGACATTTATAGCTAAATGGATGCATGTTGAGGCCATGCTCTTAAGTGAAATAAATAGGACACACATGTATAAATACCAAATAGTTTCTCTGGTGTGAGAAATTGAAAATGTAAATAAGGATTAAAACAAATAATTGACAATTTGAAATAGGAAAAGGTCCAAAGGTGTAGGAGTGGTGGGAGGGGAAAGGGAAACGGAAGAAGGGAATGGAAAAATTATGAGAAAAGAAAAAAAAAAAGGAAATGAAATCTGTGTAAATAGGGAAGGGTGGAGGGGGTGAAGGGCGCACAGGTAATGGGGAAAAAAATAAGAACCAAGGTACGTCATGTACAAGTACAAGCACCCAATGATAAATGTAAATGGATTGTATACCTAAAATGTACCAATAAAAGAATTAAAAAAAAAATAAAGACTGGGACAGCTCACTTGCAAATTTGGGTGACATGTAAGTGAAGTCAGGCAGGATAAGCAGACATGGCAAGGAACCAGTTGGGACTGACCTATTTCTCTTTGTTCTTTGTGTTGGAGCATAAGATAGGAACTGTTATGAGCAGAAAAACACCACCACATTTTGTGTTTCTTTTGTTTTCATGCCTGGTACTTTTATTTTACAGATTCAGTGAAGGTATTGTGTGTATTTGTTGAAATTGGATAACCTGTTTCATGCATTGAAGGCAGGATCTGATCATATATTTTGACTGTGGTGCCATGTAAACCTTTATTCTTTGCCTGAGTAAAGAAATACAGCATATAGTCCATGATATATGAGGAATTTCCTCCCTGACAGACTTTATAAGTCTTTAGAGTAAATCTTAACCCCAAAAACAGCATCCTTGAATTTAACAATTGTATTGGTACAAAATAATGTCAGTATGTTCTATTGAGTCTCTAGAGCTAAAATTTTCCCATCCTTCCTTTCCACTCCCGCCTTGAGCTTCAGGGAAATAGGCAGAGACAAGGCTTGGAAACATGGTTAAGTGATCAATAAATATTTATTTAATGAGTGAATGAAGTTTGAAATTGAGTTCAGGCTGAGTATGCTTATTGAGGCAGTAATTTATTACTAATTATAATTAATGTTGATTTGAAACATTTCTTTACTCATCAATTTAAATAACAAAAGCACTACATCTGCTTTAAAATAATATTCTAGATATTAGTCTGAAATTACATTCTCAATCATAAGACATTGTTTTTCATTAGTTAACTGCAGCATAATTAGTGTCAGTGGGCACATGGCTCAATTTCACCCCTCTGTTCTCAGTGCATCTAAAGATAATACTCTCCAAAGGGCTGGTCAGGTGCCAGGAGAGTTCAAAAATAATAGCCAATGTTATTTGAAGGGTTTATGCCAACCTTTCCAAGCACAGGCATTAAAGAGCAGACATGCAGACAGCTCCAGGCCGCTCCTCTGCCCTCCCCTCCTCTTCAGACCATACTATGAGTACTGTGGGGTAGGGTGAAATTGTTATTCGGGATACTTTTTTTTTGAGCCAGTGATACTGTTTTTATTTTTCTAATTCCCTATGCTATTCTGTAAGGTTGATTTTGAGAAGTTAAATAAGTCAACAAAAGTGTTAAGTTCCCTTACTGATTTTAATGCTTTTGTGGTGCATTCATTAACAACAATAACAAAAAAAAAAAATAAGAGAGAGAGAAAGGAAGAGAAGAAAAGAAAAAGACACCCCCCCCGCCCCCCGCTGTCTGAGAATGAGCATGCAGGGAGTTGTGCTGTGATTTTTGATATTTTCACTGATCGCCATGCAACACAAATCTCCCAGAACAGGGTCTCCAGGAGCTGGACTAATATTCCTTGATTAGCAAGAAACCTAACTTGTAACTCTCATAGGATGGAGGCTTGCAGAAAGAGGTCTTGTGTGCTGCTATCAAGACTCCAGGCCATGCTATCCGACAGATTAAAGAGAATGGGGAAAAACGCACAAAACTCTTCCCGATCATTGCAAATCCAGAGAGTTCCATGTGCAACCCCAGCAAGGGCCACTTGTACTTAAGTGGTTGGACAGTGACAGTATGCTCCCACTGCCAATAGGTAGCACTACCAGCACTTTTTTTTTTTTCTGGTACCGGGGATCGAACTCAGGACCTTGTGCTTGTGAGGCAGGTGTGGTGCCACTGAACTAAATCCCCAGCCCCAGCACTTTCTTTTAATGTAAATGAATCATCTAAAAATAGCAACGTTGAGGATTTTTTAGAGAATGGGTATTAGAATTCTCTTTCCTTGCCAGGATTGTTTTAAAAAATACTGTCCTCTTTAACAGTCTTTATATCATAAATTGGTTTAACATCATCTTAATCCAAAAGTCTTCTCGTCACATCCAGGGGTGGATAGTAAGCCACTGCTGTGTTGGAAAACGCAGCTCCCTGCGATCCTAAACCTAGCATCAGTAAAGGACTAAAGGAGCAGAGTTTAAAATAAAAGAGACAGTTTTAAATTTAAATTTAATTTTAATAATAGAAAAGACAGTTTATTTGAAGATGGGGAAAAGGGGGAAGAGGAAGATGACAGACAGCTATTCTGGACAAGGAGGGAGTATATGAAAGTGAAATACTTGTGGATTTTTGTCCTCAGCTCCTTTTCATTTAGGACTAGTGATTTCTCCCACCCTTCATGTGGACACCTGGAAGTTGTCGCCATCTAATGGGCTCTCTGGCTGTCTTTGATCCTAATTTGAGCACCTCTACCTAGATTCTATCTGGCCGTTTGCTTTCTTCCTGTCCATTTGTGATGGATAAGTGTATGTGTGTGGGCTCATAGAAAGGTAACTTAGAGTTAATGATTAAGTAAAGGGAACATATATGCTTTATATATTAAATAAGAGTCCTTAGGTGGCTGCTCCTTTTATCTCCTTTGCATTCTTTCAGGTGGGTGAGGGGGCCTGGTTTTCCTGGTCTTTTATGTTTCTGGCTTTCTCAGTGTTCTGTTAACTCTTCTTGATAAATTCTTACCGTAATTATGTTACCTGGCTCCTCTCTCAAACTAGCTTCTCTCTCCCTCCTTTGTCTTTTTATTGCTCTAATTTTAGTAAGTTTTCCTATTGATTTTTAATAAAGCTCAATGAGATCTTATTTAATATTTTTTCCTGCTCATGACCCCCTGTTCCTATATTCTCAGCCAAAAAAATTAATAGAGAAAAAATTAATAAAGGAAATAAAATATTCTTGGAGTCACTAGCCACAAAATCAGTAGCTTTTTTGTTCTGAAAAAATTTTTTAAAAAGGTGTCTGGTTCTTTTCCAAAGAGCATTCTGGAAGGAACATACTGGACAAGAGTTGACAAGAATAGAAATGATTTGATAAAGTAACCTTAGTTGACAGTGGCTGTTTTGCTGAATCTAGCTTGCTAATTCCAGTGATCACAAAGGGAAGAAAATAAGTTATTTGACATTAATAAAAGATGTATATTCAATGCAGAATTGAAATATGAGTCATTTAGCACATTACATTATAGTTAAAATTATTTTCCCTTTGTATTCAGATCTTTCTCTGGAATTAAAGGACTCCAGCTAAAAGTTAACCTCCAACCCAACGATAATTACTTTTTCTATGTGAGAGCCATCAATGCATTTGGGACAAGTGAACAGAGCGACGCTGCCCTCATCTCCACCAGAGGTGCTTTCTCCTTCATATGAGCATTTCATTCATTCCCTCCTGGGACCCCCAGATGTTTAGAGGCAACTTCAGACAGTATCCAACCTACTGCCAGCTGAGGTTTTTGTCCTGAGGTCCCAAGACTGGTCAAGGGTCAAGATGTTTCCTTGATTTTTTTGGTTCAGAGGTTCTTGAGCTTGGCTGCTCGAGTTTAGCAATCATTCAGGGTACTTAAAATATAGTGATGCCCTGGCCCTAGTTGAGAGAAATGGATTGAACTGACCTGGAGATGGGCCTGAACATTCCCAGCTTTAGAAATCTTCCCATATGATCTTTGTTTCCCTCATGGTGTGCTGCAATCTGTGAGTATAGAATGTTGCATGTGGAGGAATGAGGATGTTCCTAGTCTGTCCTACTATGAGGCCCGTGAACAAGTCTCTAGTCTTGTTCTGGTTATTCTAGTTTGTGAGAATTAATATGTTTTGAATGGATGAATAACTCAAAGAATTGATAAAACTGTTCAATGACATTTGGGGGGAAGTACTCATATGATGCCAACAAAAGAAATGTTTGTCAGTTCTTAATTATTGTCAAAGGAAGTGAGAAAAGAAAAGGTGATTATTTTACCTTATCTGCAATACAGAGATGGCACAAGACTGAGAGGGGATCGTTAAGTCATTTGCCCCTGTGCCTGGGCCTTGTTTGGGATGCAGGCAGGGCAGCCTGGTGTCAGGGATGAGAGTTTCTCTTGTAGTCCCAGTAGGGCACCTAGAAGGTATGGATGCTGGCTCAGGAGACCTGGACAGGAGGGACACTCCCGTGAGGACAAACCTGTAGCACAGGTAGAGGTGACCAATCAGGGGCCTGCACTAATCCCTTATCATGAATGAAATTTTCAGCAGTGGATCTGAAAACTCTGTAGAGGGGGTTCTGATGTCAGGGGAAAGGGAGACAGAGTCCTGAAATGTGGGGCTTGGCCTAGCACTGGACATTGTGCCAATGTTTTCTTATTTTCTCAACTGTCATAGGAACCAGATTTCTGTTGTTGAGAGAAACAGCTCATCCTGCTCTGCAGATCTCCTCTGATGGGACGGTGATCAACTTCACTGAGAGGAGGAGGCTGACAGAGTGAGTGATGGGCAAAGCTTCGGCGTCTCGGGGACCTATGTGTATTCCTGGTGTAAAGGGTGTGCCTGGATGTGGCCTGAATACAAACGTGTGCACATCCCAGGAGCACTCATAACCCCTCCAGGGGTAGGGAGTGGCAGGGACAGTTCATAACTTGGAGTGAGTGTCAGTATTTTTACTGGGAACCTAAGCACAGATGGTTTTGTTTAGAATAGTGGCCATTCTAAGGTATGATCTCTGGTTCAATGAAGAACACAGTCCAGTAATAATTCTATATTTTCAATAACAAATCAGATTTTGTACCAACCACTTGAAAAGGAATAGCAGGAATTTAAGTTCCTATTCTGACCATAGACGTTTCCCCACAGTAGTTCCCACAAAAGGAAGCATCAAAGAAAAGAATCAAAAGCTGAGGATAGGGTGGAAGACTGAGCTGAAATTTTCCTGTACCCTTTCATGGTTATTTTGAGGGTCAAAATGGCCAAGTGAAGGAAAAATATGGAAAATTCTCAACATGCTCCTGCAGGTGCTCGGGCTCACAGTGAAGCACTGGGTGAGCTGGTGGGGACAGGACTTGCATGGTGCCTGCCAGGCTGCTTGTTGTCTGTCTGTGGCTCAGCTGAGGGCTTCCTGCTCCTGGAAATGGCCAAACCCTCACTGGGCTCTGGCACCCTCTGATCTTAATCTGTGTAAAAGAACTAATAATTGCAGAGTCATTTGTCAGCTACTCAATTGGGAATAATTGTCAAACAGCAGGCCTGTCTTATGTATCTTTGAGTCTTCAGAATCTACCATGGGCCCTGGCACATTGTGAATGCTAAAAATATGCACATGAATGGTTTCAGAAAAAAATGATTTAAGAAATAGATTGGGCTTTTCTGTCTTTTTTAGGTTTCTCAAAAAGAAATTGGCTGGAGGTTGGCAATAGTTCATAGATGATAACTGATGAAAATTGTAGTGTATTTTATAGAATTTTGTTTACTTCTTATTAGCCTGAAAATTAGCTCATAAATATCAGGCAGCCAGACCTTGCTCCAGGGAGTAGAGCTCATCTACAACCACCTCTCTGAAATGAGGTTGTTGGGTAAAGATGAGAAAGTGAAATACATTCCATTCCCTTGCATTAATCATTTCCTCGTCTGTTAAAGGGGAGAGGGAGAAGGTGCTGACTGAATATTAACACTGCTGAAATTAAAAATGCCTCCTTGCTGTCTCAGCCATTTCTAAGCAAAATTGAGCAATTCATGCAAACAAGGTCACCCAACAGCATTTGGAAGTGCTTGGGTTCGTTGCACTGTGCTTCTGGTAAAAATAGCTAAAGTGAGACAGAAAGGGACATTAACTGAGCTCCCAGGGCATCCACTGCAATTCGGAGAGGCCAGAGTTGTGTCGTGAAGAGTGGGCCACAGCTTGACAGAGCCCCATCTGACCTGGACAGGGCCACCTCTGCTCTCCCAGTGTAGCCTTGCCAGCTGTCTTGCCATTGGAGAGCTGCATCTTATTTGGTCACTGTGCCCAGGAAGCTCATTGTGTAAGCAGGCTGTGGAGATTCTTTTTTTACAAGTTTTGAAAGAAAACTTTGCAAGTCAGTTTCCCACCTTCTTCTTCCTAAAAGCAGAGATTGTGCCATTTCTTTTCTTCTGGCCATTATTCTAGTGATTTCCTGGTTCCCAGCTCCTTTGGGAGAGGCAATGTGCCATATGTGCAGGCTGTGTGAGCCGGTGGACAAATGTCAAATGCGTGACTGCTTGGGGTTAGGACCACAATGAACAGAAAATGACTTGAGTCCAATTCTAGCAGTTTCCATCCATGGAATTCTGCATAAAGGGAGTGTGAGGTTGTGAATGTGGCTGCTCAGGAGGGAATGGCTGGAGAGTCCTGTGCTAACTTTAATCCAATCAATTTTGCTTACAGAATCCCATCAGTTCTGGGTGAGGAGCTGCCTGCCTGTGGCCAGCATTACTGGGAAACCACTGTCACGGATTGCCCTGCTTATCGACTTGGCATCTGCTCCAGCTCAGCAGTGGGGGCCAGGGCGCTGGGACAGGGGGAGACCTCATGGTACATGCACTGCTCGGAGCCACAGAGGTAAGCTGGAGCCCTGCCTTTCCTCACATTATCCAAATGACACCCACCTGGTAAGGAGCATTGCCCCTTCCTGCCCAGGTTCTGAGCAAACTAAGAAAGATATTAAGAGTCAAATACATGGAGATTGAACTATTACTCTGATTACTGAGGAAGGTAGTTTTACAGAATGTGGCCCATGCCTGAGGACAAGAGAGTTGGTTATACTGAATGCTGCTATTGGGCAGAAAGGCCAACCCAGAAGCCTGCAGAGCAGAGTTGGTCCCTGGAGAGGCAGAGAAGGATGTGTGTCTCCTCATGACCAAGGTGCAGGGAAGAGGAGGGGCAGCTGAGCTATATGGCCAGATTTTCCTTCTAAACTCACCCTAAGATAGAGAGATGCCTCAAGGTGATGCTAAAAGGGCTTCATCTCAAAAAAGGAATCCACAGAGGGAGGAAGAAGTGGATCTCTAGCACTTCCCTGGGCACTGGTTCTATACCAGGAGTTGGGAAGCTACTGCACATGGGCTACTGTTTCCACAGGAGGGGATTTTAGGGGGAACATGTGGAGAAGTGGGAAAAGAGAGACAGGAAGGGGGGGGCTAAGAAGCATTTATTTTATTGGGGGGAATTAGGGATCATTGCTGCTGGGAGCTCCCAGGAAACCACATGGTACCCAGCTCAGAGGGAGTAGTCGCCAGTGTGGGTGAGACTCTGGTCTAGGTCTGAGCCAGCAGTGGGCTCCAGGGGCTGAGGACCTTTGCATAGCAGGGAGCTCTGGGGTCACATAGTGGTTCAGTCAGGCTTCTGGACAATCCATGTCCCTAGGGGTCAGGCCCCAGATGGTCAAGCTTTGCTTTAGTCCTGTGTTTAGGTGAGTGGAACGTGTTAGTCAGCTTTCTGACACTGTAACGAAGTACCTGAGAAAATAAGCTTACCAGTAGCTATGGCTTATTTTGGATCACTGTTGCAGAGGTTTCAGTCAATATTCCTTTGGCCTGATGGCTTTGGGTCTGGGCAGTGTGGTATAATACAGCAGGAACACATGATAGACGAGACATATTCACCTCCTGGAGGCTGAGAAGCAAAGAAAGAGAACAGGGTGGGTTCTAGTGCCCCCTTCAAGGCACACTCTCATGACCTCACTTTCTCTCTTAGGCTCTTCTTCTATAGGTGCCACACCCCCCCAGTAGCACCACGGGCTGTTGACCAAGCATGGGCTGTTGGGGTCATTTAAGGTCTAAAATGTCACATGGAAGAACTGGTCTGTAGGAAATGGAGGTGGAAAAAGAGCTGGGAAGATTCCCAATCCTGTGGAACTGGTGGAGTCAAGGCTTCAGGGGATCTCTTTCCCTCCCTGGCCCCCATGGTGGGGACTGGCTGGGCACTGACAGGGCTGGGATTGCATAGACCAGGAACTTTACAGATAATGAAGAGAATTGCCTCATTTGGGTCATCTCTTCCTTGTTCCTGCCACCCCCGCTACTTGGATCTCTTCTTTCCTCCTACTCTATCTCTGCACATTCTTCCTTGGAATATGAGCTCCTTTGTCCCCAGAGGCTTGTCTAAAAGCTCTGGCCTCACTCTTGCTCCCTATAATTGCCACATGAAATGCTTGTGTGGCTCCAGCTTCCAGACCCTCAAATGTCCTGTCATCCTTCTCATTAGCAAGGCATTGAAAGGTCCCTGGTAATCCTGCACATCTCATATCCTGTCTCCCTGAACCTTCATCCTTCTTCATGAGCTTCTCTTTGCATGAAGCTGGTGACTTGCCATCCCCAAAATGGTTGAATTTCTGGGCCTTAGGACAGACATCACAGGTCCAAAGGTCCTTGGTCCCTGCTGTCTGAGCACTTACCCGGATCCAGAGGCCTCAGACTGCCTGAGTATGCCCCCAGCACACAAATCCGTTCTATAGAGAGATTTCTTGCTCATCTCTTCTTCTCTTCCATCTCTCATTTCTTCCCTTCTTCTGATTTCAGAGCCTCCCTCTCAGTTTCTAAGTCTGGTAGGAGAAAACCCTGAATTTGTGTTACCCCTTTGCTGGGGCTGATTCAGCTTTTCAGAAGTGGCCAGCAATTTCTCCCTCTCAGCCTGGCCTTGAACTTCCTTTCACAACCAAAACAGTGCCCTAAATGTGTTGAGTAGACATTGGAGCAGTGTGTGCCCTGACAGCGGTTTTCAGCCCTCGTCCCATTTTCACTTGGTGACACTTTTTCCTGTCTGCTCTGTGTGGTGGGGTTCCTCTGTGGCCCTTTGTGTTCTCCAGAGAAGTGCCAGGTACACAAATATTATGCAGGAGCATGTATTGGATTTATTTGAATTAGAGAAATAAAAGGCAAAGCTCTCTGGCTGCAAAGCTGTAGAAAACATGGAGAAGATAAAAGGGAAAGTTGGTTTGGGGCAGCGGGAATGTATTCAAAGCATGCGGCTGGCAAAAGAATGAAATCTTTCTTAAACTTCATAAAGCCCCTTATGTAAGTTACCTATAAATCTTTAAAACTATAAAATTAATGCATTGTATGGAAGGCAAGCCTGCAGTACTTTTTAAAATACATAGCAGCCTCCAGGAAGTTTTATTCAAAAGAATGACACACCATGAATGCGGTAGTTAAAACATGTGGGCAGCTGGGAAAGAATTAGAATGTTGAGAAAAATCACAAGGGAGGCATATGTTGGTTATTCTGGGACAACCTCCTAATGTAGAAGGAGAAAATTATTCAAAATGTTTGTCTATTGGGATGAGCTATGCATTTGGCATACAGGAGGAATCTGGGAAAGTATTTGGGACACATTATTGCAACTTGTTATTTTTAATTGAAGCTAATGACTGAAAAATTGGTTATTTCCAAGTGATTTTCCTTCTCAAATTCTTCAAGATTTCCAAAATTCTAAAATTTCCCATTTGTCTCATTCCAGATACATGTTCTTCTACAGTGGCATCGTGAGTGATGTCCATGTGACCGAGCGTCCTGCCCGAGTGGGCATTCTGCTGGACTATGCCAACCAGAGGCTCCTGTTCATAAATGCAGAGAGTGGGCAGCTGCTCTTCATCGTGAGACACAGGTTCAATGAGGGTGTTCACCCGGCTTTTGCCCTGGAGAAACCTGGAAAATGTACTTTGCACCTGGGGATAGAGCCCCCAGATTCTGTAAGGCACAAGTGATCCTTGGCTTCCAGAGTTTGTAAGAGCAAGACCTGCAGGGTCTGTGGTTCTTTCTCTTGAGTGCTGTACATTACTCAGAAGGTCTCCCACACACTCACACTCAAAACAGCTACACACACAGCAGTCAGCACGCGAGCAAATGCCACAGAACACCTTGGCTTTGTCAAGCAGAGTGTATGTAAGGAGGAGGGAAAGAGCAATGTCCATATGTCAGAGTTCTTTCCTAGATTGAAAGGACTTACACTTGCCCTGGGAAACAATAGAGAAGTAGGCTTCCTCCTGTTTTGTCCTGAAAGACTCCTCTGACAGACAGGTCAGAGCGAAGGGAGATTTTCCTAGAGATGTGTCTCCTTCAACAAGGAGGCGTGGGCTTTTCAGAACTTGTCACTTCACTGAAGTACAGTGAATCTCAATCAGTAGAGAAAGTGTTCTAGTTGATCTAAATTTATTATATTAGCTCTTTTGTAATGATGTATACTGTAGAATGTAAGTCTTATTTCCCAGAAATTTTAAATGTAGAAAGTACTAGACATTAGAAATGCCTATTTTGTTAAATAAATGGTTAGTCTTGTAAAACAAAACTGCTGTGTGAGCTTTTTGCATGTAACTCACTAGTCTTGTAACCACAGATGCAAACTGCAAGAAAAATGCCCATCTCATGTCAGTGGGTTGTGCTACCTCTGATTTTCATGTGAGAATGTTATACACATACTTTTAAAAATTGAAAAACCCTCAGCCCATAGAAATCATACAATTGACTATAAAGTCAACTACCAGTAATTAGATATCTCTTTTTACTAAAAAAAATAGCATGTCAGTTTTAGGTATTATATTGAAATCTCTCAAAATCTCCCAAAAGTATGTATACTCTCTATAATGTAAATGCTTTCAGCATGTATATGGTTTTCTCTTAATCCTGTGAATTCAGTTATTTTCTTGAATTGAGAAATAATATCCTACTTTGGGGATATATTCTAAAACTTGTTTACTGGCTTTAAAAAGCCCAACTGGATCTTTACCTGCATTAGTAGAGACCCTGGAAACCCTTACCACGTTGTCATGAGCCATTGGCAGGATGGGTGCTTTGTGAATTTGCAGGAGTAGCAGGATATGTGTGAAGAATGATCTTCCCTTTTTCAAGCTCTGAAAGCGTTATTTTCAGGGTCTGGCTGATCAGCCACCCCTGGTCATCATTACTTTCAGGGCTGGAGGGTATGTAAAGTATTTGAAAATATAACAGCAGTAGCAGCAACCACATGAATTTTGGAATTTGTCTCAGTCTAAGTTCCTCTGAAAGTAGTTCTGGTAATGACTTGGTGCTGCTGTTTCCACAGGAGGGGATTCCAGGGGAACATGTGGGAAAGTGGGGAGAGACAGAAGTGGGGAGCTAAGAAGCATTTGTTTTATGGGTGGATCTTTACCATTGTGGGCAATTGGGGCTCACTCCTGCTAGGCGCCCCTCTAGAAACCACAGGGAACATGCTAAAGGGTGGCATTTAACCAACCCTCATCAGTGGAGGGCTGCCTGGAGTGGTCATTCAACTCCCCCTCCCACCCATCCAGGTTGAATTCCCTGAGAAAGCCCAAGAGAAAGAGTCAATGAGTAGAAAGGAAAAAAACTACAATAATGAGGAGGTCCAGGCTTGAGTTGTGGTTGAGCCCTTACTAGATGATCACTTTGGGCAGCACAGCTCAAATTCCTTCCTTCCTCCCTCCTTCCCTTCCCTTCCCCCCTCTCCCTCCCCCCTCTCCCTCCCTTCTTCCTTCTGCTGGGGATCAAACCCAGGGCGTCATGCCCACTAGGCAAACATTCTACCACTGAGCTATACCCTCAGCACAAACTCAGAATCTTAGTTATACTTTTGGTTACCCTTTCCTCAGGATAATTATAATCATGAGATAAAATAAGCACATGAAAAGGGCCAGAATTTGTAGTATATAAAACATGACAAATGACTGTAAAGCTCTTCCATGTTTAACCTTCCACACACCTGCAGCTCGCCTCCCTCCTGTCTCCTTGCTCTGTTGCAGGTGGATGGTGGGAGGTAGGATGCTGAGTCCTCAAAACCCATGCTTTATCTGTCTCTGTTGAGTGGTAGATTTCCTGATCGGTCTTCACTGGATTATTCTAGAGTGGACAGATGGGGATAAATAAATACAGTTTCTTCCACGGCCAAGCAACTCTTTCCTCCTTTGCCCTTCTCTGATTTCCATTGCCCCTTCTTTTCTCTTCACATAGCATGGAGGAAAGAAAGTCTGCATATCTTGGTCAAAATTGCTCCTTTGGACATCTTTCAATGGTGCTTTTCAGCTTAATAACATGTATAGCACATGAACTCTCTTAGTCCTCATCAGAATCTTGCACAGTGAAAACTGTTGCCATTTTATAGATGAGGAAACTATAGTAGCATCAAAGCAGTTAAAACTTGTTCACAGTCACAGACAGCAGGGGACAGAGCATGGGCTCATGTATAACCTGAAACCTAGCTAAGAATGAGTCTATTTTGTTTCATTTTTATCGTGGATTATTTTTTCCACATGTTCGTGTTGTAAGAATTACATATATATATATATACACACGTTTATGTATGTATACATACATACATTCATATATATTCACTTTCCCTTGAACTGCCTTCCTGAGTCTCTGTTTTAACAATACCTGGCCAATATCAGGCTACTTAGATTCTTTCTTCAATCTGATGATTTTGTTTCATTTATGTCCAGAATTATTTGCACACAGAACTTTGAGAATTCAAGAGTATGTAGCATTCTATTTGTGGAGAAAAGACCTTATACAGTGAAACCACATTGCTTCTTCTAAGATGTGTTGGGTCCAAATAAAGAAGGTTGTGTGAAAGAAATAAGGATTAATGTGGTGGTTCTTTTCCATCTTTTTGTATACACACTGGCAACCTGGGACAGACCTGTTCTTTGTCAGACTTAAAAATGTCTACTGCAGTAAACCAGAGCACATTTCTATTGTTTTTCTGGAGGAGCTTCCTTAAAGTCCAGAAGAATTGAAATATTGTGTACTTCATCAACACCCTTACTCCCACCATTACCTTTACAAACCCCAATACTGTAAAAGCCAGACACTGACACTTTCACAAAGCCTTCTTCAGGCTGTGTCTGAATCACTCATTACCTGAATCACTCATGAATTGTCCCATGTTCTGTTGCTGATCAAAACTCACCAGCCTCACACAGTTGATACAGAACAACCTTAACATGGGCAAAGGACCTAGTGGAGCCACATAGCAGAGAGACAGGCATTGCAAGGGGGACTTGATATCACAGGTGTCTGTTTCTTGATCCTCTTGGTTGGATTGCACAATTTGTTCATCATCTCCAGGCTTCAAGCCCCTGCCCATGTGCATGTGAAGCACCTTGGTACCAGGAAGCTCAAATGATGTGTGAGGTGAATGTGGTCATGGTTGTGAGGCTGTCATAGTAAGCTGGTCACGTGAGCACTTTCTAGCTGTGCAACTAGTCCTAACCTTCGAAACTCACTTCCTACCCCACAGGCTTCATCAAAACTGAGTATAAATCATCAATCCAACCATTATTAACTGAATGATGCAGGTGGGCCAACGCATCCTGCTCAGAAAAAAAATCAGTAGATCCAAGGTTATAGAATGGTGCTTTTCAGGTACCAGAGTCCATGGCATTGCCCAAGGGCCAGCAGCTCTGTAGATATGCAGTCAGTTAATTAAAAGGACATGAAATTAGCCCATGCTAGGCACAGAGTCCTGAGCAGAGTCATGCAGTCCTGAGCCCAGCTGCTGAGGTGTGTTTCAAGAACACTAAATTAAGCACTTAATGCCTCTGCTGCTGATAGGTAACACTTTCCTGTCCCTGATTTGGTGACTGCCAGGGCCAGGAGTGATCCCAGGCATGTCCCTGAGCTGAACAAAAGTTGGGCTTGATTTCTAGGAAGGAAGATGTGTTCTGGGATGTTTTTAGTTCAACACCTCTTGTTTTCTTTTACTGTCTTCAAAGTGTATGTGGTTGTGCTCCTCTTCTATGGGGCCTTGTTTTATCTTAAGTGAATGCCCTTCCTCTGCTCAGTTTGTTTTTCCAATTGATGCCAGTAATTTCTGATCCAAAGTAATGTATTCATTTAAGAATAGTTTGAGAGGGCCGGGGATATAGCTCAGTAGTTCTGGCACCTGCCGCGCAAGCGCAAGTTCCCAAGTTCAATCCCTGGTACAATAAAAAAAAAAAAAAAAAAAAGAATAGTTTGAGAATAGTTGGAGGATGAAGAACATTTACCTTGGAACAAATACAATTTAAGGAAGAGTATAAGCAGCCTTCTAAGAACTGAAGAACTGTGACATGGAAAGAATTAGGCTTATTTTAATTTTTCCACTAAGACTGGTTGGTAGAAGTTCCACCAGTGGGTAGAAGTTGAAGAATTCTATTTGGGAGGAGGAAGAACACCCCAACAGGAAGGGGAGTACTGCTTAGTAGGTACTGAGCATTCATAGGCAGAATGACCAACTGTCTGGAATATCAAAAAGCAGATTCCTGTGGTTTTGAAACTGTGTCTCTGGTGTACTGGCATTCCACAGAGATGCCTGAGGGCCAGCACGGGTACGTGAGGAAGGCCAAGGGGGCATACATTTAAACACCTATCCCATTTTATCACAGCAACTCAGTTTTTATGTTTTATACATTAGGTTCCATATTTGATTAAAAGGTTTCTATAGTTATATAAAGTCTAAAACCTGTAAACTATCAAGATTCAAATTGAATATTGTGACTTAGAGTGACCCAAAAAGCTCTAAGTCCTATTTTCTTTCAGGATTTCCTTTCCTTTACTATCCAAATAGTGATATGATATAGATAGCAAGAAATTCTGTCTCCTGTTTCAAATTTCTAGAATTTCTAATTTCCTTATGTTTGCTTGGACAACACCTCTGACTTCCTGCTTTCAGGTTTTCATCCGTCACCTCTTTTTTATTGTACAGGGGATAAAACTGAGGACCTTATGCTTGAGAGGCAGGCGCGGCACCACTGAGTTAAATCCCCGGCCCCTCTTCACCTCTTGCAATCTCATCTTTACAAGGACATTCGGTCTACCTTATCCTCAAGCACAGGTACAGTGTTCCTTGGTCTCCTTAAGGCAGCACTGACGCCAGCTGACTTTGCTAGGGGATATGGCTTGTGTTGAAGAGTTAGGATTAATGAGGGGTATTTTTCATAGAACATAAAACTGAACATGAAACATCCAACTTTGTGAGAAGCACCTTCAGATTTGTCTTCCTGCCATATTGAATAGACAAACTTCTTCATTGTACTTCATTCCTTATATTCTTCTTAGACTTTAGGGTTTCAGGTCAGGCAGTGGAACTAGAAAACATCAAAACCTCTCTGACTAGTATAGATATCTTTTATCATAGTCTGAGAGCAAAATTTTGCCCACCTTTTCTCTGCCTCTTTTATCCTGCCCAAGCTTCTCTTTGCAGAACTAAAAGGCCCATTAAAGCAATTCTTCAAACCAGAGAACATGCCTCTTCAAAAGATGCATTTGGCCATTATCTCTTAGAATGATTTTGAAGTCCCCTTAGCTTCTCACTTTTAGTAGTTTTCTGTAAAGCTAGCTAATGATTGAAGCCCCTCTCAATCCAAATGAACCTCCCATACCTTTTGGTGAATTGCCCTAACACCACAAGGAGAAATGGCACCCTTCAAGAGTCAACATGTTTTGTGAAGATTCTATAAGTTATGGGGAAATGAGTAAAATAATTAAGAAAAAGAGAAGTGGAGGAGCAGAACCACAGTTCATTATTTTGGCATGTTTTTATGGGTTAATACCCTGGCTGTGCACTATTGAAGCCCTGGAGAAATGACAGCCATTAAATCAGACACAGTTTCTGCTTTCAAGTTGCCTGTATTCTATGGAAGGAAGATGGAACATAAACACATGTTTAGAATGCCAGTGGGGAACAGGAACTACAAAGAAATCTAAACCAGGGCCAGAAAATAAAGAATAAGAGGAGGTCAGGGCTGCTACATTTTTCAGTTATGTTGTGAAGGTATCTCTAATAAAATACACTCGAATGAAGACCTAAATAAACCAAAGGAAAAGTATTTCAAACAAAAGGAAAAGAAGATGTAGAGTCTTGAAACAGACACATGTAGTGCATTAGGGGGTCAGTGAGGAGTCTGGGCCTGCAATGGAAAAAGCAGGACAGAAAGTGGTAGGGGGTGCAGCCAGAGAGTCACTGAGGACCAGTTCATAATGGCCTTGAAAGCCAAGTAAGAACTTTATGTGTCTTCTGAGTGAACTGGCCAGAAATGTCAGTTTAAGGAGGAGATGGAATGGCAGCCAAAAATGGCTTTGCAAGTGGTTTTCTCTCTTTCTCTTCCTCTCCCCTCTCCTCCCCTCCTCCTCCCCTTACTTCTCCTCCTCCTTCCTTTCTCTCTTTCTCTCTCTCTCTCTCCCTCCTCCCTCTCTCTGTCTCCCCCACCCCCTCTCTTTTAGTTTTCTGTGTTGCCCAGGCTGGTATCAAACTACTGGGGGCAAGTGATCCTCCTGTTTCAACCTCTCAAGTAGCTGGGACTATAGGCATGCAACACAATCCCCAGTAGTGTTCTGTTTTTCAACATCAAGCATGCATCTTAACAGTACCTCGGACTGGCCTTTGCCAGTTTTCAGCTCCTGCAAAGAAAGGGCTCCAGGACCTGGTATTGGAAGGAGAGAAAGGCACTCTTTGTCTCCTTATCTCTGTCCAGGACCCCATTGGCCCTGCTCACCTGCTGCTTTAAGAGAAGCACCCCTTACTGTTTGGTTGCCAGGAGGGTCAGCCTAGGGAAGAACTGTGGGAAAAAGGCTGCTATACCCTGGCTGACTTTGTGCTGACCTGGGCCTGCTTCCCTTCTATGAAAGGTTAGAACTACTGAAAACAGAAATGCGAGCACATTTGAAGGCAGTGATTCCTGTCTTTCTAACTGCATGATTCTGTAGGGAAGATGAGATAGACGGGACCTAGGAAGGTTGCCAGCCAAAAAGCCTCATAGGTGTGTGTGTATTTGTGCACGTGAGTGTGTGTGTGTGTGTGTGCGCACAGTTCATGTGTCTGTAAGTACATGTGACTATGAATATATGCGTATATGTGTGTATGTTTGTGGGGAGAGGTGCAGGGGTAGAACTATCACTGCAATCAGGGCTGGCTTCCCCACTGAAGATCCAGTCTCTGGATTTGGTAGAGCTCCTAAAAGTTGTCAGGTCTACAGAACTCACTCAGTCCCTCCGTGTCATCTGACTTGCAGCTCAGATTTCCAATTGCTTAACTTATGGTGAGAAATCAAGTTGCCAGTGGGGCTGGAGAGTACGTATCTGCCTGTCAGAAGATTCTCTCTCTAGGCACATTTCCCAAGTCAAGCAAGTGCCACACAGTTTGGTGCTGGGCTATACACACTGTCAGGGTCTGCTTAACTCTCAAATTCCACCCACCCGGGAGAGCAATGTATTTTCACATGGATGGCTGTGCCAGTGCACAGGTTGGTGATTAAGGCTAGTCAGGTAGGTGATCTTCACAGCCAGCATTATTGAGCTGCCATGGCCGCCATGGGGCCCACACTTCCATGGTGTGCTGGTTCCCGCATGATACCTTCTACCTTCCACAGTGCTGGGTGTCCTGACAAATCTTTGTCCTTTGTACCATCTCATCAGTACAACTTCTTACATTCACAGTTGTCTGTTTTTTAAGATGGCTTAAAACAAGAGACTATTTCCAGTTTCTTCTGCATGTAATGAAGGCTTGCTTAGATTTCTGAGCCTTATCCCTCCTGCTTTTGTTCTGAAAACTTCTGCCTGATATGGTGGTTACTGAAGATGACAGCACACCATGTATTCTGTGACAATCTGCCTAGTGTATTATGCAGAAGGAAGCCATACTTGCAAGTTGTCAAATCTCACTGAGTCTCTTTGACTGACTACAGATGGGCTGGAGTTGATGCAGGTAAGACGGGTTGAGAGCAAAGCTCCTGGAGTCATGAGATCTGGAGTCATGGCTCTCCTGCATATCTGTGTGGCTTTGGGCAAACTGTGGCCTTTCTTAGAGTCCTCACTGGACAATAAGGACAGTACTAGTCATGAAGTTGTTCATCCAGTCATACAACAAACATTTACTGAGTACTAAGGTGCCAGGCACTACTGGCAGTATTAGGGATACATTTTGATCAGCACAGTGAGCAAAATGGACAAAATATCTATACCCTCAGGAGGTCTAGGGGAGAATACACAGTAAAAGAGAATGAATAAATGAACTAGTTAATATAAAAAGTGAGATATGTGATAAAGAAAAACAAAGGAGGACCGAGGTCCTGAGTCGGGCGGAACACGCTGAATCAGCCCGCTGCAGACAGGCAGGTCTGCAGACACCCTACCGAGGTCCTGAGTCACAAGGAACACACTGAATCAGCCTGCTGTAGACAGGCAACAATCCACTGGACAACCCCCCCACCCCCACCCCCGGCGCTCCCCTGTACAGCCACCTGGTTCCACACTACAAAGTCGCAGAGGACACCAGACCACCAGACCATGGTACTGAGTCCTGCTCCTCCCAGCCCAGAGGTAGGGGCTTCTGAGCCACTGTCTCACTGCTTCTGGTCCAGAGGAAGGGGCTTCCCAGCCACCATCCCTCCTGCTGCTCCCAGCCCAGAGGAAAGGGCTTTTGGGGCACCTTCTGTCCCGCTGCTCCTGGCCCAGAGGAAGGGGCTTCCGGGCCACCATCCCTCCCACCGCTCCTGGCCCAGAGGAAGGGGCTTCCCGGCCACCATCCCTCCTGCTGCTCCCAGCCCATAGCAAAGGGCTTTTGGGCCACCATCCCTACCACTGCTCCCAGCCCCTGTCCCACCTCTCCCAGCTCAGAGGAGGTAATCCATGCAGGCGCCAACAGCCCCCCCCCCCTTCAGTTGAAATGAGAAAACATGTAAATAACTCTCAAAACCAGACTTCCAGATCAGCTACAGCAACCCCAAAGGGAAATGAGATGGAATCCTCTGATACTCAACCACCTGGACCCACTGAACTGGCAACAAAAGGGGATCTGGAAAAAAGGAAATCAGAAATAATTTCTCAGATAACAGGAGAAATTGTGACCCTAGTGCAAGACATGATTAATAAATCTAGAGAGGACCTCAGGAACATGATGGAATCCCAACATAGGAAACAAATGGAATCCATAAAACAGATGCAAATAGATTTCCAGGACATGAAAAACTCCACTGAAAATCTACACAGCAGAATGAGCCAATGTGAGGACAGAATTTCAGATAGAGAAGATAAGATTGCAATTAGTGACCAGGAAAAGAAAAATTGCTTCAAAATTAGAAGGGACTATGAGAAATTAATCCAGCAGCTGCTAGATGATGCAAAGAAGAATAACATAAGACTGATTGGAGTCAATGAAGAAACAGGAGAGAGTGCACATGACATAAAAAATCTCTTCACAGAAATAATGGCAGAAAACTTCCCAAGCAGGGGAAAAGAGCTTCACACACAGATAAGTGAGGCATATAGGACTCCAAATAGCCTTGATCAAAAACAATCTACACATAGGCATATAATTGTTAAGATTCCAGAAACTCAACAGAAGAACAAAGTTCTCCAAGTAGTCAGAGAAAAGAAACAAATCACATACAAAGGAAAGTCCATCAGAGTCACAGCAGACTTCTCAACACAAACCATCAAGGGAAGAAGAGCTTGGAGTGACATATTCCAAGCCCTAAAAGAAAACAGCCTCCAACCCAGATTGATGTACCCTGCAAAACTATCTTTCAAAATGGATGGAGAAATAAGATACTTTCATGTCAAAGAGCACCTTAGGAATTCGTGAATACCAAACCAGCACTCCAAAGAATTTTACACAATATCCTAGGAACAGACATTGAGGATCACAACCCCAGGAAGCAAAGCAGAATGAACCCATCTGGCATGACAAGAAATTAAATGGAAAGGGGGAGAACCCAACAAAAAGAAAAAGTCATGCCAATGACAAGTCAATATGTTTCAGTTATAACCATCAATGTTAATGGTCTCAATTCACCAATCAAAAGAAATAGACTGGCAGAATGGGTCAAGAAGCAAAATCCAACAATATGCTGCAGACAAGAAACACACTTAATTCAAAAGGAAACTCATAGACTGAAAGTTAAAGGGTGGAAAACAGTACTGCATGTGACAGGAACCCGAAAAAAAGCAAGAGTAGCTATCCTCTTTGCAGATCAAGTAGATTTCAAACCAACACTGATTAAGAGAGATGAAGAAGGACACTACAGCCTTGTAAAGGGAACAATCCAACAGGAAGAGATGACAATCATAAATATCTAGGCACCAAACACTAGTGCACCTAACTATATAAAACAAATACTAATGGACATGAAAAGTCATATATGCACTAATACAATTGTAGTGGGGGACCTCAACACCCCACTGTCACAAATAGATAAATCAACTAGACTAAAAATAAGTAATGAAATACTAGAACTCAATCGAACTCATGAACAAATGAACTTAACAGATGTTTACAGAGTCTTCCACCCCACAAAATCAGAATACACATTCTTCTCAGCTGCACATGGGTCATTCTACAAAATAGACTACATACTCACACATAGAACATGTTCAAGTAAGTGCAAATGAATTGAAGTTATCCCCTGTATATTATCTGACTATAGTGCTATGAAATTAGAGATCCATAGCAAAAGAAACTCAAAAATTTCATAAACACATGGAAATTGAACAACACACTTCTGAATAACCAATGGGTCACAGAGGAAATTAAAGAAGAAATCAGACAGTTCCTTCAATTAAATGACAATGGCAATACAACATATCAGAATCTATGGGACACAATGAAAGCAGTCTTACAAGGGAAATTCATAGCAGTGAATATGCATATTCGGAAAACAGAATGAGCCCAATTAAACAACCTGATGCTGAACCTCAAGCTTCTAGAAAAAGAACAGGACAATCCCAAAGCTCATACAAGGGAGGAAATTATAAAGATCAGAGGAGAAATCAATGCAATGGAGACTAAGAGAACGATACAAAAAATCAATGAAGCCAAGAGTTGGTTCTTTGAAAGAATCAATAAAATTGACAAACCCTTAGCCAACCTTATCAGAAGAAGGAAAGGAAAGAAAAGGCCCAAATCCATGCAATTAGGAATGAAAAGGGTGAAATGACAACAGACCCAGCAGAAATCCAGAGGATCATCAATACCTACTTCCAGAACCTATACGCCAATAAGATGGACAACACAGAAGAAATGGACAGATTCCTAGATACATATGAATTACCAAAGTTGAGTGAAGAAGAGCTAAAAATTCTGAACAACCCAATATCAACCAATGAAATTGAAAATGTAATTAAAAACTTATCAACTAAGAAAAGCCTGGGCCCTGATGGCTTCACTGCTGAATTCTACAAGACATTTAGAAAGGAACTGCTACCACTACTGTTTAAACTCTTCAATGAAATTGAAAGGGAAGCAATACTCCCAAATTCATTCCTGGAAGCAAGCATCACCTTGATCCCCAAAGCAGAGAAAGACCCAACCGAAAAGGAGACGTATAGGCCAATCTTACTAATGAACATAGATGCAAAAATTCTTAATAAGATAATGGCAAACAGAATGCAGAAGATCATCAAGAAGATCATGCACCCTGATCAAGTGGGATTCATCCCAGGGATGCAGGGGTGGTTCAACATACGCAAATCAATCAATGTAATACACTATATCAATAGAGCCAAGGACAAAAACCATATGATTATCTTCATAGACGCAGAAAAAGCATTTGACAAAATCTAACATGCATTCATGATAAAAACCCTACAAAAAATTGGAATAGATGGTCTCTACCTCAAACTGATAGAAGCCATCTATGAAAAACGAACAGCCGATATCATACTAAAGGGTCAAAAACTGAAATCCTTCACACTCAAATCAGGAACAAGACAAGGATGTCCACTATCACCACTCTTGTTCAATATAGTTTTGGAAACATTAGCCACGGCAATTAGACAAGAGAAAGAAATAAAAGGAATAAAGCTAGGAAATGAAGAAGTCAAGTTGTCATTCTTTACAGATGACATGATACTCTATATAGAAGACCCCAAGAACTCCACCAAAGGTCTTCTAGACTTAATAACCAAATTCAGTCAAGTAGCTGGTTACAAGGTCAACACACAAAAATCAATAGCTTTCCTCTACACCAATGACAGACTCACTGAGAGAGAAATAGGGCAAATAATTCCTTTCACAATAGCATCCAAAAAACTGAAATACCTAGGAATCAACCTAACGAAAGAAATCAAAGACCTCTTCTCTGAAAACTATGGCACTCTGAAAAGACAGATTGAAGATGATATCAGAAAATGGACAGACATCTCCTGCTCCTGGGTAGGAAGGATTAATATAGTGAAAATGGCCATCCTTCCAAAACTGCTATATAGATTTAATGCAATTCCAATTGAGATCCCAGCAGCATACTTCATGGACCTTGAGAAAACAATCCAAAAATTCATTTGGAACAAGAAGAGACCCAGAATAGCAAAAGCAATTCTAGGTAACAGAGACATGGCAGGTGGGTATCACAATCCCCAACCTGTACTCTACTACAAAGCTACTGTGATAAAAACAGCATGGTACTGGCAAAGAAACAGACCTGAGGACCAGTGGAACAGATTAGAAGATGCAGAAACAATGCCAGACACACTCAGCCATCTCATCTTCGATAAAGGAGCCAAATACCCTCACTGGAGGAAAGACTGCCTCTTTAATAAATGGTGCTGGAAAAATTGGGCTTCAACTTGCCAAAGATAAAAACTAGACCTGTATCTCTCACCATGCACTAAACTAAAATCAAAATGGATTAAAGATCTAAATATTAAAATAGAAACTCTGAACCAGTTGGAACAGAGGTTAGGTAGAACCCTTGAAGACATCAGTGTAGGAAAAGATTTTATGAACAAAGCCTCAGTTGCCTGTGAACTAGCACAAACAATCAACAAATGGGATCAGTTCTTATTAAAAAGCTTCTTCACAGAAAGAGAAACCACCAGCAGTGTGAAGAGACAAGCCACAATGTGAGAAAAAATCTTCACCTGCTCTTCCTCAGACAAAGGTCTACTATCTCGAATCTATAAAGAACTTAAAAAGATCAGACCTCCCAAATTTAAAGACCTGATCTGATAATGGTCATCTAAAATGAACAGACATTTCTCAGACAAAGAAGTAGAAATAGCAAATAAATACATGAAAAAATGTTCAACATCACTGGTCATTCAAGAGATGCAAATGAAAACAATGCTGAGATTCCACCTCACTCCAGAAAAAATGGCTGCTGTCATGAAATCCACCAATAACAAATGCTGGCGGGGCTGTGGGGAAAGAGGAACCCTGTTCCGCTGCTGGTGAGAGTGTAGACTGGTGCAAGCACTGTGGAAATCAGTATGGAGATACCTCAAAGAACTAGGACTGGAAGTCCCATTTGACCCTGCTATTCCACTGCTGGGGATCTTCCCCAAAGAATTAAAAGAATCATACCACAGTGATATATGTGCACCCATGTTCATAGCAGCACAGTTTGTAATAGCTAAAACTTGGAAACAGCCCAAATGCCCATCAACTGGAGACTGGATAAAGAAAATGTGAGGTTTTTTTATAAAATGGAGTACTACTCAGCCATAAAAAATGAGAAATTAGAGACATTTATAGCTAGGTGGATGCACAATGAGGTGATACTCTTAAGTGAAATAAATAGGACACACATGTGTAAATACCAAATAGTTTCTCTCGTGTGAGAAACTGAAAGTGTAAATAAGGACTCAATGTATAATAGGTAATGTGAAATAGGAAGAAGAGGGACAAAGGGGAAGGAAGTGGGAGGGCTAGAGGAAAGGATAGAAGGGAATGGGATTAATATGAGAAAATGGAAAAATAGGAACAAAATCTTTGTAAATAGGGAGGACTGGAGGGGTTGAAGGGAGGGCTAGGCAAGGGTGAAAAATAAGAACCAAGAGAGACTATGTAAAGGTGCAAATTTCCAATGATGAATGTCATTATATTGTATACCTAAAATGTACCAATGATTAGAATGAATAATTGATAATGCAAAATAGGAAGAAAAGGTCCAAAGGGGTAGGGGTAGTGGGAGGGCCAGGGGAAAGGAATGAAGGGAAGGGAAAAATGATGAGAAATGGAAAAAATGGAAATAAAGTCTTTGTAAATAGGGAACAGTGAAGGGGATGAAGGGAGGGCTAGGAATGGGGGAAAAATAACAACCAAGATGCATTATGTAAAGGTACAATTCCCAATGAGAAATGTAATTGTGTTGTATACCTACAATGTACCAATAAAAGAATTTAATAAAAAAACAAAACAAAGGAGGGAAAGGTTGTTATGACAAGGGAGTGAAAAACTAATATACACATGTAAGTTTTTAGCAAGCTGGGTATAGTGGCCCATGCCTGCAATCCCAGTAGTCTGGGAGGCTGAGGTATGAGGATCAGAAGTTTGAGCCCAGCCAGTAATTTAGCCCTTAGTGATATCCTGTTGTACAATAAATGAATAAATAACCAAATGAACAAATAAATGAACAAAAAATTTAAAAGGGCCGGGGACGTAACTTAGTACAAAGGCTCTGGGCTCAATCTCTAGTACCATACACACGCAGAAAAATCTTAGCACAGCACCCAGCATAAAATAACAACAAAATCTGTGTTATTAATTCATAGTGTATCTCCAAGAATAGCACAGTTTCTTCATACATACTGTGGCACAGTTATGATACCCGTGACCCCTGCCTCCTCAAAGATAGTTCAGTATTTTTGTGTTTTCACTGATTGCAAAAATTCAAGAAAAGTATTTAGAACAAAAAACAAATTATTTTTAGCCAGGTGAGGTGGTGCACACCTGTAATCCCAGAATTTGGAAGGCTGATGCAAGAGGATTGCTGTAAATTCAAGGCCAGCCTTGGCTACATAGTGAATTTAAGGCCAGCTTGAACTGCACAGCGAGACCTTGTCTCAAAACAAAACACCAAAACCGAAAAAACCTGAAACCTTAATTTCATCACTCAGATAAAATCCATATTTGCATTTGGTATGCATTTTTGCAGGCTTGGCTTGCTTTCTCTCTGTCTCTCTCTTCTTTTTGTTTTTTTTCTGACACACAAATGTACACTTAAAAATGCTAATAAAGTCTTGTCATATAACCTATTTTTTGTCAAATATGTTACAGATATCTTACATCAGCAAATGTAGATTCACCCAACTATTTTAATGCTCAATTGTAGTCCACTGAAAAAATGTGTAATAGAGGATAATAGACAGCTTGTAATTAGGCAGTCAGTAAAGGGGAGGCCTAGGGTAGAGTCCATTGGATAAAAAGAAGATAGTACACATGGAGTTAAGAGCTAATTCAAGCTATGGATCTAATTAAGTTTAGAAATGTAAAAGTAAACATAGGAGAAAGGATAAAAACTTAGGAGTGTGGTGTGGTAATACATGCCTGTAATCCCAGCACTTAGGAGGCTGAGGTAGGAGGCCAGCCTAGGCTGCAGAGTTCAAGGATAGCCTGGACTGCTTAGCAAGACCCTGTCTCAAAAACAAAAACAAAAACAAAAACAAAGTAAGAATAGGCAGATAAGGACCCTTCCTTTCAGGAAAGAGACTTAGACTGAATATGCTAAGTTAGTTGACAGCTCTTCCCTACCTCTGGGCTTTGGAGGAACATTAGAAATACTGTACAGAACAACTGGTTTTTCTTTGAACTTGGCCCGTTGAGTAACTGACTTTTTAAAACTTCATACTTCAACACGGTCCCCACCCCGACCATGCTCTGCCTATCCATATAAGGCCAAGACAAAGAAAGCTCATTAGCAATTCCACTTTAAGAAACCCCTCCTGGATATCTGAATCCTGGAGCTAGTTTTCTTCTTATTTCCAATAAACACTCTCCTAACTTCCTACTTTTGTCCATGATTTCATTCTCTGACTTTATGACACAAAGAACCAGGGTTTATGTGGTTTTACACAATTAACTGTTTCATATGGATCTTAAACTACTCAGCCAGTCCCTTATTGGTGCACACAATTTCTATAAAACATTTTTTTTGGTACTGATGAATGAACACAGGGCCTGTGCACTGAGCTATATCCTCAGTCCTTTTTAACATTTTTTTTTTTTTTTTTTTTAAATTTTGAGACTAGGTCTCACTAAGTTGCCAGGCTGGGCTCAAACCTGTAATACTCCTGCCTTAGTTTCCCAGTGCTGGGATCACAAGCATGCATCACTATACCTAGCTAAAATGCTTGGTTTATTTTTTCATTTATTTATTTTTCAAATAGTTTGGTTTTAAAGGGACCAACTCCAGTATTTGGCCAAGGATATATCCTGAATTTGTCATGGGCAAGTGTTACATTGTTTCCATATCTACTATGAACTTTAATAATTTTTTGTGACCCCTCCTGGGAAGACCAAATAGAACTCTTTTGTGGGGAAAGCTTGGTGCTTGCCAAATGAGATGGTGTATGCAGGGTCAGACATGGGTGGTGAGAAGAACTTTACCATTAGACAAGGTATGTTGAAAAGACAAGTTTATTCATATTAGGGTATGCCAAGGGGGACAGAAGGTGGGTTTCCAAGACAGAAATCACACAGTCAGGGTGAGAGATTGTAGTTTTTATAAGGGCTTGTCTAGGTAGCAAATGCTACCTGCAAATGCTTTTCCTGCATCACTTAGCACCTTGCAGATCTTCCAGGAACATTTGCATTTTATTTAAAATCATGTTTACAGTTGCAATTCTGATAAGTCCACTTCCTCTGGCTTACTGAAGGTCTTTAGGTTTACATAAGAAGGTGATAAGGGGGTTTATACACATCTTTAGAGAAGATGGATCTAGATTCTTTGGGTGCTGTCCTTTTTTTTTTTGGTACCGAGGATTGGGGATCAAACTTGGGAACTTGCGCTTGCGAGGCAGGTGCCAGAACCACTGAGCTAAATCGCTGGCCCTCATGGGTCTACATTCTTTGGGAGGAATGAATAGTTCTTCCATCAAAAGGTTTGTTACTGTCTTCTGATCATATAGTAGAGATCTCTCTACTGGCTCTTTTATCCCCTGCTGTTAAGATGTTAACCCTTTTATCACCACTGCACAGCTACTACAGTGCTCATTTTATTTACAGTCAATTCAGTGTAATTCTATTTAACTATAAACAATTTAAACACACATTTTAACATCTACTATGTCAGGACATCATCCTGGCTTCTGATGGGGATGAAGAAGAGGAAGGCGCAATCCATTCCTTCCAGAAGGCTGTGACAGGCATTGAAGCATTTGTAACACAACACATAGTTCAGAGAAACAGGGGTTTCAAGGTGGGGGGAAGGTGTATCTATTTGGCATGATCACCAAATGCTGTGTAGAGGACAGGTGATTTGGGAGGTGCCAGGATTCAAGAATTGGGGTTTTAATAGGTGGTGGTGAGGATTAGGGGAATCTTGACAGAGACTATAGCATAAGACATGCCCATGTGGATGAGATGGAAGGGTTTTGGGAAACATCCAACTGGGCACAGGAAACATGAAAGGAAGTAGGACAACAATCCTGAAAGGTACTTTGAGCCCAAATGCTAACAGTAGTTGAGATAACAAGTAGGAGTGTTTTTACTTAATATAGAAACATTGGGTAGTTATGAAAGGTCTTTGATGTGTGTATAAAGTGAATGGGACCAGAGTGATTGTAGAACTATGTAGCCAACTAGCAGAGTAAATATGCAGTTATGAGATTCTGAAGCAGAGTGCTGGCAAAGGGAAGGGGAAGCAGGGAACAGACTCCAGAGTATTATGTTGCAGGATCTGTAGGCTACAAGGGTAGGTAAAAAGCAAAGTCATAGATATGGCTTTTGAACTTGGATTCTTGGGAGCATGACTATGGTATTAGCTAAAGAAGCAACAAAGAACACACAACCAACATGTTTGGAGGCAGATGAGTTTAGCTTGGGACATGTTCAGTTTGTGGTCATCCAAGTGGAGTTGTCCACATTTCAAGCTCATAGAAGAGCTCAAGGCCAGAAGTACATATCTGGGAGTTGCGTACATTAAATGCCTCTCTTACCAATTTGGTGAACTCAGGCAAAGTCATTTAACCCCTTGATACTTCTGTTTCTTCATCTGCAAAATTAGGACAATAATAAACCCACTACTACTACTCTTAGAGCTGCTGTGAGGAATAAATTATTTAATATTCACCACGCACTAGAAGAGTGTCTGGCATGTAATAAGTGCTCAAGGAATGTTAGTTATATGTCATCAGTATGCAGAATGGCAAGATTTAGCAGAAACAGTAATAAGGATACAGTGGACCCTCAAGTTATGACCAGCCGGACATATGAACAACTTGGGTTACGAGTAAAATTTTAGTTTTAACTTATGACCAAAGTCTTGAATTATGACCCGAATGCTGGATGTTTGTGCTTCCAGATGATCTCAGATACAGATTTAACCGTTAAAGATTTAACCCTTAAACTCTTAAAGAGCTCTGGAAGGAACATACAACATCCTCTCCTGTGTGGGGTTAATTGAGAAACACTGGGCCAGTGTCCCTCTAAAGGACACCAAGATCTGCCTGGAAGATAGCATGACCTAAAATTATACAGGAGAGAGACTTTGAAGGCTGCATAGAGGAGCCTGACCAACTTGACTTACAATGAGCCCTCACAAACAAATTGAATTAATAAGTCAAGGGTATTTCATTTTTGTTTCCTTGTGTCCCTTTAAGTTTATTCGGGGGAGACATTATAAGTGAAAGTGTCAGCAGAAGAATCTGGGAGGATTTGGGTGTTTTCCTTAAAAGAAAGGTCTGAATCATGGTCTGATGGCTGAGTAGAAGTCAGCCAGAGTGGTGAGAGGAAGGAAAAGAAGAATGTAGTTCTCATGCCTTAGAGGGGGCCAAAGGCAAATCCGCTGTGGGGGTGCCAGGTGGGAGGCGAATCTGGGGTGCTGTGAGGGTAACTGTGTGTGTTGGGGGTGTTGGGAGTGTGGGGTATTTGTGGAGGGGATTCTGAAAGGGCTGACTACTCTGTGGGTGACTGTGGAGGTTCTAGTGGTGACAGAGTTTTTCTCTGCAGATGCCAGATTTTAGCACAGGCCCTCATACAAAGTGTGCAGGAAAAGATAGTTAAACATGAGCTTGGAAAATTACGTAGGTTTTTGTTTCTTTTTGAACACAATTTCTCTTTCAGAATTTGAAACCATCATACATCAACTCCCTGCTTCTCTACTGGAATAGTTTAGGGGTCTCTTCAAAACTCCCCTCTCTTCAAAAGGTCCTTTTGTATTGTAGATCAGAGGGAGGTAGCTAATTATCTTTTAGGGTTTTAGGGTTCTCCAAGCAATTCCCTGGGAATTCATGTGTTCAAAACCAAATCTTTTCAGAGGATGGCTAAAGGAGAGAGAAGGATCGAAGGCCCAGGGTCAAGAATTATCATTCAGATAGAGTGGACAAACTTGATTTTGTTCAAAGCACAAGCTATTTCAAAGGTCATTTACTTAAGAAAAAAATGTTGGTCAATGATATCTTTCAGGAAATCAATTCTGTGTTGAAATACGATTTTACTGCTTTTTACTTTGTCTTTCTTCAGTGAATTAAACTATAACCAAGCTTATTTCTTGATTTGCATTTCTCCTTAATTATTCTGAGATAAGCTCTACCCTGCAGAGTTCCAGAAAATGGATAAAATATGCATTCAAGTGTTGAACAGCAGCGGCAGACACCTACACACCAAATCTTTGCTTGTGTGGGTTGCTGCCATTTTCTGTAAGTCACTTTAGGTCAGAATACCTCTGCCCCAAAGGGTACCTTTTAGGGGTCCACATAGAAGGTGTCTCTATGCATCTTTCGAGGATCAGGGAGCAGCACACTGGTCAGCACCTTTTCGAGAATAAGATCAGGTCTGTTTTTCTTCCCCTATAGGCTTAGAAAGGATTTTCTAGTTACTTAGCTTAGTAGGAAACCCTGTGAATTACTTCTGTAGGACTTGAAGTACAAATTCAGAGAACAATTTTGCTATCCAATTAACAAGGTTTTCTTTTAAAAATAGCTTTAATACATAATATTGCAGAACATTTGGAGATTTTAAAGAATTGCAATGACTAAAATAAAAAGTCTACTCAATTCCATAGGCTTAAGATTCAGTTGTACATTCTTTGGTTTTTGGCTTTTTGCCTTTCCAGTTCCATAATGCAAGTGTAAGGCCTGGAAATGTCACAGGTATCTTGTAACCTGGAGCATGAAATTCACATGCCCAGCTTGAAAGAGAATGCAGGTTTGGAGCTAGATCCTAGACAACATCGAGGGGCCGCTCTGGGTCTCTGTTGCCTACCTCTAAACTTTGCGGCTTGAGTTTGTAGACTCTTAAGAGAAACTGAGGCACACAGTTTGGGTAGGCTGAACTGGGCTCCAGGATCTTAGAGATTTCAAACACTTTTTAAAGGCATAAAGCACACATAGGAAGGAGAAATGACATCAGTTTGTCAAGAATTTAGATTGGTGCCGGCAGGGTAGTGAGCTGTCTGTAAGAAAGGGATTGGGTCTTGTGAAGACTATTCATAGCTGGTGTGACGAATCATATGCCTGAAATCCTAGCACTCTGACAGGCTGAGGCAAGGAGGGTCATGAGCTTGAGCCCAGCCTGGGCAACTTAGAGAGATGCTGTCTAAATAAAACAATAAAATAAAATAAAAATTTGTAAAGCGGTTTTCAGAGAGGGCAGGGGAAAGGATAAGAACAAAGAAATCTTCGGAAAGGCAATGAGGGTGAGAGGAGCCCTGTTGGCCATCTGTTAGGCTGCAATGTCCACGTTCCACACAGCATAGGCAGCACAGGCTGGAGCAAGCTGAACAGGACCAGAACCTTGTTTGGAGAATGCCACGTCAGAAGTCTCATGGCCACTTGATCTCAATCTGTGTTTGTCTGTTTGATTTTAATTTTGTACAAGTTACATAAATCTCTATTTTTAACCCATTAGAATAGCTTCATGTGTGAATTTCTATACAAAATATACTTTCCAGAAAAGTACATGAATTTTTCATAGCTATTATCTGTATTAACAGTTTGCAAAGCAAGGAGAAGAATATTGTCATACCTGAGATGTTACTCCCAGCCACTCCTACTTCTGAAAGTAGCCAGTCTCCAAAAGGAACCATACTTACCTTAGCTTTTCCTGTTTACATGCTTTGTATGAATGGAAACACACAGTATTTTTTTTTAATTTATGTCCAGTTTCTTCTATTCAATTGTATGTTTGTGAGATTTATCTATGGTATTACAGATAGCATTATTTAGTAGTATAATTTATGAATATACCACAACTTACTTATTCATTCTGATTGACAGACATTTGATTTGTTTCCAGTTTTGAGCTATTTACAAGTGCTACTATTATGAGCATTTTTGAATATTTCCCTCTTTCCTTCTATCATTTATTTATTTATTTATTTATTTATTTATTTATTTTTTTCCCATTAAGTTTATTGGTACATTTTAGGTATAAAATACGGTTATATTCATCATTGGGATTTTGTACCATTACATGAGTATCTTGGTTCTTATTTTTTTCCCCTTCCCTTGCCCTCCCTTCACCCCCTCCACCCTTCCCTATTTGCAAAGACTTTGTTTCCATTTTTTCCTTTTCTCATATTTTTTCTTTTCCATTTTTTCCTTTACCTTACCCCTCCCACTTCCCCTGCTCCTTTAGACCTTTTCTTCCTATTACACAATATCAATTATACATTTTTAAAATTAAAATATCAAGACCTAGGAGACATTACCACAGATTTTACAGAATTTAAAAGAATTTAGAAAGGATATTGCAAAAATCTTTTTTGAAATAAATTTGACAACTTCTAAGAAGTACCTTGGAAGACAAATTAATGAAACTAACTCTGGAGGAAATATAATATTTGAATAGCACCTATTAAAGAAAGTATATTCCTAGCTTGAAAACCTACCTATATGACAACAGCAGGCTCATATACATTTTAACTGATAAATTATATCAGACAAAGCAGAAAAAAGAAGAAACACTTCCCTCATTTTAGGAAATCAACATTGTGCTAATTTTAAAACTGGATAAAGATAATAGAAGAAAAAGTATGAACATAGATAGAAATTTGTTTAACAAACCAAACTATTAGAAGTCAGATCTGGCAAGATGTAGAAAGTGGTTTTGTTATAGGGATGGCAGTGTTGGTTCAGCATTGGAAGATCCACCTCCAAAAGTCATCATTTTAACAGAGGAAAGGAAAAAGCCATATGATCCTGTCACTAGTTGGAGAAAAAGTATTGGACTACATTTTACAGCTGTTCATGGTAAAAGCTATCAGGAGACTAGAAGTAGAACAGAACCTTCTCAACAGATTAAAGACATGTACTCCATACTTCCAGCAAAAATGCCTTATATGAATTGAGAAGATATAATGCTTTCTCCCTAAGGTGTGGAACAAGGGCAGATATGCCTATTCTTCATCTGTCCATTAAACTTTGAAACCTAGGCCTAAATCAAAATAGTCTGGCAATAAAATGACACAATTAGATTAGGATTGGTAAGGCAGAAGCAAAATCTTTATATGTAGATGAAATGATCATCTACAGAGAAAATACTAAGAAATCTCTAGGAGCCCCTAGAGAATTTAGCAGGATTAGAAAATACAAGGTATATATAAAAATTCAGGTCTGTGTATACTTGCTAGAAATGAAGAATTGGATATTGAAATTTAAAAGTTATGTAGGAGTACAAAGGACCTAGAAAAGTTAAAAAACAAAACAAAACAAAAAACAGCGTTGGAAGATGTTTAGTACCTAATTTTAAGACTTCTTCTAAAGCTACAGTAATCAAGGCAGTGTTGGTGTAAGGAAAGACAAATAGATCATTTGAATAAATCAGAGAATCTAGAAATAGAACCACACATATATGGTCCACTGAGTTTTGAAAGATTATTTAACATTAGCATTTTATAGAATATAAACTCAATTCAAGAACTGAGGAAGAGATAGTGTTTTCAGCAAACAGCACTAGAACACCTGGTATCCGTATATAAAAAAATTAACCTCAACCCTTTATTTCCATACATGAAAATAACTTGAAGGGATCTATGAACCTAAATATGAAAACCTAAAAATATGAAACTTTAAGAAGAACTTATAAGGGAAAATTTTTATGAATTCAAGGTAGGCAAGAACTACCTAGGATACAAAAGACATGATGCATAAAAGAAAAAATTTGATAAATGAGATTCCATCAAAATTTAGAACTTTAAATGACATCATTAAAATGAAAAGTAGTCCTTAAACAGACCATATTTACAATGCATATAACCTATGAGCAGAATATATAAAGAATTCTTAGAACTCATTAATAGACAACCCAATTAAAAAGTAGACATAAGAAGATGATAAATAGCCAGTATAGCACAAGGAATGGTGTGCAACTCTAGATTCAGAAAAATACTAATCAGTACAATAACAAGATTGAATTATACACTCATTAGAGAGGTGAAATTTAAAGTTTTAAAAGCCTTGTCATGACTTTTTCTTTTTGTTGGATTCTCCCCCTTTGCGTTTAATTTGTCATGCCCAATGAATTCATTCTGCTGGGTTTCCTGGGGTTGTGATCCTCATTGTCTTTTCCTAGGGTATTGTCTAAAATTTTTTGGAGTGCCAGTTTGATATTCATGAAGTTCCTGAGGTACTCTTTATCATGAAAGTATCTTATTTCTCCATCAATTTTGAAAGATAGTTTTGCAGGGTACATCAATCTCGGTTGGAGGCTGTTTTCCTTTAGGGTTTGAAATACATCGCTCCAAGCTCTTCTTGCCTTGAAGGTTTGCATTGAGAAGTCTGCTGTGATTCTGATGGGCTTTCATTTGTATGTGATTTATTTCTTTTCTCTCACTGCTTGTAGAATTTTGTTCTTCTGTTGGGTTTCTGGAATCCTGACAATTATATGCCTATGTGTAGATTTTTTTTGATTAAGGTTAGCTGGAGTCCTATATGCCTCACTTATCTGTATGTCAAGTTCTTTCCCCCTCCTTGGGAAGTTTTCTGCCATCACTTCTGTGAAGAGTTTTTTAATGTCATCTGCACTCTCTCCTGTTTCTTCATTGACTCCAATCAGTCTTATGTTATTCTTCTTTGCATCATCTAGCAGCTGCTCGATTGATTTCTCGTGTTCCTTTACAATTTTAAAGCAATTTTAAAGCAATTTTTCTTTTCCTGGTCACTAATTGCAATTTTTTCTTCTATATCTGAAATTCCATCCTCACATTGTTTCATTCTGCTACTCAGACTTTTGATGGAGTTTTTAATTTCCTGGAAATCTGTTTGTATCTGTTTTATGGATTCCATTTGTTTCCTATGTTGGGATTCCATCATGTTCCTCAGATCCTCTATTTTTTTAAATCTGTGTTCCTCTCTAGATTTATTAATCATGCCTTGCACCATGAGTACAATCTTTGCTGTTATCTGAGTAATTATTTCTGATTTCATTTTTCCCAGTTCCTCTTTTGTTCCCAGTTCAGAGAGTCCAGGTGATTGAATATCAGATTGTTCCATCTTGTTTCCCTTTGGGGTTGCTGCAGGTGATCCGGAAGTCTGTTTTTGAGGCTTGTTTATGTGTCTTCTCATTTCCATGGGGTGGGGGGTGCTTCTGGCACCCGCGGGGCTCACCTTCTCTGCCCTAGGAGCTTGGGATGGCAGCGGGGGAGCTTCCTTCCGGGTGCTGGGACCAGCTCACCTTCTCTCACATGTATGCATATTAAACTCTATTTATTTTTTTGACAGGGTCTTGCTGTATAGTCCAGGCTGGCCTCAAGCTCATGATCTTCCCACCTCAGTCTCCCAAGTGCTGAAATTACAGATGTGCACTACTGTGCCTGCTTTAATTTGGAATAGAATTTCTGATTCATGGCATGCTTGGGCTCAGATTTAGTAGGTACTGCCAAAAGTTTTTAAAGTTGTATCAGTTTACTATAATGAAAGCTATGTAGGAATTTCAGTCAGCTTATATCTTTGCCCCCAGTAATATTTGTCTGTTTCATTTTAACTGTTCAGATGGGTATAGAGTGGTATTACTTCGTAGTTTAAATTTGCATTTTCCTGATGATTGAAGAAGATGAATACCTCTGCACACATTTGTCTGTCTAGCTAGCTATTTAAAACTTGGATTTTTTTTTTTTTTGGCAGTATGAAGCATTAAACCTAGGGGCTCATATGTGCTAGGCAAGGGCTTTACCATTGTATACTTTCAGCCTTTTTAAAAATTTTATGAGACAAGGTCTGTCTCTTTTGGTAGGATTTCTATATGTTTTGAACATGCATCTTCTGTTGGGTGTATATTTTGCAAATATCTTTCCCCCGTTCTGTAGCTATCTTAATGATTTCTTTTTGGAAAGCAGAAGTTTCATATTTTAGTAAAATTCAGTTTATTTTTAAAATTTATAGTTAGAAGTGTTTATGCTCAATTTAAGAAAGTTTTGTCTATCTAAGGTTATAGAACTATTTGCCTAACTTACATTGTTTTAGTTTAGTTTTTACATTTCAGTTATGTGTGTAGATATATGTTAGGTTTAGATTGTATATTAGTTACATATATATTGACTTTTTGTGTAGGTGTGAAGGAAAGGTCAAAATCTTCTTTATTTTCATTGTGGAAATATATTTGACCCAGCTCCATTTGTGAAGGACCACTCCTTCCTATGTGCCCTACACATTATGACCTTTGTTACAAATATTTAAGGCCTTTGAATTTTATTTTATTTTATTTTTTGCAGTCCTGAGGCTCAAATCCAGAAGCTAGCTCTGCCACTAAGCTTCAGAACTCTAGCTCTGATTTTTTTTTGTTGTTGTTGTTAGTAGAAGCCAGAGTCATATTTAAGTGTATGTGTGTATATACCTTCCTTCATATCCTTAAATAGCCTTTAGAATATTGTTTTTAATTTGTACCATCATTTACTTAACACTAGAGATTTAAGTTGTTTCCAAGTTTTGGTTATTGTAACAATTTCAAAAGTGAATATAATTATTCACAAATATTTGCACATGAATTTCACTAGTTTAAGTAAATTCTTAGAAATGGAATTATGAGTTAAAATGTGCAAAATTTTAAAGGATTTTGACAGATACTGCCATATAAGCACAGAGTTAAAAAGAAGCAGATAAAGAATGCATATTTGTAGCACCAAATTCCGTAGTTGAGAAGCCAACAGTACCACTTTAAAAATGCAATGTTTATTTAACTTTTTAAGCATTAAACTTCACTAAATTATTTCCACCATTTTCTTTCCTAATGACAATAGAACTCAGTAACCTGGAAAACCCAGCTGACCTGACAGTGAGATTGGCTGTCCAGGCATATAAAAAATTCCAACACAAAAGTTTACTTCTTTCTTTCTTTCTTTCTTTCTTTCTTTCTTTCTTTCTTTCTTTCTTTCTTTCTTTCTTTCTTTCTTTGCTTAAATTCTTTATTGGTACATTGTAGGTACACAATACATTTACATTTATCACTGGGTACTTGTACCTGTACATGATGTATCTTGGCTCTTATTTTTTCCCCATTCCCTGTCCTCCCTTCACGCCCTCCACCTTTCCCTATTTATAATGACTTTGTTTCCATTTTTTCCTTTTCTCATAATTTTTCCTTTCCTTCTTTCCTTTCCGCTTCTCCTCCCACTTCCCCTACCCCTTTGGACCTTTTCTTCCTATTTCAAATTATCAATTATTCATTTTAATCCTTATTTACACTTTTAGTTGCTCATACCACAGAAACTATTTGGTATTTACAGATGTGTGTCCTATTTATTTCACTTTAGAGTATGGCCTCAATATGCATCCATTTAGGTATAAATGACTCTAGTTTCTCATTCTTTATGGCTGAGTAGTACTCCATTTTATGAAAAACCCCATATCTTCTTTATCCAGTTTCCAGTTGATGGGCACTTGGGCTGTTTCCAAGCTTTAGCTATTACAAACTGTGCCACTATAAACATGGGTGCACATATATCTCTGTGGTATGATACTTTTAATTCTCTTGGGAAGATACCCAGTAGGGGAATAGCTGGGTCAAATGGGACCTCTAGTCCTAGTTCTTTGAGGTATCTCCATACTGATTTCCACAGTGGTTGCACCAGTCTGCACTCCCACCAACAATGGAGAAGGGTTCCTTTCTTTCCACACCCCCAACAACATTTGTTCTTGGTTGATTTCTTGATAGCAGCCATTCTTTGTGGGGTGAGGTGGAATCTCAGTATTGTTTTCATCCACATCTCTCAAATGACCAGTGATGTTGAATATTTTTTCATATGTTTATTTGGTGCTTTTACTTCTTTGTCTGAGAAATATGGGTTCATTTAAGATGCCTGTTTTTGAATTAGGTCTTTAAATTTGGGGGGTTTGATTTTTTTCAGTTCTTTATATATTCTAGATAGTAGTCCTTTGTCTGAGGTACAGCTGCTAAAATTTTTTTCCCACATTGTAGGTTGTCTCTTAGCTCTGTTGGTGGTTTCTCTTGCAGTGCAGAAGCTTTTTAATAAGATGAGATCCCAGTTGTTGATTCTTTGTGCTAGTTCCCATGCTACTGAGGTTTTGTTCATAAAGTTTTTTCCTATTCCAATGTCTTCAAGAGTTCTACCTAACTTATCTTCCAGCAAGTTTAGTGTTTCTGTTTTAATATTTAGATCTTTAATCCACTTTGATTTTAGTTTAGTGCATGGTGAAAGAAAGGGGTATAGTTTTAATCTTTGGCAGTTGAAGTCCAGTTTTTCCAACACCATTTATTAAATAGGCTATCTTTCCTCCAGTGAGGGTAGTTGGTTCCTTTGTCAAAGATGAGGTGGCTGAGTATGTCTGGAGTTGTTTCTGCATCTTCTAATCTATTCCACTGATCCTTGGGTCTGTTTCCTTGCCAGTAACATGCTGTTTTTATCATAGCAGCTTTGTAGTATAGTTTCAAGTTGAGGGTTGTGATACTCCCAGCCATGTCTCTGTTGCCTAGAATTGCTTTTGTTATTCTAGGTCTCTTCTGGTTCCAAATGAATTTTTGGATTGTTTTCTCTAATACTGTGAAATATACTGTTGGGACTTCAATCGGGATTGAATCTGTATAGCAGTTTTGGAAGTATGGCCATTTTCACTATATTAGTTCTTCCTACCCAGGAACAAGGGATGTCTTTCCATTTTCTTATATCCTTTTTGACCTCCTTTTTCAGAGTGTCATAGTTCTCAATGTAGAGGTCTTTGCCTCCTTCGTTAGATTGATTCCTAGATATTTCTTTTTTTTGGATGCTATTGTAAAAGCAATTGTTTCCCTAATTTCTCTTTGATTTTTGAGTGTTTACCTTGTATCTAGCTACTCTACTGAATCTGTCAATTAAGTTTAGAAGTATTTTGGCAGAGTTTTTTGGGTCTTCTATGCAGTGTATCATATCATCAGCAAATAATGACAGTTTAACTTCTTCCTTTCCTATCTTTATTCCTTTTATTTCTTTCTCTTTTTTAATTGCTGTGGCTAATGTTTCCAAAACTACATTGAAGAGGAGTAGTGACAGTGAACATCCTTGTCTTCTTCCTGATTTTAGAGTGATGATTTTTAGTTTTTTACCATTTAGTATGATATTGGTTTTTGGTTTTTCATAGATGGCCTTTATTAAGTTGAGATAAAGACCATCTATTCCAATTTTCTGCAGGGTTTTTATCATGAATGGGTTTTGAATTTTGTCAAATACTTTTTCTGCATCTATTGAGATGATTATATGGTTTTTGTCCTTGACTCTGTTAATACAGTGTATTACATTTATTGATTTATGGATGTTGGACCATCCTTGCATCCCTGGGATAAATCGGACTTGGTCAGGGTGTATGATCTTCTTGATGACCCTCTGTATTCTGTTTGCCAGTATCTTGTTGAGGATTTTTGCATCTAAGTTCATTAGGGAGATTGGCCTATAGTTCTCTTTTTGGGTTGGGTCTTTCCCTGGCTTTGGAATCAAAGTAACACTTGCTTTCAGGAATGAATTTGGAAGTATTGCTTCCCTTTCAATTTCCTTGATGAGTTTAAAGAGTAATGGCAATAGTTCTTCTTTAAATGTCTTGTATACTTTAGCAGTGAAGCCATCAGGACCTGGGCTTTTCTTTGTTGGTGAAATTTTAATTATGTTTTGAATTTCACTCATTGTAATCGGGGTGTTTAGCATTTTTATATCTTCTTCATTTAACTTTGGCAATTCGTATGTATCTAGGAATCTGTCCATTTCTTCTGTGTTTTCCATTTTATTAGAGTATAGGTTCTCAAAGTAGGTATTGATGATCCTCTGGATTTCTGCTGGGTCTGTTGTGACTTCACCTTTTTCATTCTTAATTGCATGGATTTGAGCCTTTTCTTTCCTTTTTTTGATAAGGTAAGCTAAAGGTTTATCGATTTTATGTATTCTTTTGAAAAACCAACTCTGATTCATTAATTTTTTGTATCATTTTCTTAGTCTCCATTGCATTGATTTCTGCTCTGATTTTTATAATTTCCTTTCTTGTATGAGCTTTGGGTTTGTTATACTCTTCTTTTTCTAGGAGCTTGAGGTTCTGCATTAGGTTATTTAACTGAGTTCTCTCTTTTCCTCATATGAGCATTCACTGCTATGAATTTCCCTCATTGAACTGCTTTCATTGTGTCCCATAGTTTCCTGTACGTTATACTGGAATTATCATTTACTTGTAGAAACTGTCTAATTTCTTCTTTAATTTCCTCTGTCATGTTACCCTTTGGTGACTCTCCTTTGTTCAGGAGAGTGTTATTCAATTTCCGTGTGTCTGTGGGGGTTTTGTTGTTTCTTACGCTATTGATCTCCAATTTTATTGCACTATGGTCTGATAATACACAGGGGGTAACGTCAATTATTTTACATTTACTTAAACATGTCCCATGAGCTAGCATGTGGTCTATTTTGGAGAATGACCCATGTACAGCTAAAAAGAATGTGTATTCTGATTTTGTGGGGTGAAACACTCTGTAAACATCTATTAAATCCATTTGTTCAATAGTTCGGTTCAGTTCTAGAATTTTGTTAATTTTTGTCTAGATGAGCTGTCTATTTGTGATAGTGGGGTATTGAGGTCCCCCACTACAATTGTATTAGTGCTTATTTGGTTTTTCATGTCCATTAATATTTGTTTTGTATAGTTGGGGGCATTTGTATTTGATGCATATATATATATTTTTTTTTTTAACTTTTTATTTGGTACTGGGGATCGAGCTCAGGACCTTGTGCTTGTGCGGCAGGTGCCGGAACCACTGAGCTAAATCCCCAGCCCATGATGCATATATATTTATGATTGTCATCTCTTCCTCTTGGATTGTTCCCTTCACAAGGATGTAGCAACAATCTTTGTGTCTCTTAATTAGTTCTGGTTTGAAGTCTACTTTGTCTGCAAGTAAGATTGCTACCTCTGCTTTTTTCTGGGTTCCTGTTGCATGAAGAACTGTTTTCTATCCTTTTACTTTCAGTCTATGAATTTCTTTTTGAGTTAGGTGTGTTTCTTGTATATAGCATATTGTTGGATTTTGCTTCTTAATCCATTCTGCCAGTCTATTTCTTTTGATTGGTGAATTGAGGCCATTAATATTGTTGGTTATAATTGATAGATATTGACTCATCCTTGTCATGATGTTTTACTGTTGTTGGCTCTTTTATTTTTTATTTTTCCCCCTTTCCCTTTAGTTTCTTAACTTGCCTGGTGGCTTTGCTTTGTTGGGCCTCATAGAATTGTGACCTTCATTGTCTTTTCTAGGATATTGTTTAGAATTGTTTGGAATGCTGGTTTGGTGTTCATGAAATTTCTCAGGTGTTCTTTGTCATGGAAGTATCTAATTTCCTCATCAATTTTGAAAGGAAATTTTGCAGGATACAACACTCTAGGTTGGAAGTTATTTTCTTTTAGGGCATGAAATACTGGACTCCAGGCTCTCCTTGACTTGAGGGTTTGTGTTGAGAAGTCTGCTATGATTCTGATGAGCTTTCCTTTGTAGGTTATTTGTTGCTTTTCTCTAACTGCTTGTAGGATTTTGTTCTTCTGTTGGGTTTCTGAGATCTTGACTATTACATGTCTAGGTGTAGATTTTTTTTGATCATGGCTAGTTGGAGTTCTATATGCCTCATATCTGTATGTCCAATATTCTTCCTCTGTCTGGGAAGTTTTCTACTATTACTTCTGTGAAGAGTTTTTTTTTTATATCAATTGTAGTTTCTCCTGCTTTTTCATGGACTCCTATCAGTCTTATCTTATTCTTTTTTTTGAATTATCTAGCAGCTGCTGGATTGATTTCTCATGGTCCCTTACTATTTTTTAAAAAAATCTCTATTTTCATGGTCACTAGCTGCTATCCTGTCTTCTATATCTGATATTCTATCTTCACATTCCCTTAATCTGCTGTGAATACTTTCAATGGAGTTTTTAATCTCCTGGATATCTGTTTGAATCTGTTTCATGGTTTTCATTTCTTTCTTATGTTGGGTGATCACGGTTTCCATTTCTTTCTTGTGCTGGGCATTCATGGCTTCCAGCATGGTTCTGAGCTCATCTTTCTTTTAAACTGTTTCTGTTCTAGATCCTCTAATCATGTCTTTCACTCTGCTCACCATCTCTGTAGTTATCTGGGAAATTATTTCTGTTTTGAATTTTTCTAGAGCCTCATTCATCTGTTTTGTTACTTCCTGTGCTATCAGTTTAGGGTGTCCAGATGGTTGATTATGAGACTTTTCCACCTTGTTTCCCCCAGGATTTGCCTTTGGTGGGGTGAAAGTCTGAGTTTGTGCCTTGCTTAACTGTCTTCTCATTTTTGTTTTTGGTACTGTCCTTGGTTTAATTCCTGGGTTGATACTTCAAAATTGCTTATTGTAAATATGTTTGTTGCTTTATGGAATGATTGCTTCTCAGAGATGTCTTCTAGATATAGCTGGTCTTTAGGTTTTGAGTCTGTAATGACTCTGAGGCTATCTCATTTTCATTATACCAAGAAGGATTAGATTGATCACAACACCTTAGCCCAAGTGATACAGTCAGCAACACCATAGCATCAAGTACGGCTTCGAAAATGACAATATGTAGTACTTATTAATCTATCACCTTTAACTGTGTGAATTAAATTAACATTGAGGACCAGCCCAACATATGTTTATAGTGAATAAACTCTTCAATAGAGCAACTTTACCCTTTGGGATGGGGAGTTAGAAGTTGGGGAGGGAGTGATAGATAGGTAGAAGGATAGGGAAAGGTTAGCAGTGAGGCCAGAAGACACAGGAAGATCATGCATACTCTAAGAAACTGTTGAAGGCAAGAGGAAAAGACAGAATGAAAGAAAAAAGACAAGAACTGAACAACCTAACAGCAATAGTAAGGCTAGAAACTGTATTTACTTTCCTTTAAAACTAATGACAATTGAGAGAAGGAAAAAGAGAAGAAAAGAAAAATAAAGAAGAAATCTGAATTAGGGCCAGAACAGGAACAAAAAGGGAAATGAAGAACAATGTGGGATAGTTGGGGGGGGGGGAGAACAGAAAGAAAAAGAAGAGAAAAATAAAATTTGAAAAGAGTAGAAAAAAATTAAAAAGAGCAAAAAAATTTTGAAAATAACAAAGAAAAAATAAAAATAAAGGGCCTCTTCAGGGTATGTCTCTGCTGTCACAATAGACAATGTGGGCAGCAGTGTACAGGTATAAGTCAATGAGCCTCAGCAAGCCAGTAACAGACCCATGAGATTCAGGCAGATTTCTGGCTGCAAGTCCCAAGTTGAGCTCCCTGTCCTCCTGCAGGATTGAACTCTGCAAGGTTCAATCTACTGCAGGTTCCAGCTGCCCTTTCCTGAAGATAGTCCAGGTTCTGATGGGAGGTGATGATCCCTCCAACTTACCAAGTACAGTGGTCTGGTGTGCCTTTATTGCAGAGACTCTCTTCACTTTTACAGTGGACTTCAGTTGTCCCTCTGTAGTGTGGAACCAAGTAGAGGCACAGCCAGGAGGCCAGAGGCAGGGGTGGGGGGAGACGGGGTAGGGGAGGTGGCTGCAGGTGTCACTGTGGTGCGGGGTGCGGGTGGGGTGAGAGCTGAGCTCCACAAGGCTGAGATCCTCACCTCTGCCCAAGTTTACTTATTTCTTATACTTGGAGCCAGGAATGCAAGTAACAAAGGCAGGCAGTTTTTACATTCTAAATATTTCTCCTTTCTTGTCTAGTTCATAGATGCCTTTTTTGGTCTTTTTTTTTTTTTTCCATTTTCTTTTTTTTCTTTCCTGGGTTATCTAGGATCCAGGAACAAAATGGAACAGGATTTTGGAGGAAAGTGGTACTTGGAGGGAAAAAGGGAGATGGTGGGAGGGAACTGTTTTTAAACACTGCTGCAAGTCTTTTCTGTTTATCTTTTCAGCAAATAAAGGAAAGGAGAAATGGGGAAGAGGAGAAGCAGGGTTGAGGGAGGTGGGGCTCCCCCTAGAAAGGGGCTCTGTGCACTCAGGAAGATTGCAGAGAGATTGTTCTTACTCTCCTGAGCTGGAGGAGACTGAGGAAAAGGACCCATGGCAGCTCTGCTCCAGGTTCAGGACAGAGACCCCACTGAATTAGAGAATGGGACCTCTCTGTTGACATGGTGATGGGAGATTTAGTGGAAAGGCACTGACTTACAAAGCCAGAGATTTATTCTTCAGAGAAAAATCAAAATTATGTTCCTTAAGATTCAGGAGAAGGAGCCTTTGTGAATAGGTTTGACTTGTTGAAAAGGAGTTGTGGCTGGAACCAAGCCACACTTGCCTTTTGCCCTGCAACCTGGGCTGGCCCTGAGAAATCTGGCTGACTCCAAAGGTGGAGCCAGGTGGGGGCTGTGCTGGATCTACAACCATGGTGCTTGGACAGTGATTATAAGCATCTTGGGAAAAACTATTCTCTTGCCTTTCTGACTGTGGAAGGTGATAGGGTAGCCTGTGACACACTACAGAGTAGTGGAGGTTTGTATCCTTTCAGGAGTGGCCCACCCACCACTCCTGAGCATTTAGGGAAGGGCTTGGGCCTGTGGTAAAAAGGGGCTAAAATGGATCCTCTAGAGCTGTGAGGAGAACCACAACAGAACTTCAGCAACCATTAAATATCTCCAATTTAATGCTTTTTGTATTTCCTATTGTTTTGTTATTGTTGCTGTTGTTGTTTATTAAGATTTTACTTTTCTTATAATGTCCCTTTTGACAATTTCTGATTTTTCTCTTGGCCAAGTGAATTTGAAAGAAAAAATGTTCCAGATTGTTGTGAGTTGGATAAAGTCTCTCAGAGAAAGATATATTGAAGTCATAACCCCTGGTACCTGTGACTGTGACCTTGTTTGAAACTATAGACTTTGTAGCTGTCACAGCGAAGTGGTCATGATAGAATAGGTGCACACAGCAGCCATGTGATGAATGTGGCCTTCTTGTGGGATGACAGTGCAGCCCTGATCACAGGGTATAAGGATACCAGCACGCTTCAGTGGTGGGTAGCCTGAGCAGGGTTCCCAGGGACACGGGCCCAGGGTAGAGGTGGCATGGTGGAATTCCTTTTTCAGGAGATGTCTATTGCAGAGTAGAGTAATATATAACTACAGTATGTCTATAGCAGTGCAGTTATGGGGGTGGGAGGGTGAGCAAACAGACAGAAGTCTATATTTATCGGGGTGGGAAGAGGGGTCACGGTGCTTTCGGGGAGCCATTGGTGTTTGGTTTGGGGTGGTTTTTTTTCTCTTTTCTTTTTTTTGAGAAAAGATCTCACTATGTAGTGTAGGCTGGGCTTGAATGCACTATGTAGCCCAGGCTGGCCTCCAACTCACGGGGATCTTCCTGCCTCAGCCTCCTGAGTGCTGGGATCACAGATGTGCACCATCACACCCGAAGGGTGTTTTTTTAAAAGTTTGTTCTTTTATAGGATCCAGAAATAGGTATGTGCTCTGAAAAAAAAAATGTTGCTGGTGTCCTTACAAGGAAGGGGGATTTTGAGACACAGATACCAAAAATTGCCATCAACCACCAGAAGCTAGAGAGAGACAAAGAAGGGCTCCCTGGAGTCTTTGGAGGGAGCATAGCCCTGCCAACTTCTTGATTTCAGATTCCTGGCCTCCAGAACTGCAGGAGAACACACATCTGTGGCTTTAAATAATCCAGAGCATGGCTATTCTGTTCAGGAGTCCCAGGAAATGAATCCACCACTGTGTGTGGAGCTCAGAGTGCTCCCGGTGCAGCCAGGGTCCCAGTGGAGACCTGAGCCAATGCACAGATGGAACAGGGTTGCACCTGGCTATAGAGTGTCTCTAGTTTTTTCCCTTCCCCTACAGTGTAGCTTTTCCAATTATGGAATATAACTAGACTTATTATTTTTGTATTGCAGTATAAACACATAATACCAAATTTGCCATCTTTATTGTGTCTGCCTGGCAAATGCAAGGTCCTGAGTTCAATTCCCATACCAAAAAAAAAAATCCAAAACAAAAAAATTACCATCTTGACCACTTTTATATGTACAGTTCAGTAGGGCCAAGCATATTAACATTGTTGTGGGACCTGATTTGAGGGAGGGTCAAAAAATATCATACTTTCTTAGAGTAATAGCCACAGAATTATTCTTACCCTTCACTCCCTGAGTACTGAGTCCAAACCAGAGTCTTAGTGAATGATTCTTTCTCATAAGGGTATAAGATTTATACTGAGTCAAAGAGGTTAATATGAACATTTGGATTTTGGAATTATTATGAGGTCATCTCTTAGCAACAGAGCTTAAAGCTAATGTGATGCTTCATTTGAAATTTTGCATTAAATTGACTTTGGTCAATCAATGCTAGGTTTAAAAAATAGGGTAGAATGTGTGGGCTGTCCTTGCTATGTTAAGATGAATGTTGTGACCAGTCAAGGATACTGATGTGGACAATGAAATATAGAATTCAGTGATTCTGGCCAGCTGCTTTCCAATATGAGGAGAAAGTTGACAGTTGTATGAAGAAAGCTTCATGGAAGAAATGCCATTAGAGTTGACTTTCAGGAATGGTCTCAGACAGACCAGTTGGTTATTCCAGAAGTGCAGAGCAGATCACTGGATCAGTGGCCTTAGGTGAGAAGCACAGGTTGACTTTCCTAAGGAAGCCAGCAGGTAGGCTGTCTCCAGTCCAAGAAGAGTCTTGCACCCTGTTATACAGCCTCAAATCAACACAGGCATGTGAGGTACAGGAGGGAGGTTCCCTGGGTTTCCTTGCTCTTGCTTTAGCTCAATATTCTGAGTCTGATCTTGTGGGGTGTCTTGGTAAATGTTGAGGAAGGAGCTCACACCAGTGTCCTCCTGACTGCCTGAGCCCCTTGAGTCAATTCCATTGATTTCTTGACACTGAAGCTCCTCAAGAAGGAGCCAGTTGGGCATATGCTGCACTCTTCTACCTTTTCTCTAGTAAGGCATTCTCAGAGATGGTGCTCATCTGTATGTGCTAGTGGCACATGAGATAGTGAGTACTTGTCCAGACTCTTGCGTGGCTGGAGATGGGTTCTCTGTGCTCACTTAACCCAGAATGGGCCTAAGACATACTCAGATCAAGCATCTTTTCATTAAAAGGGGACACATTCACCTAGTTGGTCCAGTTCTGCTGCTTTTGAGTCAAGTAACATAGACAGAGATAATGGCTCCACTAATATTCCCATTTCTTTAGTTAGATAAGGTAGGCAATACTTCAACAATAAAGCCCTGGACAGCTCAATGACCTACAAACCAAAGGCTTGTTTCTTACTTTTGCTATGTGTCCATCATGGGTTGGCTGTGGCTCTTTCCTGATTCTCTTCATTCCAGGACTCAGATGGAGTAGCTCAAGTTAGAATATTGTTATTTCTTGCAAGGGAATAGGTGTAGGGCCAACACAACCCATTGACTGTAGGGAACAGGGAAAGGGGATGTTACCAGAACCCCTGCAGTGGGTCCTGGTCTCCTGTGAGCCATGATAGCACAAGGTGAATTAAAGAATAAAAACAAGAAATGAGACTTAGAGAAGCTGGGTTCTGGGCTTGATCAATGCTGCTCTGGGCAGAAAAGGTGAAGGCATCACAAGCTTGCCAAGGCATCCCAAGCATGGGTTCATAGGCAGTAACAGATGACCCAGAGGGTGGCAATAATCCTAAATTAACAAGGATTTTATAATTGGAGGAAGTATCAGATGTCTTGGAGGGTAGCAGTAATCCTAGGACCATATGGATCTCATGCTGATGAGGATCTTATGTTGATTAGGATGGTAAGATGAGCAAAGACGTTTTTACAACAGTAGGTGGGATGAGTTAAGCTGATAAGGAATTTGTCCATTCCAAGTTGAGACTTTTCTACTTGTTTCTCAAAGAACCAGGGTGTCTTCAGCTGATGTAATCTTGTATTTGAGTGTTACAGCATCACTGGATCATTGAGGTCTCAGCTGTGACCAGAGGCAAAAATGGAGTTATGTCTCAGTCATAGCTGACCTGTAGGCAAGAAGACTAGGCCTAATCATAATTTAACTGTGAAATGATTTTCCTCCCAAATTATGTAGAATGGCTCCCAACAGTTGACTCTTACAACTTCTGCTTGCAAGTGATACAAGGCACTTCTGCTCAGATTCCATGGGTCAAAGGAAGTCATATGGCAAACTCTGTGGTCAGTGGAGCTGGGAAAAGTAATCTTCCCTCTGGAAGCAGCCTCAGTCACAGAGGTTTAGAGATAATCTCCATGCTGGAGATCTTTAGGTCTCAGGTTTCAGTACATCAAAGTTATAGAAAGTACAGAGCAGATTAGAAAGTAACACACAGATTCCTGGCCACTGTCTCCAGAATTTCCGACTCAGTAGGTCTGAGTGTGTCCTAAAAATTTGCATTTCTAATGAGTTTCCAGACAATGCTCATGCAGCTGGTCAGAAGGCCAAACCTTGAGAACCACTTCTTAGGCTATCAGGGGATCCTTAATGTGAGACCTTCATCCATGTATTGGGGCACATTGGCTCCCATGAAAGAGGCTTCCATGCTGTTCCTTGTTCACATGCTTTCCTTATTAGTGGGCAGTATTTTAAACCAAGGCCTACCAGCTATCTCTTTCTATTGGAGGGCAATCAATCCTCTGCCTAGAAAGGGGGCAAGGTCTAAAGATAAAAAAGGTAATAGAGACTTGCATAATTTCAAAGTATATAGGGAGCTGGGAGGTCAGTGACTCAGAGTGGGCAAAGACAAAGGCTCTCAGAGGGAGTATTAGGTGACTTAGGGGGGCAGTGGTAATCCTAGGACAATGAAGAATTTATGCTGATGAAGATTTTAAGTCATGAGGTTCTCATGTTGAGGACTATAAGGAGAACATTCTTACAATAGTAGGTAGGAGGAGTTAAGTTGATACAGAATTTGTCCCTCCCCAGGTGAAAACTTTCTCTCTCTCTCTTTTTTAAAATTACTACTTGGTTCTCAGAGAAACAGGATCTCTTCAGCTGATGTAATCTTGCTCTTGAGTGCCACAGCATCATGGGTCCACTGAGGCCTCAACTTGTGACCAGAGGCAAAATGGAGTTTCCGCATGCCATAGCTGGCTTTCGGGCAAGGTGACATTGGGCCTAAGACAGCTATAGACGTACTTTAATTATGAAATTATTTTCCCCCAGAATTTATGTAGAATTGCTCTCCACATATTTCCAAAGATGCTAAGAAATGAGCTCTCTCATGTTTGATTTCCAAGCATAGGAACCATAGTGAGGGTCAGGAACCAAGCAGTGGGGAAGCTGTAATGGATAAAGCTGTGGGCAGGGGCCAAGGTCTTGCTTCCTGTTGAAAGTGCTGACACTTTCAGGAGAAGACAGAGGAACCCAGTTGCTGCTTCAGAAGTGGTATCAGGTTCACAGGCTTTGTGTGTGTGAGTGTGTGTGTGTGTGTGTGTGTGTGTGAGAGAGAGAGAGAGAGAGAGAGAACAGTCTCAAGGTGGTTGGAATGTAGGATATAAGGGAAGGGATAGGTGAAGGGAAGCAATTCTAAGGTCTGGTGGTCTCATGATAAATTAGTTACAAGTGGCTCTTAATTTTCTCACATCAAAATGTTTTCTAGCTAAGAAAATGATCTTATGGCTCAGAGGCAGACAGAGGGCCAGTGGAATGGAATCAGGTGCCAAGAACAGACCCAGTATGCATGGAAAATTGAAGTTCATTGAAGTAGCATTGATCTCAGTGAGGAAAGCATGCTCTAGTCAGTAAAAACTACAAGGATATTTATCTATCTGGAGAAAAATTAAATTCTACAAAGTTCTCACTTATACTCAATACAAGCAAGAGTATTTTCCTACCATATATAACCACAAGTAGCAGCCAAAATCAGGAAATTCATATTGATAAGTTATTATCATCTAATTCTCAGACTCTTTTTCAAGTTTAATTAATTGTCCCAAGAATGTCAACTATAGAAAAGTATATAGCTCTGAGTCATACCTTGCATTTAGTTTGTCTCTTTTACTCTTTCTCAATCTCAAACAGTTCCTCTGTCTTTTCTTGGCTTTCATTATCTAGGCCCTTTTGAAAATTACAGGCAAGTCACTTTGTAGACGATCCCTCAGTTTGGGTTCCTCTGATGTCACCTGATGTCATATTCAGCTTCTTTCTTTCTGGTAGGAATATTCTTCAGTATGCTGTATTCTGCCTAATACGTTCTATAAGGTGGCACATGATTTTGATTCTGTCTCATTATTGATGCTAACTTTGATCACTTGATTAAGATACTATTTAAAGCTCATCAATTTGACAAACTTGGAAAAGTCTACAATTTGCAGGGATATGGAGCAAGAGGGGCTATTTTACATTGCTGCTGAGGGTGTAGATTACCATAACTTTAGAGTAGTTTGGCAACTTCTTGAAAATATGAAAATGTTTATATTCTATAATCAGCAAGTCCAGGTTCATCCTTGAGAAGCTAGTGTCCATACACCAGGGACATCCATATATGAATATTTATAGAAAACAATGGATAGTGCACAAATTATGTGTTGTGGAATATTATACAGTACTAAAAGGAGATAAATAGCAACAATGTAGCTGATCCTTCAAAAATAAAAATGTTAGGTGAGAAATACATACAGAATGACTCCATTTCTGTACAAAGTCTGGAGGAATACCTCAGTGATAGAGTGCTTGCCTAGTATGTGCAAGGCCCTAGGTTCAGTCCTCAGCACTGCAGAAAACCAAATCAAACCAAGACAAAAAATAAACAATGTATTTGAAAGAATATATCCAATAAAGCTACACAAGAAAATCAAGGGAACAATAAATACAAAGTCGCAATAATCATTCATTAGCTTTTCAATCACTGGGACAAAATATCTGACTTATGCAATGTAATGGAGAAAAGGTTTATCTTCGCTCACAATTTCAGAGGTTTAAGTCTGTGGCTGGCTGGCTCCAAAGCAGAAAAGCATGGCAGAGGCGCCTTGCAGAGGAGAGCTGGCTATCTCATGGTAGCTGTAAGCAGGGGCAGGGGCAGGGGGGGAAGCCAGGGCAAATGATGTCCCCTTCGGTGACTGCTTCTTCTACCAGGCCCCAGCTGCTGACAGCACACTCAGCCATGAGCTCATCCATGAACAAATCCACTGATGAGGTCAGCCACCCCTACCTGAGATTTAATCACCTTCTAAGAGCCACGCCTCTGAATAAGCTACGTTGGGGGGACTTTTTATATTTAAACTATAACAAATGATAAACTCCAGGGAGAGGATGTAATTCAGGAGTTTATGGGGGTTTAACTATTATTTTAATATTTATAATAAAAGATGGTTCCGGCACCTGCCTTGAAAGCACAAGGACCCGAGTTCGATTCCCGGTACCAAAAAATAAATATTTATAATAAAAGATAGGGGAATGTGATTAGGAGGGAGTTTATGAGGCCTTCAATTTTTATTTTATTCTTTATAGCTTGTACATAAATTGTAAATCTTCTGTTTATGTGAAGTATTTCATAATACTCATTTCACACCCTCATTTTTCTGATGAGCAGTGGGCAGATAGAAGTTTCTTCCCGTCTTTGAGCTAATGTTTGGAATCCACATGAAGGCTGATGGTGGCACTGCAGAATCATGGCCCCAGCCCCATACCACATTGTCTTCATACTTAGAATGTTTCCTGAAACGTCCATGAGCATCTTTGATTGTGTCTGCTGTGCCAGCATAATTATTAATAGTGCTTTCGACAGTGTTGTAGTTTGGAGAATGAATTATATCAGGTTCTACCTATGTGTGGGTGACACCTTCATTCTCGAGTTCAGAATGTTCAAAGAACTCAGATCCGGCCGGGGATTTAGCTCAGTGGTTCCAACGCCTGCCTGGAAAGCACGAGGACCTGAGTTTGATCCCTGGTACCAAAAAAAAAACCAAACAAACAAAAAAACTCAACAAAACTCAGAGCCCACCGATTTTATAGATGACAGCAGAGCACCCTTGAATCAATGATTGAATTCAGTCCTCCATTTGCAGGTCCCAAAGCTAAGAATGGAGTCTGGATCTCCTCACCTCTTCCAAGTTTCTGGTTTGTGCTCTATCTTTGTCTTAAAACGAGTCCTACAGTAGACCTAGAAAATGCTGACTCCATAAATAGGAGTGATTGGATTAACATCATTGATTCTTGTGTCTAGAAAAGATTTAGGGAGATGGCCTTTAGAGTACACAGCAGATTGCTGGAAGTTGGCAGCAATTCAACATGACAAGTGTGGTGTTTTTCTTGATTTGTAATATCCCTGGGTTATAATTCACAGAGTGATAAGTCTTTGGCCTATGAATCTATGCAAGCAATTTCATCTGCCACAGAGAGCTAAGAAAACCCACAAAACCACAATAAATGCCTCTTATGTAAGGATCTTTGTCCACCTCATTCAGTATCTATCTTTGCCAGCAGTCACTATCACAGAGGGGACCTGTTATGGCTTATATCCAGGGTCTCCCTAAAGCCTCATGTAGTCATAGGTGGGGAGTTTTGAAGGTGGCTGGATTAGGGGGTGTGACTGTGAGTAAGGGTTCGATACTGGGATTCAGGGTGTAGATAATGGAAGCCCCACCCTGGGTGTGGCTGGCACAATAGGGTTATAGCATGGGTGAAATATAAAAGGAGAGGAGAGGGAAGGCTGGCTTGCTGCCTTCTACCTGCCCTCCCACACCATGATCTTTTTTCTCCTCTATGAAGCCCCTCTGGCATGCAGCCCTGCTTTGGAAGCAGCTGATTATGGACTGAAACATCTACAAACTGTGAGCTAAAATAAACCTTTCCTCCTTTAACTTTGGGTGTCAGGTATTTTGTCTCAGCAATGAGAAAAGTAACTAAGACAGCATCTTTGTACTCCATGGCATCAGGAGGAAGAAAGGAGGGGATGGAAGGAATGGTATTCCCAGTGCTCCACTTAATAACAAAGAATACTCTAACTCAGATCTCCAAAGAAGTAGCTTCAGTCTGGATATAAAGAATTCTTTTAGTTTATTATCAACTCTGTAATACATAGTACTTCTCCATTTGTCCAAAGAACCACATAGTAGAAGCTTTTTGTATTTTATAATGATATGAGACATAAATAGACTTATTTGAAATATATAGTGTGATACATATATAAATCCTATGCGTAGACAAATACTTTTATTTCTTTAAATCAGATACACAAATTTAAATACAGTATAGTTCTCTTCTCTGAGAAACCCAAAGTGGAAATAAATCAAAGGGCAAAATAAAAGGTAATAGCAGGGAGACAGATCTGTCATAAATGGGAAGGGTACCAAGAGATGGAGGTACGGAGGGGAAGGAGGGGAGGAGGATGTAAAAAGAATGAAGATGCATTATGTCCATGTACCAACTCCCCACAATGAATGTCATCATTGTGTACCACAAACATGTACTAATGAAAACAAAAATTTTATTTCTCTTGAGTAACCACCACAGAGTACAATATCTGGATCATGTGATACATTTGTTTAAAGTTTTAAGAGAACTGCTAAATTTTCCAGGGTGATTTAATTATTTAAGATTCTCCCAGCAGTATGAAAATTCTAGTTTTTCCATATTTTCACTAAGACTTAGCTCAGTCAGTTGTTTTTATTTTAGTCATTCAAGTGGATGTATAGAAATATCTCCTTGTAGCTTTAATATGCATTTCCCTGATGATTAATGATGTTTATTTTTTGTAAAGTTTTTTTTTTTTTAAGTGAGATGAAGTTTCATTAAGCTGCTCAGGCTGATCTTAAATTCCTTAGTAATTGGAACCACAAATATGCCCAGCTAAGTGTCCATTTTTAAATTAGATTGTTTGATTTTTTTACTATTGAGTTACAAAAAAATATATTCTAGATAAAAGACTTTTGTCCAATATATTTCTCAACTACTGTTTTCCCAATCTTTGACTTGCCCTTTTTACTTTTGCAATCTTTTAAAGACCAGATTTAAAAAAAAATTGGTATGTTTTTTGCTTTAGTAGTTCCTATTTGTAGGTCCTGAGTCGCGCAGAAGACACCGAATCAGCCCTCTGCAGATAGGCAGGGCTGTGCACGCTCTACCAAGGTCCTGAGTCGTGCGGAAGACACCGAATCACCCCGCTGCAGACAGGCAGCCACCTGATTCCACTCTACAAAGACGCAGAGGACACCAGACCACCAGACCAAGGTATTGAGTCCCACTGTTCCCGGCCCAGAGGTAGGGGCTTCTGAGCCGTTGTCCCACTGCTCCTGGTCCAGAGGGAGGGGCTTCCCAGTCACCATTCCTCCCGCTGCTCCCAGCCCAGAGGAAAGGGCTTTTGGGCCACCTTCTGTCCCGCTGCTCCTGGCCCAGAGGGAGGGGCTTCTGAGCCACCATCCCACTGCTCCTGGTCCAGAGGAAGGGGTTTCCCGGCCACCATCCCTCAGGCTGCTCCCAGCCCACAGGAAAGGGCTTTTGGGTCACCATCCCTACCGCTGCCCCTGGCCCCTGTCCCACCTCTCCCAGCTCAGAGGAGGTAATCCATGCAGGCGCCAACAGCCCCCCTCCCCAGTCGAAATGAGAAAACATGTAAATAAGTCTCAAAACCAGACTTCCAGATCACCTACAGCAACCCCAAAGGGAAATGAGATGGAACACTCTGATACTCAACCACCTGGACCCACTGAACTGGCAACAAAAGGGGATCTGGAAAAAAGGAAATCAGAAATAATTTCTCAGATAACAGGAGAAATTGTGACCCTAGTGCAAGACATGATTAATAAATCTAGAGAGGACCTCAGGAACATGATGGAATACCAACATAAGAAACAAATGGAATCCATAAAACAGATGCAAATAGATTTCCAGGACATGAAAAATTCCATTGAAAGTCTACACAGCAGAATGAGCCAGTGTGAGGACAGAATTTCAGATATAGAAGATAAGATTGCAATTAGTGACCAGGAAAAGAAAACTTGCTTCAAAATTATAAGGGAACATGAGAAATCAATCCAGCAGCTGCTAGATGATGCAAAGAAGAATAATATAAGACTGATTGGAGTCAATGAAGAAACAGGAGAGAGTGCACATGACATTAAAAAATCTCTTCACAGAAATAATGGCAGAAAACTTTCCAAGCAGGGGAAAAGAGCTTCACACACAGATAAGTGAGGCATATAGGACTCCAAATAGCCTTGATCAAAAAAAAATCTACACATAGGCATATAATTGTTAAGATTCCAGAAACTCAACAGAAGAACAAAGTTCTCCAAGCAGTCAGAGAAAAGAAACAAATCACATACAAAGGAAAGCCCATCAGAATCACAGCAGACTTCTCAATGCAAATCATCAAGGCAAGAAGAGCTTGGAGTGACATATTCCAAGCCCTAAAAGAAAACAGCCTCCAACCCAGATTGATGTACCCTGCAAAACTATCTTTCAAAATGGATGGAGAAATAAGATACTTTCATGTCAAAGAGCACCTTAGGAACTTCGTGAATACCAAACCAGCACTCCAAAGAATTTTACACAATATCCTAGGAACAGACATTGAGGAACACAACCCCAGGAAGCAAAGTAGAATGAACCCATCTGGCATGACAAGAAATTAAATGGAAAGGGGGAGAACCCAACAAAAAGAAAAAGTCATGCCAATGACAAGTCAATATGTTTCAGTTATAACCATCAATGTTAATGGTCTCAATTCACCAATGAAAAGAAATAGACAGGCAGAATGGGTCAAGAAGCAAAATCCAACAATATGCTGCATACAAGAAACACACGTAATTCAAAAGGAAACTCATAGACTGAAAGTTAAAGGGTGGAAAACAATACTCCATGCGATGGGAACCCGAAAAAAAGCAGGAGTAGCTATCCTCTTTGCAGATCAAGTAGATTTCAAACCAACACTGATTAAGAGAGACGAAGAAGGACACTACATCCTTGTAAAGGGAAGAATCCAAGAGGAAGAGATGACAATCATAAATATCTATGCACCAAACACTAGTGCACCCAACTATATAAAACAAATACTAATGAACATGAAAAGTCATATATGCACTAATACAATTGTAGTGGGGGACTTCAACATCCCACTGTCACAAATAGATAGATCAACTAGATTAAAAATAAGTAATGAAATACTAGAACTCAATCGAACTCTTGAACAAATGAACTTAACAGATGTTTACAGAGTCTTCCACCCCACAAAATTAGAATACACATTCTTCTCAGCTGCACATGGGTCATTCTTCAAAATAGACCACATACTCACACACAGAACAAGTTTAAGTAAGTGCAAAGGAATTGAAGTTATTCCCTGTATATTATCAGACCATAGTGCGATGAAATTGGAGATCCATAGCAAAAGAAACTCAAAAAATTTCCTAAACACGTGGAAATTGAACAACACACTTCTGAATAACCAATGAGTCACAGAGGAAATTAAAGAAGAAATCAGACAGTTCCTTCAATTAAATGACAATGGCAATACAACATATCAGAATCTATGGGACACAATGAAAGCAGTCTTATGAGGGAGATTCATAGCAGTGAATATGCATATTCGGAAAACAGAACGAGCCCAATTAAACAACCTGATGCTGAACCTCAAGCTTCTAGAAAAAGAGGAGCAGGACAACCCCAAAGCTCATACAAGGGAGGAAATTATAAAGATCAGAGGAGAAATCAATGCAATGGAGACTAAGAGAAAGATACAAAAAAATCAATGAAGCCAAGAGTTGTTTCTTCGAAAGAATCAACAAAAATGACAAACCTTTAGCCAACCTTGTCAGAAAAAGGAAAGAAAAGGCCCAAATCCATGCAATTAGGAATGAAAAGGGTGAAATGACAGCAGACCCAGCAGAAATCCAGAGGATCATCAATACCTACTTCCAGAACCTATACGCCAATAAGATGGACAACACAGAAGAAATGGACAGATTCCTAGATACATATGAATTACCAAAGTTGAATGAAGAAGACCTAAAAATTCTGAACAACCCAATATCAACCAATGAAATTGAAAATGTAATTAAAAACTTATCAACTAAGAAAAGTATGGGCCCTGATGGCTTCACTGCTGAATTCTACAAGACATTTAGAGAGGAACTGCTACCACTACTGTTTAAACTCTTCAATGAAATTGAAAGGGAAGCAATACTCCCAAATTCATTCCTGGAAGTAGTTCCTATTTGTGTCCTATTCAGTATTTCAAAGACATCAAGATTTTCTTCTATGTTTTGTCCTAGAAATCATATTTTAGTTCTTACACTTAAACAATAATTCATGTTTTTTCTATATAGTGTGAGGTAGGGCTTGTGGTTCTTTCCTTTTTTCATATAACTCTCCAGGAAGAGCTGTTCTGATGTGGCCCAGGAGAGAAGGCGGTGCATGGGAGGAGCTCACAGGTGAGACCCTGGGTAACATAGGTATTTGGAAACAGAGACGCAGTCATAGCCATATAGGGAAAACCAAACCGAAAGACGAATTCTCTATATTGAACCAAATATCTGGGTTGTTGTCAAGGGGAAGCAGCTATTGCTGTTTGGCATCTCCCCTACAGCTTCTACCCAGTGACACCATCTTGCTTGTCTGTTTTGGGTTCTCTTTGCCTTTCCCCCCCTTTTCTTCTATTCTCCCTTCTTTATCAATATTACTTTACTTTTTTATTTTTTAAATCTTTTCTTTATTCTGCTCTCTCTTCTCTTTTAAAAATTCTTTTCTCCCTATTTTTAATTTGCTCTTTCTCATTTCCCTATTCCCCTTTCTTCCCTCCTTTCTACTTCACCCTTCATGTGACATATATAGCAGTTGCTTGTATATGTACAAAAAAGAATAAGGCTGGACTAGTGCTTTAACTTGAGTGATACCATTTGTGATCATGTTGGGACAATGCTTAACAGAACTGTGCTTAGAGGATCCAAACAAAACTAATTACAAATATATTAACAGATTCCAACAACCTCACAGCCTTCTTTAATCTCTAATTATACTTCTCTTCTTCTGAATGCCTCCTCCTGCCTCACCAAATAGTCTCTCAAAACCCCAACACCAACCCTTTACTCTACTTATAAAAATATCTTCAACAGAGGCCAAACTCCTATCTATTGTTCACCTACTGACATTTTTCTTATCTCATTCACCTCTTACCGACTTACATCCTTCCTTTTCTCCTTCCTCTTTCCTTCTCTCATCCATCTACATCCTAGGGTAACTGCTAATTGTCAAAACAAGTTTTGATGTTCATGACTGATATAGTTGGATCCCCTGATGCTGTTATGAATTCTGTGCATATAACACAGTGAGCAGGCTAAATCCAATTAAACTGAGTAGTTTGAAGTGGTAGACAATACCTTTTGACAAACAAAGCCAACCTCAATCAGTGGGAAAAAAGAACCCAACTAAAGAGACCTTTGTATCAACAAAAAAGTCTCTTCACTCTATTTGACCTCAACCCTCAGTAAATACACACACACACACACACACAGACATGAAAACATAAGGCAACAAAATGCCTCTGAAGACTCTCAATTGTCCTAAAGCAGATCCAAGGGGCGCTGATGGAGAGGAAATCAAACACCAAATACCTGAACTGTACAAAATGATTAGAGAGGAAGCAAAGAAACTCAGTGAACTCAAAGATGACATGATCAGATAGTGGAACCAACCAACAAACAAATTGACCAATACAGTTAAAGAAGAATCAAATAAAAACCTAGAAGAGCTGACCAAAAGTATTCAAAACATGAATGACAAATTTACCAAAGAAATATAGTTCATGAAAAGGAGCCAAACAAATCCTGGAGATAAAGAATTCTATTGAGTAAGAGAAATGACCAGTGTAAGAAGAGAGTGTTAGACCTTGAGGACAGATTAGAAGTGCAAGATGATATACTCAGAAATATCTTAAATATAAGAGAGCAAAGGAATTTGATCCAACAGCTACTAGATGATGCAAAGATTAACCAAAGACTAATTGGAATTAGAGAAAAAATAGAGGATAACACACATGGAATAAAAAAAATCTTTTTTTAGAGATGATTGGGAAAAACTCTCCAAATATGGGAAAAGAACTCAACTTACAGGCAAGTGGGGCTTATAGAACCCTAAATAATTACAATGAGAGAAATTTCCCATGACAAATCACAGTTAAAATGCCAGAATTCAAACACAAAGACAAAATCTTAACAGCTGTCAGAGAAAAGCAAAAGCAAAAAAAAAAAAAAAAAAAAAAAAAAAAATCACTTACAAAGGTAAATCCATTAGGATTACAGCAGTTTTTTCAAAACAAGCTGTAAAGCCCAGGAGACCTTGGAGTGAAGTGTTTCAAGCCCCACCGCCCCGCCAAAAAACAACTTTCAACCCAGACTAATGTATCTTGGAAAACTATCTTTCCAAATCAGTGGAGAAATAGGGACATTCCATGACAACACATTAGGAAATTCATAACCACCAACTCAGCACTCCAAAAAATTCCCAAAGGTATCCTAGATAGAGGCAATGAAGTCAACAGAGCCAAAAAGTCTGATAGAATGAATACATCAAGTAGGATAAGCAATTAAACAAAATGGGAAAAAATAAAAGACCCCACAACAGAAAAATAATGCAAGGAGTCAGTACCTTTCAGCAATAACTCTCAGTGTAAATGGCCTCAACCCCACAATTAAAAGACACAGATTGGCAAACTGGATTAAAAAATGGTATTCTACATTCAAGAGAGATATCTAGTCCAAAAAGAAATTCATAGATTAAAAATCGAAGGATGGAAAACAATTCCATACACCAAGTCCTTGAAATAAACAGAGATAGCAACCTTATTCTCAGAGAAAGTGAACTTCAAGCTAAAACTGATCAAAGAGACAAAGAAGGTCACTATATACTAGTTAAGGGAACAATTCAGGAAGAGATAACAATTGTAAATGTATACACACTGAATACTGGTGCACACAACTTTGTAAAACAAACACTACTGGACATAAAAGATCAGATAACATCAACACAATCATATGGGAGACTTCAACATCCAGTTTCACAAATAGACAGTCAAGTAGGAAAACAACAACAACAACAACAGCAATGAAATGTCAGAATTAAACCATAACTTGAACAAGTGGACTTCATAGATATGTACAGAGGTACTCAGCTACTCCCCTTCCAGGCATTTTCACCAAAGGGTTAAAGGCATGATATTACAGTAATACGTGTATTAATATGTACCCACATAAGTAAAAAAATAAATAAATAAATATGTACCCACATTTATATCAGCACAACTCATAAAAGCTAAATCTTGGAAATGGCGTGTATATCCGTCAACAGATGAAAAGATAAAGAACATGTGATATTTATACATAATGGGTTACTACTTTGACACAAAGAATGATAAATTTGAGTCATTTTTAGGAAAATGGATCCTTCTTAATTGAGACTATAATGTTAAGCGAAATAAGTAAGACACACAAGCTTAAATATCACATAACTTTGCCTATATGAGAAACTCAAAGTATAAATAATTTAGAAAATAAAATAAAATATAGACAATATGAAAGAGAGATCTTTTGCAAATGGGAAGGTGATCTAGAGACAGTGGGAGAGGGAGGGAAAGAAGGGAAAGAGAATAAAAAGAATTAAGATACGTGAGTTATGTGCACATACTTCCCGAGATGAATGTGAACATTCGGTACAATAAACTATTCAGCTATCCCAGCTTAGTTTGGTAAAAAGATCATCCTTTCTCCATTCAAATGCCTTGTCATCTTTGTTGAAGTTCAACTGATCATACATATGTGGATTCTTCATTCTATTCTACTGATCAATATGCTTATCTTTACACCAGCATCCAGCTACCATAATTACTTTTTATATTATATATTTGTATTTTACATAATTACTTTATAATATTTTGAAATTGTTTTCTCTAATTACTTTTTATATGAAGACTACAAAATTTTTAGATTTACATTCATTAAAACCTCATCTAGTCTTTCTATAGACTAAGAAGTTTTAATTTTCCCTTCTTTTATCCCTATCCAAAAACTTGATAATAAGAACTTTATTTTTTCTTTATCCCTTTGCTTTATTCCTGATGTGATTTCTTTGTGTATGAAACACACACAAACACACACACACATATTTATACACACATCTGTAAAAATAACAACATTTACATATATATGTATAGCACAATGCTTGGCACATTAGGAGGTACAGTAAAGAGTTGGTTCTTTTCTTCCATTGTTATTATAAATATCACTATTATTATATCACTATTATTGTTCTTATTATTAATGCAGATGAGTTTTGTTTCTAAAATATGAAAGACAACGCACTCTAGTTTGGATGCCAGCCATTGACCCAGGTTAATTTCTATAATAAACTTGGCAATAACTCATGGGTTATATATTAGCTATTCTAGCAGACACATTGAGTATCTCATTGTGCTTTTAATTTGTATTTCACTGTTGATTAATGACATCACGCATAACGATGTTGTATGCTTCTTGAGACATAATAGAAAATTCAGATGTTATTACTTTGTGAGTATAATTTAAATTCTTTCTCCTTGAATTATAACTGAACATATTCTCACACTGATTCTTTTTTAACGATCTTGCCCATTCATCTATCCTTCAGAGACCATTATATAGTTTGTCTAGATCAAATTAACATTTAAAACAGACTCGTGGATTAGTGGAACAGAATAGAAGATACAGAAATAATTCCAAGCACACTCAGATACCTTATCTTGGACAAAGGGACAAAGGGGCCTAACACCTTCATGGGAAGAAAGATATTCTCTTTAATAAATGGTGCTGGAAAAACTGGTTTTCTACATCCCTTAAATTGAACCTAGACCCATATCTCTCACCACGCACTAAACTAAAATAAAAATGCATCAAAGATTTGAAATACAAAAACAGAAACACTTAACCTGATGGAAGATAAAATAGGTAAAACTCTTGAAGACATAGATATAGGCAAAGACTTTATGAACAAAACCCCAGTTGCACAGGAAATATTACAAAGAATCAACAACTAGGATCACAACAAATTAAAAAGCTTTTGCACAGCAAAAGAAACCATCAACAGAGTGAAGACAGCCCACAGAATGGGAAAAATTTTTTTGCCTGCTGTTCCTCAGACAAACGACTACTATCTAGAATATATAAAGAACTAAAAAAATTGGAAGCCCAAATTTAAAGACTCAATCCAAAAATGGACACCTGAAATAAATAGACATTTATCAGATGGAGAAGCACAAATAGCAAATAAATACATGAAAAAAATGTTCAACATCAGTGGTCATTCAAAAATGCAAATTAAAACAACACTGAGATTCCATCTCACGCCAGAAAGAATGGTTATCATCAAGAAATTAAACAATAACAAATACTGGTGGGATTGTGGGGGAAAAAGGAACCCTTCTCCACTGTTGGTGGGAGTGTAGACTGGTGCAACCACTGTGGAAATCAGTGTAGAGATTCCTCAAAAAACTAAAACTAGGGCTGGGGATTTAGATCAGTGGCACTGTGCCTGCCTTGCAAGCACAAGGTCTTGAGTTAGATCCCTGGTACCAAAAAAACCAAACCAAAACAAACAAAAACATACCTAAAACTACAGGTTCCATTTGACCCAACTATTTCCTTTCTAGGTATCTTGCCAAAAGAATTAAAAGCATCATACCACAGTGATACATGCACACTTATATTTATAGCAGCACAATTTATAATAGCTAAATCTTGGAAATAGCCCATACACCAATTAAAAGATGAATTGATAAAGAACATGTGGTATTTATATACAATGAAGTACTACTCTGCCATAAAGAGAGATAACCATCAATCATTTGTAGGAAAATAGATGCACCTTGAGACCATAATCTTTTTCTCGTACTGGGGATTGAACTTGGGACCTTGTACTTGCTAAGCAGGCAGAGGAACCACTGAGCTAAATCCCCAGCCCTTGAGACCATAATCTTAAGTGTAATAAATCTGAAACACAAGTTTAAAATATAGCATTGTTTCCTTGTGTGAGAAACCCAAGGGGTAAATAAGGAGCAAAGTGAAGGATAGATATTGGGAAGTAGGAAGAACATGTTCAAATGGGAAGGGGAACAGGGAGGGGAAGGGAGAAGGGAAAGAAGGGAAAAGAAAAAAAAGAGAATAGAAGGAAAAAATAGAAACAAAGCTTTTGTAGAATGGGAGGGGAAGAGGAGTTGAAGGGAAGGGAGAGAAATGGGAAAAAAGAAGAATTAAGATATGTACAGGTACAAATTCCCTATGATGAATGTGATCAATATGTATGATAAATATGCACTAATAAAAAAATTAAAAAACACAAATTAACACTTAATTGTCTGAGAAGATCTAAATTTACTTTTTTTTTTTTTTTAACATTTTAAGTAAGAGTTACCCTCCAGTGGCCCTAAGGAAACTCTACTGTGGTTTCTTCTCTCTGGAGAGAACAATGTATTTGTCCCCGTTGTTTGTTTTCTGTCATAAACCAGTGTTTTATTGATGACAAAACTCTTCAACCCTCGACCACAATCCCCATAAATACAGCTTTAAGGTTTGGGAAAGTGTGAACACTGAACTCAGAGCACCAGGCTTATATCCCTGCCTCCTTTGCTTTATGAAACCAGTTAAATTTTTGTTCAAATTTCAGCAAATTTCTATTCTCAGTGGTGTGGTGACTTTAACCGGGGGAACTCAGCTCCCCCCAGCCTTCGGGAGGAAAAGCAAGGGAGGCTGACAGGCAGAGTTGTTAAATGTTAAATCAAAAGCTGAAAAGTCATTGAATGTAAAATAACTCAAACTCCAAGTGAGAGTTCAGGAGGAACTTCTCCGAAGGAGGGGGGAAATGTCAAGCCAGCAGCAACTGAGGGAAAAGTCAAAGGAAGGGTGGAAGTGTCCTTTTTCAGATGCAAAGGGATACTCTGTCTTTAGCTCCTCCCCACGCTCTCTTTTTAAAATTAGGCTGAGGAAAGTGACAAGCCCTGGAAAAGATAGATGGAGGGAGAGCAGGAGAAACTGCTGGCTGAGCAAGAACTGCAGGGCCAGAGGGAGAGAGGCTGAAAAGGATCTGAGAACCTGGGAGAAAAGCTGCCCACAGCAGGAACATGAGTTAAGAAGGGTGACCTTACAGAAATAGAAAAAGTGACCTCTCTGTAAATTCTAGAGAGAAAAGACGAGGACATTAACTAGTTACGAACACAGAGTTGTTACATGTTGGGGAGTGAAAAGACCTAGAGATCATAAAATCTAACCCCTGCATATTGTGGATAGTTAAGAGATGGGAAGAATGAGCCATCCATCCAAACTGGTACTAAGTACATGTTTGCACTTGAAAAAAAAAAGAAAGAAAAGAAATAATGCCCCTGAACTTCAGAGAAACTCCGAAAGATACTTTCAATAAAACTTCATGGTTGTATGTTCCTCCAAGTGCAACACACCCATGTCTGAGAAGCACCCGTTTCACTGGCTTGCCTGAGAGCCCACAGTTTGTTTTGTGAGGTTATTTTAAATGTTGTTTAAAGCCCTTTGAAAGAAATATTGTTATCACATTTGCTGCTTCATCAAAAGTTCCGTTCATTTTTAATTAAAAAAATAATTTTGTTCAAGCTGTTTGAATAGAATTATGGCATATGAATTCAATGCTGTATACCAGAGGTGGAGTGGACCAGGGCCAGAGAGGACCTCCTTGCTGCCACCATCCTACTCAGCCTGGGTCTGGCCAGGGCTGCCAGAGGAGACCAGGGGGCCTTCCTGCCTCTTGCCTTGTCCTTTCCCGGTACATCTTGAGTGCTATCTCTGAATGGCCTTTGGTAAAGTAAATCTGATCCTAGCACTCTCTAGCCAAACACTCTTGGTAGCAGCTTGCTGACCCCTCCTTTGCCTCCCTGTCCTCTTTTCCTCTGCTCTCCTTACTCACCTGAATGCCATGTACTCAGGCTCTTTCACTCTTCTGTTCCTTCTAGCTCACCAGACCAGCCTCCTCTCCGTATCTTTGCTAGCAGTTCTTTTCTGCCTACTATGTCCCTCTTCACTTCCTACTCTATCTACAGAATACCTCCTCACTGCTTGAAGTTCAAAGCAGCACTTTTCTTATACTCCCAGTTAAAACTAACCACTACCCTTCCTGTGTCTTACTCCTTCCTGCACATTTGTCCTAACAGCTGTAATATTTTATTGCATTCTATTTGTATACATTTGTGTAGAGAAACCAGTGATTTTCAAGCTTCAATGTACATCCAAAATTTTTGTTTAATATGCAGAACTTCTTGGCTTCATCTCCAGAAATACCAATTCAGTGGGTTGTCCACAGGCATGTCTGAGCCTAAGGAGAGCTGACCGTAAAACAAGTGTCATTCCCTGCTAGAGGTATGGACTTGCTAAGGGCAGAGGGCAAGCTGGTCTGTTCCACCCACTTCTTCCCAAGCATCAGCTCCCAAGAGTATCAGTTTTAGAGGTCTCAACACCCCCTTCCTCCCCTCCCACTCTCTTGGGGGTAAAATATGCAAAACTCATTTATATTCCCACAAGTAGGTGAGAATAACATTCCGGGCCATCACCATTCAATAATGGAGGCTTTGTGTGAAGTAGTGACAGGTGAGAGGAATGATTTCATTTTTCACTTTGACAATTGGGTGAAGCAGATTCCTGGCAGTTCTGCAAAGGTTTTATGCCCACATAGTTACCCAAGGGATCTGCTTAGCAACCAAGAGTTGCTGCAAAGAGGAGAAAAAGCAGACACTTCTCTCAGTGGCATCTTGGATTCTAAGATGCTCGAGAGGAGAGGAGAGGGCCAGCCCTGCCTGGGGGTACGGCTTGTTCTGTGGTCTCCAGAGAGGCCAGTCCTGAATGCCCCAGCCTCTCATAAAACACCGGAGTCCACGCAAAGCTCACCAAGTGTTGGTCCCTGAGAGACTTGCCTATGCTTTCCTACATTTCTTCTTTGTGCAGCTATTTTTTTCTGACTATAACAGTCAATGAATTTGTTGCAAAGTTTGGAAGAGTCCATGCCTGGATTCTGTGCTAAGAAGTATGATCAAAACGTAGGCACTTGGCAAACCAAACGATCTGTTATTTCATAAAGCTGAGAGTGCAGAATTGGGTGTATGTCTCCAACATATTAAACCTTAGAACTGAATTTAAGCCCCAGGTAATAGTCTCTCTCACTCCCACAGAGCAGGACCCTAACTCTAATCTCATCACAAGCTGGGCTGATGCAGAGATTTGCTTCTTGCTGGTAAATCTGGTCCCCAGAGGAAAGTGCATGGCAGGGATTAGGGAATTCCAGTATTTTTTCTAAACCTCGGCCATCTTGTAATTCCTTCAGCCTCCCTGGTAGAATGAGTTAGGGGCAGCATGAACCTTTGGTGACCCTGGCTTTCACATAGTAAGACACATCAGCCAAGGGCCCAGGCATTCCCTCCTGCCAATCAGGCTTACTGTTGAAAATCTGGAAGATACAAAAAAAGCAGAAAAATAAAATAAAAATCATAATTAACCCCACAGATATACTATATTTCTTTTACTCTAAAGCACTCATTCCTTACCTTCTAATGTTTCTTACTTTGGAATAAACCTTACAATTAATGTATGTTTGATGTGCTCATTATTTCTATCTAAAAAATTTGTGTTAAGCCTCTGGTATCTCTTTCAGTTATTAGTATTTCAGAAATGAAGAAATATGGTAAGTACAAATAGTCTTTTAAAAACATAGTTATTAATATTAGAGTATGTCAATAAGTAGTGAAGCCTTGATTTATAATGACTATAAAATCATATGAATATATTCAGCTAAACTCTACCCATTGGCATTTAAGTTACTTGTAATTATTTCTCTTGTTTTGTTTTAGTGTTGTGGATAATGCTGTGTATCTAATTTGCTCCAAATATTTTTTTCTTTAAGAAGTTGTCCTCGAATTCAGGATATCAGCTTTTTAACATGCTTGGTTTCATATGACCGTATTGCTCCCCAGAATAGTTACCCACCTTAACCTCCCATCACCATTGTCTGATTGTTCTTGTCTCTCAGCATGGTTGACAGCATCAAAAGTTACTGATCATTGTCACAAAGTGGATCTTTCCAATTACAAGCTTGTCCACCTTTACTTGTATCCTGCAGCTCCATGTCAACTCTCCCTTCCTCTAGTCCAGTCTACAGTGTCCTGGGAAAAACAAAACAAGCATGCTCATTGTGACCCCAAACACACATAGTACTCTGGTGGATTCAGCTGATATAGAAGAGAGTTTTGCCTGGGTGAGAGGCCACCATGAAAGCCCACAGCCCAGACAGGCAGAAAAATGTCCGTGCCCTCCCCTCTGTTCATGCCCAGGGCTCTCACTAGAAAGTGCAGCCCAGGAGCAGGCAAGGGTGTATCTGGATGCTTGGAGCTTGATGGTTTGGTTTCTGCCTGTACCATCTCTCTCTTTTCTCTGCCCTGGTGCTCAGGATTGAAAAAACCTTGAGCTTCCTTCAGTCTCTTTCAGGTGAGCACCATGTTGTGTTTCAGCTCCATCTGGCTTTCCCAGAAGTGCAAGAGAAGGTATGGGCTTGGGTTCAGGGGAAGCCATATAGCACATTTTAATGAGCTTCTGCTATAGGAAGGGTGATATTTAGTACTGTAGGAAAGATGAGATTTCATTTCTGTGAGAGCTATTTATGTTCCCTGGATCCCATCCTTATTCCGATCCATCTGCTGGCTCCTTGGGCATAGGCAGGGGACTTTTCTCAGGAGAAGCATTACATGCCTGTTCCTCAGAATCACAGGCAGAGCAGACTGGACTGTGACAAATGCACACCTGCTATATTTACCAAAAATTTTTTTTCTTCTTTTCTGGATTCCCAAAGAATAATGTACCGAAACAGAGTCTTGCGGACATTACTCAGCCAGATGGCATCTACCCAGGTTAAGTAGAGAATGTCTGAGGCTGAATATGCCCAAATCACACATTGTTATTTACCTGCTTCTTTACAAGGTATACGGATTCTCTCAAGACTCAGATATGTGGGGCTTTAGGTCCAGCTTTTTAGAGTGAAATCAGTTGGCTTTTCCACAGTAAGGTGACTCAAGAGATCTAGCAGGCTAAGCTCCCCTGAACTACAACAGCTTATGTTTAAACAGTTTCCAGAACAAAGGGGGTTTATATGATTTCTGAAGCAGGTAAGGTGCGGTTAGAGTAGTGCTTACAGGAGAAAGAGCCAAGGAGCATTCCCAAGGGTCACTTCTGGGAACAGTAGATTTGGACAAGAGAGAAGAGGATTTTAAATAGAGGGCTAAGGAAAATATCCTTTCCCAAAATAGAGTGGAAGTAGAGTTTTGGATTAGGTAATAGTGGTGGTGGGGAAACAGATTCCCCTGGGAATTCCTCAAAGGAGTCTTAGATGGAAATCACCTATGCTGGCATCTCATCCATCTGGAAGGGCTGAGAGGTTGATCCAGTCATCTGGGCACAGCCGTCTCCAAAGAGCAGCCTGTTACCCCTGAGCTGAGCAGAGCAGATTGAGAAAGTATAGAGTCAGATATAATCCTATGCTCCAAGGGCCTCAGAGCACAGGAGAGACAGGAAGAAGGCCCACGCACAAGGAGACTTCCTGCCTGGGGCCAGGGTGGGATTCATCACACGTTCTCTTCCACCAAGTAAGGAGAGGGTTTTGCTCAACAACCCTTAACAGGGTTGGTCTCTGTTAGGGATCTTGTGGGGGGAACTGTGGGGAAGGGGGTTTCTAGCCTATCTGGGATGGGATTTCCAGGCCTATACCTTCTGCTTCCTTTTGGAAGACAAATCATAGAAAACAATAAAATATAAGAAGAACTAAAAGGTAATAAATTGGATTTAAATCCTATAATAAAAGAAGACTAAAAGATTAAAATGAGCTTAAAGCCAAATATTTTAAGCAAGAAAAGACATTTTAAAGTAAAGTTAAAAGTAAGCAATTTCAGGCTGGAGGTTTAGCTCAGTGGTGCCACTGCCTGCCTTGCAAGTGCAAGGTCCTGAGTTCGATCCCCAGTACCAAAGAAAAAAAAGAAAAAGAAGTAAGTTTTAATATAAAGAAAAATAATAGTTTTTAAAATGAGAGAAAAGACCTTAAAATAAAAAAATAAAACTTAAGAAATTTGGGTCTAGAAAGTTGGAAGAAAAGTTACAATTCAAATAAAATAATTTTGAATTTTACATTTAAAGCAAGATGCAACTAGAAAGATTTAAAATAAGATGAATGACTGAACTCCTATAGAGATTCAAAACCTGAAAATGAAACTATAAATGATTGAAATTAAAAACTAAGAGGCATGACAAGGGGTATCACAATCCCCAACTTGAAACGATATTACAAAGCTACTATGATAAAAAACAGCATGGTCCTGGCAAAAGAACAGACCTGAGGATCAATGGAATAGATTAGAAGATGCAGAAACAACTCCAGACATACTTAGCCACCTCATCTTTGACAAAGGAGCCAACCACCATGATTGGAGGAAAGATAGCCTATTTAATAAATGGTGTTGGAAAAACTGGATTTCAACCTGCCAAAGATTGAAACTAGACCCACACCTATCACCACGCACTAAACTAGGATCAAAGTAGATTAAAGATCTAAATATTAAAACAGAAACGCTAAACTTGCTGGAAGATAAGTTAGGTAGAACTCTTGAAGACATTGGCATAGGAAAAGACTTTAGGAACGAAACCTCAGTAGCATGGGAACTAGCAGAAAGAATCAACAACTGGGATCTCATCTTATTAAAAAGCTTCTGCACTGCAAGAGAAACCACCAACAGAGCTAACAGACAACCTACAATGTGGGAAAAAAATTTTAGCAGCTGTACCTCAGACAAAAGACTACTATCTAGAATATATAAAGAATTGAAAAAAATCAGATCCCCCAAATTCAAAGACCCAACTCAAAAATGGGCATCTGAAATGAACAGACATTTCTCAGACAAAGAAGTAAAACCAGCAAATAAATACATGAAAAAATGTTCAACATCACTGGTCATTTGAGAGATGAAGATGAAAACAACACTGAGATTCCACCTCACCCCACAAAGAATGGCTGCTATCAAGAAATCAACCAATAACAAATGCTGGCAAGGGTGTGGGGAGAAAGGAACCCTTCTTCATTGTTGGTGGGAGTGCAGATTGGTGCAACCACTGTGGAAATCAGTATGGAGATACCTCAAAGAACTAGGGCTGGAGGTCCCATTTGACCCAGCTATTCCCCTGCTGGGGATCTTCCCAAAAGAATTAACAGAATCATACCACAGCAATATATGTGCACCCATGTTTATAGTGGCACAGTTTATAAGAGCTAAAGCTTGGAAACAGCCCAAGTGCCCATCAACTGGAACCTGGATAAAGAAGATGTGGTTTTTATAAAATGGAGTACTACTCAACCATAAAGAATGAGAAACTAGAGTCATTTATAGCTAAATGGATGCATATTGAGGCCATACTCTTAAGCGAAATAAATAGGACACACATGTGTAAATACCAAATAGTTTCTCTGGTGTGAGAAACTGAAAGTGTAAATAAGGGTTAAAATGATTAAAATGAATAGTTGATAATTTGAAATAGGAAGAAAAGTCCAAAGAGGTGGGGGTGATGGGAGGGGAAGGGGAAAGGAAAGAAGGGAAAGGAAAAATTATGAGAAAAGAAACAAGAATGGAAATGAAGTCTACGTAAATAGGGAAGTGTGGAGGGGGTGAAGGGTGCACAGGTAACGGGGAAAAAATAAGAACAAAGATACATCATGTACAGGTACAAGCACCCAATGACAAGTGTAAACATATTGTATACCTAAAATGTACCAATAAAAGAACTTAGGAATAAAACAAACAAACAAACAAACTAAGAGCCATGAGGCAGACGTTAAAAACATGTTAGTGAGTGAGGGTAACAATAACATAAGAATCATACAATGGATGATTAAGAGCTACACTGAATGTTTAAATGAAAAAAAAACTTATTACAGTAAAAGACATATTGACAAGAATGCTGGGAAAAGTGTGAAGAAAGGAGGGATATTCTGACGAAGATTAATAGCAATGTATCTTTTACTGTAATTGTTTTTAATTCAACATTCACCATACTTTTGAATCACTCCTCACTGATCACATGCTTCTGGAAATTTCTATCAAACTAAAACATTAAAGTGTATCCTCATTTACCTCATTCATTTGGATCTGGAACCATGTGACTTCTGCCTCTCTCCAAGGTAAATGTCTTGAATTGATTCAGGATATCAAGGCAACCATGGGATCACAACTAAAGGTACTCATGAAAAAGGACTTCCAGAACTGCTCCAGAAAGGGGCAAGAACAATGGGATAAGTGTGTTTGAAGGAGTAGGGAGTGTTTTGAGGGGGATTAATAGCTATGCATTTTTTACTATAATTTTTTTGGAAAAAGTTGGCATATATATCTATCATAATTTTTATTACACCTTGAAAACACTGTTTGAGTCAGCTTTGCATCACTGTAACAAACACTTGAGATAAACAGATTATAAAAACCAAAGGTTTAATTTTGGCTCACAGTTTTAGAGGATTCCGTCTATGGTCAGTTGATCCTGCTTCTCTGGGCAAGGTAGAATGTCTGGGTGGGAAGGCATGGAAGAGCAAAATTACTTACCTAATAGTCAGGAAGTGAAAAAGAAAGAGAAAGAAGGGTCTGGGAACCCACAATCCCCTTCAAGAACAACTCCCAGTCATCTCAAGACCTCCCACTAGGTCACTTCTTCAAGTTTCCTCCATCTCCCAGTCACAACGAGCTGAGGAGCAAGACTCCAGATGTGGGCCTCTGGGGGACATTTAAAATCCAAACTATAGCAAGTATAAAATAAAAGGGAAAATATATGGGATGAAGAAAATTGAAGTTCTTTAAAAAAATTTTTTTTCCTGTACCGAAGATTGAACCCAGGAATACTCTACCCTTAAACTAACATCGCCAACCCTTTTTACTTTTTATTTTGAAACAAGGTCTTCCTAAGTTGCCCAGGGTATTCTTGAACTTATGATCCTCCTGCCTCAGCCTCCAGAGTAACTGTGATTGTAGACATGTCCCACCATGTCTAGCTAATTTTTAATAGAGAAATGGGTAGTAGAAAAAGAGGCTAAGGAGGAAACAGAGTCAATAGGAAAATCCAGTGAGTACCAGTTCCTGACATTGCTCCTGCCTCTTCTGAAGTGTGGGTTCGAGTTGTAGGGGTGCCTTTTAGTTGAGGAGGGTGAAAAACCAGTGGGAACTTCTCCTCTATTCTGTCCTGGACATGGTCCTCAGGGCTTCTGAATTGGTCTGACCCCAACAGTGACTCTCCTTGCTCCTTCACTCACTGTGGTCCTGAACGAAAGCAGTCTTCCAGAGCCCTGCAGGCACAGGTCAAAGAAAAGTGCACATCTTGCTGTCCCCACCCCATGGGAGAGTGGATGCAGAAATGAGTGAAGAAGAAATAAAATAAGGATGGGGGTACAACGTCCAGAACCGGAAACCATTTGCTAACACCTTCTTTTCATGTCCTCTGCACCACAGCATAAATACCTGTGGCAGGAAGTTCATCTCCTATAAAGTTGCTAAAACTACCCCATATGTAATTATATATTCTTACTGTATCGGTTCAAATTTTTGCAGAATAAAGTATAACCTAAAGAGAAGCCAGAAATAGTTCTTGGTTTCCATTGCCAAATTTCTTTGCAAAATGTAAGTGTGTGAGAATTTAAAATTAGATAATCAGCTAACAAGTATTTGCTGAGTATCCTGTGTTCAGGGCCTGGCATACTTTCCTGGAAGCAATGAGGACAACATCCTAGCCTTGGCTGGCACCCGAGGGCTGCTGGGCTGAATCTGGGCTTGTGTTCATGACTTCAGCCTCCTTCTCATCAGTCTGTTAGCCAGACAATGTGTCTGGGGAAGGTGTGCTCTTCCTGAATCCTTCTATAAAAACATCCAGGTGTGTTTGGATTTTTTCCATCTTTTTGAGGTTTTTAATGCTGTGGTTCATTTCTACCCCCTGAACTCAATTTCTTCTGCCTAAGATCTGACTGCACCCTATGGAGCAGCAGATAGGATACTCTGGAAAATCTTGGAGTGGCATTTTGAGATCAGTTTCAGATTTTCACATCTCAATTACCATGTATCTCAGCCTGTTCAGGCTGCTATACCAAATGCTGTAGACTGGGTTACTTATAAACAACAGAAATTTATTGCTCACAGTCCTGGAGGCTGAGAAGTCCCTGATCAAGACACCAGCAGATCTGACTCATAGTTGGCCCCTTATTGCTGTGTCCTCACTTGGTGGGAGAAGCAGATGAGCTCCCTCAGGCCTCTTTTGTAGGGGCACTAATCCCATTCAGGGCATAGCCCTCATAGTCTACTCATCTCCCAAGGGTGCTGCCTTTGAAACCATTGCTCTGAGGAGAGTGGCTTTCAAACGTGTGAATTTTGGTGGGACACAAACATTTGGAGACAGCACCATGTGACTCAGTTTCTCCAACCCTTATCAGCCTATCGGCAACGGAGAAGTCTTGTGAACAAAAATAACCCAAGTGTCACTCCCTGTCCCCCCAACCCCAACTAAGGTAGGATATTGAGTCCCAAGTGCACTTCTAAGTCTTATTCTGTCATAATTTTAATTTTATTAGTATGTATTTGCAGTGCATTATTATTGCATTCATCCAGGGGAGTTGGTACATGTACAGTCTTAATTCTTTCTTTTTAATCTCCTTCCCCACCCCCTCCATCTCTTGTAGTGTCTACAGCATCTCACACAATGCCACTGTGTCCTTTGCTCTCCCCTGGCTTCCATTTGACCTTCTCATTGTGAGTCCTCTTGAGGCCTGTGTGCTACCATCACTGGTGACCTGTCAGTGGCAAGTGTGACCTGGGCAGGAGCCTATATCCCCTCCTGAGCCTCAGGCTGAGATGGACGGACCTGCAAAGATGTGGCCTTCTCAGGAGCTCCCTCTAAAGGGCCAACCCTGTACTTTGTCAGAGCTGTACTTCACCTCTGGCCAGGGCCCCAGCACGTTCCACACAGGCCTAGAAAGAACACCTACTTTCGGCACTGGGCCCTTTGTCGTTACCTGCCTTTGGAAACAATGTGCTGAGCCCCTTTCTGAATTTCTGCCTGGAGTCCCTTTCTCCACAAGACTAGGACACAGAACCCTGGCACTGCCTCCTTGGTTGGGTCGGAGGCTACTGTGTAACACAGACACCATGCTGTTCTCCCAGAAGGATGGGAACTCTTTTCCCGCCCTTTTTAGGACAAATGATGCTTATCCAAGTCATCTGCTGGGAAGCCTGCCCATCACTCAGAAGTGATACCAGTGCTTTATCTTGCTGGAGCACCAACCTTGGAATCCTGCTCCTGGTGGAAAAGGAATTCTGTGATCATTAGCAAGGCATTTGTCCATCCTGAGCCTCTGTTTTTTCATCTATAAAATGTGACCTTCCCTGTTCATGTTCATTTGTATCAAATGAGATCATTGAACACCACTATCTTCTAAAAAGGGTAAAGTGAATTGGAGGAAAAGCAGGAGTTGATTGCTTTGTTGTCCTTCAGTCTGGAGTGGCATATTTGTGGGAAACATGGTTTCCCTTTCCCTAATTAAATCTCATTGGTCTTGCTTAGTTTTTGTTAAACCAAAGATTAAACTTTATATAATTTACATGTGTATTTTCATATTTATGGAGAGACTAAAGTGTCACAGATGTTGGAAAAACAGAGAAAGACAATAACAAGATATTGGGTAGGTAAAGTTAATGAGTTCACTAGTTATTGAAGCAAAGCTATAAGGCAGATGGGCCATGGGGTTGGCTAATAGGAGAACCAGAGCCATAATTTCATCTGTGGCTACAGCTCAGGCAGACATTACAAATGGATTATAGTTTTCTGACTAAGCTGAAACTTGAGTCACATTTCTTCTCGACATAATTCTTACCAGTTTGGATTGGAGTTAGTATGGTAGAGGAAACTGATTTTTTATGCTTGAAGGCTTGAAGAGTATAGTTAGATCAAGAAAGTCCACCTAACAACAGTAGCTGGGAGCTATGATCATTAAAAAAAAAAAAAAAAAAAAAGCTATGTGGCCATATGCCAGAGGAAAGTGCTTCTTGAGATGCTCAGGTAGTTGGTGGTGGTTTGTGGAAGGGCCAGGACTAAAAGGTCAAGATGGAGGGAGGTGATCAGAGCTTGTGCTATAGGACTAAGCTATGCCTCTGTCCCCTGAAGCCTGCCTACACACACACACACACACACACACACACACACATTCAGCCCCAAGCTGTGTCACATATTTATATATCTGGATATTTAAATTTAGATGTAGATTTAAGTTAATTAAAATGAAACGCCTTTTAAAATGTGGTTCCCTAGTTGTATTAGCCACATGGCAAGTGCTCAGTAGCCACATGTGGCCAGTGGCTACTGTATTAGACAGCACAGATGTAGAGCATTTGCATCACACGGAAAGGTGTCTGTGCAACTGAGGCAAAGCCCACAGTCTGCCTTCTAATTCTGCTTCACAGCCCACATGACGGACTCACCCTGTCCTGGTGGAAGTTAGTCATGCTGATGCATTAGGAGAAACTAACCTCTTGCCGTCCTCCCTCACCTATGCAGACAGAAGGATCAGAGAGAAAACACACAATTTAGAAAATCAAAATTGTTTTTCTTCTACCCAAAAGTTACAGGAAGAACAGATGGCATTTTTAAAAAATGAAAATCTGAGATCAAAGAGAAGGAAAGAGCCAAGAATGAGTCTCAGGGTTGCTGTTGATTTTTCCTGACCACACAGCCAACTCCACATGATCATTGTTGTTTCTGTTAAATACACAAATGTTCTTAGTTTGAAGATTTGGGTTGTGGAAAAAAATATTACTTTAACATTCAGTAGAAAAGGAGATACTTGTTTTCACCCAAGTATCTTACAATCCTGTGCTTTCCATCCTGCCTGCTTGTCAGCTGTTTTGTGTATGAGGCAGAACAGATAGCTTTGACCTTGGAGCTGCTCCTTGGGGTTTTCTACAGATGGCTCTCAATAATAAGGTGTTTGCTCATTTGTTTCTAGGTTCTTTTATTTCAAAATAAAAGTGGAGCCAAATTGACCCACAGGGAGAAAACAGATTAAGCAAAACATGGTATCTCTTTAGATTTCTTATCCTAATGCACTGATTCCATCTCCCCGTGAAAGTGTCCCACCAGGATTCTGGCAATCACAGAACAGGGCAGGCCAAGAGGACGTTAAGCAGAGACATTAGTTCTGGGCAGGCACATGCTGAGGGCTAGGAAAGTGAGCTGAGGCTGACAGGACAGAGTGAGAGTCCAGGAGGTCAGCAAGAGGGTGAGCCTGAGATGTCTCAGTAGGTGAGATGGCACCTTGAGTCCGGCACAGGGCACTTCCCCTCTAGCCTTGTCCTTCTTCGGGTGGCTTCCAGCCTACTGGGTTATCTGGGGGTGGTTCCTGCCCTGATGGGCCAAAAAGAGATGGAGTCTACGTGTATTGAGCTTAAGGACATTTAGGATCATTTCCAGTATCCCTTCACAGAGTTTGAAGACACACCTGTGTGCTCGCTCAGCACAGACCCCTGAAGCCTGAACCCCACCTGTTGGTGCCTGGTCACCTAAGATATTCAATAAGCCTCTAACCTCAGGAAAGTCTAGGAAATACTCATCTACCCATTGGCTGACAAAGTGGGATCACAGAGCCCTGAGATCTCTTCATGACTCTTTCGGGCTGCCGAATTGGTAGAGTGGGGATGATGGGGGTGAACTGAACCTGTGAAACTCAATGTCCCCACTTCCGCTGACTCCTCATAATGAAAAGATAGCAGCAAATACTGATAGGAACCCTCTAAGTGCTATCCATGGACAGTCTCATAAATTTTTAACTCCATGCAGTAGGTATTATTATGATCCTTCTTTGATGGATGAGAGGCTAAGGCTACTTAGATAAGTAGAAAACTTCCCCAAGGTCACACAAGTAATAAGTGGCAGAGCTGAGGTGTAAATTGTAAAGCTCCTTACCATCGCACTACTCTAACCTTGAAAAAGCTACACTTATATTTGTCATGTATGTTTTTGGATGTCTGTTGGATATAGTTTTCAAAATAGGCTCCATTGCTTTAAAAAGTTTGAAAACACACATCTAGATGGATTGTCTACCTTTTATATCAGGAGAATCAAAAGTCTAGAGAGATAAAATAATTTGTGGCCACAAGGTCACAAATGGGGGTTGATGTCTTTCCCCAGAAAGGCCAGCTCTCATTTGCGAACTCTCCTGAGCCAGGAGAGTGCCTGGCCCAACACTGCACCATTCCTACCTGCAGAGAGGAGGCTTCTGCCGATCTCCCAAGGCTGTGGAAATCATCTGCTGAGGAATTATGGCTCCTGCTGAGGACTGGATCCAACATGAGGGACACTTAGCCAAAGGAGAAAGCAGAGGTCACAGTTTGGTGTGGCTAAATGTATCTTGTTACCAGGCACCATGACTTTGTTGGCCTGGAGTCCTCTCCTGAGTCTGACCTCTTTCAATCCCATTCTTCCATGCCTGGGTGGCTTGTGGCTTCTTGAACGACTGAACTGTTTTCTTCCTCATGTGGCTGTGTTTCAGATGCTGGTGACATTTATTTCTTCTCTGGATGGGCTCATCAATCACTTAGAGATGTTTTGCAACCAAAGGGCAAATGTATTTCTCAGGGGAGCAGCCTCCACCCCAGCACCCCCAAGTCAAGGCCAGGTCAGAAAAGGGCTTGGAGAGCAGCCAGCCCTGTCTTCCAAAACCAGACATCTGGGAAGTCAATGAGCTCTCTTTCTGGCCCCCCCGGGGTCAGACACCTGTAAGATGCCTGTGAGTACTGCTCCTGGAACATGATTCTGCCAGACTGCTGTCACTCCAAGAAGGGAGGATTATAGCTGCACACTTCTTCTGTGGGAACCTCGCTGAGCCTCCAGGGTGATTTATTTGATTGTATTTCCAAGACCCAGTGTTTTTTTTTCCAGGGTACTGTCAAAATTATTCTTCTGTGTTGAGGATTCCATTTTTTTTCACTTGGCTGAAATGGATTCACATAAAACACATTTGAGAGAAGCCCTCAATCTAGAGGATGCTCCTTGAATGATGTGACCGTTTGCACTCCTTTCTTTCGGAGAGGATTGGTCAGATGGGAGAGGCTTGGCTTCTCTTATGGGGTTTGGTCCTCTCAGGTTTCTAAGAAGCTGGATCCACCAGGTAGCCTTTAAATATTGCTTCTCACTGCATGGCAGATGGGTAGTTGAGAATTTCTGTCTACATCTTTCACAATAGCTATGCCCTTGATATGTCTTAGCAGAAAATCCTGCACCAGGCACATCTGACCAAGGCAGCCTGACATTCACATTAAGAGGGATCCTGCAGCACCATGCATCTGTCCCTAAGGTCCAGGGAGAGAGATGAGTGGATAAAATGAGGGTGGGAGGAAGCAGTCTGAATGGTGACAGCACAGAGTGGTAGATAAGACCATCAGACTTCCAAGCCACTTGGGTTTGAGTCTTGGCCATGCCACTTTCCAGCTGTGTCCCTGAGTGAGTTTTGGTGGCTTGTTCTGAAAATAAAAACTAATGGAATTGCTAGCATTAAGTGAGTTAATAAACATGAAATATTTGGGATGCATCTGGTAATAGTGTGTGCTCAAGTGTTAGCTGTTATTATTTATTCCGTGTTAGGAAACACTTGTGGGTCCCCTGGCCTAGTGTGGGGACCTGACCAGTGAGGGTTTGATTTACTCTAACTGATTTTTTTCACTGTTGGGCCTCCATGTTTTCCAGGATCCTGGAGGTGGGACAGACCATTCTAACCTGCCCTGAAACATGGGGCTCAGTTTCCAAAAGGCAAGGAGGCTGGAAGGAAAATGATTTCCTCAGGGTGAAGAGCCTCATGTTACACCCAGTGAGAGAGAACCAACCAGAGACCAATATTAAATCCACACAGGAGTTTACTACCGGCCGGACCGAGCTGAGCATCAGACTTGAGCTGAGCAATGGACTCGAGCCCTGACTAGGGGGAGATTGACATATTTTATACACCTTTGAGGTCAGCAGTTTCTAGGCCCCCCTATGGGATAGAGCTAGTAAAGCAAGCAAAAGGTACAGAAGCGGAACATCCTGCTGTTAGAACATTTGTAAAACAATAGTTGTTTAATTGTTATTTCTAAAGAGATTTTCTAAGGGGAGGAGATTTTTAAGCTTCCTCCTTCTGAGTTCATCTAAAGGGCAGGCAGGTGGGTCGTTCAGCAGCAATATGGAGTCTGTCTTGTTAGCTAGGGTCCTTCACCTCACACACCTGCTCATGCCTTCCACCTTTTCAGAAGGGATTGTTCAGAGAAAGAGAAAAGAGGCCAGTTCCACCCAGCCCTGGTTTGTGAAGAGACCCTGCCTCCTTCCAGCCCTTCTTCCGCTCCTCCACTCCCTGGGGCAGAACACCTTGGTGTCTCTTTCAGCCTCCCCAAGAGGAGGATGAAGGACTTTCAGATAACATCTACAGATGGAAAGGATAATAACATCTGGCAGGCACGAGGTAGGGCTCTGGCTTGTGACTGTCCTTCTGTCCCCTGCAGGCCACTCACTCCAGCCTGCGAAGTCCTCAAGCAGAAAGAAATAACCAAGTCCTGGCACTGTGCATGGGTCCAGCCAACTGTGTTTATGAACCGCAGGGGGCATCCCTGCTGGAGTCTGTCTGTCCTGAGGGTTGGTGCAGCTGTCTAATAAAAGGCCATTTTCATAATCAATGTTTAGTACAAACATACATTTTCATTTATAGAAACAACGAAGCTACCTGCTATTTAAAGGCCCTCTCCTCCTCCTCTTCCTCACCCAGTGCTGAATGTTCCCACTCACTCTTCAGCTGGCTCTGTCTGTCAGAGCTCCAGTTTCCTCCCTGGGAAACGGGACTCTCTCTGACCCTCCATGCCATGTGCCCTGCTTGTGATACTCTCCCTGGAGTCTAGGATAACGATCTCCCCCACAAAAATAGCATTAGTGAGTGGTCATCTGAGGAGGAACAAGGTGTACCGAGCCACCAGAGGGTGATCGGGTGATGCATCTCCTCAGTCTCAGCTCCCTGATTCACTCCGCACCAGTTCCCACTCAGCTCTGGCTGAGTCAGGCTCTGAGAGGGAGGGAGAGGAGCACAAGGAGGGCCTCGAGGAAGGAGCCAAACTCGGGCACTGCCAGCCTACAGTTAGCCAGACACTTTGGAGAGGGGGCATGTTGGTTAATGGAAGTTTCCAGTTAACTGTGAATGAAGCCCAGAGCTCTTTTGGTTTTAACTGCATTTAGAAAAGCTTTCCACAAATGTTAGTTCACTTTCTTATCTCTTTTACAGATGAGAAACATGGACTATTAGAGCATCTCAAAGGGCAGCAGTCTGAAGATGAATACCAACTCACAATAGAAGGAAGTCTTCCCATTTAGGGGAAATAGGTGCTAAATCCTCTGCTTAGCCTAAAAGCAAAATCCTTGGCATAAACTTTATTTTTTTCAGGATTTGGGATTGAACCCAGAGCCTTTGCATTGAGCTGTATCCCTAGCCCTTTCACCACACCCAGTTGGCTGATTTATTTTAATCATGAATTGCTGAGAATTTTTGTTCAAGCTTAACTGCACAGTACACTCCTATTTATCCTTCAGATGTCAACTCAATATCCTTTGCTCCATGAAACCTTCCTGATTACTTCTTCCAACAGGCACTTCCCTCTCTGCTTAGCATGCTTTGTTTAAATAATTTGTTAACATGGAATGTAGGGGGCAGACGGTTGAGGAAGGGCTTACTCTATAGTCTGTTTGTTAAGAAACTGAGCTCCAAGTCTTTGCCTTGTGGTAAAAATCAATCCCAAATACTTGCAAACCCTCAAAAGCAAGAAAACAAGTCCTGTTTCTTCTTGTGCCCCCAGCTCATGCCCCAAAACAAAGAAGAGAATTAAGGAAGGAGAAAAGAGGGGGAAATTCTATAAACAAGTCAGAAAAGGAGTTATAATTTACAGGCATGGTAATTTAATCTTTTTTTTTTTTGCTTAAATTCTTTTATTGGTACATTTTAGGTACACAATACATTTACATTTATCTTTGGGTGTTTGTACCTGTACATGATGTATCTTGGTTCTTATTTTTTCCCCATTCCCTGTTCTCCCTTTATCCCCTCCACCATTCCCTATTGACAAAGACTTTGTTTCCATTTTTTCCTTTTCTCATAATTTTTCCTTTCTCTTCTTTCCTTTCCCCTTCCCCTCCCACTTCCCCTACCCCTTTGTAACTTTTCTTCCTATTTCAAATTATCAATTATTCATTTTAATCCTTATTTATACTTTCAGTTTCTCACACCAGAGAGAAACTATTTGATATTTACACATGTGTGTCCTATTTATTTCACTTAAGAGTATGGCCTCAATAGGCATCCATTTAGCTATAAATGTCTCTAGTTTCTCATTCTTTATGGCTGAGTAGTACTCCATTTTATAAAAAACCCCATATCTTCTTTATCCAGTTTCCAGTTGATGGGCACTTGGGCTGTTTCCAAGCTTTAGCTATTATGAACTGTGCCACTATAAACATGGGTGCACATATATCACTGTGGTATGGTTCTTTTAATTCTTTTGGGAAGATCCCCAGCAGGGAAATAGCTGGGTCAAATGGGACCTCTAGTCCTAGTTCTTTGAGGTATCTCCACACTGATTCCCACCATGTGGTAATTTAATCTTAATTCTGAGAAGACTCAATCCATTTCTGTTTCCCTCTCATCTGTAAAACAAATGCTTCTTCTAGTATTTATGAGTTTTGCAACAACTCTGAAACATGTTTTTGTTTGCCACAAGACAATACATTCTTTAAATATACCATAGTGGACAAGGATGCAGTGGAAATTTAGGAAAGATAATCAGTAAGAGCTAAACAGACAGTGTTATATCTAGAGAAGTTGAGCCTAAGGATAGGTTTTAAACCAATCAAAAGATAGATGGTCTATTCCACTCAACATTTGCAGAGTTTCTATTTGGTAGGCCATAATAGAAGGTCATAGGAACAGTTCTTACTGGTCCATGACTTGTGAAGAATAGAAAATCAGAAGTAGAATAAAATAAGGGGGAAGGACATTGGCCTTGCATCCAGTAGCACAGCCTGGTTGTGCCATGTCTCTGAAGTAGGATACAGCTGCCTGGCCACTGGGCCTTGGAGCATTCACAGTGGAGGACCCATAAAGGACCAGGCAGGGTTTTTACTGGTGGATTAGCTCCACCTATCCTGAGTTCAGTGGAAACCTCCTGTCCTTCCTCTTCCCTGGGCCTCCTGCTGGAGTCTGCCCCCAGCAGCCTCATTTCCACCTAGCCGCGATGTCAAGTTTTAGTTAAAGCAAGGGCCTGGTGATCCTTTTAACTATTTAGGCTCTTCAGGGAGGCCTACATGTTGCTTCAGAACAAATAAACCAGCAGCCCTCTTAATCCATGTGTTTCACAGAATGGGGTTGCATGGTCTGGCCTGTCACAGGGCTCACAACACCTTATCCTTTAGGGTTCCTGAAGTTGTGTGTATACCAAATGTGGACCAGCTACTCACCACATCTGCCAGTGGGGTGAGTAGACTTGCCCCATGGGCACAAATCAGGACACTGTAAAGACACTTCCTCTGCAAGCCCTCCTTCTGGACTTGTAGAACTGTTCTTATTTCTTCTATATTCTCAGTATCTTGCACAGAACCTGAAAAAGGTAGGTTCTCAACAGATGATTCCAAAATAAATGTACCCACATTTCTCTGAAAATAAGACTTAACTAGAGACCCAAAATGCCAGCCCCAATCAGCCTATGCTTACCTTACTTGCCTTAAAGAGTAGCCACTGAGCAAGAGAATAGAGAGGTGTAATCTTCTGCATGACACTAGTCCTCACCATGCTATGACCAGCTATTAATTACAGGTGAAGTTTATTTTCTGGTTGGGTCTTATTATCAGGGAAATAAGATAATAATTATATCTTCAGGATCCAATTATGACTGGATAAAGTCTGGCCCAATGTTTCTTTGCTTCTTTACAGGGATGAGATCATTAAATTTCCCCCCAGTTCCCAATAACTTGCCTGTTACTCGGCTGCCACTCCTCAGCAGAAAGGCAACACCTTCTCAGGGCAGCAACTCAGAGCTCAGGAGCACTCTTCCCCCAGGCCTACCTTGGACCTAATTTAATTCAGCCCTTCTTCCCTCTTTGTTGGCTGCCTTCCTCCATCCCTCTTTCCCTCTCTCTCCTTTCTAATCAAGGTGACCAATTATCTTGTTTGCTCAAGTCTGAGGAGTTTCCAGGACACAGGCTGTTCAATGCTAAAGCCAGGAAAGTCCTAGACAGATATGGATGGGTTGGTCATACTGTACACCCTTTCCTTTCCAGAAACATTTAATGAACCATGGTGTGAGACTTGGGGGACATATCAGGAATAAGACACAACTCTGCTCTCAGCAACTCGCATTCTGTGGCAGACAAGGTCAAGATGTTATGGCAGGCAGAGGAGAGGCCCCGTCTCAGCTGGAAGATAAAAGAAAGGATAAGGCAAAGTTAGAAAAGCCTTCCTTCCTTCAGGAAGTGATATTAAAAAGCATCAGAATCAGAAAGTTGTTCAGATTAGTCACATTTCTTAAGGGATAGGAGGTTACTCTGTAACAGTAGCCACTTATGCAGGGACCGTAGTGTTCCTGAGAAATCAGAGGGGATTCGTGTAGGCTGACCGTGTCGTAGAAGAGGTAATGTTACTACAGTAAGGCAAGTAAAGACCTAGACCCTGGCAGGCCGTGTTGATTGACTTTTTTTTTGGTACCGGGGATGGAACCTGGGACATTGTGCTTGCAAGGCAGGCAGCAGAACCTCTGAGCTAATCCTCGGCCCATTTTGTTTGACCTTCTTAAGGGAAGCAGAGTTAATTACAGAACCAAATTCCCTTTCCTTGGAAGTGAGGAAATGTTCATTGCATTTCCTCCCCTCCTCATCAGTGTGGTCTCTTCCTGTTCTTATGTCTACCTACCCCACATCAAAAACATATGTATGTATATGGGGCTAGGGATTTAGCCTGCAAGTGCAAGGTCCCAAGTTCAATCTCTGATAAAAAAAAAAAAATCTATCTATCTATCTATCTCTTGGCTGAGTCACAAGATATGAGATCATTTCAATTCCTTTCTTCTTGTACCTTAAGCCTTAATTTCCACTACTTCTTGAACTCAGAGCCTGCTAATGCTGGGGTTGGGAGTCACTGGTGCCCTGTGCCTACCATTTCAGATTCTGAGCTCCACACTGGTATGCAGGCCATCTTGAGAGCAAACTCAGGGTCTTCGAGTCCTCACTTCCATCCCAGTCAAAGCTCTGTTCACAGCTGCTTCTTGGTCAATATTCATACTCTGCTCTTGAAATCATGATAAAATCTGGACTTTCTGATTTTTCAGTCTTTACAGACTCCTTGCCCTGGGAATCTTTGCTAGCCCTGGTGGTTGCTTCCTAATTTGAATGCTATGGCCATCTTTCAAGTTTGTGGTGGGCTAAACTACCCACCACAGGTACATGTATCAGTAGCACTAAGCATGGTACCACTTGTGTCTCTCCCTCATGTTAGCTTGGCTGTCCAGTGCAAACTGAATAGAGTACTCCCTGGTAAGTTTGTTCATTTCCACAGAGCAGTCTGCATTTACTTATGGTTCAAGACCTTTTGAGATTCTCTAAATTTGACTGGGTCTATTACTTCTATGTAGTACTGAGTTCAGGGGGCAATTAAAAGTGATGGCTTATGATCAGATTTAGAATGTTTATCCTATTCCCTATTATTATTATATTCAAATTTAGGATTTTTATTCTGCTCATTAGATTTTAATTTTTCCATATTCTACATCTACCTACATCTTAACAAAGTATTCTGCTCTGTATTAGTAGTCACTTTTTTGTCACTGGGACTGACACTAGCAACTTAAAGGAGGAGAGGTTTATTTTGGCTTACAGTTTCAGAGGAGGGTTCAGTTCACAATCAGCTGGTGCTAAGGCACAAGCAGCATGATGAAAGGGGATGGGAGAAGAAAGCTGTTCAACCCATGACAGCCAGAAAGTAGAGAGAGAAGGGAGGAGATAGGGATAAGAATGTACCCTTCAGTGTCACAACCCCAGTGATCCACTCCTCTAACCAGGCCCCACCTCCCAACAGCACATACAGCTACTAAACTCATCAGTGGACTAATCCACTGATCAGTATAGTGTCCCCATGACCCAATAACCTTTCAAAAGGCCCACTTCTGAACACATAAATCTTTTGAGGGACATTTTAGATCTGAACCATAACATCTGACTTGCACCTTAGAGAAACATTGGTATGAACAGAGTGAGATGTCTTTATCCGGTAAAGAGATGGGTTCCCATGAATCTTTTATAGGGTAGCAGGTAGTTACATCTGTGGCCCACCAGCTTTGATGGTTGCATTATCTAGGATTTGTTAAGTGGTACTAGCAGAGCCTAGTTCTATAGGAGGTGGGGCTGGGTTCCCTGTTTTCTCAAGAGCCAGGAAGCTCCCTGGAGCCCTACTCTTTTCATCTGTACACATAGCTGCTGGTTCTCTGGAATAGCCCACCTTGCCAAGAATGAGGTCACCAAGCCAGAAGGACAACTTGGACTTGGGCAGGTGCTTCTTTCCAAGGTACTACACCAAGAGGCCAAGGAGAAATGAAAAGGTAGGGAACTTCTATACTATGGGACCTGTTCTACCTTCATTATGAAATGCTGCCCTCCTATAGGAGCCTCCCTTTCCCTTTCACTTTTCTCTTTAGCTGAGTTCTGTAGTAATTTCTTATAGAACTTCTTCCTAGCAGATATTTTCCCCAGAGCAATTTCAATGTCAGTAACCTGTTCCTTATGGATCAAAGAATTCATCAAGACTCTGAACTGGGTTTGTGATATCACTACTATTATGGGCAAAGACTCTGTCCCAAAGGGACAATGCATATAGCTTCTCTTTTTTTTGAAATATGTTTAGCTGTGATTAGAACTGAGAGGGCAATGAAGGAAAAGATTATGCTGAAGTCATAAGGAAACAGGTTTATCTCCTGACACTGTAGCACAAAAGTATGGAACAAAGGGCTCCCATGGCCTGGGTGAAGTCCAGCATCAAAACTAAGTGGCTTTCAATGAAAATAACTAAAACTTGTGCTTTGGTGACATGTTACAGTGGCAGTATTGGTGATGATGATGAAGAGGAATATGTCACTTGTGGTACTTGGTTTGAATGTTTGACCAAATGCTTTGTGCATTGATTAGGTTACTGACACCTTTATACCAGGAATGTCTGACACTTTCATGGCCACTGATATCTTGGATTGATTGGTAGCAGCTGCTTAAATCAAAAGAATTCTGGAACTGCATCCAGGGTCATCTTTAAACTGTGAAATAGTCAATTAGTGGTGTTGGATATTGATTAGGAAGGAGGGGACAGAGAAGCCAGGATTTCTTATACTTAACCATCCACATAGCTTAAACTAGAGTTTATTTGTACCTTTCTTCATTTTGCAAGGAGGTGAGTCATAGTAGCAGTGGGCTCTTGTGTAAGGCTATTGATGAGAGAACATCCTTCATTGCTCGACAACTTTCTGCGGGGTACTCTGTCTTGTTCTCTGACTACATTATCTTTAATACTTCAGCAGGACCCAGTCAGTGGCCTTTCTCAGAGAAACCTTGGATCTTATCGCCCACCCTTCTCCTTGCTTTAGGGTGGGTGCATAACCAGTTTTTCAGCAACTGGGCTGATGTCATGATGATTTCAAGTGATTTGGCCCAAAGACAACACCTACTCCCTGAATAATATCCATGAAAACTTAACACAGTAACTTGAGTGAGTCACATTTTCCTTGTGGATGTGATTTGCAGATGTCGAGATGGAACCTCACCAGTGTTTCCTTTTGAAATGGAACTTCCAGAAAGCAGCAGTCAGACAGCTGACCATCCTTCCCAGAAAAAGAAAAGCCTCCTATAGACTAGCAAGAGTGCTGCATGCATGCAAATGAGATTTCCAAAGAAATAAAAATGGCAACTTAGAGAATGAGGACAGAAAATGTATTTTGAGGAAAGATTAAAATCCACAGTATGCCTGACCAAGAGATACCATAACTTACATTTTAAAAATCAAACTATATTCTCAAATACTGACTTATTTGATTCTCTTAATGGCCTTTGGGCCTGCACCAATGTGAAGACATAATCTTCTGTTTTATAATTGGAAGGAGGGAGGACATCAGTGGTTTTGTCTCAGGTCACCTCCCCAGTGAATGATGAGGGTGCCCAGGTCTCCTGGTTACTCTTAGTATAGGGCATATGAATTCCACCTTTGTTTCTTTCAGGGAGAAATGCCTCTTTAAAAGAATGAGTATCAAAAATTGTTTTAATTCTATTTTGAAATACATTTGAAGTTTTTTAAGGTTAAAAAAATCAAACTGAGAGGCAGAGGAAAAAAGAGATGAAAAGAAACAGGATAAGACACATACAAAGTACCACATGTGCCCAAGATGGGCACAGAGTAATATTCCCACAGTGTGCCTTGTTAGGGGGGAAAAATATGCTTACATTTTTCACAAATATAAGTAGAAATAAGGGAAGCATTTCTTCTGGGACCTGGTGACACTGAAAATAAAATATGGGCCAGGAACTAGGTCCCGGAGCACTGGCCTAAAGCCAGGGAGATACATTGTTTTGGTGGTGTAATCTTTAACTTGCAGGGCCAAGCTCTTTCCCTGGCTGTCATCTTTCTTTTGGTGCTATAGTGACTGGAGAGCACATAGAATCCAAAGAGTAAGGGATAGCAAAACTGGGTGAATGGAACCCTAAACCACAGCCCGGACTCTCAGCCTTCCCATACATTCAGTCATCTGGGAAACAAAGCATGTGTGAGTTAGATCCCAGAGTGATTCTAAGGTACCACAAGGTTAAAACCCTGATTTAAGAGTTTTGCTTGAAAAGCCTTGTTGAAGTGAGTTAACGCCAAGACTGGGGAATGCCACCCAAGCTTTCCCCTGGAGAAGAGGTTGGAAACCAAAGATGGAGAGACGCCAGGGGCCAGAATGCAGGCCCTGTGGTGGCCAAGAGTGGCCTCTCTTTGATTGCAATTCTGTGGGGAAAGGTAAAGGGATTGTTGAGGGACTTCACTGGAAAGCTTAGTGTAAAACATCATCTTCTGGCCTTTTGTCTTAACTTATCTGTATTCCATATGAAACATTCTGAGAGGTAGAGAAGAGGGAGAGCCTCCCTCCATTTCGGTTTTGGTGCCCCTGGGCCTTACCTAGCAGGAGTATGGGAGGAATTCTCACTGAAGGAGCATACTTCTATGTGGAACTCCTAAACTGGCCCTCCTCTTCAAGAAAGAAAGCAACTTCCCATGAGTAGGACAGCCATATGATGGCAGAGGTGACCAGAAAAGACTGGAGAAAGTAGCCAGAAAGAGAGCCAGAGCAAGGCCGCTCTCTCTGACAACATGCAGTTGATGTGGTCATGACATAGAGGCCACTACAGTGACAGAGGACAAATAAATTCCTGGGTCTTTAACTTGTCACCCATTAAAAGCATAATTTGTAGTTTTAAAAGTAGTCTGTGGATGTATTTGACCCCACAGTTTCTGAGATGAGCCATTTGTCAGCCACCATGTCTTAAAATCACCCACATTAAACTTGGTAAAACTCTACTTCTTGGAGACCTGGATATTTTGGCAGCCAGAGAACTTAGAGTTGATCCTGTGTCGACCTTGACCACATGCTCCTTGTTCTGCAACGTGATGCCAATAAGCATGACAAGTTTGCCAATCGGGATCCTGACCACTGTACCACAGATCTCTCCAAAGACACCCATCTGCCTGTCTGGCCCCTGGGTCAGGGAGCACAAGGTTGAGACACGAACGTCCATTGATGACTCACAAAATGACAGCCTGTGTGTGCTGCTGAGGAGGCTGATGTTTGCAGACATTTCACATCAGTTCTCCATGAAGGAAGGAGAATGGTGGGCTTAATTGGCAGCAGAGTCTAGAGCAGTTCTCAAAGCAACATTTAAAATTAAACCCTTGGAGATACAGGGCGGGAGGCCTACGAACAAGAGATCTCACAGGCTGATCTCATCCTTCGGGTAAAGAGACAGCAGTCTCAGAAGGGGGTCAAGGGACCACAGCACTGGCTGTCTCTGCTTCTGAGAAAACATAGCTTGACACCCAGGGAAAAGATTCTGTGATGCTTACGTCCCTTCTGAGAGGCCTGTATCTTTCTGAAATTGAGTGTCCAAGTAGGCCTGAGGATAGGATTTTTCTACTGATGAGAAAATTGTTTCCTCAAGCAGTAGGTCTTGAGTAAGCTTTTGGAGTGCATCTGGAGCCTCAGAAAGCTTGCCACCCTCTGAACAAAGCATTCTGCACCTACCTTTAAGAACAATGACTTGAAAACTCATGTCTCCTTTGCTCAGAGTTGGGCTTTTTCTCCCCCTAGCATATCAAAAGTTTCCAGTCTGCATCTCTCCTGCTCTGATGCTGTTGATTAATCACATTCCAAGGGAGAGCTTGGAGCCTGGCCTGGCCTGAGCTGTCAGTGAGAGGAGGCAGATATATTGGTCAGGACAATTATAGAGATGGGTCAGGGTATTAGAGGCTTTGGCTGCTTGCTGCAAGTGCTGGCGATTAGGTTAGAATCCTTTGGACAAGTCGTGCAGGCTGAATAGACTCACTTCAACAAAGGGAAATAAATGACAACTTTAATCAAGACTAAGCCTCATTGCCCAGCCAGGCGGCAGCGTCAGTGCCTAAGAATGTCTGTTCTGCACGGCGCTGGTCCAGCTTGCCTTAGGAGACAGGGCTCTGCACCTGCACGGGACGAGCGTGTGGGCAAAAGATGGAGGCCAAAGAGGAGAAAATCTAGGTCAGCTCCTGTTGCTTTCTGAGGATTTCAAGTTTTTTGTTTGTTTTTGCACTTCCGGGGATGGAACATAGGGCTACACTTCCAGCCACAAAGATTGCAGTTGTGTGAAGTGAAGTGTACTTTTCATTTGGGTCAAGATAACAGCTTGGGCCCAAGTTTATGAACTTAAGTACTTTTAGGTAACCTCAGTGCCTGCTAAGGATAAGTGGTTAGTCCAAAGGTCCAGCTGTGTTTGGGTTGACCATGGTTTTTAAGCTCTGTTTCCCTCCAAGGCTCAGCTGATGGGCCCTGGCCTTTCTATAGAATAAGAAACTTGTCAGTGTGGGCAGGGGCTGTGGCTTGGTGACCCTCCTGCCATGTGCTTCTCCTCCTTTGTTTCCTACAAAGAGGACTTGGTCTGAAGTTTGTATGCTTCTTTGATGGAAGCACCAGGACCTTTAGAATAATCAAAAACATTTATTCCTTCTGGTTGGGGAAATCAAGGGAAGCAAATTGACCTCTGTCTTTAAAGAGAGGTAAGATGTCAAGTTTCTCAAACCTGATGACATCTTGGAATTGTAAATGGGAAGCAGTTAAAAATAGTAATATCTGGGCTCTGCCCAGAGATCTCTCACTGAGTTGCCTGAGGTGTGTCTTAGGCATCAACTTCATCTCTCCAGGTGAAGCAACATGTGGCCAGAGCCGAGACTCCTGCTAGCAGGCCTCAGCTGGAAGGAAGGTGTGGGGTGTGCATGTGTACCTCTCTCCATGGTGTAGACTTTGACCTCCTGCAGAGCTGGGCAGTGCTGAGCATCCTGCCATCTTCTTCTGCAGCTGTGGTACAGGGGAGTTCTCCACAATATTTTAATATGTGTGCTTGGATGCATGAAAAATAGCATCATTCCCTTAGACATCTCATCCCCTTGAGGCAGGGACTACTATTTTAAATATGCTGCAATGCAGAAGCCCTTTGAGGAAAATCAGGGCCAGCTGGACCTGTTGCGATTACACTCAGGGCCATCCTAACTTCTTAAGGAATGTCTAGACAGAAACACTGTCCAGACAACCCAAAGCAGAAGGTGTTTAGGATGGAGATCTTTGTTTTTGTTTTTGATCTAGGTTCTGAGAAAGAAAACAGAGAAGCCTTCTCCTAGGCAGATTATCTGGTTCTGTGACTCGCAGGGGAGAATTCTCTCATTATCTTGGATCACTTGTCTGAATACTTCTGGAAGGATTCTGTGCCATTATCCCCCATACACATTATGATTCAAGTACCTATAATCTGAGTGCTCTGATAAGAAAGGTTTATTAAGAAAACTAATAAAATCTCCAGAAAAATACAGAGGTAACAAGAAGAACCAGTCAGCAGAGTTCAGAATGAAACCTTCCAATACAAGCCACTGTTTCTAAACAGCACTCTTGTCCATGGAGTTTTACTTTAAAAGAAAAATAAAAACAATATTGAGAAGCATTGTGATTTTGAAAATTAGCAATGAAGGATGACAACCAAGAGTATGATGAAACTGGATGGAGCTTCACTATTCAGTGCTTAAATTTCTATGAAAAGTACATTTCTTTACTTCTTCTCTCCTCTCTTTTCTTTTCTTTCTCTTTTCCACTCTTTCAAATAAACTCTGATTGAGGTAAGAAGCAAAATTCACAATTCATGTTTACATGAGGTCACAATATAATAGTGATGACAGGAAACTGCTGCAGAAGCTGGCACAGGTTAGCATGTGGAGTGTCCTGAAGCAGAGCGGGAGGGAAGGAGACAGCGAGGTCTAAAGGCGAGAAGCATTTGTAGAGGAACTTGGAACAGGCTCACACAGTCTGAAAGGGCATTTAGGGCCCTTTTCTGCAGAGTTGCTCATGGAATCCTTAAACAATCAGGCATTTCATGACCTTTCTTAACTGTCGTCATTCCATTGCCAGGTAGCTCAGGCGTGCAATCAGACAACAGACAAAATCTGTATCAGTCAGTAGCAATCAGGACTGCGCTGGTTATGAAACAGACTTGTTTGAGTGAGTGAGGTAATTGAGTGTCCAGACAGGCTTCAGCAAGGATTGATGCAGGGGTTCACACGACCCCATCCACCTTCTGTCTCAGGCTATGTTTCCTCAGGCTTAGCCTTACTCTCAGTAGGCCTTGCAGATTGACAGCTCAAAGCTCCAGTGTGCTCAGCAGCCCAGGTAGAGGACAAGGCTATTTCCTGCTTGTCTTTGCAGCTCTCCGTAGCCTGACTTGAGTCAGTGTGATCCCCAAACTCATCACAGTGGCTGAGGATGGACCTGACTGGTAGACAAGGGCCCTGGGACCACTGCAAGTGTCTCTGTGGGTCGTCCCCAATGCAAAATTAAGGGACCATGACCAGAAGAAGGGGCAATGGGCTCTTAGCGGTTACAAATAACTGACATCTACTTTAGTACAAAGCATGTACTTCTATAAGTCAGAAGCAAGAAAGTTCACAGTGAAAAATAAAGGAGAAAAATGAAAATTCCCCAGTAATCACACCACACAGATGCAATGAATATATTTGCATTCACATTTTTTTCCTGTTTCCAAGCTAAAATGTACCTAAAATGTAGACAGTTTTTATCTAGTGACCCCATTCTTTGTGCTTTCCTTAGCTACACAACAGGATAAACTCTTTTCAAAAAACAGTCCTTCAAGTGTTTGAAGATGACTTTCATGTCCCTGCTAAGCCATTTTTTAATCCAGTGTTCCAATGTGCAACAGTTGTCCTAGTTCCAACTGAGTTGGGACAGTCATCCATGGAGAGTTTATGACCCTCGACCATCCCAGGTCATGGAAGTGACTCTCCTCAGGGCTTGCTCCAGTTTTTCCAGATCATACCTCAATCCTTGACTAGTATGGATGGGCAGCAGGAGGAAGCCACTTCCCTTGCTCCACACACCATATCTCTGTTCATGTAGCCTACCATGATATCATTCTCTTGGCAGCTTGGACCCTCTGCTGGTTCAGATGGAACCTATTAGGGTTATATCTATGTGCCCCCCCCACCAAGCCACATTTGCTCATAGATGGTGCTTTTGAGAGGTGACTGGATCATGGGTGTGTGATACTGGATTAGTCCACTGGTGGGTTTAGCATATTCTGGGTGTGGATAATGGATTTACTGAGGAGAAAGACCCATCCTGAATGGGGGTAGCATCAACCAATAGGCTTGTAGCCTGGATGGACTAAAAAGGGAAAGAAGGAAGGCTTATTGTTTTCTGCCTGCACTGCCATGAACTGTTTCTCCTCTACTATGCCCCTCTGCCATGCCACTCTGCCTTGTAGCCAGATGACTGTGGACTGAAACCTCTACAAATTGTGAGCCCAAATAAACCTAACCTTGTTTAACTTGTGGGTGTCAGACATTTTGCTCCAGCAATGAGAAAGTATCTAAAATAGAGCCCAAAGTTCATCCAAACTCCTAAAAGCTGAGGTCCTCCCTAATAGTTTGGGTCTATCCCTTTGAATTCATACTTTGAACATCAATATCTGGTTTTTGCCAAGCTTTTTGGCTGGCTGTTTTGTTGTGTTTTTGCATTTGTTCCAGCCTGAGAGGTCATTTAGAACTCTCTCCTGCCATTCACACATCTGCTTTCCCTACAAATGGTGGGCCAGAGGCATGTCACAGGTGGCCTGATCAGACCAAGAGCTGCAGCTCACCTACAGTGTTTATTTTGAGTGGTATTGATCTGTTAATCAGAGCTCTTGGATTATGATGATAAGACCAGTTCAGTGAGCTGTAACTCTGGGCCATGCACTCTGTACTTCTCTGTCTTGACCACTAGAGGCAGGAAGATAAGTTACACTGGGTTAAAAGTGGATAGAATTTCAGTGCAGATAAGGAGAATGTTCTAGGGGCCAGAGCTCCACAGATAGGACATGAGATAGGGGAAAGGCAGCCCCTTGGAGAAAGAAACCCCCGGAGCTGAGGACGGGTAGGGAAGAAACAGATTGTGCCAGATTCCTGAGAGCCTAAATGTCATGTAGAGGAGTTGCCCTTTTGGGAATTTGTGAGGAGCTTCCCATGCAAAGATTCTAGAGCAGAACCTGAGAGGTTCTGAGAGGAAAACTTTCCCTGCAGGACACCCAGCTTCAGAGAAGAGAAGCTGGCTCAGAAGAACACTGGAGAATCCAGATAAGGGCAGGTAAGATCCCCAAGCCAAGATGTAACGGTGGAGTGGATGAGCACAGGAGAAGGGAGAGAAGGCATTTCAGAGATCAAGTCAACAAGACTTGGCAATCATGTGTGTTGAGTTAGTTGGGAAGAGAAGGCACAGGGTGTAGGACAGCAAGAAAGAAGGACTAATGAAGGGTAATCCCAGGGCTTCAGGCTAGGGGAGACTCAAAAATGTGAATGTCTTGATCAAAATTAGAATAGTCAGAAAGAGTAATTGATATGGAAAGAGAAGAATTGAGAAAGAAGCATTTGATTTTAGATAAGTTAGAGATACTGAGGGGATTCTAATGAAGGTGGAATTGTAGGTGAGAATTTGGATTAATGTATTGAAATGAGAATCAAAGCTACAGAATTGGTTGTGTTTTGTATAGAAGAGTGTGTAAAGATGGATGAGGGCTCTGGATCGGCAAGTTTAAATTACAAAGCAACCTACAGTGCAGATTTCTATTACAGAATTACACGTATGGGACAGGAGAATAACAACAACAAAGCATTGAAGGAGAAGGAAAATGTAGGGGGAGACCTAAGCAGATCATAATGACTATAATTAGGATTCTATTTTTTTTCAAGTTATGGGAAATGCAGTTCAAACTGGTTTAATAAAAAATGAGTATATTCTTCCACTTGATGGGTAAATCCAGGCTAGCCCAAGCTCAGAAGCATTCAGGAGCTTAAAGATGTTGACTTATTTTTGCTCTTCTCACTTCATTTTGCTTTCCTATGTTGGCTCAGGAGTCTTTACCTTACGGTGACAAAATAGTTGTCAGGAGCTCTACTCTATTTTCTCCAGCAAGAGGCACAATTTCCCTCCCAACAGTTCCAGGGAAGGTCTCTGCAGAGGGCTGACTAGCTCTGGTGTAGTGGCCATTGCTTGCCCCCTTCTAAGCCAGTCTCTGTGGCCAAGGGATTCTTACCCGCTGATGCTTAAACTAAGCCAGCGCTCATCTCTCAAGTCACAAGTAGAGTGTGCAATACCTAAATGACATGGACTGAGGACAGGAAAGGGGTTGGTTTCCAGAGGGAAACTGGGGTGCTCTTCCAAGAAGGTGAAATGGAAGCAACAGAAATGATGACTCTCCATGACAGAAACCAAGGGAAGAAGCACAGGAAAGAAGTTGGAAGTGGTCAGTAGTGCAAATGATCAGGAAGATTGGTGGAGATGGGAAGTGAATGGCCAGATGCTAGACAAGATCACTGAGTCATTTGCGTCTTTAGAAGGGCAGAAATATGGGAAGAAATCAGATTTTAGTGGATGAAGGGGTGAGTGGGAATAGAAACACTATAATAGTTTGGATTTGTTGATTTAAAGGAGTCCATCGGTGACACCAAGAGGAGAAACTAGCTCGACCCCAATTCTGTCCCAGTGAGACCCTGTGAGTGAGGCCCTGAGTAACAACTCCCAGGCTCTGTTCTCAGTAATCTCAAAGCTTAGGACAAAAGAGGGAACTGTTAGTGAATAAATGATGGGGAGAAAGAGCAGTTTATGACCCTCAGGTTTTAGAATGGGAGGATACACTGAGAAACTGAGATGAGGACAGAGTTGTCACAGAAGGGAGAGGGATGATGTGAATCCAGGGGTTTCAGGAAAGGCTTTCAGGGGACGTGGTACCTGAGCTGGGTTTTGTAGGATGAATGGGAGTTCATTTTAGGAAGCAAAACAGGGAAAGAAGTGTCAAGGAGAAGGCAAGCATTTCTTTCAGAGGCTTGTGGGTGCATGTTGCTGGAGTGCACAGGACAGAGGCAGGACGGGTGATGAAGAAGGGCTTGTATGATATGCTGAAGGACTGGGGCTTTGTCCTGTGGGTGGTCAGTAGTAGAACAGTTTTAAGTCAGTCAAAGACAGTATCAGGTTAGGAGGTAGGAAGAAAATCTGGCATGGTAGGCAGAGAGAGGCAACAGAATCAGAGGGGTCAGTTCATGTGTTCATAGTGGTGGGAAGGAGGGATACAGCCCAACACCACAGCAGGACAGGGTGAGGGACACAGGAGAAGGGTCATCAGAAACGGGGAACGGATAAGATTTCATGATTCTTGGATGGGGGAGTGGAAAAGAGAGAAACTTTGAAGACAAGGGACAGGGCTCAGGGAAGGAGGCCATGTGGAAAGAACAGTGGGAGGAGGCAGCCCCCAGGGAGGCAGGACACTGGGCCTCGACAGGTGCAGGAGAGCCCGGCTGAGCACTCAGTGGGGAGTTAGGACAGGGAATGCCAGTGTGAACCCAGAGTGATACTGAGGAGGGCAGGAGAGGGACTGGATATCGGCGATCACCTACTGCGAGCGTACAGGCTTCAGGTTCCTGAGGGAAAGGAGTCATGAGAACCAGTCAGCCACGGAATCCTGTCCCTCCTAGCTGCTCTTCTGCTATTTGCTTCACCAAGGTCTTCAGCAACTCCAGCAGTGGTTTCAGGTGTAGCAGGCTGGTCAGACCCTGGATGATCCCAGGAGCTTCTTCAAACTGTCACCCATTCTGGCACCTGACATGGGATGTCTAGAGCGAAGCCTGAGCATGAGTGTTTTTAGGAAACTTCATGTAGGATGTTCTGAAAGACTTGGTACCCACCTCGCAGTTAAGAATCCCTGAGATTCAGGACTGAGCCCTGGCATTGTGACAGTGTGGGAGAAGCTGGGGGTGGAACGGTTTGGAGAAACTAGTGGGTGTGAAATGACTCAGGAAAGGAGGATAAATTGAGGGGGAGGCTGTGGGAGCAGATATGGGAAAGATCCGTCTTCTCACTGATGATGGATCCACCTCTCTGGGCCATTTCCAGGCTGATGCCAGCCTCCCAGCCTGCCTTTTGTGTAGCTCCTCCCTTTACTAGTCCCCCACACCCACCCTGTGTCCACTTTAACCTGTGGCAGCCAGGGTAGTGAGTTTGTTAGCACAAGAGATCACAAAATCTAAGCGCAAAGACGATAACCAGGATTTCTGAAATATCACATCTAGAGGCAAGCAATGAAAAATGGGGAGAAAAGCCCCAAAACTGTAGGCAGTAGAAAGGCTCTGAGGAGCTTCGAGTTGCAGCAGTTTGTGTGAACACTGCCCTCTGCTGGCCACAGTCAGACTGTGGCCACCTTTGGTGGAGAGGACTGGAAGTTGGTGTCTGAGCCGCTGTAGGTCAAGTCACACACCACCATTAACTTCACTGTTATGACTCATTAGGTAAAAACTTAGCCTGAAAATTTAGGTTTGGAGATTTTCCAGTTAACCATACTCTGATAAAGACAGGCCCTGAAAAATTGCCTTAGGAAATACTGTGATGTGCTTGTAATGCTCATCTGGAGATAAGTTAAACAGAGATAGAGATTTTTCCTGGAATTAATTAATGAAATTTCAAATGATGCCTGATACTTTTATGCTGTTAATAATAATGGCCAACATTTATCAGATATTTATAGTTCTTGGCACTCTTTGTACATTACATCAGTTAATTTTCACAACAACCAAGGAAACAAGAACTATTAGCATTCATACCTAACAGATGAGGTAACTGAGGTATAAAGAATCTAAATACCATGGTCAAGGTCATCAAGCCTTAATTCCATGGCAAACTATGGAATTAAGCCCAGGACCAGTCTATAGCTTACTTGTTACAATCATGTGAACTGCTTCATCACATTCACTTTGTAGAATTGCTCCAATATACAAGGTGTTTATTTTCTTTTAATGGTTCCAAGCAGGCTTTTTTGAGACGAAATGCTGCTCCCCTTTCATACGCTGTGTTGTAGGGACTCAGACCCCTTACAACTTCGGGTTCCACCATTATCTGGGTCTGGTCACTTTCAAACACATCTAGCCAGCCAGAAGAGAAAAGGGCTTGGAGAAGGCACTCTTGCTTCTCATTTTAGCTACTTTCTTATCACTGGGACAAAGTACCTGACACATGCAACTTAAGGAGAAGAGGTTTATTTTGGCTTATGTTTCAGAGGATTCAGTCCGTGGCTGACTGGCTCCAAGGCAGAAACAGGATGGTAGAAGGGCGTGGGGGAAGAACGCTGCACACTTCATCATAGCCAGGAAGCAGAGAAAGGAGGAAGAATCAGGAACAAATATACACTTTTCGCTGAATCAGCCCACTGCAGACAGTCAGGTCTGTGCATGGCCTACCGAAGTCCTGAGTCACACAGAAGATGTGGAATCACCCCACTGCTGACAGACAGGTCTGCCCATGCCCTACCGAGGTCCCCAGTCCCACAGACCATGCCAAATCAGCCTGCTGCAGACAGGCAGGTCTGTGCATGGCCTACTGAGGTCCCTAGTCACGTGGAACATACTGAATCAGCCCACGGCCTGGCAACAATCCACTGGACCCCCCCACCCCGCTCCTCTCTACAACCACCTGGTTCCACACTACAAAGATGCAGAGGACACCAGACCACCAGACCACGGTACTGAGTCCTGCTGCTCCTGGCCCAGAGGAAGGAGCTTCCAGGCCACCATCCCTCCCACTGCTCCCGGCCCAGAGGTAGGGGCTTCTGAGCCGCCATCCCACTGCTCCTGGTGCAGAGGAAGGGGCTCCCCAGCCACCATCCCTCCCGCTGCTCCAAGCCCACAGGAAAGGGCTTTTGGGCCACCATCCCTACCGCTGCTCCTGGCCCCTGTCCCACATCTCCTAGCTCAGAGGAGGTAATCCATGCAGGCACTAACAGCACCCCACCCCAGTTGAAATGAGACAACATGTAAATAAGTCCCAAAACTAGACTTCCAGATCACCTACAGCAACCCCAAAGGGAAATGAGATGGAACACTCTGATACTCAGCCACCTGAACCCACTGAACTGGCAACAAAAGGGGATCTGGAAAAAAGGAAATCAGAAATAATTTCTCAGAGAGTGGGAGAAATTGTGCCCCTAGTGCAAGACATGATTAATAAATCTAGAGAGGAGCTCAGGAACATGATGGAATCCCAACATAGGAAACAAATGGAATCCATAAAACAGATGCAAATAGATTTCTAGGACATGAAAAACTCCATTGAAAGTCTACACAGCAGAATGAGCCAATGTGAGGACAGAATTTCAGATAGAGAAGATAAGATGGCACTTAGTGACCAGGAAAAGAAAACTTGCTTCAAAATTATAAGGGAACATGAGAAATCAATCCAGCAGCTGCTAGATGATGCAAAGAAGAATAATATAAGACTGATTGGAGTCAACGAAGAAACAGAAGAGAGTGCAGATGACATAAAAAAATCTCTTCACAGAAATAATGGCAGAAAACTTCCCAAACAGGGGAAAAGAGCTTGACATACAGATAAGTGAGGCATATAGGACTCCAAATAGCCTTGATCAAAAACAATCTACACATAGGCATATAATTGTTAAGATTCCAGAAACTCAACAGAAGAACAAAGTTCTCCAAGCAGTCAGAGAAAAGAAACAAATCACATACAAAGGAAAGCCCATCAGAGTCACAGCAGACTTCTCAACACAAACCATCAAGGCAAGAAGAGCATGGAGTGACATATTCCAAGCCCTAAAAGAAAACAGCCTCCAACCCAGATTGATGTACTCTGCAAAACTATCTTTCAAAATAGATGGAGAAATAAGATACTTTCATGACAAAGAGCACCTTAGGAACTTCATGAATACCAAACCAGCACTCCAAAGAATTTTACACAATATCCTAGGAACAGACATTGAGGATCACAATCCCAGGAAGCAAAGCAGAATGAACCCATCTGGCATGACAAGAAATTAAATGGAAAGGGTTAGAACCCAACAAAAAGAAAAAGTCATGCCAATGACAAGTCAATACATTTCAGTTATAACCATCAATGTTAATGGTCTCAATTCACCAATGAAAAGAAATAGACTGGCAGAATGGGTCAAGAAGCAAAATCCAACAATATGCTGCATACAAGAAACACACGTAATTCAAAAGGAAACTCATGGACTGAAAGTTAAAGGGTGGAAAACAATACTCCATGCGATGGGAACCCGAAAAAAAGCAGGAGTAGCTATCCTCTTTGCAGATCAAGTAGATTTCAAACCAACACTGATTAAGAGAGATGAAGAAGGACACTATATCCTTGTAAAGGGAAGAATCCAAGAGGAAGAGATGACAATCATAAATATCTATGCACCAAACACTAGTGCACCCAACTATATAAAACAAATACTAAAGGACATGAAAAGTCATATATGCACTAATACAATTGTAGTGGGGGAACTCAACATCCCACTGTCACAAATAGATAGATCAACTAGACTAAAAATAAGTAATGAAATACTAGAACTCAATTGAACTCTTGAACAAATGAACTTAACAGATGTTTACAGAGTCTTCCACCCCACAAAATCAGAATACACATTCTTCTCAGCTGCACATGGGTCATTCTTCAAAATAGACCACATACTCACACATAGAACATGTTTAAGTAAGTGCAAAGGAATTGAAGTTATTCCCTGTATATTATCAGACCATAGTGTGATGAAATTGGAGATCCATAGCAAAAGAAACTCAAAAAATTTCACAAAAACGTGGAAATTGAACAACACACTTCTGAATAATCAATGGGTCACAGAGAAAATTAAAGAAGAAATCAGACAGTTCCTTCAATTAAATGACAATGGCAATACAACATATCAGAATCTATGGGACACAATGAAAGCAGTCTTATGAGGGAAATTCATAGCAGTGAATATGCATATTAGGAAAACAGAACGAGCCCAATTAAACAACCTGATGCTGAACCTCAAGCTTCTAGAAAAAGAAGAGCAGGACAACCCCAAAGCTCATACAAGGTAGGAAATTATAAAGATCAGAGGAGAAATCAATGCAATGGAGACTAAGAGAACGATACAAAAAAATCAATGAAGCCAAGAGTTGGTTCTTTGAAAGAATCAACAAAATTGACAAACCCTTAGCCAACCTTGTCAGAAAAAGGAAAGAAAAGGCCCAAATCCATGCAATTAGGAATGAAAAGGGTGAAATGACAACAGACCCAGCAGAAATCCAGAGGATCATCAATACCTACTTCCAGAACCTATACGCCAATAAGATGGACAACACAGAAGAAATGGACAGATTCCTAGATACATATGAATTACCAAAGTTGAACGAAGAAGACCTAAAAATTCTGAACAACCCAATATCAACCAATGAAATTGAAAATGTAATTAAAAATTTATCAACTAAGAAAATCCTGGGCCCTGATGGCTTCACTGTTAAATTCTACAAGACATTTAGAGAGGAACTGCTGCTACCACTGTTTAAACTCTTCAATGAAAATTGAAAGGGAAGCAATACTCCCAAATTCATTCCTGGAAGCAAGCATCACCTTGATCCCCAAAGCAGAAAAAGACCCAACCGAAAAGGAGAACTATAGGCCAATCTTACTAATGAACATAGATGCAAAAATCCTTAATAAGATAATGTCAAACAGAATGCAGAAGATCATCAAGAAGATCATACACACTGATCAAGTGGGATTTGTACCAGGGATGCAGGGAAGGTTCAACATACACAAATCAATCAATGTAATACACTATATCAATAGAGCCAAGGACAAAAATCATATGATTATCTCCATAGATGCAGAAAAAGCATTTGACAAAATCCAACATGCATTTATGATAAAATCCCTACAAAAAATTGGAATAGATGGTCTCTACCTCAAACTGATAGAAGCCATCTATGAAAAACCAACAGCCAATATCATACTAAATGGTCAAAAACTGAAATCCTTCACACTAAAATCAGGAACAAGACAAGGATGTCCACTATCACCACTCTTGTTCAATATAGTTCTGGAAACATTAGCCACAGCAATTAGACAAGAGAAAGAAATAAAAGGAATAAAGATAGGTAATGAAGAAATCAAATTGTCGTTATTTGCAGATGACATGATACTCTATATAGAAGACCCCAAGAACTCCACCAAAGGTCTTCTAGACTTAATAACCAAATTCAGTCAAGTAGCTGGTTACAAGGTCAACACACAAAAATCAATAGCTTTCCTCTACACCAATGACAGACTCACTGAGAGAGAAATAGGGCAAATAATTCCTTTCACAATAGCATCCAAAAAACTGAAGTACCTAGGAATCAACCTAACAAAAGAAATCCAAGACCTCTTCTCTGAAAACTATGGCACTCTGAAAAGACAGATTGAAGATGATATCAGAAAATGGACAGACATCTCCTGCTCCTGGGTAGGAAGGATTAATATAGTGAAAATGGCCATCCTTCCAAAACTGCTATATAGATTTAATGCAATTCCAATTGAGATCCCAGCAGCATACTTCATAGACAGTGAGAAAACAATCCAAAAATTCATTTGGAACAAGAAGAGACCCAGAATAGCAAAAGCAATTCTAGGTAACAGGGACATGGCAGGGGGTATCACAATCCCCAACCTGCAACTCTACTACAAAGCTACTGTGATAAAAACAGCATGGTACTGGCAAAGAAACAGACCTGAGGACCAGTGGAACAGATTAGAAGATGCAGGAACAATGCCAGACACACTCAGACATCTCATCTTCGATAAAAGAGCCAAACACCCTCACTGGAGGAAAGATAGCCTCTTTAATAAATGGTGCTGGAAAAATTGGGCTTCAACTTGCCAAAGATTAAAACTAGACCTGTATCTCTCACCATGCACTAAACTAAAATCAAAATGGATTAAAGATCTAAATATTAAAATAGAAACTCTGAACCAGTTGGAACAGAGGTTAGGTAGAACCCTTGAAGACATCGGTGTAGGAAAAGATTTTATGAACAAAACCTCAGTTGCCTGTGAACTAGCACAAACAATCAACAAGTGGGATCTCTTCTTATTAAAAGGCTTCTGCCTAGCAAGAGAAGCCACCAGCAATGTTAAGAGACAACCCACAATGTGGGAAAAAATCTTCACCTGCTCTTCCTCAGACAAAGGTCTACTATCTCGAATCTATAAAGAACTTAAAAAGATCAGACCTCCCAAATTTAAAGACCTGATCCGATAATGGGCATCTGAAATGAACAGACATTTCTCAGACAAAGAAGTAGAAATAGCAAATAAATACATGAAAAAATGTTCAACATCACTGGTCATTCAAGAGATGCAAATGAAAACAATGCTGAGATTCCACCTCACTCCAGAAAGAATGGCTGCTATCATGAAATCCACCAATAACAAATGCTGGCGGGGCTGTGGGGAAAGAGGAACCCTGCTCCACTGCTGGTGGGAGTGTAGACTGGTGCAAGCACTGTGGAAATCAGTATGGAGATACCTCAAAGAACTAGGACTGGAAGTCCCATTTGATCCTGCTATTCCGCTGCTGGGGATCTTCCCCAAAGAATTAAAGGAATCATACCACAGTGATATATGTGCACCCATGTTCATAGCAGCACAGTTTGCAATAGCTAAAACTTGGAAATAGCCCAAATGCCCATCAACTGGAGAGTGGATAAAGAAAATGTGGGTTTTTTATAAAATGGAGTACTACTCAGCCATAAAAAATGAGAAATTAGAGACATTTATAGCTAAGTGGATGCACATTGAGGCAATACTCTTAAGTGAAATAAATAGGACACACATGTGTAAATACCGAATAGTTTCTCTGGTGTGAGAAACTGAAAGTGTAAATAAGGACTCAATGTATAATAGGTAATTTGAAATAGGAAGAAAAGGGGCAAAGGGGAAGGAAGTGGGAGGGCTAGGGGAAAGGATAGAAGGGAATGGGATTAATATGAGAAAATGGAAAAATAGGAACAAAATCTTTGTAAATAGGGAGGACTGGAGGGGTTGAAGGGAGGGCTGGGCAAGGGTGAAAAATAAGAACCAAGAGAGACTATGTAAAGGTGCAAATTTCCAATGATGAATGTCATTATATTGGATACCTAAAATATACCAATGATTAGAATGAATAATCGATAATGCAAAATAGGAAGAAAAGGCCCAAAGGGGTAGGGGTAGTGGGAGGGGCAGGGGAAAGGAATGAAGGGAAAGGAAAAATGATGAGAAATGGAAAAAATGGAAATAAAGTCTTTGTAAATAGGGAAGGGTGGAGAGGGTGAAGGGAGGGCTAGGAATGGGGAAAAACTAAGAACCAAGATGCATTATGTAAAGATACAATTCCCAATGAGAAATGTAATTGTGTTGTATACCTACAATGTACCAATAAAAGAATTTAATAAAAAAAAAGAAATTTAAGAGTATGTATGTAGGATTTTTTTTTTTTTTGAAAACAAAACAAAACAAAAAAGCAAAAACAAATATGCACTTTCAGGTCACATCACTGATGACCGACCTCCAACCAGGCCCCACCTCCTTCCAACACATTCAGCTGTGAACTCATCAGTGAATCCACTGATGAGTGTAGCACTCCCACGATCCAGTCACCTTTCAAAAACATGAGAATTTGGGGAGACACCTTAGATCTAATCTGTAACACTTAAACTATGGCTTCCGTTCCTAAGGCAAGAACTAGTCTGTTGGCCACATTTAGATGCAAAGTGGCTGGGAAATGTCATCTTTGACTGGCCAGCCCTTTCCAGCATGAACTCCATACCACAGAAGAGAGAGTAGAGATTTGGGTGACCACCGTGGTGGAATGGTTCACTGACTGAGATCTCACTTGTGAGTCCTGCCTTAGGTGGACCCCACAGCAAGATCCAGAGGCTAAAGTTGTCAGCAGTAAGTCATTTGTAAGGCATTTTTCCTGTTGACAGAGCATGTTCACACATATTATCTCATTTAATCCCCACAATTCTTATGAGGTGATAATTACTCTAATTTTACAGGTAGGGAAATAAGGCTAAGTAGACAGGTGGTTTGCCCAAATTCCCACAGATGAGTCAACTGATTTATTTGCATAGTCAGATCCTAGAAATAGAGTGGCTGTTGACAAGTTTAGGTTGAGCTTGACCAAACATTTTATAGGTGGGTGTGGGGGAGGGATAAACCGAGCTTTGAGTAGAAACGGGTGCTCACAGATCTGTGACTTGAGAAATGACCATCACTTATGAAACCTGAAGACTGTTTATCCAGATTTTTCCAGGGACTCTAAAGTTGGAAGAAATTGAGGGACAAGGGTAGCAACAAAAGAGTGATGAATAGAGGCAATTGGAGAGACAGCAAGTTTCTCAAAGTATCTTCCAATCCTCTCTCTTGATCAAATGTCCCAGAACATACAGTATAAAAATGGGCTTGGGGGTGAAGGGAGTGCTGGGAATGGGGAAACAATAAGAGCCAAGATACATCACCCAATGTACATTGGGTACAAGCACCCAATGATAAATGTAAATGTATTGTATACCTAAAATGTACCAATAAAAGTTTAAGCAAAAAAAAAAAAAGGGCTTGAATTTATTGTAATGATTTACATTGCAGACTTGATTTGCTGTTGGCCCTCTAGCACGTGCTTGATTGTTACAGACTTTTCCTTCTTGGAGGTTAGGAGCGATGCTTACTTTGTCTCGCACCCACTTCTGGGGCCACTTCAGTCTCAGTGTATTAGCCCTTGGGTAATAAGGAGGGGTTATCATTATTTTAATTCTCACTACGCTTTCATTCTAGGCTAGTTTAAATACTTAAAAATTTTATTTTATATTTTATGGTGTAATGTTAAAAGTATATGAAAAAGGAAATAAATATATAAAAGTAGTCATTCAACAACTAAATCAAGATATTAGCATTTTCCAAATATATTTGTTAAGGATTTCTAAATTAATTTAATTAAGTTTGTAGAATATAATTTGTTTGCTTTGTTAAAATGAACATTCCTTAGACTAATTAAGTTTAGTGGAGTTTATTTGAACAAATCAAAACAAACAAAAAGGATTTGCAAAGTCCCAGAACCAGAGCAGGTTCTTTTAATAATGCTTTTTAAGGGCTGGGGATTTAGCTCAGTGGTTTCGCCGCCTGCTGTGCAAGCACAAGGTTCGGAGTTCGATCCCTGGTACCAAAAAAAAAAAACCCAAAACAAAAAAAATAATGTTTTTAAAAAATTTATTTTCTAATTGACTCATAAAACCATAAAATTATACATATTAACAAAATACCATGTGATGTTTCAATAATGTACACATTGTACAATGTTTAAATCAGATCGGTAATATCTATCTCATTTATCATATCTTTGTAAGAAAACTTACAAAAAGCTTTCTTTTAGCTTTTAGAAATGTACTGTATATTATTGTTACCCTGCTGCACAGTAGCTCACCAGAACTTCTTGTTCTCATCTAACTATAACTTACTACCCTTTGATCAGTCTTTTCCCATTCTTGTAACCCCCTACTTCCCACCAGATTCTGAGAACTATGGCAAACAACATGAGATAGTATTTATGGAAAAAAGGCAAGAACTAGAAACCAGCTTAATTGGCTACAGCATAGTCAATCAGCCAGTCAATAGGTTTAGTTTTTGGGTCCAGTACAGGTGCCTGGTCCAAATCCATGGGTTTGTATCTAATATTAACAAGTTTTTAAGTTATTTTGTATTTGCCAAGTTATGTTTACAGTCTATCTTGGTGAATGTTTCATGTACACTTGACAAGAATGGTCATTCTGCCTTTGATGTTGATGATAGTATGTAAATACTATTCAAGTGAAGTTGGTTGGTAGCATTATCCAAGCCTACTATATCCTTGCTGACTTTATGTCTACCTGTTTTTTTGATTACTGAGAAAAGAGTGTTAAATCTCCAACTATAATTATAGATTTGTTTCCATTTTTTCCTTCCATTCTTTTTTTAAATCCTCTTTCCCTGCCTTATCTTCTCCCTCGCCCTCCCTTTGTCCTTTTCCCATTTGAACAGATTCTGCTTCCCAATATCTATCCTCTGTTTTGCTCCTTATTTATCCTTTGAGTTACTTTCTTTCTTTCTTTTTTTTTTTTTGAGTTTTTAAAGTATTTTTAATATTTTTTTTAAACAAGGCTGGGAAAAAAGGGACAAAATGCATTGGAATACAGAAGACAAAGTTTAGAGAAGAAATGCAGCACTTGACTCTCCCCCCCCCCCATTAAGTTTATTGGTACATTTTAGGTATACAATACAGTTATATTCACCATTGGGATCTTGTACCATTACATGAGTCTCTTGGTTCTTATTTTTTTCCCCTTCCCTTGCCCTCCCTTCACCCTCTCCACCCTTCCCTATTTGCAAAGACCTTGTTTCCATTTTATTTCCTCTTCTCATATTTTTTCCTTTCTCTTTTTTCCCTTCCCCTACCCCTCCCAATTCCCCTGCTCTTTTAGACCTTTTCTTCCTGTTACACAATATCAGTTATACATTTTTTAAAATTACAATATCAAGATCTAGGAGACATTACCACAGATTTTACAGAATTTAAAAGGATAAAGAAAGCATATTACAAAAATAGCACTTGACTCTTTAGCGGGGAGATTTTATGATTAGCTGAACCAAAGCCCACCCTTGCTTTGATATAAAAATATGGAACGCTTCACGAATTTTAGTGTCATCCTTGCGCAGGGGCCATGCTAATCTTCTCTGTATCATTCCAGTTTTAGTATATGTGCTGCCAAAGCAAGCACCCCTTTGAGTTTCTTATAGAAGAGAAACAAAGCAATATTTAAACTTTTGTGCTTGATTTATTTCACTTAAAATTATGGTTTTGAGGTACATCCATTTACCTATAAATGACTGAAGTTTATCCTTCTTTATGGCAAAGTAGTACTCCATTGTATATAAATATCACATTTTCTTTATAAATTCATCCATTGATGGGCATATGAGCTGTTTCCAAGATTTGGCTATTACAAATTGTGCTGTTATAAATGTGGGTATGCATGTATCACTGTGGTATGATGTTTTAGAGTCCTTTGGAAAGATGTCTCAAAGGGAAATAGCTGGGTCCAGTGGAACTTCTAGTTTTAGTTTTTTTGAGGAATCTACGTACTGATTGCCATAGTGATTTATAGTCCCACCAACAAAGGAGAAGGGATCCTTTCTCCTCACAGCCTTGCCAGCATTTGTTATTGATTGATTTTTTGATGATAGCCATTCTTTCTGGAGTGAGATGGAATCTCATTGTTAATTTGCATTTCTCCAGTGACCAGTGATGTTGAACATTTTTTCATATATTTATTTTCTGTTTGTACTTCTTCATCTGAGAAATGTGTATATTCTCGATTTTAGTCCTTTGAGAAGCTGGTAAAACAATTTTCCAATTCTGTGTATTGTCTCTTCACTCTGCTGGTGGTTTCTTTTGCTGTGCAAAAACTTTTTAATTTGATGTGATCCTAGTTGTTAATTCTTTGTAATATTTCCTGAGTGGTCAGGTTTTTGTTGATAAAACCTTTACCTACACCTATGTCTTCAAGTTTTATCTATTCTCTCTTCCAGCAGAATAAGTGTTTCTGTTTTATGTTTAGACCTTTGATCCATTTTGATTTTAGTTTAAGTGCATGGTGAGAGATATGGGTCTAGGTTAAATCTTTGGCATGTGGACAGCCAGTTTTCCAACATCATTTATTAAAGAGGATATCTTTCTTCCCATGAAGGTGTTAGGCCCCTTTGTCAAATATAATGTAGCTGGGTGTGCTTGTTTCTGAATCTTCTATTCTGTTCCACTGATCATTAGGTCTGGTTGTTTTTTTGTTTGGTTGTTTGCTTTTTGTAGCATGCTATTTTTATAAAGGTAGCTTTGTAGTATAATTTCAAATCAGGGATTGTGGTGCTCTCTGCCTTGCTCTTGTTTCCCAGAATTGCTTTTACTATTTTGGCTCTCTTCTGATTCCATATGAATTTTATTGTTTTCTTTTAGGGCTTGAAATACTTCACTCTGAAGTCCCTTTGACTCAAGGGTTTGTGTTGAGAAGTTGCCTGTGATTCTGATTAGTTTTCTTTTATAGGTGATTCTTTTTCTTAACAGGTTTTAATATTCTGTTCTTGTGGTGAATTTATGGAATCTTGACTATTATCTCTTGGGGTAGTTTTTTTCTGATTATGGCAAATCAGAGTTCTATATGCTTCACTGGTAATGTATTCAAATTCTTTTTTCATGCTTGGGAAGTTTTCTACTATATGAACAGATTTCTAATGTCTTTTGTGCCATCTTCTGATTTTTCATTGATTCCCAATTAATCTTATGTTATTCTTCTTTGCATCATCTAGCAGTTGTTGGATTGATTTTTCATGATCCTTTGCTATTTTTAAGAAGTCTTTTAATTCTTGATTGCCAGTCATGTGCCTGTCTTCTGTATCTGATATTCTAACTTCACAGTGGTTGATTCTGCTGGATATGCTTTCAATAGAATTTTTAATCTCTTGGATATCTGTTTGAATCTGTTTTATGGAATCCAGTTCTTTCCTATGTTGGGCATTCATTCAAACAATTGCAAAGAAACCTTACAAAGAAACAAAAACAAGCAATCTGAAAAAACCCCAAATGAACAGCCATAACAACAACAGCAGCAACAACAACAACAACAACAACAACAACAACAACAACAAAGCAAAGAAAGAAAAGGAAGTTTCTCTGTGATTTCAAGCCCATGGTTTTCTTCTGGGGTCTACAGTTTTGTAGCAGTGTCCATTTCAAGGCATGACTCTGCTCTTGCTGATAGACAAAGGAGGCAGTTACAGCCCAGATCCATGCTGGATAATCCCAGCAAGCTGGTAGTAGGATTAGGGCATGGTGTTGGGTCTGGTATTTTCGAATCAACTACAGTTCAGGCTTAGCCTGAACTCTGGTTGTGGGGTTGGGGATTCAGTCATTTAATTTATAACACTCTGGGTGTCTCTTGCCATCCTGGTCATGGTTCCCTAACCATGGACGTCTCCTATAATTTTCTCTCACCAAGTCACTGTGGTAAGTTAACACTGAGAGCCCTGAGATGGAGCTGACCTGAGGCTCAGTTAGCCCCTAAAATGACATCTGACCAAGCACACTTTCCAGGGGACACACAGTCACTTGGTTTGGAGTCACCCACCAGCTGTTGCTGTACATAGCATCCACTGGTCTGCTCCAGTGGTGCATTTCTCCTTGGAGGCCTCTGGAGTCACTTGCCCTCACCATGTCTCTATAGATTTTATCTTCCTTTCTCATGCCATGAACCAGGAGCTGGAAAGAAATTGCAGGTTGCCTCTTTCTTTTCTATATTGTGGTCTGTTTTTTAAATTTCTCTGTAGGTTCCAACCTCTCTCTTTCTTTTCTTCCCCAAGTTGTTATTTTCCAGGGTATGGATTTTGAATCCTGGAGCAGCTGCTTTGTTGCTGCTTAGCATGTCACTATCTCTCCAACCCTCAAATGTTTTTTTAAAGAGGCTTAAAAATTCAAAATATGTATGTTTACATTTAATCAGATAGTGACCATTTCTGGTTTTCTTTACATCCTTGTACAGATCCAAATTCCTATCTGGTATTATTTGAGCTTTAAAATATCCTCTTTAATTCTTTTATTGCTTCTGGCTAGAAAAAGTTCTACCCAGTTTTAGTTTTCCTAGAAATGTTTTTAGTTTTGGGGGGTTTTTTTTGGTACCAGGGATAGAACTCGGAATCTTGCACTTGCGAGGCAGGTGGCAGCACCCTTGAGCTAAATCCCCGGCCCCTGTTTTTAGTTTTCGTCTTTGGTTTTGAAAGATATTTTTTCTGAATATAGATTTTAGATTAATAATTATTTTTTCTTTTAGCACTTTAAGGATGGCATTCAATTTTTTTTTGGTTTTATTGTTTCTACTGAGAAATCAGTAGAATATTTGCCTCAGTACCGCTATATCTAATGTGTATGTGTGTGTCGTGTATTTCTGGCTGCTTTAATATTTTTTAACTTATTTCCAACAATTCAATTATGATTTTTTTTTTTTTTTGTACTGGGGATTGAATTTAGGAACTTATGGTTGCAAGGCAGGAGCGGTGCTGCTGAGCTAAATCCCTGGCCCTGATCGTAATGTATTTCTGAGATTATCTTTATTGCATTTGGGTTTTGCTGAACTTCTTGGATTCATGAGTATATAATTTTTAAATCAAATTTGGAACAATTTTGGTCACTGTTTCTTTAAATATCACTTCTGAATACCATTGCCACCAACTTTTCCTGCGACTACAGTTATACAAATTGTCCCTCAAGTCATTGAGGTTTTTTTGTTTTTTAAGACCCCCCCCCTCGCTTTAGACTGGATAATTTAATCTGGATAATTTTAATTGCTATATCTTCAGGTATACTTATCTTCTTTTGTGTAGGGTCTAATCCCCATTAAGCCAACCAGTGAATTTTTCATTTCAAGCAAATCACTACTTGGCTTAATACCATTTTTCCTCAATGATTTAAAATTCTACCTTTATCATGTACTAATTCCCACAGATGTTTGTATTTAATGTACTTTCTATTCTGTTACATTGATTTATTTGTGTATTCATGGTCTATGGATTTTTATTATTATAATTTAATATATGCTAACATATGGTAGGGTTAGCTCTCTCACAACACTTTTGGTTTTCTTTCTATTCTTATTTATTATTTCCATAAGAAGTTTAAAGTCAGATTATTCAATTAAAAGAAAATTCTGTTGATATTTTAAATTTTATATTTATAGGTTAATTTAGAAATAATTAGCGTTTTTCTCATGTCATCCCTTCCTATGCAGGATTTGTCTTTTCATTTTTCAAGTCTTTTTTGCATCCCTAAATAGCATTTTAGTTTTCTTCATATAGATCTTAAATATTTCTTACTATATTTATTTTTGGGCATCTTGTGTTTCTGTTATTGTGGCTATTATAAATGCTATCCTCTTGTTATTATATGTTCTAAGTGGTTATTGATTTTACACAGGAAAACTGTTCATCTCTATGTTAGTCTTGTCCCAATTACTTTACTGCATTCTCTATTGTTTCCATTCATTTGCTCATAATTTTTTCAGGTACACAGCTTAATATGTAAAAAATAGTCTTTTATTGAGTTTGGATGTTCTATTTTATAATGTTCTGGTATTGCCTGCATTTTATTTTTTCTCTAGTTTTAAATACCTTAAACATACTCATTTAAAAACCTTTTCATATTGTGCCATTATCTGTAGTTTATGAGTATAAAATCTCCCTATTTCATGTGCTGGCTGCATTTCAAAGTAGTTCCTTTCTGGAAAGAAGGGAAAGGAAAAATTATGAGAAAAGGAAAAAATGGAAACAAACTCTTTGTAAATAGGGAAGGGTGGAGGGGGTGAAGGGAGGACAGGGAATGGGGAAAAAATAAGAACCAAGTACATCATGTACAGGTACAAGCACCCAATGATAAATGTAAATGTATTGTATACCTAAAATGTACCAATAAAACAATGTAAGGGAAAAAAATCAGGAGAACAAATTATCAAACTTAGAATGAAACTATCAAAGTAGTTCCTTTTTTCATATAATTAGACATTTTACTATGAGCTCATTTTTAGGAGAAAAATTTTGCGGTGAGTCCCAGGGGCTTGTTTTGTGCAGGCATCTGTGTCATTTGGTTCACATTTCCTTTTGTCGGGTCCATTCTTAGATAATTTTTATGTTTATTTTTTGACTATAACTTCTTTCACTTATGGTTAGGAGAAAGTTTGACTAACACCCACATGTGGTGCAATTTTGGAAGTTTGATTTCTGGAGGTTTACTCTCCTCCCTCCCACGACATTGGGCAGATGGTCAACTTCCTGCCACATCCTTAAGTCAGTGGGCAGAGTTTTTCTAGTCCCTATTTCATGGTGGGAACAGCTTTTTGGCTTTTAACTTTATTCAAAGACTTCAGGCCTGCTTCTTATCACCTGCAGGATTAAAGCCTAATCCTCTATTCCTCTGGGTCTTTTTAAAAATTCATTAATTATATTGGTACATTTTAGGTATACAATATGAAGACATTCACCATTGGGAATTAGTACCTTTACATAATATATCTTGGTTCTTATTTTTTCCCCATTCCCCTGCTCTCCCTTCAACCCCTCCACCCCTCCCTATTTACAATGACTTTGTTTCCATTTTTTCCTTTTCTCATATTTTTTCCTTTCCCCTTCTTTCCATTCCCCTCCCCTCTCCCTCCTCCTCCCCTTCCCTCTTCCCCTTTGGACCTTTTCGTCCTATTTCATATTATCTATTATACATTTTGAATCACTTCTCAGCCTTTTGGCTAAGATCAAATGTATTATACATTTTGATTCTTATTTATACTTTCAGTTTCTCACACCAGAGAAAGTATTTGGTATTTACACATGTGTGTCCTATTTATTTCACTTAAGTCCTATGGGTCTTAAAACCCATCTTCTATGCCAGTATATGTTTCCAATATCGCTATGACCATTTGTTTTTAACACCTGCTCAATTTTATGGGCTTGAATATCTATTTCCTTTTTGGGACAGGGTAATTTTCCTTGCTTATTATTGAGTTTGACTATAAAATGGTGATGATTATAACAGCAGCAACAACATCTTGTTATTACAGTGTATCCAAAATGTACATGGGTTTGCACTATATTGGTAAACATCCTACATCAATTCAATCAGTGCCATTGACCGATATTTCCTGATGAGCCATTAAATAATTTGGACTCATGTCTGTTCTTGTCACACAGAGAAATACTTAACCTCAAGTATCTTAGATTCTAAGTTCTAATGTTCACTCCACAACTTTTCCTACACTCTCCCTTCTATTCCTTCATATAACAGTATTTTTTTTTTGGTGCTGGGGATTGAACTCAGGTTCTTGTGCTTGCGCAGCAGGTGGTGAAACCACTGAGCTAAATCCCTGGCCCCATATAACAATATTTATTGAGCATCTATTTTGTTCCAGGAACTGAGGCTGTCATCCAGCATATACAACTTCATAAAGTTAGGTCAAAGCTTTGAAAGACGTCACTTCCTGTGGCCTAGGGTCAGATAGTAATTTTAATGCACTATGGTAAGTACTTAAAGTAGATATAGGGGCAGTACATTTGTAGGGAAATGTTTAAAGGTTCTGTATATGAGTGTGAAATGGAGATGACCATGTGTCTGTGTTTTCTTTTATGTATCCTAGGAATAACAAGGAAGAGTAGGAAAGTAGGCAATGGGAGGGTGGGAGAGGGAGAGCATTGTTCTAGGTGTTGTGGTCCTTGGCTACTGGTTTTTATTGCTAATCAGTGTGGCAGCTCTCAGTCTACCTGAGGTTCTGGGTCAGCAGTTCTGGAGTGGGTCCCAATCATCTGCATATTTAGGAGCATCTTTAGGTGATTTTAATGTAGAATTAGAATTCATGACTGATATTGAAAACAATATCACACTGACTCCTATTTTTCACTTTATTTGAAAATAAATTTCTGTTAATCTCTAAAAATACCAACTTTTCCACTCACATGTATGCCTTGTTTGTTGTGTGCATCTCCACACATACAACTCTGTGTTGTAACCAGTGGACAGAGTGGGAGAAATCTGAAGTTGATGGGGCCATTATATTCTTTTTCCAGGACTTCTATAAGAAGGTATTACTAACTGGGTAACTTAGACCCACAGAAATTTAGGAGCTAATTACATGACTTTTGGATAACTCATCTTAGGCTTGCTCCTCAGTGTAAATGTGCCTCAGTGCCCTCCACTATGAAGTAAAGCAGATAATTTCCAGATCCAGAATTCTAGTCCAACACTTCATAGTTGCCCAAGAGAAGATTCTTTCGGTAACAGTTGCCCTTGTTGCATTTGTTATTAATACTATTATGTAATCTCACTGAGTTTAGAGGCTTAGATAGTTTTTTCCTGAGAGAAAAAGTGTCAGTAAGCTCAAATGCAAGCAGACTAATTTTTCTATCATCCAGGGTTGTAATTAAGTAATGGTAATTGATGTAACAACTCAGCCAGTTAGATGACCTGCTTTTACTCCCCCAGTTGTTGCATTCTAAAGTGATGAGGCTGAGTTTCATGATCCAGGGAATCTACCTTATTAACTTATAGTCACACTTCAGGGGTGTGTGTGGGCAAGCACAGGAATGTGAATAGTAATTGTCAATGAGCCAGATTGGAGGACAACAGGGAGGTGCTCAGAGTTGAAGGTTCCAAATGTTTCTCATTAATTATGTTCAAAACAAACTATCAGCCTAAAAATCCCAATTAGGGAGCAGCACATGGCTCACACAGCCGTAGTGGTAAATTTCCTGATGTACTGGTTTTCATTTTGGGAATTAGAGTAGTGCAATGGAAAAAATTCAGTCTCTGGAGCTAGGGAGACTGGGTTAAAAATCTGGCTCTCCAGCTTACCAGCTTTAGAACAGTGAGCAAGTTATATGGCCATGTGGTGCCTCAGCTTCCTGGTCTGAAATACGGAAATAATGGTGATAACCACATCAACTTCACAAAGCTACTGCACAGATAAGTCAAGAAGTCTTAGATGTAAGTATCTGCACCAAGACAAAGATTTAATTCCTTGCAACAAATGTCAGAGAAAGTTGAGGCGAACCCCAGCCTTCTGTTGATAGGCAGGGGATGTATGTGTTGGCCATTCCTGAAGCCCTTACCCAGCACTGCCTGGTCTTTCTATATGGAAAGTTAGCCTTGTCTGAGGCACAAGCCACTTCTATGCGGCCAGGTCAATGAGGACTAAACTGAGCATCCTAAATAAAGAAAGTCTCCAAGGCCAAACCAAAGGCTGTTGGATGAGGCAGTGGATTGATAGTTCTCTTTCCTTCATCAGCTCTGCCCCTCTTCTCTTTTGGTCCCTCTCTTGCTTCCTCTTGTTCTCCTCTCTCCTGCTCCTTGTTTCCCACTCCAGGTCAGCTCTTCATTTCATCCTCCTTTCCCATGGGTATTACTCAGCCTGCAGATCACCCTCAGGGTCTGGGGCCCTCAGCAAGCCTGACCTGAGTTTCTGACCCACTGTGTTTCAGCCTTGCCTCTCTGAAGTGCAGCCCTTGTCCTTGGCTCTTCTTTCTTTTTCTTCTTCTTCCCAGGAGATGGCAGGGACTTGTCTGAGGATGAGTCTCCTAGATCCCAAACTGAAAAGACCTATCCTGGCTAGGAACGGGTGGGTGGCTGCTTGGGTTTGCTGTTCCCCTGGCAAAATCTTTTCTCTCACACACATTTTGCTCAGGGAAGCTTTCAGAACAGAGACATGCCAAATTGGTGTCACCTCTTGTTCACCAGGACTGAAGAATCAAGTCCTTTTTGGTTTTAATTAAAAGAACATGGAGAGCAGGGCAAACTGCAGAAGTAAGAAACAAGAGGAAAGAGATTAAATCCATGTTTTGTTCACATAAGAAAGTTTGATATTTTGAGACCATTGAGTTGTTATTGAGTCCTCCTTGTTATCTCTGAGAGAAGGAGAACAAAACCAACTCATTGAGAGGAGATTGATTAATATATTTCTTTTAACGAATTCCTCTTAGCAACTAGCTTTAGGTACTTTCATTTTTCACTCAAACAATTTTTATAAGGCTCTGAAAATACAAGATTTTCTGGTCACACATATCCTTCCTGTGTTGTATGTAGTTATATACACAGAACTATGTGTTACTTCAGTGGAGAAATCTGAAACTTATGAGAAACCAGTGGGGCTACTATATTCATTTTGTCATGCTGCCATAACAAAGAACCAGGAACTGGGTGCCTTAGAACAGGTCTCACAGCTCTGGAAAATGGAAGTCCAAGATCAAGCTGTTTGCAAAGCTGTGGTCCCTCTGAAGGCACAAGGGAAGAATCTGTCCTTGGCCTCTCCTAGTTTCTGATAGTTCGTTGGCTTATGGTGGCATAACTCCAATCTTCACATGGCAGGCACATTCTTTGTCTGTGTCTATGCCAAATTTCCCCTTTAATATAAGGGTATCTGTCATACAGGACACCCTACCGCAGCATGACCTTGTCTAATTATATCAACAGAAACTCCAAATAAGGTCATATCCTGAGATACTGGGAATTAGGAATTCAATATATGAATTTTTTGGAGTGGGGAGATACAGTTCAATATATGACAACCACCCCTATGTCCTACAGACATGATTCCACAGAACCATGGTGGTCTGCTGTGCATAACCATTCCACAGCTCCGCTTATAAGTGCTCCCTGCTACACATTCGACAGAAGTACCCTGATGCAGGTTTCTATGTGCTTAAAATAAGGCCAGGGTCAGCGACATGGGCTGAAACATGCAGGACTACATAAAGATTTTGTATTTTATCCTAACAATGGGGAGCCACTGAATGTTGACAAATGAAGGGTGATCCAGGCACTAGAAAGATCATTCCCAGTGTAGCAGTGAGAAGTGGAATGAAGTTGGGACAAGGCTGTTGTAATTATTTAGGAAAGTGCGAGACCTGGCTTGCACCTTAATAGTGGTAATGTGAACTCAGAGCAGATGAACTGGAGATATAGCTAGAATTTATATGTCGAAATACCTAAACAAGAGGAACTTAAAGTATATGCTGTTTAACAAGGGAACTGCCAGTTGGGGATTGTTGGCAAGGAAAACTGTCATTTGGGTTTCTGGAGATGGGTACATTAGTTTTGGAACAGAGTGTTTTGTTTTCAAGTAAGTCACCAGAATAAACAATCTAGTTACACCAAAATAAAGCAAATTGTTCTTGATATAAATGGTATATGCGCTGCTGAAGCGAGCATTCTTGAAATAAATGGTGAGGACATCACAAACCTAAGCATGGAAGCCGTAGAATGAGATAGGAAATGGTAGAGTTTGAGAAACATGTTCCTGAAGTAAGAATTTTGACTGAATTATAGGTATTCCCAGATATTAGTTTTGTTATTTATTTATTTTTAAAATTAATTATATTGGTACATTTAAGGTACACAATATAGTGACATTCATCATTGGAAATTTGCACCTTTACATAATCCATCTTGATTCTTATTTTTTTGCCATTCCCCTGCCCTCCCTTCAACCCCTCCATCCCTCCCTATCTACAAAGATTTTGTTTCCACTTTTTCTTTTCCCCTACCCCTCCCATTTCCCCTTCCCCTTTGCCCCTTTTCTTCCTATTTCACATTATCTATTATACCTTTTAGTCCTTATTTACATTTTCAGTTTCTCACACTAGAGAAACTATTCAGTATTTACACATGTGGGTCCTATTTATTTCACTTAAGAGTATTGCCTCAGTGTGCATCCATTTGGCTATAAATGTCTCTAGTTTCTCATTCTTTATGGCTGAGTAATACTCCATTTTATAAAAAAATATATATTTTTTTGGTACCAGGGATTGAGCTCAGGTCCTTGTGCTTGTGCAGCAGGTGGCAAAACCACTGAACTAAATCCCCGGCTCACATTTTTTTTAATCCAGTCTCCAGTTGATGGGCAATTGGGTTGTTTCTAAGTTTTAGTTATCACGAATTGTGCTGCTATGAACATGGGTGCACATATATCACTGTGGTATGATTCTTTTAATTCTTTGGGGAAGATACCCATCAGGGGAATAGCTGGGTCAAATGGGACTTCCAGTCCTAGTTCTTTGAGGTATCTCCATACTAATTTCCACAGTGGTTGCACCAGTCTACAGCCACCAGTAGTTGAGTAGGGTTCCTCTTTCCTCACAGTCCCACCAGCATTTCTTATTGGTTGATTTCATGATGGCAGCCATTCTTTCTGGGGTGAGGTGGAATCTCATTGTTGTTTTCATCTGCATCTCTCGAATGACCAGTGATGTTGAACATTTTTTCATATGATTATTTGCTATTTCTACTTCTTTGTCTGAGAAATGTCTGTTCATTTCAGATGCCCATTTTTGGACTGGGTCTTTAAAGACCCAAGTATTAGTTTTCTATTTGCTACTGCAACAAACTACCACAAATATAGTAGCATAAATGACACAAATTTATTATCTTACTGTGTTATAGATCACAAGTCTGGCATGGCTCTCACAAGCACAGTCAGGTATTAGTAGGGCTGACTTTCCTTTTGGGGGCTGTAAAACCCTACTATCCACTTCAAAGACCACTTACATTTCATGACTCATGGGATCTCTCTTTGCTTTCAAAGCCAGCAGCATTGTATCTTCCTGGTTCTACTTCCACCATCATACGTCTTTTTCTGACCCTCTCTTTTGATTTTCCCTTCTACTGTTAAGAACCTTTACATTGGATCCCACTGGATGGTGTAGGGTACTCTCCCTACCTTATGGTTAGCTGATTAGCAAGCTGAATTCCATCTGAAACCTTAATTTCCATTTGTCAATGCTGGCATGTATTCACAGGTTCTGGGATTACAATGTGTGTGTCTTTGGACACCATCATGCTGCTTCCACATCTCACGTGGTGCTGAAATTAGTACAATGCTGAAACAAAGGGTTGAAAAGTACAGTTGTCTTATCTGGGCTCTGGTGATCTGAGAGTGAATTAGAGGGGTTTCTCTTGAAAGAAAGAAGGATTGCAGGGCCCATTGTGCTGGTGCAGCATACACAGATCTGAGGTCAAGAGAAAAGCACAGTGCTTCCTGTTCTCCGGAGCAGATGAGTTGGGTGGTCTGGATTCTGCTAGCTGATCTGTCCGAAAGATTTTTCTTGAGGTGGGTATAGCCTGAGGGGAAACAGATACCATTCTGAAACTGGAGTTTTAGGAACTGCAAGCCCGAGGAGGAACACAGTGAGTGTTATTCCTAAGCATTCAGGAAACACTGCCACCTGTCTTGTGCTGAGGAGTTAAGCTTCCAGGCATCAGTAATATTTCTAGTCACAGTAAATCTATATGTGGGGCAAGTACATTCTGGAGAAATTAGTTATAAGTGAGTGTGAATTGATCCAGGAGGCTTCAGGTGTAGCCACAAAACCACAAGTGGCCAGAGTGGAATGATAAGTGTTCACTTGGGCTGGGATTCCTCAGGGTTTCCCAGAAATGGATGGCAGACTAGCTGTTCAGCTAATCCCAGGCAGGTGGGATACTGAACAGGCCTTAATTTTCTACTACAGGAGCAAACATCTGGGTTTTAGGTGGAAGATAGTCTCCAGGATTTAGAGGTGATGGGATATGGGACATGATGGTAGAGAGGGAGTCTGGTATAGATGCAGAAGGGATGAAATCTTGGTCCCTTGGGGATGCAGTTCTGAGAGACCTGAGAAAGAAAAGATGCAGCCATTTGGTCTTTGGAGTTGGAGCAGTGCACTAAGTAGAAAGAGGATCCCAGAGACAATTACCTGTTAGGGTGTTTAGCACTGGAAGAGCCTCTAGGTCTTCTGGATATGGGATTGCCCCATCAATCTCAGGCCTTCTTGGGGAGGAGGCTCAGCTATAGGAAAATAGGGAAAAAATACTCCTTAATTTTCTTGTGTGATCCCAGGGAAGATGTTTCTATAAGAAAAGACTTTTGTTCTCAGGGCCTTCTCACCTTCCCACTGTACCGTATCTACCTTTTTGGCCTTTTCCTTCCATTTGTGTCTTTCTCTTTACTTAGATTTTCTGTGTCATACTTTTTGATTAATCTTTTTTTAATATGAAAAAATGTTGTTAAAAGTCTTAGTCTCAGATTCTAGCCCACTGTTGTTCATAATGTTATATGTTCCTATAATTTGATGGTCTAAAATGCTTCTCCAGGAAAAGATCCAAATGGTTTTACTATTGCAACAGAAGAGAGATGGTAATGGGCTCAATGACAAAGAAGTTCTTCTGACATCTGTAATTCCTATTGCTTCTGGAGTAGCAAGAGCTAATGCCAGTGCTCAAGATTGCTTCCAAAGGGTGTTTTATTTTAGCCAAGCCTTTCCCTTAGGGCTTGGCTAGTTGTACCTTCACCTCTAACTCACTCATTCAACTGTGTGCTATAAGTTTAAGGAACTGAGTAAAGACAGTGAAGCTTTCAGGAAACAGAGCTACTAGGAGGTAATTTGTGAGTCATCCCAACCTTCAGAGGATTGACTGAAAATTCTGTTAGAGTTCAAAGAAGGTAGAGGGAACTGTAAAGGAACTGCATAAACTTAATTTTTTAAAAGAGACAGAATCTGCTATGGTGCCTGGGCTGGCCTTGAACTTCTGGGTTCAAGTAACTGAGTTCCTGCTTCAGCCTCCTGAGTAACTGAGACTTTTTGAAATCAGCTCTTGAAGGATTGGCTTCAAAGGTTTAGGGTACTTTAGATAGAACAGGAAGGAAGCATAAAAGATATGGTAAATAAATGTGGGATATGATGTGCATGTGTGTGTGTACACATGTATAGGCAAAGTCTCCCTGTCTTGTTCCTTAGCCATCCAATTCTTTCTCTAGAGGCAGATTTAATGCTAAAAAGTATTTGACAGAGAGAAGCTCAGCCGGTCCCAACACCCAGAAGGAAGCTCTCTGCCTCCATCCAGGCTCCTAGGGCAGAGAAGCTCAGCTGGTCCCAGCACCCGGAAGGAAGCTCCCCACCTCCAGCCCAGGCTCCTAGAGCAGAGAAGCTGGGCCAGTCCCGGTACCCGGAAGGAAGCTCCCCCACTGCCATCCCAAGCTCCTAGGGCAGAGAAGGTGAGCCACGTGGGTACCAGAAGCACCCCCCCCCCATGGAAATGAGAAAACACATAAACAAGCCTCAAAAACAAACTTCCAGTTCACCTAGAGCAACCCCAAAGGGAAACGAGATGGAACAATTTGATACTCAACCACCTGAACTCTCTGAATTGAAAACAAAAGAGGATCTGGGAAAAATGAAATCAGAAATAATTACTCAGATAACAGCAAAGATTTTGCTCATGGTGCAAGACATGATTAATAAATCTAGAGAGGACACAGATAAAAAAATAGAGGAGCTGAAGAACATGATGGAATCCCAACATAGGAAACAAATGGAATTCATAAAACAGATACAAACAGATTTCCAAGAGATTAAATCTCCATCGAAAGTCTGCACAGCAGAATGAACCAATGTGAGGACAGAATTTCACATATAGAAGATAAGATTGCAATTAGTGAGGAGGAAAAGAAAAATTGCTTTAAAATTGTAAGGGAACATGAGAAATCAATCCAGCAGCTGCTAGATGATGCAAAGAAGAATAACATAAGACTGATTGGAGTCAATGAAGAAACAGGAGAGAGTGCAGATGACATAAAAAAACTGTTCACAGAAGTGATGGCAGAAAACTTCCCAAGGAGGGGAAAAGAACTTGACATACAGATAAGTGAGGCATATAGGACTCCAGCTAACCTTAATCAAAAAATATCTACACGTAGGCATATAATAGGATTCCAGAAATCCAACAGAAGAACAAAATTCTACAAGCAGTGAGAGAAAAGAAATAAATCACATACAAAGGAAAGCCCATCAGAATCACAGCAGACTTCTCAATGCAAACCTTCAAGGCAAGAAGAGCTTGGAGTGATGTATTTCAAGCCCTAAAGGAAAACAGCCTCCAACCCAGATTGATGTACCCTACAAAACAATCTTTCAAAATTGATGGAGAAATAAGATACTTTCATGATAAAGAGCACCTCAGGAACTTCATGAATACCAAACCAGCACTCAAAAAAAATTTTAGACAATACCCTAGGAAAAGACAATGAGAATCACAACCCCAGGAAACTCAGCAGAATGAATCCATTGGGCATGACAAATTAAATGCAAAGGGGGAGAATCCAACAAAAAGAAAAAGTCATGACAAGGCTTTTAAAACGTTTAATTTCATCTCCCTAATGAGTGTATAATTCAATCTTATTATTGTACTGATTAGTATTTTTCTGATTCTAGAGTTGCACACCATTCCTTGTGCTATACTGGCTATTTATCATCTTCTTATGTCTACATTTTAATTGGGTTGTCTATTAATGAGCTGTAACAGTTCTTTATATAGTCTGGTCATAGGTTATATGCAAGGTAAATATGGTCTGTTTAAGGACTACTTTTCATTTTAATGATGTCATTTAAAGTTCTAAATATTGAGGGAATCTCATTTATCACTTTTTTTCTATACATCATGCCTTTTGTATCCTAGGTAGTTCTTGCCTACCCTGAATTCATAAACATTTTCCCTTATAATTTCTTCTTAAAGTTTCATACTTTTAGGCTTTCTTATTTAGGTTCATAGATCCCTTCAAGTTATTTTCATGTATGGAAATAAAGGGTTGAGGTTAATTTTTTTATATACGGATACCAGGTGTTCTAGTGCTGTTTTCTGAAAACACTATCTCTTCCTCAGCTCTTGAATTGAGTTTATATTCTATAAAATGCTAATGTTAAATAATCTTTCAAAACTCAGTGGACCATATATTTGTGGTTCTATTTCTTGATTCTCTGTTTTATTCCAATGATCTATATGTCTTTCCTTACACCAACACTGCCTTGATTACTGTAGCTTTAGAAGAAGTCTTAAAATTAGGTACTAAACATCTTCCAACACTGTTTTTGTTTTTGTTTTTAACTTCTCTAGGTCCTTTGTACTCATACATAACTTTTCAATTTCAATATCCAATTCTTCATTTCTAGCAAGTATACACAGACCTGAATTTTTATATATACCTTGTGTTTTCTGATCCTGCTAAATTCAAGTACAAGTTCTAGGGGCTCCTAGAGATTTCTTAGTATTTTCTCTGTAGATGATCATTTCATCTACATATAAACATTTTGCTTCTGCCGTGCCCATCCTATCCTAGTTGTGTCATTTTATTGCCAGACTATTTTGGTGGGGCCTAGGTTTCAAAGTTTAATGGACAGATAAAGAGTAAGCATATCTGCCCTTGTTCCCCACCTTAAGGAAAAAGCATTGTATCTTCTCCATTCATATAAGGCATTCTCGCTGGAAGTATGGAGTACATGTCTTTAATCTGCTGAGAAAGCTCTGTTCTACTTCTAGTCTCCTGATAGCTTTTACCATGAACAACTGTAGAATTTAGTCCAATACTTTTTATCCAACTAGTGACAGGATCATATGGCTTTTTCCTTTCCTCTGTTAAAATGATGACTTTTGGGGGTGGATCTTCCAATGCTGAACCAACACCGCCATCCCTATAACAAAACCACTTTCTACATCTTGCCAGATCTGACTTCTAATAGTTTGTTTTGTTAAACAAATTTCTATCTATGTTCATACTTTTTTCTTCTATTATCTTTATCCAATTTTAGGATTAGCACAATGTTGAGTTCCTAAAATGAGTGGAGACGTGTTCCTTCTTTTTTCTGCTTTAATTGTTTGATATAATTTATCAGTTAAAATGTATATGAGCCTGCTGTTGTCATATAGGTAGGTTTTCAAGCTAGGAATATACTTTCTTTAATAGGTGCTATTCAAATTTTATATTTCCTCCAGAGTTAGTTTCATTAATTTGTCTTCCAAGGTACTTCTTAGAAGTTGTCAAATTTATTTCAAAACAGATTTTTGAAATATGCTTTCTATATCCTTTTAAATTCTGTAAAATCTGTGGTAATGTCTCCTAGATCTTAATATTGTATTTTAAAAAATGTATAACTGATATTGTGTAACAGGAAGAAAAAGTCTAAAAGAGCAGGGGAATTGGGAGGAGTAGGGGAAGGGAAAAAAGGGAAAGGAAAAAATATGAGGAGAGGAAAAAAATGGAAACAAGGTCTTTGCAAATAGGGAAGGGTGGAGAGGGTGAAGGGAGGGCAAGGGAAGGGGAAAAAAAATAAGAACCAAGAGACTCATATAATGGTACAAGATCCCAAAGATGAATGTAACTGTATTTTATACCTAAAATGTACCAATAAACTTAATGGGGGGGGAAGTATTTGACAAACACAGAGCATCTATCTACTTGCCTCCCTATGGATGGATGGTTGAATGCTCTTTTAAGAACAGAAGTACCTGGGATGGAGATTTAGCTCAGTGGTGCTGATGCCTGTCTTGCAAGCAGAAGGTCCTGAGTTTGATCCCTGGTACCAAAAACAAAACAAAACAAAAAACCCCCCACAAATAAACAGAAGTACTCAAGATGCATGTTTCATTGAATTCTCTGGTGCACTATGTGGCAACCTTTTCCAACCACCAAATCCTCACAAAAAAGACTTCACTCACCATGTTTCCAAGAGGGAGAACATTGGAGACCAAAAGTAATTATATAATGGTAGCCGCCTCTCCCCAATTCAAGAACCCACAAAAATCTTGAGGGGAGTTTGGGCTCCCACAGATGCATGGGCTGTGGGTTTGAGCCAACAGGACCAAGAGCTAAGAAAAATGGGAAGCCCAGCTGGCCTGTGGGCTACGGAGTAAATGGAGAAGAGATTGGCTCATGTGGAGACCAGGGCAGCCAGACCAGAGGCAGGGCTGCTCCCGCCCCAAGCCGATGTGTAAACAAGGTGCTCACGGGACCCCAGAAACAGTCCTAATGGCATTGACAGAGGCAGGGTTTGCAGACTGTGGGGATGTAGTCTGAGCACACACACATGGACTAGAACTTCTCGGATGGGTTTCCTGACCAGAAAACTCCCACATGGAAAGGTTATGAGGGAAAGATTCCAATTTTTCTTCCCCTGCTGTGAAATCAATTAAAAACAGGATGGATACAAAATGGATTTATAACCTCCACCTCCTGGCTTCCTTTATTTCTGGGGATGGGCCAGCTCTGAATGGGGAGAGACAGGATTCTCATGGTCTGAAAATTCTTCAGCAGTTTAAATAACAGTGACCTATTGCTCCAGCTCTCCTCAGGGGACCTGAGGCTGGAGGAGGCGATGTCTCCTTGGAAATGGACAGATAAAGGAGGATCTGTAGAACAAGGAGTAAGGGGGAGGGCCGGTGTCCAGCCTCGGCTTTGCTGCCCACAGTTTTGTTCAGAACTTGTCTACCTTGGGGGAAACAAAGCATTTAGTTTTAAAGGAGAATTTATTTCCCACAGAACAATTCGAAAGGCTTATTATACTCACACATCATTGCTTTATATGAGCCAACATCAGTAATCTTCATTCTTGCTTTGATCTACAAAAAGTGATAATATGTAACTTTTATTGAGTATCACTTTCAGTCAAACACATTATTAGGCACTTTTCTTAAATGAACTCTAATTCATATAACCAGCAAAGATTAAGTAATATTTACCCCAATTTAAATATAAGGAAAATGAGGCTCAGAGAGCTAAATAAACCACCCAAGATTAAACAGCTAGTAAGTGGCAAAACCAGGATCCAAACCCTGACTCTGCTTTTCACTGCCCAGTATGTTACAGTAATAACAACAATACTGCGTGCCAGATATTTGGCATATGTTATCTGAAATCCTCATAAACAAACCTGGGGGGAAGGTTTCCAAGCTCTTCTTACAGATGAACAAGTCATAGTGAAGGACATAGTTCAAGGTCCTAGGGCTGACTTGGTAAGGTCTGGCCTTGGACACAGCTCTGTGGATTCTTTGATGTCAGTATTCATGTTAAGCTTGTCATGCTACCTCAGGGGCACAGAAGGTCCTCTTGTCCCTAGGTGCTTCCAGTGGGTGCTCTGGGACCAGAGAGGGGCCCCAGCTTGTTGTCTCTAGTTAGCTGAGGCTATACTGGGCTGTGCACAGAGCCCACAAGCAGCCTCTGCCAACACACATTGCTCTCAGCAGCATGTAATGTTTCCTAGGGCCTTGGCTAAATGGGCAGAGGCCTTTTAGACATCTTAAGAGACATGGTTCTAAGCATCTCAAATGCAGCAACAGACTTTTTTGTCAGGGTGTAGTGCTGCATACCATGGAACTGCCTCTGTTTTTCCAGGTGAAAAGTATTAGCTGGAATGAATCCATCGTTTCAGAATCTGGCAACCTAGAATCTCATTTACACCCCCAGTGCAAAGTCATATGACAGACTTCCTCAGGACCTCTCTGGTCCTCAGACAGCCCTTATCAGCTGTTCGGCAACTCTGTCTTCTCTGAAACTCTATTTTTGAAGACAAAGCCTCACTCAAAATATATTAGGGAATCTTGACATCCACATCTTCACTCACTTGCTTCCATATTCCCCTCATCCTGTAGCTCGTGGTTCATACACAATAACAATAGCAATGCAAGTTTGGGCTGGCACTGAGAAATAGCTGAAACGTTTTCACATCTATTATGTCTTCAGGGTTCTTATTAGCCCAAGGAGGAAAGATTGTGTACATAAAGGTTTTTAGGAAAGGAATATAAGACCACATTAGTGTCTGCTAAAATGTAGATTCCCATGGATCCCATTGTCTCCATCTCTTTGCTCCAGTTAGGAATAGTTAGGGAAATACCCACTGTGACTCAGAACATCACCCTAGTTTGCAATGTTTCCCTCAAAGGGCCCTCTAAATTTTCTGAAAACTCACCCTGAAAATCATAATATCTGTAAAAATGAAGCTTATATCTGGAACAATCCATTTCAGAAACAAGATTGTCATACAATTTGAGCTACTTCACCAGAGATTAGTCATTTATTCATTCAAAAAATCCTTATTGAGTGTCTTTCAGGGACCAGGTACTGCCAAGTACTGTGGATTCTGGGGAAAACAGTGTAGATAAAGTCTTGGCCCTTTGGAGTTTATAGTAGGTTGAGGAAGTCAGATAACTAAACAGGAAAGTATTAAAGTTTGTGCTGTGGGAGCAGAGAACAGGGAAGCTTAGGCAACTCTAAGGTTTGGGATGGCTTCCATGAGGATATGATGTTTAAACTGTTCATCCTTCTGGATGAACAGAAGCTGGTCATGTAGTGAAGAAGTGAGGATGAATCCTCCATATGTGGCAGCCATGAGCATGAGCCTCAAAGTCCTCCAAGATCAAAGGACTTGATTGACTGGGCCAGAGATGTGCTCTGACATCTGTCACATTTTTGCTGAGTCCCTGCTCCCCTCAGGCAGCTCTGCCATGACCAAATATGGCATGGGTGCTTGGAAAGCACAACTCCCCTGATAGCCAGCTTTGGCTTAAGGATGGCACTACAGCATGATGAGCTTCCATAAGTGGTCATGACAGGGTGTTCCTCCCAACCTTCCCCTCCTCTGTCCTTCATTTGGAATCAGACTTGCTCTGTGCTCTTTATCCAGCTCTCTTTTTTCTTATGTGCCATAGGTGTGAATGACATTGTCCAGGGAGGGTGAGGTGAGCCAAGACACAAGAATAGACAAAACGAAAGGAGATCAGAGCAAGCCCTGCAAATTCTCTCTTTCCAGCAGCAGGAGGAAAAGTCAGACACTAGAAGCTAACAGTTTCCTCAAGGGATTAGGCAAGACCAGAATTCTGTCTCTTCCTTAAAAATTCCAGAGCAACTTTAATTGAAAGCATCTTTTTTCAGGATAGAGTCTCAAGTGTTCCAAGTATAGAGAAATGTTTCCACAATCAACTTTCATTCTACTTACAAGAGCTTTGTCTTTTCCCTAAAATTTTTGTCCATATAGTGTTAGAAGAAGCTGACTCTCTAGAGTCTCATCTTGGCAGGGCCAGCCCCAGCCTTGACTAAGAAGGAGCTCAGACCGGACTAGTCAAGTGACAGGTGTGTTACTGTAGCAATGAACACTTGCAGACCCTTCTAATCAGCATCCCAGCCTCAGATTCTTCCAGCCTGCATGGGGAGAACCTACTGCTCTGGCTGCCATGAGTCACTGGGCAGATCTAGTTCTCATTGCACATTAATAAATTGATTTTCTGGTTTAATTTAAACAACAAATAAAAGAATAACATTAACATCAAGGGAGATCATCAAAGAGGAAAAGTTACAAAAAAGCAACATGCAGCTTGTGGGTGTGAAGTGAGGGTGGATTTTGGCTTTTAGGTAGGCAAGGCTACTCTAGGCAAGGTTTCAATGGTGCCTTTCAAATCCATTCTTTATCTGTGTGCTGCCTGGGGGTTAGGTAGGAGTACCAAACCTCTGCAATCATAAAAATCTGAAAAAATGGCCCTGCTGGTGATTACTTAAGGATGTATTTTTGGAAGAGTGAAAGGAAATACTATACATCTTTGCCCAGTTTATAGCCTATAAATGGAACCCATTACTCCCATAAGATGTTCAAGATGTAAATTAAAATTGGGTTCCAAAAGAGGCCACATAAAGTCATGTCATGATCATTAGGGTCAACCTATGAAGACCAAGTCACCATGTTTCCACAGAAATGTTCTTGGTGCCCCTCCAGGGGAGCTGGTGTTCTAACCATTTCATGTTCCTAAGTACTTTTAAAACATGGAGTTTTCTTTCTCTGTGCTATGTCTTTGCTACACTGTTCCTTTGCTACTTTTTTCTAGGGCTGATAAACTACCATGCAGTCCTTGCTATCCAGTTCAAATGGAAACTCTTCTAGGAAGCCCACCCTGAATTTCCCAGGTCAAGGGTGGTCACTTCTTTTTCTGCATCCTCACAGCATTCTACACAAAGCACACATACAAAACCTTCACAATAGTACTGGAGTTATTTATCTGCACAACTGGACAATGACATTTTCCAGGACAGATTGTGCCTGATTCATGTGATCATAGCACAGGTCCACACAATTGTCCTTATGAAGGAAATGCAAGTTGAAGGAGTGAATGAATGTGTGTTGAGCTATATCAGCCAATGACAACTACTTATAGTGTACATTATATTCTGCATGACATTCTCAGACTCTTTGCTTGTGATAACAGTTGGGCAATACTCTTCTTCTAGGATAGATGTCTGTTTATCTCAGCTAATATACATGATTGTCTCCAAAGCATCCATCTGTGTGACTGAAGTAAAGTAGTCAAAAGTCTTGTTGAGATTTTAGTGTCTTTAACTTTAACTATGTCTCTCAGACAAGTGCGGTGGTTCCCCAGAAATCTGGTCTAGTAATATTGCCAGTGAACATTCCAGTGATTTTGAGATGTTTAAAAAACAGACATATCACCTTTCAGGCTGAAATCATTGGGAAGTGCATTTTGAAGTTGGGATTCCTTCCAGGTTCTTAGGTTGTGAATGACACACAGTCTGTGGAAACTTTATGAGATCATCAACATGCTGCAGTCCGAAAATTTCAAGAAGTGTTTAACCACAAATCAACCAAGTGTCACATTTGCATGTTTAGGAAAAAAACCCCAGCAAGCCAAGGTCCAATGATGAGAATGCTGCCCAAGGGAAACCATTGTGAAAGACCTGGTCAGGCTCCAGTGTGAAAAATTTAAAGATAGCAAATTGCAGGTGTGGATAGAAGGAACTCTGGAAAATAGGGAAAGTCTGAGAAGCATGAGGATCCTGCTAGTCAATTAAACAGCCAGCTCTAGAGAAAAACCTTCTGGAAGTTGGATTCCAATCACAACTTTAACACTTTAGAAAATCATTTGAAGAATTCAGGAGTGAATCCATCAGATCCTGGGCTTTTCTTAGTAGGTTTTCTTTTTTTAAAATTATTGCCTCAATTTCTCTGCTTATTATTGGATTGTTCAGACTTAAGTCTTCTTGAGTTAGTTTTGGTAATTTGCATGAGCCTAGGCCCTCCTAGCCTTTAAAGTTTGTGTTGAGATCTCTGCTGCAACCCTAATGGGTTTGCTTTTATATGTGCTATTTTGCTTTTCTCTGATAGCTTTTAAGATTCTCTCTTTTTGTTGAACATTTGGAATTTTGACTAAGACATGTCACTGGAGATTCTTTTTTCACCGTGGTTGATGCTCTGTAAGGTTCGCTTACCTGTATGTTGAAGTCTTTCCTCATACTTGGGAAATTTTCTATTATAATTCCTATAAACATATTTTTTTATTCCACATGGGTTGTCTTTTAGTTTCTGTCTAACTCTAATCAGCATTAAGTTGGTCATTTTAGCATTGTCTAGTAGATGTTAGATTATTTTTTCCTCTTCTGTTAAAGATTTTTGAATTCTATAAGATTTTGAAGACATTATGACACCTGAACTCCCCAAACTCCTCAATAAAATTGAAAGGGAAAGAGTGCTCCCATATACATTTCTGGAAACCAGCACCACTCAGATTCCCAAACCAGACAAAGACTCAACTGAAAAAGAAAATTACATGCCAATCTCCTCAATGAACATAGATGCAATAATCTGTAATAAGATATTGGCAAATAAAGTGCAGCATATAATCAAAAGGATCACACATCATGACCAAGTAGACATCATCTCAGGGTTTCAAGGATGGTTCCACATATGTAAGTCAATAAATAGCAGTAAGAACAAAAATCATGTGATCATATCAGCAGACACAGAAAAGGCCTTTGACAAAATCCAAAACCCCAAACATTCATGATAAAAACCCCAAAGAAAGTAGGTATAGAAGAATGTTACCTGAATCTCATAAAACCCATTTATGACAAACCAATGGCCAATATCATATTAAATGGGGGGAAAACTGAAATCTTTTCATCTAAAATCAGAAACAAGTCAAGGATGCCCACCATCACCACTTCTGTTCAACATAGTACCTGAAACATTAGCTAGAGCAATCAGACAAAAGAAGTACATAAAAGGAATACATATAGAAAAGAAAGAAGTGGGCTGGGGATTTAGCTCAGTAGCACTATGCTTGCCTTGCAAGTGCAAAGTCCTGAGTTCGATTGCCAGTACCGCAAAAAACAAACAAACAAACAGAAGTAAAATTATTTGCAGATGCCATGATCCTGTACATAGAAGACACAAATTTTACCAAGATTTTCTTAGAATTAACAACCAAATTCAGCAATGTAGCAGATTACAAAATCAACACACAAAATCAATAGCATTCTTGTATTCCAATAATAAACTCACTGAGAAATAGGAAAATAATACCATTCACAATAACATCAAGAAAAATTGAATACCTAGAAATTAACCTAACCATGGAAGTGAAATAGCTCCATAATGAAAATTATGGTACCCTGAGAAAGGAGATTGAAAAGGACACTAGAAAACTGAAAGATGTCCCCTGTTGCTGAAAAGGCAGAACCAATATTGTCAAAATGGCCATTGTTCCTAAACTGATATATAGACTTAACACAATCTTAACCAAAATATCAATAGCATTCCTCACAGAGCTGGAGAAAACAATCCTAAAATTTATATAGAACTAGAAAAGATCCAGAATAGCAGAAGAAATCCCTGGAATAAAAAACAGAAGTCATCACAATACCTGACTTGAAGCTATACTACAAGGCTATGGTGGTAAAAACAGCGTGGTATTGGCACAACACAGACATGTGGATTAATGAACAGAATAAAGGATGCAGAAACAATCACTGACATCAGCTATCTGATCTTTGAAAAATTGGGCAAAAATATATGTTGGAGGAAAAATAGCCTCTTTAGCAAATAGTTTTGGGAAAACTGGATATTCATATGCAGAAGTTTGAAGCTGGGCCCATATCTCTCACTATGCACTAAATTAAAATAAAAATGGATCAATGATCTAAATATTAAAAACAAGCACTAAGAATTAAAAGAATCATATGATAGTGATATATGCTCACTCATGTTTATAGCAGCACAGTTTGTAATAGCTAACTTGGAAATAGCCCAATTTCCCATCAACTGGAGCCTGGATAAAGAAGATGTGTTTTTTATTTTATAAAATGGAGTACTACTCAGCCATAAAGAAAGAGAAATTAGAGACATTTATAGCTAAGTGAATGCACATCGAGGCCATACTCTTCAGTGAAATAAATAGGATACAAATGTGTCAATATCAAATAGTTTCTCTGGTGTAAAAAGCTAAAAGTGTAAATAAGGATCAAAATGTATAATTGATATTGTGAAATAGGAAGAAAACATGTAAAGGAGTTGGGGAAGTGGGAGGGGTAGGGGAAAGGAAAGAAGGGAAAAGAAAAAATATGAGAAAAGGAAAAACATGGAAACAAAGTCTTTGCAAATAGGAAAAGGTGGAGGGGGTGAAGGGAGGGCAGGGGAATGGGGAAAAAATAAGAACCATGATACAGCATATAAAGGTACAAGATCCCAATGATGAATGCAACTGTATTGGATACCTAAAATGTACCAATAAGCTTAATGGAAAAAAAACAAGCACTAAATGTACTGGAAGATAAAATAGGTAAAACTCTTGAAGTCTTTGGCATAAGCAAGGACTTTCTGAGCAGAACTGCAATTGCACAAGAAGTAACAATAAGAATCAACAAATGGATTATATGAAATTAAAAAGCTTCTGCACAGCAAAGGAAACAACCAACAAAGTGAAGAGGCAACCTACAGTATGAGAAAAACTTCTGCTCGCTTTTCCTCAGACAAAGGACTAATATTTAGAATATATAAAGAAGTAAAAAGTAATAAAAGATCTAATCAAAAAGTGGACAAGTGGGCTGGGGATTCAGCTCAGTGGTACCGGCGGCTGCCTCACAAGCGCAAGGACCTGAGTTTGATCCATGGGACCAAAAAAAAAAAAAAAAAAAAAAAAGGTGAACAAGTGAAATGAATAGATGCTTCTCAGAAGAAGTATAAATGGACAATAAACATATTAAAAATATTTAACATCTCTGGCCATTAAGAAATGCAAATTAAAACAACACTAAGATTCCATCTTATGCCAGAAAGAATGGCCATCATCAAGAAATCAAATAATAACAAATGCTGTGGTGAAAAGGAACCCTTCTAAATTGTTGGTGGAAATGTAAACTAATACAATTATTGAAATCCATATAGAGATTTCCCAAAAAACTAAAAATAGAAATTCCATTTGATGTAGATATTCCTCTCCTAGATATCTTCCCCAAAGACCTTATGACATTATATTACAGAGGTACATGCATACTAAAGTTTATAGCAGCACAATTCATAATTAAATCTTGGAAGCAGCCTATATGTCCATTGATAGAGAAATAGATAAAGAAAATGTGATATCTATACATAACAATACCACTTGGCTATAAAGAATGATAAATTCAAGACATTTAAAGGAAAATAGATACAGCTTGAAAACATAATGTTAAGTCAAATCAGATGATCTTAAATACCTTATGGTTCTCTCATTTGAGTAATCCAAAGAACAAATGAAGAGCAAAATAAAAGATTGATGAAAGGAAACAAGGAGATAGATCTTTTGTAAATGGGAAAAGGATGAAGAGATTGAGGGTGGAGGGAGGAGGGAGGAAAAGGGGATGTTAAACAATTTAAGATGCATCATGTACATGTACAAATTACCCTCTATGAATGTAGTATTTAAATGTGGCAAACATGAAATAAAATAACAATAATAATGAAAATGGGGAGGGGGAGGGGAATAAAAAGAATCAAGATATATTAAATACATGTACCCACTTCCTAAGATGAATGTTAACATCATGTACTCCAAACATGTACTAATAAAAATCATTTGATCTAAACTTTCTAGGAAATATCAATAGTCAGTTACAAAATTTGTACATCCTATTGGCTTTTTAAAAAGTTCCAGACAATCTTTTTATTTTTATTATTATATGCTTGTGTTGCATAATAATTATATTCATTTTGAGGAATTAATACATGTGATATTTAACCTTCTGTATCTGATTTAGTTTGCTTAGCATTATGGCTTCAATGTGTATCCATTTTCCAACAAATGACTCAAATTTATCCTCCTTTGTGGTTGAGTACTATGCCATTGTGTATATAGACCACATTTTTTAATCCTTTCATCTCTTGATCAGCATCTATAATGTTTCCATAATTTAACTATTGTGAATTGTACTGGCTGCTATAAACATGGGTATACACACATCATTGTAATATGAAGACTTTAACTCTTTCAGGAAGATACTCAAAAGAGGTATAACTGGGTCAAATGAAATTTTATTTTTAGTTTTTTGAGAAATTGTCATACCAATTTCCATAGTGGTTGGTTGTACTAGTTTACATTCCCACCAACAATGTGATTCCTTTTTTCATATTCTGTAGGTTTTCTCTCCAATTGGTTGTTTCCATTACTGTGCAAAAGCTTTTCAATTTGATATGATCCCATTTGTTGATTCTTGAAATTATTTCCTGTACAACTGACATTCTGTTCAGGAAGTCATTAGTTATGCTTGTGTCTTCAAATGTTTTACCTATGTTTTCTTCCATCAGATTCAGTGTTTCTATTTTTATATCTGGGTGTTAGGTCCTAAGGTCATATCTAGGTCATTTTGATTTGATTTTTGTATAGGATGAGAAACATGGGTCTAGATTCATTCTTCTGTACGTGGATAACCAGTTTTCCTAGTACCATTTGTAAAGAAGCTACCTTGTCTCCTTCCCACCCTTTCTCTTCTCCCTCCATCTTTTTATCCCTTTCCCTTTTCAGAAAGATCTACCTTTCTGCTTTCTATAATCTATCTTTTAGTTTGCTCTTTATTTATTTCTCATACAAGAGAAACCTTGCGATATTCAAAATTGTGTCTCTGACTTATTTCATTTAACTTTATGATCTCAAGGTGCATCTATTTTCCTACAAATGACTCCAGTTTATCTTTCTTTATGGCAGAGTATGTACATGTACCATTGCAAACATATGCCCCCCTAAAAAAAAAGAGTGAAGAGCTGGATGGAAGAGTGAGGAGGTAAAGGAAAAGGGGTAAAAAAAGAATTAAGATTTATTTTGTACATGTCCCAATTGTACCCAAGGAATATAAACATTATATACTACAAATATGTACTAATATAAAAAGAGGCTATCTTTTCTCCACTATTTGTTTTTAGCTCCCTTTTTAAATAGCAGATGGCTAAGGATACATGCAGATGTTTCTGTGTCTTCTGTTCTATTGCACTGGTCTATATGTCTATTTTCACACCAGTGCTATGCTTTTTTATTACTGTAGTTTTGCAGTATAACTTGAAATCTGGGATTATAAGGTCTCCTGTTCTATTCTTTTTGCTCAGGATTGTTTTGACTATTCTGTATACTATGTTAATTTGAAAGCAAATGTAAAATGCTTTGAGGAGCCAAATGCACGTGGTCCCTCATTAAAGTGCTATTGAGTAGCTTGTGTGTTTATGGTCATCTGCTGGACCTTAGAGCTACAGAGAGGAGTAGGACTCAGACTACCTCTGTCCTCAGGGAAGGACAGGTCTCAGAAAAGTATCACAGTAATGGCTGAGAAGGTTTTTCTGGGACATCCTGAGGATTCTACTAATGCACAGTAAGAGACTTGATATGTTTCAGAGGGCAGGGAAGATCACCCTGAGGAAATGATTCTTAAGCTTATGCTTATAATGAAGGGGTAGGGAGAAGAGTGTTCCAAGAAGAGGTGTTCATGTGTTTGTGTGTGTGTGTGTGTGTGTGTGTGTGTGTGTGTGTGTGTATGTGTGTGTATTCTCAATAGCTGAAGATTCCCAAATTGCTGAAATACAGAGCAAGGGAAAGCATGATGACAGAAAGCTTGAGAGACAGGCAGGGACAATTAAAGATATTTAACCACTGAGATGTGAATATAAATTCATAAATAATTACATAAAGCCTCAATTTAAAATGTATTTTATTCTCTAAATATACTAAATTATAAATATCATTTAATCTCTCCCTATGATATTTAAGAAGTAGTACAAATTGTTCATAGACATGATATTTTTGTTGTTGTTTGATGTACTTGTTACTAGATAAATGATTCCTCTGAGTCATGATAAAACTTTTCCAATGACTTTCCCATGAAATTTCTGGGCAGTAAGTAATGTGTAGACTTAGGAAGAGGAGAAAAATTCACTTAACTTCAATAGTGTTTCTAAAGATGTTTAATTTTCTCTCAATATTAAGTGATCTAACAGCAATTACATTAACCCAATTTCTTAGCCCTTATAATACTGTCTTATATTTTTATCTATTTGATATCTCTATATTGATTTAAGTCATGAAAATTACCTATTAAACAACATCCTTTGGTTTACATAATTCTTAGACTCGATAAGAATTCCAGTTGGCAGTTAAACACTGAGCTGGGAGCTTAGAATTTTGGCTCAGATACTTAGGTTTTAGATGACCTCTTGCACTCCAGTTTTCTCATTATAAAATGGAGATTATTATATATATATATATATACACACACACACACATATATTCCTCAATTGATTTAATACACATTTAGAATAGAGCAGATCTGGCACATTTTTAGAAATAAAATAAATACTTAAATGCCCAGGGAAGGTGAGCATCCTGGGTATGAAGCAAGTCCTTCTACTAAATGAAGAATTCAAAAGGGGTCAATTTCATGCTTGTCTCCAAAGCATCCCCATAGGTACCAAGATTTATCAAGAGGCCAAAGATTGTCTGGCACCTGACTAAAATCTGTAGGGACCATATGAGCACCCACTCATCTGCTCTTGCACTTTTCACCATAGTCTGCAAAGCCAAGTCCAACAGAGGCTGAAGTTCTTAGGTGTGGCTAGGTGAGAGGAGACAACTGGTCTATGGTCACGGCCTTGGAGGGCCCTGGGGCACCTTCCCCTCCATCAGAGGTAACACTATTCCTTTACTTTGAGGTTTGGAAACACTGTGGCTAGGGGACTTCATTGGGACAAATCCTAAAGTTTGGAAAACATAATGGGGTGCTATGCTGAAGGGTATCAGAATGACCCCCAAGCAACACCTACCTGTGATTGGGACAAGGATAGCACCCAGACCTAGTCATGAGCCCTACCTCTCATAGTGGAAGACAATGGTGTGCCCAGGTGTCCACACTTTTAGGAGAAAAGCTACAGTGGTAAGAATTATATGGTAATGGCACTTAAATAGACTCATGGATCAAGGGCATGGACTAGATGATATGGAAACAATCCCAGGTGCATTCAGTTATCTGACCTGTGCAAAAGAAGTCAAACACTTGTGCTAGAGGAAAAATAGCCTTTTAAACAAACAGTGCTAGGAAAACTCGCTGTAAACATGCAGAAGATTGAATGTAGATCCATATTTCTTACCATGTGCTAAACTAAAACCAAAATGGATCAAATCTAAGTCTTACAACATAAACACTTAATCTGCTGGAAGATAACATATGTAAAGCTGAAAAAATTAAAGACAGAATACCATAATGATACATGCATACCATGTTTATAGCAACTCAATTCCTAAGAACTAAGTTCTGGAAATGGCCTAGATATCTGTCACGATATGAATAGACAAAGACAATGTCATATGCTCTCTCTCTCTCTCTCTCTCTCTCTCTCTCTCTCTATATATATATATATATGTGAATTTTATTCAGTTATAAAGAAGAACAAATTTGTATCATTGCAGGAAAACATTTGGAACTAGAGACCAACAAGTAAATCAAAATGACCCAGTCTTAAAAAGTTAAATATTGCATATTTTCTCTTATATAAGAAATCTAAAAGTAAATTTAAATAAATAAAAGAGATGACAGGAAATTAGGAGGTAGAGTTTTCGAGATGGAGAAGTGAATAAGGGGAGGGGGAAGAAAGGGAAAGTAGGGTAATGAGGATGAACTTAATCAGAATATGTCACATGTATGTGCAATATACCAAACTGAATCTCATTATTCTCTAGAGCTAAGATACACCAATAAAAAAGACATATGTTTTTAAAACCTCCTGACCTATTTATTTATTGTTTTACTTATGAATTGAACTGCACAGGGGGATTTGGGATATTCACTAAGGTATGTGACTAATTTCATGTAATTACACTTCTGTCTCTCCAGAAAAACATCCCTGTCCCTTCGCAATCTCTAAGCTAGTTCCTGTCTCTACAGATTTCCGATTACGGTTATTTCATATCAATGGAATAAGATAACATGGTTTTTGTGTCTGACTTCTTTCTTTTCCCGTGAGGTTTTCAAGGTTCTCTCCATGTTATAACAACAATCAGTACTCCATTAAAAAATAATATTTCATTGTATAGATATATTCTATTTTGCTTATCTATTTATCAGTTGATGGATATTGAATGATTTTCAGCATTTATCTATTATGAATATTGCTGCTATGAAGATTTGAGTACAAATTTTATTTGTATGGATGTATGTTTTTCAATTTCTCTTGGGTGAATACCTAGCAGTAAAATTGGACCTTGTAGAATCTCTATGTTTTATTTTTTAAGGAACTATCAAACTATTTCCCAAAGTAGCTACACAATTTTAGATTTCCACCAGCAATGCTTTGAGGATTAAAATTTCTTCACCTTTTTGCCAACATTTGTTATTGTCCATCTGTTTTATTATAGCCATATTATTTGAGAAGTGGTATCCCAATAAGTTTTATTTATTTATTTATTTCATAGCCTGGATATGTTATTTTATTAGGAAATGTAAACTGATGATTTTTTACAAAAATAGTATATGCTTGTGATACATACTAATTACACTGATCTTGGGGAACTGGTACATGTACATACCGCATCTTGACCATTTTTACTCCTTTTTCTGTCCTCCCTTGTTCCTCCTTCCTCAGACTGCTTTTCCATCTCTACAGAATTCTCCCTATTTCCTATCATCTCTCTTTTATTTTGTTTTTAAAATTATTTATATTTGGGGTTTCTCATATCAGAGAAACCATGCAATATTTAACCTGTGTTTAATTTACTTCCCCTAGAACTATAGTCTCAAGATCTACCCACTTTCCTATGAGTCATTCAAATTTATCCTTTTTTAATGGGTGAGTAATACTCTAGTACCTCATTTAAAGAAAGAAAAGTAAAGGGTTGGGGATTTAGCTCAGTGGTGCCTCCACCTGCCTCATAAGCACAAGGTCTTGAGTTCAATCCTGGGTACAAAAAAAAGGGAAAGCATAATGAAGTTTAACGCTGCATTTTACATTTGTTATCTGGAATATTTCTAAAAGTGAAACTTTCCCCCAAAGAACTATTTAATAATGCCCAAATATCCTGAGTTCATACAAAAAGTTAGGATTTATTCATTTTATAAATAATAAATTGGTTTCTTAATATTTTCCTAAAGCAAATGATGTCTTTTAAAAAAATTGTAGTTTCATGTTCACAAATTTTGGTTTGATTTTTCAATCCATTATAGTTGTTGTTGATTCTCAAATCACTTTTGGATAGAAAGAACTTCTGGTTCGCTGTTGAATCTTTTGCATTTTTCCTCAGTCATCTTTGATAACTCTTTTGATTTTTGGTTTGATAGAATGTTGTAGGATTATCTTGTGGATTCTCTGCTGCATTTCCGGTGTCTTCTGTTTCTCAAGTGACTGGGATATCTGTTAAGCATGTATTTTCTTTTTTATGAACAGAAAAGAGCTGTGTGTGTTAACAATAAAGATAATGTGGAGAATTTGTAGTAATAATATCAATTCAAATTCAAAACCATGGATATTTTATTTAACCTCTCCAATCTTGATTCTCCTTATATTCTTGACAAATGTCTTAGTTCTCACAGACACGATCATTCATTTGCTTTGTTTCACAATGCATTTAGAATAACAATATCAACAGTACTTCCAATGGTAGAACTACTAAAAACAATTTAAGACTTCTTTTTTTTTTGTATGCAGCTTTAGTATATATCCTTCTAGAAACTCCTGAGTTATTTATTCCTACTCATCTCTTGGTTAGTTGTATTTCACTGCTGAGTATGAATTGTTCATATTTGAAAATAATGCCTGTAGCCATTATGTATGATTGACAGGTTCAATTGCACTGGGTATCTTAAAATCTCATACTTTAAACCTCAGAAACTATTTCTCCACTGTCTTCTGTAAGAAAAATTTCTGTGAAATTTGGAGACCAGCCTGATTTTTCCTTCTTTTAGTGACTTGTTTTTAATGACTAAATGTTTGAAGATTTTTTTCATGTTAAGTAACTTAATCAGATGGTGCGTTGATATCTATTGCTTTGTGTCAGTTTTCAGATCTGTAGAGCAAGGCCTTAAGTGTACACCTTTTAACCTTTCACGTCAAGGACATTTTCTCCCTCCCTCTCTCTCTCTCTCTCTCTCTCTTTCTTTCTTTCTATCTTTCGTTTTTGGCAATTCTAAAGCTCCTTCTGCTTCTTAGTTCATTGGACTGCCTAACTCCTTGTGCTTTTGCATCTACCTCTCCTCTTTGAATTGGTGTATATTTCTCACAATCCTCAGGATTTCCAACTTACAACATTGCTTCAGTAATATCTGGTGGAGGTGGAGTGGTCCTAGAAGTGATGCAGGAATGTATCTGGACTTCTGGCATTTTTTCCCACTGTTTTTCAAACTTATAGCACAACTTTGCACTTTTTTTCTTGTTTGGTTAATGATGATAAAGTTTGGGTTCCTTTGCTACCTTTTTATAATGATAAAAATCATTTTGTAAGATAACAGGAAAACAGGTTCTTTGATCTGACTTCACTTTACTTTTTCTCATGGGAGTTCTGAATCATTTTAAAAGCTAGGTAATATTGTATGCATTGTAACATGCATTTTAATTAACACATTTTATTGGTAGACGTGTAAATTATTTACTTTTTGAATTATTAAAAATAATTGTGCATGCACTTAGGGATATTAACAAAAATCTAAATAAATCAAAAAATATACTTTCTCCATGGATTACAAGACTTGTTTAAGATGTCATTTATCCCAAATTGATCTGTAGATTCTATGCAATCTAAATAGCATGTTTGGTGGAAGGTATCAAAATTTATTTGTAAATATGAAGGATGTAGAATAACTAAAAAGATTTTGAAAAAGAACAAAATTTGCACACTTCACTAACAGGATTTAAAGAGTTACTATAAAGATAATATTATCAAAACAATATAATAGTGTTATTGGCAGAGAATAGACATACAGATCAACACTTTGGAATAAAAGTCCAGAAAGACTCATAAAATATGTGGTCAATTTATTTTTATCTTTTTTATTAAGCTATAATTTGCAGGAGGAAAAATCCATCCTTTCTAATGCATAGTGTAGCTCTGTGAGCCTTGACAGATGTATACTATTACATAAGCACCTCCACTATCCACAGCTGTAAACCCAAGTGAGCTGCTCTAATACTCTTCAGGTGTAATCACTTCCTCTGGGTGTCGTTTTCCTATTGCTTGCAGTTTTTCCCTTTAACATTTCTCTTGGTTCCAGTCTGCAATGAGTTCTTTCAGAATGTTTTCATTGCTTCTTTTGGAAGCCATCATATCTGTTTACTTGTTTCTTTTTAAAGATAACCCTTTAAAAATCAGTATGAAGGTTCCTAAAAAAACTAGAAATAGAACTACTCCATGAGCCAGCTATACCACTTCTTGGTATGTACGTGAATGTATTAAAGTCAGCATACTACTGTAGGGATACTTGCATACTCATGTTTATTGTGGCCCAGTTCACAACAGTCAAAGTATGGAAACAGCTTAGGTGCCCATTGAGAAATGGGTAGATAAAGAAAATATAGTTATGTAAAAAAGTGGAGTATTATTCAGCTATAAAGAGGGACAAAATAACTTTTGTAAGTATATGGATGGAGATCATCATGTTAAGTAAAATAAAACAAATTCAAGAAGACAAGTATTAAGAATAAAAAAGGTGAAGTCACAACAGATCCAATAGAAATCCAGAGGATCATCAATACCTACTTTGAGAACCTGTATTATAATAAAATGGAAAACACAGAAGAAATGGGCAGATTCCTAGATACATACAAATTGGTAAAGTTAAATGAAGAAGATATAGAAATTTAAACACCCCAATTACAATGAGTGAAATTGAAAATGTAAGAAAAATGAAAATTGAAATTATATTAAAAATGAAATTTAAAAATTAAATTAAAAATGAAATGAAATTGAAAATTTAATAAAAAATTTACCAACAAAGAAAAACCCAGGTCCTGAAGCCTTCAAATTCTTGCAAGACATTTAAAGAAGAACTATTATTGTTTCTCGGCCTTTTGGCTAAGATCAAGTGTAAAGAAGAACTATTGCCATTACTCTTTAAACTCATCAAGGAAATTGAAAGGGAAGCAAGGCTTCCAAATTCATTCCTGGAAGCAAGTGTTACTTTGATTCCAAAACCAGGGAAAGATCCAACCAAAAAAGAGAACTATAAGCCAATCTCCCTAATGAACATAGATGCAAAAATCCTCAACAAGATACTGTCAAAGAGAATACAGAGGGTCATCAAGAGGGTCATACACCCTGACCAAGTTGGATTTATCCCACGGATGCAAGGATGGTTCAACATTCATAAATCAATAACAGTAATACACTATATTAACAGAGTCAAGGAAAAAAACCATATAATCATCTCAATAGATGCAGAAAATGCATTTAACAAAACCCAACACCCATTCATGATAAAAACCCTACAGAAAATTGGAATAGAAGGTCTTTATCTCAACCTGATGAAGGCTATCTATGAAAAACCAATAGCCAACATCATACTAAATGGTCAAAAACTGAAAACTTTCACGCTAAAATCAGGAAAAGACAAAGATGCCCACTATCACCACTCCCGTTCAGTATAGTTCTGGAAACATTAGCCACAGCAATTAAAAAAGAGAAAGAAATAAAAGGATTAAAGATAGGAAAAGAAAAAGTTAAACTGTCATTATTTGCTGATGATATGATACTTTACATAGAAGACCCAAAATACTCTGTGAAAAGACTTCTAGACTTAATTGACAGATTCAGTAGAGTAGCTGGATACAAGGTCAACACTAAAAAAACAATAGCCTTCTTATACACAAATAACAGACTCACTGAGAGAGAAATTAGGGAAGCAATTCCTTTTACAAAAGCATCCAAAAAAATGAAATATCTAGGAATCAATCTAACAAAGGAAGCAAAAGACCTCTACACTGAAAACGACAGCATTCTGAAAAAAGAGATTGAAGAGGATACAAGAAAATGGAAAGATAACCCTTGCTCCTGGGTAAGAAGAACCAATATAGTGAAAATAGCCATACTTCCAAAACTACTATATAGATTCAATGCAATGCTGATTGAAATTCCAACAATATACTTCACAGAACTAGAGAAAACAATCCAAAAATTCATTTGGAACCATAAGAGACCTAGAATAGCAAAAGCAATTCTAAGCAACAGAGACATAGCTGGGGGTATCACAATACCCAACACGAAACTATACTACAAAGCTACTGTGATAAAAACAGCATGGTACTGGCAAAAGACCAGACCTGAAGATCAGTGGAATAGATTAGAAGATGCAGAAGCAACTTCAGACATACTCAGCCACCTCATCTTTGACAAGGGAGCCAACCACCATCATTGGAGGAAAGACAGCCTATTTAATAAATGGTTTTGGATGGAAAAACTGGATTTCAACCTGCCAAAGATTAAAACTAGACCCATACCTATCTCCATGCACTAAACTAAGATCAAAGTAGATTAAAGATCTAAATATTAAGAGAGAAACACTAAACTTCCTGGAAGATAAGTTAGGTAGAACTCTTGAAGACATTGGCTTAGGAAAAGACTTTATGAACAAAACCTCAGTAGCACAGGAACTAGCAGAAAGAATCAACAACTGGGATCTCATCTTATTAAAAAGCTTCTGCACTGCAAAAGCAGCCACCAACAGAGCTAACAGACAGCCTACAATGGGGAAAAAAAATTTAGCAGGTATAGCTCAGACGAAGGACTACTATCTAGAATATACAAAGAACTAAAATAAATCAGACTCCCCAAATTCAAAGACCCAGTTCAAAAATGGGCATCTGAAATGAACAGACACTTCTCAGAACAAGAAGTAAAAGTAGCAAACAAATATATGAAAAAATGTTCAACATCACTGGTCATTCAAGAGATGCAGATGAAAACAACACTAAGATTCCACCTCACCCCAGAAAGAATGGCTGCTGTCAAGAAATCAATGAATAACAAATGTTCTTGGGGCTGTGGGAAGGAAGGAACCCTTCTTCATTGTTGCTGGGAGTGCAGACTGGTGCAACCACTGCAGAAATCAGTATGGAGATACCTCAAAGAACTAGGACTAGAGGTCCCATTTGACCCAGCTATTCCCCTGCTGGGGATCTTCCCAAAAGAATTAAAAGAATTATACCACAGCAATATATGTGCACCCATGTTTATAGTGGTACAGTTTGTAATAGCTAAAGCTTGGAAACAGCCCAAGTGCCCTTCAACTGGAAACTGGATAAAGAAGATGTGGTTTTTTTTATAGAATGGAGTACTACTCAGCCATAAAGAATGAGAAACTAGATTAATTTAGAGCTAAATGGATGCATATTGAGGCCATACTCTTAAGTGAAATAAATAGGACACACATGTGTAAATACCAAATAGTTTCTCTAGTGTGAGAAACTGATAGTGTAAACAAGGGTTAAAATGATTAAAATGAATAATTGATAATTTGAAATAGGAAAAAAGGTCCAAAGATGAAGGAGTGAAGGGAGGGGAAGGGGAAAGGAAGGAAGGGAAAGGAAAAATTATAAGAAAAGAAAAAAAAAATGGAAATGATGTCTATGTAAATAGGGAAGGGTGCAGGGGGTGAAGGGCACACAGGTAATGGGGAAAAAATAAGAACCAAGTACATCATGTACAGGTACAAAAACCCAGTGATAAATGTAAATGAATTGTACACCTAAAATGTACCAATGAAACAACTTAAGAAAAAAAAAAAAGAAGACGAGCATTTCCTAATATGTGGAATCTTTAAAAATGACATGAAAGTAGAAGGGAGATTATTATCAGAAAAAGGAAATACAGTAGGAGAGCAATGTAAGTGAGGGTAGTGGAGGATGGATATGATCAAAATATGTTATATGCATGTATGAAAACACTATTATTGTCACCCAATATTGTTAAAATTAGTAGGCACTAATAAAATATATATTTAAAAACTGGAGACTGGATAAAGAAAATGTGTTTTTTAAAAATATAAAATGGAGTACTATTCAGCCATAAAAGATGAGAAATTAGAGAGGTTTATAGCTAAATGGATGCACATTGAGGCCATACTCTTAAGTGAAATAAATAGGACACACATGTATAAATACTGAATAGTTTCTCTGGTTTGAGAAACTGAAAGTGTAAATAAGGACTAAAATGTATGACAGATAATGTGAAATAGGAAAACAGGGGGCAAAGGGGAAGGGGAAGTGGGAGGGGTAGGGGAAAGGAAAGAAGGGAATGGGATTAATATGAGAAAATGGAAAAATGGAAACAAAGTCTTCGTAAATAGGGAGGGATGGAGGGGTTGAAGGGAGGGCTGAGCAAGGGTGAAAAATAAGAACCAAGAGAGATTATGTAAAGGTGCAAATTTCCAATGATGAATGTCATTATATTGTATACCTAAAATGTACCAATGATTAGAATGAATAATCGATAATGCAAAATAGGAAGAAAAGGTCCAAAGGGGTAGGGGCAGTGGGAAGAGCAGGAAAAGGGAAAGAAGGGAAAGGAAAAATGATGAGAAATGGAAAAAATGGAAATAAGGTCTTTGCAAATAGGGAAAGGTGGAGGGGGTGAAGGGAGGGCTAGGAATGGGGAAAAAATAAGAACCAAGATGAATCATGTAAAGGTACAAGTTCTCGATGGAAATGTAATTGTGCTGTATACCTAAAATGTACCAATAAAAGAATTTAAGAAAAATATATATATATATTTAAAAACAACCCTTTTTCTTCTCTGAACTGCTTTTATGAGTTTTTGTTTTTGGCTTTCTACAATTTTGCTATGATACACCAAACTAGCTTTTTTCAATATTTAGTTTTCTTGAGGTTCATGATACTTCTTAAGTCTGTGGCTTCTTAAGTCATGGTACTTCTTAAACTCAATAACATATGTGATGGATCACCTAATTCTTTTCTTTCTTCCTTTTCCTTCTTTCTCCCTCTTTCTTTCCCCTCTTCTTTCCTTCTTTTCTTTCTTCTTTCCTCTTCTGCTGTGCCTCATTTTAAAAGTTTCTCTCGAGTTAATTAATTCTACTTCTAGCTAGGTCTGGTTCTACCTTGTCTGCCTCCCTCCTTCCTTGTCATCTTAATTTTTATTATTACATTTTATTGTTTTAGAATTTATGTTTGGTTCTTTAAAAAATCTACTAAAGTAGTTTTAAAATGGTTTTAAGTTCTCTATCTGCTGAAAATTTCAATCTTGCTATCATCTAAATCATACTAAGCATATTTAATTTACAGTCTCTGTCAGTCCTTTTGGGGCTACTTCAATTATTTATCTTATTTTTCTGGTTCTTTTTTATGTATCTCTTCTCTCTGTATGATTTTAATCTTTGTGCACTGAGCAAGATATTTGGCAATGTTTTGTGTGAACAATTTAAAATTGGGATTATGTTATTTTCTTCCAGAGAGTATTTTTGTTTGCTGCTTAGAGGAGCCTGTGGCCACTAGTAATATTTAATCTAAAGGCAGAAATTGATGTTATTCTGGGCCATCTGGGTGACTGGAATGTGGCTGGAATGTGGGCTGGAAATCTATTTTGTATTTCCCATTTGTTCTTACTCCTACAATTCAGATTTTGATGGTTCCGATCCAAAGCATGGAAATGGGCTACCTTAGTGAGGTCAACCTTTATCTTTTAGCCTGCCGATGCTGTGCAGAATTCTGCTCTGTCTCTCAGCAGTCTATTCGGTAATCACTGAACACATGCAGGGGGAAAAAGTGCTGGAATGTGAAGCTGAACTCTGAATTTCTCTACATCGTGGATATACTCTTCTTAACTACCTTATTAGGTCTCTAATGTTTTCAAGTAGGCCAAAAGTACATGTACTACACCTAGCTTTTCCATTCGCCCTCAGTCAAAGGATTGGTTTGACTTACTTGGTAATCATAAAAACAAAAGTTTACTGGTTGTTTATTTTTAAAGGAAAATGCTTAACTTCCATTTACCACATGAAATGAGGGTGCATACTTTCAAAGCATCTTGATCTAATGATAGATTTCCTCCCTTGTACTGATATAGCTAGGTCCTCACAGGCTAGCCTCTCAGAATAATACATAGACATGAAACCCCAGGACTATTCTTGAGGACACTTTCTGCAGCCATTTTTGTATATACTACTACACAGTACCCGTGAATGTGGAAGCTCTATCTTATTATGTTTCATTTGCTGGGAAAGACAAAAATGATTTTTAAGAACTAATTGCAGATTTTTCTTAAGAAGAAAGATATGTGTTTGTTTAGGAGCAGACTGTAGTAGGAAAGTGGGGAACCCCAGATAATAGTCTTGTGGTGAGACAGAATTGGGTAAATTGTTCCACTTAACAAATTAACAAGAGCTGGGGATGTAGCTCAGCGATAAAGCAATTGCCTGACCTATCATGCACAGGGCCCTGGGTTGATCCCTAGCACTGTGAAACAAAACAAAAAACAAAACAAGACAACAGGAATTTGGGTAGGAGAAAAAGTCAAATTATAGCTGGTTGAGAAAGGGAGTGAGACGGAGTAAAGGGAACTTGAAGAAAAAGGAATACAAGCAAAATGTAAATGAAAATTCCTCTCGGCAAGGCTTGACTGAAAGAATTTTTAAGGATAAGGATGTCTAAGTTTAATTTTAAGTTGCTTTCTGCATTGTCACTCTCCTGTAGTTGCCCTGAGCCTTCCATTAAATCTCCTGCAAACACAGCATTGTTCAGGTCTTTTTGGGTCTGAAGAGCTCACAGAAGTGTCTAATGCCTTGACATTGTACACACAAGGGAAAACTCAAGGTCAAAATAAATAATGCACTAGAAAGAACTCAGGCCTAGATCTTCAAATACTCCAAAAGAATCTTGAAAGGTATTTAGAGCATGCTGAATTTTCAGTGTATAGGATGGAAGGCAAAGGAAGGTAGTTCAGCGGTAGATCATTTGCCTAACATGTGTGAAGCCCTGAATTCATACGCAAGTACCAAACAAACAAACAAAAACAAAAACACAAAATGCACAAAGGAGGTAAGGATTTAAGTCTTTTTAAAAACTTTTTTAACCACTTTTATTTTCAACAAAACAATGAAACAGCCAGAAATAGCAGAATTTCTGTTCAGCTGCTCATCCTTCCCACACTTACTAGCAGCATTTTCCTGTAAACAGGGATTATCTGCAGTCCCTTCTGATAATGGCTAATAGATGCCCCCAATCACATTTCAGAATAGCATTTAATTAAGTCTTAATAGACAAAATGACCCCTGTAAGTTGGAGGACTTGGACTTCGTCCAACCTTCATCTTTAAGCATTCTGATGTGCTCAGAATTCTGTTCTGCCTCTCTGAAATCTATTCAGTAATTACTGAACACATACAAGGGGAAAAAAGGCCAAAGAGCCAAGCTCAACTCAATTTCTGGATTTCTCTAGATCATGGATACACAATTCTTAACTGCCTTATTAGGTCTCGAATGTTTTCAACTATGCTGAAAATACATACGCTCCATCTAGTTTTCCTGTTTGCCGTAGGTCCTCAGAAGGTTGGAACATGAATGTTGGATTCACTAAGGCAGCCCATTTCCAGCTGCTAACATCCAAACTATCCTGTACTGCTCACAGTTCTTGGTAGGATGCCTGGTGCCACTGAGGTAGGAGCAAATGGTTTATTGCATGTAATTTAGTACCTAAATGCCAGCAATGTTTGTGTACATTTTCTTTTTTATCCTGGAGGTATCAGGCAAAGGCCTTTCTTTAATTCTACCACCTTCTCTCCTAACTTATCCCTTATTCTCCTATCTTTTCATGCAGGAAGCCTTTGTCTTTTTGTTACCTCTATCAACCAAGGGCAAGAATGACTTAGAAAAACTAAATGCTCTGGGTTTAATAGCTATGAGGCAATAAAATATAGTGAACAAAGACATGACCACTTATTTAAATCCTGCCTCCTTTTTTCTTGTTTTTTCCTATGCTACTTATCATGTATAATATATAATTTATTTGTTGTGCCAGATAATATCTGTTGACACACAACCCTATCCTGGGTTCCATAATTTCCCCAGTACTGCAGAGGCTGCAAGGCTGTGGACTACACAATAGTTTCCTTATCCACAGGTTCACTTTCTGCAGTTTCAGTTATTTGAGGCTAACCATGGTCCAAAAAAATATTAAATGACAAATTCCAGAAATAAGCTATTCATAAGTTTTAAATTATGCAACATTTCAAGTAGTGTGATGGAGTCTTATACAGCCCTGCTCTGTCACATTTGAAGAGTGAATCATTCCTCCAATCAGTGTATCCATGCTGCACATGCTGCCTGCCTCTCACTCACTTGGTAGCTATCTCAGTTATGAGAAACTCTGTCATGGCATCACAGCATTTGTGTTCACATAACCCTTATTTTACTCAATGTTGGCCCCAAAATGGAAGGATAGTGATGTCAGCAGTTCAGATATGACAAAGAGAAGCCACAAAGTAGTGCTTTAAGTGAAAAGGTGAAAGCTTTTGCTTGATAAGGAAGGAAAACAATTGTATGCTGAACTTGCTAAGAGTTACAGTAAGAACAAATATATTAGTGAAAAAAAATCTACTTGTGAAATTGTGAAGAAGAAAAAAATTCATATGCTTTGCTATTGCACTTCAAATTGCAGAAGCTATGGCCATGGTGAATGATAATTGCTCATATAAGGTGGAAAGACACTAAGTCATAAGGTTTGGCATTATCTGCAGTTTCAGACATCCAGTAGTGGTCTTTGAATACAGCCCCGATGGATAAACGAGGACCACTCTACATCTGGTATTCCTTTGTCCACTTTATTCTACTTAGTGTCTGCCCCTGGGAGCTGGTTAGATGGTTGTGAGAGATCTGAAGATAAGACTAACAGCAGCAGTGGGTGACTTCTGCTAATGACCCCTGTTCACTAAGACAGCTGGTGCCTCTAGAACTGTGTGGCTCATGGGCCCCTGCCAATGAGTGGGATTGTTTTCTGATTTCAGGAGATGTCGCATCCAACAGTGCTAGCAGTTAGTGTCTCCAACGGTGTTGGGAACAGTGACAGTGTACAGTTCAGTAGCAGTCATGGGCATTGACTCAGGGATGTTAGCAACTTCTTGATTTCTGGGTTATCATCCCACTTTTTATCCTCCAAGTCACGAGTGATGAGAACTTTCTGGTGCATAGGTTATCCATTACCAAAATTGTTCTGTAACCAAACAAACATAAAACATCAGCAGTATACAAAAATATGAGTTTATTGCTTGTCTATCTGGGACTCACTAGTTGTGGGCTAAGTGATTGTATAGTCTGCAAGTTAGCTAGTAGTTGTTAGCTAGCCTGGCCTTGACAGCAGCCACACTCTGGGACACTGGCTTCTTGTGCTCCTGCAAGGCAGTCTGAGCATGTCTCATGATGAGAGTGGTCAGGAGAGGCAGCACAAGTGGGGACTTGCAGGGCTTCATTGGCCTGGCTTCACCATCTGCTTGTCATCACTTCTAGCCCACAAGTCACCTGCGTAGGGAAACATACTCCACTTTTATGAGAGGAGCTCCTACATTCTGCAGTGTCCAATATTATGAAGAGTTCAGGTTTGGAGCCTGTTTTCAATCTGCCACACCAAAGAACATGGCCTTCCCTCTTTGTCCTTTCAGCCCTTCCAGCCACTTTTCACCAACTTTCAGCATCAGTCACCCCTTCGCTGTTGTAGACATCTATAGTGGCCTCTCTTTCCCTGATTGGATGTACTTACAGGTCAAACCTATTGTTTGTATTCATTTCCTCTTGCTGTCATGCTTAGGACTGTAGAGCAACACTGGTTTATTATCTTACTGGTCTGTATGTCCAAAGTCTGGTGTGTTCTGCTGCTTTCTTTGATTAGAGTTTCCCAAAGCCAAAGTCAAGGCATTGTCAGAGCTGCATTCATCTCTGGAGACTCTAAGGAGGAATCTGTTTTCTCACTCATACAGATTGTTGGAAGAATTTAGTTCTTTGTGGTTAAGGACTGAGGTCAAGGACTGAGGTCTCCTGCTGGGAGGTTATATATTGCTTTTGACATCAAAGTAGGACTTGGTGGCCTTCAAACTAAACTTTGTTGAGAAGGAAAAAAAATTCACAACTCATTAATTCCTATTAAGAGCATACTCAAGCTAACAGGAACACGAAGATTTCTCTCTTAGGGCAGAGAGTACACTGTCTCCATTATAGCTGAGCTGTGGGGCTTAGCACCTTTGGGAGGAAAGACAATTGGACACAGGGGAAGTGTACACAAGACAAGTAGAAAGTCCATTCTTCTATTTTGATGGAGTGACAAAGAAGTGAGAAACAAGAAGAGGGCAAATAGGTTGTGTGTGAGAAACTTCCCAGATAAGATGGTAGATGGAGTTGTCAGAACCCAATAGCATGTTGCTTGTCTCTAGGACAGAGCTGTTCCATAAAAACTTAATGTGAACCATACATAATTAGAAGTTTTCTAGCACCTGCATTTTTTTTTACTTAAATTCTTTTATTGGTACATTTTAGGTATACGACACATTTATATTTCTCATTGGGAACTTGTACCTTTATATAATGCATCTTGGTTCTTATTTTTTCCCCATTCCTAGCCCTCCCTTCACCCCCTCCACCCTTCCCTATTTACAAAGACTTTATTTCCATTTTTTCCATTTCTCATCATTTTTCCTTTCCCTTCTTTCCCTTTTCCTGCTCTTCCCACTGCCCCTACCCCTTTGGACCTTTTCTTCCTATTTTGCATTATCGATTATTCATTCTAATCATTGGTACAGTTTAGGTATACAATATAATGACATTCGTCATTAGAAATTTGCACCTTTACATAATCTCTCTTGGTTCTTATTTTTCACCCTTGCCCAGCCCTCCCTTCAACCCCTCCAGTCCTATTTACAAAGATTTTGTTCCTATTTTTCCATTTTCTCATATCAATCCCATTCCCTTCTTTCCTTTCCCCTAGCCCTCCCACTTCCTTCTCCTTTGTCCCTTTTTTTCCTATTTCACATGACCTATTATACATTGAGTCCTTATTTACACTTTCAGTTTCTCACACCAGAGAAACTATTCGGTATTTATACATGTGTGTTCTATTTATTTCACTTAAGAGTATGGCCTCAATGTGCAACCATTTAGCTATAAATGTCTCTAATTTCTCATTTTTTATGGCTGAGTAGGACTCCATTTTATTAAAAAACCACATTTTCTTTATCCAGTCTCCAGTTGATGGGCATTTGGGCTGTTTCCAAGTTTTAGCTATTACAAACTGTGCTGCTATGAACATGGGTGCACATATATCACTGCAATATGATTCTTTTAATTCTTTGGGGAAGATCCCCAGCATAGTGGGGTCAAATGGGACTTCCAGTCCTAGTTCTTTGAGGTATCTCCATACTGATTTCCACAGTGCTTGCACCAGTCTACACTCCCACCAGCAGTGGAGCAGGGTTCCTTTTTCCCCACAGCCCCGCCAGCATTTGTTATTGGTGGATTTCATGATAGCAGCCATTCTTTCTGGAGTGAGGGAGAATCTCATCGTTGTTTTCATTTGCATCTCTCGAATGACCAGTGATGTTGAACATTTTTTCATGTATTTATTTGCTATTTCTACTTCTTTGTCTGAGAAATGTCTGTTCATTTCAGATGCCCATTTTTGGATTGGGTCTTTAAATTTGAGAAGTCTGATCTTTTTAACTTCTTTATAGATTCGAGATAGTAGACCTTTGTCTGAGGAAGAGCAGGTGAAGATTTTTTCCCACATTGTGGGTTGTCTCTTCACACTGCTGGTGGTTTCTCTTGCTGTGCAGAAGCCTTTTAATAAGAAGAGATGCCACTTGTTGATTGTTTGTGCTAGTTCACAGGCAACTGAGGTTTTGTTCACAAAATCTTTTCCTACACCGATGTCTTCAAGGGTTCTACCTAACCTCTGTTCCAACTGGTTCAGAGTTTCTATTTTAATATTTAGATCTTTAATCCATTTTGATTTTAGTTTAGTGCATGGTGAGAGATACAGGTCTAGTTTTAATCTTTGGCAAGTTGAAACCCAATTTTTCCAGCACCATTTATTAAAGAGGCCATCTTTCCTCCAATGAGGGTGTTTGGCTCCTTTATCGAAGATGAGATGGCTGAATGTGTCTGGTGTTGTTTCTGCATCTTCTAATCTGTTCCACTAGCAGCTGCATTTTTAAAGTAAAAAGAAACAGGTGATGTTCCACTGAAATAAAGTTTGGAGAAAAATTATTTCACTTTTCCAGTTTCTAAAGTAGAGCTTGGCAAAACAGGAGAGGACCAGGAATAAGCTGGCCCACTAGTAATGTTTAAAAACCACCAGTCCTACACCAGGGAAGCAAACAGTGACCAGATCCTTTCATTGTTTCCTTTTATGGGATTTACTTTTATATTAGATTAGCTGGTTTCAAAGTTTCAGGATACAAACACATTCTTAGGTTACTTCCACTAATGAAGAGTAATTATAAGGTTACATAGAGAAATAACGGAGGGAGGGAGTTGTCTCAGGCAACACAGCCAGCCTCTGTGGAAACTGGGATGTGGTCCAGGATGCAGCTGTGGCCCCATGACTCCAGTAGCAGCTCTGGTGACTGACACAATACCTGGCAGACCGCTCTTCACAGTTGCTTTGTTATGGATCCCTGCTCTGGGGCTTGCCATGGTGGGTGCCTATCTTTTATCTGTGCACAAATTGCTCTAGCCTTTACCAACACACTTTCTCCTTGTGTCTTATATCAAATACCCTGATCTCGCTGGACAGGCTTCAGGTCCAGCAGAGGAGCTTCTATTGGACAGAGCTCTTGGAGAATGGCACTCCAGCTCTGGCTGGTCTATCAATGGCTCCCTTGCTCTCTTAGTGATGGATCAGCATGGCCACTCTTGGGCCAGTGGAGGAGGTCCCCCCACAGAGGGGCTTGAGTGAGGTAGGCTCCCTGAGGCTTTCCAGAGAGGGTCATGAAACAATGGCTAATGCTGGACCCCTGTCTGGTTCTAGACTGTCTGCTAAGTCTTGTCAATCTGGTCGGTTTTTGTATCTGTAGTTACTTTATTTTTATGTTTCTATCTTCATTTGTTCAAGGATAAATCCCTAAAAGCGTTATGCTGTAATTACTTTGAGTGCCCCCTGAAAGGATAAATACAAGAAAACAAACAAAAGCCTACAAAAAAAGAAGTGATTTTAATTTTAGTAATGTATTTTATTTAGCTCAATATAAGTAAACTGTGTACTGAATGGTGCGACTTTAAGGGAATCCTCACCTGGGGGCCACATCTAATCTAAGTTAGTAGTAGCCCACAAGGGCAGAGGGGTAACAATGTTCCTGATTCCCCATTGCTCTCATATAGTGTGGAGAGGTTCTAGAAGTTTCCCTGTCTTCAGTAAGGGGGGAGGAAGAGATGAGAGGCTTACCAGCTAGTCATAGACTCAGGACTCATGATTGAGTGTAAAATATTCAAATGGGAAGGGGAACAAAGGAAGAGGAAGGGGAAAGGGAAGGAAAGGAGAAGAAAAAAATGGAAACAGAGTTTGTAAATGAGAAGGGGAAGAAGGGTTGAAGGGAAAAGTTGAATGAGGAAAAAAAGAATACATCATATATAGGTACAAACTCCCTATGATGAATGTGATCATTGTGTATATAAAAAGTGTATCAATAAAATTAATTTTAAAAAAGCCAAGGACCATAGAATCCAGTGACAGATGCCAGCACAGCATCACAAAAGGCCTGACACCTCAGTGGCCACCAGTTCAAGGGCTGCAAAGGGCCATCATAAACCCAGTGGGGATCCAGGTGCGAGTACAAACAGCCTCAGGGTCAGTATGCTCCCTGACTCTTCCTAATCCCAGTTTAGTCGGGAGGTGAGCTCAGGCATGCAGATCCCCCAGGGTGTGGATCCAGGCTCCTCTACCCTCACTCCCACCTTGTTACAGTTTTTTCTTACTCATAGCACATAAGTCTAAGGGTACACATGCCGATTGTGAGTGTACCCCAAGCGGAAGCCTGCACACACCCTGGAAGTGGACTGAAGAAGTTTGGAAAAAGAGGATTCAGTGTCCTGGGCACCCAAAAGGTGTTACGGAAGTGGAAGCACACATTCCAGGGAGCACACCTACTTGGCTTCCTGAAATTCCTGATCCTTGGTGTGGGCTTGGCCAGAGCAACCTTCTTTGTGCGGGGTCCCCTCTTGCTCAAATCTAAGGGCAGTATGGCTCCAAGGATTTGAGTACTCTTTTCTGTTGCTGTGTTAGGCATGACCCTCCCCCCAAATCTAAATGTTACCTTGAAGAGGAGCAAGGGTGGTAGGGAACATCTGGAAGGTTAAGCACTTGGTCTAAAGATATAGAATTATAAAAGAGAGAGTTTAAAGTGAAAGGGATTCTGATAGTATATCAAGTTTAAATTCCATTTGTTTTTCCCCCATTCTCAATGCCTGAGAGTGTGGAGATTGTTAGGCAATTAAAATCCACTGTGAAAGCAACATTGTTTTTGCATATTTGAGTATATTGAGTAAACTAGGGGGGGGTCCCCATTACATATTCAAAGAATTTGGTAAGAATTCTATAAAATGAGCTGCTGCTGCTGATTCCTATTGCAATGCAATTCTGATACTAACTCCTCCTCGATGTCAGCTCAAATCCCATAGGGTTAAAGTCATGCACCCAAAAGGCTTCTCTAACTTCAGGTATCACCTGTTAAGTTCCAGGGCTCCCAGGCTACTTAGACTTCTGACCAATGGCTAAAAATTCAGAAGTTCCTATCACTTCCTCAGGTCAGGTAGTTTACTATAATGACTCACAGAAGTCAGGAAAGTCCTCTAGTTGTGACTAGTTTTGTTAGAAAGGGTACAAATCAGGACTAAGCAATGAAGAGACTCACAGGTCAAGGTCTGAAAGGGCCTCACTTCAGGGGTTCCATGTCCTCTCAGCACACCCATGTAGCTCCACACAGGAAGTGCAACAAAGCCCTTATCTCCAGGACTTGTTGGTTTTTATCACACAGGCACAGTTGACTGAATCATTGGCCATGTAGTTGGAACTCCAACTCCAGCTCCCCTCCACTTCCTTCCCCCTCCACTTCAGTCCAGAGGCTGGACTGATATCTCAGCCCAAAGTCTCAACCCTTTAATCACAGGATCAGTCTTTCTGGCACAGCCAGTCCTGGACCTAACTCATCTCATGATCATAAACTCAGGTATGGCTTGAGGTCCCCACCATGGATAAAGACATTCCTATTGCTCAGGAAATTCTGTGGGTCTAGAAGTTATCTACTAGGCACCACAAAGGGCCATGTTCCTTACTAACCAACAATCATGATGATTACAGCGATACAATTTCTAGTGCATACCACTTCTCCCACTTCAGAAATAAAATGTTCTCAGTTAAATAATTATCTTTTGAGAAAATACTAAGAAGTAACTCTCACAGGAATATATGAAGCACAAGTGTGGATCTGCATTTTACATCCTGTTTTGGTATAGATTCTTTTCATAGCCTCAGCTTTGGTTAGATTGGTTGGTCCTCCTCAGTACATAACTCTAAAATCTCATCAAACTATTACTTTTTTTCCCATGAATACTTCTGTTGTTAACCAGCCCCTGGGCATTTGCCAGTTGAAAATGGAGTTGTTGGCTTTCCTTGGCTTCTGTTTACAGTCCAGTGGATTAAAAGATGAGTCAAATAATTACCATATTCCATACTGATTAAATACAGGTGGAGGACTGAGAGCAGGAGAATGTCACGTAATTCATTTGAGTCCACTGGGATCAGTGGAGGGAAAGAAAATTGAAAAGGGGAAAGATACAGAGATGAGAGAGCAGAAGACACAACGTTTAAATAGGTGCTGTGTAAATGAGAATGTGTCACCTCAGAGCCAATGAGAAGTCAGCAGATGGGATGCACCTGTTCCCTGGGAGCCTCACAAAGCAAAATCAAGCACCAGAGCCCAGAATGGAAATAAGAAAACTAAATCAGACTCCTCAGATATACTTCAGCAAATAAATGTCCATCTCTCCAAACAACAGATGCTGTTTAGATGGGGTCCACCTCAGATTCCCCCACACTTCTATATCATTGGAGGGAGGTGCTTTATTCAGGGAATCTGGGAACCTAATTCCTCAGCTATTCTCACAGTAACTGCTTTTCCCCACAGCTCTCACTCATCCATTTAAATTAAGTCAGGTTGCTTTGGCTGTGACGCACAGCTAGAGTTGGAGTAGCTCACATCTCTGGGGTCTGTTTTGTAAGAGGATGATAATTTTAGCTTAGGTGATGAATCCACCAGGATTTTGGAGCATGAGGAGAAGTCTGATAGAGCCTTTATCCAGCTGTTGTTAAAATGGGCCCTAGAGCTCTTGGAACAAAGCAGGGTTAGGACATGCTTGGCTGGCATTTCTCACCCACCATATTAACCTAACTCAACCCCCCATACACAGTATAAATATTTACTGAGATCTGCCATTTGATGAGGGGAGTTGGTGAAGAAGAGATCTCTAATTGCAGCTGTTAGCACATTCATTCAGAACTCCACCTTTTCCTCAAGTATGTTTGTGTTAATCTTCTATTTGTATCGGAGAAAACCATTTTAGAAACCTCAATGTCCTGGGTGGTGGGCTCACTCTCCACACATCTCCATCATAGAATTGCTGATCCTGAGGCTGTATGCAGTCATGAAGCGAAAGGTTATTCCAAAAAATTTTCCATTTCTATCTCTACAGGGTGGTGCTCCCGGGACAGGTTTATGCTTTCTGAGTTGCAGCTCATCAAGACAGAAGCCAACAGTGACTTCAGGAGAGAAGAAGCTGATATGTAATAATAAACAATGGCCAAAACCAGAGTGGTGGATGACAGCTGTCTTCCCACCCAAGATGTAACCCTTTTCACTCCAACTGCACTGAGGGCTTTTGTTAAGATCTGTAACTGAGCAAAGGCTTTCCTTTCCCTACCACTCTCCCATCTCCACATCCTTTACCCTGCAAAGAAGTGCTACCACTTGCAAACCCTGAGATCTTGTTAGTCCCCTGAGAGACTTCAAAATTACTGCTGGGAGATGTATGCTGTTCCTTGGCTTTTTAAATTGCTGCTTAGTCACAAAGATCAATGCTATGAGGTAACAAAAAATAGGGAGTGGGGTAGGCGGGCATCAGACTCTGTTGGTATTCTCAAGGGGTTTCCAGAAGCATATTTGAAAGCTAGTATTGGAAAGGTTGGGCAGAATGTTTTTTGTATCCTCAAGAATGCCCAAGTACAGTGCCTCAAGCTCAGGCTGCATCAACCCCAGGAAAAGATGTGGGGAAGTGGCCTGACATCTATGGCCCCTCCCCTTTCCTACCCTCCCATGTTTATTCCTTTTCCCAATTTCCAAAAATTATGCCACTAGGGAATCATGTGGCATAATTGGTGACAATTGCTATATTACCCATCCCAGAGGTGACTGAGAGCAATCTTTTAATTTTAAAAAGTCCTTCTATCCTGTGCATTTTCACTTTCACTAGGAGATGTGGATATATTTTGGGGCCAGCTGTGTGAAATAGTTATATTCAACCATTTGTTCATTGAGCAAATGATTACTGAGCACCTATTCTACTGTGGACCTGGGAGAGGGCTATTTGGAGAGTACCCTTTCAGTCATTCAATATCAGTCCTGCCAAGGCTGGTTTCTTCCTAAGTCACCCCAGGGCAGTATTCACCTCACAGATAGTGATTTTCTTCCAAAGTCAATATGTTCTATTCTTTTTCTTTTTTTTTTTTTTTCCCGGTGCCAGGAATCAAACTCAGGACCTTGTGCTTTCCAGGCAGGCACAGCACCACTGAGCTAAATCCCTGGCCCAATATGTTCTATTCTTAATGAGAAAAACATTAAGGTATTAAGAAACATTTGCATCTTCTTGGATCAAGATATATTACAAGGTCTCAATTCTAGCTGAGGATGGCTACACCTGATGTTAGCTTCAAATTTAAATTTTCAGATCTCTCTCCTAAGTTCCATATACACATCTTCATCTCCCTTTAATCAGTTCTCCTCTGGTGTCTTCTGTGCACCTCAATACCTTGTGTTCAAGGTCAAACTCACTGTCTTCCTTAGAAATCTGCTCCTCTTCCCCTGGTTTTCTTGCCTCACCACCAACCTAGTTTCTTAGGCCAGCAACCTGGCCATCAAACTTGGAGGCTCTTTCTGACTGTTATGAACCACTCACCAAGTCTAACTATTCTGTAACGTACATAACAAAGCTTTGTTGTGTATCTGGTTCAAAACTGGTCCAAGGCATGCTTTCATTTTAAGCATTCTTCAAAGAGAAAACTAGACTAAGCAGTCAGATGCTTTTTGTCGAACATAATCCTCCAAATGGTGGATTACCCAAGTAAATTTACTGGTCCATAAAAAACACACTTATAACCTAAGTAAACAATTTCCTGAAAGAATGTGTTTTCCATCTTCTGAGATTATTACAAACCTTTAAAGTTTATATTTTTAAGAAATTAAATAAAAGTCTTATAAACAGTTGATAGCTTGGTGAACCCATTGTTCTTTCTCACTGAAAATCTTCATCATAGCAAGAAAGTAGATTCATAATTTATGATCCAGAGCATGTACATTTAAATTTTTCTTGAGACCTTTGCCCAACCTGAATAATTTTTTCATTGTACTCCTGTTATAGTATGCAAATATATTATAAACTTTTCTTTCTTGTTTTGCTAAGAAAGGGGATAAATAACATAGCACTTAATTTCTTAAAGTACTTATATCAACAATATGATTTTTTAAATAGGGATTCTCATCATATCTCATTTTGAACTGTCTTAGTTACTTTTCTTGTTGCTGGGACAAAATAGCCAACATCCAAAGTTAAAGGAGGAAAGGTTTATTTTGGTTCACAGCTTGTAGATGTTTCAGTCCGTAATTGGCTGACTCCAAGGAAGGGCAGCATGGCAGAAGGACATGGCAGAGGAGAAACAGTCCGTTTCAAGGCAGGCAGGAAGCAGCAAGCAGTGAGCAGCAAGCTTCCCTTTCTCTTTTATCCCATCCAAGCTACAAGCCTTTTGGATAGTGTCTTCAATAATTCCATTCAGCCACACACAGAACTATGCTAACTCTAATCAGTAGACTAATTTAGTATCACACACCCTTAATCCTAGTATCACACAACCTAGATCCAGCCAGCTCTGAAAAGTCCCACCTATGACTGCATGAGGCTTTGGGGAGACATCTAGATACAAGCCATAACATGAACTAAGTCTTCAATTCTAATTAATGGAAGTTTGAGACTTATGATTTTTTTTGTTTTAGTTTTTTATTAGTATGTTTGTAAGATATAATCATTACATTCATCTTAGGGAATCGATATACATACATATTATATCTTAATCATTTTTACTTCTTCTTCCCTTTTCCAGCTCCCATCTCTCCTCACTTCTAACCCCCTTTTCACTGCCACCAAGTCTAATTCCTAGATTTATACTTTTTCATTCCATATTGCTAAAATTCTATACCATCTCACTATTTCCATTATCACTGTCTTGGTTTAGGCTCCATCAAAGCCTGCCCAAAAGACTGACCAATAATCCCCAAAAGGTTATTCCATTCGGCCTTGCTGCCTTTCCAGCAATTCTGCAGCTTGAATGGTGTTACCAAAATGTGAAAGTATGCTTTTTTTGTTTTTCTGCTTAAGACTATTTGTAGACTTTTTCCCCCACCTCATAGATGAATTAGAAATAATTTAGAGTGGACTAATAGACCTTGATGATTTTGGCCTCTAAGTGAATGGAGTCAAACAATCTCAACTATCTCTGACATGCTTAAATTAGGCATGTGAAAGTTTGGTTCCTGCCACCCATCATGTCACCAAGCTGGTACCTGAATAGGAAATCACTTCTTTCCACCTTCTAGTTCCTAGTAGCAAAAACTTTTTATTATAAAAAAATTTGATATGTACTGAAAAGTTAAAAGATAGGACAATGAACATCCCCATATCCACCATATAGATTCAAAAAGTGTTAATACTCGTCATCTTTTTAATATACCTAATATATGTTTCTTATTCATTTACTGAACTATTTAAAAGAAAGCTATAGATGTAATGACTCTTCACTCCTAACCACCTCAGTATTTATTTCTAAAGAATCAGGATATTTTCCTATATAACCACAATATGCTTAGCACACTTAAGAAAATAAATATATACTCCATATTAAAACTTTCCCAGTTGTACCCTCAAATATCTTTTAATAGAAACCTCCATGAGACATAATTCATATGCCCAAATATCTTTTGTAACTTTTTTTAAAGTTAATGACCATAGGGAAGAAGATAACCTAGTGGGCTCTATCAGATCCCTAGCAGGTTCTATCTGATATAAGTATTTTGGAATCTATTTGAATGCTTGCAACTTCCAGAGGATGGCTTGGGTGGTAAATTGAAGTTAATTTTGATTAATTTTAACTCTTTGTATGGGCATCCACCTCCACCCCAGTTGCATGCCAGGCCACTGTGCACATATCTCAGTACCCACTTACATACAGCTTGTGGGAGCCTGTGAATGATAAAGATGCTGCTCTCCAAGTATTAAGGATCTGAGCTCTGACTGCTGATTGCTGTTTCTGATTATAGAGATGCAGCCTTATTGCAGTCCTCATTGTCACTGCTACAAGCCCTTCCTCCTCTAACTAAAACACCTTCCAAGGGATATAAAGGACTGTGCTTTTCCTGGCTTCTTCATTTTTCTTTTTCTCCTTTTGGAAATCAGACATTTAATGACTAGGACATCCAAAAGAAACCACATTTCTGAGGAAATTTATAGATTCACCATGAACACCAGAGAAAGGAACAAGCTCAGAAAAAATTCTGAGTAGACATGAGGCTTACTGGCACAGAGACACTATACCACAATTAAAAACAACCTCAGAAAACCCTGGCAAAGAAGGAAATTCAGATCTCCAGAGTTATACTATAAGATTCAAAAGTTTAGTTTTCAACAACATCAAAAAAATCACAAGGCATACAAAGAAACAGAGAAGAATGTCTCATTTAAAGGAAAAATCAGTAGAAACTGTCCCTAAGAAAGGCGAGGTGGTGAACTTGCTAGATAAAGATTTTAAAACAACTATTATAAAGATACTAAAGAAAGATATAGTAAAAGACAAATAAATAAATATTAAAAACACATAAAAATAGAAATATCAATAATGATATTGAAAAGCTAAAAAACTAGAAGAAATTCTATAACTGAAAATGTTACTAGAAAAATTCAAAAGCAGATTTTAACAGGCAGAAGAAAAATCAGTGAACATGAAGACAAGAAAACTGAATTATCATCTGATATACAGAAAGAAAATAGATGAAGGAAAGTGAGCAGATCCTAAGGCCCTGTGAGACATCACCAAGTAGACCAACTTATGCATTGTGGAACACACAGAAAGAGAAGAGACGGAGAAAGGGGAGAGAGATTGTTTGAAAAAATAATGATTGAAAACTTCCCAAATTTTCTGAAATACATAGATATAAATATTTAATAAGGCCAATGAATTCTAAGCAAGATAAACTCAAAGAGATCCACACCAGGGGACATTATAATTAAATGTTGAAAGTCAAAGATAAAGATGTGATCTTGAAAGCAGCAAGGGAGTAGTAACTTGTCATTTACAAGGCACCCTCAAAAATATTACCAGTAGCTTTCTCATCAGAAACCTTGGGGGCCAGAAGGCATTGATTCATTCCAAGTGCTCTAGAGGTAAAAAGCTCTGTCAACTAATAACCCTTTATTTAGCAAAAACTGCCCTTCAAAAATAAGAGAGAAATTTAGACTTTCCCAAATACACAAAAACTGAAGGAATTCATTATCAGTAGATCTTCTCGGAATGAAAACCTAAGGAGTCTTCTGGTTGAAATGAAAGGACACTAGACGGTAACTTAAATCTGTACGAAGAAATAAAAATCTCTGCTACTTTTATCACTTAGCCTTGTAATATAACTTAAAATCCAGGATTATGATACCTCCTTCTTTGCTCTTGTTGCCTAGAGTTGCTTTGGCTATTCTGGGTCTCTTCTGGTTCCATATGAATTCTAGGATTTTTTTTTCTCTAGTTCTGTGAGGAATGCTATTGGTATTTTGATTGAGAGTGGATTAAATTTATATAACAATTTGGAAAAATGGTCATTTTGACAATATTGTTTCTGCCTGTCCAGGAATGGGGATATATTTTTATTTTCTGACCTCCTCTTAATTTCCTTTTTCAGAGTACTGTAATTTTTGTTGTAGAGTTCTTTCACTTCCTTGGTTAGGTTAATTCCTAAGTATTTAACTTTTCTTGATGATATTGTAAATGGTATCATTTTTCTAATTTCTTTCTTGGTGAGTTCACTATTGGTGTACAGGAATACTACTAGTTTTTATGTGTTGATTTTGTATCCTGCTACACTACTGAATTTGGTTATTAATTCTAGGAGTCTTTGATGGAACTTTTGGGGCCTTCTATGGAAAGGATCATGTTGTCTGCAAAGAATTATCTGACCTCTTCCTTTCCTAAATATAGCCTTTGTATTTCTTTCTCTTGCTAGATTAATCTGGCTGTATTCAGTATGATATTGAACAAGAGTGGTGATAGTGGAAATCCTTGTCCCTGATTTTAAAGGGAAAGCTTTCAGTTTTTCCTCATTTAATATGATGTTGGCAGTAGGTTGGTCATAAATGGCTTCTATCATATTGAGATAACGTCCTTCTATACTTATTTTCTTCAGTGTTTTTATCATGAAAGAATATTGGATTTTGTCCAATGTCTTTTCAGCATCTATTGAGATAATTAGGTGATTTTTGTCCTTGCTTCTGTTTATGTGATGTATTCCATTTATTGATTTGCATATGCTGAAGGATCTTTCCTTCCCTGGGATGAAGCCTACTTGATCATGATGTGTCATGATATATGATCGTTTTGATGATTTGTTGCATTTTGTTTGCCAGATGAATCTGTACACATTAAAGAGACTGACTTATACTTCTTTTTTTCAGATGGAACTTTGTCTGGCTTTGGAATCAGAGTAATGCTAGCTTCCAGGGATGACTTTGGGGGTACTCTTTGCCTTTCAATTTCTGTAAAGATTTTGAGGAGTATTTGTGCTAGGTCTTTCCTGAAGCTCTTGTAGAATTCAGTGGTGAATCCATATGGTCCTGGGTTTTCTTGGGAGGTTTTTATTACTGCTTCAACTTCACTCCCTGGTATTGGATCATTTAGGATTTTTTTTTTTGTACCGGGGATTGAACTCAGGACCTTGAACTTGGCAAGGCAGGAGCAGTGCCACTGACCTAAATCCCTGGCCCTTATTTAGGATTTTTATATTTTCTTGCTTCTGCTTTGGTAATTCATATGTATCTAGGAATTTATCCATTTCTTCTGCATGTTCCAATTTATTAGAGTCCAGCTTTTCAAAGTACAGTAAAATCATGGATTGCAAGTTCTGTGTTTGCAAGATAAGCAAACATTTCTAATAAATTTTAACCTGATAAATGAGTAATGTTTTAAAATATGAGTAGTACATGATGCTGAATGTCACATGATCACAATTGTACCAATGGTTTCTCTCTCTCTCTTTCTCTCTTATTGTGGGATTTATTGTGGGTGATCATTTCCCAATAGCAAGAGGTTATGGAGGAGATCTCATCTCAAATGAGATGAGGAGGATACATAAAATGTGGGATCAGTATAAATTTTGTAGAAGAGCACCACCTGAATAAGGCTACAGCAGTTCAAGCTATGAATCTGTTTAACAACAATACAATGTCACATTTCTGTGAAATCCTCAAAAGGAAGCAAAAACAAGTATCGCTGAATAGATTCCTTGTTAAAGTTCACAAAAAGAAAAGGACTCCATTGAGCTAATAGCAGTAATTCTGTTAATGATAGTGAAAGTCATCCTACATGATAACCCTCCTCTCTCTTGTCTCCCTCACATTAGCCATAAAGGTTTTCAAAGGTAAGTGCAGGATAATTTATTTTTCTTCATATTTTATATTTTCTTTATTATTTTGTATTATATTACAGTGTTGTAATCATTTTATATGAATATTTTTGGGTTTGGGAACAAATCATCTGAGTTTCCATTATTTCTTATAGAGAAATTTGCTCTGATATACAAGTACTTTTGGTTACAAGTATGTTTCTGGAATAAATTATGCTTGCAAACCAAGGTTTTACTATAGTTTTTAATAATCTTCAGGATTTTAGAAGTGTCTGTTGTGATTTTAGTTTTTTCATTTTTAATTTCATTGATTTGGGTCTTTGATCTTTTTGGTAAGATTGGCTGAGGCCTTATCTATTTTGTTATTCTTTCAAAGACCCAGCACTTCAATTCATCAATTCTTTGTATTTTTTAGTTTCAATTTCATTAATTTCTGCTCTGACAATTATAATTTCTTTCCTTCCATTAGCTTTGGATTTTAGTTGTCCTTGTTTTTCTAGGTGCATCATTGAGGTGCATCATTATGTTAGTTATTTGGACTTGCTCTATTTTTCTGATGTGGGTATTCACCTCTATAAATTTCTCTCTTAGGAGTGCTTTCATTGTGTCTCATAGGTTATGCTATGTTGTATTAGCATTATCATTTGATTCTTGGAATTGTATAATTTCTTCCATGACCCATTGATTATTCAATAATGAATTTCCACGTTTGCATAATTTCTGTGGGGTTTTTTGCCATTGATTTCTAGTTTCATTGTGCTATGATCTGATCATATGCATTTGATGATTTTTATTATTTAGCACTTACTTCAGCATGATACATGGCTAGTATGTGGTCTGTTTTGAAGGGAGTTCCATGAGCTACTGAGAAGAATGTATATTCTGTTTTCATTGGGTGGAATACTCTAAATATCTCTTAAGTGCATTGATTAAAGATTTGGCTCAACTTTGATATTTCTTTGTTGATTATTTTTGTCTAATTGATCTGTCCTCAACAATAATTGTGTTGATGTTTATCTGATGTTTTATTTTCAGTAATGTTTGTTGTATGAAGTTGGGTGTGCTGATGTTTGGTACATACATGTTTATGATTTTTATCTTTTCCTGTTGAATTGCTCCACTAATCAATATGTAGTGACCTTCTTTGCCTCTTCTGATCAGTTTTGGCTTGAAGTTAACTTTATCTGAAAATAGGATAGCTGCTCTTGTTTGTTTTTCTCAGAGTGGGTTCAGAATTGGCTTGTGGCCACAGTAAGTGTGCAAAATCCATGGGTGTGGAGTTGGTTGAGAATGAATGCAGTTCTGATGAGTTTCAGGATTATGACTGAAGTTTCCTGTGGGCATGGGCAGCTCACTTCTTTCCCTCCATCATGTTTCTATTTTTATTTTTAAAATTTTAAAAATTCTTAGTAATAGCCATTCTGATTGAAGTCAGATGGAATCTCAGTGTAGTTTTGATTTGCATTTTCCTAGTGACTAAAGATGCTGAGCACTTTTATAAAGTTACTGGCCACTTGTACTTCTCCTTTTGAGAATTCTGTTTATACATTTCCTCATTTATTGATTGGGCTATTTTTTAAAAATAACTTTATTATCAAACACACACACATACAAAAAATTAAAACCATTCAAAGAAGAACAATGCAAGGGAAAAAAACTACAATAATATTCAAATACAGTAGAACTCAACCAAAACAAAACTGAAAATCACTTCAACATTTTTCCATATAACTTAAAAAAGCATCTCAAGCACCAAAAAGACCCCAGAGGATGTGATTTGTTTCAGAAAGGTCCCCAAAACCAACATTGAACAAATAATGATCTGGAAAAAAAAACTCCAGTTAGTTAGCAGACTCCATGTAAGCCAAGCTTCTCCCTAGTTTAAATTTTGATGCAGTCAGATGACTCACAATGGAAACACAATCCAAAAAATCTGTTATTAGGCCATTTCATCCTTGTGTATCCTTATTTACACTTTCAGTTTCTCACACTAGAGAAATGACTCGGTATTTACACATATGTGTCCTATTTATTTCGCTTAAGAGAATGGTCTCAATATGCATCCATTTAGCTATAAATGTCTGTAGTTTCTCATTCTTTATGGCTGAGTAGTATTCCATTTTATTAAAAAAACCCACATCTTCCTTATCCAGTCTCCAGTTGATGGGCACTTGGGCTGTTTCCAAGCTTTCGCTATTACGAACTGTGCAGCTATAAACATAGGTGCACATATATCACTGTGGTAAGATTCTTTTAATTCTTTTGTGAAGATACCCCGCAGAGGGCTAGCTGGGTCGAATGGGACGTCTAAGCCTAGTTCTTTGAGGTATCTCCATACTGATTTCCACAGTCATTGCACCAATCTGCACTCCCACCAACAATGGAGAAGGGTTCCTTTCTCCCCACAGCCCCGTCAGCATTTGTTATTAGATGATTTCTTAATAGCAGCCATTCTTTGCAGGGTGAGGTGGAATCTCAGTGTTGTTTTCATCTGCATCTCTCGAATAACCAGTGATGTTGAACATTTTTTCATTTATTTATTTGCTGGTTTTACTTCTTTGTCTGAGAAATGTCTGTTCATTTTAGATGACCATTTTTGAATTGGTTTGGTCTGATTTTTATCAGTTCTTTGCATATTCTAGATCGTAGTCCTTTGTCAAAGGTACAGTTGCTGAAAATTTGTTCCCACATTGTAGGTTGTTTCTTAGCTCTGTTAGTGCTTTCTCTTGTAGTGCAGAAGCTTTTTAATAAGATAAGATCCCAGCTGTTGATTCTTTGTGCAAGTTCCTGTGCCACTGAGGTTTTGTTCATAAAATCTTTTCCTATGCCAATATCTTCAAGAGTTCTACCTAACTTATCTTCCAGCAAATTTAGTTTTTCTGTCCTAATATTTAAATCTTTAATCTACTTCAATCTTAATTTAGTGCATGGTGATAGGCATGGGTCAAGTTTTAATCTTTGGTAGGTTGAAATCCAGTTTTTCCAACACCATTTATTTAATAGGCTATCTTTCCTCCAATGAGGATGGTTGGCTCCTTTGTCAAAGATGAGGTGGGTGAGCATATCTGCAGTTGTTTCTGCATCTTCTAATCTATTCCACTGATCCTCAGGTCTGTTTCTTTGCCAATACCATGCTGTTTTTTTTTAATCACAGTAGCTTTGTCATATAGTTTCAAGTTGGGGTTGTAATACCCCAAGCCATATCTCTGTTGCCTAAAATTTCTTTTGCTTTTCTAGGTCTCTTCTGGTTCCAAATAAATTTTTGGATCGTTTTCTCTAGTTCTGTGAAATACATTGTTGGAATTTCAATCAGCATTGCATTAAACCTATATAATAGTTTTGGAAGTATGGCCATTTTCACTATATTCGTTCTTCCTATCCAGGAAAAAGGGATGTCTTTCCATTTTCTTATATCCTGCTCAATCTCCTTTTTCAAAGTGCTACAGTTTTCAGTGTCGAGGTCTTTTGCATCCTTTCTTAGGTTGATTCCCAGATATTTCATTTGTTTGGATGCTTTTGTAAAAGGAATTGTTTCTCTAATTTCTCTCTCTGTGAGTCTATAATTTGTATATAAAAAGGCTATTGTTTTTTGAGTGTTTACTTTATATCCAGCTACTCCACTGAATCTGTCAATTAAGTCTAGAAGTCTTTTGGCAGAGTATTTTGGGTCTTCTATGTAAAGTATCATATTATCAGCAAGTAATGAGTTTAACTTCTTTCTTTCCTATTTTTATTCCTTTTATTTCTTTCTTTTTTCTAATTGCTGTGGCTAATGTTTCCAGAACACTATTGAACAGGAGTGGTGATAGTGGGCATCCCTGTCTTGTTCCTGATTTTAGCATGAAAGTTTTCAGTTTTTGACCATTTAGTAAGATGTTGGCTGTTGGTTTTTCATAGATAGCCTTAATCAAGATGAGATAAAAACCTTCTATTCCAATCTTCTGTAGGGTTTTTATCATAAATACATGTTGGATTTTGTTGAATGCCTTTTCTGCATCTATTGAGATAATCATATGATTTTTGTCCTTGACTCTGTTAATATAGTGTATTATGTTTTTTGATTTACGAATGTTGAACCATCCTTGCATCTCTGGGATAATTCCAACTTGGTCAGGGTATATGATCTTCTTGATGACCCTCTGTATTCTGTTTGCCAGTATCTTGTTGAGGATTTTTGCATCTATGTTCATTAGGGAGATTGGCCTGTAGTTTTCTTTTTGGGTTGGGTCTTTCCCTGGTTTTGCAATCAAAGTAATAATTGCTTCCAGGAATGAATTTGGAAGCTTTGCTTCCCTTTCAATTTCCTTGATGAGTTTAAAGAGTAATGGCAATAGTTCTTCTTTAAATGTCTTGTAGAATTTGGCAGTGAAGCCATCAGGACCTGGGCTTTTCTTTGTTGGTAAATTTTTTATTACATTTTCAATTTCACTCAATGTAATTGGGGCATTTGGAATTTCTAATGATTGGGCTATTTTTGATGTTAAGTTTTTTGAGTACTTTGTATATTCTAGATGTTTATCCACTATCAGAAAAATAGCTTGCAAAGATTTTCTGCCATTCTGTAAGTTGTCTCTTCACTCTGTCCATTGTTTCCTTTTTTTGTGCAGGTTTTTAGTTTGATGTAATTCCATTTGCTGATTCTTGTTGTTACTTCCTGTGCCATTAGTGTCCTATTCAGGAAGTATTTGCCTGTGCCTATGGCTCCAAGTGTTTGCCCTACCTTATCTTCTAGCAGTTTCAAGGTTTCCAGTCTTATATCCAGGTCTTTGATCCATTTTAATTTGACTTTAGTATAGGGCAAGAAATAAGTATCAACTTTTAATCTTCTGCACATGGATATTCACTTTTCCCAGCACCAGTTGTTAAAGAGGCTATCATTATCTTTCCCCCCAGCATGTTTTTTTCATTTTTCAAAAATCAGATGGCTTTAGGTGCCTGGGTTTCTTTGCCCTCTGTTCTATCTCATTGGTCTACATGTTTGTTTTTGTGCAAGTACCATATTGTTTTTGTTACTATGACTTTGTAGTATAATTTAAAATCAATATTACGATGCTTCCAGAATTCTTTTTGGTCAGGAATGCTTTGGCTACTTTGGATCTTCTATGCTTATTTTATTAGTTTTATGAAAAATCTTGGTATTTTAATAGGGATCACATAGAATCTAGATTGCTTTTGGTAATATGCCATTTTAACAATATTAGTTCTGCTGATCCATGAACAAGGGAGGCCTTTCCATTTTCTAATGTCTTCTTCAATTTCATTCTTCAGTGTTGTATAATTTTCATTGTAGATGTCTTTCACCTTCTTAGTTATGTCAATTCCTAGGTTTTAAAAATTTCTTTTTATTTGAAGCTATTGTAAATGAAATTGTTTTCATTTCTTTCTTGATGGTTTATTATTTATTTGAGGCAGATCAGTCCTTTGATCTGCCTAGAGACAGGTGCAGTGAGGGATAAAGAAAGAAAGCCAAAGAGACACACTTTCAAAATACATGGTGGGCTGGTAGGTCAGTGCCAGAGTGGGCAGAGACAAAGACACTCCAAGCTAGCCATTATTTATTGGGTGCACACAATAACTGGAGGGAGTATTGGATGACTCAGGGTAGTGGTGATCTTATGCTGATGATCTTATTTTGATGAGGATCATTATGTTGATGAGGACAGTGGGATGCAGGGGATGCACAAAGCATTCTTACAATAGTAGGTGGGAAGAGATAGCAGGTTAATAAGGAATTTATCCTTTCCCCAAGATGAAACCTATTTTTTTTTTAATTACTATTCAGTTCTCAAGGAACCAGGATGTCTTCAGCTGATGTAATCTTGCCCTGGAGCATCACAGCACCACATGACCATTGAAACCTCAGTTGTGATCAGAGGCACACGGAGTTTTGTTTCTGCATACCATGGCTGGCTCACACATCATGACACTAGGCCTCAGATGAGCCCAAACCACAGTTTAATTATAAAATGATTTTTCTCAAAAATTATATAAAATGGCTCTCAACAGATCCCCTTTTCTTTTTATTTGCTTGTAGAAGTTGAATCACTGTGACCTGTGGTTACAGCATCTTCAGACATCATTTGGTTTGAGCTCCTCTGTAGCAGATTAAGAAGATAGCAGGGAGACATAATCTAATTACTACTAGCACAGCAATATAAAACCAGAAGTGAGCCTTGAGATAGCTAAAGGGATTAAGCTGATCAAATACATCAGAAAATTTATCTCAGTTTTGAATCTAGTCATCAAAATTAGCAGTCTGTTGGGACATAGATAAAACTTTATTTATTTATTTATTTATTTATTTATTTATTTATTTATAGATAGGGTCTTGCTATGTAGTTCAGGCTGTCCTGGAACTATGTAGCCCAGGCTGGCCTCAAACTTGTGGTGATCTTCCTGCCTTAGCCTCCCAAATGCTGTGATTACAGGTGTGAGCCACCACAATTTAATTATGAAATGATTTTTCCCCCAAAATTATAGAGAATGGCTCTTAACATTTATTGATATACAGATAAGTTATTGATCTTTCTGTGTTCATTTATATTCTGACATCATTTTTATTATTGTTTTTATTGCATTTTATGTCGTTAAAACCCCTGAAAATACACATAAGCAAATAAGTTAATTTTGAATTATCTTACCATTCAGAGATGTGTGCAGTTAGTATTCTGTTTCAGATCCTTTCAAAGTTTCTAATCATTTCTTTTTATTCTATGAAAAAAAAAGTACATAGTTTTTAAAGTATATCAAATATTTCTCTTTGGGCATCTGGAACTTCCCTCTGTTATCAACCTTGAAATTCCCTTTACTAGTCTCATGGTTATATTCTCTACCTCCTCAATTTCATGCCTTCCTTCCTGCTATCAGCCCTTATTTGGATGCCGTGTGATAATGACTCGGATGACATCTGAAAAATATGCCTGTCCCTTGGATCCACTGTTGCATTTTGAAAGGCTGGTGGTCTTTTTCTTCCGGTGTGCAGTTGCCATCCTGGGATCTTGCTATACCATCAGCCTGGAGATTCCTTGTTTCTGTCCTGTGTTGGATTCTCAATTTCCTTTATACTGAGTCTTCCTCTTTCTGAGTTTGACGTTTTGTTTTGGTGTAGCACATCTTCCCATAGTTCCCTAAAAAACATGGATGGAAGGTAAGATTTTTTGAGATCTTGCAAGTTTAAAAATGTTTTTATTCTATGCTCACATTTGAATGATAGTATGAATAGACTGACTATCCTAGGCTCATAATTATAAAGGTGTTGGTTATTACCATCTAGCATCTAGGATGGGCATATGGTGGGTCCTTCCAATCTGGATAATCATATATTTCAATTGGGAAATTTCCTTAAATCATTTCATTGGTAATTTTCTCCCTTCTATATCCTTTATTTTTTTCCTTCTGAAATTTCTATTATTTGGCTTTTGGGCCTCCTAGGATATTTTTATTTTTGCTTTACATTCTAGGGGAAGGAATTCAACTTTATCACTTTATCTTACACCCCTTCCATGACTTTTATCTTTCATTTTGCTATCACATTTTTAATTTCTAGGAGCTCTTTTGTTCTTCAAATGTTCCTTTGTGTCAAGTGAGGGACCAGGTTGGGGAAGCAGCTTATAAAGTCCTGTTCTTATTTCATGGTTGTAGTATCTTCTCTTAGTTCTCTGATTACATTACCCATATTTCTTTATTTCTTAACTATTCTCTTGATTTCCTTCAAGTTGCTTTTTATTTGTTTGCATCCATCTTACAAATTAGAGACTTTCCTCAGAAATCTGATGTTCTTTGACTGCTCATAATTGAGGACTAAAAGGTTGGTTGGAAGCTCAGAATGGTAGGTTGGCATGCAAACCTAAGCTCTACTCAGAAGTGATCTGGGTAGGCCATTTGTTGAGGAAAGCCTGTTTACAGGTCTTGTCTTTGGATTGGCCAAAGAATGCAGAGTTTTCTTCCTCTCTCTTTACCAAAAGAGAAATGTCTGGATGCTATCATTCTGGTTCTGAGTAAGGGAAGGGCTGGGAGTTTCTACATAGAACGCTAAAAAAATAGAGTTATTCATCCCTTGTTTAGGTACTCACTGTGCCTTTCAATCCTTTAACACTCCCAATTCCAGAAGGATCTGGTACTGCTTGTTCCTCAGGTGTTTGCTTTAGTTCTTGTTTATTCCAGCTCTGATTTAAGATTATTTTTTCTGGGATTCAGCAAGGTACAGTTATTATAGCAGAAAATCTTAGAGCAAGAATCAAATCTTAGGCCTGACATCTCAAAATTCTAAATCCTAAAGGATGTAGAACATAAAGTTTATGTCATTAGGCAAGAAAAGTGTTTAAAATTTGGATGTAAGACAAAGATGATGGCCACATGACCTTCCTATAAAGCCTGTGAAGGATCATCTGACTTACTCAGAAAATATGCCTTTGACTTTGGCACAAGCATGTCATAACTCTGAAAAACTAAAGATTTACTTGCAGAAAAATGATAATGTGTGATGATTTGGAGGGGGAAGGACTGGTAGAAAAGATAACTTTGGCACTTGAGGTTTTATTTACTATGTAGGGCATTAACTTATTTTGTAACTACTTGGCAATCTTATTAGTATTCCTTTCCCCAGCAAACTACATAATCTCCACTTTTCAAATTTTCTCCAGATCAGCACATGAAAGTTTCTTCACCGATAAATTAATAAAAGTTTGGCAGCAGCTTACTATCTCTATGTATGAGAATTATACTTGTTGAGAATTTTTTTATGCCATAAATGAAAGATTGGTAAGCACAGTGCTTGGTAATAATGATGAATTGTTTTTCCTTACCCTCCTCCTCAGATTGGATGAAGATTCCCTCTGGGATGAAAGGAAGAAGGAAAGCAGAAGAGCTTGGAAAGTGGCTGGCCCTTAGAAGGGGTCTGCTCCTGTCCCTCAGAAAGAGTCTTAGAGAAGATGACATGACAGGGGTACCAGATAGGTTTGGAAGGATAAGAGGAACTGATATCTTCTTCCCCATCTGTCCTACAAAGGAGGTAAGCCAGAGAAGTGAAGGAGAGATACCTTAGATGCCTAAGCAACCCAGCAAGGATCAGTCTGATGTTTCTCATGGGTGGAAAAATCTAAAGAAGAACTGGAACTAGAGAAACCTTGTGCTGTGATAAGGAAGTTGGCCTGTGTGGACCTAACATCCAAGAAAAAGTTGGAATAATGACAAGCCATCAGATACCTGTCTAGTTGAAGGACAAGAAATCAGATGCCCTCGATCTTGCCTGGTACCATATTATTTGTACATTACTGGGGCTTAGGTGTGATTGTAGGGAAGGGAAAATTATCATAAAATGACTGTGATGAAGATGCTTCACTCAGCAGAATGAGGGCTTGAAATAGAAATTTACCTATAAAACATATATAATTTACTTTTTGCAAAAAATATGCATTATCCCATACTTGCAATTGCACATTCCACTCAATAATATAGCATGCTCATCATTATGTCAACAAATATTCTTATACAATATCATTTTTATTGCTACATAACATTCTAACATATAATGATTTAGTTTAATGATTTAAAAAACCCTGCAACTTTCTCCATCTAACTGGTAGGCACAATCTGTCCAGTTATTTTAGTCATTAAGTCTTCAATTAAAAGAATGTCCACTTGTTGGAAAGAACCTTCAACTTCTCAACCAACAGTTGCAGTCAAGGATCTGGTGAACAAAATTGGCAAAATCAAGTTAACTTCTTTTTCAGAAAACTCCTTAATGCAGCTGACTGTGTGTTGCCTCACATAGCCATGCTAGAGTGACATTGATTTACCTACTTGCAAAGAGAGCTCCAGAAATGGAGAATCTTTGTTCTGGAAGCCTCAATGATGAATGTCTTAGTAACAGCAAAGCCCAGCTTTTTGCCCATTACTGGTTCCATGTTCATGCAGATAGTGCTCAGAGGCAGGGAGGAGCTTGCTTGTGCAGGCTGGTGCTGGGCTCCTCTCATTAAATGCACAAAGTAGTATGTGGGATTGCTGTGAAAGACATGGGGGAGACTGCCACGGGTTTCCCTAGTTGAAGCAAAGACTCGTCCCTTGATGTGGAGAGACCAGCTGTCATCAAATGGTGGTACCAGCACTGTTTTCAGTAGTCCTGAAGTCAGGGGGTCTACAATTGAGTTATCTGTCAATTACCCCAGGATGCTGGGGTGACCATTTCCTGTTTCTTTGGGGTGCTTACATTTAACACAAATCAAAGTTCTCCAATTGAGATCTATGTTGGAATTTTATTATTTTTTTGTTGTAGTTTGTGTGCTTTCTCATTTCTATACTTAGAGCTTTCCAAAAAAGCACAGTATGTTTAGCTTAACAGCATTTTGATCGATATGACTTGGTCAAAACAGATTTCTATTTGTTCTCACTATTGTGTACTGTGGGTCTCCCTATTTTGTACATTTTATTCTCAAAATCAAAGACATGATCTATTCATCAAGGCCACAAGAAACTTTTTAAAAGCCTGTTCCCATGACAAGAACAAAATACAAATTCCAAGTTTCTTTTTATAAGAGAAATAAATGTCATTCCCCCCTAAATGTTAAGAGGAAAGAAAGAATACTTATGAATTCTGATACTAAACCAATTACAGGCAAAAATGTGACTGTTTCATTGCTGTTTTAATAGTACTGTGTTATATTCAGGAATGCTATCTTCATTATTTGGAAGGACAAATTAGAATCGTATGCAGACTTCCTTGGAATTCATTTAATTTCCTGTGTTTTATCCTTTTGGTGACTTCTGTAGAAGGGCTATTAAGAAAGTTTCCCCATTGGTAATGGCCTAAAGAACAAAAGAAGCTTCTCTTTTACTGCTTTGTGAGTTGAGGGAGAGGAATGCATTTCACAGAGTTAACTTTCATACCAGTGAGTAACTGAACAAAGGGGACTGGAGAGAGAGAATAGAGTGGGGGCAGCGTGGTGGGAGTGGGAGCAGAGATTAGGGTTCACTGCTTCATAAAACACAGCGATAGTGTGCTTTCCAGTGTTAAAGGTTAGAATGAATGGCGTCAAACCCAGTTACCTTAACTGGGTCAGAAAAATAAAACAGACTTCAGAAATTAAATAACAGGTAACTTATACACATAAGAAAATAAAAATGATCACACCATTAAAGGTTCTCAAAAATAAGATAAGCAGTCCCTTGCTTGCTAAAGAAAACCTGGGATGGCCAAAGGGACATCTCCAAATCTTACTTTGTAGCCTCCCAAACCTTCCTCACATAAATTCCATAGACAGGCATTGGCCACAAAGGCAGCTGAAATGAATAAAACAGCTTCATCTTAGAATCCTGTACATGTGGAATGAATTTCCAAAGGATTACAGGCTTTCCACACTGTGGGATCTATCCAGTTTTCCTTTCTTTCCTACAGGAAAAAAGAGAAATCCAAAGAAAGGAATCATGGGGCTGCTGGGAACACTGTCTCCATTCACAAATCAGAAACCCTTCAAGTGCAGCACTTCAGCACTATCATTAAATGTATTTAATGGTAAACAAATGCATTTAATGCAAACAATGATCTTATCTGGTACAAAGCACAAAAGTTGATTCCAAGGAGATTGGCATCTTTACTAAAAATAGAGGGAGGAGATACAGTCACAGCCTCACTTAAGAAAGAACTCTTAATTCAAACTAAAGGGCACAAGTCACAAATCTGATTCAGAGATTATGTGTCGAAATTTTATCCCCATCAAAAGAAAATGTTCTGTTTTTCCCATCACAAATTCCTTGGCTCCTGGCAAACTTCTTATTCCAAATATCTTAGAATATCTTGCTATGACACAGCACAGATAGCACAGCATAAACACTGAGTTACAGTTTAACTTAACAGAGATTCATGGAGAACAATTACATCAAGAACATCTTCCTAAGACTCTTTCACCTGCCACCAATGACAAAGGAATCCTACTGGGCATTAGGGATCTTTAATTTTCCCACTAAAAATAGACAATACCAGGTCTGTTTGGACTTTACCACAGGCACACTGGGCTGGAAGTAGAGGTATGGTCAGTTCTTCTCATCCTGGAGCAGAATCTCATGGCCCAATCCTAGACATCTGGGTGGAGTAAGAGAGTACAGAGGGACTCACCTGACTGTGTGACTTCCTGACACCTGAAAGTAGAGACTATCAGGGCTGCCATAAAATAAGCAGTCACAAGCATCTTACAATCTAAAATCTTAAGATTTATCAGGATCCGCTTTATTGGCTGTACAAATAAACTCACAGAGAGGGGATGTCAAAGAATGCAAAATTTCAGTTAAGAGGAATAAATTAAAGGAATCTATTGTATATCATGGTGACTAAAGTTAATTACAATATTTTGAATATTTTAAAATTGCAGAGAGAGTAGATTTTAGGTATTCCTACCCCACATACACACAAAAGATAATGTGAGATCATGCATATTAAGTAGTTTGATTTAGTGTTCTGTAATGCATATATATTGAAAAATCATATATTATAAATATATACAAACATATATATCATAAATCATTTATATATCATAAATATATATGAATTTTATTTGGCAATTGGAAAAGAAAAAAGAAAAAATAGACTAATCCCTTCATGTACTGGCTCAGAGAAATTTGAGAGCTTGAATATTCATGTAGTAGAGGAGGTGTTTGAGTTAGGCAAAGCTCTGCTCTGTGTTAAATATGTGGTCCTTTTATTGCACAGTTCTTTTTTTTTAACAGCTTCCATTTATCCTGGTGCTTCTTTAATCATTTAAGTAGAAAGGCTTCCCTGTGGTGCTCTTTAAACCCTGCACAGAAGGCTCTAAACTATACCCTGCTTTGCAGAGGCCTTGGCCAGGCCTACATCTGTGTACAAATCTCCCTTAGGCCTCTTTTACACCAACTCCACAGAGGTTCTTTCTCTCTCTCTTTCTCTCTCTCTCTCTCTTTCTTTCTTTCTCTCTCTCTCTCCTTCCTTCCTTCCTTCCTTCTTTCTTTCTTTCTTTCTTTCTTTCTTTCTTTCTTTCTTTCTTTCTTTCTTTCTTTCTTTCTTTCTTTCTTTCTTTCTTCTTTCTTTCCTCCTTTCTTTTGCCATCAAGGGAAACATACTCTCCCAACTCATTTTTGATGTTTATATTCTATTTAGTGCTTCCAGGCATGTGTCATGGGAGAGGGTGCATCTGTATCATCTTAGGGCCTCCTTCCTACCTCCCAACTCCTTTACATCCTAGAAAAAGATTCTACTGAGTTCAGATGCTTTGTAAAAGAAGGTCCAACCTTTGGGAACAAATTTTAGCAAAGGTGGAGTAAAGTATAACAGACTCAGTTTATACTGATCATGCAAACAGCATTTCTTCATTCTAGAATCCAAAAGCTATTGCTCCCCACCTTTATCCATTGAGTACCACTAATACAGAAACTTTAAACTTTTAGGCCTTCAAGCCTTAAGAATTCTCACAGGCCCTAATTTTGTTTCTATTTACCCAGAAACAGGCAGATCTGCAACCCCTCCCATTGAGATATATATATATATATATATATATATATATATATATATGTAAATATATGTATATGTGTATATATGTATATATCTATTCTCTTAGCTTTAGTATTCACAATATGTGTCCTGTTATGTCCTTTCTGTTAGCCTTAAATATATATATTCCGTTAGCCTCAAAGTTCTCAATGTATATCTTGTTATGTCCTCTCTGTTAGATCTCCTTAAATATGTATCTGGTTAGCCTCAACATTCACAATATGTATCCTGTTGGGCTCTTCCATGTGAATATCCTGTTTCTAAAGAAAGCCTCAATCTCAAGATAGTTATTGCTCATCCCAAGCCCACCCCAACTTAAACTACTGAATAAAACTCCCTCATTTTTAAATTTTGGGGCCCAGGTCTTTACGAAGCATTTAGCTTCACTGGACCAGCTGGTTAAATCAAGCCTTAGCTTTCCTCCATTTCTTTTGAGTGGGTTTAGTCTTTCCTGGTTCAGATTACCTACAACACCATTATGTATAGAAAATATTGTGTTCATTAGAATCAGTAGATTTTCATTGCTGGAAGAAGAAATTGGCAGCCTGGACACAGCGAGGTCTAGTTAGGTGAAAGACAAGGAGTGAGGCTGTCTACAGTGAAACAGGGACCTCCAGCCCTGCCCAGGGCCATTCACATTCCATTTTTAGAAACCACTGAGGTTTCTAAAAAACCATATGCAAACCATATGTTTATTTCAAAATAAACAATTTTTAGAAAAGGTCTAGAGATGTAGCTCAGTGAGAGAGCTTTGAATTCAATCCCCAGTACTGCCAAAAAGAAAATGAAAAGAGAATTAAGTACTATTGCACACTACAAAGATGAATCTTGAAAATATTCAGCTAAGTGAAGGTCACAAAAGACCACATATTACATAAATATATTCATATGAAAGTCTGGAGTAGAGATAGAAAAGGTAAGTTAGTAGTTTTTAGGATTGGGGAGTAGAGGAGATGGGTAGTATGGAGCTAAAGGGTAAGAACTCATTTTTGAGGTGGTAAAAATATTCTAAATCAACTATAGCGATGGTTATACATAGCTGTAACTATTAGATTGTATATATTTAAAGGTGGATTATAGAGCATGTAAATTGTATCTCAATAAAGCTGTTTTTTCTTTTAAAAAAAACCCAAACCATATGCAAACCATATGCAGGCTGATCAGAGCCCACCAGCCTACCAGCTCTTCAGTCTAATGTTCCCCACTGGATAGCAGGAAGTGATATACAGGCAGAATGAGGTTTGCTCAAGGATGCAATACTCCTCAGTGCAAAATCAGGACTAGCCTGGCATTCAGTTTCTAATTCCAAGATCAGAGTCCTTTTCCTTGCTCTATTCTGGCTCTGAGTCTTACAAAAAAATTCTTTAAAAATAAAGAAGGACCCAATTGCATACTTCCCTCAATAAATTAAATGTGGTCAAACTCCTTTGTTCCAGATTTCCTTTAGCAGGAAATTCTGAACAGCATTAGTATATGGATAAATTGATCAAAAGTTCAAACAGAAAGCCAGGCCTGGGCTGTTTCAATGAATAGGCTGTGAGGCTGTTATGTAAGTGTGAAGCTCGAGTTTCCTACCTCAGCGATGAACCTGAACTGCCACAGAAAACCTTGTGAATCACCCAGCATGTCAAAAAGTCACACCTGGCTCCCAGAAAGAGAGCTCCAGAAACCCTGATCCTGTCACTTTCCAGTCCTGGCATGACTGGGGTAGCTTTTTGCCTATGCAGCACACTGTGAAATGATTCTGGCCCAGCTAGTAAAGCCTGGGCAGAATCACTTCTGACACGTAAACCCTGGCTGGCCATATCATGTAACTTCCAGGAAGGCCAGGATTTGTTCTTGGCTTCTCAGTGGCATTATGTCAGTCTCAAAGGATTGGACTTTGATTCTGAAGGAAAGAAGCAGTGTGGCATAGGGGCAAGAACACAGTTTTACAACAAGACAGATCTACTTTTCAGTGTCTGCTCTACTGTCTCAGTCCAGTCAACAGAGATTTTCTGAGTGTCCACTTTGTGCCAGGCACTCTTCAAGGCTCTGAGGAGACAATGGTGGGAAAAACTGAAGAGTCCCTGCCTTCATGATGTTTATGCTTTAGTTGGGGGAGGACTGACAGTAAATAAAATAAACAATTCAATTAAGAGATATGATTGACAAAGACAGTGAATGTTTAAATTAAGTAAAAGACATATTGTCATTAATCCCCCTCAAAATACACTCCTTTGCTTTGAACACGCTCATCCTGTCATTCTTGCCTGAAGCAGTTTTGGAAGTTGCTTTCCTGAGTGCTTTTAGTTTTGTTTTGTTTTGAGACAAGATCTTGCTATGTAGATCTTGCTATGTGGCCCAGGCTGGCTTTGAACTAGAGGCAATCGCCCTGCCTCAGCCTCCCAAGTGAGCCACCATGCCTAGCTATGAGTGTCTTTAGTTGTGCTGTCATGCTTGTCTCCATGTCTTGAAATGATTAAAAACATTTACCTTTCATGGTCATTCTGACTTGGGGAAGAGACTAATGTCCTGTGGTGCAAAATCTGGTGACTAATGTGGATCAGGACCCAGCATGTTTTTAGAAACCTGCCTTTCATTGGATAGCACCTGGTAGTTGGCAGCAACATTCGTGCCTGTATTTTTTAAAATATCATACATGCTTCCAAACTGCTTCAGAAAGTGGCAAGAATGATGGGATGAGGGTGTTTAAAGTGAGGTGGAGGATTTTGAGGGGGATTAATGGTGATGTGTCTTTTACTGTAAAAACTTTTAAAAAAATTTTATTATAATAGTTTTTTAAAAGTTCACAGTATATTTTAATAACACTGCATGTAGAGTATGTTTGAAGGTAATGGGGGATGGGGTGAAATGAAGTAAAACTGGAGAAAGGAGAGTGCAGTGTAAATTGTGTATTCAGAGGAGAAGGGAAGGAATGTTCAAGGAAAAACAAAGAGGCCAACTTTTCCACAGGGAATAAGGTGGCTTGGCAGTGGGAGGAGGCACATTGAAAGAGGTAATGAAGAAGCCACTTGCAATTGTCTTGAGTAAAATAAGTGAAGAATTTCTTGATGGATTGAATGAGGGGGGAGAAGAAAAGGGAATTGCCAGAGTGATCCCAAGGGTGTGGAGCTATGAACCACTGCAGGAAGACCGTGGGAGGAGGAATTGTTTGCAGAGAAAGACAGAGATTCAGGAGTTTAATTTTGGAAACATTAGGTGGATATACTAAATAGACAATTGCATAAAACTCCAAAGCAAGAGAGAGAGGCCTAGACTGAGGATATCAATGTGGGATCGTGTAAAAGGTGTTTAAAAGAGCAAGATTCAATGAGGTCACCAAAGAGTGATGGTAGTCAGGGAGAAGAGGTGCAAGGAGCCTGCATGGAGCACTGCATGGAACACACGGAAGGCTGAGCTGCCATGTAGGAGCTGGGTGGGTGCAGTGGGTGCTCGAGGCAGGAACATGGCACTTTCTCTACAGCTGGTGACAGCTGGTAACTCGACCCACTCCAGGAACTGGACAGTCTGTGTTCCGGGCCTGGTCAGTTGGGGTACAAAGCCCAAGCTCCTCCTAGCTCCAGAGTGCCAAGGCATCAGCTGTTGAACTTCTCCCTCCACCTGGTCCTGCTGCCTCCACTGCCTCCCAGGGATTGTTTGAGTAGCACTCCCACATGCTGATCTCCACTGCCAGAGATTTCCCCAGGGAATCTGACCTAAAACAATGCCTTTGAGGCATAGGGCTTACTTTGACAGTTTGCTTATTTGTAGTGGAGTGATAATTATACCTACTCAGCAGGTTTGCTGTAGGAATAAGAGAGGGATATGTAAAATGCTTTGAAACAAAGCCTGGGTAAGAGTAGTACCACTCAAAAGCTGGTAGATACTCTTGTGAGAATCAGATTTTCCCAATTTCACCCAGAATATGATTAGCCGAGAAAGCATTGAGCTGCTCAGGAGAACAACAGTCCTTTTCCTGGAAATCCCTGGACTACATTCAGATGCTTCTGTGATGTGCTATGACACACCCTCCACTTCTCCTATCATCAGTATGTTACCCTGTCCTATTCTATAATGGCATATTTAACTTTCTCCCACCTCTCTCTCCTGAAAACTCCATGTCTATCTCATTCATGCTGGTATCTTGGGGACAGAATATCATAGGCATTCCATAAATATTACATGGAATTGAGTGAATTGACATCTGCTTGAGTTTATAGACCAAGGCCTGGCTGTGGTTGGCTCAACTCTGAGAATTATATCCAAGTAACTGCTTAGGAGGAAATTTGATCTAGTCCTAAGAAACCCCAAGAAGACTATACATCTACCAACCAATCCATCTATTCATCATTTAAAAAATTATTTCTAGAGTACTAATTTGTGACAGGCACTAGAAAGACAATAGTGAAAAAGCTCTTAAAGTCCAGGGGTAAAATAAACAATGAATAATAAGCAGATTAATCAAACACCCATGAGACCTGCTATAGGAAGAAAAAGGGAGGGAAAAGGGCAGGGAATCTCATTTGGACAGTGATCAGGGACTCATCTGAGGAGGAGATATTTAAGATGAAACCTGAAAAACTGAGTAGAAGCACATTGTGGGAAGGTAAGTGTGTTTCAGACTGAAACATACCCTGAGGCAGGCAGAAAGTTGGCAGCATGTTGGAGAAAAGAAAAGAAGCCAGCATAAATGGAACAGAAGGAGGTAGAGGTGAAGCAGGACAGAGTGGGGTAGGTCACGTGGTGCTGTGAACATTATATGCAGAGCAAGAATTCAGTCTGAGTGTCATTCTTGGTTGTAGTTAAGAGATTGGATGGATTAGAGAGAGCTGGTGAATGGGGAGGATGAACCAGTTAAAGGTTGTTTTGAGAAACAGTGACAATGCATATGGAGAAGAGTAAATCTTATAGCTGGGGATTTAGCTCAGTGGTTCCAGCGCCTGCCTCACAAGCACAAGATCCCGAGTTTGATCCCTGGTACCAAAACAAAGAGTAAGTATCTTCCATTTATATTTTGATTATAATTTGAAGGTTGATACGACAGGACTTATTAAAGTGGGAGGTGAGGGAAATAAAGAATTAAGAGTGGCCCTTAGGTTTAAGCTTGATCCATTGAATGAACAGTGATACTGGCAGCAGAAAGGAGTAAGGCTGAGGAAAGGGGGCAGGATGTGGGGGTAGAACCAAAGGGAAATTTCCAAAGGGAAAATTTTCTTTGAAAATATCCCCTGCTGTGCAACTGCTGGCCCTGCCCTGGACACAGAGTGCAGACTCTATGAGATTTCCTGAAGTTCTTGGGGCCCCAGGGAGGCCTGGAAAGGCAGGGCCTGAAATGCTGGGGGTAAGTACGGAGAGAACAAAGCATAAAGCATCATTGTCTCCAGGGGAGATCAACATTCAATGTTCTTGGAAACTGAAGTGCAGAAGCTGGAGTGTCTGCAGTGAATGACCAGAAGGAGAGGTGTTACCCAATCAAGAAGAGAGCTCAGGGCAGCTCTCGGCATACTGCCTTCGATACCATGGAGAAGGGTCCGTCGTCCCACAGGCTATACTGGAATGGAAACCAGATTTGAAAGCAAGCACAGGCCAGCCAGCTGGGCACCATTCAGACATCTGTGGATAATCAGCAGCCTCCTTCTGCATTTGGTCCTGATCACAGCGGGCTTCATGCTAAGAAAAGTAAATTCTTCCAGTGACCACTGGTCTGTCAAATCCACAAAGTATGCTTTGTGGCGTGCCTGACTTCTGAGGGTCTACGATGGTAACAAAGGTAGCCTTGAGCATTGCTCCCTCATGTAAGCCCTAGGGAACCTAGAGCACCGAGCCACCAGCCACTTCTTTTTTCAGATAAGTCAGGATCAACACAAGTCCTAATGTCCTTTAGCCATGAACCTCACAGAAATTCTGTCTCTTGTCAGCCAAGTTCACAGAGCTGCCATTCCTTAGCCTGGGGGCCTCTCTTTGCCACTGTGATTTGGTCAGTTCTCAGTGGAGCCCAAGATTGCATTTCCTATATCTGTTGGGGATGAAAGGAATCTTCTATTTACTTCCACATTTTGATACCAAGTGAGATTTGTGTGTGTGTGTGTGTGTGGTACTGGGGATTGAACTCATGACCTTGGGCTTGTGAGGCAGGTGTGGCACCATTGAGCTAAATCCCTGGCCCCCAAGTGAGATTGTTTTAAGCAATCTATTTGCCCCCTGTGACAGGGCTGTTCCCATCAGTCACGAGAAACTTCATATTATAATGGATAACAGCCAGATCATACATAAAAAGAGAACTCCGCCCACAACCTACAGCCACCTGCCCAGGAAACCAACACCATATCTACAATAAACAGCCCAGGAAGCCATATGCTGTAAGTTTGACCTTTACAGGGAGCTAGATTGCTATCTCCAGTGACAATCTAGGAAGCTAAATCATAACTTCCACAACAATCAGCTCCATAGGGCCCGGGACGTGGCCAATGACTGACAGACTTCCTAATTTTTGTCCCTGTTTCCAAATTAGGATCAGCCAGAGAAAGCCAAATGTTCACCTCTGACCAGTCCGTAGGAGGCTCCACTTCAAGTGGGCCCACCTACAGCTTCCCTGTACCAGCGGGCTCCAACATGCCTGGAATCTGCCTCTTCTCCACTATGAAGCTTTCTCCTTCTCCCTGCCTTGAGTTTCTGCACAAAGGTAAGTGATGATGGCTGTACTATAGCTGTAGCTGTAAGGTCAGACTGAGGCATGACTGAGACCATCAAGGCAGGCAAAGTCTAAGCAACTTTCGATGAGTTTATTGCCATCTGGGTGAGAAGGCTGTTGGCCCTGAGAGGAGGGTGCTTGTGGTTAATATAGGGCATTTTAGGTAAGGGAGGGGCACTGGTCAAGAGGGTGGAAAATTTAAGAGTCCCATGGCTGATGGGCCTGGGGCTGGCTGATAAACAGGGCGGTAGTGAGAGCAGCAGGGCACCTGCTGGCTTCTTGTTATCTCTGTGATCCTGTGGATGCAACAGCAGATCTGCTTGGGCGGGGGTCTGGCTTGGAGGACCTGTCAATAGCCAGCTTTGAATAAAAACCCTTTACTTTTCTCACTTGGTTGGTCTTCATTTATTTTCTCAGCCTTGTGTTGACATTTCCTTTACGAATTTCCAAAAATAATTCAATAGTGCTCCTGATCAACCATGTTGAGCCTTTGTGTATTCATCAAGGTTCAAGTTAAGCTGCTATAACAAAGAGGTCCCCAAATACTATGGCTCAAATAAGATAGAAGTCCACTTCCCTCCCATACATGTGTCTGCAGCGAGAGGGTGGTTAATGGTGGAAAGCCACTGTGCTCTTGAGGCTGCTCAGGGATCAAGATTCCCTTTCCCTTGTTTCTCTACTCTTCTGGGATGCTTGCCTTGCCCACATGACATGAGTTAACTCAGCCCCACCACAGTGTGTTTGGGCCATGGTAAGGAGGAAAGGAGGAGGATTCAGGAGATGGGAAGCTTTCTTTCCCAGCAGGTGATCTGGAAGTTGTATGCATCATTTTCTCTTACAACTGGCTAGAGCTTGGCCACATGGCCTCACCCAGCTATCAGAGAGACTCAGAAACTGTCTTTACAGATGCCCGCTGAGACTTGGTCCTATTACTAAAACAAAAAATGAACAGTAGGTGATAGAAAGCAATGCAGGGACTCTACTATACCAACATTATTCTGGGTACTAAGAGATTTTTAAAAATCAAGTTTACCCTCAGCAGTGAATAGTCCAGGATGTTTCATAAGGAAGGGAAACACTAGATCTTTAGCCTGGCAATTAAGACCTACCACACTCTGGCTTTTACCCTTTTCTCCAAAGATCTAGGCCCCTCCCCTCCCACATGCAGTAGCCAGGCGTCTTGATCCATACCCAGGTTATTGAGAATAAGAGTCACTTTTGAATTCAAATTAATTCCATTCAATATTTATTCCAGCAAACTATTATAAAAGTTTTTTTTTTTTTTTTTTTTTGGTACTAGGGATCGAACTCGGGTCCTTGTGCTTGCACAGCAGGCGGCAAAACCACTGAGCTAAATCCCTGGCTATTTTAAAAGTTTTAAAGTCCTACCTTTCAGTGATGGGAAGGAAAGAGATGGCACCTCCTACTTCCCACACAGTTGAGCAAGTATCTCCCCACCATGGCATTTGTTGCTCTGTGTGGCCCCTAATTCTTAGCTGTCTGCTCTTTTACCCTTCTGTGAATTCAGTCAAGGACCTGTTCTGTCTTTCCCAGCATCATATTCTCAGCAGCTTACCAGCCAAGGCACACAGAGTTGGTGATGGTAATAGTTCAACCCTCTAACCCCTACCTTATCTTAAGCAGCTTATCAAAAAACTCCTTCAAATCTCTTCCTGAGAACACTTCTGGCAAGTACTACTTTCTCCATCCCTTTCCACTTCGGGAATGTTGTAGCATACCTTATAGGTTGCTATCATCCCGGGAGGTCAGCTCTCACCTCAGAGCTCCAAACAGCTACTGCTGGTCCAGCCTATTGCAGATAGCCAAGTTAGTTAGAAATTATTATAGGGCAGTTAGACAAAGCTGGGCCCTCAGCATAGAAAAACAATTGAGGCACATTCACTGGTTAGCATGAAAAGAAAAGAGGTACTACTTCCCCTAGAGATGAATAGTAGTGCTTGATATTCTAAATGGCCATCAATCTCCCTAGCCCATTTCCTTTCCAGAAATTCCTTCTTTGTGACTTGTTTTCTCATTTGATCCCCATTTAATCAATATTACCTGGGTGACTGTACTTGTAATCTTATTGGTTGATCATGGTTTTGTCCCACCTCATGCCCACCCTGTAATTTTCCACTGGGTCTTATAGTTTTGTCCCACTTTGTACCTGTCTTACTTTGTGGCTTTGGCCTCTAAAACACCTTTGAAAAGTGGGGTGGGCAGGCAACCCAGTTTCTGGTCTCTCTTCTGTCTCTCTGACACAGAAGCTATCTTTCTCTCAGTAAATTTTTCCTACTCTTTCCATTGTTCCTAGAATTCATTCTTCAGTTTTAGAGAACATGAACTTGAGTTTCAGATATCTGGCAGGTTGGGAGTTATATTTCCCTTGTTTCCCTTATGTGATTACTCATTGCCCCATAGCATTTTTGGATTACTGGTGCCCTTTATCAACCCTGGCAGCACAGCCCTGCCCTGCCCTGCCAGTGCTAGGGTGAGCCCCAACCTGTCTCCCTCATGTCCAATGCCTGGACTTGGAAGTGTCTTCATTAAGTCTTGGAATATTGATAGGAAACCAGCACCAAAAAGTCATCTGGATTGCATACCTCCTGGTCTCCAAAGAAGCAAATTAGGGTTTTAAAAAAAGACAAACTGGGTCTGAGTAGGAGTGGGAAGACTGCCAATTACAGTCTCTTAATTCAAGGTTGCTTATTAAAAAAAGAAAGAAAAGAAAACTTGAACTGTTTCCATTTTTAAATAAACCAAATGTCTGATGTGAATTCTAACCTAAAAAAAAAGTTAAGGCAAAAGAGAAAGGAAGAAAAGAGTTACTGCTCATGATTTCAATGCCAAGACCCAAGAGTTGTGTTAAATCAGCCTTTGTGGTGCTGGGGTGGGACAGGGACTGTTTTCATTTACATTGGGCCCCAGCTGCTGGCTGGTTGCACACCAGTGTGCACTGCAAACCAAGGTGTATGGCCTTGCTTTTCCTAGGCACAGGAAATCCTCAGACTTCCTTCACTCTGCCTGGGAGGGGCTTTCCTCAGCTTGATCTAGTCTCAGTAATGGGGGGGGGTATTTATCACTTTCTTTACATTTAAATGATTATGTTGTTCACTTTTTAACACTTGCAAATTCCTGAGAGAGTCCTATCCATTAGTATTTCCATCTCCTCCCATCTGCTAATAAGAACCAGAGCCATGGCTGAGTTAATCCTTTAAGAAGTTAAATTATTTTGTGTGTGCAGTAACCATCCTGGGATTATGACTACGTTCCACTGAAGCCCAGAGATGATGAATAGAAGTTGCATGCTTTGCAACTGCAGGAAGTAATTTTGGTTTATCCTTCTCTCTAAGAAGGTTATACATTCTTTAATATCTAAATTTCAAAGGCAAGGACCAAGATGGTACAGGATTTGTTAATGACTTAACATATTTGGTGCAAGTACTGTTCTATGAATCACTCCGATTGTAGGAGCAGGAAGAAGGGGGAGATGGTTAAGAGAAAATTGGAGAGTAGGTGGGAGAAAAAGGAATGTGTGGGATGTTTCAGACTTTCAGGCGAGCACCTGGGGTGAGGTGCACTGTACACCTATGCTGATTTTTATAGTGGTGAGAAGATTTAATTTGCCCCTTCCCATCCCACCCCAGCCCACCCCACCACACAGAGTTGTTGGCCTCCAGTGGGGCAGGGAATGTTCTGTCTTCTAGCTTTTCTAGGAACCATGAGACTACAGTCCTATGGGAAGATGCACCTAGCAGAGAAGGAAGTCAGAAGTAGTGACTCATTTATGATGAAAGTTCCCCAAGTCCAAAGGAAATAAGGAAACAAAGGTAATTATTTTTAGATAGATTGGTCAATTGATAGATTGGTATATATAGATAGAAAGATGGATTATGGTATAAGAGTTCTAACTTATTTTGGGAGAAAATCTGGTCACCATACTGAAATTATATTTCTATCACTTATTTGAGGGTGAACAAGCTTTGTTATAAAGGTATGACAGAAGTTAGGGGTTTGGCACTTTTGTTTTTAGTCTTTCAGTTGGCATGATTACAAATTGACTGCCCTATGTATATTTTACACACATGCACACACTTAGGTTTAAATTTTACTGATTTGGACCTGAAAAACTCTGGCTTACAATTCCATTTCTCAGTGAGCACAAATGGGCCCAGGGGCACAAATCTCCAGAGCCCTCTCAGGTGGCTTGGAGGACATTCCTGAGAATACCTTTGCTCCTTTTCTTTGATGAGAATAGACATTCAACCTTCTTTGAAAATGGAATTTACAAATGGGACTACATCAAATTAAAATGCTTCTGCACAGAAAAAGAAATAATTAACAAAGTAAAGAGACAATCTATGGGATAAGAAGAGATCTTTGCTAAATATGCTTCTAATAGAGGGTAAATATCTAGAATATATACAAAACTCAAAAGAATGAACATCCCTAAACAAATAACTCAGTGAAAAAATGATCAGATGAGCAAAATGGACACATCTCAAAAGAAGAAGCACAAATGGCCAATAAGAATATGAAAAAACATCTTTAGCCATTAAAAAATGCAGATCAAAACTACATGGAGATTCCATTTCACTCCAATCAGAATGGCTATTGTCAAGAATATGAAAAACAATAAATGCTGGTGAGAAAGCAGGAAAGAGGAACTCTTCTACACTGTTGGTGGGAATGTAAATTAGCACAGTCACTATGGGAATCAGTAAGGAGGCTCCATGAGAAACTAAAAACAGAAATACCATTTTGTTTTTTTTGTACTGGGGATTGAACTTGGGACTTTGGGCTTGCGAGGCAGGCGGCAGAATGACTGAGCTAAATCCCCGGCCCCAGAAATACCATTTGATCCAGCTATAACTTCTTCAGTAAATTCTCAAAAGAAAGACACACACTACAGCAATACCTGTATGATATCCATATTTACAGCAGCACAATTCACAATAATTAAGCTCTGGAGACAGCCTAGCTGCTTTTCAAAAGTTAATGGCTAGGGGCTGGGATTTAGCTCAGTGCCATCATGCCTGCCTCGCAAGTGCAAGGTCCTGAGTTTGATCCCTGGTAATGAAAAAAAAATGGATAAAGGAAATGTGAAATACACACAGACATACGCATGCACAGTGGGATATTTTTCAGTCATAAAGAATGAAATTGTGTCATTTACAGAATTATGAATGAAACTGGGGACCATCATGTTAAGTGAAATCAGACAGACTCAGAAAATATCATGTTTTCTCTTATATAAGAAAACTAGATAGATGATAGATAGATTGATAGATAGATAGATAGATAGGGGAGAAATGACTAGAAACTAGAAAAAAGAATTCTGGAAACGAGTAAGAGAATGGGGGGGTGAGATTGAAAATGATCTAGATATGTTAAATACATATATCAATTTCCCAAAATGAGCCTCACCATTCTGTATCACTAACATGCAGTAAAAAGAAAAGAAGAAAAAGAAAGAAAGGAAGAAAGGAAGGGGAGTTTACAGGAGACAAACTGAAATCCAAGGAAGTAAGTGACCTCAACCACAAAACCCCAGGTGTGCGCTTCTGTGGTGCATACAGTAGCCGGGAAAAGTACGGACCTAGAAGCTCCCTTTCTTGTACAATGATGGTGTTGGTAAGTTTATAAAAGATTGCTTTTAAGTTTGATTTTCTTGATGGGTTGTCTTAAAACCTAACCCAATACTTGCCCAAGTAAGATCACTGAGGTCTATAAAGGTATGGGCTGTGTTGTATGAGTCAATGTGTGCATAAAATAAGGACCGACTCTTCTCACAAGTGAAGCCTGTCAGTACATGGCTTAGGCTGGATTCAGGTGGGCAGTTCTGACCTCGGCTGAGCCTGCTCACATGGCTTTGATCAAGATGACTCAGCTTGCTGCCACTTTGTTTTTTTCTCTAGGTTAAGTGAGCATGGTCCATAAAGACTCCCAAGGAGAAAGAGGGTGAGTGGAAAGGCACACCACACTTCCCAGCCTCTGCTGGTCTCATACTTGTTGACATTTCATTTGCTAAAGTAAGCCCTGTAACCCAGTCCAGAGTTGGGGAACAGGAAGCTGCAAACTTACATGGCAAAGGATGTAGATACATGAAGGAGAAAGGAATTGAGACTACAGTTGTCTCCTTTATCTATGGGGGATATATTCCAAGACTCCCAGTGGATGAGTGTGAAACTAGGAATCATACCAAACCCTGTATTTTCTGTTTTTCCCTTATGCACAGTGTCTTAGTCATTTTCCTGTCACTAGGACAAAATATACAACACCACAGCTTAATGGAAGAGAGGTTCGTTTTGGCTCATGGTTTCAGAAGTTTCAGTCCATGGTTATGTGGCTCCATAGCAGAAATGGGATGGTAGAAAGGAATGATGGAGGAAAGCTGCTCAACTCCTGACAGCCAGGAAGTACAGAAAGAAGGGAGGAGCTGGAGACAAGAATACACCCTTTCAGGTCATGCCCCCAAGTGATGCACCTCCAACCAGTCCCCATCTCCTAGCAGAACATTCAGCTCCTGAACTTGCCAATGGATGAATCCACTGATGAGTACAGCACCCTTGTAATTTAATCACCCTCCAAACACATGAGACATTTGGGAGGCATTTTAGACCTAAACCATAACAGACACATACGTATGATAAAGTTTAAATTATATATTAGGCACAATAAAAGATTAATAAGGATAATTGATAATAACAGAACAATTATAATGATGTACAATAATAAAAGATATTTCACCACACTACTCAGGATTGCATGCAATATGTTTCTTTCTGTAATCTTCCACTTTATATTTTCAGATAATGGTTGACCTCAGGCTTCTCAAACCACAGAAAGCAATATCACTGACTTGGAAACTAGTGTGTGAAGGCCATCTGCTGTACTCTGCATTGTGGGATTCAACTGAGAGGGAATCTGAATTTAGGAAGAAGATGAGTCATAGAGACAACACTTCCTTCCTTTCACTTCCCTGCTGCACACTTGCGCTTCCTCAGCAGGCAGCCCTGTGAAACTTTCTCAGGCAATGGATGTGTCTATGAAAACTTATCAGCAAATAACAACAAACACCTCCCAGGAATCCCTCAGTCATGGGAAGGTGACACAGTCTAGTGCTGCTGTTTATGTGAAGTGAAGGTGTCCCTCCCGCCCCACACACCATTTGTGAAGTATTTGCAATCCAAGAAACCTGATTAGAGCAGCACATTTGCTGCAGAGTCCTCACAGCTGCTTGACTGTGCAGCATTGTTCTCTCCTGGTTCTGCACCACCCTCAGGAGAAGCTGTAGCAATTGAGGCTGGGCGACTATGTTTGTGAATGGAGCTGTGTCAAAGTCAGGGAGACAGGCCCTAAGGGACAGAAGGCACTGCACTGAGCCATTTGGGCTTGATCTCTGGCTTTGTTGCTTCCTAGCCAAGGGTCTGAGGATTCTAATTTCTAATAAGTGCAGCCAACCTCAAGCAAGGTTAAGATATGGAGGTGTCTCATAGGACCCAAGGGTGGGACTGCAGCTGAGCTTCTGGAAGGAAATCAGTGTGAGCTGACAGGAAAGAGCTGGGCATGTGGACATGTTCTCTGGTTTTCTTCATTGTCCCTCTCTGAGCTGCACCACTGTCTTGGGCCAAAGAAACAGGTAGACTGGGGCCTCATGGCTTCAGGGTCTGTATGTTTTAGCTTCGGCTACATGTGGATGCTGAACCAGTCCCAAATTCAATTTCTTGAAAAGGACCTCTGATTGGCTTTGCTTGGGCTGGATTCCACTCCTGCCCCTAGAGGCAGTAAAATGAGAAAACAGGGCTACTGTAGGCCCAGGCTGATCTCCAAAAGTCAGTTCATTGTCAGCAGGAGAAATAACCCCAAGTACACAATAATACCGAACAAGTGATTTCACTTCCCAGGGCCTGTTTCCTTATCTTTAAAATGGAGGAGATATTAAAACTCACCTCTTTGGGCTATGAATAATTTCAACACATTAATTAATAAGAATAAAATAATAAATAAGAGAAATGCCTTTCTGTGAACCACAAACCCTTACAGAATATTGATTCCATATCTCTTATATAATAAGTCCTTTTATTGTAGATAGGTAAGTTAATTAGAGATCTTGTAGGCAGTTAGACATGGCTACCCTCAAGGTGCCAGCCCTCAAGGAGCCAACACAATGAGCCAACATGGAGAACAATTGAGGCACACTCACTGGTTAGCATTATAAAAAGAAAAGAGGTACTACTTTCCCTAGAGGTAGATAGCAGTGATTGATATTCTAAATGGGAAATTCCATGTATGCTACTCCTTTTCCCATTTGATCCCTATTTAATCAATATTACTAGGGTGACTGTATTTGTAATCTTATTGGCTGGTCATGGTTTTGTCCCACCTCATGCCCGCCTTGTAATTTTCCATTGGGTCTTACAGTTTTGTCCCACTTTGTACCCACCTTGCCTCATGGCTTTGCTGTATAAAACACCTTTGAGAAGTGGTGTGGGTGGGCATCCCACTTTCTGGTCCCCCTTCTGCCTCTCTTAGATGGGAGCTTTCTTTCTCTCAATAAATTTTCCTACTCTTAACCTCCATTGTTCCTAGAATTCATTCTTTGATTTCAGAGAACATGAACTCAGATATTTAGCAGGTTTGGGAGTTACATCTATTCCCCCTATATCACTTTTATTCATATCCTATGAAATTACTCAGAAAAAAGGTGGACAAATTTAAGATTAGGCCCAGCCTATTGCTGTTTCTCAATCCCTGGCACCTGGATTGCAGACATTGCTAAGATAATGTGACTATCCAAAGCTACAGAAAATATTTTAAAGTTATCTTTAGGTTTTCTTAATTTTAGGATAGTCAGTTGGTATTGTAAAGTCTTTAAACCACATGGAGTAACAATTATAAAAATTTAGAATATACAGAATAATATATTATTGAAATATATTCAGTACTAAGACAAAATATTCCCCATTATTTTCTCTCACTTCCACCCTGAAAACCCCTCAAACAACATTGGTACAATTTGAACTTACCCTTGGAGGTGGCTTACAGACACATGGATTCAGGGCTGTGGGTTTTCCTACAAAGTTTCTACAAAACCATACAATGTATCCCTTCTGAACCTCTGTCTCACTAACTTTCCCAGTCACTCACTATATGTACTACCTAGTATTCTTTCACTTCTATTGCTAGGTAGATATATTGTTACCTAGATAGATACTTCTAGAAAAAGCCGGGCATGGTGGTGTACACATGTAATCCCAGTACTTGAGAAGTAGAGGTAGGGGCATTGCTGTGAGTTTGAAGCCAGCCTGGGCTACCTAATGAGTTTAAGGCCAGCCTGCACTACAAAGTGAGACCCTATCTCAAAAAAAAAAAAAGAACCCCCCCAAAAATAAATAGATGAAAAAATGTTAGCATCAAAACCAAACTTTGTTCTTTTAAAAAAATCTCTTTTATTTCTTTCCTCAGAACATTCCAAAAGCCTTTGGAAAAGAGGGAAATGATGGGAAACCCATACAGAAGCAAAGGCAAAAATAAACCAGCCCTCACCTCATATGCGGCTGAGCCATCATGACAGGACGTCTGGCCCATGACAGTATTGGCTGCCCCATGAGAATCCCAGGCTCAATGAACTCATGTGGAAAATGCAACTGTTTCAACTTAATTTTCAGATGTAAGAAGCACAGTATCAAGATGTGTTTAGAAACACAGTTCAAATGACTAGCCTGGAAGTTTCTACACATTATGATATTTTCATTCTGATATCCATAAATACACCCTGAATTCATACTCTAAATCTTACAGGCTATGAAGGAAAACCATTTTGCATCTATGGTAGGGTGGAGCTGCTTTTCCTCCTGCATGTCTACCTTAGAAGCAGAATTCACTCAATTTCCTTCTGGCAACTTCTCATCAAACCAACAGAAGAGGTCTTTGGTAAGGAGGAGACAAGTGACAGCCAACCTGTTAGCATTCTGTTCACTAGAATTATGCAAAACAAAAGCTAAATAAGTAAATTATGTTATATTAAAAGGATGAGTGTTATGGACAAAATGAATTAAGAAAGGAAGGTGGGGAATGGTAAGGTTTTTAGCAGTGTGATAGTTAACAGATGGTGTCAACTTCAGTAAGGAATGCCCAACTAAATTGGGTCAGCATAATTCTGGGTGTGGCTGAAGGGATTTACTGAAGGCAGAAGACCCACTTTGATGTGAGTGGCACCAAACAATAGGTTTGTCTCCGGAATAGAAAAAAAGGCAAACAAAGAAGGAAGGCTGGCTTCTGTTTCTTCCAAGGAGCTCCAGTCTTCACCTTCACCTTAGATATCATCTCTTGACTTCCAACACCGACCCTCTAGCCTCCGAGCTCAGACTTTTCAGCCTTCCATTGCAGATTCTTTGGCCTCCTGATACCTCATTCAGGACACTACAGTGAGCTCCAGGCCTCTGATCTTTGCATCCTTCAGATCTCCAGCGCACAGACAGCCCTTTTGCATTCTTCCACACCTGACCCTGTGGGTGGTCATTGTAAGCTTATCTTGTAAATTCTTATATATTTATACATTTTGCATTAAGTCTGTTTCTCTAGTAAGTATTGACTGATAGAAGCAGTGTGTTAGTTTCCTAGGGCTGACTTAAAGTACTACAAATGAGGTGGCTCAAAACAACAGAAATTTATTCTCCCACAGTTTTGGAAGTTAGAAGTCAGAAGTTCAAGTGTCAGATGGGCCATGGTCCTCCAAACCCTGTAAGAGAGGATTCTTTCTGACTCTTCAAGCTCCTGGTGGTATAGCAATCTGATGTTCCTGGCTTGTGACAGCATAATTCCAAATCTGTCTCCATTGTTACACGGAGTTTGTGTGTTTGTGTCTATATAAGGACATTGTATTCAAGGCTGATCTTCATCCAGTATGACCTTATTTTTAAATTATTATTAGTAAATGTTTGTAGTACACAATGTTTACATTCTTTGTGGTGAATTGGTATATGTACATTACACATTTTAATTCCTTTTTCATTTCCTTTTCTGTTCCTCCCTCCCTCCATCCACCTTTTGATCCCCTTTCTTTTCTTCTTTGTATATGTTTACAATACATGTTTACATTCCTTGAGTGGAGTTGGTATATGTACATAACACATCTTGATTTCTTTTTTCATCCCATATCCATCCCTTTCTTCCCCTTCCCTCCATTTCTTGACTTCCTTCAACTTTGAGAAAGATCTACCTCCCTATGTTCCATTTTCTTTTATTTTGCTCTTTATTTATACTTTGGGTTTCTCTTACAAGAGAAACTGTGATATTTGTGCTTGTGAGCCTGATTTATTTCACTTAACATTATGGTTTCAAGGTGCATTAATTTTACTACACATGATTCAAGTTTACCTTACGTTTTTTTTTTTATAAAATTCTTTTATTGATACATTGTAGGTATACAACACAATTACATTTCTCATTGGGAATTGTACCTTTACATAATGCATCTTGGTTCTTATTTTTTCCCCATTCTTAGCCCTCCCTTCACACCCTCCACCTTTCCCTATTTACAAAGACTTTATTTCCATTTTTTCCATTTCTCATCATTTTTCCTTTCCCTTCTTTCCTTTCCACTGCCCCTCCAATACCCCTACCCCTTTGGACCTTTTCTTTCTATTTTACATTATCGATTATTCATTCTAATCATTGGTACATTTTAGGTATCCAATATAATGACATTCATCATTGGAAATTTGCACCTTTACATAGTCTCTCTTGGTTCTTATTTTTCACCCTTGCCCAGCCCTCCCTTCAACCCCTCCAGTCCTATTTACAAAGATTTTGTTCCTATTTTTCCATTTTCTCATATTAATCCCATTCCCTTCTATCCTTTCCCCTAGCCCTCCCACTTCCTTCCCCTTTGCCCCTTTTCTTCCTATTTCACATGACCTATTATACATTTAGTCCTTATTTACACTTTCAGTTTCTCACACCAGAGAAACTATTCGGTATTTACATGTGTGTCCTATTTATTTCACTTAAGAGTATTGCCTCAATGTGCATCCATTTAGCTATAAATGTCTCTAATTTCTCATTTTTTATGGCGAGTAGTACTCCATTTTATAAAAAAAAACACATTTTCTTTATCCAGTCTCCAGTTGATGGGCATTTGGGCTGTTTCCAAGTTTCAGCTATTACAAACTGTGCTGCTATGAACATGGGTGCACATATATCACTGTGGTATGATTCTTTTAATTCCTTGGGGATAATCCCCAGCAGTGGAATAGCAGGGTCAAATGGGACTTCCAGTCCTAGTTCTTTGAGGTATCTCCATACTGATTTCCACAGTGCTTGCACCAGTCTACACTCCCACCAGCAGTGGAGCAGGGTTCCTCTTTCCCCACAGCCCCGCCAGCATTTGTTAATGGTTGATTTCATGATATCAGCCATTCTTTCTGGAGTGAAGTGGAATCTCAGCGTTGTTTTCATTTGCATCTCTCAAATGACCAGTGATGTTGAACATTTTTTCATGTATTTATTTGCTATTTCTACTTCTTTGTCTGAGAAATGTCTGTTCATTTCAGATGCCCATTTTCGGATCGGGTCTTTAAATTTGGGAGGTCTGATCTTTTTAAGTTCTTTATAGATTCGAGATAGTACACCTTGGTCTGAGGAAAAGCAAGTGAAGATTTTTTTTCCCACATTGTGGGTTGTCTCTTCACACTGCTGGTGGTTTCTCTTGCTGTGCAGAACTTTTTAATAAGAAGTGATCCCACTTGTTGATTGTTTGTGCTAGTTCACAGGCAACTGAGGTTTTGTTCATAAAATCTTTTCCTACACTGATGTCTTCAAGGGTTCTACCTAACCTCTGTTCTAGCCGGTTCAGCGTTTCTATTTTAATATTTAGATCTTTAATCCATTTTGATTTTAGTTTAGTGCATGGTGAGAGATAAAGGTCTAGTTTTAATCTTTGGAAAGTTGAAACCCAATTTTTCCAGCACCATTTATTAAAGAGGCTATCTTTCCTCCAGTGAGGGTGTTTGGCTCTTTCATCGAAGATGAGATGTCTGAGTGTGTCTGGCGTTGTTTCTGCATCTTCTAATCTGTTCCGCTGGTCCTCAGGTCTGTTTCTTTGCCAGTATCATGCTGTTTTTATCACAGTAGCTTTGTAGTAGAGTTGAAGGTTGGGGATTGTGATACCCCCTGGTATGTCCATGTTACCTAGAATTGCTCTTGCTATTCTGGGTCTCTTCTTGTTCCAAATGAATTTTTGGATTGTTTTCTCAAGGTCTATGAAGTCTGCTGCTGGGATCTCAATTGGAATTGCATTAAATCTACATAGCAGTTTTGGAAGTATGGCCATTTTCACTATATTAATCCTTCCTACCCAGGAGCAGGAGATGTCTGTCCATTTTCTGATATCATCTTCAATCTGTCTTTTCAGAGTGCCATAGTTTTCAGAGAAGAGGTCTTGGATTTCTTTCGTTAGGTTGATTCCTAGGTATTTCAGTTTTTTGGATGCTATTGTGAAAGGAATTATTAGCCCTATTTCTCTCTCAGTGAGTCTGTCATTGGTGTAGAGGAAAGCTATTGAGTTTTGTGTGTTGACCTTGTAACCAGCTACTTGACTGAATTTGGTTATTAAGTCTAGAAGACTTTTGGTGGAGTTCTTGGGGTCTTCTATATAGAGTATCATGTCATCTGCAAATAATGACAATTTGACTTCTTCATTACCTATCTTTATTCCTTTTATTTCTTTCTCTTGTCTAATTGCTGTGGCTAATGTTTCCAGAACTATATTGAACAAGAGTGGTGATAGTGGACATCCTTGTCTTGCTCCTGATTTTAGTGTGAAGGATTTCAGTTTTTGACCATTTAGCATGATATCGGCTGTTGGTTTTTCATAGATGGCTTCTATCAGTTTGAGGTAGAGACCATCTATTCCAATTTTTTGTAGGGTTTTTATCATAAATGCATGTTGGATTTTGTCAAATGCTTTTTCTGCATCTAGGGAGATAATCATATGGTTTTTGCCTTGGTTCTATTGATATAGTGTATTACATTGATTGATTTGCGTATATTGAATCATCCCTGCATCCCTGGGATGAATCCCACTTGATCAGGGTGTATGATCTTCTTGATGATCTTCTGCATTCTATTTGCCATTATCTTATTAAGGATTTTTGCATCTATGTTCATTAGTGAGATTGGCCTGTAGTTCTCCTTTTCGGTTGGGTCTTTTTCTGCTTTGGGGATCAAGGTGATGCTTGCTTCTAGGAATGAATTTGGGAGTATTGCTTCCCTTTCAATTTCATTAAAGAGTTTAAACAGTAGTGGCAGCAGTTCCTCTCTAAATGCCTTGTAGAATTCAGCAGTGAAGACATCAGGGCCCAGGCTTTTCTTAGTTGATAAGTTTTTAATTACATTTTCAATTTCATTGGTTGATATTGGGTTGTTCAGAACTTTTAGGTCTTCTTCATTCAACTTTGGTAATTCATATGTATCTAGAAATCTGTCCATTTCTTCTGTGTTGTCCATCTTATTGGCATATAGGTTCTGGAAGTAGGTATTGATGATCCTCTGGATTTCTGCTGGGTCTTTTGTCATTTCACCGTTTTCATTCCTAATTGCATGGATTTGGGCCTTTTCTTTCCTTTTTCTGACAAGTTTGGCCAAAGGTTTGTCAATTTTGTTGATTCTTTCAAAGAACCAACTCTTGGCTTCATTGATTTTTTTGTATCTTTCTCTTAGTCTCCATTGCATTGATTTCTCCTCTGATCTTTATAATTTCCTCCCTTGTATGATTTTTGGGGTTGTCCTGCTCCTCTTTTTCTAGAAGCTTGAGGTTCAGCATCAGGTTGTTTAATTGGGCTCGTTCTGTTTTCCTAATATGCATATTCACTGCTATGAATTTCCCTCATAAGACTGCTTTCATTGTGTCCCATAGATTCTGATATGTTGTATTGTCATTGTCATTTAATTGAAGGAACTGTCTGATTTCTTCTTTAATTTCCTCTGTGACTCATTGGTTATTCAGAAGTGTGTTGTTCAATTTCCACGTGTTTATGACATTTTTTGAGTTTCTTTTGCTATGGATCTCCAATTTCATCGCACTATGGTCTGATAATATACAGGGAATAACTTCAATTCCTTTGCACTTACTTAAACATGTTCTGTGTGTGAGTATGTGGTCTATTTTGGAGAATGACCCATGTGCAGCTGAGAAGAATGTGTATTCTGATTTTGTGGGGTGGAAGACTCTGTAAACATCTGTTAAGTTCATTTGTTCAAGAGTTCGATTGAATTCTAGTATTTTCTTACTTATTTTTAGTCTAGTTGATCTATCTATTTGTGACAGTGGGATGTTGAAGTCCCCCACTACAATTGTATTAGTGCATATATGACTTTTCATGTCCATTAGTATTTGTTTTATATAGTTGGGTGCACTAGTGTTTGGTGCATAGATATTTATGATTGTCATCTCTTCCTGTTGGATTCTTCCCTTTACAAGGATGTAGTGTCCTTCTTCGTCTCTCTTAATCAGTGTTGGTTTGAAATCTACTTGATCTGCAAAGAGGATAGCTACTCTTGCTTTTTTTCGGGTTCCCATCACATGGAGTGTTGTTTTCCACCCTTTAACTTTCAGTCTATGAGTTTCCTTTTGAATGAAGTGTGTTTCTTGTATGCAGCATATTGTTGGATTTTGCTTCTTGACCCATTCTGCCAGTCTATTTCTTTTCATTGGTGAATTGAGACCATTAACATTGATGGTTGTAACTGAAATGTATTGACTTGTCATTGGCATGACTTTTTCTTTTTGTTGGGTTCTCCCCCTTTCCATTTAATTTCTTGTCATGCCAGATGGGTTCATTCTGCTTTGCTTCCTGGGGTTGTGATCCTCAATGTCTGTTCCTAGGATATTGTGTAAAATTCTTTGGAGTGCTGGTTTGGTATTCATGAAGTTCCTAAGGTGCTCTTTGTCATGAAAGTATCTTATTTCTCCATCCATTTTGAAAAATAGTTTTGCAGGGTACATCAATCTGGGTTGGAGGCTGTTTTCTTTTAGGGCTTGGAATATGTCACTCCAAGCTCTTCTTGCCTTGATGGTTTGTGTTGAGAAGTCTGCTGTGATTCTGATGGGCTTTCCTTTGTATGTGATTTGTTTCTTTTCTCTGACTGCTTGGAGAACTTTGTTCTTCTGTTGAGTTTCTGGAATCTTAACAATTATATGCCTATGTGTAGATTTTTTTTTGATCAAGGCTATTTGGAGTCCTATATGCCTCACTTATCTGTGTGTGAAGCTCTTTTCCCCTGCTTGGGAAGTTTTCTGCCATTCTTTCTGGGAAGAGATTTTTTTAATGTCATGTGCACTCTCTCCTGTTTCTTCATTGACTCCAATCAGTCTTATGTTATTCTTCTTTGCATCATCTAGCAGCTGCTGGATTGATTTCTCATGTTCCCTTCTAATTTTGAAGCAATTTTTCTTTTCCTGGTCACTAATTGCAATTTTATCTTCTCTATCTGAAATTCTGTCCTCACATTGGCTCATTCTGCTGTGTAGACTTTCAGTGGAGTTTTTCATGTCCTGGAAATCTATTTGCATCTGTTTTATGGATTCCATTTGTTTCCTATGTTGTGATTCCATCATGTTCCTGAGCTCCTCTCTAGATTTATTAATCATGTCTTGCACTAGGGGCACAATTTCTCTTGTTATCTGAGAAATTATTTCTGATTTCCTTTTTTCCAGATCCCCTTTTGTTGCCAGTTCAGTGGGTCCAGGTGTTTGAGTAACAGAGTGTTCCATCTCATTTCCCTTTGTGGTTGCTCTAGGTGATCTGGAAGTCTGGTTTTGAGACTTATTTAAGTGTTTTCTCATTTTGACTGGGGCAGGGGGCTGTTAGTGCCTGCACGGATTACCTCCTTTGAGCTGGGAGAGGTGGGACAGGGGCCAGGAGCAGCGGTAGGGATGCTGACCCAAAAGCCCTTTCCTGTGGGTTGGGTGCAGTGGGAAGGATGGTGGCTGGGAAGCCCCTTCCTCTGGACCAGGAGCAGTGGGACGGTGGCTCAGAAGCCCCTACCTCTGGGCTGGGAGCAGTGGGACTCAGTACCTTGGTCTGGTAGTCTGGTGTCCTCTGCGTCTTTGTAGTGTGGAACCAGGTGGCTGCCTGTCTGCAGTGGGGTGATCTGGCGTGTTCTGTGCCACTTGGGACCTCGGTAGGGCATGGGCCGACCTTCCTGTCTGCAGCGGGGTGATTCCGCGTCTTCCGCGTGACTCAGGACCTCGGTAGGGCGTGCACAGACCTGCCTGTCTGCAGTGGAGTGATTCGGCCTGTTCCATGAGACTGGGGACCTCGGTAGGCAAGTTTACCTTTCTTTATTCAGAATAGTACTCTATTGTGTGTAAATACCACATTTTCTTTATCCATTCATCTGTTGATGAACATATAGCACATTTCCAAGATTTGACTATTATGGATTGTGCTGCTATAAGCATGGGTATGCCTATATTACTGTAATATGATATCTTTAACTCTTTCTGGAAGACACCTAGAAGGAAAATAGCTGGGTCAAGTGGAATTTCTAGTTTCAGTTTTTTGAGGAAATTCCATACTGATTTCTAAAGTGCGTATACTAGTTTACAGTCCTACCAACAGTGTAGAAGGATTACTTTATCCCTGAAGCCTCATCAGCATTTATTATTTGATTTCTTGATGATAGCCTTTCTTTCTCTGATGGACTCTCAGTGTTGTTTTAATTTGCATTTCTGTAATGGTCAGCGATGTTCAGCATTTCATCATGTATTTATTGGCCATTTGTATTTCTTCTTCTGTGAATTGTCTACATTTCACTTGCTCATTTTTTTTGGGTTGGGTCTTTTATTTTGGGGTGTCTAATTTTTTGAATTCTTTGTATATTCTAGATATTAGTCTGAAGAATAGCAGGCAAATTTTTTTCCCCATTCTGTAGGTTGTCTCTTCACTCTCTTGGTTGTTTCTTTTGCTACTCAGTTCTTTAATTTGATATGATCCAATTTGTCAATTCTTGGTAATATTTCTTGTGCAACTGGGGTCCTGTTCAGAAAGTCCTTATCTATGTCTATAACCTCAGGTGTTTTACCTAATTTTGTCTTCCTGCAGGTTAAGTGTTTCTGTTTTAACATTTAGTTCTTTGATCCATTTTGGTTTTAGTTTAGTACATAGTGATAGATATGGGTTTACATTCAATCTTCTGCATATGGATAGCCAGTTTTCCCATTTATTAAAGAGGCTATCTGAAAGAATTTCAGTGTTTGTTGTTGCACCTTTGTCAAAGATCAAATAGTTGAATATGCTTGGAATTGTTTCTGCATCCTCTATTCTGTTCCACTGATCCTCATGTCTGTGCTAGTACCATGCTTTATTTATTTATTTATTTATTTATTTATTTATTTATTTAAATCACAGGTGCTTTGTATATAACTTTAAGCCCAGGGTTGTGATGCCTCCCAGTTTGCTCTTTTTACCCAGGATTGGGTTTGCTACTCTGGGTCTCTTGTGGTTCCATATGAATTAAAGATTGTTTTCTCCAGTTTTATGAAGAATGCTATCAGAATTTTGATTGGGATTGTATTAAATTTGTATATCAATTGTAGAAATATGACCATTTTGACAATATTTGTTTTCCTATTTAGGAACAGGGGATATCTTTCCATTTTCTATTTGATTTCCTTTTTCAGAGTGCTGTACTTTTCATTGTAGAGGTCTTTCACTTCCTTAGTTAGGTTAATTCCTAAGTATTTAATTTTCTTGATGCTATTGCCAGTGGTTTCTTTTCTAATTTTGTTTTCAGTGGGTTTATTATTAGGGTACAGGAATGCTATTTATTTTTGTGTATTGATTTTATATCCTACTACATTATTGAATTTGGTTATTAATTCTAAAACCCTTTTGGTAGATTTTCTGGGTCTTGTGAGTAGAAGGTCATGTCATCTGCTAATAATGATAATTTGACTTCTTCCTTTCCTATTCACATCCCTGTTATTTCTTTTTCTTGCCTAATTACTCTTCTAATATTTAGAGTACTATGTTGAACAGGAGTGCTGATAGTGGACATCCATGCCTTGTTCCTAATTTTTGAGAGAAAATTTTCAGTTTTTCCCCATTTAATATGATGTTGGCAGTGGGTTGGTCATAAATGGCTTTTATCATATAGCAATAAGGTCCTTCTATACTATTTGCTTCAAGGTTTTTATTATGAAAACGATGTTGGATTTTGTCCTTATAGGACCCCCCATCTCATTTTTCTCTCCTCATGTCCCATTGATGAATTTCTAAAATTTTGCTTTTTGCACTCACTGGTTCCCCACTCCCCTACCTGTACTAGTGTAGTTATCAAACTTTATGAATCTCTAGATAGCTAGTTAATTTTACAGTATTGCTGTTAAATACAATTCCATTGTTAGTAGAGGTAAAGTTGTTCCATTGAGTAGATATTTACTGTAGGTCAATAGTAGGTCAATATTTGGTTTGTCTTAGTGTTCAAACTATAAATTTCTTTTCTATGATTAAAAGTGGTACTTTATTGTTCCTTAAGGTTTGTCACTATTCAGTTTATAAATAATGCTGCTTTTATTAGTACAGTAAGGGTAACATAGCTGTTGCTATTAATTAGTTTTCTTGGGATGCCAATATCTGGATTACCTTGAGATCATTAACACTATTGTAGCCCATTCCTGGGAAACTGGGAAACTGGGCCAAGTATGTTGCAATCTCTCAGCTCCAGTAAATGGAAGTGGTTGGATCCTGTGACAGAGGCAAAGGCTAATAGTTACCCATGCCCAGAGGACACCACTGAAAAGTAGGCATTAAATAAAGAGATCTCTACACTACAAAAAAAATCTTTCTACTATAATCAACCCACAAACTTCAACAAAAACAAACAAACAGAAACATGATAAGACAAGCCAACAAAACGTCTTCAAAAACTCCCATCTCTCCAAAGCTGATCTATGTGGCATCAAAGGTGAGGAAACCAAAAGCCAAACTCCTGAATTATTCAAAGTGGTATCAGGGGAGATAACAAAACAGATCAATAAGGCATTTGCCAAGCTCGGAAATGATATGAATAATAAGATATTGGGCCAAATAAACAAAATGATCAAGGAGGCTACAGAAGACACTAATAAAAATATAAAAGAACTGAATAAAATGATGCAAAACATACATGACCAGTATGGAAAAGAAAGAGTACATAAAAAGACTCCAAACTAAAATTCAGGAAATTAAAATTTCTATTGAAATTATGGGTAGCTGAAGTGACCAACGTGAGAACAGCATGTCAGAACTAGAGGACGAGACCATTGTCAGTGACCAGTTAATGTGAGACACTTTAAAAACAATCAGAGAACATAAAAATGGACAGCAGACACCATAAATAGAATTAAAAATAAGGCAAAACCAGAGGAAAGATTTTTTTCACTTCATCTAAGTCACTAAAGCTTAGAGCATTTAAAGAATTTCTATAAACCCTCAGCCAAAAAGAGAAATATGAAAAATATATAAATAGGCAATTTACATAAAATACAAATAAACTTAAGAAAGTATGCTGAATCTCACTAATAATCAGAAAAGTTAAGCCAATCCATGGTTTGGATTTTGGATGTCGCCCCAAAGCCTCATGTGGTCATAGGCTTGATCTGGAGTGTATGAAGCTGGAATTGATTCATGGTGCAATGCTAGGCTCAAGGGCACTAGGATTAAGGGTGTGAATGCTACCCACTCTAAATAGTCTGAATGGGATAAAAAGGGCAGGGAAACACTATTAAATTCTCTTTTGTTGCCTTTGCTACTTTGAGCGCACCATGTTATTTCTCCTCTGTGATGTCTATTTGTCATCCCAGCCTCAGAGCCAGCTGATTATGGACCGAAACCTCTACGAACTATAAGCCAAATAAACCCCTTCCCCTCTGACTTTGAGTGTCTGGTATTTTGCCCTAGCAATGAGAGAAAAGTAACTAACACAGTTAATAATATACTTGCACATCAGATTGGCAATAATTTAAAAGTCTGATAGTATTTGGATTTGGTCAGGAGGTGGGGAAACAAGTGTGTTCACACAATCCCAGTGGAAGCATAAAGAAATACCCTTTCAAATAAAGAGGCAGGCCCAAGATATTCATTGCTTGTAACAGCAGAAGTCAGGGAACAGAAAGATCCAGAAGGGAACATGTCCACTGATAACAGGAGGGAGCGAGAAGACTTGGAAAAGTTTAACTTTTATGAGAAAAATTTACTCACATTATTACTTGAGTGGTTCAAAATGAATTATTCCAGAACATTAAAATCAACTATAAAAATGATAAGCAATCACTAAAGAATATGAGAAAGCTGAGTTTTACAGGAGGAGAAATGTAAGTGGGTTGACAGCAGTGCTCCATGGAGGTGGGGCCTGAGATGTGGAGACACTGAGGAGAAGAACAAATAGGGCAGGGGTTAGGATAGGGTTAGGGGTTAGGCAGGTGTTTGGAGAACACAAAAGTGCCCTATGTTCCTGGAACTTTCTAAAAATGTCCATATAACTTTTCTGACTGTAAAATAAATGATATTTAGTTGTCCAAAAATCCAACTGAAACAGAAAAATATAAGGAAGAAACAATTATCACCTACCAGGCTACCTTCCAGAGAAAGCTGCCATTGACATTTAGTGTGTCTTCTCCCATGAGAGCCCCTGAGGACCTGAGCACAGCTGGTGCCTGGCTGTGCAGAGCCCTGGGAACAAATATTAGCCCCAGAGCTCCCTCAGATAGGGTGTGAGCAAAGTGTATTTCATTCATAGCCCCAGTTAGGTCATATAAGGGAGATGCTACCTGAAAATTCACAGAACTGGGAATGAAAATGAATGGGTACAAATATCTTCTGGACAAGGATAAATCAATCTCCTTCTTTCCTTCCTTCCTTCCTTCCTTATTTCCAAGAAACTTTACCCTCATTAAAATGTTCACCTCACATACACAGTTAGCAAAAGACCGATCTTCAGCATTGCTTTCCAGAAGGTGCTGAGAATAGCTTTATGGGTGCTAAGGCTTGGGCTGGACCTTTTGGACTTGTTTTTAAGTCAGCCCAATAAAAGAAAGGCAGCTGAGGGCTGGGGATTTAGCTCTGTGGTTCCGCTGCCTGCCTTGAAAGCACAAGGACCCGAGCTCGATCCCCGGTACCAAAAGGAAAAAAAAAAAGAAGAAAGAAAGGCAACTGAATTTGAAATGCTTGGAGGGAAAATGCTTTCCTTCATTCTCATTGATAATTTCTGAGCCTTTTTGGATAGATGCTTGTCAACAAGAAATAAATTTGTGCAGAGTTTTGGAGGAAGAAAAAGCAGTTGCTGGGATGTTCAGAATTGGGGGAATCACTGGAGTTGCCTGGCTAGCCTATATTTAGGGCGGACACCTTGTTTTCTTTTGAGAAAGACAGAGGAACACCTGGATGATCACAGACTGAAGTCAGTGTGTCCAGATAGAGCCACATTTCTGAGGCCTTTTGTGATTGGAGGTCAGCCGAGGGATTTGCTAGAATTCATATCATGTGATCTTCATGCCTTTCCTGGGTTCTAGATCAGCACAGGTGGGGAACATGGTGCCTTGTGCATGCTGTTCTCCTTCTAACATAGTCATAATGACAGAAGTCTGATAGTATGGGAAGGATTGTGTCTGATTTTAGGGAAGCCAAGATGAGTGAGACACCAGCCTTGGCCTCATGCAACTTATAGTCTAGTGGCCCAGACAGATATGAAAGGTACCAACACTAATATAGATAGAATTACATAAATAAATTATAACTAAATGCCTGGGGCAAAATGAAGGAATGGCTTGTAGTGAGTGTACCAGCTTGCAAAGTGCTTTAATTACTTGATTAGCAGAGCTAGCGTGGGGGTATATTAACAGTGTGGGCTCTTACAGTCAGCCAGTCAAGCTATTTCTTGATGTATTTCAAGGTATATTCACTATTTCCATGACATTAGCCCAATCTTCTGCTTCTTTTCACTTCTTTCCTCTGGACCAATTTCAAGCCCCATCTATTTGACTTTCTCTCCTCATCCTGACTAATTTTAGATGTGTCCAAAGAGTTTTCTTGGGTGATGGGGTCAAGATCATGTGTTAGGTAAAGATGTGCATGAGGACTATGGATTGAATGTAGACTATGTACCCTTTCCCTGATGAAAAGAACTTGCAAATGGATCCTTTTCATGTGGTAACATCCCATGGCAGCTTCACTTTTTGCCCCTGGAGGTAAGTAAAGTAGTCAAAAGTGGGCCCATTGGAACTCTTTGAACTAATCCTTTCCTGCTGCCTTCTTAGCTGTCTTTGTAGCTACCACCAACCTGTCACTCTACCCTATCTGCCACCCTCACTCATATTTTTGAGTTATTGCCTTTGCTTGAGTCTTTCCTCAATTTTTAAATTTTGAATGTGTTCCCCAAATTTCATGTATTAGAGACTTCACCCCCAAATACATGTTAATGGTTCTTGGAGGTAAGACATTTTTGGAGTGATTGGGTCTTGAAGGCTCTACGCTCATAAATGAATTAATTCTGGATTAATGAGTTATCTAGGGAGTGGATTTGACGTGAAGCAAGCTCTTTCTGGTACACTTTCTCTGCCTCACCTTGTAATGCAGACCTGTCAGGAAGGCCCTCGCCAATGCTGAGAAGATGCAAGTGCCATGCCTTTGCACCAGCCTCCAGAAATGTCAGCTAAATAAACCTCTATTCTTTATAAAATATCTTATCTCAAGTGTTTTGTCATAGCAACAGAAAAGGAGCTAACAGATCCTTAGGTTTGAAATTGTAGGGGAGATTGAACAATTCCTAATGAAATTCTGTCAACTGGATCCCTGAAGTACTCCTGGTTCCTGTCCTTTTACAAGTTTGACTCTGTAGTCTTCCATTTAATTCTGCAGAACTATGTCTTATCATCTCTATGTCCCACCCAGAGTGCCTGTCTGCACAACATTCAATACAAAGTTATGAATTTATCCATTCAACAAATATTTGTTGCATAAAAAACAATAAGCATATCAACCTAAATTATGTGCTAGCTCCTACTATTCTCTTTTCCCCTGAAATATATTTTTCTTATTTTCTATCAAGAAGCTCTGTTTCTATTTTGTCCCCCAACTCCCTTCTGCTCTGTATATTCATGTATTGTCTGCTCCCAACTTAATCCAATAATGATAGTTTGTCACATTTGTTTCCTATGTTTTAAAGAAATGAACACAAATAGTTATAACAGGATGTTTTCTTAATCTTTCTTTTCTGTTCCTTCCCAGCAATAACTACTTTGCTGAATTTGGTACTTGTGTATTTTATATACAATTATCCTATACATGGTCTAGTTCATTGGACTGATACCTTGAAGAGGCCTAATGCTTCAGCAAATAAATAAAACATAGGCAATTAATAAGTGGAGTGTAGTAAGAAATTCCAGTACAGCAATGTATTGGCCTCCAGCCTAAAGTAGTATTGGAGGCTGTGAGCCCATGTTTAAAGAATCCTGGTGCCCAAGGGTTTCTGGACTCTATGATGGCTGTCAAGACTACAGAGCTCTGGCCATGTGTCCTTGAGGAATAAATGTCCTCAGGAGAAGAACCTCTCTCACTTGTCATAGCTTTGAAGCTACACCAACTTGGGAGTCATCTCAACAAGCTCTCTACCCACCAGCAGGGCCACCTCTGTAGTGTGGCCTAGTTCACTGTGTATTCTTAGTCTACATCATAGTAGATTGTTTGCATATTTTAAAATTTTATATATAAATAAAATGGTATCATTCTATGTAGAGTTTGGCAATTTGTACTTTCTTTTTGTTCAATTTTATGTTTTGAACATTTATAACCATTTTAAATCTTTAAAAAAATTGCAGTGAAAATGCCGGATGATGACCTCACTACTCCAATTCATGACTGTGAGGAAGTGTTGGGCCAAACTTGGGAAGGCTGCTCAGACCTAACAGACAACCCCGTGGCTGAGGTTGATGGCACTTTCTTCACGGATGGAGGTATCATGGTGGTAAGTGGGGTGCGGAAGGCGGGGGCTTGGTGACTACACTTGACTGAATTATATGGGCCCAACCGCTGCCCAAAGGGACTTCAGCGCAGAAGGCAGAACTGATCACCCTAGCCCAAGCCTTAAGGTAGGAAAAAAATAAAAGGGTAAATGTATATACTGACAGCAGGTATGCTTTTGCTGTGCTACATGTCCACACTAGCATATACAAAGAAAGGGGACTCTTAATGGCCACAGGGAAGACCATCAAAAACAAAGAGGAGATATTGTCTCTCCTGGAGGTGGTATGGTTTCCCAAGGAGGTGGTCGTTGAACATATTTGGCGACACCAAAGACATGGTGCTCCAGAAGCAAAAGGGAACCAGCTTGCAGACCAGGCCACCAGAGAGGTGTCCCTGAGACCAGCTGAGCCCTTAATTATCCTGCCTGCTGGAGGCCCACCTCCCCCTCTGCTGCCAGCTAGCCCCACTTAAAATAAAGAGGAGACAAAGAAGCAAGCCAGCTGAAAGCAAAGAAGGAAATGTCCCAACAGTCAGATCTATCTTCCCCAGGCACTAGGGTGACAACTCATCCAGCAGCTACATTCAGTCACACACCTAGAGGTCTCCAACCTTCTAACTTCGAGATACTGTGTCCCAAAATTACAAGAGCTGGCTTGCCAGGCCTCCCTTAGGTGCCCAGCCTGTGTGCAAGTAAATTTTTGCTAGGGCCTGTCTGCACCCCTTGGAATTAGATTCAGAGGAATAAGCCCTGGGAAACACTGGGAAGTGGACTTCACAGAGATCAAGCTGCTGGGTAGGTGGCTATCGATATCTTCTGGTTTTCATAGATACCTTCTCAGGTTGGGTGGAAGTCTATGCAACTCAGCAGGAAACTGCCACTGTGGTGGCAAAGAAGCTGCTCCAGAAATTGATCTACAGGTTTGGACTACTGGTGTCTATTGGATCTGACAATGGCCCCGCCTATAGCTTCCATAACTCAGTCACTAGGGCACTGGGTATAAATTGAAAACTCTCCTGTGCCTACCAACCCAAAGCTCAGGACAAATGGAATGAATGAATGAATCAGACCCCAAAATCTGCCTTGACCAAATTGACTTTAGAAAATGGTGAAGGCTGGGTCAGTTCGTTGCCCCTGGACATCCTTAAAGTGAGATGCACCCCTTATAAAGCAGGCTTTACTCCTTATGAAATTTTGTTTGGAATGCCCCCTCCCCTGCTCCCCAAAGTCAAAAGTGGGTTGCTAGAAGAATTTTCTAACCAGTCTCTGTTAAAACACCTTCAGTCTCTTCAAAAGGTGCAGGGTTCTGTCCACACCAGCATACGAGCTACTCTACCCCTACCCAGCTCTGCGCCTTCCCATCCATTCAAGTGGGGGCACACTGTGTTTGTCAAGGCCTTCCAGAAAGAGGAACTCACCTAAGGATGTATGGAAGGGCCCATACACCATCATTCTCAGCACTCCCTCTGCTCTCAAGGTTGACAGAATCTCAGCATGGGTTCATCATTCGCACATCAAACGGGCAAAACTATGGACTGCTGAACCAGGGCCAGACCCTTTGAAACTAAGACTAGTCCGATCATGATGCTTGTCTTTTTAGTCCTTAAAGTGGCAGGAATAGGCTCCAAGGAGAGGTTTTCCTGAGGAGAGAAGTACTCCGTTCTCCTTACCTCCTTTTCTACTAGAAGAGTAATCCTTAATGAAACAGGATTTCCATGCAGGGTTGGACGCCATCCTCTTCAAATTAGATTTTTGTCAACTTCTTCACATATTCCTGTATTCACAGGCAGGGTAATGTGATAGATTTGGTAATTGTGGGAAATCAAATCACATATGTTGTGGAGATTCCTCAAAGAAATAGGACTGCAGAGCTTGGCTTTCTATATGTGTCCAGGCCAGGACCCTCTCCAGTCCTCCAGCCTCCAATCATCAGAGTACTACTGCTGCTACTGGCCCTGTGTAACTGTGGCTTCATATTCCCAGGGACCCAACCACACTTTTGACTTAATTATCTGGAGAGGTCAAAATCCTCGTGTGTGTGCCACTGGGGGATACAACCCTTTCTTCCTGAAAGTGACCAACCCAAGGCCCTATGTATGGTTGATGCTTCGTACCTGAGGCCTGTGGGTCTACATGACTGGCCCAGATCAGGGGACCATCTTTACAATCCAGTGCCGGCTCCTGACCCGACCAGTAAGGCAACCCATAGGACCCCTGATGGATGTGAAGGACCCCATGTTTGAACCCTAATCCTCTGTCCCACCTTCCTTCTCTGATAAGGCTGAGTATACCTGCCCACTGCCTCCTCTGTTTTCCATGCTGGAATCTATCCACCTTGCTAAACTTGACCCAACCTGCTCTAGCCTGGGATTGTTGGCTATGCTTAAAGGCTAAGCCCCCTTATTATGTAGGTATGGGAACTCTAGAACAGATCCAGGCCTCAAATAATGCATTGGCATGTATCTCAACTCTTCCTCCTCTGACAATAGGTGAAGTTTATGGAAATTTTACCTGCCTGGCAAACCCTTATGACATAAGTAAGTCCCCTTTTTTTGCTGTATGCAACCAGACTTTGACCCCAGAGACCTCAAAGGCTTATTTTGCTCCTAATAGTACCTGGCTAGCTTGTACGTCCAGGCTTACCAGATGTGTCTATGGTTCTAAACTATATGCTGGACCTAAAGCTTTATGCATCCTAGTTAAGAGTTCTCCTTCAAGTTTATGTGTATGGAGGACAACAGGGATGGGTCCTTAAAGTGCCTCCAGGTTTGCAGTACAGACAAAGTTGAGCAGCCCCCTAGTGGTTCCAGTTTTGATGGAACCATGGGTAGCTGGCTTGGTGGCACTAGGGACTGCCGCTTTGACTAGGGGAGAACTCCCGGCTCTCTATCGGAACAAATAGATTCCGACTTAGGGAGCCTACAGTATGCTGTTGACACTCTCTACTCCAGATAGGATTGCTAGCTGAAATGGTCATCCAGAATTGTTGAGGGCTAGACCTTGTGCTTCTGTTACAAGGGGACTATGTGCTGCCTTGGGAGAAGCCTGTTGTTTCTATGCTAATAAGCCTGGTGTGAGCCAAAATACTCTTCAAAAAGTAAAAAAAAAAAAAAAAAAAAAAAATCTAGATAGATGTCAGAGAGAAAGAGAAACTCAAAATTCTTGGTACCATAACATGCTTAACTGGAGCCCCTGGCTGACCACTCTCATCACTGGACTGGTCAGTTCCCTCATCTTGCTTTTCCTCGGGCTACTGATTTGGCCCTGTGTTCTTAACTGGATAAACTTTGTGAAACGACTTATAGCCTCTGTTAAACTGTTATGCATAAGAACCTACTATAATTCCCCACCCACTCAAGAGGCTTAAGATGAGTCAATACTTTGCCATCGAGCTTAGAGGAGTTGGAAATATTATAGCCAACCTGACTCCATTTTGTGCCCCATCACTGTCCCCCTCCATTTTGTATAAAGTGAAATGATTCTGTGTGGTCGCCTCCCCCTCCCTTCTTGGAAGTCCCCTTGGCTGATGCATGACAGACTGCATCCTGTTTGGCAGAGCAGCCTGGAGCTGTATGTTACCTTTATGACCTTGTGGGCAGAACATCCTGCACTTGTGTGATATTTCCGCCTCAACTGGACTGTGTGAAAGTTCCCCTAACCCCCACTAACTTGGTAAAGTTCTGCTTCTGTAAAATTCTGCTTGAGCTCCCCCTGAGCCCTCCCCAACTAGAAGAACTGCTTAAAGGAAACCCACAAGCTGCTTTTTGGGGTTGAGATTTCAAGCACTAGCTGCTCTTGACTGCTCTTGAAGAGCACTAGCTGCTCTTCACATTTGGCTCAGGAAAAAAAAAAAAAATTCCAGTGCAGATATATAGGAAAATTTGTATTTTTTCCAAGTAAAAAATTGTTAACTTTTAAAACTCTTGTAAATAATGCTGTATAAATATGCTTGTACATGTCTTTTTGTCATTTCAGGTGTTTTTCACTCTTTTTAAACTTTATTCTCTATGATCGTCTGATGTGTATATGAAATAGTTATTCTTTTTTTTCTAGAAAGGGTTGAATTATTGAGTCAGGGGGGCAACAAACGTTTTCCTTCAGGGATCAGATAGTAAATATTTTAGACCATACAGACTCTATCACAATACTTGACCCTGTCTAAGAGTAAAGAAAGCAGCATCAAAGGTGCATAAGCTAATGGGGATTTTCCAGTAAACATTATTTATAAAAACAGGCAGCAGGTCAGCAAGCCATAAGTTTTCAACCTTTATTTGAGACAGACTCTCTGAGAAAACACAAACTAACAGAGAAATAGGGAAAAGCTGAACCAGTAAGTCACAGAAAGGAAGGTCCAGATGGCCAATACATATACGAGCAGTTCAACCTCCTTAGTCACTAGAGAGTTTGTGCTCAAATCCTCTCCGGAACACAGTGCTTCAGGTATTTCTAGAATGTCAGGAGGCATCCATGTAAGAGACAAGTGATTCCAGTCTCCCGAGATAGCTTCTCACCTGGGATGAGGGGATGGGCCCTGTCCTTATTTATGCTGAAAATATCCAGAACCCTCTGAGGCACCCTCAGATGCTGGTAAAAAAAAATGTGTCTCCTTGTCATGGAGCAAGTGGAGGTGGCAACAGCATTTGGAGAAGTCGCTGATAAGGGACAGAGAAAACTTCCAGACCAGTCTTCTTGCAGGTTAAATCCTTTCTTTGTGAAAGGAGAAGAGGGCACTGGGATAACAGTGCAGACACAAAGAGACTTTCAGAGACCTTTCTGCCTGATCAGCTGTAATATGTTTCCTCAGAACACTGCTAAATCAGACATTTTAAATCAGTCCAACCTCAGGAAAGAGACTTTACCATTAGAAAAGCATCCCACTACCCTGAGGTGTGATCAGCAGGGAGACTAATAGCTGCAAAGTTTGCAAAACACTCCATTTTTCCTTGGTTAAGTTTGGAACCTGGGAAAACACTAGGAACAGATGGTTCATGATCCAGGTTCAACAACCTGAGAGGAGCTAAAATTCTGCCTGTGACAAATGAGTGGAAGTTTGTGCACTGGCCTGGCACAGCTGGGAGGGTCCTGATTATGTTGGTACTAACATCAGGAAGGACCCCAAGCATCAAGGCTTTAGCTAGCACACAGGCCTATCTCACAGGTAAGACTATACTGGCCCTGTACTTAGGTGTCCAGGATGCACTGAAGCCCTTGTCACTGCAAATGCCAAATAGTTTCTAACTGGGTGACACAGAAGATGCCATGGGCCACATCCAACTTAGGAACTAAGATTTGAACAGAGGTCACTCTCTTTACCCCTAAGGATCCCCAAACTGTAGTCCAGTCCAGAAATACCTACAGTGGGATGATTCTCTCATTCTCACTCTGACCTTGAAGTGCCCTTACTGTGAACAAAGCAAGGCAGCCAACTTCCAGGAGAGCATCAGTCTGCTGATTCTGCTGCAAAGGCCCGGAGAGTTTCAAACCAGCTGAGACCTCAGTGCTCTGTGTTACTGAACTCTGTCTGGTGCCTTAATTAGCCACTCTACTCAAAATGCCCCCTTCCCATTTTTGGTATGACACCAATTAAACTCTCTGAGAAAAGTAATAGGAGAATAGGCTGTGGCTCTGACAGCTATTTCTCAATAGCTATCTTCTCAGAAACTGATTTTTCTTAAAGTTTCTGTGACCCAAACTGCCTCGGCTCTCATCAGAACACAGAAATGAAGGGAGTCAGTTTGCTGCTTCCAACCTGGGTTATACAAGCTTTGCTCCATTTCTTTCTCCAAGTGGGTGTCCCCCAAACAGCACTGAGATTCCCCAGAGGAGCTCACATATGCTCTCAAACAACTCCTTTTCCATTAGTGGAGTGACAGCCATGCTGGCTTTCAACCCTTCATCCCACCTGCAGAAGTGATGGTCTCCAGACTCAGCCAGGTTCACTTTCCCACTGTTACTCACTCAGACCCATCCTGCCAGGACCACTGGGCATCAGTGGAGCCCTGGAGCTGCTCATCTATATACACCCAGCTCACTCCTTTCTGGCACTGAGCAGCATTAGCCCATGTCCTGACTGTCTCATTTTGGGGCTTGTACTATAGTAACACCACTTATGTCCCATGTCTCACTGAGCCTTTTTTGTTGCATATGTTGCAACATCAATTTGATCCCAAGGTTAGATACCCATGTCACTCAAGAAAATCAAATCAGCAAAAGCTCACTGGCCTCAAGAGAAAGGTAGACTGAACTTCTAAAAAGCCTAAATCACATAATTTTAAAGAAGAAATTCACTCATTTATTCAGCAGTAAATATTGATTATGCCTTTACTGCCAGGAAGACAGAAGCATAGCAAGCATGTCTTCATTCTCCACACCCTGGCCCAAAGCAGACACTGACTAGCCTACCAGATACTTTCCTGCTGAACCTAGACAAGACAGTATCTTTCTCAAACAGTATTTCAGGAAACTACTACCAATCAATAGGCCTATGAAATAAAACCAATTTGGTATTCCTACTCAATGGCATATTGACAACAGTCAGCCTTATAGACATTGTGATGAATAAAAATAAGCTACCTGCCTTTGATCTGGGTGGTCAGATACATGGCATCTAGAGTTTGAAGGAGGTGGGTTGTGGTAGTCCAGGGAGGCTTAACTGAGGAGGAGGTATTTGGATTATTAAAAATACAATATCACAGTGGGAAGGAGGAAGTAGTTTCTCTAGGCAGAGAGCAGCACAATCAGAGGCAAGTGGACATGAATGTCCAAGGCATGGTGGGGAATACCACCTTGTAGGGACAGATTGTAACACCAACAGGGAAGGCTGGAGCCAAACTCTGAAGAGCCTAACAAGATGGAATGTCAGTCAGAAGACAAGAAGGAGACAACTGAAATCTTCTAAAAAGGACTATGATCAGATCAGATCTGAGTTTCAGAAAATTAATTCTACTACCATGATGGATAGTAGATTGCAAAGATATATTACTAAGGCCAGGAGACCTGATCTGGAAATTAATTTAATAGACTCAGTCACTGGTTTAGTGAATGAATGAATGGATGGGCGAGGTGTGAGCTCATGGAGATTTGGCGCCACTCCTGCTCTATCCAAAGCAGGTCTCTTCTATCTAAAGCTGGACTTTCACCCAGATTTTGCTAGAAAAAAGTATCCTATGGTCTTAAAAAACAAATCTAAGAACTATGATTTAGGCAGGAGGTGATGAATTAAGGCAACATCTTTGAGAGAAGGGGGACAGGAGGAAGTTTGAGATTTCCAGAATACAGGGAGGGATAGTGTGAGGAGAAGTTTTAAAAATTTTTTTATTTGTTACTTTCAAGAATAGAATGACAGAAACAAGAGTGCCAAACAAAGTCTGCCCAAATCTGTCTCAAAAATTTTCATTTTAATGCAAATTGATATTTGAGCACTATTTTAAAGATCATATTTTTAGGTAGATGAAATATTTTTCTGTAGTGTTTGTTAGTCTTGATTTGCTTAGTCAATCCCTCCCTGTACCACATACCTACCTCCTGACTAAATTATTAGTCTCTACCAGAAATACCTAATTAGTTCCAGTTAAAGATTATTGGCTCACCCTGAACTTTTCTTTTAATCCACTATAAAAGTTTATAATCCCAATCAGTCCCTCCTTTGAAACATTTAATCATGAGTCAGTAAGCTTCCATGTACTAAGTGGTAAAAGGCTAGCGTTACTATTTTCATAGCTCTTACCTGGTCAAAATGCAGTAAGAATATGCTAAGCACTTTATTAGGATGTCTATTTTTATGAATTTTCCACCAAATGCATTTATTTCTTTAGTTGGCTAAAGTTTTGGGGACACAGATTTGGATATTATGTCCACAAATTCTCCTGACAAATGGGCAGTAGAGGAGGTAGGATCGAGAAGCTTGAAAGTCCCACAGTTTACAATTTCCACTGAGATTTTGATTTGATGAACTCAAGTCACCTTGATAAATTATTGAAGCTTCTTTTTTCCTTGAACCTTTCCTTGCATCTTTGTTTCAAAACAGTTTAAAGCATATACTGTAGAAATTACCCACTTCCCTATTTTGAAGGTGAAAGATTGCTGGAGTCACTCTGAAAAACATACTTTTCTATTAGATATTTTTGTTGTTTCCAAGCCCACTGTGAGCTGTACCTTTGACTTGGCAAAGGAATTCATCATTTGAAAAGTTATTTGTAGCCCAGAGCAGTTTTTCACAGGTTAACCTCAACAAATGCCATGATTCTTGCAGACTCAGTTCCAATATACCCAGGGAAATCATTACAACCCAAGTGTGTGACTTTAATGAATGAACAAAGAGTGACCACTTGCCTGAGGTCTCCCAGAAGTCACCCACTGGACAGGAGATGGTACTCTGTTTTCTCATCTGGTGTAATGTGTAGGCTCTTAAAGCAAAAACCCAGAAATGCTTTTAGCACTAGGTTCCTGGCCTGGTCTTGCAAGGTGAAATAGAGCAATCAGATAATAGTAATAATAATAATATCAACAGCAACTGCATCTCTCATTTACTTTGTGCTTATTATGTGGCAGGCAATATACTGGTGCTTTTAAAAACCTTTATGCTCATTTACAGATGAGAGAAAGAGGCTTATCAAGATTACCTAAGAACTAGCAGATCTAGAATTTAAAGCCAGCTATATCTGGGCCAAAGTCTTATCTTATTCCACTATGATACATGGATTAAAATAGTGATGTAGAGATACGGATGTGGATGTGGAGATGTGTGGTTGCCCTTGCTCCTTCTAGCTACAGATCCTTATTGAGATTCTTTAATAGCTGTCTCTAATTCTACTAAAATAATAGCCACCTCCTCAGCCCATTCCCCACCTATGTAGTGATCGGACTTCTTCATTTAGCCTTTCTTCTGTGTCTCTGGGGACATTCATGGAATGGCCCAGGAAGTTGTAGCACATATAACTCACACTACTACTCACTCTTCTTTTGTCCTTTCCTGCTGTACCTGAGAGATCATGCAATGGACTCCCTTGTTTTTGCAGACCTGCCAAAGTTTCAGTGTGGCAGGAAACCACCCGTGACCTCTAATAGACTTTGGACCCTCTCCCTTCTCTCCTCTAGCTGCACAGGAGCACTTGATGTCCCTGCTCACCCCAAGTCTTGCTCTAGCTGGAAGGGAAAGGACTCTACCTTCTGTGCCCTGCTCTTTTGTGTGTCCTTCCACATGTGTGTAGCAGGAGTGGGTGGTGGGAAGATGCAGACCAGTGGCTGCCTTACCTGGGACCCCTGGATTATAGCTCCTCCCATTCCTCCAACCCAGGAAACATAATCACAGGAGGGGCTGGATCAGAAGCTCACATAGTGGCTCTTTTTTTGGTCCTGTGGCTAAGTGGGACTTTCCCAGGGCTCCTTTCTCAGCCAAGAGGCTATTTTTCTCCCTGGGCTCCAGATCTTCCCTGTGATTTGGTGTCCACATCTGTATGTGAACCCACAGACACCTGGGTCCACAAAACTCAGGAAATGTGGCTAGCAAGGGTGAGGTGACATTTCCTTATAGACCCTGGGTGTGTCCAAGTCTTGGGGTAAGGCAGAGGAAGTGTGATAATGCAGTGTGCAGACAAAACAATATTTTGAGCTATCTATTGTCATTTTATCTGTTTTTCCTCTTTGTCTCCCACATTCTCTCCAACCCCATGCAAGCAGATCACAGCTGACTCTGTGTTCCCATTTTCCAAGAGGTTTGTGGCAGGGCACAAAGCAAGGAATTCCCTCCTCACCTTTGGAAACAAAAGCCTAAAAGAAAGAAGCAATTTCTCCACTACAGAGAGATCGTGCTCAGCTGGCAGGAAGTGAGGGAAGAGGTGACACAGAGATGGGTCTGTGGGTGGAGAGGAAGCCCTGCTCCTCAGAGGGTGACATCACCATGGCACACAGGTGGTCTTGCAAAGATGCTCATGGTGGGGGAGTCACAACACAAAGAGTGCAGGGCCAAGTGGGAGGCCAGCCAGGCAAGGGCCAGGCTGTGTCTGAGATGAGTGGTGCAGACAGCCAGGTGAGGACCAAGTGGGCCCCACCCCAGAGGCATCAGTAATTATAGGGAGGGCAGCCCAGGGAAGTCTGAAATTAAGCATTTTCCACTTCCTTATGGTTCTTTCTGCCAGCCAGAAAAGAGTGCAGCATTAGAAATTAAGATGTTATAGAAAATGAAGAAAGTTATTCTTAATCCCCAGCACCCAGAAGGAAGCTCCCCTGCCACCATCCCAAGCTCCTAGGGCAGAGAAGGTGAGCCAGTCCCAGAACCTGGAAGGAAGCTCCCCTGCCACCATCCCAAGCTCTTAGGGCAGAGAAGGTGAGCCGCAAGGGCATCAGAAGCACCCTTCCCTGCCGTGGAAATGAGCAGACACATAAACAAGCCTCAAAAACAGACTTCCAGATTACCTAAAGCAATCCCAAAGGGAAAGGAGATGGAACAATCTGATACTGAACCACCTGGACTCTCTGAACTGGCAACAAAAGAGGATCTGGGAAAAATGAAATCAGAAATAATTACTCAGATAACAGCAAAGATTGTGCTCATGGTGCAAGACATGATTAATAAATCTAGAGAGGACACAGATAAAAAATTAGAGGATCTGAGGAACATGATGGAATCCCAACATAGGAAACAAATGGAATCCATAAAACAGATACAAACAGATTTCCAGGAGATTAAAAAAGTCTGTGCAGCAGAATGAACCAATGTGAGGATAGAATTTCAGATATAGAAGAAAAGATTGCAATTAGTGACCAGGAAAAGAAAAATTGCTTTAAAATTTAAAGGAACACGAGAAATCAATCCAGCGGCTGCTAGACGATGCAAAGAAGAATAACATAAGACTGATTGGAGTAAACGAAGAAAGAGGAGAGGGCTGGGGATTTAGCTCAGTGGTTCTGCTGCCTCCCTCGCAAGCACAAGGACCCAAGTTCGATTCCCGGTACCAAAAAAAAAAAAAAGAAAGAGGAGACAGTGCAGATGACATAAAAAAACTGTTCACAGAAGTGATGGCAGAAAACCTCCCAAGGAGGGGAGAAGAACTTGACATACAGATAAGTGAGGCATATAGGACTCCAGCTAGACTTGATCAAAAAAAATCTGCACATAGGCATATAATAGTTAGGATTCCAGAAATCCAACAGAAGAACAAAATTCTACAAGCAGTGAGAGAAAAGAAACAAATCACATACAAAGGAAAGCCCATCAGAATCACAGCAGACTTCTCAATGCAAACCTTCAAGGCAAGAAGAACTTGGAGTGATGTATTTCAAGCCCTAAAGGAAAACAGCCTCCAACCCAGGTTGATGTACCCTGCAAAACTATCTTTCAAAATTGATGGAGAAATAAGATACTTTCATGATAAAGAGCACCTCAGGAACTTCATGAATACCAAACCAGCACTCCAAAAAAATTTTAGACAATACCCTAGGAAAAGACAATGAGGATCACAACCCCAGGAAACCCAGCAGAATGAATCCACTGGGCATGACAAATTAAACGCAAAGAGGGAGACTCTAACAAAAAGAAAAAGTCATGACAAGGCTTTTAAAACTTTTAACTTCATCTCCCTAATGAGTGTATAATTCAATCCTGTTATTGTACTGATTAGTATTTTTCTGATTCTAGAATTGCACACCATTCTTTGTGCTATACTGGCTATTTATCATCATCTTATGTCTACTTTTTAATTGGGTTGTCTATTAATGAGCTCTAAGAATTCTTTATATATTCTGGTCGTAGGTTATATGCATTGTAAATATGGTCTGTTTAAGGACTACTTTTCATTTTAATGATGTCATTTAAAGTTCTAAATATTGATGGAATCTCATTTATCAGTTTTTTTCTTTTATACATCATGTCTTTTGTATCCTACATAGTTCTTGCCTACCCTGAATTCATAAATATTTTCCCTTCTAATTTCTTCTCAAAGTTTTATACTTTTAGGCTTTTATATTTAGGTTCATAGATCCCTTCAAGTTATTTTCATGTATGGAAATAAAGGGTTGAGGTTAATTTTTTTATATACGGATACCAGGTGTTCTAGTGCTGTTTTCTGAAAACACTATCTCTTCCTCAGCTCTTGAATTGAGTTTATATTCTATAAAATGCTAATGTTAAATAATCTTTCAAAACTCAGTGGACCATATATGTGTGGTTCTATTTCTTGATTCTCTGTTTTATTCCAATGATCTATATGTCTTTCCTTACACCAACACTGCCTTGATTACTGTAGCTTTAGAAGAAGTCTTAAAATTAGGTACTAAAATCTTCCAACCCTGTTTTTGTTTTTGTTTTTAACTTCTCTAGGTCCTTTGTACTCATACATAACTTTTCAATTTCAATATCCAATTCTTCATTTCTAGCAAGTATACACAGACCTGAATTTTTATATATACCTTGTGTTTTCTGATCCTGCTAAATTCAAGTACAAGTTCTAGGGGCTCCTAGAGATTTCTTAGTATTTTCTCTGTAGATGATCATTTCATCTACATATAAACATTTTGCTTCTGCCGTGCCCATCCTATCCTAGTTGTGTCATTTTATTGCCAGACTATTTTGGTGGGGCCTAGGTTTCAAAGTTTAATGGACAGATAAAGAGTAAGCATATCTTCCCTTGTTCCCCACCTTAAGGAAAAAGCATTGTATCTTCTCCATTCATATAAGGCATTCTCGCTGGAAGTATGGAGTACATGTCTTTAATCTGCTGAGAAAGTTCTGTTCTACTTCTAGTCTCCTGATAGCTTTTACCATGAACAATTGTAGAATTTAGTCCAATACTTTTTCTCCAACTAGTGACAGGATGATATGGCTTTTTCCTTTCCTCTGTTAAAATGATGACTTTTGGAGGTGGATCTTCCAATGCTGAACCAACACCGCCATCCCTATAACGAAACCACTTTCTACATCTTGCCAGATCTGACTTCTAATAGTTTGCTTGGTTAACAAATTTCTATCTATGTTCATACTTTTTTCTTCTATTATCTTTATCCATTTTTAGGATTAGCACAATGTTGAGTTCCTAAAATGAGGGGAGAAGTGTTCTTTCTTTTTTCTTCTTTAATTGTTTGATATAATTTAACAGTTAAAATGCATATGAGCCTGCTGTTGTCATATAGGTAAGTTTTCAAGCTAGGAATATACTTTAATAGGTGCTATTCAAATTTTATATTTCCTCCAGAGTTAGTTTCATTAATTTGTCTTCCAAGGTACTTCTTAGAAGTTGTCAAATTTATTTCAAAACAGATTTTTGAAATATGCTTTCTATATCCTTTTAAATTCTGTAAAATCTGTGGTAATGTCTCCTAGATCTTGATATTATAATTTTAAAAATGTATAATTGATATTGTGTAACAGGAATAAAAGGTCTAAAGGTACAGGGGAAGTGGGAGGGGTAGGGGAAAGGAAAAAAGGGAAAAGAAAAAATATGGGAAAAGGAAAAAAATGGAAACAAAGTCTTTGAAAATAGGGCCGGGTTGGGGGGGGGGGTTGAAGGGAGGGCAGGGGAACAGGTAAAAAATAAGAACCAAGATACATCATGTAAAGGTTCAAGATCCCAATGATGAATGTAACTGTATTTTATACCTACAATGTACCAATAAACTTAATGGGGGGAAAAAAAGAAATCAACCAATAACAAATGCTGGCAGGGCTTCGGGAAAGAGGAACACTGCTCCACTGCTGATGGGAGTGTAGACTGGTGCAACCACTGTGGAAATCAGTATGGAGGTACCTCAAAGAACTAGGACTGGAAGTCCCATTTGACCCAGCTATTCCCCTGCTGGGTATCTTCCCCAAAGAATTAAAAGAATCATACCACAGTGATATATGTGCATTCATGTTCATAGCAGCACAGTTTGTAATAGCTAAAACTTGGTAGCAGCCCAATTTATCAACTGGAGACTGGATAAAGAAAATGTGTTTTTTAAAAAAATAAAATGGAGTACTACTCAGCCATAAAAAATGAGAAATTAGAGACATTTATAGCTAAGTGGATGCACATTGAGGTGATACTCTTAAGTGAAATAAATAGGACACACACGTGTAAATACCAAATATTTTCTCTAGTGTGAGAAACTGAAAGTGTAAATAAGGACTAAAAGGTATAATAGATAATGTGAAATAGGAAGAAAAGGTGCTAAGGGGAAATGGAAGTGGGAAGGGTAGGGGAAAGGAAAGAAGGGAATGGAATATGAGAAAATGCAAAAATGGAAAGAAAGTCTTTGTAAATAGGGAGGATGGAGGGGTTGAAGGGAGAGCAGGGGAAGGGAGAAAAATAAGAACCAAGAGAGATTATGTAAAGGTGCAAATTTCCAATGATGAATGTCATTATATTGGATACCTAAAATGTACCAATAAAATAAAATTTTTTTAAAAAATGAAAAAGAAAGAAAGTTATTCTTAAGTCTGTTTTTATGGCCTGGGATTGATAGCCTCTGTCATCTGCCCCCCAAGTTAGCCTGGTGAGGAGGGGAAAGGCTGTGCTCATGCTCAGTGTGGGCATTTGCTTGAACTTGGACTTTCTGTCTTGGACTCAAACTTGATCATGAATGTCTTCCTATTGTGCTTTATTTTCCCTTTCAGTAATCATCAGTAATCATTCAACAAAACAGACAGCATTTAGCAAACATTGTTTAGCTCTTTCAGGCCCTTAAACATCAGAGGGATGCCACAAATCATCTTCTAAAAAGTTAGTGGTGTTTATAGGTCTGAAAAAATGAGTCCTTAAGAAAAGCTCTAATTAACATTGCAGAGCATTGCATTTCCTGCCTTGTAATTGTGATGAACAGCACAGCCTTGTTTTTAAACAACACCTAATCTTTAAAATGACTGTGCTCAGAAGTCGTGCATTTTTTCCCAGAATATATCCACTGTGGGTATTAAATTGGCTAAACGTTCAGAAGAAGGAGCACAAATCAGACCCAGGAGATTTGTTGTACAAAATAAGTAGGAAAGGAGAAGATGGTACCAATCCTGAGAATGTACTAAAATTCTGATTAAAGTAGTCGATCCAATTCCATGTAAGCCTCATAGGAACATTCAAAGTGTTGAAAATAAAATGGGAAACAGTGATTGTGCACTGGCATTGGTACCTAATTGTTTAATTAACATTATATAGCCTGGCTTCTACTTACTATGTTTCTCCTGTTTGACATAGGTTCATTGGTGAAGAAAAGTTCTTTTTTGGTTGCAAAGTGGCCTTCAAAAGTTGGACACTTTCAGAGATGACAAACAGGTAGCATCATTTTCTTCTTGCTCACAGTAAATTTCTGGCAGTTTTGACAGGTCATAAACACACATGAAATGTTAAACCTAGTGGGTTGTTAGATGTTTCCTTAAAGTTGAAAAAAACACTTTAAAAATAAATTTTCCTTATGTCTACTTTTTTCCACATTCTCAACTCTGACATTCAAGTGCACTTCATGGACTGACATGTAATAGCATTTGAAAAGGGAATTTTGAAAACCCTCATGAATCCTCTTTATTCTTAAAAAAATATTTCTCCTAGATTTAAAAAATTTTATGTTTATAGTACATGCAGTTTACAATCATCTTGGGGAGTGGATACATGTACAGCTTGTTTCCCTTTTTTAAAATCCCTTTCTCCTTCTCTCCCCCTTTCTGCCCTCCTCCAATTCCCTTATCCCGTTTTTCATTCTTGTTGATGTTATGAATCTCAGCTTATGTTATGGCATATAATGTTTACATTAATTGGGGTTATTAGGTTTCTGTACATGGCATATCTTTATTCTATTTATTTCCTCCTCCCTTCCTTCCCCTCCCTCCTGCTTTTTCCCTTGGACACCTTCCCTATTGCAAGAGATCCGTCCCCTAGTCCCCTTCTATTCAGCCTTTCTTATTGTCTTTGTCCTTTGCTTACTCAAATGAGAGATACCATATAGTATTCAAGCTTGTGTGTCTGGTTTATTTCACTCAATGTTATATTTTCCAGGTGCATCCATTTTTCTACAAATATCTAAAATTTGTCATTCTTTACATATGAATAAAATTCCATTATCTATAGATACCACATTTTCTTTATCTAATCATCTGTTGGTGGGTATACAGGCTGCCTCCAGGATTTAGCTATTACAAGTTGTGTTCCTATAAACATTGGTATGCACGTATCATTGTAATATGATGTCTTAAGCTCTTTGGGGGAGATGCCTAGCAGGAGAATAGTTGGGTCAAATGGAACTCTTTATTTTTAAAGAGCCTGTGAAGTACCAGGCCAAATTTATCTTACGATTCATAAGACAAACAAATGAAATGCTGTAAATAAGACTGGTAAAAATAATTAGTGTTTACTTGATTAAGAGAAATTTTCATTTCTATTAGATAATTATCTTTGAAGTGGTCCTTACTTTCGGCTTGTGGTTAGAGCACCAGAACCTTTTAGAAAGGGTCTCATCCTTTCACTTCCATGATATCCTGGTTTCCAGCTGCTCTCTGAACACCTCAGGCTCTTCCTCCTCATCTAGCTGTTCAGTGGTGAAGTTGCTCAGGATTTCATGCATGCATCTCTTCTTCCTCACTGTCCAAAAACTCACCAGGTATTATCAAGCCTATGGAGATAATGAGGACACCCACATCTTCAGCCCAACTTCTTCTCTGAGCTCCTTTGTGTGCATCTTGTCTCATGGGTGGCCCCACTCTCTATTGTTAGCCTAAACCTTAAACCTTGATATCATTCTTAATGCTCCTCTCCCTCCCATCTCCACCATAGACATCACCATAACCATTCACTTTCCCTTCCCATTGTCACTAACTTATTTCTACCATCATTTCTTGTTCAGATTTCTCTAACCATCTCTGAATGGTGTCATCTCTTCTAATACATTCCCCTGAAACCACAAAGATCTTTGTAGAGTGAAATCTGAATGTGTGCTAGGTGTGGTGGTGCATGCCTTTAATTCCAGACCCCTAGGAGGCTGAGGCAGGGAGAATCAGAAGTTTGAGCCCAGCTTGGGCGACTTAGCAATTTAGTACGACCCTGTCTCAAAATACTTTTCCCTAGTACTGAAAAATACCCAAGAAACAACTGGATGTGTTACTCCTCTGTTAAAAGCCTTGTTCAGAGCTCTCACTGCCCTCAGGAGAAAATCTAAACTTGGTAGAGGTTGGGCTATCATGATGGAGACCACATTCCTCTTTCGGCATAACCTCCTTGGCCCTTGCACATCAGTTGGAAGACACCGTTTACATTTTCTGTTCCATCTTTAGAATGTTCTTTGCCTCACGTATATTCTCTCCTAGATCTATTAAGCTTTATTGAGGCCCAGATATCACCTCTCCTGGGAAGCTTCCTCTGCCTTTCCAAGACTGTATCAGTCTTGGACCTCTCCTCTCGTCTGTACTCTCCTCTGCATTCCTGCAGCACTCGGTTCTTAACATCACAGCACACAACATGAAGAATTGCAATAGCAGCTTCACTCATCAGTTTTCTCCAGTGAACTGTAAATGCCTTCCAGGAAAGCTGTGTCTAGTTCATTACATCTCCAACAGTCAGTTCCTTCATTTAGATGCTCAAAAAATCTTTGAAGGATGGATGAATGCAGTTTACCTTAAAAATCTGTTTCTCAGTTTCCTGATTCTAATTTTCCCAGCTTGGGTCAGTTTCCATTCCTGGTCCAATAACTGTCCAGAGTGAGAAACTAGGGATGGAATTTCTGAGAAAGGAGTTGGGGGTGGTGGTGGAGGCAATGAGCGTACTATCATGGAATTATACCAATAGCTTTCATTGAAACAATAAAACTACATTTTATTGTTTAAAAATAAGAACTTGCATATAATTCATTAATTTATATACCCTCTTCCAATTAGCTCAATCATAAAGATGTCCAACTGTACTTTTCTTTTAAAACATAAAATAAAAATTATCCAGTCATTTGTTACTCAACATTAGTCATTCATCCATCTGTTCTTCCACTCACACATATTACTATGTACAAAGCTCTATGCCAGGTACTTGGTAGATAGTAGAAAATAAATCAAAATGCTTGCTCTCATTTTTTAAAAAAAATACACAAGAGCATGATTTTCAATTATAAAATTTAATATGGAAGAATAGAATATTACAATGAGAAATAACTGGGGGAAGGAATGTGATTTGGATATAGGAGTTAAGGGAAAAAAACCCTACATTTAAGCTAACAACTGGCTTCTCTGGGAAGAATGACTGGGAGTGGAGAGTCCAGGAACGTGGGAAGACAGAAAGGGCCTGGAGATCTCAGGAAATTATAATAGTCTCAGAAAAAGACTAGGGTGGTAGCAACTGCCAAGGAGGAAAATGGGTTTGCACATTTCTGGAGATGAAATTGATTGAACTTCTGATAGGTTGTATATAGGGGTGAGTCAAAGGGAGGTGCTGTCTTAGTTACTTCCTTGTTGTTGGGACAAAATGTGACACTCACAAGTTAAATGAAGAAAGGTTTATTGTAGGTCACAGTTTGTAGAGGTTTCAGTCATGGCATAGTGGCATCACAGAGGAGAAACAGTTCATGGCAGAGCAGGCAGGAAGCAGCAGAGCAGCTAGCCTTCCAGACTTTTATCCCACCCAGACTACAGGCATATTGCTTAATGACACCCACATCCAGGGTGGGCCTTCCCATTATCCACACTGAGAACTATGCTAAGCCAATCAGTGGACTAATTTAGTTACCACACACCCTTAATCCAGTAACATATATCCTAGATCCAGCCACCTCCAAAAAGCCCACCTATGAGCTCATGAGGCTTTGGGGGGACATCTAGATACAAAACATTGCAGGTGCCAAGAATAACAGTAGATTAAGCACATGAACTCTGAGACCAGACTGATTTAAATCCCAATTCCATTAGTAAACTCTGTGACTTTAGGCAAGTTATTTAAACACACTCTGTCTTGGTTTCCATTTCTACAAAGTGGGTGATAATAACAGTAACTACTTCGAAGACTTTCTGTGAGAATTAAACAAGTTATCATATATAAAATTTGTCAAATATTATTTGCATGTAGCTTTTCTTAACAGATTGAAATGGAGAAGTACATATCCAGATCTGTGGCTCAAGCAATGGAGAGATGCAGGTGACATTTACTGAGAGAGGAAAGAAAAAGATTTTGATAAAGCAAGGACCAGAGTTCAACTCAAGACATAAGTCTAGGGTTGCTGCAGATCTCTTGGAGATTTCCTTTTGTATCAGAGTCTAATCTCAGAAGGAGAGATTGGGCTGGAGATGTCAATCTTTGAGACTTCAAAAAATAAGGCAATATTTAAAATTCAGAGAATGGAAAAGATGAGCAAGGTAAAGTTTATAAAGTGAGTAAGGAGTAAACTGAGGGCCAAAGACTGACCATGAGGGTTCTCAAAGCCAAGTAGAGAAGAAGAGAAGAAGCCAACAAGTGGATTATGTGCAGAGCTGTTATGTATACACATTATTCATGTGCAAGTAGAAACATCTGGTATAATATGAATGTAAGGAATACTGAAACAAAGAATGGTCCTTCTATTTTTATTTTAAAGGTGCTTAAAAATTGAATCTGCTGTTTAGTCTTGTTAAATTGATTTTGTGGCTTCTCCTATTACTCATTGGAGTCTCTTCATCCAAAGATTTAAAAGAAAGTCTGAAGTATTTGCAGAGCAGTGTGGTATCATGGCTGCACCTGTGATGGCAAGGACGAAGAGGGCCATAGTTACATTGGAAAAAAGAATGAAATGTCTTAGAAGCTGCAATAAGGAGCTTGGACTTGATTACAATGAAGGCCCATTAAAGGGTATTGAGCAAGGGTGAAACATGATCATTTTGCATTTTGGAAAGATTGCTGTTGAACCATGTGGATAATGTATTGGAAAGGAGGAAAGGCAGAAGCTGGGAGACCAGTGGTGCATCTGCTACAGGGATCCAGGATAGAAAGGGTGAGCCAGGACTATGGAGAGGTTCTTGGACCTCTCCAACAAGGGCCACAGTGAGGAGCAGATGGGACCAGCTGATTGAGTAGCTAGAGAGTAAGAGAGGATAAAACCAAGGTTTCTGGTTTATTTTCTGATGATTCTTTGCCTTTGAAGCATTACATTTTCCTTAATATATCCTTATGTTTCACACAGCACTCTCAATGCTTTCTATAGTAGTAAGCCCTTAGTTTTCAAATATGTTCTCATCTTGTCTTCTGATGAACACACACACTCATTGAGTAGCTCAAAAGGAGAGGAAAGATGCAGATTTACTTCATGTGGGCTCAGTTCTCTGAGCTGGGGTGGAGGAAGGACATTCTAACACCTAAATTACAAGAGCAAAAATCCTCCACAAAGTAAGTATGTAAATGACTGCTTTGGTTTCTGCCTCATCTAGTTTAAATAAATATAAAAGCATTAAGAGGCTAGGCTTTGCTTATAAAATTAATAATGTAGCTTATCATTATGAGGGAAAGCCTGTATTTCAAATAGCAATATTTTTGTAAAAAATAAGAAATTTCTTCACCAACTCTTAAATTCCATTTGGATCTCTGTTAATGGGGATTTCCTAATGATCTAGTTCAACACTGTTTCATATGTGAAATTTGCTTTCCAACCTCTGAATAAACATAAAGAAGTGGGTGCTTCCTTGATGGGAGTTTGAGAACCCAGAAGATATCCTCACTACTAGAGACTTTTCCCACTCCTGTTGTTGTTTATGATGATCATATTGTTTTCTTCTCACTTGTCTGAATTCCTTTCTTCCTACTCTCTCTCCAGTGTATTCATGTCATGTTTCAACCCTGACCATGCCATCAAAACTACTCATCAAGGTCATTTGGTGACTTTTATTTTGATAAATGGTGAAGACTCCTTGTTCATCTTTATTCGTTTCTTTCTCTTTTTGGTTGAAATAGAGTCTTGTTGTGTTGCCCAGGCTGACATCAAACTTTTAGGCTCAAGTGATCCTACAACTCAGCCTCCCAAGTACAGACTACAGACCATCCCCACTCTGTGCCTGGTTTCAGTCCTCAACTTATGGATTTATCAATTGCATTTAATGCAGCTGATCATTCCCTCTTTGTGGTCTTTCTTCCTCCTTCCTTGCGGACCTCACCTTCCCTTAGTATTCTCTTTGATTTCTTAGTGTTCAGAATCCCCCAGGGTTCCTTCTTGGACTTCTTTCTCAATAATTGAAAGATGTGATTGCTTCATCTGGCTCGTGGCATTCACACTTTTACTTTGATGACTCTTCAGTGTGTACCTTCTAGACTCCAGGCTTACATACTCAGAGTGCCGACTCAGCATCTGGACTTGAGTGTTGAACAGACGTCTCAAACCCAACATGTCAAAAAGGACTCTCAATCTCTCCCCAAAAGCTCTTCTACTCATAGTCTTTTTCCAATTCAGTTGACAGCAACTTGATCAAGCCAGTGCTCATGCCAAAACTCTTGAAGTCACACTTCTTTCTTTTACAACCCATATCCAATCAGCCAGGAAATCTTGATGGTACTGGCAAAATACACCCACAATCCAATCTCTTCCTATCATTTCCAGGGCTACCATCCTGGTCCATCTGAGTTACCACCATCTCTTGGCCCTAAGTTACTGTAATATACTCCCAGTTTGTCTTCCTGCTTAACCTCTTGCCTGTCCTCAATACCACAGCTCAAGTAATCCTTTAAAAAAGTAATGATTTGGGGCTGGGGATTTAGCTCAGTGGTTCTGCTGCCTGCCCTGCAAGCGCAAGGACCCAAGTTTGATCCCCTGTACCCCCCAAAGAAGTAATGATCAGTATCAATTCTTAACTCAAAAACTGGATCAGAGATAAAACCAAGGCCATGCAAATGCCTTTAAGCTCTTCCCTGGTCCACTCTCATCTGCTAGTTTACAGACCTCATCTCTTTTACTCTCCTCTTTGATCACTCTTCTCGGAGACTTTGGACTTCTTGCTGTTTCTCAGACCTTCCAGACAACCTCTACTTGTGCCCTCTGCCTAGCCTAAAATGCTCTTTTTTGGGCTGGAAGGCTAATCCCACACTTCTTTCAAGTCTTTGTTCAAATGCCATCTTCCCAGTGACAACTATAGTACCCTGCCATACTTAATACAGTAACTTGCCCCCAAACCCAGAACTCTTCAGCTCTCTCATCCTGCTTTCCTTTTCCCCTTTTCCATAGCACAGGTCACACTTTCTACTATATTATGCAAGCTGTTTATTTATTAGATTCATTATTAATTGTCTCCCCCTGGTGGAATGTAAATACCATGAGGGCAGAAATCTTTATATTCACTCTTGTATCCTGCACACCAAGAACAGTGCCTGGAATACAGGAGGTACTCAGTAAATACAGTACTTGTTAAATAAATGAATAATTTTTTTTGGTTTTCAACTACAATGGTAGTTTGTGTCAACTTGGATGGTGAATTGAAAAATATTCAACAAGGCAAATGTAACTGGGGAGAGGTGTCATAAGGTAAATATTATTGGGGACAAGTGACACCTTCAGTTTCAGGTTTCTGATCTGAGCCATATCTCACAGGCTGAGCAAGAATCACAAGTGAGATGTTGCCTTTCCAGCTCACTTCTTCCACAGAGTCTACTGTGTTCTGTTTTCCTCCAATGAAGAACAGATGTAGTCAGTAGTGTCTGCTCAGGGTTTTTCCTCCCTAGAATAATAATTGGTTCTTTTCCTTTTCCTCTACATGGGGTCCTCACTGTGACCCAATTCTTTAAGACCTTGTAACAAAAAATGAGTGGTGGCTCCGTTTAAAAATACTGGAAATTCACAAATTAAGCCAATGTCCCTGATAAATCTGATTTAGTTCACTGACATCTAGAAGAAACACAATGATCGCCAGAGTTGTATAGCAAGAGAGGATAAGGGACAGTACAAACTCAAGGAAAGGGCTGGGGTGGGAGCTGTTGTTAGAGGTTAACACTGGAAGAGAGAGGAAGATGGGCACTTTGTGGGGCAGATATCATGAGACATTTGTGTTATTTTTGCTTCAGCTCTCCTGGGACCCCATCATGCTGCTGCTGGTGCCTAGGATAGTCTAATGGAAGCAGCTCCAAGTGTTCTTGGAAGCACTCACTGAATGAGCAATGGTCAGACAGACAGTTAGGTGGTGAATGATCTCTTCTACTGGAGCATTTCAGGCCACTTTCACATTGTTGTCTATACTGATAACACCAAAACACTGGAATCAACTAAAGGGTAGCAACAAATGTTTCATTAAGTGCTGAGCTCTTCTGCATTACCAATCCTCAAAAAGTTCCATTTCTTGAATAGTACTGAATCATTTAAACTTGGTCAAAAAGAAATCAACATGGAAAGGCCTAGGGACTCACTGGGTATTCAATAACCATCAGTTCCTATTTCTTCCCTCTCTCTTATTTTCCTGTAGTGCCCCTCCAATCTCCTTTGAGATGATTGTTTTCCATGTTTGTCTCTTTCATAGTGTATCTGTGTTTTTTATTTGGCCCAGATGTCAGGTTGGCCTGCATTAGTACAGGCTGAATCACTTGATTTCCTCTCCATGTTTCTAACCTTTCCAGATTCTCTGTATCATTTCTCAGTTATTCTTGCTGTTTACAATACCTCTCAACTTAAAGCCATCTGCAAATCTCATTACCACACCACTGACTGACTCCTTCTTCCCTGAGATCACAGGATATTTTAATAAAATAAGACTGGACACCAATTCTTTCTTCTCAATATGAGGAACTACTCCTCTTGAGTTACATTAATTATCATTTTATATAAGTATATTATTATTGCACATAAATTTCCAGTTTAGGCAAATCTATACATGTTAAAATCAGAATTAACCTTTTTTTTTGTACTGGTGATCGAACACAGGCAGCAGAACCACTGAGCTAAATCCCTGCGCCAGGATTAACCTTTTTTTTTTTTTTTTAAGCTTTTCACCTTATAAGAAAATCAATTATTAATCCCTTTAACTAGTCATCTTTCCTAGGGTACTTAAACTACTTAGCTTATGAAAAAACCATCCTACTTTTAAAGGCTAATTTCAGCCTTGAATATGGCTGTTTCATCTTTTATCCACTTTAGTTTGTAAGAAATTGTTTCTTGGCAGATCTTTGAGAATGAGATGTGAATACTTTCATGTTAATAGTCAGCACCTAGAGAACCTACCTGTTTCCTCACTGCTGATCCATTGGCTCCTGGATTCAAGTTTTCCTACTCTTTTTCTTGATATACTCAGGAATGTGGTGGCTTAATGATGTGGGTATCTCAAGGCTTCCATATAGCATCAATGACTGAGTGATGAGTGTTGGGCTTGGAATGAATGGGATTTAGACAACTCAAAAAGTGGATATTAAATTTGCTGGAATTCTCAATAGGTCACATTTTTTTCAGTGACTAAATTATCTGCACATTTCCTTAACATGGTGTGTGTACATGTAACTTTTTTGGTTCATTTCCTAATTTCTGCATCTACTATATTCATCCTACCCTCTAACTTTTCTAATCTGCCTTAGCAATAGTTAATTTCTGAATTGGATGTTATATACTATTATAAAATGTAAATCATATTCATTAAGTTGAAATGACAATTACCCCTTTCATGGAGGGAAGTATGACATCAGAATAGACAAAATCTGAAAGTCTTCAAATAATTCAGTTTGTTTTTTGCACTTTAGTGTCATGCTTTTTTCTATACCAAATGATTTCTTTTTCCAAAATGTGAACTCCTGAGAGGATCACCTTCCCCAAATTAGGGTCTAAGGAACTAATCCTCATTTGTATTTATACATGTTAAAGTTTCCAAGTTCTTTCTGCTCTACTACTCAAAAAGCACAATAAATGTTATAGCTTCTCTCCCACTTGGAAAAGCACAATTTTTGGAGCTTCAAATTGGCTGCATTAGGAATTAGAAATGTCTTTGATGATATGCAGCTGTCTTCATTTTTTGATCACAGATGTCTAAAGCATTACAGGAGGCTGACTCATGTACCTGGAGAAATGGACCATGGTTTCTCACACTTCCTCTTGAAGCTCTTGTCAGATAAGAGACTGGTTTCTTTTTTCTACAATTAGAAACTTAATTACATAGAGAGAGGAAGGGGCTTGAGGGGGGGAATAGGATAAAATAAGGTAAATTTTATTTTTTTAAAAAGAAACTCAATTACAGGATGACTTCCAAGAATACAAATCCTGACATTTCTTTCTTGTCGTCTTACAGCTGTCTCCAATATAGGTGCAGCACATAGTAACCTTACTAGTTGTCCTTTATCTTTATGTTTCTCCTATGGAGATTCACTTAAGATACCAACAGGCAGAACTTCAATTCCTGATAGCTACTTTGTGGCAAAAGAAAAACAGCTGTGTGTGTGTGTGTGTGTGTGTGTGTGTGTGTGTGTGTGTGTGTGTGTGTGTGTGTGTGTGTGTGTGTGTGTGTGTGTGTGTGTGTGTGTGTGTGTGTGTGTGTGTGTGTGTGTGTGTGTGTGTGTGTGTGTGTGTGTGTGTGTGTGTGTGTGTGTTGCAGCCTACCACCGACTGCAAAGCATCTCACCAAACAGATGTCCATGAGTTTCTGAGCACCTGAAGTATGCTTAGACAAGGCCAAGCCTCTGAGTCACGCAATTTAAGAACGAAAATTTCTTAAGCTTTCAGCTTTGTGGTTCCCAAACAGGTACAGCTGCCTCTCCTGAAAAGAATCTCATTATTCCACAATAGCAATTTTTCTTTCCTGATTTTTTTTAGAAAGCAGATGATCATTTCTAACCACCTCCACCCACTCAAGGTCCTTTCATCTGAAACCTTAAGCACATCCGCAATTAAGATTTGTGTTCTTTTATTGGTAGAAGTATCAACAAAGATATAGCCAGCTTCCTGTGTGAGAGAAAAACTTTCATACCCTGAATAGTTCTACTTGGAGAAATCCATGTATTTCACTGTATGTAAATTATCTTAATTAAAAAAATTCTAATGGCTGAGACATCTGCCCTTAACAACTATAAATAACAAGGTTCTCCATGCAAATACACCCTATTCCATAAACAAAGCAGAAAAGACACAAATATCTTCCGTGTGTAATACTGCATTATTTTTCTGTGTCTTCTATTCAATTAAATACAAGACTGCTGGACTGAGTGGGCAAAATGAAAAATTTAAAAGAAAGTGATACAGCAGAATGGACGGGGAAGGTATTGCCCTGAAAAGCTGCATGAGCGTCAGGGCTCACCTACTCATCAGCAGCCTGGACAGCAGGCCTCTCTCCTCCCTCTGCATGGGGTGCAAATGGCAGAAGTGGTCTCCATGTGTTCCAGACGGGTGGACATGAAAGGTACAGCCCTCAATTTAGCTTAGTTCCATCATATAGTAGCTATGCTACACCAGTAAAAGATTCTTGACAGCAAAGACACTTACCTCAAAGGATAAATGACATCACTCAAGAATTACTAAACATTTGGGCAATTTGAGATTTTATTGAGAAAATAGCTATTTTAACATTATATCCAGTTGTCATTTATTAGAATACTCTCTTTACAACATTGATCACTTCTGGGTATTTATACACAGTCTCTTGAGTAAAATATATTCATATTAGGCAAGGCTAGAATATTGGAATGACTGTCAGCATTGCTTATTGTAAGTGTTTATTTTATAATGAAAGTACAGTATTTGCACACTAGAAAAAATGTTTAAAATGTTAAGTACTGATGAGATAGGCTTGGTGAAACCAAACCAATATGTACACATATATATTTCTTGTCTTCATTACTGTCAATCTTCCAAAAAGCTAGTTACAAACACCTCAAACTCCTACTTCAAGATGGACAGAAAAATGGAAAGACATTATTTTCTATTTTACAAAATTAAAAAAAAAAAGAGTTGCGAAAGGAATAAAGCTCATCTTTATGCATTTAACCTAAAAGCTAGAGTATACTCCTCTTCTCTAGGAGACAGATGTCAGCAATGGAGGAGCAGCCAATGGTCCAAAAGATGAATGGCCACAAGTCTCCATGGTGCATGACTAGCTGGGGACTGATGGGAACTCTGGCAAGTGAGGTTTTGTGATTTCCAAGGTTCTGGGATATGTAACATGAATGATTAAAAGGCATTTCTCAAAATTTGCAAGAGGAAAACCAACGAATCAGGACAGAGATCTAACTGCTTTTTATGTGGCTAGATGTTCACCATTATACCACAGCTCAAAGCCCAAAGGAAAGCTTTCTTTCAAATACACATCCAAAGCATGGAATTCCAAACAGGCAGCTGAATACTTAACAAGAAATAAATGAAAAACATCCTTATGCTTCATTTGTGATCTGGTTTTACACTCTGAAGTGAAAAAAAGAAAATATATTTTGTTAACTCAAATTTGGAGGCCTAGTAAAGTTTACATTTTTTAGGATGCAGAATCTGCTGAAAATCTAATGAACACATCATCCCACTTCCGAAATTGTTCCTTAAACTGTCTTCATTGACAGAATATAACCTGGATAGTAAACTTCTTTGCTGTGTCACTGAAGCAACTGCAAACTTTCATATATATGAGAAACTTCACTGTCTTTCTTGGTACTTATAAAGCACAGAAAAGCTTTGGAAAAATGCTCTGGAATTACAAGTTTGTCGTCCCTGTCTCATGGACACCTAAGAACTGTTTTGTCCCCTGAAGCCACCAGTTTAGGCCCCGTACAGCTGATCCAGACTGACAAAGTTCTAGGAAAGGGGATGCACTGACAACCTCTCTGCAGCCACAACCAGCCCCCCTCTCTCAACTCTGGGGTCCAAGGCAGACCTGACTTATCCCTTCCTATTTTATCACCATCACTAGAGGGGCACTCCAGAATAAGAAACCTTTGCAATGAACACAAACAAGCAAAAATACTTCAGGGCAACACTCCCTAAGTGTATTTTGCAGATGACATAGTATTGTACTTAAAAAAAATATCCATATTAAAATAAATTAGATAGTGTATGAAATAGAGGTTCTGAATGGAAACTAAACCTCCCCTGGGAAATACCTTACTCAATCTGTGTACACACACACACAATAATCCTTTAGATTGCCTTTAATACATAATCAAATAAAACTTGAAAATCTGCAAAGCTTAGAGATTGAAAATACACATTAGTGTATCTAAGGTTCTGAAAAACCTATAGTTTCAACTTTGCCTAAGCCAGCATCTTTCAAACAGACCCCTCAATTTACATAACAATTTATTCTGCCAAAACACCCCTTTGGGAACTGCTTATCTGGTAAACTAAACTGGTGGTTTTAAAAAAACTTATAGTATAATTTCAAATTAATAATAATGAGAACACAAAGACTTTGTCTTTTTTTTTTTTTTAAGAAAAGTAGTTTATTTTGTTTTGAAAAATTTTCTATTACAGTATTCCCCTTTTGGAAAGATTTGACCTGAAGTTATGCTATTATTATGTAATTGTTCAAGAATGTTAACTCCTATCAGTAATCCATGGCATATAAAAAAATAGGGGCTGGGGATTTAGCTCAGTGGTTCCACTGCCTGCCTTGCAAGCGCAAGGACCCAAGTTCGATCCCCAGTAACAAAAAACGAAACAAAACTTTATTAAAAAGTAATTTTTTATATCCTTTTTAATTCCTAGAGTACTTCTCTACCTCAGTCACAAAAATCTTATATCCAGGGCAGAGAACTTGGGTTCCTAAGCAATCACTACATCTCAACAATAGTTTCTAGGCTACATTATTTTGCAATGCCTTAGAAACAAATACAAAACAACTTAAAACAAAAATCCTTCATCCTTATAGCTCTCTGAAAATTAGCATTTTGAATATCTAAATGAAGCTTCAATTAAACCTTCAATAGGATCGCTAGCATTTTATTTCATGTAACAACAAAATTTTAGAAAAGAAATATGAAAACAAAAAGGCAAAAATAATTCTTTCCACCAAGGACAGATAGAAAAGACCGTCATCACAACCCAAATTATCTCTGTTGCTCTGCTCAGAATTTCAATTATAAAAATAAGGAAACCCAAAACAAAACAAAGCAAAACAAAAAACCAACAAAAAAACCTCAGCAAAATAAATAAATAAATAACCAAACCAAGACAAAGTCAGTACTAACTCCCCTGAGCTTAAAAGAATATGATCAGTGGGCCAGGGATTTAGCTCAGCGGTTCCACCGCCTGCCTCACAAGCACAAGGTCCCGAGTTCGATTCCTGGTACCAAAAACAGAAAAAAAAAACAAAAAACAGTATGATCAGAGACATGTCATACCCTCTTCTTTAAAAAGTGCTCTTAGTGAACATCTTAGTCACACTGTGCAATTAGATTACAAACACAAAGCAAAGAAGAAATACCATATGAAGAGATGGAGGCATTTCTTTCAAATGTGAACCTAGATACCATATGGAAAAATATAATTAGAAACATAAAATCATAGACTTTGATATCTCAAGGAAAAGGAATTCTGGAATTTAGGTTTTTTCTTTTGTAGCAAGGCAAAGTAAATCTTTCGAGAAGCATTTGCAGAGAAGCACTGTTTTTTCTTTAAACTCCAGAATGAAATAAAAATCATATTTAACATATATTCATCTAGAACTAAATACTATGTTTAGAGCATTAACTTTTAAATCATAGTTTATGTAGATAATTTATTCTACTGAATTTACTTTAAAAAACCTCTTGTTTTGTAATGATAGTCTCACAAAACTCAAAAAAACAGAACAGAGATATCATGTGTCGTTATCATTTAGCTTTCTGTCTATATTTAAGCATTTACTCTTGATTTTTAAAAGCTTCAGGTTTTTGACAGCTCATGAAAAACTCCCCAAATCCAACTGGGCTGGTAAATAGTTATTTCTGGAGGAGACTCAAAGGAATCATATTACTAAATTCAAGTGCCATTTTCATCCCATGAAGTTATCTGAATAAAGTGGTTTGCTAAGATACTATTACCATTATCAGTTTCTGCCTCTTTTGACATTAGTTTTTCCCATTTTCACAGACTTAAAATTTAACTTATCTTTGATTAAAAAAAGCTTCCCTATTCTCTCATATTTATGTGTCTAGCATCTTTAAATAGCAATTACAAATAGAAATAAAAATGCTTGCTTTATAAATTCTCTAATTCTCTAGGACAAACATGCCTACACTGATATTTGTTAATGCCAACCTTTTGTAAGATCAAAAACAGTTTTGAAGGAAAGACTATCTTCAACGCTCTGGACACTTCTTTTAGTGCTGTTCAATCCATTTCATGGATGGCTGTTGATAGAGGATTTTCATCTTATGGGCATTGTCTAGCTAATTTTTCTAATCCTGTACTGCTAACAAAATTAAACACAAGCCCATTCCCTCTTATTGTATTATCTCCCTCATCACTTCCAAAAGACAGTAGCTCATAGTATTTTGTTTAAGGCTGTGGACCATTTTTTCCAGAAAGCTCAACCTTTATCCAAAGCATTATTGACTGGGTAATTATAGGCCCTCTGATCAGTCTCAAAATTTATTTTTTTCCAAGAGCTTCCTGTAAGTGTGGCTGGTCTCTAAAGTATTTAGTGGCCAGGCATAGTTTTCTATCATTTTATGTGCTTATACAAAGAAATGAACTCAACTAAGTAACTCAACATATAATTCTCACTTACTAAATCACATTTTGCCTCCTAGGAAAGGTAGTAGTTTGGAAATATCATGGGCTACACAAGGCTAAAGACAGTTCAGAGCAGGAATGACCAAAAAGTAAATAAATACTACTACTGAAAAGGACAAATACTTATTATATTAAAATGGCCTTTTTTGATTAAAAATTTAATACATGATTATAGTACAATTTTTGGTTGATGTCTGTGTATTGTGAGAACACAAACTCCCACATTCTTACAAATATTTAAATACATTTCTGTTCCTCATGAACATCAGTAGCTTTGTTGAAAAAAGAAATTATTTAACCCACAATTATCTTTTGACTTTACCTATGGAAAAACTTGAAGTTAAATTCACTATTCAATTTTACAGTGTGTTAGTGTTGATATAGTTTTTCCTTCCTACAAATTTATTTTTTCATAGATTAATCACAATTGTCCTGTTTTACATGTATTTTAGTTGTAAGTCACTTCAAATGCTTTTTGGAAGGTTTAATATAAATCATGATTGAAAATGACTAACCTTGACTAAAGTGTAAACAGATGTCTGGTTGATGTGCTAACCACCCTTCTCCAACATACATCAATCCTAGGGAAAGTAAAGTCTCATGGTCATGGCTTTTAATATAAAATATTCATACATATTTCAGATTGCTAGAATCTAATAACCTGCCTCTGAAGATGAATCACACAAACACACACACACACACACACAGACACACACACACCCCCCACACCCTGTTGTAGAAATAATGTGAATTCTTTAGCTACTTTCCCTAAAGGCATCCCAACAGGTGAACAAGACTGGGACTACAATCTTGTTTGTCATTTAGTTAAAACTTTCAAGAAAAAATATTGAGAATGACTTCAAGACTTCTGTATAAATAGCTACCTAAACACAGAACAAATTAGGAAGATGTGGGTCAAACATGGCTGAACTTCACTCAGCTCCAACTAGCTGAGTCTCTCGACGACAAAGCTTGTTCTCTTAACATTCTGGTTTCCAGAGGACTTGGTAAGCTTTGCTGAGCGCCATGGTAATCTTCTAAGACACCAATCAAAAACATGGTCCTACGTTTTAAAAACCCCAGAAGTGGTCTTAGGACAACAGAAGCACCTCAACCACTAAAATAACCAAGTTTCTATTACAGTATAAGTAAAATTCCCATAGAGCAAATCCTCAAACAGTTCAGCAACCAATGAATAGAAAACAGTCTGAAATATTTCTGATTATTCCCTTGGATCTTTCAACCTGTAGTTAAAATACATGGAAAACAATTGGTTGTCAGAAAGCTTGTGATGATATAATGTATTTCTTTTAAAAAAATACTGGCCTGAGTCAAGCATGGAGAACTCGGACCAGACGCACAGTAGATATTTCTATTACCCTGGCTGCAGGCTCCTCCTGAGTAGTGTCTAATACTGGGCAAGTTTCATTAAGGTTTAATGGCCTCACACAGTAAAGACGACCGACACATTCAGTTCTCCTGGAATCAACACAATGAGATGATTAAAGGTGCACTACAAATCCAAAGGTCTAAAGCTGCCACGTTTGCCCAGCAAATGGAAAGAGCCCTTGCTGGCCTACACTGAACACATCAACAAATACTAATGTACTGAAGTGCATGTCACTGGGAGAACATTAAATATAATCACTTGATATTTATATATGGTACTAAACTCCTAAAAGATTAGGCTTATGAGAACATAATTAGAAAACACATTCCTCGTTGCTTTTTAAAGTTAAATACAGGCTTTTCTATTGAAGTAATTTATATTTTTCCTAGTTCCTAAGATAGGCATCAGATTTCTAAACAGAAGAAAAAAGATTCAGGCATAGAGCCACATACTATGTATTTAGATAGGTATAAGAAAACTAAGTTAATAACCTGAATAAATTAACTGGAATAAATTAAGAATGCACACTGAGAACAGAATTGTAGTTTCTGGTCAGCAACACATGAACCAAAGGCAAAAATCTGCCAGGATTAAGGCAGGTTGCTGCTGTTGTTTTTTTTAAACATACAGTACAGTATGTCTCCCCTCCCATCCATCATATTCATTTTAGCATGCACCTTTATTTAAAATGCATTGCCGAGCTAAAATACAAGTTTCTTAATTTAAAAAAAAAAAAAAAAAGATGCCACAGAAAGCTTTTGTTTTCGAGTCTTCCTTATACCTACTAACAGTATTTTCTTTTTGCCTTCATACACTTGGTGTAAGAGATTATAACAATTCATACAACCAGGACCACAAAGCATGACGACTCTTAGGGCGACAGCCGTTGTAAGGAATTACTTTCTTCTTCTGCTGGAGTCAATTTGAGTGTTGGCAGTTTCCGAGGAGGAAGCTGAGGGCTTTGGCGAAGATTGTCATCCATCTGCAGGAAGTACAAAAGATATATCTGACTAAGGCTGTGGTACCACCTCGGTGGACTGTGGCCTCCCCTTCCAAACTACAGCCTAGAAGAATACAGAACCATATGTTGCCAGAGCTGTCACAGACACCTTTTCCTACAAATAATCTCTCAAGAATTTTGAATATATCACTAATACCAGTGGACTAGCTGTAGAAAGCAATGTGGCTTACAATTTATAGTACCTTGGTACCCTCACAATTTATAGTAATTCCACTAAATGAAAATTAACTCACCCATAGTATCACTTAGTTTAAGAAGTCTTCTAATAGAAAGGGTAAAAGTACTAATTCTGCTACACTAAGTCCCACAGTTTATAAAGTCTATACACCTCCAATGCTGCATTTAATTTTCCCAACATACTGAAAGAAACAAGGCAGACAACAGTCCTTCCTTGATGTATAGATAGCAAAATAAGGCCCAGAAAGGTTAAGTGATTTGTCTCAGGTCCAAAAGCTAGTATGAGAGCTGAAACTTGAACTTGAATCTCAACACAATGTTTTGCCTCAATGAAATGACCTGTACTCTACTCAAAAAGACCAGCTCTTTCAAGCTGAGAGTATATAGACCAAAAGAAGTCAGAAAAACAGGCAGAAAGGACAAATTGCTTATACCCAATTTACACATCTTCCAACATTCAATCAGTTCAAGCCTACTTTAAAGAAATAAATATAAGCATATTAGGAAAATGCCCAAGAACTTCAGATTTATCTAAAGAAAGTCATATTAACAACTCTAGTAGGAGGACAGGGATTGTTTAGAACCCAGACCCTTGAAAACTATCTTTAACCAGAGTACTCCATTAAGTGCAAGACTCAGATCCTGATGGTGGGTTCACTTTCAGCTTAACCTTCAGTACTTGAAAGTAACTGCCATCCAAAAACACAACACCAAGAGAAAACAGGATCCTGTCACCTACTCGATAAGCAGGCTTTTTAAAGAGTTTTACATATGTGCAGAATAGTCAAAACTCCTCCTTATCTTCCCAAGATGTTCTTATAAAAAAAATTTCAGCAGAAATAGATTTGTAGAAAAAAATGATTAATTTTTAATTTTCCACCAGAAAAAATAACAATGAACTATTTAGATTATGTTAAGATGTTTTTTCTTTCTTGTAAAACTAAGTTCCTCAAACATGACTCTTCTGTTAAGCTCTAGACTTTCTGTTCAAATTGTGAATGGTGATGGCCAACAGGATCTGCTACTACTGTCTTGTAGCAACCAGTAAACCAAACATTTCCAATGGATAAGCAGGGATGAATGAATGAAGAGTGGAGGGAAGGGAAGGCCTGACTGAAATAGGTAAAAAACGCCTTCATAAATTGATAAGCTCAGGTGGATGTGTATGAAGTGGTGACAGGGTCCCTTGTTTTCACTTTCTGTACAGTACCTATTTCATAGTGCCTCTTCCATATATAGCATGAATGTGTCACATATAGAAAATGTAAACCACACTGAATAGCCTTCATTTAGTAGGCAAGTGCTCTTTCTTTTATATGTACTTTATACTTCATATACTTCCATCATGAGATTTACTGAACTGAGCAAAGAATTGAGATAGACTAATTCAATTCTTACCAAAATTAACACAAATTACCAAAATTCAATAATTATGCATGCTTACAATTTTACTACCTAGTTTTACTCCTCAAATTATAACAACACATGAAAAAAACCACAAAAAAGCAACAGGTGGTTATCTCAGAGAATGACAGTGATAAACCTGACTACTAGTGCCACTAGCAACGGGAACATAATCTCATTTACAAGCTAAGACAGCTGACCCCAGTGGTCCCTGGGAGAATAGCTAACTGCAAAGCTCATGCTGGAGACCCACTTTTATGGCTCAAGTTCACACTCTACTTTTTGCCAGATGAATGACGTTGGGCAGGTGATTTAAGTTAGTCTAACAGCTTCAGTATCCACATCTGTAAAATGGGGACAATAATAGTATCCATACAGAGCTACTGTGAGGTTTAAATGAGGTAACTTGAATGAGCCTTATACTACAGTGCTCATTAGACCTCAAAAAATTAGCTAGTGTCAGTGAAGGAATGGAGTATTTTCATTTTTGTAAGAAAAAAGCAGGTTTATCAGACAAATGGAAAAATGTGCAACTCTTTTGTATTTTCCCAGTTAGAATCACCCTTGAAATTTCCATTGTTGACTCTCTCCCACCCAGTTCCTCAGCTGGGGATTTAGCTCATTGGTTCTGCCTGCCTCAAAAGCGCAAGGTCCCAAGATTGATCCCCAGTACCAAAAAAAAAAAAGTAAAGCCCATCCAGTTCCTCAAATAGCTCTTACAAAATAAACATCCCAAAATGGCAAAATATGTATACTAGTGGAAAAACCTTGACTACATTTAAAACAGAGGACAAGATGGAGAAAAACTATCACAGAAAAAGATATCATGGTACTATTAAGAGAAAAGGAGAAGCACAGAGAAAAAAAGAGAAAAACAAGAACTCTTTTGTTTTTGTTTGTTTTGCAGCGCTGGGGATCAAATCCGCAGCCTTTCAAATGTTAGACAAGTACTCTACCACTGAGCTACATCCCCAGCCCTTTTTATTTTTTGAGAGACTCTTACTAAGTTGCCCTGGCAGGATTTGAACTTGTAATTCTCCTGCCTTAGGCTCCTGAGTAGCTGGGATTAGAGGCATGGGCCACTGTGCCATGTGCCAGGCTGCTGCTGCTTTTTTTTTTTTTTTTTTTTTTTTGTACTGGGGATCAAACTCAGGTGATGGAATCACTGAGGTAAATCCCCGGCTTCTTCTTTTTTTTTTTTTTTTTAAGTCAGTCTTCTAGGTCTCTTAGCTTGACAAGTGCGAACTGTGGTAAAAGTAAACACAATACCATTATCTGAACTTTCCCCACAGCAATAAGGCCACCACTGGTTTCAAAACATTGCACTATATACAACTTCAGTAAAAGTATATTTAAACAACTTTCTAAAATGTAAACTCTTTAGAAAATGAAGAAGGTGAAAGGAAAATACTAGACTACTGTAAAAGAATGATTGAAGTAAACTTGACCTTTTCAATCAAGTTGGATTCTTTATTTACAAGTTGTGTGAGTTTCTGCAGATTTGCATCTACTGTTTCTTGTCCAACTGGAGAGGTTCCTAAGAAGCCAGGACAGAAATCAGAAAGACAGGAAAATTTGAAAGTCTTTAAAGCTGTTTAGACTAAAAGAATTTTGAGTCGACCCACCCTCCGAAGTGCCCCACTCTCTCAAAAAAAAAAATGCAAAGAGAAAAACCATTCTGGGTTCAAAGGCAAAGTTAAAAGGGACAGTAATGCTCTAGTACCAAACCTTAAACAAAAGGACTAAAATCTCCATTGAGGAGACATCACGATCCAAGTGACACACAGTTAACCACAGTAATTAGTAAAAGCATGATAGTCCTTATTTTCTTCTGAAATTGAAGTTGTACTTTCCCCGCTGGCATTCCAAATAAGTCTTTGGTCACAACTATTTGTAAGCTTTGTAAGGCACTGACTTCCAAACAGCTACCTACCAGGCACTCAAAATATTTAAAGACATTTTAAAAAGTTCAGGGTTCTGGGACCCATCCCTAAGTGATTCTAATTCATGGAGTCAAGAACAGGACCCAGTGCTTTTTATTTGTTATGGAATATGGTTTGCTAACTGCTCCAAAGTAACAAGGTTAAATGTTACTTAGTTTCATGACTTCCAATCTACTAATTCCTCCCCATGTAACCCACCATGAGCAAAAAAACAAAAACAAAAACACTGTCTACCTAAGGCACTATCTTTATAATATTTTAGTTTCTTAAAAGGACAGTTTCAGCCAACTCTCAATACAACTTCAGCATCCCAGTCAGTTAACCACAGAGATTCACAGAGAATCATACCCTAAGCGACAGCTGCCCTCTATTTACTATACCTCCAGTCTGATGCACTCATTTTTCAAGCAGTGGAATCATGGGAGTACCTCACCAAAATCAATCTGCCACTGATTTCTGTTCACGCCGGAAAATGCTAGAAGTGGCAGGTAAGAATCATTTAAAGCAATTGTCCATTTGCATGAGAATAAATACTATTTTTCAGTAGGGACTCAAAATACCTGTGGTTTAATCTTTTAGAAGAAAACCACCCATTTCAAAGTGGTAGTACTTAAAAGAGGTAAGAAATATAAAATCCAGAGGAATAAATACAAGGCACGTGTCTATTTATTTAAATAAGAACTAACACTAATGGGGAAAAATGAAGCAGGAAAAATGTAACTTCATGAAATGTTATAAACCAGTATTAAAAGATGATGCATAAATGTTTTATATTAAAATAAGTAATGAGTTTTGCTTATGCATCCCAGGAGAATATGCAAAATACACTATGCAAACAAACATTAGCTAAGTAGAGCCAGCTTACCTCCAAGACTAAGCCTAAAGTAACTATTTAGGATGTCATCACAAAAGCGACAGAGGTTGGAAAGCTGTTTCAGATGTACTTGTAACTGAACTTTAGGAAACCGTACTTTATAAAGAGGTGCAAGAAAACCAAATACATAGGCATCCAAGGTAGAAGGCCTAGAAATACATTAAGGATTTCTGTAAGTACATAAGAAAATATAATTTGGGATTGTGCTTAATTTTTCTTTCAAATACATGTCGTCTGAAGTACACAACACAATGTTTTAATGGTTTATCACCCACTTTAGTCTATAAAAACAATGCAACTAGGGTTCTACCCTTTACGTAGTTTTTAAATAACCACTTATTTTATTTATAAGAAAATGAAGTTGACAATTACACTCATTTTTGCAAGTACTAAATAGACTAGAGGTAGGGTGGGAGCAATCTTCAGTTTTACATTTACACATGCAGCATATTAAGCCAAGGTTAGATTACCACTGACAGAAAAGGTTTCCTACAATAAAAACCCATGAAATCTTTTTTTTTTTTTTTTAAGTGAAAAACTCATCTTTTGGGGGCACAGGAAGGACTTGCTTTACTATTCATGGAATATATGCACAGAAAATACTAAAATGATTTTTAAGGCAATGTACTCACGTATCTCCAAAAAAAAAATGAGATGTTCCCAATCTGTTTGATAGAAGATTTAGGCACTCCTTGGCATCTCTGTATATCTAATAAAAGTGGAATTATATCTCAGAAGTAGGATAGATGTTCTGAAACTGCTTTTGAGGCAGCATCCCTAGATCAGTCAACCTGTGCTGTTTCCCATCTCTTCCCTAGAGAGCCCTTGCTTGGAGAATAATCCAGACCATACCTGTGCTTCTACTTCTTGGATGTGGTAGAGGGGAGGCCCCCCTCTGGTCAGGAGAATCCTATTCAGTGCTCCCCTAGACATCCTTCCAGGCAGGATCAAACTCAAGGGAAAAGGAATTCGTGAAGCAAACCATGGCTTTGTCACAGTAAAGTAATTGTCACTCTCTACCCAGAATGTGTGGAGCTGCAAAAGTAGAGCAAAAATATCTCAAGGATGTTCTTTTATTAAAAGGTTGCTCAATCAATGTGAGAATCTCTCATAAATGTCTCTGTATAAAGTGACTTTATATAAATTTTACAGTTAGAATGATTTAGGATAAAACAAAATTATGTTTATGAGTTTTCACTAATCCCAAACACCCAGAAGACCTAGCACTAGCATATAGTAGGTACACAGTAATTACTTCCTAAAAGTATGATTTACAATTTAACCAATTTTATACACTGTGAAAAAGGTTTCGTCTCCCACAAAGAATTTTTATTTCGAAAATGAGATTCTTTTATTTTTATATATCACATACTAGTTGAATCTAATCCAGTAAGACAGTAATATAAAAGAATCAAGACTAATATGCAACTGAATTTCCCTCTCCTAAGCCTTTTCATTGTTTCCCTCCTAAACAGACAAAGTACATTTTCTATTAAGTCACTAAAATACTCTAGTATTCATGAATGCTCACCACAGCAGGGAGAAGCTTCTCTTCAAGGAGAGCAATGTAAGCCAGTGTATCTGCCCCTTGTTTTGCTGACAGTTCATAATCAGCGTTATATTTCTATTAAAAAACAAAACCAAAGGGCTTCAATAGTCAAATAATATCCTGAGGACAGTGAAGCTAAATAATGGCAAATGTGATATTAACTGGGAAATACAAGCCCACTGAAAACTGTTGCTCAAAGCACATAAGGATCTTAGCACCACATCATGCACGTAATAAATGTGATCTTAAAATTAACTTATTACCTTAATTTTTGTTAATGGGCTAGTTAAAACCATAGCGTGTAATGCAAAGTTAACAAATACTGTAAAAATAATTGTTATTTTTAAAAAGGAAACAAAAAAAATTCAATTGGTTGCATTTTTATCCATAAAAAAGGAAACAGACAATTCTCAAATTGTACTGACACAGAACGTTTGTTTAAAAAGTAGTGGCAAAACAAGTGTAACTTTGCACTCATATAAACCGTTACATGTTTAAACATTTGGGATACTTCTAAATAAATGTTCCCGTACAAACATTTTAGATACATTGTTTCATAAAACACTCAACATAAAAATAGTTGTCAGACCCAGCACAAAATGTGTAGCAACTATGTGACTAAACTGGCTATCAATAAGTGAAATAGCGCAAAAACCTAAATTGAATCTTCTTATAAATTTCAATAAAATCCAAGCAAAGTGCATAAAAGTCTATGTTGACTACACCTCACCATATGACTTCCCAAACACAGTAAAATTCATGCTTTTTCAGGAAGTGATTCTCAAGTCTATTTTTCATCAAACTCCAGGTTATTTCCAATTGTATAATGAGTTGCAAAACAACAAAAAACAACCTTACACTGTTTTTTTTTTAAGACGCAGAAATCAATAATATACTTCTTCAAAAGGAACCACCCACCTGTTTTCTTAAAAAGTTTAGTATTTTTGCAGGCTGAGAAACAATGTTGTCGTCAGTTGTCAAAATTGGTACATCGCCTATAATCAAAAAAAGCATGAAAACACAAGGCATTGTAGTGATTTCCCTGGAGATTCCAATACACTAAAAACTATACCAGTCGCACATTTGGAGGGGGAAAAATGAGTAAGCACGTCTCAATTTTTTCAATCTCAGAGTTCTAGAGAATATTTTCATTTCTCAAAATTTCCATTGTTTTGGCTTGCAGTTTGGGTTATTACTCAGAGTGGTACTCAGAGTGGTTAAACTATAAGCAACACATATCCAAGGTCATAGTAAGAAGTAACTAAATTCCCAAGGTACTGTAGGGCTGTCTCATGGGTTTAAATGGAATTGGGGTAAGGGCAGAAAGGGATGTCTGAAGTTTACACTGTACCTCTTGAACCTCTCCAGGTGTTATCTATGACACTGACTTTCAAGGGTGCACCAGAGAATTTGGCATAAGCCTGAAATAGAGTTTGCAACAACACATTTTAAAGTGAATACGTAATACAAGTCTGCAGTGCAGCTTTACTTCAGTCCCGTCCTCTAAACGCGAATGTCTCCTGACACATGGGCTAGGGAGCCGGCTTTCGGGAACATTGTCCCCCAAACGTACCGGGGACTCACAACCCGGAAAGCTTTCATTTCACCGCACGGAAAGCTTTACAAAGTTGAGAAACTCAGGGCCGAGCAGAGAAGCCACGATGTTTCTGCCGGGGCCCCGGGGTCACAGGCCAGCTGTGACTCATTGAGAGAAGAGAAGGCGCACTCCGCGGTGAAGCGAGCGGAGCCCGGGCTGCCCCAACCCGCGGAGCACGCGTCCTCCGGCCTCACCTCGGGCCCCCCCTTCTCCCCGTCCCCCTGCCGGCGGGGCGGCCTCACCATCACCACCAGAGACTCGCTGTGCACCGAGGGGAGGCCCCAGCCGCCTCCCCAGCAGCTGAGCTCCAAGGCGGCCGCCATCTTGACGGGCCCGACCTTTATACCCGGAAGTACTTCCTCGCCCACTTTCCGGCACGTGGAAGCGTGGGGAGGAGGCGGACCAAGGGGCGGGAGGAAGGTGTGGGCTCTGAGAGCGTTAGAAAGAGCTGGGGGGGGGGGGGGCCGCGTAGCGGCGCGCTGAGCAGCTAGTTTAGGGGTTAAGCTCCCTGGGCCCTAAGTGAGACGGTCCTGCTAGTCATTCCTCAAATATTTATTGCATGCCTATGATGTGTCAAATTCTGTGTACTTTACTGGGAAAAGGCTCAATCCTTTAGTAAATAAGGGGTTTGTTTATGGATTGTGGTGTTTAACATGACATGAGGCAATGGACTTGGCAGATAGTAGGCGCTCAATTTGTTCAGTTCTTTCCCCTACGTATTTATTATACCTCTACCTGCCATTCTATTCTTAAGGTAAGTATCATCTATGTTCATTTGCTCCAGCCTCCTTGAAAGTATCCCTGTTCCTGAAATTTAGCAAGTGAATTCTGCCGCCTTCACTGCTACTTCTTACATCTGGAATGTCTTTCTTCCCTGTTCAACTGCGCCCTCAATTAACTTTCACTTTGTTTGGAATGACTGTACAAAGGTAGGACGTTGCTCTTCTTTCTTGGAGCTCCTTGTATGTACTTGAATTGCAGCTTTTATTATTAGTCGCTGACCTTTTTCTCTTCACTGTACAGAAGCTCTTTGAGACAACAGGACTAGCTTTGGAGGATGGATGCAGTTACACAAGGCCCTGTGTTTAGAAGAGCTTCTCAGCTAATGCTTTGCTGTCATTGTCTTGAAATCTTAATTTTTGAACAAGAGGCTATGGGCCTGGTGGGCATAGACTGGTTTCTTGAAAATTAAACCTGACAATTTCTCAGAAAACCCACTAAAAAAGAAAGAGGACTTGGAAATGCCATGATTCAGGTAAATTTACTGGCTCCTAGAAATAGGACTTGTGTACTGAGGCTTATTTCTGAATGGGGCAGTAATGTTTCTGGGATCCTTCCATTATGTTGCGAGTTCTCTTCCTTTTTGATGTCCTTCTGAGATAGATGAGTTTCCCTTAAACAACTGAAAGCTCAAAAGAAACATATGCAAATTTTCACAAAATAGCTGTTCAAGTATTTGCTAGGCACTCTCTTACTGTTTACATAGTTGTTGAAATTACAATGCCAGTTGCTAGTCTTTCATGTTTAAAAAAATAAGCATTCATAGTACTGGGAAGGAAAAGATATAATAAACTTGAAAAATCATTAATAATACTTTATCGCTGTATAAGCTTAGCATATTTTTAAATAGCACAACATTTATTGGTACATTTTAGGCATAATGATAACACTCATAGGGAATTTGCATCTGTACATGGTACATTCCACCCCTTTTCCCCCATCCCCCCATATACAAAAGCTTTGTTTCCATTTTTTCCTTCTATTTTCACTTTTTTTTCTTGTCTTTTCCTTCCTTTCTCCCTTGTTTCCCTTCCCATTTGAACATTTTCTTCCCATTTCCCAATATCTGTTATACATTTTAGCTTTTATTTCACTTTGGGTTTATCACACCAGAGAAACAATGTGGTATTTGAACATGTGTGTCTGATTTATTTCACTTAAGAGTATGGTCTCAGGTCCATCCATTTAGCTATAAATGTCTGAAGCTCATCCTTCTTTATGGTAGAGTAGTACTCCCTTGTATAAAACCCCCCACATCTTCTTTATTCATTTATTAGTTGATGGGCATTTGGGCTGTTTCCAAGATTTAGCTATTACAAAGTGTGCTGCAGTAAACATGGGTGTGCATATATTGCTCTGGTATGAAGCTTTTAATTCTTTTGGGAAGATACCAAGAAGAAGTATAGCTGGGTCAAATGGAACCTCTAGTTTTAGTTTTTTGAGGAATCTCCACACTGATTTCTACAGTGGTTACACCAGTCTACACTTCCACCAACAGTGGAGAAGGGCTCCCTTTTCCCCACACCCCAGCCAGCATTTGTTATGATTTCTTGATAACAGCCATTCCTTCTGGAGTGAGATGGAATCTCAGCATTGCTTTAGTTTGCATTTCACGAATGACCACTGATGGTGAACATTTTTTCACATATTTATTTGCTGTTTCTACTTTTTCATCTGAGAATTGTCTTTTCATTTCAGATTAGAATATTACAATTAAACCTAAATAACATGTTTAGTGAGCAGCTACTATGTCTAAGACACTGTAAAGCTCTGAGAGAGTGCAGACATATGTAAGACATGAAGTCTATCCTCCTGAGTCTACAAAGGAGAATATACATATCTAGGTATAATAAATCATTTTTTATGACTAAGTTTAGAGATGTAAATAAAATACTAAAGAAATACAAAGGAGGGACAATCCTATGTAGGACTAGTAGAGAGAATCTGTTCAGGCTTCAGTGTAAAGAAAATACATTAATTCAACTTTGAGATTCAAGTAATGGAACCCCCTTGTTCTGAGGATTAAATCCCAAGCCATAAAGCTCAGAGTCGCTATTTTATACTCAGGCATTTAAAATAATCATGCAAGGAGAATGTAGGTTCCCTGAGTCTTGTTTGTGGAGGGAATAGTGGGCAATGGGAATGTGGTGGATGAACATAATTATTCAGTTTGTTCTGCTCCCTTACAGGTGTTACATATTCCCATGATGATTTTGTTTGTGTAAAAGAGAAATTAAATTTCTTCCCTTAGCATTGAATTGAGGCAGAAAATAGAGTTTCAGTGTATCTGATGAAAGTATCCTTACACACAGGCTTATTTATGCCTAGTTAATAGCAATCTTTTATTGCTGTAATTCCTCTTGAGAGTCTCTATCTGCTAGATTGAATTTTAAAACCCCGGCATAGCTTGGTTTCACAACCAGGCTGAATACTGTTCCAGAGAACCACACAGAAAGCTGAAACTTCTGAAATTATGCCTGGTATGGATACTTGGCTCCTGTGCCTTTTTCTGGCTGCTAGAGAGTATTGTTCAGAGTTCATCAAAATCATAATTTCAGATTCTTACCAGGAAGGATACTATCTGCAAAACATTCATGTATGTGTGGGATGGCTTGAATCACAGCTTTATAATGAGTATTCCAGGCAGTGTTTTCCCTGTAAAAGAAATCTTATTTTTCAAAAAATGGATATTAAAATAGCTTCACTAGTGATGGTCAGCTGAACTCAGGGGACCTGACCTTGTCATCCATTCCTGTCTCTCAAGCATTTCTTAACTTGGGAGCCCTGGTACAGGCTCTCTTAGTAGCACATATCCCCCTCCCCCCACACCCAAAATGATTAAAAATCTGAAATGGAGCTGCTGGCAAAGATGAAAAGTTTGTAATAAGTGATCATGCAGTATGGTCCTGTATGGGAAAATTAAAGAAAAGAGTCCCTTATAAGTCAAAGATTCTGTAATTTGGTCTCTGTTCAGATATAGAGATCCTTAGGGAGAAAAACAAAAACAGATACTGAATAGGCTTCAGGGAGGGAGTTTAACTTGATGCCCAAATTAGCCATGTGCTTTTGAGTCCATCCTTTTTATCTTGATTCCTCAGCTCTTCATTTGTAAAGCGAAGATTGTTTTAGCTCTGAGGTACATTCTATGTGTAATGAACATTTAATAATAGCATTTATACAGCAACTTCTACATGCTAGAAATTGTTGTAAATATGTATCTGACATAAGTCATTGGAGCTTGTAATGACTCCGGAAGGAGGTACTGTTATGTTCTCATATTCTCAATGAAAGACACTAAGTCCCAAAGATATTAATTAACCTTCTCAAAGTCACATAGCCATTATGTGAGAGAGCCAGGATTTGAACTCAGGTAGCCTGGTTTAAGAGCTCATTCTCTTTCTGAGCCAATGTCATTGTGCCTCATGCAACCTTTTATTTATTTTGTTTGTTTGTTTGTTTTTGGTACTGGGGATCGAACTTGGCACCTTGTGCTTGCAAGGCAGGTGCTGGAACCACTGAGCTAAATCCCCAGCCCTCACATAACCTTTTAATAAGCCAATTAAATACCTAGTTTCACTCAAAGTGGAGGGATCAATGATTTATATAATTATTATGACTTATTTAAATAACATTCGCCATTTAGCCATTAGACAAATTCATTAAGCAACTCTATGCCTAACATATTGCAAGCCTGTCAGGTAATAAAACCCTACATCCATGCTTTGAGAGGGGGTAGTTGATGAGACAAGAATTATATATTTGAGGTAACTAAAGACTGTCAGAAGATACTGTTTTGTCAGGAAGACTACAACTCTAATATGGCATCAGACAAAGACTTTAAAAGTTCTGCAATGCTTAGCAAAGGCCTAATGTAGGACACGAGGTGCCCTTGGACCCTGAGTACATTGGATTTAGATTAGCACAGAGTAAAGTGTTCCATGTGGCTAAGCTATATGGGTGAAAGCCTAGAAATGGAAATGACTATGGCAGAGAGTCTGAAGACAAGTAAATAAATGCTGACATTTTAATAATCTAGAGACTGATCAGGAAGAATGTTAATTAACAAGAACCAGAATTGGAAGACAAGGGAATGTACAGTATTAAGGAAGTAAAAGAAGAGTAAAAGTCTAAATACAGTGTTAATAGATTCCCATAGTCAAGGGTGGCAGGTGAAATACTATTGTTTCATAGACACTGTAGGAGGAATAGTTTTATAAACCCATAAACTGTATCAAATGAAGCAAAAATGTGCTGGAAGCTGAAGTGAGGAAATGCTGCTACATGTCATTAAAAGGTCACTTGGCACATTTGCACTGAGTGTTTTTCAGAGGAGGTTGTTAAAAATCAAATTGCAAGGGATCTGTAAAGAAAGGGGTATAAAGAGTAGGCGTAGGTATAAGATCATGAAGAATACAACAGATAAAACTAGAGAATTTGGGTAGGAGTGGAAGACCCAAGATAGGTTTTGAAAGAGATGACAGGGTGATCTGTGTACAGATGAAGACAAAGCTGGCCATTACTAAGTAACAGTCTGAATTGCTGGAGAGAAGAATAGGATACTAGGAAGAATAGGATCATAAGAGTTGAGAGGACAAGATAAAGAATTTGAGCAGTGGGGCAGGCTCTGAAAACGAGAGTCATCCTTTCTCTCTGACTTTGGGGGAAATTTCAAGGAGATTATGGAATACTATGTTAGCTCAAATGAATTACCTTCAAAGTTTCCTATTACATTAGAAAACCCAAAGGAGAGACCGAGAGGGAGAGATTGGGGCTTAAAAAGAGGTGAGAACCATTTAGAAACTATCCCAGGGAATTTGTTCACAGTGAGTGGGAGCATTGCTGACAGTGCTAAGTGTCAAATTTTATAAATAGAAATAAGTGAGAGCCCAGGCAGGCTTATAAGTAGGGGGCTTCAAGCAGGTCTTATTTAAATATTAATGCAGTGTTTTCAAAATGGAAAATAAGATTGGCTGCAGAATGTAACAAGATCAATTTACATTTTACTAATTATATTAGAAGACTTATGTGGATAAATGAGTTTTATTAACCCTTAAAGTTTGGGCCTGAAAATGATGATAATGGGATCATAGGTTCTGAAAGAAGATGGAACCTATAGCTTCAGCATGCTGGTTACTCAGTCATCCCTAAGTCTAGTTACATTTATGCAATTGTATGGCTTCTTCCAAAGAGTCTTTGTTGCCTAGAAGCATAAGTAGGAGTCAGGATTGTTCATTTGGTAGCTATATCAAGTCTAGCAGGCAGTGATATATACTGGAAGGTATTCATTTTGCTCCTCCAGCATAGTGACCTTGCTATGTATCTTTTGAATGAAATCCAAGAAATATAATAATCTCATTGTCTGACATGGTGTTTAATTTATGCTGAGGAAAGAATACATTTTAAAAGCTAGAAGTATAGTAGGCCCTAAATAAAAATGAGATTTTGACACCTCATTGAAAGTGGTAAAACATATATCAGTAGGCTGTGATAAAGTATACATGTATATGTCTTGGCTGAGGGCAACCACTATGAAAACTACAAAGAGTATATATTTATAAATGCCAAATGAACAAAAATAGAATGTTTAAAGCCTAAGTAACCCATAAGAAGATGTGTGTGTGGGGGGGTGGAGAATAAGGATAAATGTGGGCAATGATACAAGGGAACAAATAGAAAATAAACAACAAAGTAGATTTAAATTCTAAAATGTCAATAGTTGCTATGAATATAAATGATCTAAATAAAGCAATTATCTGGGGATTTTAGCTCAGTGGTGTTGCAGCTGCCTCACAAGTGCAAGGTCCTGAGTGTGATACCTGGTACTGCCCCCCCATAAATAAATAGATAAAGCAATTAAAAAAGATTTTCACGTGGATTAAAAATAAGTCAAATATTTGCTGTCTATAAGAAATCTACTTCAAACAGAATGCTTTACGTAGGTTGAGCAAAATGGATGAAAAAAGTTATGTTATACAAATATTGACACAATATTGACACAAATAACACAAGTAACAAACACTGAGAGTGAAATTAAAGGAAATTAGGAATCCACACCTTTCACAGTACTATCAAAAAATGAAATAAGAATCAATCTAATGAAGAAAGTAAAAGACTTTTACATTGAAAACTATAGTACTCTGAAAAAAGAGATCAAAGAGGATATCAAAAAATAGAAAATATCCTTTGTTCTTGGGTAGGAAGAACCAATATAGTGAAAATGACCATACTTCCAAAATTACTATACAAATTTAATGCAATCTCAACGAAAACACCAACTGCATACCTCACAGAATTAGAGAAATCAATCCTAAAATTTATTTGGAGCCAGAAGAGACCCAGAATAGCAAAAGCAATTCTGGGCAATGAAGGCAAGGGCAGGGGCATCACAACCCCTGACTTGAAATTATACTGCAAAGCTATCGTGATAAAAACAGCATGGTGCTGGCAAAACAAAAACACAAACTAGGCCTGAGAATCAATGAATAGATTAGAAGATGCAAAAACACTCCAAACATACTCAGCCAATTTATCTTTGACAAAAGGGCCAAACATCTACACTGGAAGAAGTATAGCCTCTTTAATAAATTGTGTTGGGAAAATTGACTTTCCATATGCTGAAGAAAACCTAGACTTATATCTCTCACCATGCACTAAACTAAATGGATCAAAGACCTAAATATTAAAACAGAAATACTTAATCTACTGGAAGATAGAATAGGTAAAATTCTAGAAGAGTCTGGAAAGTATAGGCAAAGACTTTATGAATAAAGTCCCCATGGCATGGAAAATTACAAAGAACTGACAACTGGGATCAAATCACATTCAAAAGCTTTTTTTTTGGACAGCAAAAGAAACCACCAACAGAGTGAAGAGACAGCACACAGAGTAGGAAAAACAATTTTTACCAGCTATTCCTCAGACAAAGGACTAATATCTAGACTGTATAAAGAATTTAAAAAAATCAGATCTCCCCTAAATTTAAAGACCCAGCCAAAAATGGGCATCTGAAATGAATAGACACTTCTCAGATGAAGAAGTACAAACAAAATAAATATATGAGAAAATGTTGAACATCACTGATCATTTGAGAAATGTAAATTAAAACAACACTGAGAGTCCATCTCGCTCCAAAAAAAAATAGCTATCATCAAGACATCAACCAATAACAAATGCTGGTGAGGCTGTGGGGAAAAAGGAACCCATATCCACTGTTGGTGGGATTGTAAATTGGTACAATCACTATAGAAATAAGTATGGAGATTCCTCAAAAAACTAAAGAGGTTCTCTTTTCCCAGCTATTACCCTTCTAGGTATCTTCCTGAAAAAGTTAAAAGAATCATACAACAGTGATATATGCACATCCATGTTTATAGCAGCACAATTTGTAATAGCTAAATCTTGGAAACAGCCCAGATGCCCATCAATGGATGAGTGGATAATAAAAATGTGATTTTTATATGTAATGGAGTACCACACTACCATAAAGAAGGATAAATGAGATATTTATAGGTAAATGGATGCATCTGGACATCGTAGCTTTCAGTGAAAAAATTGGGCTCAGATGTTTAAATATTACCTTGTTTCTCTTGTGTGAGAAACCCAAAGGGTAAATAAATACCAAAATGGATGATAGATATTGGGAAGCAGGGAGAAAATGTTCAAATAGGAGAGGGAGTGAGGGAAGGGGAGGAGGAAGGGAAGAAAGGGAGTAGAGGGAAAAAAAAGAAATGGAAGAAAAACAATAGAAACAAAGTTTTGTAAGGGAGAGGGGAAGAAAGATTGAAGGAAAGGGAGGGGAATGGGAAAAAAGAATTAAGATATATTCTTATAGGTACAGGTACAAATTCCCTTTGATTATTGTGATCATTATGTATGTCAAAAGTGTCTCAATAAAGTTAATTTTAAAAAAAGAAAATACACTCCTAAGTAATTTAGAGATCACTAGAATCACAATAGAAATCAACAGACAAAGAGTAAACACCATTATAGTTGACTAAGTTAGACAGAAATTAATATGCAATCAGAGAAGGATTGGGCCCTGGAGGAAGTCAGTACAAAAACATAGGGACATCAGAATTGTGGCTGGAGGTGAATCTGAAGAAAGCCTGGTCTCAGGATGGGCATTAAAGAGCCAGGCTTGTGAGATAAATGGAAACTTGAGATTATATTGTAATTATCATCACCTAGTCCAGTGGGCCCAGACAGCTATCAGATACATAGATGAGTGACCAGAATGTCTGGACCCATACTTCCATCCCTTTCCAAGAATTGCTTTGATCTTTCCATATACCCACGCTATGTGACTCATTTTCCTATTGGATCAATATTAGCTAATCAGCTATATTTTTAATCCTATAAATTGATTTAGTTTGGCCCACATCATGCCCACATTATTGTGATTTTCCTGTATAAATTGCTCCTGACAAAGGGCCTCAGTGGCCACCCACTTGGGACCTTTCCTGAAAACCCAGAAGCTATTCTCCTTATTCCCAATAAAACTCTCATAACTTTCTCCTTTGGATTGTGATTTCATTCCTTATTGTTGTGAAACCATGATCTCAGCACATTTGACATCTAACACATTGGGAGTTATATTTTCCTATATCCAAACTCCGTATACTTTGAAATTAAACAGCACACTGGGAGAAAAAAATTGCAAAAGGCGTAAGTGTCAAGAGACTATAACAAAAATATACAAAGAACTTTTAAAACTCATATGTGTTATATTTTTATTACTATAACAAAATACTTGAGATAATCAACTTTAAAAAGAGTAAAGGTTTATTTTTGCTCTTAATTTTGGAAATTTCAGTCTGAGATCAATTGTCCCTGTTGCTTTGGGCCTGTGGTGAGATAGCACATCATGGCAGGGAGTGCATGGTGGAGTAATCCACTCACCTCACAATGGTTGGAAAGCAAAGAGGAAAGAGAAGAAATCAGGATCCCAGTATCCCTTCCAGGGGAGACTTCCATATAACTGGAGAAGCTTCCAACTAGGCCCCAACTCTTAAAGGTGTTCCACCACTTCCCAATTGTGCCATAGGATAAGGACCAAGACTTTAATACATAGGACTCTGGAAGACACTTAGTCAAATCATAACAATAAGAAAGCAAATCATCTAATTTAAAAATAGGGGAAAATGTGAATAGTCATCTTACCCAAGAGGACACATAGATGAAAATAAGTATATGAAAACAGGCTAGGAGCCTTGTGGAGCCATCGGCACTGCCCCACCCCCATCCAGGTCTCCCAGCCAGGAGCAGACCAGTGAGGAGTGGGGGGGTGCTTGCAGCACCACCCCAGCAACCCCTCCACCACCACCTCTGGCCTCCTGACTGCACTTGTACCTGGATCCACACTGCAGAGGCACAGGGGATCATAAAGACCATTGTCCTGAGCTCCACAAGATAGAGCAGAAGTGAACAATGATGAAAATTGAAGCCCACTGGAAAAGCAAGAGAATCTCTGCAATAAAGGCACACCAGACCACTGTAGTTGGTAAGTTGGAGGGATCACCACCTCCCATCAGAACCTGGACTATCTTCAGGGGAAGGGCAACTGGAACCTGCAGTAGAACCTTGCAGAGTTCAACTCTCCAGGAGGTCAGGGAACTCAACTTGGGCCTTGCAGCCAAAAATCAGCCTGAATCTCAGGGGTCTGCTGCTGGCTTGCTGAGACTAATTGACTTAGATCTGCACACTGCAGCCCACATTGTCTATTGTGACAGCAGAGACATACCCTGAAGGAGGCCCTTCATTTTTATTTTTTATTTTAAAATTATTTTTTCTCTTATTTTTAATTTTTTCTATTAAAATTTTTTTCTTTCTTCTTTTTCTTTTCTTTCTCTCACTCTCTTGCTCTCTCTCTCCCACATTGCTCTTCATCTCCCTTTTTGTTCCTGTTCCTGCCCTAATTTGGATTTTTCCTTTCTTTTTCTTTTCTCCTCTCTTTTTCCTTCTCTTGATTGTCATTAGTTTCAAAAGAAAGTGAATAGTTTCTAGCTTCCCTATTGCAGTTAGGTTGTTCTGTTCTTGCCTTTGTTCTTTCATTCTGTCTTTTCCTCTTGTCTTCATTCCCTAGAGTTTGCATGATCTTCCTGTGTCCTCTAGCCTCACTTTTACCCTTTCACATTCCTTCTACCTATCTAGCCCTCCCACCCCAACTCCTTCTAAGTCCCCATCCCAAAAGGTAAAGTTGCTATATTGAAGAGTTTATTTACTACAAACAAATTTTGGCCTGGTCCTTGATTTTGACTTAATTCACATGGTTAAAGGTGATAGATTAATACCTACCACAAATTGTAATTTTCTAAGATGTGCTTGATACTATTGTTGTTGCTGATTATATCACTTGGGCTAAGGTGTTGTGATTGATCTAACCAGTTATCCTTCCTGGTATAATGAAAATGAGATTGCCCCAGAGTCATTAGAGACTCAAAACCTAAAGAACAGCTATATCTAGAAGATACCTCTGAGAAGGAATCATTCTGTAAGGATTCTAAATACTAGCAATAAAGATACTTATAATAAGCAATATTGAAGTATCAACCCAGGGATTAAACCAAGGAGAGTACCAACAACAAAAACAGAAATTAGAGAGAAGTTTGGCTTATGTGGAGTCTGCTAACTAACTGGAGTTTTTTTTTCCAGATCATTATTTGTTCAATGATGGTTTTGGGGATCTTTCTGAAACAAATCACATCCTCTGGGGTCTTGTTGGTGCTTGAGATGCTTTTTAAAGTTATATGGAAAAATGTTTAAGTGCTTTTCAGTTTTGTTTTGGTTGAGTTCTACTGTACTTGAATATTATTGTAGTTTTTTTCCCCTTGCATTATTCTTCTTTGAATGGTTTTAATTTTTTGTATGTGTGTGTTTGATAATAAATTTATTTTTTAAAAATCCTGAAATAATAAGACATTTAAGCAAGGCACAGTCACAGACATTAGGCTCACCAAAGGCAAATTCTGGGGGAAATGAGGTGGAAAAGTCTGATAGTCAACCACCAGGATACCCTGAACTGATAATACAGGAAATAACAAAACAGATGAATGGGGCTCTAGAAAAATTCAAAACAGAAATAATTTCCCAGATATCTACAGAGGTGGTGAGCAGAATGAAAGACAGGATTAGAGATTCTAGAACAGAAAGAGATAAAAAAATAGATGAGTTCAGGACCATGATGGAAGCCATGAATGCCCAGCATAGGAAAGAAATGGAATCCATGAAACAGATTCAAACAGATACCCAGGAGATTAAAAACTCTATTGAAAGTATACACAGCAGACTGAGCCAATCTGAAGACAGAATATCAGATATAGAAGACAGGATGGCAGTCAGTGTCCATGAAAAGAGAGATCTCTTAAAAATAGTGAGGGACCATGAGAAATCAATTCAACAGCTCCTAGATGATGCAAAGAAGAATAATAACTGACTGATAGGAGTCTGTGAAAAATCAGGAAAAGTACAAATGACATGAAAAACCTGTTCACAGAATTAACAACAGAAAACTTCCCAAACAGAACAAAAGAATTTGACATATAGGACTCCAACTAGCCATGATAAAAACAATTCTACACCTAGACATATAATAATCAAGATCCTGGAAATCGAACCAAAGAACAAAATACTACAAGCAGTTAGAGAAAAGAAACAAATCACATGCAAAGAAAACCCATCAGAATCACAGCAGACTTTTCAACACAAACCCTCAAGTCAATGAGAGCCTGGAGTGAGGTATTTCAAGCCCTAAAAGAAAATAGCCTCCAACCTAAACTGATGTGTCCTGCAAAACTATCTTTCAAAATTGATGGGGAAAATAAGATGCTTCCATGACAAAGAACACCTGAGAAACTTCATGAATACCAAACCAGCACTCCAAACAATTCTAAAAATATCCTAGAAAAAGACGATGACAGTCATAACTCCATGAGGCCCAACAGAGCAAATTCATCAGGCAAGGCAAGAAATTAAAGGGAAAGGGGGAAAAATAAAAGAGAGCCAACAACAGGAAAATAACATGACAATGATAAATCAATACATATCAATTATAACCATCGATGTTAATGGCCTCAATTCCTCAGTCAAAAGAAACAGATTGGCAGAATGAATTAAGAGGCAAAATCCAACAATATACTCTATACAAGAAACACACTTAGTTCAAAAAGAAACTCAGACTGAAAGTAAAAGGATGGAAAACAGTTCTCCATGTGACAGGAACCCAGAAAAAAGAAGGAGTAGCTCTCTTATTTGCAGACAAAGTAAATTTCAAACCAGAACTAATTAAGAGAGGCAAAGAAGGTCACTACATCCTTGTAAAGGAAAAATCCAAGAGGAAAAGATGATAATCATAAATATATATGTACCAAATACTAATGCCCCAACTATACAAAACAAATATTAAGGGACATGAAAAACCAAATAAGCACTAATATAATTGTAGTGGGGGACCTCAATACCCCACTGTCACAAATAGATCATTTAGACAAAAAATTAACCACAAAATACTAGAACCTAACCAACCTTTTGAACAAATGGACTTAATAGAAGTCTACAAAGTGTTCCACCCCACAAAATTAGAATATACATTCTTTTCAGCTGCACATGGGTTATTCTCCAAAGTAGACCACATACTAGTTCATAGAACGTGTTCAAGTAAATGCAAAGGAACTGAAGTTATCCTGTGTATATTATCAGACCATAGTGCAGTTAAACTGGAGATCAATAGCATAAGAAACCCCAGGAACTTCACAAACACATGGAAATTGAATAACCCACTCTTGAACAACCAATGGGTCACAGGAAATTAAAGAAGAAATTAGACAGTTTTTACAATTAAATGATAATGCCAGTACAACATACAGGAATCCATGGGACACAATGAAAGCAGTTTTATGAGGGAAATTTATAGCAGTGAATGCCCACACTAGGAAAACTGAGTGAGCTCAAATAAACAACCTAATGCTGAATCTCAAGCTCCTAGAAAAAGAAGAGCAAGACAAACCCAAAGCTCATACAAGGGAGGAAATTAAAAAGATCAGAGCAGAAATCATTGCAATGGAGACTAAGAGAACAATACAAAAAAATCAATGAATCGAAGAGTTGGTTCTGTGAAAGAATAAATAAAATGGATAAACCCTTAGTCAACTTTATTAAAAATAGGAAATAAAAGGCTCAAATCCATGGAATTAAGAATGAAAAAGTTGCAGTCACAACAGATCCAGCAGAAATCCAGAGGATCATCAATATCTATTTTGAGAACCTGTACTCTAATAAAATGGAAAACACAAAAGAAATGGGCAGATTTCTAGATACATGTGAATTACCAAAGTTGAATGAAAAAGATATAAAAATTCTAGGGCTGGGGATTTAGCTTAGTGGTTCTGCTGCCTGCCTTGCAAGCACAAGGTCCCAAGTTCAATGCCCGGTACAAAAAAAAAAAAAAAAAAAATCCAAACACCCCAATTACAATGAGTGAAATTGAAAACGTAATTAAAAATTTACCAACAAAGAAAAGCCCAGGTCCTGATGGCTTCACTGCTGAATTCTACAAGACATTTAGAGAAGAACTATTGCCACTACTCTTTAAACTTTTCAAAGAAATTGAAAGGGAAACAATACTTCCAACTTCATTCCTGGAAGCAAGTGTTACTTTGATTCCAAAACCAGAGAAATACCCAACCAAAAAAGAGAACTATGCAAAAATCCTCAGTAAGATATTGGCCAACCGAATACAGAGGGTCATCAAGAAGACCATACACCCTGACCAAGTTGGATTTATCCCAAGGATGCAAAGATGGTTTAACATACATAAATCAATAAATGTAGAGAGGAGGTGAGCTGCTCCCAGCGCACAAGAGGAGACTTCTGGGCCACCATACCCACCATGAGCTCAGAGGAGGTGAGCTGCTCCCAGCGCACAAGAGGAGGCTTCCAGGCTGCTGTACCCCTCCAACCCCCGCAAGCACAAAGGAGGTGATCCATGTGGGCAACAGCAGCAAGACCTCCCATTGAAATGAGAAGACAAGTAAACAAGTTTCAAAACCAGACTTCCAGATCACCTAAAACAACCCCAAAGGGAAATGAGATGGAACATTGTGATACTCAACCACCTGGACTCCCTGAACTGGCAACAAAAGAGGATTTGAAAAAAATGAAATCAGAAATAATTTCTCAGATAGCAACAGAAATTGTGCCCATAGTGCAAGACATGATTAATAAATCTAGAGAGGACACAGATAAAAAAATAGAGGAGCTGAAGAACATGATGGAATCCCAACATAGGAAACAAATGGAATCCATAAAACAGATGCAAACAGATTTCCAGGAGATTAAAACCTACATCGAAAGTCTGTGCAGCAGAATGAACCAATGTGAGGACAGAATTTCAGATATAGAAGATAAGGTTGCAATTAGTGACCAGGAAAAGAAAAATTGCTTTAAAATTTTAAGGGACCATGAGAAATCAATCCAGCAGCTGCTAGATGATGCAAAGAAGAATAACATAAGACTTATTGGAGTCAATGAAGAAACAGGAGAGAGTGAAGATGACATAAAAAAACTGTTCACAGAAGTGATGCAGAAAACTTCCCAAGCAGGGGAAAAGAGCCCGATATATAGATAAGTGAGACACATAGGATTCCAAGTAGGTGTGATAAAAAAAAATCTACACATAGGCATATAATTGTTAAGATTCCAGCAACCCAACAGAAGAACAAATTCTACAAGCAGTGAGAGAAAAGAAACAAATCACATACAAAGGAAAGCCCATCAGAATCACAGCAGACTTCTCAATGCAAACCCTCAAGGCAAGAAGAGCTTGGAGTGATGTATTTCAAGCCCTAAAGGAAAACAGCCTCCAACCCAGATTGATGTACCCTGAAAAATCATCTTTCAAAATTGATGGAGAAATAAGATACTTTCATGACAAAGAGCACCTTAGGAACTTCATGAATACCAAATCAGCACTCCAAAAAATTTTAGATAATATCCTAGGAAAAGACAAGGAGGAGCACAACCCCAGGAAGCCCAGCATAATGAATTCATTGGGTGCAACAAAGCAGAGGGGGAGAATCCAACAAACAGAAAAAGTCATGACAATGATAAGTCAATATGTATGAGTTATAATCATCAATGTTAATGGTCTCAATTCACCAATCAAAAGAAATAGACTGGCAGAATTGGTTAAGAAGCAAGATCCAACAATATGCTGCATACAAGAAACACATTTAATTCAAAAAGAAACTCATAGTCTGAAAGTTAGAGGGTGGGAAACAATACTCCATGTGACAGGACCCCCCCGCCCAAAAAAAGCAGGAGTAGCTATCCTTTTTGCAGATCAAGTGGATTTCAAATGAAAATCTGAAACACTTGGGGCCCAATAATTTCAGATAAGGGGTAGTCAACTTGTATATACAAATCTATTGTGAACATGTGTTTTCATTCCTCTCAAATAAAAACTTAAGAACAGGGCTCTTGGTTCATAACAGTAATACAAGAAATTTCTATATTGTTTTCCAAAATGGTTTTGTCATTTTACATTCGCATTAGGAGTATTAGAAAGTTCTAACTGGTTCACACCTAAGCTGACATTTGTTCTTTTAAAACTTTTAACTTCATCTCCCTAATGAGTGTATAATTCAATCTTGTTATTGTACTGATTAGTATTTTTCTGATTCCAGTTTTGTGCACCTTTCCTTGTGCTATACTGGCCATTTATCATCTTCTTGTGTCTACTTTTTAATTGGGTTGTCTATTAATGAGCTGTAAGAGTTCTTTATATATTCTGGTCATAGGTTATATGCATTATAAATATGGTCTGTTTAAGGACTATTTTTCATTTTCTTAACAATGTCATTTAGAGTTCTAAAGTTTGATGGAATCTCATTTATCAATTTTTTTCTTTTATACATCATGTTTTCTATATCCTAGGAAATTCTTGCCTACCTTAAATTCATAAACATTTTCCCTTATAATTTCTTCTTAAAGTTTTATAGTTTTAGTCTTTCATATTTAGGTGCATAGATCCTTTCAAGTTATTTTTATGTATGGAAATAAAGGGTTGAGGTTAATTTTTTTTTGATATGTAAAAATTTCATATATTAACTCCACAACTAGACTAGTCATTGCTTATCAATGAACAAACCAGGCCAGGTCTACAAATATGCCATAGACTGTCCCCTAAATTGCATAAATTTTTACTTTTAATTGGAATTATTTTTAATCCAAACAGATGATTAAAGGCATGTTACATGATCCTCAAACTGGGCAACTCAGATTCAGTTGTTTTCTCACAAAGGGTGAAGGTTAAGTTTTATATACAGATACCAGGTGTTCTAATGCCATTTGCTGAAAACACTATCTTTTCCTCTGCTCTTTAATTGAGTTTATGTTCTATAAAATGTTACCATTAAATAATCTTTCAAAACTCAGTGGACCATATATATGTGGTTCTATTAGATTTTCTGTTTTATTCCCATGACCTACATATCTTTCTTTATACCCACACTGCCTTGATTACTGTAGCTTTAGAGGAAGTCTTAAAATTAGGTACTAAATGTCTTCCAATATTGTTTTTTTTTCTTTTTTACTTTTCTAGGTCCTTTGTACTCCTACATAACTTTTAAATTTCAATATCCAATTCTTCATTTATAGCAAGTATACATAGACCTGAATTTTTATATATACCTTGGGTTTTCTAATCCTGCTAAATTCAAATACAAGTTCTAAGGGCTCCTAGAGGTTTCTTAGCATTTTCTCTGTAGAAAATCATTTCATTTACATATAAAGATTTTACTTATACCTTGCCAATCCTATCCTAATTGTGTCATTTTATTACCAGACTATTTTGATTTGGGCTTATGTTTCAAAGTTTAATGAACAGATGAAGAGTAGGCATATCTGCCCTTGTTCCCCACCTTAGGGAGAAAGCATTGTATCTTCTCCATTCATATAAGGTGGTTTTGTTGGAAGTATGGAGTACACATCTTGGATCTGTTGAGAAGGTTCTGTTCTACTTCTAGTCTCCTGATAGCTTTTACCATGAACAGCTGTGGAATATAGTCCAATACTTTTTCTCCAACTACTGACAGGATCATATGGCTTTTCCTTTCCTCTGTTAAAATGATGACTTTTGTGGTTGGATCTTCCAATGCTGAATCAACACTGCCATCCCTATAATAAAACTGCTTTCTACATACTTCCAGATCTGACTTCTAATAATTTGTTTTGTTAACCAAATTTCTATCTATGTTCATACTTTTTTCTTCTATTATCTTTATCCAGTTTTAGTTTTAGCATGATGTTGATTTCCTAAAACGAGGAGAGAAGTGTTCCTTCTTTTTTCTGCTTTATATGTTTGATATAATTTATCAGTTAAAATGTATATGAGCCTGCTGTTGTCATATAGGTAGGTTTTCAAGCTAGGAATATACTTTAATAGATGCTATTAAAATTTTATATTTCCTCCAGAGTTAGTTTCATTAATTTATCTTCCAAGGTACTTCATAGAAGTTGTCAAATTTATTTCAAAAAAGATTTTTGTAATATGCTTTCTATATCTTTTTAAATTCTGTAAAATCTGTGGTAATGTCTTCTATTGTAATTTTAAAAATGTATAATTGATATTGTGTAATAGGAAAAAAAGGTCTAAAGGAGTAGGGGAAGTGGGAGGGGTATGGGAAAGGAAAGAAGGGAAAAGAAAAAGTATGAGGAAAGGAAAAAAAATGGAAACAAAGTCTTTGCAAATAGGGAAGGGTGGAGGGGGTGAAGGCAGGGCAGGGGAAGGGGAAAAATAAGAATCAAGATACATCATGGAAAGGTACAAGATCCTAATAATGAATGTAACTGTATTTTATACCTAAAATGTACCAATAAACTTAATGGGAGAAAAAAAATAAATGTAATACTCTATATTAACAGAGCCAAGGACAAAAACCATATGATCATCTCAATAGATACAGAAAAAGCATTCTACAAAATTCAACACCCATCCATGATAAAAACCCTGCAGAAAATTGGAATAGATGGTCTTTATCTCAACTTGATAAAGGCCATCTATGAAAAACCAAAAGCCAACATTATACTAAAGGATCAAAAACTGAAAACCTTCATGCTAAAATCAGGAAGAAGACAAGGATGTCCACTATCACCACTCCTGTTCAATATAGTTTTGGAAACATTAGCCACAACCAGTAGGCAAGAGAAAGAAATAAAAGGAATAAAGATAGAAAAGGAAGAAATTAAACTGTCATTATTTGCTGATGATATGATACTCTACATAGAAGACCCAAAAAAATCTTGCCAAAAGACTTCTAGACTTAATTGACAGATTCAGTAGAGTAGCTGGATACAAGGTAAGCACTCAAAAATCAAAGAGAAATTAGGGAAACAATCCCTTTCACAATAGCATCCAAAAACCCCCAAAAGAAATATCTAGGAATCAATCTAATGAAGGAGGCAAAGACCTCTACATTGAGAACTCCAACACTCTGAAAAAAGAGGTCAGAGAGGATATAAGAAAATGGGAAAACATCCCTTGTTCCTGGGTAGGAGGAACCAATATAGTGAAAATGGCCATACTTCCAAAACTGCTATACAGATTCAATGCAATTCCGATTGAAATCTCAACAGTATATTTCACAGTATTAGAGAAAACAATCCAAAAATTCATCTGGAATCAGAAGAGACCTAGAATAGCAAAAACAATTCTAGGCAATAGAGACATGGCAGGGGGTATCACAATCCCCAAATTGAAACTATATTACAAAGCCACTGTGATAAAAACAGCATGGTACTGGCAAAGAAACAGACCCAAGGATCAGTGAAATAGATTAGAAGATGCATAAACAACTCCAGACATACTCAGCTACCTCATGTTTGACAAAGGAGCCCACCATCCTCACTGGAGGAAAGATAGCCTTTTTAATAAATGGTGTTGGAAAAACTGGATTTCAACCTGCCAAAGATTAAAACTAGACCCCTATCTTTCACCATGCTCTAAACTAATATTGAAGTGGATTAAATATCTAAACACTAAAACAGAAACACTAAACTTGCTGGAAAATAAGTTAGCTAGAACTCTTGAAGACATTGACATAGGGAAAATCTTTATGAACAAATCCTCAGTAGCACAGGAACTAGCACAAAGAATCAACAAGTGGGATCTTGTCTTATTAAAAAGCTTCTGCCCTGCAAGAGAAACCACCAACAGAGCTAAGAGACAACCCACAATGTGGGAAAAATTTTTTTAGCAGCTGTACCTCAGACAAAGGTCTATTATCTAGAATATACAATCAACTCAAAAAAATCAGAGCCCCCAAATATAAATACCCAATTGAAAAATGGGCATCTGAAATGAACAGACATTTCTCAAAGAAGTGAAAGCAGCAAATAAACGTATGAAAAAACGTTCAACATCACTGGTCATTTGAGATATGCAGATGAAAACAACACTGAGATTCCACCTCACCCCACAAAGAATGGCTGCTATCAAGAAATCAACCGATAACAAATGCTGGAGGGGTTGTGGGGAGAAAGGAACCCTTCTTCATTGTTGGTGGGTGTGCAGACAGGAGCAACCACTGTAGAAATCAATATGGAAATACCTCAAACAACTAGGATTGGAAGTCCCATTTGACCCAGCTATTCCTCTTCTGGGTATCTTCCCAAAAGAATCATACCACAGTGATATATGCTCACCCATGTTTATAGTGGCACAGTTTGTAATAGCTAAAACTTGGAAACAGCTCAATTGCCTATCAACTGGAGAGTGAATAAAGAAGATGTGTGTGATTTTTAAAAAATAAAATGGAGTACTACTCAGCCATAAAGAATGAGAAACTAGAGACATTTATAGCTAAGTGGATGCACATTGAGGCCATACTCTTAAGTGAAATAAATAGGGCACACGTGTAAATACTGAATAGTTTCTCTTGTGTGAAAAAGAATAATAGAGTAAATAACGATCCAAATGTATAAGTAATATTGTGAAATAGGAAGAAAATGTCTAAAGGAGTAGGGGAAGTGGGAGGGGTAGGGGAAAGTAAAGAAGGGAAAAGAAAAAATATGAGAAAAGGAAAGCATGGAAACAAAGTCTTTGTAAATAGGGAAGGGGTGGAGGGGGTGAAGGGAGGTCAGGGGAATGGGGAAAAAATAAGAACCAAGATACATCATGTAAAGGTGTAAGATTCCAATGATGAATGTAACTGTATTATATACCCAAAATGTACCAATTAACTTAATGGAAAAAAACAGGCTAAATATCATTTATCATTAGAGAATTGTAAGCTGAAACAATAATGAAGTACTACTGTACACCTATTAGAATGGCTAAATTTTTTTTTTCTTTTTTTTTTTTTTTTGTGGTACCGGGGATCGAGCTCGGGTCCTTACACTTGCGCAGCAGGCGGTGAAACTACTGAGCAAAATCCCCGGCCCTAGAATGGCTAAATTTTTAAACACTGACAACACCAACTGCTCTGTAAGGATATTGAACAAGCAAAGGCAATTCTCAGTCATTCCTGGTGGGAATGCAAAACTTTGCAAGACAATTTGATAGTTTCTTTCAAAGCTAAACACTATCTGTATATGTTGTGGGTTGAACTTTTTCCCCACAGGTTATGTTAAAGTGCAAATCCTAGTACCTGTGAAAGTGACCTTATTTGGAAATAAGAACTTTGCAGATGTAGCCACGTTAATGTGAGATTGTACTGGATTAGGTTGTGCTCCAAATCCTATGATGATTGTCCTTATTACAAAAAGGAAACACAGAGGTATAGAGAGACACAGACCCACTGAAAAGGAAAATTGCACTGTGGAGATGGAGGCAAAAACTGGAATAATGAATTTATATAGCAAGGAGTTATGAGTAGGAACAGAAGAGGAAAGGTTCTTTCCCATGGCCTTCAGAGGGAGCACAGTCCTGCTGACAAGCTGTTTTCAGACCTCTAGTCTCCAGAACTATGACAAAATAAATTTCTATTATTTTAAGCCACCTGGTTCTGATAATTTATTATAGCAGTCCTAGCAAATGAATGCATCCTACAATCTTGCTATTGTGCCTCTAGGTGTTTACCCAACTGGTTCTGAACACTTGGGTCTCCTTATCAGCAAGCCACATCATTCAAATGTTTTCCCAGAGTGATGCTGAGCCATCTACAATAGACCACATGACTCTCCAGAAGCAAAACCAAGGAATAAGAACAGACATCTGGGAGTAAGGGTGCTCTCCAGTGTACAGTCTCAGCACTGCCTAAGGCTCCTTATACCACTGAGATTCCATCAACCTGGGAAATCACTGCAATCCTCAGGATGACCTACAAATCATCCAGCCTTCTCTATTTTGACTAAAGAAATATTTCAGGGTTCTCTTTAAAAGGCAATGTATATAAATATATATATATTTCTCTATTGAATTAGCTTAATTTACTAGAGTGTAAAACATTAGATTCATATGCCTCATCTTTTTATGGTGATAATTAAAAAGTCATAGATATTTTTCCATTTTCTGAAATGTATAAATGAATATATGAAATATCTTATTTCCAAAAACTTAAATCATTTCATGATATGGCTAAGTTTTTAGGGATGTTTCTTTTCCAGATTGATTGTCTGTCATTAGTAGTGAAGAACAAACAAGTCTTGCCTTGTGAAATTCCAACATCTTAAAGTCTGGATAAAGTGTCATTGTTTGGAGATTCTTTTTTTTATACCTAAATTGCTTTAAAAATCAAACTCTCCTGGCAGTTAAAAATATTGTATATGTAAAAATTCTATATATACACAATCATGTAAGTTGTGTAAATGAGGCGGAACTGACAGGATATCTCACTTTATGGAATCTTCTCATGGAATGTCAATTATTTTTCACATCAATATTTTAAATGTCATCTAACAGATTAAAATAAATCAATGTGCATTTTGAGTAGTGGAAGTGACAGGAAAGGGAAAGAACAAAATCTAGTGAGCTCAAAATTGTGTCATAAGATACTTTTATAACTGTATGTTTTCATAGCTCTTGAAGCTTCTTGGTTCTCATATTCATCAAGACCCTGAGACAATAACATTAAATCAGGTCAAGAGGTGTATACAGTATGTGTATAAGAGAATGGCATATGGCTTAACTTCCTGACAAATGCATCTGTGTGTAAATACTTCTTATGAGTTCATATTAATTTGTATTACTGTGTTTGCATAAAGTTTGCACCTTGGTCTTTATGTAAGTTTTATATTCCCCACAGCATTTAGCAAGCACATAATAAATGCTTATAGTTCATGGGTGAAAAAGATGAACTTTGCTGCTTCAGTTTCCCATGTCTCAAAGTCATTCTTTGCTTCTCACCACCAGGCCTACCCCTTATTGTAGTGTCTTCCTCTGAGTTGGGTGCATCTTGGTCGCTGCTCATACTCAGGACCAGAACCTTATTTTGCTCTACAAGGCAGATCCATCCTTTGGCTTGCCAATATGGCATGTGTGCCTTCTGTTACTGCTACCATTGCTTCTTCTCTCCACCTCTGAGTGCCATCATAAGTATGGGATAATAAGACCATTAGAGGAATAAACACAATTTGTGTACTTTTTCCCTTCTTTGTTGGCATGGATAATAAAATGAACTTGAACTCTCACCTAAGACTGACTAAACCACTAAAAACCAAAGTGATAACATGAGAATGAACAAATCCAGCCCAGAGAGGTGTATTTCCAGTGTGGAACAGTTTGGAACCAAGTGTGAATATCCAGAGGCAGTGCTTCCAACATATGCACATGAAGTGGAGGATGGAGGAAGGGTTATAGGATGCAAGAATTGTTGAGGAATCTTCCTGAGGTCAAAAAATGTTCCCAGGTGTTCTTTGTTTGAAGAAAAGACTCTTTTCTCACTAATGGTTTTATATATAATGTCTCCATTGTGGATGTGGACCTACTTTTAAAACAGCATATTTTTATATCCATTATCCTTCAAGATAATTTTTACCTGCAGATATGACCAAGAATTTATAACAAGTAAGAGACCAGTTGACTCTCAAATAACATGCTCATCTAGTCTCTGAATATCTTACTTCTATTTGGATTTCATCAGCCAAGTAGCAGTGTCTTAAAACTGGCAATGTAGCTGCAATTCTGTTGAACATATATTTCTATAGAAAATATTATGAATTCAAAAATGACATGTAGAGGTGACTGTCAATTTATCTTTTCTTTGAATGTAATGTGTATTTGTTGCTGTGTTTTAGAAATACCTAAGGAGGCAGGCTAATATAACCAGCAATAGCATTTATTGAATTCTTTGTCATAAGAACTGAAGGGTTACTATTATGTTCATTTTATAGATATATCCATTTAAATACAATAAACATTTAGTAAGTTTGCTAAATGCTGGCAGTGATACCAGATGAATAAAATGTGACTCTTACTGACTGGTGCACATTGATGGAGGGAACCCTGTAACATCCAGTGTCTGTATGGAGTGCTGATGGTGATGAATTCAGGAAGTTAAGAGATCATAGAGGAAGGGTAACTCACCTATAGCAGAAGGCTGGGGGATGAAGCAGCATCAGGAAGTCACCCTGGAGCAGGAGCAAGGGGGAAGAAGCTCCAGGCAGACATAACAGCTCAACTTGTCTGAGAACCATGTGTAACTCAACATTTCAGGGGTAAAGTGGACAGTAGACTTGATGAGAAGCAGAGAGCAGAGAGACTACAGGCACAATAAGAGGCCTATGTAGCCATGCCAAAGAATCTGGGCCCAGGGTAAATACATTGATTCAAAAGTGATTACATAAAGATTTTTACCCAGTTCTGTTTGACTTCAAAGTTCATGCTGTTTACACTAAATCATACTTACTTCATAGACATTCTTGAAAACTATTTACCAAAGATGTAAATCACATTGTAAGTGGAAAAAGAACACTACTAAATTGGAAAATATTCAAAATTCAAAAACATTATTTGGGAAAAAGCCAGTATTATTAGATTATTAATATTCTCTGAAGAACTTTGAGCCTTTTGATTAGTTACCTTTTACTCCCATAATCATACCATATTATGCATTCTGTTTCATTAATTATCATCAATTAGGTAGCGAACTGACTATTGTCTAATGCTGGGATTTCAGCTGGTGATAACTACACAAGAGATGTTCTGTTCTTTGAACATCTAGATGCAACCTTCGCAGCTGCCTGGCAGAGATGTGAATCTGAGTCCAGACCACCTCAAGGGCACCTCTGCTCAGATGCTTCTGCTGGGTGTGATGAGAGCAAATGTCTCTGCCTATCCTGGCACTGGAGACTGACACTTCTTGGATCGTTAGGGGAGGCCTACTTGCTAAGGATGACTCTTCTGCCCTTAAACCATTAACATTTCCCAAAAAGGAATGGGGACCAAGGACCACGCCCTCTGCCTTGTGTACAGTCCTGCTGCCTCAGCACATCTGGGAAGCTCCTCTCAGTGGCCCCATGCTCTATCTAATGTGAACTGTGTTCAGGCTTTTCGCTAGGTTGTTCAAATAAAGAGTCAACTGTAATCACTTGGTGCAGAGCAGAAAGCAGAAAGAGCATTTTATATTCAAGAATAAATTGCCTGAGCAGTAAATGTCACCAGGGTGAGTTCTATAACTGGAGACAGGAGAGAAACATTGGACAGTTAAGGAAACTCCAGGAGAGAAAAGGGGAAAAAAAGAAAGCCTGAGGGGGAAAAAATGAAAGAGCATACATTTATGGAGATTCAGAAAAATACTTCTGAGCACAATGGCACTGGTGGTGCTGGATGCTAATTAGTGCATACCCATACAGCAGGAAGGGCATGAGGGAACTAGTATTTTGAGAAAAGTTCACTTGAAAAACTCTATTTCACTTTCTCTTTAAAAACATATTGAGTGTGCTAATTCTTGTCTTAAGAACAGGGAATATATTCAATAAGAACAAGTGTGTTTTCTTAAAGTTCGTGTCTGTCCCAGGAGAGTGAGGAGCAAGCTAAGTACTCAGTCCAGTCCTGGGGTCAAGAATGGGAATGGATGCTATCAGGAGAGGGAAATAGGAGGGGCTTCAATAATTTTCAATTGTTCTTCACTGAGTAGCGGAACAAATGTTTGTTGTATTATTTCTTATACCTTTATGTATAAATATTATAAACATTTCATTACTTTTCAAAACAGTATCAGACTCGGGTATTTAGAGAAAGGAGAGAGCAAGCAAGAAAGAGCTCAGAGGGGAAAAGGGTAAGAAGAAGAGAAAATATAGAAGAAATAAGGCAGAAGAGAGAACAAGAGGAGAAGGGATGGTTTTGGACCTAGAGGTCACATTATACTGTTGGCTAGGGCTGTGGCCCCTGAATTATTGCTCTGATTGAACAGTTATCTAACCATTTCTCACCAACCATGAGGTTCAAGGAGCTTCTCATGTCATTCTGATATCTAAAACTTAGCCACAAAACAGCTTCACCAATTTAAAACAGTTCTTCCAATGGAAAGAAAAAAGAAGAATAAATGGACAATTGCAGTTCCCTCAAGAAGAAAAGGAAAAGCAAAGAGCACATATGTATGAATGAACCTAAAGCTGCTCTAAAGTACTCCCCTTTGGGGACAGAAGCAAATGCTTCAGCCCAGTTCAAAATGAAGTCATACATCCCTGCAGACTCTTTTTCTGCCATCACTGTACAATTTACTATACTTTACAGGCAAGTTGTCTGCATAGTTAATCTTCCTTTAGAGCATCTGGTATTTATCATCAGAAACAGATTGGTGAGAGGTTCTGGAGAAGCTCTTCATATATTGTGGATTTGAAATATTCCTTTCCTATTTCTTTAAAAGTTAAAAGTGCAACTGAGTTCAAGGAACTGTGTGACAATAGAGAAGAGGAAAGTTCATTCACACTTAGGACCTTCCTCATATGGCTTAAATGAATCAAAATCAGAGAGGTGAAAATAAAGGCCACTGAATTGTACAGCTCAAAGGGTTCTGAAAATCTTCTAGTTGGTTTCTCTCAGTTTCAGTATGTGGTAGGTAGCTTTCACAAGGAACCCAAGTCACAAGAGTTAAATCTAAATTAGAAGTTGAAAAGTCATTCAAGATTACTTTAAGGTTTATTTATTTTTTTCCACATGGAGAGAAATGGCAATTTTTTAGGTTTTCCATTTAAGAGAGATAATGAAGATGCTGTTATAGTTTGGACATTTGCTCCCAGAATTCATACATTGGAAGTTTGATTCCCATCTCAGGGGTGTTGGGAGGTAGGGCCTGAAGCAAGGTATTTGGGTCATGCAGGTGGAGTTTCGATGAGTGGGATGACATCTTCATCACAGGTGGATTAGTAGTTACCTTGAGAGCAGATTGCTATAAATCAAGTCTGCCCCTCATGGTTTGTCTCTCCCACATGAGCTTGTATTTTTACCTCCTGCAAGGTTATAACACAGCAGAAGGCCCTGGCCAGGGGCCACACTATACGCCTATACATGTGGACTTCTCAGCCTCTAGAAATGTGAGCTAAATAAACTTTTCTTTATAAATTATCCAAGCTTTGGTATTCTGTTATACCAACAGAAAATGGACTAAAACAGAAGCATAAATGAAAATATTCAGATTCTGTAAGTGGGATCAGCACTGCATTTAACTGGCTGGGGAGGTGAGGACCAGCAGGAACTGCCACATGTTGGAGACATGACCATTCCTGATGTTCATTCTAGAGATGCAAATCTGGGTCTCACCAGACCCAGGCCTTTGTAGTATGCTGGTTTGGATTCTTGTTGTTTCCCATCTGCTAGAGTCTCTTCTGATATGGTCTGGGGACTTGATTTAGAAATTCAGAAAACTCCAGAAACAGACTGTCTTAGTTACTTTTCTCATTGCTGAGACAAAGTACCTCACACTCAAAGTTAAAGGAGGAAAGGTTTATTGTGGATCACAGTTTGTAGAGGGTTGAGTTCATAGTTGGCTGGCTCCAAGGCAGGATGGCATGGTGGATGGAAGGCAGCAAAGCAGCAAAGTAGTGAATCAGCAAGTAACTGGCAGCTGTACTCTTTCTGTCCCTTATAGTCTATCCAGGCTATTTGCTCACACCCAGGGTGGGGCACCTTTAATCCTAGCATTGCACCATTAATCCCAGCATCACATCTTTAATCCCATCATCACACACCCTAGGTCCAGCCAACTCTGAAAAGCCCCACCTATGACCACTTGAGGCTTAGGGAAGACATCTAGATTCAAGCCATAACACAAAGAAATAAAAGATTTGAGAATGTTTATTTATTGTGAGCAAAGCTATAATTTTTAACATTCTGCTATCATGAAAAATGAGAAAAAATTTTTAAAATGAGAGCTTAGAGAATAACATTAATTAGGCACTATATTCATGTAGAACAGTTGTAGTTGATATACTTTGGGGGCAGGGTGGACTTTTCTTGTTTTATTTTTCAACTTCTTTTGTGAAAATTTATTTTAGTGCCTCATTGTCACTAAAGAGAATAGCCAAAGAGCATTGTAAATGTCTTTGTTTTTACAAAGACAAAATATTCTCCAGCTTTCCACATATTGGGAAAAGTAATAGATATAGGTTTCTTAAAATTTAGCAGATTGTAGTGCCACATGTAATAAAAATAAGTATAGTTAAAGGATAATTTAATTAGTAAATTTGCAGTTAACCTGAATGAACTATCCTTTTCATTTAATTCACCAGACCTGACAATTTTGTGAATAAATTTGTTTGCTCCTAATACATTTTAATATACCAAAACCACAAAACATCTTAAACTTTGTAAAGAGAGTGTGGCACAGAAAAATGAATCTTTGATATGAGTTCCAGAGAATTGGGGTGGGGCTGGTTTCTGCCATATGTGGGCCTGATGAATTCCCTTCACTTCTTTGCATCTTAGTGTCCTGTTTCCTTGTAAAGCGGACACTGATCTCTCTTACTCCTGATTGGTGGGGCCTTAGGAGACCTAGCAGTGTGATCATAACCTCATATGCAAACAAGTTTATGCTTTGTTTGTGGCATTGTTTTTAAGGTGGGGCATGCATTCTAGGTTTTCTGAAAAGTAATTGTTTCCATGAAAGGAGTTGAGAAAGCTTTTTTTTCTTCAGAGCTAGAAAACATCAAGAAGTTTCATTTTTCCCAACTCTCCTTTGCTTTACTTCTGTTTGGAATAGACCCCTTCCCTTGGATTCTCTTGCTACTCACAGTCAAATTGGACATTTTCCATTACTAGATATCAACATTGCCTGCTACCAGATCCCACAGGAGTGACAATGTCTGAGATGGGAATGACCAAGGAAGGAGTCTCACTACAATTGCAAGAGCTGGCTTAGAATAAAGAGGAGTGGGGATGATGTGACTGGATACCAGGAAGGCCTTAAGCTTATTTGCTCTTATGAGTTTTACAGACATATACATTAGTACGGTAAAATGGACTAAGAATTTTAAGTGATTTTTTCTGCTATTTAATGTCAGTTTTGCCTGTCTCAGCTGTATCCACCTGAGGTCTGCTACCCTTAAAAGAGCAGCCTTTGTGTTGCCTGGAGCAAGCATAAGAAAGATTGTGGCAGTTAGGGTGACGTTTCAGCTAGACTTGTTTTGGAATTTACCTCAAGGGCTGGTGGAGAACACTTCTGGGTGTGTCTGAGTGGGTCATGGAGGCTTAGCCTTGGGGTCTATTTCTGGTCTCTCACCCCTTCTCTGCTTCCTGGGAGCCATGAATGAAGCAGCTTTGCTTTACTACGTCTCTCTGCCATGATGTTTCTGCCTTGGAGCCTGGAAATCATGGACTAATACCATGAGCAAAATTATACCTCTCCTCCTTTAAGTTGTGAATGTCTGGTATTATGTCCATCAAGGGGAAAGTTGGCTAATGCAGGGAGCTTACTGCAAAGCCATCCCTGTGTCTCCTAGGTCTACTCTGCACTATGGAGCTAGGTGGCTGATGTCACAAGCCTGTCCCCTAAGAAGCAACCATCCACACTACTGTCCATATGCATGTCCTATCTGCAGGACATGGCTATGCCCTAGCTCCTGGTCTCACTCAAGTTTTACTTCAAGGCTTTAGCTGATGCAGCTCTTGGGGTCTGTCTGCATCAGAATCCAAACTGTGAGTGAACCTGAAGCCAGTGAATCAGTATGCAGCCCAGAAAAGTCAGTGACAAAACCTCCATAGAATGCAGGTCTCTGATCCCCAGCCATGGGCTCACACACATACATTTTTATGAAACACTATTTGATACTTGTTGTAACTTTTCTTCTATGATGTGGATGGTATGTCCAATTTTGTCTGAGATTTTCAATATCAATTATTCATATTCTTCTCAAATAGTAGCTTCTTAGTTTCATTTTGAGAATGAAAAATAATAGATGCTCCTACAAGAAAATAATTCATATACTTGGGATAAGATAGGACAAACTGGGTTCACATCCAAAAAAAATATGGACATGTTCTAGCAGAGCAAAAGAGCATATGAAATTTATTAATACATTACATTAGTGTTAACAAAAATTAAACTGGTACAATTTTCAGAAAAAAATTTATTCTACTCTAAAGGTGTGTTCATTGTAATATCATTCCTCTGAAAGATAGTTTGTTTAGTATAGCACATAAACATAGAAAAAAACAGTAAGCATCTTCCAACAAAATCAGTGGTTTAAATTAAGACACAAAAATGGTTCTCACTTTTAAGATTTAAAAGTAATCATTTCCAGATGTCTTAAGATAAAAAATTTTAAGATATAAAAGTGATAATGTCTGGGCCGGGGATTTAGCTCAGTGGTTCTTCTGCCTGCCTCGCAAGCGCAAGGTCCCAAATTTGATCCCCGGTACCAAAAAAAAAAAAAAAAAAAGCGATAATGTCTTTCTAAGGTAAGGTTGCCAGATGAAACACAAGCTGACCATTCAAATTACATTTGAATTTCAAATAAATAATGGAGTTTTTAATGTAAGTAAAAAGGTTAATTGGACTTCCTATATTTTTATTCATTATATATGTGACTATAATCAAAAGAATAATTTCTGTTTCTAAACAAGGCTACTGATTAAACTCTAAAGTATGTACGATAGTTGATTACTTTTGAAAATAATTCAATACAATTGTAGGTCTTGTTGAGGTGGAGTTTCTCAGCATGGACACTACTAACATTTTGGTCAACTTCTTTGTTGTGGGGAGATGTACATTAATGCTTAGTAGAACCCCTGGGCTCTACCCACCAGATGCAGTACCATCTCCTAGTTATGACAACCACAGATGTCTGCAGCCATTGCTAAATGTCTCTTGGGGAGGTGGTAGAAGTGTGTGTGTGTGTGTGTGTGTGTGTTATGAAGGGGGTGGCCTTTGGTTGAGGACACTATCCTGAGTGAATAAATTTATTTGTAAGTGTATTTATGTATTTTAGTAGAAACTAGCCTGACCGGGTCTTGCAGAAAGAAGGGGGGAACCATATTTTATGTAGTCTTCATTTTGAAGTGTCTTGGGAAAGACACCAATGGAGGTTTAATGGGAAATGGAGATGAACTGCTGGTGTATTGGAAATGTTTTGCAGTCTGAAGCTTCATTAGTGAAGATTCTATTTGCTCTGGTGACTCTGAGAGAAAGACCATAGAAAGTACTCATGACAGGCTCAGGTTCCCAGCACAGCCTCATCTAGGCTTTGAAAGAACAGTAAGTACGAAGTCAGCTGGTTTCTGGAAAAGGAGTGTTTTATTTGGATAGCAGTAACTGAAATTCCAACCCAGACTACCTAGCTGCATAATTGTGCATGAGTGTATGTGTTTGTGTGTGTGTGTGTGTGTGTGTGTGTGTGTGTGGAAAAACAAATGGCCAAGAGATGAATTGAGAACCAGAGAAAAAGAACTGTTTACTGTTTGATTTTTACAAATTACTCTGACAGGAATTTTGTAAAGGTGTTGTTCTATTTTCCTCCAAGCAAACATATGAACTGACTTTGCTGTTTAATCAGAAAAATAGTGCGGTTACACATATTATGAAAAAGTGTTAAAAGAATTAAACTTTCCAATGTTTGTGGCTCTCAAAACTTTTCTTTGGTTGTATGGTGAGAGTCACTAATCATTCCTGCCTCTCAGGAATTTTCAGCATAATCCCATTTTCCACTCAAATTCTACATGATTGCCAGACTGGAATGAAAAATCAAATTTACTTCCAGTAAAGAGAGACTCAAAAGAGCAGTGGTTTTAGCAAGATTCCAAAAAGAATATATGAATTTTATATCCTGCCTTTATTAATTTGTATTTTATGAGAATAATGGAAAAATTTTTCTTTCAATTGAGTCATTTTAACTAAATTCAAGGGACACGTAGCCCAATTATATTGCTTTTCTTTTTCATTTCTTATTTATTTTTCTTTTAAAAATGACATGAAGGCAATTCTTTTCTAAGGACAAAGCCAGTCAGTTTTGGTCTATAGTTCTTTTTCAGACAAACATATACACATGGCCTAAAGATGCAGCAAAGACCTATTATTTTTAGGATCAAGTCCAAAAGCTTTAAATTATCTACAATATCCTGAATGATCTGATTGTCGTACATCACACTTCCCCCAATTCCTAGGGAACAGGTTAAGCTACTCTAACATAGAGATCCAAAAGTAGAGGTCCCTGAATAAGATCAGAATTGATTATCCTTTTGCTTAGGAGGTTGAAAATGTACAGGTGGTCAGTGGTCCAGTATTTTATGAGCAGATTGATTCACAAGGCCATACAGTAAGCCCAGTGCTTCTTATCTTGTTGCTCCTTCACCCTATAAGGCATTATCTTCATTTCCATGGTCAAAAAGCCTTCACCACCACCCTCTCTGTGTCCCAACATGCATAAAGATAGGCAGATAGCTTTTTTTTGGAAGCAGTGCTGCAAGGTGGTTTCTCCAGGAAACACACTCTGAGACAGAGATAAGTGTGCAGAATGCTCATTATTAGGGAGTGATCCTTGGATCAAGATCTGTGGGGAAGAAAGGGAAAAAGAAGAATGGGGAAAGTTATGGTTTGTATCTAGATGTTCCTGGGAGTGAGTAGCACCGCCCAAAGGGCAGGTAGCCTTGAAGGGATGAAAAGGACAGGTAGGCTTCTGCTGCTGCTTCACTACTTTGCTGCCTGCTGTTTTCTGTCTGTCTTGCTTTGCCATGGACTATTTCTCCTCTGTGATGCCCTGCTGCTAGCCACCCTGCCTTGGAGCCATACGACTATGGACTAAAACCTCTACACACTGTGAGCCAAAATAAATCTCTCCTCTTTTAACTTTAAGTGTTGAGTATTTTACCTCAGCAATGAGAAAAGTAACAAGACAGGGAAGATGGAAAAGTTAGGCTGCAGAACAGGCACAGCAACATCTCAGTTTAATGAATATAAAGCAGTGATGCTGAGATGGTTCTTTAGAAATGGGATGAGATATTGGGCCTTTTAATCCTTTGACCAGTTTTTGGGCATCATCTTCTCCAGGAAGGGGGATGACCTTGGTCAAGATGCATAAATTACTGCCATTTACATCTCATTATCTAGAACATCTAGAGTGGCCACCATAGCTGCAATGGGGGGTAGAATATAGGTCTCCAGCTAGGAGGCCCTAGACCTAGCTACCAATAAAAGGAAGGAAAGGGAAATTGATATTGGGGAGGAAGCAAGAAGGAAAGAAAAGTATTGTTTGAGTTTGTTTAGCTTATTGACTATTTTATATTAAAAATAATTTTACTGAGAGAAGCCATCCCAAAACACGGAGACAGAAAGAGAGCTAAAAACAAGGCAAGAACAACTGAGAGGTTGCCCTATCTAGCAATGCCCCTTGAGTAAAAATAATTACACCAAACTTAGAGTTCAAAATGAGTCAGGGCTGACCCCTCAGAGTTCTGCAGGAAGCACATAAGGATGTACTTCCAGCCTGCTCCCCCAAATCCCATGATAGTTTTCTAAAACCTGCTACATATTACAACTCTCTTATGTGGAGCACAAAATAAGAGTTATTAAAAAGAGTTATTATATTAGCCTAAAATAGCATTAATACAAATCTATCACCTTCTTTTAAGTGTTTTGAAAACATAATGTGCAAGAATTTATTTTAATTACTCCTATTTGAAGGTCCTTATTTTTGGAGAGCAACAAGGAATTTTATCACCCACTCTTTCCATTCCTTAAAGACTTCCACAGATTTCAGCAATTTCACATTATTCTCATGATTACATTGTTTTGGAATTGCTCTCAGTGTGTCAGCAGATTCATCATCAATCCACCTCACCAACGCCTTGTATCTTTCTACAGTTCTGAAGCCAATAGCACATTGCAGCTTGAGTAAACACATGGGTGGCAGTCAGCTTCTTCCAAGTGGTCGGAATTTAGCATCAGGCATTGCAGCCATTGGTAGTTTTGTAGTCCAAATATATGTTCAATCTCATGAGTTAAAGCTGTACAGTACTGCAGCAATAAAACACAGTGATTTCCACAATATAATAATTATTAAAAATGGAATAGTCACTGTAAGATTTTTTGTGGAGCTTCTTCACTTTGTTGTCATAGTATAAGGTTCAGAAATCCTTGCCATACCTGACCACCTGTCAGAGAGGCCTGTCTCAAGACCAAGTCCCAGGAGTCTCTTGGGTAAAGATCAATCATTGTTATCCCCATGACATAGAAGGTATTTTCAGGTTTCTTCTTTTTTTTTTTTTGAACTTTAAACAAAATTCACATTTTATTTAGATTGAAATAAACTATACAAAATTTTCTTCACCAAAAATAACAGCAATTATTTTCTGTATTATTTCTAAATAAACCACAAAACATTCATTTTGTAGGTTTTCAGTTTTGCTTATAAATCAAGATGAGGCAGTAGATAAGTCATGGAAAAAGACAAGAAAACAGACAAGTCAGTTGCCTGTATAGATGGCCTCTGATTCTGCCTTGATGATGAAGCAGAAGTGTTCAACATTTACCTGCTAAGAAGCTTATGAAGATGTAGGTTCCACAAAGGAATGTAAAGAGCAATAACTAGATGTGGAATAACAATGGCAAGCTCTTCCATTCAAGCTTAAACTGTAACCTCTTCTTTTAAGCTCATTTAATAAAGGCAAAGTCTACATTGAATTCTGGTAGGTTCATAAACTTCTCTTTAGTAATTCCCTTAACTGGCCATTAGATTTTTAATAACATACTTAAAACTCCTACTAATCACAGGTCAATGATGGCCTTTATCATAACACTTTATAAGATGGATTTTCTCCCACACCACCTCAAAATTCATTTCTTGAAAAACTGACAACTCAATACTTGAAAGCAGATCCCCAATGAGTGTGTTGTCTAAAATGACTTAAAACAATTCCATAATGCCACCAGCAGAGGTCACACCAAAGAGAAGTGTGGCACTTACAATGCCATCTTCTGCCATTCTTTTTTTTTTGGTACCAGAGATCGAACTTGGGACCTTGCGCTTGGGAGGCATGAAGTGGAACCATGGAGAAGAACAGACAGGTCTCAGGCGCACGAGGATTCAGAGGGGCCATTTAAATATGGAGATTATCAATGGCTAATATATTCAATGACAGGCCTGTGGGCTAACATATTCAGTGATTAGGGGCCTACATACCCCTTATAGCTTTTCCTTCAAACAGCAAATATAAGAACTGCCCCCCCCAAAAAAAAGAAAAAAAAAAAAAAAAGAAAAAGCCCACTGTAAAAGTCTCTTAGGTATTTTCAACAGTTTCTGAATTATCTGTAGGAAGCTCTGATTTAGTTGTATATAGTTTGATATATGTGTCCACCATTAAATCCAGATCATATTTTATATCAAAATTTATGTTAAGCAAAGCCAAGTTACTTGACCTTTGGTCTGTCAAAGTGTGCCTCAAGTATGCTTTGAGATGCTTTCATCCATTTTCATAGCGCACATTCTCAACTTTCATCACAGGAAGAATACACAGGACCTTCAGCAAGGCATACACATTAGGAAAAAACTTAATGTCAGGCAGATGGAGGGCTTCATAAATGGTAGATGGAAGCTCTATGTCTTTCCCTCTGTGTTTCCATTTGATTATCCAACAATGAAGTTCAGCTGAGAGTGTATCAGGATTGGGTAAGTCACTTCTGTACATGTCAGCATGATGTTCCTCTGATATGTTGAATTTGAGCTGTCTCATGACTGAGGGTACCAGAGATAAGCATTTAAGAGCTTTGAGATGCTGTTCTGAGAATATATCTTTAAGTTCCTGAATAATGTGCTCTACTGTTGGGACACTCAGGGTTTCTTTATAGTAACTCTCAGAGGTTAATTGAGATTCCAGGTTACCTTGTTGAGCCCTATGAAATTTACCAGGGAGTTTCATTTGAATATCAAGTTTGGTTGCCAAATTTGTGGCTTCCTCAAACCAAAACTCATGATAAACTTCAATATTTTCCATCACTTCATTGAGTGAGTGTAATACAGCAGTTAAACTACTGGCTGCAAAGAAAACGTCAGAAGTTTGTCCCTGGAGATTTTTCCCAAAGGCCCTTGTAAAAGATAAGACATTTTTAAGAACAACAATGGTAACAATAAAATCAAAATCTGTTACTGCACTACAGAGTACAAATGCTTGGCCAGCTATACAGTTATTCCACCTAATATTTGTGTCACTATTTATACCATCTAAACATAAAACAAGTGCTTGCAGGAGGTCCACTAAAACTTCAAAAGCATCATGCCTGCCTGTCCACTGAGAATGACATATTTCCTTCAGTTCTTTACCCCTTTCTTCACTGTTCTGGAAAAGAACTGAAATTACATTGTCAAGTTCTAAAAGTAGTTGTGGTGATCGATGGAAAAAAGAACAAACTTCCTCATTTGTTCCCAATGCAACCGATACCCCCACCACAGGCACTGATTTTGCCAACCACATGTTTAAGGCACAGGAAGAGCAGAGTGTGTAGATAGCTTGGGGATATTTTTCTAGAAGTCTAGAAGCAACAACTTTCATTTTAGAAGAAAATCCACTGGATACAATATAAGCCTGGCCACGACAATACTCCATATTTAGTCCCCACTTCTCAGTTATTGTAGTGTGAAATTTCACAGCCAAAATTTCCGCATCAGCTTCATAAGGCAGGAAGCCCACAACTCCTCTCTCAGGTTATGGGCTTCATCAACAAACCTCACCAGGACAGGTAAGTGCTCTTCCCCCGCTATGTCCACCGCATCATCAGTGACGATGGAAAAGAAGTGTGAGTCTCTCACTTCCCTGAGGGTTTCTTCCCTAACACAGCTCTCACAGATCTCTAGCATCTGTTTCTGCTGTGTTTTTGAACAGAACAATGTGTTAACGGCTGTGGTCTCAAAGTGCTTTCTCAGAACCTCTTCACCAGAATTTATCCGGCACTCCAACAAAGCTTGGAAGTTATCAGGTGTAAAGAGACCTTCCGGGATTTTGTCGGTCTCATGCCCATCCAGAGGTATGTTTTGTTTTCCCATAAGAATCAAAATTTCAAATAGAGACTTTAAGTATTCTTTGTTTTCCTTCTCTTCAAGGGTTAAAGGTAAAATGTCTTCATCCTGTTCATCCCCCTGAACTTTGGCACTGGGATTCTGAGCATTGCTATTGTTTGTTTCTTTATGCTTCTGTTTCTGTTCAGAATTTTCATCAATTTTTTTCTGTTTCAGTGTCCTGATTTCATCTTCACTCAATTCTTTGATTCATTTTCTGTGTCTACTATGCGGATTGCTCAAATGACTGGTAAGATCAAATATTGTTGGTATTGCATTGTCTTGAAGAACGGTCCTGTAAGGACTAGTTCTACAGATCATAGAGGTCTTGAAGTGTTTGGCACACAATCGATAATGTTTATTTAGCTGATCAGGTGTTTTATCTTCTAAGTCTGCTCTCCTACAATTCTCCACCCACTTCTGGCATCTGGCCGGATCCGGCGGAAACTTGAAGAAGGCCAGGTTGGACTGCGTGCTCTTCCTTGTGCAGTTGGGAGCCACACAGAAGTTCAGCATCATTCGGCATCGTTGCCTGCCTGCCGTCCTCCCCTCCCCGCCTCCTCAGGGCAGCCCTCCTGCCCGTCGGGGTGGGGGAGCAGGTTTCTTCTTTTTTAAGAAATTCAGGAAGTGCTCTGCATGAATTTGTAGATTTGTGTGATCATTGACTCTAAAGGAACACGTGAGTGCAGAAACATTAACTGGTTCTAGGGGTTTTACTGTCACACTATAGAAAATGCTTCACAGTAGCCCTGAGCCATTTAATATATTCACTGTTAACTCTGGTGTTTCCTAGACCTACAAGGGACTATATATGAATATGGCATTTCTCTGGACAGGGTGACTCCTGTAGGAATCACAGAAAAGCTCTTCAGAGTACTGAGGAGCCGCAGGGTGGGAGGTGATCCAGTCTGACTGTGAATTCAAGATGATCGGTCCAAAGAGATTTTCTGGCTGGCTAGAAGGCTTCATGCATTAAACTGTTTTCTAGGATCTAATTTCTTGTACTGTGTTGCAAGCATGGGTTCTTTGAGATGAGAGCTGTTTTGAGTGTCTGTTCAGAGTGCCATATGATTTGTGTAAGATACATCTCAGCCACTAAATTTAATATCTCAGAGCCATGTTGTCTCTCTGGAGAGGACATCAGATGATTAATCTAAAGTAAGGACTCACACTGAGAGGACCCTTCCATTCCCAGGGTGTTCCTATGTAGTTTCCATCCTTCCACTGAATGGGTCAAAGAGATGTTCCATTGTGAGGCTTCATAAAGGAGGAAGCTTGCTCTTATGATTTGTGTTTAGATGTGCCCCCCAAAGCCTCATGTGGATGAGGTGGGACTTTCTTTTTCAGAGGTAGTTGAATCTGGAATGTGTGATGCTGGGGTTAAGGGCATGTGATTACTAAACCACTATATATGAGTGATTAGTTTGGCACCACCCTAATCCTGGTAGTCTGAATAAGATAAAAGGGGAGAAAGATGCTGTTAAACCCCCTTGTTACCTTTGCTGCCTTGTACCCACCATGTTGTGTCTCCTCTGTGATGCTTGTTTGCCATCCCAGCCTTGGAGCCAGCTGACTATGGACTGAAACTTCTATGAACTGTGAGCTAAATACACCCCTTCCCTTTTAACTTTGGGTGTCAAGTATCTTGTCTCAGCAATGAGAGAAAAGTTAACACACTGGCCACTGATGTTTGACCTTACAAGGATCTGTGTGTTCAGAAAGTGTTGTAGGGGGTGCCTTCACTCCATGGGGCTCCACGCTGCTTTTCAGCACCAAGCTTGGCCTCGCTTGTGTGTGTGTGCCCCTGACTCTTTCTATTGGTGTGACTTGGATTTTTGGCATTGTAAAGGAAGGAGACCAATAATTGTTCAAGTACCTCTTTGTAAACACTATAGCCAGACCGGTTTCTGCCACTTATTTGAGCAGGAACTAGAAATCATTTTTTAAAAAGTGGGGGAGTGCTCTAGGCCTGCCTGGCTAGAGCAAGGTCCTGAGTTCAAGCCCAGTACCAAAAAAAAAAAAAAAGCCAGCCACTATCTATAGTCTGAACTTAAGGAAATCAGTAGCCTAAGAGAAGACCTGGTGATAAAACTGACCAGTAGTACAGTAGTGGCACTGTATTAGACACTGAGGGGCTAACTAAATAAGTCATTACCTCTGGTGCAGTTTGAATGAAAGACAGAGAGAGGTAATGTCCAGTAACGGGAAAGACATAAGCTGTACAAACCAAAACAGAAAATATGCGGGACTATGAAACATCCAACTTCTGAGTACCAGTGGGCTCCTAGAAGTGTTTTGGTCTTTTGCTAAAGAGGTAAATTTTAACTTGAGGTTGAAGCTACAAGGCTTATTAAGCCTCAGGGCTTTTCACCTACATTGCTCCAAAAGCTGTGAATTCCTGGGCTCCCTTTTTCCCCAGATTCCAGATCTCCAGTACCATGTCTTGTATCTAGATGTCCCCTCAAAACCTCATAGGGGCTCAGGTGCTCATAGGTGGGGGATTTGAAGGTGGCTGGATTAGGGGGTGTGGATGTGGATTAAAGGTGTGAGGCTGAGATTAAGGGTGTGATTCTGGGATTAAGAGTGCCCTACTCTGGGTGTGGGTGGCACCACTCTAAAGTAGGATAACCTGGAAAAGATAAAGGGAGAGGCTTTTGCTGCTGCTTGTTGTTGCTGATTGCTATGCTGGCTCCTACCTGCTCGATCATGAACTCTCTCCTCTGTGATACCCCTCTGCTGTGCCAACTCCTCTTGGAACAAGCTGACTATGGACTGAAACCTCTACAAACTGGGAGCTATAATAAACCTTTCCTCCTTAACTTTGGGTGTTGAGTATTTTGCCATAGCAATAAGGGAAAGTAATGAAGACACCCAATATCTGTCACTTGAGGTAAATTCAGTATCACCATAACTAGTACCTTAAATCTGCCTTTCAAGAAAACTTCTATTCTCACCTGTCAAGTATGGTGTAGCTAAAATCTGATTCATAACTCAGAAAATATGTTTTATGTTTATTAATACATATTTGCTGTATATAATAATTACATTGATGGCGGGGAGTTGGTACATATGCATACACCTTAATTCTTTTCACTTCCCTTTGCTCTCTCTTCCCTACCCTTCCTCCCATCTCTAGTTCGTCTTCCTATTTGCAGATGACCTATCTTCCTATTCATATTATCTTTTATTTTACTCTTTAAATTATTTATACTTTGAGTTTCTCATATAAAAGGGTCTGTGTAACATTTGTGCTCATGTGTCTGATTTATCTCACTAAACATTATGGTCTCAAGGTGCATCCATTTTCCTACAAATAATTCATTTATCCTTCTTTATGGCTGAGTAGCACTCCATTGAATGTAAATACCACATTTTCTTTAGCCATTCATCACTGATGGACATATCTGTATCCCACTTCTAGTTAGCTATTGTGAGTTGTGCTGTTATAGCCAGGGTCATGCATGCATCACTGCCGTATGATGACTTTAACTCTTTTGGAAAGATAGCTAGGGGAATATCTAGGTCAAATGGAATTTCTATTTTTAGGTTTTTGAGGAATCTCCATACTGGTTTCAGTAGTGATTGTACTAATTTACATCTCCATCAACAATGTAGGAGGATTCTTTTTCCCCTGTAGCCTCTCCAATACTTTTATTTGCTTTCTTGATGATTGCCTTTCTTTCTAGAGTGAGATGGAATTTCAATGTTCTTTTAATTAGCATATCTCTCATGATAAATGATGCTAAACATTTTTCATGTATTTATTGGTTATTTATACTCATTCTGAGCATGTCTATTATTTCAATAGCCCATTTTTATTGGGTCTTTTATTTTGGGGGGTTAATGTTAAAAAATTCTTTATATATTCCAGTTATTAGTCCTTTGTCCCTGGAGTAACTGGAAATTTTTTCCCATTCCGTAGTTTGTTTCTTCACTTCACTGGTTGTTTCCTTTGCTTTACAAGTTTTTAATGATATATAATTCCATTTATTGATTCTTGATGTTATTTCTCCTGCAATTGGGATTCTGTTTTTTAAAAAGTCTTTGTCTATGCCTATGTTTTAAGAGTTTTACCTATTTTATCTTCCAGCAGATTAACTGTTTATATTTTAACATTTAGACTTTGAATGATTTTCATTTTATTTTAGTACATGGGGAAAGATAGGTTTGGATTCAATCTGCATTTGTGTAACCAGTTTCCCCAGCACCATTTGTTAAAGAGATTATCTTTCCCCCAGTGTATGCTTTTGTCCCTTTTCAAAAATCAGATAGTGGAATGTGCCTGGGTTGTTTCTGATTCCTGTTTTGTTCCACTGGTTCAGTACCATGCTGTACTTATGCCAGTATCATTCTGCTTTTGTCACTGTATCTTTGTAATATAATTTGAAATCTGGGATTGTGATGCCTCCTGCTTTCTTGGCACTCAGGATTGCTTTTCCTATTCTGGGTCTCTTCTGGTTCCATATAAATTTTAGAACTTTTTTTTCTAGTTCTCTGAAAAATGCTTTTAGTATTTTGATTGGTATTACATTATATCTACTTATCAGTTTTGGTATGATGGAGATTTTGACAATATTGATTCTACTTATCCAGGAACTGGGATATCTCTCCATTTTCTGGTGTTCTCTTTGATCTCCTTTTTCAGAATATTGTAGTTTTCATTACAGTGTTTTTGCTTCGTTTGTGAAGTTCATTGTTCCTGAGTATTATTTTTCTTGAGACTATTATGAAAGGTATTATTTTCCTAATTTCTTTCATGGTGGGTTCATTATTGGTATACAGGAATGCTATTGAGTTGTGTGTGTTACTTTGAATCCTGCTACACTGCTGAATTTGATTGTTAGCTCTAGGAGTCATTTGGTGGAACTTTTGGGGTCTTCTGTGTAAAGAATCATGTCATCTGTGAAGACTGATAGTTTGACTCTTTCTTAACTCAGGAAATCTTGTTCTCCTTAAGTAGTGGTGTTAATATCTGCAGATTACAGTATTCTTAGAAGATTTTCATCCCTACTGACTGGGGATTCACACAGGGTCCCCAGGAACGCTTGTCCTGGGACTCTCCTGCCCTCTCTCAGCTCTGCCAGGGACCTTCTCTTGTCTTTTCTCTCCTTCTTTCCTATCTTCTCTTTCTCTGCCCGTCTATCTCTGTCCCTGTCCTCTCACAGACACAGTGCTGAAACATGGCTGACTTCCTAGCTGCACCTGGGTAGGCCCCTGTGGATCCTCAATTGTCCTTCCCCTAAGTGTTGAATTTTTAATTCAGAGGAGTCTTGCCAGTTTCTGCATTCTTGTATTTTAAGAATAAAGTAATATCTCCATAAAGGGCCCTACTTTGAGCTTTATCCAAGCCCACCTCTGGGATTTAGCAGCAGACCCACACATGTGATAGCTGTTGCTGATGGCCCACTCCAAGTCCATTTGAACCAGGCAGTATAGTGTAGGCTAGGGAAGCAGGCTCCAACTTTCACAGATCTGAGGTTAAATCCTAGCTCACCACTCATCAGCTATGTGGCATGAAATAGGCGTCTATCCTCTCTAAGCCATCATCTCATTTGTAAAACAGGGACATAATATCAGTATCTGCTTCACAGGGCTGTTATGAGAATTAAACAATGTAAAATTAATCTTGGCTCAGGCCTAGAATGCAGTATGCACTGAGAAATGGCTGCTATTGTAATCATTACCCCAAAATAGCTTCCTTGGAGGAAACTGATCCTAAGGTAAGAAGAAAGAAGTCAACTTGATCCAGTAACAAAACCTCAGAAAGATACATTTCAGATGTAGCCCAGAGACTAGATATTAGCTTTGTACTCCTTTCCAGCTTCCCTACAACTAATGACTGAGTCCTATAGAGATGTGGGACTGTAAGTAAATTGTGAAAGGAGCTATTTTCAGAAGCAGCAGAATGATGCTGTGTTGGTATAGCAGGACCCTTGGAAATATCCACAGTATCAGGCTGATGAGAGTTAGAGAGTTCAAGGATCTCTGAGACCCACCAAAAGGGCTGCTCAAGACCAAGGATGTGGGCAGGGGATTTATCTCAGTGGTTTCGCCGCCTGCTGCGCAAGTGCAAGGACCCGAGTTTGATCCCTGGTACCAAAAAAACCAAAAAGACCAAGGATGTGGTGTTGCCCCGTGGTTGGGGAAAGAGTGGAAGATATTATCTGAAACCTCACAAGGTTACTGTCCAAGGTACAGGCATTTTGGAAGTGAAGAATATAGAGAAGATGTTGAATCCGGCCGAAGTGAGGAAAATATCCAGGGAGCTGTAGAGTCCATGCCTATTACCTGGGGTCATGAGAAGAAAACAAAAAGCTTCATTTCTTACACTGTACATCAGTGAGGAAGTAGAAGGAAGGAGCATGTTATGGCTTGGGTCTAGATGTCCCTGCAAAGCTTCATGGGGTCATAGGTGAGGCTTTTCAGAGGTGGCTAGATCTAGAGTGTGTGATGCTGGGATTAAGTGTATGTGGTTACTAGATTAGTCCGCTGATTGGTTTGGCATAATTCTGGGTGTGGATAATGGGAAGGTCCACCTCGGATGTGAGTGTTACTTGCCTTGAGGGCATATAGCCTGGATGGATATAAAGGGAAAGAAAGAAGGCAGGTTTGTGGTGCTGCCTCCTTGCTTGCTGCTCACTGCCTTTGCTGCCTCCTGCCTTCCAACTTCCATGCCATGAACTGTTTTTTCTCCTCTGCATTGTCCCTCTACCATGCCACCCTACCTTGGAGCCAGCCAACTATGGACTGAAACCTCTACAAACTGTGAGCCAAAATAAGTCTTTCTTCCTTTAATTTTAAGTGTTGGGTATTTTTTTCTAAGCAGTGAGAAAAGTAAGTAAGATAGGGCACTAGACCAGGAGCCTGGAGAATCAAGTTAATACTGATGCCTTTTGTATAATGATTTTATTTCATTACTATCAGATTGAGGTAGAATCAAGGTCTCCCTAATGTTACCTCCCAGTTGAAATGTAGCAACTCTTACAGACTTGAAATTTAGCATTCTGGTAATCATTTAGTAGAAACTTTCCATTTTTGAAATAATTAACATGCAGAACTCAACCTTAGAACATTATCCAAATTTAGAAAAGAAATGCAGTAAGGAAAAAGGTGTTACCATATCAAACTTTGCCTTTTGGCATTAAAATAAAAATCTAAATAGGAGATGAGGAAAGTTTTGGTTTCTTTAGTACTGAGTTGGTGGCAGCAGGAGCTAAGTAGGAGTTGACTATGTCAGGTACAGACTTCTGCTAAGTGATCCAGATATCAGGTTTGGCCAACATGAGAAGACTATGCCCTTCTGGAACTTGCTCAGCTGGTCACAATAGGAGACCTTCTATAAAGGGCTATGGTCCCTGGGGTTGAAAGATGACTCACCTGTGTGGGGGGCGAGGTAGCCAGTGGTCTTAGGACATGTAATAGGTGGGGAGAACCCATATTCTGGAGCCCATCCCTATGCCTTCTGGAACATTCCCCCTTTTGATAAGGAATATTCTGATAATAATATGTTTCACCAGGACAACACCATCTTAATCATTAGTAAAATAATTGCTGGTTGTCAATGCTTGTGGAGAAGGACTCTGAAGAGGTCAGTTGTCACAGGAAGACTGGAAGTCTGGGTCCCAAGGGAAGTGCTTCTTTCCAAGGTAAAATCACCAGAGACCAGAGTCAGGGCTTCAGTTCTGGAGAGCAGAAAGTCTTTTCTTGCCAGTGCTTGAGGGAAGCTAAAGAAGCAGAGTATCACTGTTGTTACTAAAAGGCAAGGACTGTTTTACAAGGTGGACATAAGCATCAACCAGGGAAGTACATTCTTAGACAAATGGCAAGGAGACCAGTTTAACAGAAAGCTACTTTTCAAGAAACAAAAGGTATGTTGTAAGGGGTTGGCCTATAATTATCAGATGCATCCATTTTTACCATGTGGTCCTGTCGTTCAGACCAGAAGGGCTGTGGTGGGGGCCCGAACAACCTTCCCTGGACAATTCTCACATGTCCACTGCCAAACTTGGCCTCACTGTCTCTTCCCCTGCCACTCATTTGTAAACCTCATGCCTGATTGAGTCCCTTTTGGATCGACACAGTCTTAAATACATCAATGTTTTTAATCAGGGATTAAAGTCAAGTGTATGTGTCCATAAGATGTAGTCACATACTGTTTTGGCTCATTTTGTGTGCTTAGCTGGCAAAGGGGTATTTCCTTCATAGCCTAATTCTTGGAATTACTCCATTGCTGCCTTCTCCCCATAAAACACCTGCACTGTAGTCTTTAAATGTCATTTTGTTTAATTTAACCTCATTTTTATTTTTATGTTCCTTTGAATGTCTCCATTGATTTTTTGAGTGGGATTGCGCCAAGGAAGATATTATTTTTAGATATTATTTTTATAAATTGAATCAAGTGAGATGAAATCTCATAGCAAATTCAACTGTTTCATTATGTCAAAGGAGGGCAGGTTCCTTAACAATTACAATTTTTATTTAGGAGAATAAACTGTTCATAAATGATGAACAAAGAATAAATATATATTAGGATATTTAAAATTACTAGTAGCCTTAAAAGTGTTGGCAGTGTAGTAAGTTTTTGTTACTCTTTTTCAGAATAGTTTTCTCCTCCTCCTCCTCCTCCTCCTCCTCCTCTCTTTCTCTCTCCTTCTCCTTCTCCTTCTTTTAACAATACTGGTGATTGAACCCAGGGAGCATTGAGTTATGTTTGCAGACTGGGCAAGACTCAACAAGACCCTCTCAAAGAAAAAAAAAAAAAAAAAAAATATATATATATAGAGAGAGAGAGAGAGAGAGAGAGAGAGAGAGAGAGGGAGAGAGAGATGCTAAGTCACTAAGTTGTCCAGTCTGGCCTCAAATTTGTGATCCATCTGCCTCGTTGTTCCAAGTAGCTGGGATTAGAGGCTTGTGTTACTGTACTCAGGTTAGATTGTGCTTGCATTGTCAGTGGTTTGCACCATTAACAGCTATTATAAACCTCAAGCATAGACAAATGGCTTAGAATTCCAGCACTGGAGAAACAGATTCAAAGTGGGTCGATTGATGCACCCTCTGTGCTCACATTGATGGAGAGACAAAAGAGCAAAGGAAATAGTTGCTAATTCCTACATTTCAATCTTCTGTTTGCCTTAATCACTTTACATTTATGCATTGATCCATTCAATTATACATTTATTTATTCTTACCTATTTTGTTCTGCAGTGCATTTAAGACACATAACAAGAGCAACCAAAAAAAAAAAAAAAACCAATCAGGAAAAACAAAAATAGATGTTAGATGCTGAAGGAGAGAGGGGCATTAGAAAGAGATACGGGAACTAGTTCCAAATGGAAGGTTGAAGTGGAGGCCAGTTTTTGGATTGGGCTTCCTGGTGGCAAAAGCAAAAATGAAAATATAATAGACACAAGATTACCTATTTACTCAAAAGGAAAGTCTCCCAAAATGAAAAAAACTTTTTGCACCCAGAACTGACAGAAATGTTTTATGATATCTTTATATAAAACTGAATGACAGAGTGACACAACCCCCAATGTGGTGTGACAACATGCAATCAAACAACACTTTCTATTTCTTTAAAGGATTCTTTTTCTTTGTTCAGTTTCTCCCTTCTGTTTCTGAATACTACATCATTTGTTTAGTCTTGTGAGGTTAACCTAAGTATTTTAATATTTAATGAAATTTAAGTTTGGCATTTTACTTGCTCCTGAAAAAATACAAGAAGGCCATAAAGCTATATAAATTGCTTCCCTGCTTTTATATGCTTGTTTGAGCACTTCAGTTCTATATTGCTTTCTAATTTCACAAATTAAAAATAATTATTAGTTTAGATGGTAAATATTTGAACTTATTTATTTGCAAATATCTTTGCTCACCACTTCTTGGATTTCAGACTTTCTATTTGGACCCCTTTGAAGTGATTTCTCTTTGGTTATTAGGTGTTTTTAGAGCCTCTCATTGATGTTGGTGTTCTCAACTTCCACTATCTGTGGAAGTTATTTCTTTTCCATTTGTCTAGCTTGAGATTTGTTTGAACTCTGTCCTTTGTTGTTTTTCAACTATTCCGATAAGTTCTCTGCCATTTTCCCTTTGAATATTGTCTCTTTTTGGCTCCTCCTCCTATCTCCTCCAACTCCAACTAGACATAAGGACTTTCTCGCTTTATTTTCCTTTTTTCTTAGTTTCTCATACTCCGCTCTCATTTCTCTATGGTGTATGCTATATAATTTCTTCAGATTTATCTTATGCTTTATTATATATCTCTTAATTTTATTCAATCTTCTGTTTAACTAGTATATGGTTTTAATTTTTATTTTCTATTTATAGACATTCCATTTTCAAATTAGAATTTTGCTGGGGATACAGCCTGGCAGCTGTGACGTTTGGCGGTTCCACAGTTGTGTGAACATCATGGCATGAACTGAGGTGGCTCTTGTTATGGCTTGTATCTAGATGGCCCCCCAAAGTCTCATGCAGTTATTTCATATTTTTTCACACCATACAGCAATATGAATCTGGGTCTACAAACTATAAAAAACACCCACATGTATAAAGCATCTTGACAAAAATAACCTGAATCTAATCAGTAGAAACATTTGGTCAAATCTAGAATATGGGTCAGAGCACAGACAGTCTACATGCCTTAAATTCTTCAGAAAAGTCATTCTCTCTCTCTTTCTCTCTCTCTCTCTCTCTCTCACACACACACACACACACACACACACATACACACACACGAAGACAGTCTTCTAAATTAAGAGATAGAAGAATAAATAATCAAATGCAAGGCAGTTATGTCTGGATTTCTTGGGGAGACAGAAAAATTTGAATTTTTACTTTTCCTAGATAAGATAATATTTTGATTATATAAGAAATGTCTTTATTATGACAAATGTATTTTTTATGAAATATCCGTTTGAGTATTTAAGGGTAAAGTTTCCTGTGCTTGTAACTTACTTTCAAACAAACAAAAGTATATTTATCTGTGTGTCAACACATAAACATATACACACAGACACAGGCATAGCTATAACAGTACAGCTATAGCCGTGGGTAGAGGGTAGGTATGGGAGAGAAATTGGTGACTCTAGGAGAACTGTTCTTTGTGCTTTTCTTTCAAATTTGCTGCAGTGTTGGATATGCTCAAGATGTTTTGAAATATTTAAATTTTGTGGAACAGTGCAAAAACAAATAAGCAAATACTTCACCACAGCCAAGACAGGCACGTTTCCTGGCTTTTTCCTTCCTAACAGAAACTTTTCTTCTAATATACCTTTAACTTGAGAGAGTGACTCTTTGAGGTCTCTGCTTTACATGAGAGGTTTTCCATAAGACTCTTGGGTTTTTAAAAAATTCCTTCAGCTCCTGATGCTGATAAAACAGAAGCTTCCGGTCCCAGGTTTTACCAGATACCTTCAGGAGAAAAGCTGGCTCCAGTGTTCACTTACATCACAAGGTTTGTGCTTCCACTTCATGTTTGGCCTAGGGTTTCTTGCTTTCTTAATTTCTTGCCAGCTCAATAATTCATCTAATTTCAAAAATATTTTCAATCCCAAATTTTGGGTTGTTTTTACAAAAAGGATCACTCAGGCCATCTCCTCCCATTATCCTTCTAGAAACAGAAGTTTTGGTACATCTTATATGGAAGTTCAATCCCAATTATTTTTTCCCATTCCTGCAGAGATTAAAATAGCAGGGATAACAAGCAAGTTTTGAAAACATTTCCTTTCCACATCACTAAAAAAAAAAAAATGGCTCTAAGGCATAAATCCAACATGTTTACCTTTGAACTACCCAGTTGAAAATACAGTTGTTACGGTGCAAATGATGGTCTATCAAACCAATCTTTTGCCCTACTCTATAAGGCTTATCTATTAAAATTATTATAACTTTATATTTCTATATTCTGTGCCAAAAATATACAAAGATAGGCTAGATCATGAAAAAAATACTTTCTCAAATTTGTTCTTCTAGCTTCAGTTCACTTAGTTGACCCAGTAGCAGGGTTTTACATACTGACCACACATCCCCTAACCCCTGCAGGGCTGCAGAGACAAAGGGCAAGGTCTGGGGGTGGCAGGCTGGCATTTCCTTTGAAAGGTGATTCAACAGCGCTGACCTTTAATTTCCTATCCCCTCCAGTGCCAGTGATAACTGTTCTATCTATATTTCATGTCATTATTATGATGACTAAATGAGATCAAATATAAGACAGGGCTCCCTATCTGAATGAGATATTTAAAGTTGGTTGGTATTATGATGTGGAGTACTAAGAGGTAAAAGCTTACTGCACATTCATACGGAAAAGAGAGAAAAAGATATTGTGTGTGTACTCATGCATGCACAAATGTATAAATATGAGTACAAGTATATATGCATAAATAAATTGTGTTGTGCAAAAGAAGGTGACAAAAGGTAGTCATCATTTTACAGGAAATCCCTGATGAAGTGTGTATGCTAAGGCAAGTCTGCAGGTCTCTGATTTTAGCTGCTTGACCATCATATATCCAGACAGTATTGAAAGATTGGTGCTGTGACCAAGATAAGAGCAGAAGTAGACCTCAGAATACCAGCACCAAAGCTGTGACCTTGCAGGTAACTTCAGAAAGCTGCAATGGATGGAACACCTTACTGTATCGCAGAGCACCAGGAAATGAGTTTGGTGTGTGTAGAGGGTGGGAAAGTAATGAAAGAGGAAGGCATGACATGACTGTGGGCGTGGGGCTCACTCAGGAATACGCCTCCCAACAGGGGTTTTAAGGGAAATTTGTCTTCAGTGGTCCTTTGCTACCCCTCGTCTTACCTTCTCAGGTCTTTCTGCATGCCCTCTTCCCTACTCTTGGCACCACTTTCTCACTCCTTGTTTTTCGGATGTATTGGATTTGCCGCATCTATTTTCCTTTATCCCTGGTCAATTTTAAATACCATAGTCAAAAGAATCAGTGTCACTGATAATTATATTCATACTCAGAACTATTTTTGTCAAGGATCATGGTAGAACTCCATAAGAAAATCTCTTTTTGAGTATCATATGCCAGAAATTCATTTTTAAACAACATGTATGATGAAATTATGCTACATATCAAAGAAATTAAATGCCTATATGAAACAATAAACTATGCTTACAGTTCACATTCTTTTACATCCATAAAAGGAGACACATTTTCATCAGATAGATTTTTTCACATCAGTGGCCAGTTCTCTCCTTCTTCTCTTAGATTGATATGAAGCTGATCCACATCACTACCACTGGAAAAGTCTTGTACTTAGGGAGAGGAAAAAGAGGAACAGCAGCTTTTATGTAGAGGCAAGATGGAGATTTAATGCTCTCAGCATCATCTCATAGGTCTGAGTGGAAGATAAGAAAGGAATGGAATAAAGTGGGAGAAGCAGTCCTGTAATTTTGTCCCCCCCCCAGTCTTTCCTTTAATAATTTAATTTAACATCAATAGGCAAAGATTGGCTGGAAAATGTGTGGTCAGGAACTCTTTCTATATAGGGCCAGAGAGTAAATCTGTTAGGCTTTTTATAGGCCATATGAATTAGGTGACAACCACTCAACTTTGCCATTGTACCACAAAAGTAGCTATAGATAAATGAGTGTGGCTATGTTCCAATAAAACTTTATTTACAGAACTTGAAATTTGAATTTTACATAATTTTTGCATGTCAGAAATACTATTTTTAAATTTTTATCCCAGCCATTTAAAACTAAAAAACTATTCACACACCCTAGAGAAACAGACAGTGGGACCAGATTTGGCTTGCAGGTCAGTTTGCCAATCCCTGGTCCAGAAATTTTTCTATATTAAGAGTATGCATGACATTAAACTAATTAAAAATGAAGTTATTTTCTTTCTACCTATCTACTTCTCTCTTTCATTTCCCCCCATGTCCTTACTGCCATTCTGGTTTACCTATTCATCCCTTCTGTCAAATCCCACATGTTTGTTCTATTCACTATAAACCTCATCAGAGAATAAGGACCACCTGTAAACAGCCAGCGCTACAATGGGCACTAACAAAGTCTGTGACACAAAGACTTGCTGACCATGTTAACCCAGTCATTAATCCATTTTCCTTTCCCCTCCCCACAGAATCCACCTCCCATACTAGAGGCTGAAAGTAGACCATCACTTCTCCATGGTTCCTGACAGAGAAGACACGAGTATGTCTATGACCCACTACTGGATGATAAAACTTGAGGTAAAGTCGTTGGAATGTTTTGGGAAAGATTTTCTCCTCTGGTAAAAAAAAAAGAGAGTAAAAGAGAGCTACAAGAGCAGAAGCCTCATCCTCTCCTTACTTCCTGCTCTTGTATGGTGTCATGTAAAGGTAAGAAGTTTGGAGTGGCAGCAGCTCCTTGCAACCATGAAGAAAGTTCAATAGCTGATCCAGAGGTATAACATTGTTACTTTTCTGAAGCAACCTGAAAATTCCAATCTCTCTTTCTCTCCTTCTTTCTCTTTCTGTCTCTGTCTGTCTCTCTCTTGACTTCATGTTATAAGAGTAATAAGCCCCCAGGAGGGGAATTGTTGCCAACAGTTACAAAGACAGCCTTTATTCTTGTGATGCTTATGTTGTTGGGGGAGTGATATGCACCATGAATTGAAAAACCATTATAAGAAAAGATAAATTGTCAAATTTCGTAGGCCACCAAATGATGTTAATTATACTTTTAGTGCCCTTTGATTAGGAAAAATCACATACCAATTCTCACTCTTGAGAAGTTCTATTGAAACCACATCAAAATATGTTCATACTGGTCTGGGGATTTAGCTCAGTGGTTTCGTCGCCTCCTGCACAAGCACAAGGACCTGAGTTCGATCCCCAGTACCAAAAAAAAAAAAATGTTCATATAGCTCCCAAAGAATTACTATCCTGTACTTCCTTTACTTCCACTGAACAGGGTAGCTTCTAGAGAGTCCATTGCCCCTGCAATGTTTACTTCCTCTTCTGTCATTCTCACTCCTCAAATGGTGATTCTCTGACTTTCTTTCACTCATACTATTACATCAGATTGCTCTTAACACAGCCACCAATGACCTCATGTTGATTAATCCAAGGAGATTATGTATTTATTCATTCATTCATTCACTTATAGTCAGAGAATGGAACCCAGGGTCTCGTTCATGCAAAGTGTGTGCTCTACCAGTGAGTTACACCCCAGGCCCTCAAAAAAGACTGTTTAGTCCATATCTTGCTTGACTGCTCCATCATATTTGGTATGATTCACCATATCTTTTCAGCACTGGCATTTATAGATTTTCTCTGACACCACTGAGTCTTTCTTGCCCACCTTTTCTTCTGCTGGTTTCTTAGTGTTCCACTTTAAGCACTCTTCTCTCATTTCATACTCTTCTTAGGCTGTCTTATTTGTACCATACTTTTGTTGTCTCTTATAAGTTAATGATGCCCATACCTACTCACGTCTCTCCCAAGTTACAGGCCCATGTAACTAAGAACCCAACAGACATACCCATTGAGACATCTCTAAGGTGCCTTAAACTCAATATGGCAAAGCCAACCAAATCTTCACGTTCCCTTTGTATCTCAGCGGATGATGCTGTAATCCACCAACTTGCTCAGGTCAGAATCTCAGACATTTTTTGACATCTTCTATAAGCTTCTTTCTCCTCAATACTTCCTTATTTCTTATAACACATCTTCATTATGGTCCTTGTCACTGTGTTTATGTCATTTGTTTGCCTCATTAGACCACGAGCTGGAGAATAGGAGTGTTGTATGCCCATTACCAAACACATATTCTACAAGGGGATATTCTGGAAGACTCTTGTAGTATGTCAGTATTTGTTGAGTGAATTAATGAATGAGCCCAGAGTAATTATTTGTGGGATAACCATTTGCATTAATAAAAAATAAACTCTTAAGATTTTATGCATGGAAGGCAAATATTTCATCCAACACACAACTTCAGTTAATGATTGGATAATTAAACACACAATTTTCAAATTTAGACCTGGAAAAAATAGTAGCTATCCAGGACAAGTCCTTCATGAACTAGTTAGGGGTCATTTGTAATTAGAAGCATCAATAGTCCTATTGATGGTTAACTACCAAAGTCTCTCATGTGTTAATTCTTTCAGTTAGGTTAAATATAACCCCAGGATATCAAGTAGTGCTATTGTTTGTTTTCATACCCTTTTAACCCATAGAGGGACCTCAGGTCAAGTCAAATTATACCAAATTTGAAACTTTACTTACTCGGGATGATTTGATGCCTGATGGACAGCTCCATGGGGACATCTTAAAGATGTTTTAAACTCAACATAGCAAAGCCAAATCATCACACACCCCCTTGCAATGGTAATTGCCACTGTCCAAGATGCCCAGATCAGAAACCCAGGCATCTCTTTACCATTTCCCTCAATGGTCTTGCATATAACACGCATTCCCTCTGCTTGCAATATCCTCCCCTAGCTTTGTCACCTGAAGAGTACATCCTTGCTCTTTTGACCCATATGAAAATCTAGCTCTTCCAGGAAGCCTCTTCTCTTAACCTAGAGCAAATAAAATTATCCCAAATTCTGAACTTCTCCCAAACGAGTGAGATTTTAGTGTATTTTACAGGTTTGTTTTATCCTATTATTTAATTGTAATCTGAGCCATATTTGCTTAGCAAATACATTTAGACATCTGGCATCAAGTTTGAGCTTTCCTGGCACAGAAATAATTGTTGTTATTAAATATGACAAGTCTTAATATGTGAATGGATTAATGTATTGTTTAATGAAGGAGAGAACTAATTTAGGAGATGCTAGTTGTCAAAACTCTCTAGGCTTCAAGTTCAATAGACATAGTTATTAACTGTAATAAATGTCTTCACAATTGCACTTATGGCTGTTTCTTAAGGAGTTTAACACATTATTTAGTAAAGTATATTAGAGAAGTTTAATAAGAGGTTTTATACAGTCTACTGAGACCCTTAGTGAGATTGAGAATGAATAACTTTACACACTTCTGTTCTTGCTTTCCTAATCTTCAGTGCCTAATTGCTAAAGCAAAATATCTCCTAAATTTGGAAAAAAATTTCTACTTTTAATTGCATACTAATCAAAATCCCCATGCTTCATTTACTAGAGCCTTATGTGGGATGAGTATTTTGTAGAAAATCTATCTTTCCGTCATTTAATAAAGCACATTCCTTTGTTATTAACAATAAGCTAAATATGAGTTCAGAATCCACATTTTCCAGTGCTGTGGTATCAATATCATCAGATAGTACAATGTAAACCATATTCCATTTAACAATCTTTTAATGTTAATAACGATACCCCATTTTCATTCCCTTTGAGAATTTCAGTAGAAGCTGGATGCAGTGGCATGAGCCTATAATCTCAGCACTCTTGGGAGGCTGAGGCAGGAGGATTGCAAGCTGAAGTCCAGCCTGGGAAATTTAGTGACTTAGCGAGATCTGGGCTGGAGACGTAGTTAACAAGAAATAGGATGATAGTTTTGTTTTTTTTTTTTTTTTGCAAAAGGGAAGGAAAGGAACCAAGAGATGGAGGGAATGGGGAAGAGGGGATAAAAAAGAGTTAAGATGTGTTACATACAAAAGTAATCATTATGTACCACAAATATGTACTGATAAAAATAAAAATTAAAAAACATAAAATTCTTCTGGGCAAGCCAGCCATATTTTTCAACATACCACGCCTACACATGGATCACTAACATCACAGTAGTTCTCATCCAAGTTTACAGTACTAAGAAAGATGGGAAGTGAATTTCATGACCTAGTTACTATTAAGTATTGGGCACTGTAGTTGGAATTGGTATTAAAAAGTAAATGAGATAATCTTATAGTCTCATATTGGGAAAAAATTAAATAAATCAATATATTATTAAAATAAGTAAAATAAAACTCAGTGTAAGTTCAACCACAGATACCTTGAGATGGCACAAAAATAAAATTGATGAACTCTTTCACCTCCTTGACCATAGATTTCATAGCTGATTTAATAAATTTTATTATAATCAAATTTCCTTTTGATTTTGACATGAAGACAAAGCTTACTGAAACTTCCCAAGCCTGGAGGTATAAAAATGCAGGTTCTCTGGAAGCAAAACTAAATGGTAAGTTCTGTTAGGCTGCCAGACAGTCATTTGATTCTTTCATTTCTCCATTACATTTAGTGATCATCTAGTCCAACCGAAATTTATTGTGTACCCACATGTATGAGCTGGTAATATGCTAGGAATTGGGGATTCCTAGCAAAGATGACTAAAAAAAGGTATCTACCTTCACAGAACTTACAGTTTAGTTCTACTTACATACATAGAGATAACAGAAAACCATTCTAGGTATTTGTCATAGAAGAAATTCCATGCAGAGAAATGGTTACATAAATGATAGAAGAACTAAGAAGCCAAACAGGAACTGTGAGGCAGTGGCCAGAGGAACAAGGGATGATAGAGCAGAGGCTAGAACCATGGTGGGGTTGATCTACAAGAGTCACAAAGACACACTCAGTTCTACCTTCCACCTCCTCATCATTCTGTTATGTCCTGTTTCATCCACACTGCTGGCAGGTACAGAGGGGAGAGGAGAACTGATGGGAAAGCAAACAGGTGATGTCTGGAACACACAAGAACTCACAGGCATCTTCCAGTCCTCCCCAGCGATTCATTTAGGGAGTGGTCCTATTTTAAGGGTGAAAGTAAGCTATGGTGCAACACTATATACTATGCTCATTGCTCCTTTTGATATTTGGTTTTCCTTGTTCCCTGAAGGTACCTAATCTGTGTTTTTTAAAGCTTCCCAAAGAATAGAAATATCCATCAGCCATGAGCCACTGAACAGTGTTGGATATCCAAACACTCTCTTCAAAGAATATCTTACTCTGAAGCCCACTGTATATAACATATAAATGCAAAACTGTTCTGCTTGAAACTTAATTTGGGAACCTGGATTCCCCTCCAGCCCAGGTCAGTCCTGGGGCTACAATTTGGGGACCTGCAGACTCCCACATTTAATCTATCTCATTAGTTACAGTCATGTTGTAAGCAAGCATGTACACACAACCTTCTTTTGTCTCCTCAGTGTTCTCTTATCAGTAGATATACGGTGATTCGTCCCATCTATCGGTGTTCGTGTACCATGCCATCAAAGGAAGCCTGGATACTCCTGTACACAACCACAAGCAGAAGAGAGCTCGGAAGTAACTCACACCAGTAGATCACCAGCTGCGAATGGAATCATACTCGGTGAGGACTGATCCAGCATAGCTTTGACATAAGAAGGTTGGTTAAACTTTCCAGTTGGTGGCAGATAGCTTCTGAAACTTTGAAATGGCACTGTTTATAAAAGATAGGGTAGAAACACTCCACTGGATCCTCTGCATTAGTCAAGATTGTTACAGAAGGAAAAATTGCCACTGTTTTTCACATATTGCTTCTTCCTGTTAGTCCACATCATTCTCAGGAACCCTTGCCTAAGAAGAGCACTAATTATGTTCTTTCCACCCCTTTCCAGTCTAGCTCCACACCTTAATGTTTCACATGGAATCTTAGGAGGGAGGGAATAGAAGGGGGCAGCCTGGTTGTTTGGAAACTGGACTGCGGAAAAATTCATGTAACACAGCCCCGCCATCCTATATACAGCTGTGTCCTTGAGACGGGTGGATGGATTCCTTGTGTTCATTAAAAACTCTAACACTCTCAAACTAAAACTTGATTTAAAAAATGTATTCACCAATCAAGAAATGAGTGAAGAAATAGGAGAGGCCCGTTGCTCTCCGGACCACTCGAGGGGACAGAACTTTCCTGGACTTCAAGATCCCCTCAGAGGGGCCAAGGGGGCGCCAGAAGCCTGACCAGGGGGTGGGCTCTTTAGAAAACCGGAGATCCAGAGGAGAGGGGTTGAGGGAGCACAGCTGGGAGGCGGCGCCACCGTTCCCCCACCCGCGCCCGTCTCCGCAGCCCCCGACGCCCACCCGGCTGCGCCCGCGCCTTCCTGCCTCCCACGCTCTGGGCCAGGGGGATCTGGGCCAAGGGGCCGTCCTGCCTCGGTCCTCCCGCCCCTGGCCAGCCGGGCCATAAAGCGCGGGCGGCGTCCGCAGAGCCCAGTCGGGCAGCAGCGCCCTTCGGACGGCAGAGACTCCTGTGGACCCCGGGCAGCGCGTTCCCCGCGGAGCAGGAGCAGAGCCCAGACATGCAGGCCCCGCGCCTCGCCGCCGCCGCCCTCCTGATGCACCTGGCCCTGCAGCCGTGGCTGGGGTCCCAGGCCGCCCCGCAGGGTGAGTGCCCGCCCCCCAGCGATCCGAATCAAAGTGCACTGGGATTGGAAGTGATGGGCAGAGACTAGAAGGTGCTGAAGTCCGAGTACCCAGTCAGCGAGGTGATGTGACCATTTCCCCGAACAACAGTGTTGGAGGCGTAACATTTATTAGCACATCTATGCGAAGACTTGGGGTTGGCTTCAAAGCTAGTCACAGGACCCTGGTCCTCTCAGGAGCAGCTGGTGCACGGTGCAATCCCAGGGGTATCCGGATGGGTCTGTCCGCCATGGCTTTGTCCCTCTACGCAGCCTTTGCCCCCTAAGTCCCCGCGGTAGGCTGGGCTGGAAGCGGTGATTGACCGGGTTGCGACCCGCACTCCCTGAGACCAGCCTGGCGTTATTCCATTGGGTGGCACCACAGCAAAGGCCCTTTCAGGAGCCAGTTTCATCTCTTGACTCTTGACATAAGTGAGAAGGGCTGCAAAATTGCTCTTTTTTCACCCAAAAAATAAACATTTGATAAATATTTTGAGAAGATACCTAGATAGTCTCACATCCCTCTGTGAAATGGGGTGAAAATAGGCTCCGGCAGAAAGCACTCACAGTTAAACAGAATTTCTTAGGAAGACTAAAAGGAAGAAATGATTTAAGCAAGAAAAGACCTTAGAGCTCCGACTGGCTATCGGGTGATGGTCTTCCTATCTGAACTTGATGCCTAGGTTGGTTTATTATAGATTTGGGAAATAAAACTGAAAGAGACACACAGTTTGAAGTTAAAATTGTTGTTCCTTGTGAAGCCAGGATGAAGAGTGTATTCTCTGACTCCCCTCACTCTTCTCCATTGAAACTTCCCATTTCATCAAATTAATCATTTTGATTCCAGCTGAGGCAATCAGAATCATGATTTGGGGGGTACTGTGCTGCTAATCTTGGTTTGGGTTGAAATATTTTAAATACCATTGTTTGTAATATGCATCGTGTCCTGTGAGTCTCAGAGGTAAGAAAAGAAATTTTAAAGCACAATTTAAAAGTTTTCTTATTGCAGAGGCTCTTTGGCAGGTTTGAATAATGTTTTAGGTTATAGAAATTCCTGATATTTGAATACACAACTGCATGGTGTGCTTTAGATACAAATAATGCTGCCTAGACCTAGCAGTTTTATTTTTTTTTTGTATTAAATTCTTTTATTGGTACATTGTAGGTATACAACACAATTACATTTCTCATTGGGAATTGTACCTTTACATAATGAATCATAAGGACTAAATAATGTATAATAGGTCGTGTGAAATAGGAAGAAAAGGGGCAAAGGGGAAGGAAGTGGGAGGGCTAGGGGAAAGGATAGAAGGGAATGGGATTAATATGAGAAAATGGAAAAATAGGAACAAAATCTTTGTAAATAGGGAGGACTGGAGGGGTTGAAGGGAGGGCTGGGCAAGGGTGAAAAATTAGAACCAAGAGAGACTATGTAAAGGTGCAAATTTCCAATGATGAATGTCATTATATTGTATACCTAAAATGTACCAATGATGAGAATGAATAATCGATAATGTAAAATAGGAAGAAAAGGTCCAAAGGGGTAGGGGTAGTAGGAGGGGCAGGGGAAAGGAAAGAAGGGGAAGGAAAAAATGATGAGAAATGGAAAAAATGGAAAAATAAGAACCTAGCAGTTTTATTGAGATTTAAAATTGGGACACACAACCTAAATTATCTTGTTAATTTAGGTGGCATAGATGATCTAATTAGGTCAAGTTTTTGGTAGTCTTTTATTGAGTTATCTAGCTAGTCTGCAACTATCAGCTCAACTGGATAATTTGCATATATCCTTTTCCCCCTGAGCTGCATTGCTAGTCTTAAATTAGTATCTATTCAATTTGCATACCATAATAGTTGGGCTCTTTGGTAGCAGTAACTTCACCTCTAGCACTAGAGCATGTGCTTGGATCTTGATACTTTTACTAAAATGTAATAACATTAGTAGAAAATGGTAGTGTCTCATTTCCTTTTCAAAATGCTCTCTGAAGTCATTACTAACTAATCCCAACTTTGCCTCTTGGGAGAGCAGCAAATGGATAAGATAAACTGCACTGATTGAAATATAGCAAGTTCGGCTTGAGTTAAATTATGGACCTGATCAAAGTCAAAGCAAGGATCAAGAGTACCAAGAGTTTAGTTTTGAATGCAGCTCGCATTTTGATCACACATCTCTTTTTCTAAAGGTGTCTTTTCCTGAATGGAACTTTTAAACACCTTGCCTTATCTTGCCTTTGACCTCATTGGTGAAAATGTAAAGTTTCCATTTCTCTGGAAATTAAAAAATCCGTTTTATCCCTTGACATACAGTAGACAGCTGTCTTCATGGTGTGGGAATGTGGACTGTTAGAGGGAGCAAATGGATATTCTGGCTTCCAATATGTCTAGTGTTAAATCCATTGTTGTGTAAGGTCCTCTCATATATGTGAAACATTATAGATCTAGTTTGAAGACAAATTATCTTTTAAAAGAATGTTCTTGAATAACTAGGGTTTTCCTGTTTCTTTCATTCATTTTTTACTTAGTACAAAAGCAATACTATTCGTTTTAAAGCACTGAAAATAGAAACTGAATAATCAAAAATAGAGCAAAAACTTTTGCAATCCAAAGATAGTCACTTTTAATGTTAACCTGTTGTTATATTGTCTTTCATTTCAAATCTCTATGCAAATACGTCAAATGGAATCATGTTACAGAGATTTATCATCTTTCTTTTCACTTACTCTATCATGAATACCTTTTTATGTCTGTAAGTATTTATCTGCATTTTAAAATAGATGCTATTCTGACCAGAATTACTCTGCCTAGGTTTGTAATGTAGAACACTGAAGTTGTTTCCAGTATTTGATATTGCAAATCATAATTTATTGAACAACACTAACCATCCCTTTCACTTCTGTCAAGCCCTTTCTTCTTTCCTAAGGACTGTCTATGTCTTCATGGCAAGGTATTATGCCAACCACATCTCCAGGATTCTCATCTCTTGCACTTAAAATTTTACCTCCTCCCCAAACAGAAATTCTAGATTTACCATTGATGACAAATATCCTTGTAATGAAATCATTTACCATATTATCCATTATTTCCTTAGAATTGCCATAAGTACAATTGATAGGCTAAAGAGCATGTGTTTTTTGGGACCTTTGGTATTGTTATTTAAATTGTATTCAATATGTTTATACTGGTTTAAATCTTACCACATAGTATATAAGAGGGTCCATTTCCCTGAACCCTCAGCAACAATTGAATATTATATTAGTATCTTTTCAGATTGATAGTGAAAATAATATTCTAGTAGGTTGCTTCATCATTAGGTAACCAATGAATGTATATTTGTATAGCTGTTGGTCAATTGTAATTCTTTCTGCAACTTGCCTTTTCATGTTCTTTCCTCATTTTTCCATAAGGATGCTTATTTTATTGATTTTAAAAGTTCTCTATAAATTATCAGTACTCTCCTTTCAGTAATCAGATTATGTATCCAGAAGACAATTCTAGTTGCTGAGATTCCTACTGGGTATGAAATTGTTCAAACAATATTTTCACAAAGTCACAGAAAGTCTAAGTAGCTTCTAGTAAGTATTGTTCAGATCTGTCCTTTGCCTTTTAAATGACTCTGTTGTCACATAGGTCTTAGCCTTCATAAGTCTTATAAAGCTGTTGGGAAAAGTGCTGCTTGCTTGATCAAAAGCAACTTTTATAAATACACATGCAGATTTTAGTGTTTGTAGACCAGCTGTATCCAGCAGCATGCAGTTGAGAAGTAGAAAACACATCATTTTGCTTGTTTCTACAGTGGAATTTTTCTTTCTTTCTCTCTTTCTTTCTTTCTTTCTTTCTTTCTTTCTTTCTTTCCTTCCTTCTTTCTTTCTTTCTTCTTTTTTTTTGAGACAGGGTCTCTCTATGTAGTTCAGGCTGGCTTTGAACTCACTATGCAGCTCAGGCTGGCTTCAAACTCATAGCAATCCTCCTGCTTCAGCCTTACAAGAGCTGAGATCACAGGCGTGCAACATCATGCCCAGGACAATGAGAATTTTTTAAGCAGAAAAATTATTAGAAATTGTAAAGGCAAAAAGGGAACAAACACTCAAGTCTCACAAAAGCAGCTAATCAACTTGCCAACTGTATGTCTAACACCACTTTCATGCTTTCTGCTGCTTTCCCTGTCATTTGTCATTGACCAGAAAAATGTTGTTGGGTCTAGACATACATAGGGGACCCCATGGCTGAAATTCACTGCTGGAGAGCCTGAGAAAAACAAGCTGAGTGCTCTCACTTTTTCTCCTTGTACTTGAAGTCTTCAGTGTTTTTCCTAGAGGACATTTTCAGAGCCACTTGTTTAGCCAAATCCAATTTTAAGTTTGCAAATTGAGTATTTTCTTAAGGGCTATAACCAGTGATGAATATTTTGCTATAATTCTAATTCAAATGTCCAGCCACTGCCAAAATGAGGGGGAAAAGCTGGTGAATTTGGCAGTGTAAAAAGTGATACAAAATTAGTTTACTATATTATTTTGTACCTTATTTTCAAATACCCCACAACCATGTTTCCCCAAGGTTTATCTTTCCATTTAAATTTTTACCTTATTTACTGAATGCCTTTCTCCCCACTCCACAGTCTTCGACCTCCTCCCAACCTCCAGTCAGAGGCTGAATCCTGGTGCTCTGCTGCCCGTCCTGCAAGACCCCGCCCTGAGCGAGCTGTACATGATCTCCACTTTCAAGCTGCAGACTAAAAGCTCAGCCACCATCTTTGGCCTCTACTCAACTGACAACAGCAAATATTTTGAATTTACTGTGATGGGACGCTTAAACAAAGGTAAGCAAAATTGTAGAAATGACTTTCCTAAAGATCCCTTTCTCCTATTCTAGGATTTTGGAATTCCTTATGATGTTTCCATTGTACAACTTTATGTTCACCAGTTGTTCATTTCATGTCCAATTTTATGTTCTTTTTGCACATTTGTTTTACTCAGGGGAGGTATGGCAGTATTGGGAGAAAGAATGAAGAATTGCTAGTGGCCAAGTTGTCTTTTGACATTGTCCCATGCCTTCATGTTATTCTCAGTCTGGTTCTGGAAGAAACAAGACCCAGGATCAGAGGTCACTCTCTCCTTCAGCTCTTGCTGCTATAACAAAATGCCACCTAGTAGGTGGTATACACAATAGAGATTTATTTCTCACAGTTCTGGAGCCTGGGGAGTCTGAGGGCAAAGTGCTGGCAGATGTGGCTCCTGTTAAGGGCCTACTGGCTGACTTCTGGATGGTCATCTTTTCATTGTCTCTTCACACAGCAGAGGGAGACCAATTTCTCTCATGTCTCTTCTTAAAAGAGCATGGATCCCATCATGAAGGTCTTACCCTCAGCACTAAGTTGTCCAGGTTGGGCTGGAACTTGCCATCCTCCTGCCTCAGCCTCCTGGAGTGCTGGAATTACAGGTGTTCACAATGACCTCCCAATGGTTCCACCTCCAAATACCATTAGATTGAGGAATAGGACTTCAGTATGTGAATTTGATGGGGAGAATATAAACAGTCTACCCATATTATTCTTATGTTCCCTTGGGTCCCAGTGGCTGAGCAGACCTAACTCCCAGCTGTGTGAGAACCTCGCTGGCCTCGAGGGAGAAAGTGCTCCTTCACAGCTGAACAGAACAAACAGGTCTTCTCTGTCTGCTTCATGCCACTTTCCACAGCTCTTTTCATCCCTTTGCAGTCATCTGTTTTGTTGCTACAGTGAGTTGCTCCAAACACTGAGAAATGACACCCCCCCAAAAAGGTCACTGTTTTTCCTTTCCACCCGTGCTATGGGGACAACACCCATTCTCATTTACTGAGGAGCCACGCATGGTGGGACCTACCTGTAATCTCAGCACTTGTGAGGCTGAGGCAAGAGGATCACTGTGAGTTCAAGGCAAGCCTGGACTACATAGTGAGAGCCTGTCTCAAAACCACCAAAAAACAAAACAAAACAAAACCCTTCCATTTACTGAGGAATGTGACAGATACGCTATTGCCTAATGCATTTAATAAAATGGGAGGGCTATTTCTTCTGCCTCGGTTTTATATTTATTTCAGATTGCTCTAAGAAGGTAGAGACTTCCTATTACTTCACAGTCTCTTTTAGGTTTTTACTTTTGTTTTTTGGTACCGGAGATCGAACTCAGGACCCTGTGCTTGCCAGGCAAGTGTGGTGCCACTGAGCTACATCCCCGGGCCCAGGTTTTTACTTTTGACTGAACCCTTAGATCTGTAGGCTTAGGAGCTGAAAGAAATTCCTAATTCTTAGCTTTGCTAGGACTATAGGGTAACAACATGTCAAGTTCCAGCACTCTCCTTCCCTCCTTTACCCATTTCCAAGTCTGCTCCCTCAGTCTGTGGCTCCTGGCTCTCAGGAGTCTGTAGTGTGTCAGGTAATAGAGCCTGGGGACATTGTCAGCCATTCCTGACCCCTTGGCCCCATCCTCTGGCCTGCTGGGGTGACAGCCTATCTCTCTGCTCCAAGTCAGATAGCCCCCTCTGCCTCACCTCTGTCAAAGGGGCTGCTTCTTTCCCAACAACCCAGCTAACAGTTGTGCTCTCCACCCATGGTCAGCAGCTTCTCACTATTTCAGATGCCATAGGAAGATGTTCTCTTGAACTTACTTGCTGGAAGGTACTCTTTAGAGTGACAACTCTGCACTTCACTTTTCAGCCTTACTGCATCTCACCCTCTGTTTCTAGATTGGCCAGTCTGTGTGAACCCATTGTGGAGAGTCTGCGGTGCTGGGGAACTTGATGAAACAACTTCCCCTGAACTGATTCAGCCCATTCACTCCAGGAAGGCAAGGGTAGCACTAGATATTCAGGCAGGAGGATAAATGAGTGAAGGACTGGTTAAATGTTTTTCCTGAAGAATCTTCCATTATGTGATGCAGCTATAAATGTCAACTGATTGAAATTACAAGGGAAATGAAAGGGTCAGTGAGCACCTCCTTTGTGGTTTGGATCTCAAGTGTCCCCCACCGTGGCCCATGTGCTGATGATGTGGTTGCCAGCCTGTGCCAGCATCTCACTGGAGATGGTGAAATACTTAGAAGCTGGGATCTACTTGGATATAGTTAGGTCATGGGGATATGAAGTGGATATTGGGACCCTGGTCCTTTTCTGTTTCTCCTTTCGCTTTCTGGCCTCCATGAGGTGAGCAGCTTTGTTCCACCACACATTGCCCATCATGATGCTCTGCCTCACTTCAGACCCCAAAGCAATGGAGCCAACAAACCACAGACTGAAACCTCTGAAACCATGAAACAGAATAAACCTTTCATCCTTTTAAATTGTTGATCTTGGTATTTTGTCATAATAATGGAAAGCGACTACACACACACACACACACACACACACACACACACACACATATTTCCCTCTATCAGGAAGATGAATGGTTCATAGAAAATGGGTGGTGGGGGTGTGGCTCATCAATGGAAAAATCCAGAAATCAGAAAACAGAGAGGAATTTGTATAGTATCAAAGCCAGGAGAATTAAAGAATGTGCATAAAGAAGTTGTTTCTGGAACAATGGGAAAAGAACAAATCTTTACCATCACTGGCATACATGAAAGTTCTAGGAAAGAGCAGTAGTCTCTTGTGTTTGCAACAATAAAGAGAAGTTAGGGGTCTCTCGGGTCCATGGAAAAGAGGTGATGTGTGGTTTTGACTCCCCAGAGAGGCATTCAGTAGTGGCCATGGTGACATACTTCATGGGGTGGATTATTGTGTCCCTTGATGGTGAGCTCCACAGATTATTCAGCTGGGTGAGGCTGTGTTAATTTGGATGGAAAACAGGAAAGGCATCAGAAGAAATCCAAATGTATCTCTACTGACTTAAAACACCTGAATGAAAAATAAAACACCTCTTTCTCTGTACTGGTCTTTTATGAATCCATGACTTGGGAGAGGAAGGAGTGTGACTGCACAGATGGTATCAAGGAGCAGGATTAGGCTGTCTGGGCCCACGTGAGCTCCAGGAACAAACTAAAATGTAGCTAATGAAGAAGCCAAGGAATGAGTTTGCCACTGAGCTTTCTCCTTCTACTCTCTCTCCCTAAGTCATCGCGCCCATGGGCACCTCATTACTACTCATAAAACATAATTTGGGTCAAGTTACTCCTGACCCAAAGACCTTGAGTGCCTTCCCATTCCAAATTGAATATGGTAGAAATGCCTCAGCTGGGCATTCAGGATTTCCACCTCAGGACCTCCAGCCAGTCTTTCCAATTTGTCACTCAGTCTGGCTCTCTATGCAGTCTACTTCAGCTGGAAGGACGAGCTATTGTTCCATGGGTCCCCTCATGCCATCTTCCCTTCTCCATCTTTTCTTCTCCTGCCCTCTACTCTCCCCAGCACATGCCTTGCACCCTCTCCAGATACCACTCAAACCCATCTCAAGCACCTTCTCCTAGTTGTCCTTGTATGGCTTTTTATCTCTTAAGGAAGGCACTAATCTTAGTTGACCTTGAACTTGAATTACTTCCATTTTTTCACTCTAGTAGGTTGTGAGCTCCACTGAGGCAGGGACTTGGGTCTTCTGTGGTACTGTGGCTGTAGTGCAGCAGTAAAACACAGTGCCTTGAGCATAGAAGTGGTTCATGAGCAGGTTGGATAGAATACACAGCGGCTAAGAAGAGTAGACTCATTTGTTAGAGAATACATACACCACTATGGAAATTCTGAAATTACAGTATCTGGTATGTGGGAAGTGCTCAAAAAATTTTAATGAGTGGATGTTGAAGACATTTTAGATAAGGATATAAAAGTATACAGGTGGTGTTTTGACATAAATGATGTGTCAAATAATTAGTAATGCAAGTGGTAAAATATTGATAAAAGTAATCATTCTACAGGAGCCTCCTTGCTGGATATGGTTGACACTCTCCTAGTATCTAGCATGGAGAAATCTTGCCAGTTAGTATTCTGGTACTAAGTTGCAACTAAAAATCTTATTTGGCCACCATTAGTATATCCTGAATCTCTCTCAGCCCTGATTTATCATCTCTAAAGTGGGGTGATAAAAGCTACTTCACAAGTTGATGGTACAATCTGAATTATGAGTATGTAAGGTCCAGTAATCTTTAGGTTATGAGGTGCACTGAAAATTTTTGGTTCTTAAATAGAATAGGATGGATGGCTAGATAGGTGGATAGACAAGCAAATGGACAGACAGATGTCTGCCATTTAAGTTACTGTCTTCCAAAACCAAACAAAGGCTTATCTCAATGATAGCATTGTCTTTCATAAAAAGGAAATGGGAAGAACTGCTTCTCTAGTGTTCATTTGATTGTCACCCAAGAACAACTTGGTGATGTGGAAAGAAAGAACCCCAAGAATTTGCTTTTGTGATAGAGGTTTGTCAAATTCCTGAGCCTAAGGATAGGAGATGGCCAGTGGTTCAGAGTAGTGCTTATGAGACCTAAAAGAGAAACATCTCTAGAGAGATGGGAGGGTGTAGAAAGTAAAATTTTGGACTCAATAAAGAGTGGGGGAAAAGTGAGGGGCCTCAAACATTAATAACAGCACTTAGTGAGCCTTTATAGTATGCCAAGACTATGCTAAAGGCTCAACACTTATTTTCCCTTTTAATTTTAAAAATATTCCTGTGAACTCCCTTTGACTGAGCTCAATTTGAAAATGGTCATAGGCAGAAAATGGAAAGAATTTAAAAATTTACACCAAACTATAATAAATAGCACAGAGAAACTAAAATCTAATTGAACCAAAGTTAGTGATTTACACATAAGATAGTAAAAGGGATTCTTTTAGTTATGATATGTTCTGAATAAGGAAGAATAAGGCAGGAATAAATTTCCTGTCTAGAATATGTAAGGCAAGATTAACAGATGATTGAGGTAAGTTATAGCTCTTTTGTGTCTACCTTGCCCATCAAAGGAAATGTTCTTTAAATGGTCAGGAATAGTTAAAAGAAAAAAAAAACCAAGCTAGATGAGAAGATAGGAGAAAATAATCGTTCTAGTAAGTTTAGTTGTCCAGATCCAAATAAATTATATACTGGGGTGCTCAGGAAAGAAATTGATAGTGGAGCTGCTATCAGTAACATTTAGGAATCATGGAGAACTGACCAGAGAAAGGAAATGTTTCTCTTTTTATAAAAAGAGGAAAGATAGGCAGTGAAAGCCACAGTCTTGTGAGCTTTAGGATAAACCACTAGAGGTTTGGATTATTATTCATGTATATAAAGATTACCCCTGGGAAAAGAAGTCTGGGATTTTTTGAAGATAAAATGGGGTTACTACCATAAGAATAAGTCTCATTAAACTTTTTTTTCACTGAAAGTTTCTAAGCAGGTCAATCAAAAAGAAGCTGTAAACATAATGTATCTCCACTTCAGAAAATAATTTTATGAACTCACATGTACTTTTCTGAATAATACAAAAAAGGAATGAGCGAGATAATAGTACTTCTAGGAGTTGATATGTTATCTTATATCTTAGTATTTAGTGGATTTTTGACAAGGAATAGTTAAAAAATAATCTAGATGAGAAGATAGGAGAAAACAATCTTTCTAGTGAGTTTAGTTGTCTAGATCCTAGTAAATTATATATTAGGATGCTCAGAAAAGAAATTGATAGTGGAGCTGTTGTCAGTAACATTTAGGAATCCCAGAGAACTGACTTTTCACTGAACTTTTCCACCTAGTGTCCTAAGTGAAGATTTTATCACATTTGTAATGGCAGAAAGCTAGAAAACTAAGTTGAACATATTGAATGAAGCCCTCAGTATTTAAAGGATGATACAGTGGACTGCATTCAGTCAGATGAAATTTAACTAGAATAAACATGAGTCCATTATCTAGAAGTGAAAAATAAATTGCAATAGTACAAGATGCGGAAGACCAAACCCAAGAGTTCTAGTGAACAGCATTAAGAGCCAATCAGTTTTGAGCACAGAGTCAGATACATAGTGGCTGCTCAAAAGTATTTACTGGATGAATGAATGAACAGATGCTGTGATGCATGTTTTTTAAAAGCTCCTTAAAATTTGGGTTTTATTAATACATATATGCAGCCCAGGGAACCAACAGTCCTGTGAAATCAAAAGACTACCTGGAGAAGAATCACCAAAACAGTACTCATCTGGATCCCATTGTTAAAATTATGTCCAAGCTGAAAAGCTAACAAAGACAAAAAAAAAAAAAAAAAAAGGAAAGAAAGAAAAAGAAAAAAAAGAAAAACAACTGGGAAAATAAAGGAGTCAGACACAACATAGGAAAGTTACCTCAAAGTATTTGAAAAGTCATTTGAAATAAAGATCAGACTAAATCTGTTTATAGCTCAAAGGAGTAAAATTAGAAATCATTTGTGAAAGTCAGAGGAAACAGATATTGACTGTGTATTAGCAAAATATTGGAGTGGTATTCCAGAAGCGAAATGGGTTTCTCTTTAAAGTAATGAGATAACTGCAAATGTGCTGGGGAGAGGCTGAATTTTTATTGAAGACATTTGTGATTCAGCTAGATGACTTATAATGTTAATATTCTGAGTTTCCACTAAGGCTAGAAAAGTTCCATGGACACTTAGTAAATTGCTTTGCAGCTCCTCCTATAACATGACCTTTGGGTTCTGTATTTTGCAGCTTTGTCACCTACCAGATAGTTGCATACATATATGACGTGTCTCACAATTTTTTCAAAACACAAAGCCCTCTGCCGATGTGTAATATAACTGCTGGATTTTCTTTCACTGGGTAGTTTCTTTCTGTTTCTGTCTCTGTCTATCTCTCTTTGTCTCTCTGTGTCTCTGTCTCTCTCTGTTGTGTTAACTCTACATTTCCTCAAACTGCTATAAGAACATTTGAAACAGGTTGCATATATCACAGCTAGGAGTCACTCAGTGTACTTTCAAAAAAAAAGCAATATGATGATTTACCTTTTGTATGTATTTCTAAAGTACTAAAGTTACCAACATCTAGTGCATAAGGATAACGAAACAAAGGCAAACAAGGATATTCATCCTAAAACACATTAGGCATTTTTTAAACTTACGGTTATTTTCAAAGAAGAAAGGTTGACTGTGATGGCTTTCATTGTGTATCTAAGAATGCCAAAGAGCAAAGCCATTTTCCAAACAAAGTAGAAAGCCCCAGACTACTTTCAAGAGTTTCCACCTGCAGGCCAGTCACTTTTCACTTCTTTGCTCAAGCATTTCTATCTTTTCAAAAGCTGGCACCCAGCTATGTAACTTTGACATTCAACATTCCATACTGGTTTTGAGTATCAGGTTCAGTTTTCGAAAAGCACCTTTTGAAAAATTTTTCCTGATATAGCAATACTGTAAATCATTATTATTTGGTTTGCTTTTTCATTCCCTGGCAGTTACTGAGCTCATATTTAATCAAGCTGTACTATGTGGTTCCAGGCATGGAAATGTAGTTTTTGGATAGTGTCATAAAATCAGTACCCCAAATTGTCAAGTGCACAAAGATACTAAGTTTAGAGGGAAAAGATTTATATTAATACATCAATAGAAATTACCTCCACATTTAATAAAAAGATATAATTCTGGGTAACAAAAATTAGAATGAATATTCTATTTTATTTGTCCCTGGATTATTGTTGTATTGTATAGCAATAGCTGTATTGTTGCTCTCAGCTGCCATGGTATATGCTAAATTTAGTAATAAATACACTGGGCAGTGTGGAGGGTAATAAGGTGGCAGAAAGATTGGGGCCAGTCCTGCGATAAGTAAAGAGATTAGAAATTATTTAGAATCCACTAGGGAGTGATCAAATTTTACTTGGTTGCTTGTGTGCTTGACTTGAGAAGGCAAGGACTTGTTTGGAACAGTCCTAGAAGAAGCTCAATCTGTCCTCCAAAGCTGTGCAAAGAGAGACCTACAGTGTGAAGGTGAGTCAGGAACCTAACAGCAGCTCAGAGGTGGAACAGAGTGGGAGCAGAGATGGTATTGCCACAGGAGTGCCTGCTGCTGATGGCTTTCTGCTTTGGTCCAGGGTGACCCTGTTCTGTATATGAGCCCTGCAAGATATACACACCAGAGTCACTGGCAGACCTGTTCAGCCACTGGTAAGGGAAAAAGCAAACTGAACGTGCTGCAGCTGAGAAACAGAACTGTCCTAGGGATAGTTTCTCTGCAGAGAGTGACTGAGTAGAGGTATTGCCAGAAGGTGTGATGGTTCCAGGGTTAGGGGGCCGAATTCTCACATCTTGCTGAGGTGTGGAATGATGGGATTATTTTCTCTGTGGCTTGCTCTCTCTGTGCATGTGTGTGTTAGGTTAAAATAGGGACCAAGTGAACCTGGAAATTGGGGTTAGGAGAGTTTGGAAATATGTTCTTTTTCTTCTCCCCATGATGCTGCTTGGGAGAAGGTCAGGGAAGCTCCCCCTAGCAGGCTGCTGCTCCCCAGCCAGCGTTCAGCTCTTACCAGACTCAGTATGTCTGCCTGTCCTCTGGGGTAGTCTTACTGCTATGAGAATATCTGAGGATATAGTTAAGTATAGAGGCACAGAAGTAAGGAACTTGCAATGAAAAAGAAAAATAAAAAATGGAAACCATAAAAAATAAGAACTATTGGATCCAGTATGAAGAATGGTAAATGTCAAGGCATTTGACAATTTTTTTTCTAATGGACATTGTGAAGGTGGAAGTTAGCCTAAATCTTCTTTCTTTCTTTTTCTTTTTTTCCTTCTTGCAAGTGTCACAGGATCAATAGAAAGCAAAGCAAGGAAACACAGAATCCCCTGAAACAAGAGTACTAGTACCTGGAATATGATGTTGAATTGCCACCCTCTAAACTCTTTTGTTTTCTATATAAAAAACTAAACACAATCACTTTAATTAGACATTGAAAGTTTATATTCACAACATTTAATATATACCTGCTATATACAAAGTGCTCTACTCGGTATAAAGCTCCACTCTGCCATTTGGTTATGAAAATAAATCATGACAATATGCCCCATAAGGTCCTGTTAAAAGCAGGTAGGGGTGAATGCTCAGGAATCTTGGCTTGGGGAGTAAACTCAAGAGTATTTGCTTTTGCAGTGCAGAAGCTTTTCAATAAGATGAGATCCCAGTTGTTGATTCTTCCTGCTAGTTCCCATGCTGCTGAGGTTTTGTTCATGAAGTTTTTTCCTATGCCAATATCTGCAAGAGTTCTACCTAACTTATCTTCCAGCAAGTTTAGTGTTTCTGTCTTAATATTTAGATCTTTAATCCACTTCAATCTTAGTTTAGTGCATGGTGATAGGTATGGGTCTAGTTTTAATCTTTGGCAGATTGAAATCCAGTTTTTCCAACACCATTTATTAAATAGGCTATCTTTCCTCCAATGAGGGTGGTTGGCTCCTTTGTCAAAGATGAGGTGGCTGAGCATGTCTGGAGTTGTTTCTGCAACTTCTAATCTATTCCATTGATCCTCAGGTCTGTTTCTTTGCCAGTACCATGCTGATTTTATCACAGTAGCTTTGTAGTATAGTTTCAAGTTGGGGATTGTGAGACCCCCAGCCATGTCTCTGTTGCTTAGAAAAGAAACTACCAACAGAGCTAACAGACAACCTACAATGTGGGGAAAAAATTTTAGCAGCTGTACCCCAGACAAAGCACTACTATCTAGAATATATAAAGAATTGAAAAAAATCAGAGCCCCCAAATTCAAAGACCCAGTTCAAAAATGGGCATCTGAAATGAACAGACATTTCTCAGACAAAGAAGTAAAAGCAGCAAATAAGCATATGAAAAAATGTTCAACATCACTCGTTATTCGAGAGATGCAGATGAAAACAACACTGAGATTCCACCTCACCCCACAAAGAATAGCTGCTATCAAGAAATCAACAAATAACAAATGCTGGCAGAGTTGTGGGGAGAAAGGAACCCTTAGAACCATTGTTGGTGGGAGTGCAGACTGGTGCAACCACTGTGCAAGTCAGTATGGAGATACCTCAAAGAACTAGGACTACAGGTCCCATTTGACCCAGCTATTCCTCTGCTGAGTATCTTCCCAAAAGAATTAAAAGAATCATACCACAGTGATATATGTGCACCCATGTTCATAGCGGCACACTTTGTAATAGCTAAAGCTTGGAACCAAGTGCCCATCAACTGGAAAGTGGATGAAGAAAATGTGGTTTTTTCATAAAATGGCGTACTACTCAGCCATAAAGAATGAAAAACTAGTGTCATTTATAGCTAAACGGATGCATATTGAGGCCATACTCTTAAGTGAAATAAATAGGACACACGTGTAAATACTAAATAGTTCCTCTAGTGTGAGAAACTGATAGTGTAAACAAGGGTTAAAATGATTAAAATGAATAATTTATAATTTGAAATAGGAAAAAAGTCCAAAGATGAAGGAGTGAAGGGAGGGGAAGGGGAAAGGAAAAGAAGGAAAGAAAAAACTATGAGAAAAGAAAAAAAAATGGAAATGAAATCTATGTAAATAGGGAAGGGTGCAGGGGGTGAAAGGTACACAGGTAATGGGGAAAAAAATAAGAACCAAGATACATCATGTACAGGTACAAACACCCAATGATAAATGTAAATGAATTGTATACCTAAAATGTACCAATAAAAGAACTAAAACAACAGAAGAAAGAGTATTTGTTTTAAGTACCTGGATACATCCTCACAAACTATTCTCATAGGGAATAGAAGTAGTGGCTGTAACTAGAATGAGGAGATATTGGATGTGTGTGTATGATCCAGTTCCAGTTTGGTGGGGAAGTGTTATTTTTATTGGTCTATAAAAATTGCAAGTATTTGTAAAACTATTCTAAATAGTAAAGTAGTTGCAGAAAAAGAATTGAATTAGTGCTTTTTTCTGAACTCAACTGTCTTTCTTTTGATTACTATTGGTACATCTAATTTCCAGCCATGCATCTAAGATTATAAATTCTCAACATTTAGTATTAAATGAGAAGATAAAAATCTGTTATATCTCAGGTTAGAAATATAAATTCCTTCTCATGTCTACTTTCCTCCATCCATTACCTTCTTTCTTTTCATACTATATTGATTTAGTCTTACTGATACGTCAGGAAACTTACTATTATTATACTATAATCATAGAAAGTCCTTGTAGCTAGTCTGTATTGTCAGGCCTTACCAGTTCTTTTTTCTCAGGAAGTACTGGATGGTGACCACACAGATGTAAGAGAAGACCTCCTTTCTGACTCTTCCAGGTATCTGTCTATGTCACGGAACCTGGTGCCAACTGACTCTTTCTAGACCAAGGTTGAATCAAGACAGGATTAGAAGGGGTGGAAAAAGGATCTAGAAAGTATAAGTGTAATGTATTTTCTTTGGTGGTACTGCAACATAAACAGTATTCTTGGCTAGCTAGTCTATGCAGGAGCACCAAGTTGGCATTCACACTGTACAGAAAAGGTACTTGAGGAAAGATTGTCTGAGTTATTTGCTACAATCATGCAAATAGTCTGGATATATGTGTAATATACTTTTTGTATTATTTTTGTATATTGAAAAATTAGACAAGAAAGATAAGCAGGAAGAAATACACATCCAAGCATGTAGCAGTGACATTAATGTTCACATATTTTCTATATATGTTGATACACACATATCTGTACATATGTACACACACTTTTTTCTGAGGGAAACTACACTGACTTGTAAATTTTTATTTACCAAAAATTTCTTTTTTTATTTAGCAAAATATTGAGATATTTTGTATTTATTTATTTATTTATTTATTTTTAACTTCAAAATTTATTTTTGCAACTTTTTGAAACAGAGAAAAACGACAGCATCTTGGGGAAGTAGGGTAGAGGGCAGGCCCACTGAGTGTTCCCCACAGTCCCTGGAGATGAGGGGCCTGCCAGGGAGAGCCAGGAGCTGCCCGACTGCATGGGGCTCAGCTACCCTGTGAGGCTCAGTGGGACGATTCCGTTACCGGGAAAGGCCAAGCCGCTACAGGGCTAAGTCCTCAAAGTCTTCGGGCTCATCGTTCAGGCAAGTGCCACCAGTCCTCAGAGTCAATCGTCTCGTTGTCCTTCCCACCTGCAGCCACCCTGTCCAGCTTAAAGGTGCCAACCTCCTCTTGGTCGTCGTCCTCATAGAGGCTGCTGCTCTCTTTCCTTGGTGAGCTCCCAGAAGCAGTTTCCCCACTGGGTCCTATAAATGCCAGATGCTCCCACTCCCTGGCCCTTGTCTCTTCTCCACGGCCCTCAGGGTAGGCATGCTTGAACAAACAGTTCCCTCCAAATGGGCAGCTCCTGCGGCCCTGAGCAAAATAAACGCAGGCCTTGTTGCTCAGTTCCTCCTTGTACTTCTGAATGAGCTTCTGCTTCTCTTCTCTGTCCTCCATCCAGTACTCTCTGGGCACAACAAAGTGAGAGGAGATCTGGCACTGGGGGCAGGCCTGTGTGGCCTTGGTCTCAAAGTCCTTGGTCCGCCTCCACTGGTGAATGCATTGGAGGCAGTAAGTGTGGTTGCAGTTGGGAAGGATCCTGAAGCTGCGCTGCCTGGAGTCGGCTTTCTGGTATACCACCTCCAGGCAGCTGCCACAGGCCAAGTCCTTGCTGCTCTGCACAGCAAAGGACAGCTCCACGTCCTTCTCCAGGGCCTCCAGGCAAGATTTTCTGTGCTGCCCCCCCATTCCGCATCCGTGGGGTGCAGGGGGCACAGCTCACACAGGTCGCAGGCGTCGCCATGCAGGTAAACACAGCTGTCCCCGTATCGGCACCGTCTTGTGGTGGTGTAGCGGCAGAGCTGCTTCTTGGTCTCCTTGGGCACTGAGCCCAGCACAGGTACCTCTGTGCGGGCGGAGGCAATGCGGCCGTGGTAGGGCTGCCTGGGCACGAACTCGATGTCTTCCATCCAGTCCAGGGACCCTGGGCCTAAGGCTGGGAAGTTGGTGCCCAAGGACTCAGCCCACCCGGATCCACTTCTCCCGTAGTGGTCTGGCCACAGAGGGGCTCCAGACAACCACAAAGGGTGGTTTCGCAGTTAGATCCGGAGCAGAGGCTTCTTCGCGTTTCAGTGGCCCGTTGTGTTCATATCTGCAGTGGTCTCTTTACAACGCAGTACCCGCACTGGAAATACAGGCAGGCTACCCTGGAGGGAGTGTCACAGAGGTCCTGCTGTGCCAACAGTTATCTCCTTCCCTACAAACTCCAGGTGTGAAACACCTTTTTTGCCTACTCGGGAACATGCTGTTCTCACTGCTGTTGTTTCTGTGCTCAGGAGATATGCAAGCTCCCCAAGTCTTGCTGGTCTTCTGCCTCTCTCTACGTAGCTCTGGAGCAACTTTCTTTTTCCTCTTTAACTGCTTTCCAGCTTCACTGTCAAAATTCCTGCTGTGGCTGCTCTTGGTGTTTGGTGTTGAAGGACACAAAAGGTCTGTCTGAGCACTGGGGATCCGAAGGCCTGGAGCTCAGAGTAGGGTCCTTTGTGGGTTGGTATCAGAAGGGCGGAGAGTCTCCACTAGAAGGCTGAAGGGTCCCTGCTGGAGACTGAAAAGTCTTTGCTAGAAGCCAAGAGGCAGTGTCCAAGGTCAAAGCAAAGATTGGAGCTACTCTGAAGGACAAGAGCAATTCTTCTTTCTTGGCTTCCCTTTTCTATGGTTCTAACCCTAACCCTCCCTAGGGTGGATCTTTCATGCCCAGCTAACCCTCCCTAGGGTGGATCTTCCTGGCCCTGATAACCCTCCCTAGGGTGGGTGATCCAGGTCCTGATAACCCTCCTTAAGGTTGGTCTTCCAGGCCCTGAACTATGCTGAGCCAATATACTCGAGTGTTACTTGCTGAAGTTGACAGGATCAATTAACCTTTATAGGGATCTCTTCACTGTGAGTTCAAAAATTGATCATTTTTACCTGGAGGATTTGAGAACACTCTGGAAGACAGATTTTATTGCAGTTGGATCATCCGTCCTGTGATTGATTTGTGCCCATGGTGCTTCAGGAACTTGGTTGTGAGGCACCTAACGCTTCTAAGTGTCAGAGAAATGCAAATACTTTCCAAACAAAGTTTGACTTGAGGGTATTAAGATGATACTTTTGGCAAACCTCCCAAGTTGTCCTAAAAATGCCATAATGTCCTCCAATTTCATCCATATTGTCAAAAATGACAATCTTTCCTTCTCTCTAATGCCTAAGTGGGATTCTGTTGTGTAGGTTTTCTTTATTCTTTTCCCTGGCTTATTCACAAATGGGGTTGTGGATCCATTCTTTCCCAGTTGAGAGGTCTTTTGTAGTTGAAAAGTCATGCTCAACTCTTGAAAGCCGAGACAGGTGATCAGGACCAGCTGGTAGAAAGAAAGCTCTGGCTCAGTCTCTTTCAAAATCTCAGCCAGTATCTTCAATTGTAGTCTTTGGTTTCAATAATCTGATACCTCCATAGAATATAAATTTACCGACACATAAAGTAGCAACCTCCTTGGCAATGAGATTAAAAAAACTTTCAGTTTTTCTCATGCTTTGTGTCCTTCCTCTCTTTTAATTCTTGTAGTAATTTCTCTGCAGTTTCATTTTTCCTGCTTATCATCTGGCCTTGGCTTCCAAGCCTCAGTGCAGGTAGGATAAATCCAAACATCTGTCAGTTAAATTGAAGAGCCAGAGATGAGAGTTTGGAGAGGCTATAGTGGATATTGCTTGTTGGTAGTTTTTGGCAAAATAGTTTGTAGAAGTTTTAGTCCATAATTGGCCAACTCCAAGGCAAAGATAACAAACAGGCATGGGAGACCAAAAACAACATGGTGCACACAAGGTAGCAAAGGTAACAAGAGAGATATTTGTATTTTAATATGCAACTATTCCATGGTGTTCCTTCTATTTTAGGATTATATCATGATCTAAGTAGGCAACCCTCTTTTTAGACATATATATTGCACTAAATGTTGGGGGTTTTTTTGTTCCGTGGATCAAACTTGAGTCCTTGTGCTTGCAAGGCAGGCAGCGGAACCACTGAGCTAAATCCCCGGCCCTGTACTAAATGTTTATTATAATTATTTCTGAAATGAATGTTCATCCGTACATCTTAATTTCCCTCCTCCTCCTTCTCCCTCTCCTCCTCCTCCTTCTTTAATTTACTTAGTTTCAATTCTTATTGGTAGCTTTCCTGTGCCATAGGATCTGTATTAGTTTAAGGTTTGCTAAACTTAATGACCTGTTCTCTGGATCAGTTCTACCAATGTAAGGCTTTGGGGCAGTCAGCGGCTTTAACAGACCTTTGGAGCCACAGTGCTGTGTTTACTGTGTCAGCTCTTTGCACATTTGCTGCAATCAGCCTGACCTTGTAGTTCCTGAGATTACTTCTGGTAATGAATTTGGGTTTGGGAGTGTACCTATGGATGGACCTGGAAGTGTTCTGAAGACTCTCAAAGATCTTAGAAGCAAATCACTTTGGTCTTCCTAGCAGATCTCAGCCAACAGGGTCTATTTGAAAATGGCTAACTTCCAGGATCAGATTTTAGCTGAGGCCCAATATATCCCGGACAATAATGAAGTAAAAAGCAAGGCTGAAAACCAGAATTTTAAAACTTTCATTTAATGAGCTTAAAAAGATAGCTTCTTGAATAGAAAAACAAACAAACAAACAGAAAATAAGGTAGTAGATCTACCCCCTGGTACTTCTTTTGCAACACTTGATACCTTTTATTTTGTAAGTGAGCATTATTAAATTTAGGCATGGGCTGCAAAGGAGCAATATGTCAGATTACAGTTGACTTGATGTATGCTTGCATAATCCCTTCCATACCTAGAAGTCCATTAGTCATGGAAGAAACCATACCTGGGTTCAAATTCTAGTCCTCCATTTATGATGTCCTTGAGCAAGTTCTTTCACTTTCCTCATCTGTAGTTACCCCAAGTACATAGGATTTCTGTGAGGAGAAATCAAGTATTTAAAGCAACTAAGGACAGCACTTGGTTTCATGGTAGTGCTCAGTGAACATTTGATGAGTTAATGAATTCATTCCCCCAGGAGCAAAATTGGATTTTAGGTTACTTTCTGATGGAGTTCTTCTTGCTCATAAGTATATAAGTGTGCTTAGCAGTCTCTGAGGTGTTGTTTTCAAATTTTCTAATATTATATGTCCCTCCACTAGCACAAAATTTCCTTAGTAGAGTGGGTTCCTAGCACTGGTGTTGTGCCATGCATTGTGGTTTATATCAAGATGTTCCTCCAAAGTCTCATAGACGGGATTTGGAAGGTGATTGGGTTATAGGGGCTTATAGCTGACTTGCTGTTAGGAGGTGGGGGCTGGTCAGAAGAGAAGGGTCACTGTGGGGTTACCTGGAAGGTTACATCTCCCTCCCTTGACTCTGTTTCCTGTCTGCCATCCGGTGAACAGCTCTACTCTGCCATGTGTCTCTGTCATGCCATCCTGCCTTGGAGCCAGCCAATGGTGGACTGAAATGTGGAGCAAAATAAACCTCTCTTCCTTTAAGTTGCAGGTGTTTGGTGGTGTGTCTCAGTGAACCATATCTAGGACAGTGCCTGGCACACAGAAGATGTTGAATCAGTATTTGTCGTGATGGACTCCTTGCACTCTTTCCAGTGACCAGGGTGCTCAGTACAGAACTGCCCTTTCCCCTTATCACATCATTCATTGATCTGTACTTGGTTCCAGCCATTCTCCGTTATCTGAAAAATGATGGGAAGATTCATTTGGTAGTTTTCAACAACCTACAGCTGGCTGACGGGAGGCGACACCGGATCCTCTTAAGGCTGACCAATTTGCAGCGAGGGGCTGGCTCTGTAGAGCTCTATGTGGACTGCAACCAAGTGGATTCTGTTCACAACCTCCCCAGAGCCTTTTCTGGCCCCTCCCAGAATCCTGAGTCCATTGAGTTGAGGACTTTCCAGAGGAAGGCCCAGGTAGGAACCACCATTCTCCAAAGTGGATGGATGAATTGCCATGGCCTGAGGAGCACAGAGACATGTGCTATGGAAAATGTCAGCTTATTTCTGTTCTGGGTCAGGGGGTCTAATGCTGGCTGCATATTTGAATTAGCCAGGGAACTTGCAAAACACGTGCCAGAGGGCCAACCTCAAAGCAAGTTAGTCAGAATCTGTGGGATGGGTGCCTAGGCACCAACACTTAAGAAATACGGATTATAACATGAAGTAAAAATTGAGAGCTCTATTTTCAATGATAAGTAGACCCTTTGGAGTTGACTGTTCCACTTCTAACATTAGAAAGGAGCAGCTAAAATAAAAATAATTACCTTCATGTGATATGATTATCTATTCTCATTCTTTCTTTAATGCTGTTAGTTTTTAATGAAAATAAAAAAGAATGGTTGGAAACTGCCAAGTCCAAGGAACAATATTTTTTTACAGGCAGGACACCACCAACAAGAAGGAACTTATTGCAGCTTAGTTCCATGTAGTCTTAAAAAGTCTCATCACCGCTGACTTCTGTTTTATGCTGTTGACAGGGTTATTTTTGTTGTTATTTTATTATCATTGCACCTGCTATACAAATTGCCACATACATTTATTTTATAGTTTTTGTACTAGGAAATGCTTTGTTTCTTATAAATAACTGGCATCTTTTGTCTTTCCTAATAATTTATATCTTGTCATAGTTCTTGAATTTTATCTGTTATAGAAGTCAATGTCAAAATGAATTAACTATGTTCATCTGTTATGGCCCATAATATTGTTGTCTGCTATCTCCCAGTGCTCATTTTCTGTTTCTGTTCTATTGTTTAGTTATATGTATTTTGGATACAAGCTGCTCTGTGCTCTTGTACAAAGAGACGGGGAGTAAACACCAATTTCCATTATAAGTACAATCTATGACTCTGATCCTAGAATTTTGTGCTTGAACAGTAGGAAATATTTTAAAGCAGAAACTCCCACAAAAGCTAGAATCTAAGAGGGGTTTTTAGTTATTTTAATTTTTGTTTTGCAGAGTCACATATATAGTCCTTTATATGGACTTATTTATATGTAGGAAACATTAATAAATAGAAAAAATATACTAAACTTTATTTCTGAATTCTCAAACTAGCCCAAGTAATCAGGATGACAGTCAGAAATTGTAACACTGACCATTTCAGAAATTGGTGTTCACAATCAAAAATGTCATTTTATAAGTCTGGCCTCAGCTGTGACAAGGTCATGAGAAGCTACACTCATGGAATTTTCTCCAAAACTTTGCCTGCTTTGACAGTCAGCAGAGGCAAGAAGCTTTGTCTTTGTAGTCAACTACACATACAAGCAGCTAATGAGTCAACAAATAGGCACATTCTGGGCATTTAGGATCACATGGTGGGCAGAACCATGACTGGAGCTTAGAGTCTGATGCCCCATACAGCATCTGTCACAACATAGCATCTGTGGCATAAATCTTAACCTAGCTAAATTAAAAATTAGAATTCCTTGAAAATTCTTAGCATGTTCATTTCTAAAACAGGGATGGTGGCTTTAATTAGCAGTTAACACATACCTTTTTTGTCATACATAAATATGATTAAAGGAGTATGAGCAAAACTTAGAAGATAAAGAGCCAAGGAAATTGATGTTGTGGCTGACAATGATTGATATCAACTGGTAATTTAAAAATACAGCACCAACTACTTAAAGATCACAGAATACACTGCTTATTCATTGTCATAGCCCGAGGAAATCAGAGGCTTTGCAAAAATCTGAAGCCAAGACATCCTAAAAATGATATTGATTAAAATTGGGATCAATATCTTATAGCCTAAACTGTATAAACATGTTCCAGGCAGTTCTTATGGGGCTCCTCCACAAATAACTCACTTACTATGAAAGAAAACAGCCTTTTATTCCTCAGCCACTTTGATGAACTTGGAGGCCAAGTTGGATGCCAGCATTCCTAAGTGGCTAGCTACTTTCATATTTTCTTAAGTCAGAAGGATAGGGCTGGTGGGCTTTCAGAAAAATGTGAACCTACAAAGTTATGTAAGACGTTGATTAAGTACAGTATACATAGATGCCTACTCCACTGTGAAAATTGTGAGTCTGTGAGCATATCAGCTTTTGAATGGTGGCAGCAACCTGTGGTATAAATGTGATTTCTTCCAGGACTTCTTGGAAGAGCTGAAGCTGGTAGTACGGGGATCACTGATCCAAGTGGCCAGCCTGCAAGACTGCTTCCTGCAACAGAGCGAGCCATTGGCTGCCACAAGCACAGGTGTGGTGTGGGCTCCAGGGAGGCTTGCATATCCTTAAAAGCTCCAAGGTCCACGAGGGGGCTGGGTCCCAGCCCCATTATGGAGGCTATCAACAAGGCAGCCTGACAGAGTGGATCTGCAAAATCAGGCTTTTTTGCAAAGTCCAGGGCAAGGAATCTTTTCATTGCACTTTTATTTTTGTAACTCACATGAATTTGGACTAGCTTCACAGGGACTTAAGTAGCATTATTTTGCTTGGTGAATTAGATAAATTACTATAAGTAAAATGCAAACCCTAGGTTTTGTAATCATCTTGTCATGATGATTTTGTGGGAAATCGTTTGGTTTTGAGTCACTTAGAAATGACTGTCATGCACCTTACACCTTTTGCTATTCCTGCAGGGGATTTTAATCGACAGTTCTTGGGTCAAATGACACAACTAAATCAGCTACTGGGAGAGGTCAAGGATCTTCTGAGACAGCAGGTAACAAACAGGATGTAACATGAGAAAAGTCTGAATCTTAGCAGAACAGCTCTGTGTACACCATCTGAGCTACGGGGTAGCACAGGCAGGAAGGGAAGTGACCCTGAGTTACTGCTCATGTGGCCCCACACAGCTTGCCATGCTGGGACTCAGCCACATAATCTCTGGAAATGGGGGGACATGCTTGCATGAACCCCCCCCATGGCTCTAGGCAGAGTGAGAGCTATCAAGAGCTTCTTGAGTACTATGTGGTGTGATCCAAGACTACAGTGAATGTTTAATTTTTTTAAAATTTTATTACAGTGTAAAAGACATTGCAATTAATTCCCTCTTCAGAATTCTCCCCTTCACTTTGAACAGGCTCATCCCATTATTCTTGCCATCATTTTCTGTGAAGGTCTTTAATTGCCCTGTCTTGGCTGCCTCTACGTCCTGAATTCATTCAAAAATGTCAAAAATGGTGACTTTGACATTGGGAAGAGCCAGAAGTAGCATGATGCCAGATCCAGTGAATAAGTGGATGAGGACACAGTATAATATTTTTAGAACCCCACCTTTCTGTTGGATGGAGCTCAGCAACAGCATTCACTGTATTTTTTAATCACACCTTGTAAAGACACCACAAAAGAAGACTCCCAGAACTGCTTCTGAAAGTGTCAAGTATAATAGAATAAGTGTGTTGGAATCTAAGGGGAGGATTTTGAGCGGGATTAGTGGCAATGTGTCTTTTACTATAATAATTTTTTTAATGTAAACATTCACTCTGTGTCTTGATCACACCTTATACTGTAAAAGTGTTTCTTAGATAACTGCATCTGAATTCTTTCATTCCTGGATTATACCAAGTATTCCATTTGGATCTTATTTCCCCTTCCCATTTCTAAAGGTCAAGGAAACTTCACTTTTGAGAAACACCGTCACCGAATGCCAGGCTTGTGGTAAGTGCTCATTCTGAGTTGGGTGGGGTAGACTGGCAGAGGGTCTGAGCTGAGCCCACATGACTGTGGTTTGGGCAGTTCTCCACAGGGTTGGAGGGAAGAGAGAAAAAGCTTATTACAAAACCAAATTTTGTTTTGTATCCTAGATATTTCCCTAGTAGTGAAGAAGCTTATGGGTTATTGTTTTTCTCTAGGGCCTCTCAGTTTTCAGTCTCCAACCCCAAACACACTGGTGCCTCCAGCACCCTCAGCACCCCCAGCACCCCCAGCACGCCTGCCACGTCGCTGTGACTCCAACCCATGTTTCAGAGGTGTCCGATGCACGGACACCAGAGATGGCTTCCAGTGTGGGCCCTGCCCTGAGGGCTACACAGGGAATGGGATCACCTGCTCTGATGTTGATGAGGTACAAGTTCTGTTATGGAGGCAGGGGCCTCTGAAGTCATTTCCACACCTAACAGCTTCTGGAAAAAGGAGCCACACTGATGAGTCATGGGTGACTCAAGTTGTCTTCCAGGCTCCATAAAAAACTACTTCCTTCCACATCCTTGGAGACCCTGGGACACAGTGAGCAGTGGAAGAGGAAAGCATGACACACAGTTGTGACCATGTTTGTCACTTCTGTTTCCAGCTTTATAGCCCATATTGCTACAGTGCTATGATTCCTGCTCTTCACTCTAACAGCTTCATCAATTAATTTTCCTAAGCAGTCTGTGTTAAGACTTTGCTTTTCTTATGCTTTTGCAAATGTGGGAGAGGAGGGTCTGTGTAAGAGTATATTTCAGGAGTTACAACCAACAGTCACACCAACAAGATCTGTTGGTGAGGGCTGTCATGTGAGTAGTCCAAAGTGCCCAGGGATGGAGCCAGTGAGAGCACACTCAGCCAACAGGCTGTGTGACCAGCAGGCAGGTCCTCAAAAACAGTCTGTTTTAAGACCATGGTTACCCAGTCACAAGTCCGATTGCAAAGCAGTGTCCATAGAGAGTAGCTAGGCTGCCACCAAAACAAGCTTTTCCCTTCCCACTAGCCACAGTAAGGGTGGGAGGAGATGTGCAGGAAGAAGGGCATGCAGGGAGCTGAGACACTGGTGTCACAGGGCCCTGCAGGCTCTGCTAGCACCCACTGATTACCTCCTGATGGTCCTAGTGATTCCTTGATTGTAGAACCATATGCACATCTTTCACACAACTGCACCTGGTTTTTATCTGGAACTGAAATTTTCCTCCTTTCTAAAAGGGCAGTAAGTGGTCACGTTTTTTACATTAGTTGAAGTGGTTTCAAAAGAAAAAGGATCAGAGCCAATCTCCTGGACTCTTGCCTTGGAATAGCCCATGAGCTTATAGGTCAGGAAGGCAGGCATAGACCTGAAGGAGCCCATCTTCCTGAAGAAGCACTGGGCTTGGCTTCATCTTCTCCAGGTCTTTCCATTTGAGGAGATGATCTACTAATGCTTTGGGAATCATCAACAGCCAGCTGACAGATGGCCAAGGAACATAGTCCTTCCACAGAGTTTTGTAAATTCCAAGTTAGACTATCAGGGGCTTCCTCTACTGGAGGGTGGGAGTAGTCTGGCTGACAGGCAGGACCCTTTGAACTTGGATGTGCCATTATCCTGCAGTGCAGTAAAGCCCTAGTAGTGTTGAAGGCAGCCCCGATCCAGTGGGTCAAGGATTCAGTGGGTTACTATTAAGTTGGAAGCCTTATTTTCTTATCATTTTCTACATAAAATACAGTTAAATGAATAAACAAGCATGCACACATAGGTGGGGGAGACAGACTTTGAGGATGTTTTCTCCATGTGGCTAAAGACTGAATTTTTTTTCCTCCAGTGCAAATACCACCCCTGCTACCCAGGTGTGCGCTGCATGAATTTAGCTCCTGGCTTCAGATGCGATGCCTGCCCCGTGGGCTTCACGGGGCCCACTGTGCAGGGTGTTGGAATAAATTTTGCCAAGTCGAACAAGCAGGTGGGCCAAAGTTATGGCATTTATTCATTTTTCATCTTAACAGAACAATTTCCCAACTCTTCAGCATAACCCTTTTTCTCCTAGAGCGGCCTATGCCATGTGGGATGTCATGGTGCACAGTGAACAAACTGGGAGGTTTTTCAACTCATTTCTGATGATATACACTCACAAAGTCTAGAAGAGAGGAAGCTGTTGAAGTTGGCATAATAAAATATCACTAGATAAACAGTGACAGGGGTAATTCTGGAAATGTGTCACAATGTCTGACTTACCTTGCTGATAGCCTGTGGACATTCTGTCCTGCAGAATAACTTAAGACTCAGAGAAACAAATAAAAGCTTTGAAAAATTAAGTACCTCTCATAGAACCATTATTGCCAATCAAAAGCATTTCAGAGATGAGAGGATTTCTAGAGTAGAAATAATCCCCTGAGGGAACCTACCCTTTTTCTTATATAAGTTATAAATGGTCATAAACTACTCGAATACATCATGACAGTCTCCATTTATTTCCAAATGTTCTTTGACATTCTGGTTATTATTTAACTGACTGACTGTGAAATTCTTTTTGATGTTTTCAGTCCTTAAAAATAGTTGGCCTATAAATATATTTTACTACCTCAGGGAAATGATTAGCTTTGAAGAAGGACAGGGGTTTATTATTTCCTTGCTGCCTATCAGGAGATACTAGAGAGTATCAGTTACCTAGACTAGAAAAAAGAGGAAAACTCGACACAGAGCAATGACAAGGAGCCATTAGAGAAATGACCCCTTAGTTTTTCTTCTCCTGTAAAGACAAAAGTCTCCAAGATTCAGCAAAAGAAAATAAACAAAATGAAATATAGAGTGCTTGACGTAAGCTAGTAAGGCCATTTCTCAGCAGATTCCCAGAAATATGGTAGGTGAACCTGAAGTAGAAGGGAGCCACCTTGTGAAAATTTCACAATAAATTTTAATGCATTATCAAGGTCAAAAGAAATAAAAGCCCATGTTGCAGCTTCTAGAAACAAAGAAAAGAAGTTGTATCTGTGCGTAGAAGCTGATGCTACAGCCACTCATGGGTGTGAGTCCTAGGAGTGGCAAACAAGGCCTTAACACACGGATACAGAAAACATAGCTTGGAGTTCAGAAAGACCCAGAACGCTGCATAAAGCAAGGAGCCCTAGAAAACTATCCTCTCCACTACATTGAGATGGGAAACTAGTCTTAAGGAAAAAGAAGGAAACTTGATTTCAGCTTTGAGACATGGTAGACAGAAATGAAAATTGCTCATCACAAAACAAATCTCCAAACTTGTACCACAAATATTTACCACATTATAGTGATAAGCTACAAATCTATGTTACATATCTGATGCAGAAATTACGATTTCTCATACAAACCAGCCATTAGAGCTGTCAAATCCAGGCCCTTGACTGAAGTCAAAGATATAACATGGTGTGGGGACATTCCAAAATTCAAGAGCATCTCCAGGCAAAATCAAGGCCCTGCTAAGGATATGCTCATGAAGTAGTAGTTTATGTGAAGGAACCACTACTAGGAGATAGTAAAATAAATTTTAACATTTATTTCCCAAAAGATAAAGAGCTAAAGAGATAAAAGAAAGAATAGATATCATAATTTTAAAACAGAGCACTGTGAAAAAAGACAAGTTTGAAAAATAGCCAAATAAATTTTATCAATGAAAAATATAACCACTGAACTTAAAAACTCAATAGATGGGTGAATAAAGGAGACACAGCTAACTGGCAATTCATAGGCTGAGAGATGATTCTAATAAAAGCTTTAAGAATGCAGAACATTAAAATAAATGTATGAAAAATATAATCAAGAAGGTAAGGGTCAAAAAGAGATTAATGAGAAAGCCCAATATTTCTCTACTGATCGTTGTAAAGAAAGAATAGAAATAATAAAAACTGAAGAAAAGCTGAGAATTTTCTAGAATTGAAGAAAGATAGGACTCACATGTAGATAGAAGTACACTGAGTCCCAGGCAGAATTAAAAATAAAAAACTTTCCTGCCTGAAAAGTGGAACAAATGAATTGTGAAAGTTGTCTTTTCTGAACAACTCTAAATACCACAAAGGCAATTATCATCTCCAATAAAATTTAATACAGACTGATACAAAGGCCCAGAAACAACTAATTTAACCCCCAGATGCTGCTTTACTTGAAATTCTAGATGTCTTCACTTCACACAAAGATGTCAAAACATGAGAAACTCTGTGTTGCTATTTAGGTAGCAGACCTCTAACTTTCCTTAACCTTTTCCTCCAGATGTGCATTGATGTTGATGAGTGTCGGAATGGAGCCTGTGTTCCCAATTCTATCTGTATCAACACTCTGGTAAGTACAGCAGTTCCTGAAACAAGTGTGTGCTTAGGGACCACACCCACAAGCGCAGGTAGAATTATTAACATAATACATGATTGTCAGGGTTAAGGCAAAAGTTTGTGCTAAAAGCATGTTTACTATGAATTCTTTTACTAGTAATTATTTATACAAGATCAATTTTATAACTGTCAAGTTAGTTATCTTCTATCAAAATTGCAGTATTAGACTCTTAGATGGCTATTTATTGAATATAATATTCCTATCCTTATATTTAAAAACATGAAGAGACTGTTTATATTAGTAGTTCAGTCTTTTACTGGTGACTATACAATCCCCAAACAGCATTCTTTATTTTCATAAAACTTTACAAGAGTTCACTGGGTGTGGTGGCACATGCCTGTAATCCCTGCATGTGACAGGCTGGTGTAGGAAGATCACCGTGAATTTGAGGACAGCCTGGGATACATAGTGAATTCAAGTCCAGCCTGAACTACATAATGAGACCCTGTTTCAACAAACCAAAGCCAAAACAAAGCAACATTTTCAACAGTCATTTGTATTAAAATGCTGACCGCTAACAAGGTCTATAATTTAAATGTTCAGATATGGGTTTTATTTCTGAAAGTTCCCATCAACAGTGTCAAGATGAAAGACATAGCAGAATAGACTATGGACAGAAAAGTATTGATTCCATGTACAACTATTTCTAACTTAATGTACAATCCTGTGGAAGTTAATTCATAGGTTTCTCATTTCCTTGTGCGTGAAAGTCTTTTACAGATACCAAGTCATTTATTGCATCTTTATAGCAACCTATGAATAGACACTACTGCCATCCCTACTTTACAGTTGGAGAAACTGAAAGGTACTTAGGGTCATTAAACTTCCAGTCTACCTACACAGCCTGAGTTCTTCTCCAAAATGCTACCCTGCTTAGGAATATGCCCAGATTTATTTCTTGTTTAGTTCTTTACCAGGACAAAGTGAGTCTGCAGAAATAGATTTGGGAACCCTTAGTATCAAGACAATAACAAAAGCCACCCAGAGAGAAGAAAAGTAGACAGTGACTAGAACTCCAGGGACCCAACCCCCAGTGAAGTAGTAGACAAAGGAAAAGAGCAGAAGACAAGAAAAGGAGTGAGCTGATAGCATATCTGGTGAGGCTACAAGATCAAGAAAATCTTCGAAAAGTATCTTTTGAACTTGTCAATTAATAGGTCCCGAATGACTAAAATCATTAACTATACTTTTTATGGGTCTTTCATGATGTATAATTTTATCTCAATAAAGCTTTATAGTACAAATAAATTTTGAAACATGATAACTATCATCAAAAATTTGTATTATATATATTGACTTTCCTAAGAAAGTAGACCTTAAGTATTCTTGCCAAGTGGAAAAAAAAAAGATAATCACATGAGGTGACAGGTATGTTAATTAGCTAGCTGGGAATTATTGTGCAATGCATACATTTAGCACAATGCATACATTATATGCAATTTTATTTGTCAATTATACCTCAACAAAGATGAAAAATTAATATTTAAAAAACACTTTAAAGAATATATGTACACATTTAAAATTTATTTTTAAAAAAGGTCTTGCCTGGCCCCTAAGTGCCGCTGCAGAGGAACTGACAGCAAAATTGCCAGGTTTCTTCTTTCACACCAGCCTCCTTCTCAGGAGTTCTCTATGCAAGCCAACAACATTGCTCTCTCTGTGTGGCCATGTCCTCGTCATTCAATTGCACAAGATCCAAGGAACAGGAAAAAGATTCAAACTGTCTCCCTATCCTCTCACTCTACCTCCCAGGACATCCCTGGGCCTTGAGACTTTTCTTCTTTGCCCTCCATGGTGGATCTGTGAGTCAGAGTGTGGCTGGCTCCACACCAGTCCTTTCTGTCTTCAGTTGCAGCTCTTCACGTCTGCATGGCCAGTGGCAGCTTCCAGTCTGACGGTGGTCTCACCAACAGTCTACGAACACCTAAGACTCGCATGGGAGCTGAGAGACAGCACAGGCTGCACTTAGTCTTGGCCTCACTGAGATTATAAAAAGAAACACAACAGTGGTACCTGTGTCCACAGGGTTGAGCACTGCCTCATCATCTCATCTTTGTCGCTTGCAGGGATCTTACCGCTGTGGGGCTTGCAAGCCAGGGTACACTGGCGATCAGATGAGGGGTTGCAAAACAGAAAGAAATTGCAAAAATCCAGACCTGAACCCTTGCAGTGTGAATGCAGTGTGCATTGAAGAGAGGCAGGGGGATGTGATGTGTGTGGTAAGTTGTATGTTTACTTGTGGTATTATTTTTCCTCTTTTGTTTTCAATATCACCCCTCCAGTTTCTACTTGCATCAGGGTACAAGAGCTCTAAAATGGAAATAGTGCAATCAAGATGAGCATAGAATGTAATAATAACAGGGTGAGCTTGGTATGTTTCACAGAGGCCTATCTAACCTCCAGTTGCCTTTTCTCTCGCCAAGGGGTGACCTTTCTCTTGGCCAAGGGATACCACCAACCTCTTGGGCAGCTGCATGGTGGAGCATCAGCTCCCAAGCACTGTCTGTGGAAAGGCCCAGTGGCAGGGCAGTGAAGGCCTCCTTTCCTTTCCTTCTTCTGCCCCATCAACCTGTTCATATACATTATAAGCATATTGCTGTCATTTCTAACTGTCTTCACCCTCAGTGTGGCCTAGGAGGTAGCTGGGTGGATGGATGGCAGTGCAAAGGTGGGGGGTTGCTGTAAACCCTCAGAGGGAAACCTTTCATCTCCTGCTGGTCACCATTCTTGGGGTCCCCCTCCATCCCAGTCCAGGGACAGCTCAGAGAGTAGTCACTCTTGCTGTCCTGGAGGCACGTTGAGCAGAGGGGGGCCAGACAGAGGGCAGAGAGCTGCATGTGACATGGGGCTTTTTGTGAAGAGAGAGTATTCCCACCATCGTCCCTTTGCACTGGCTAGTCAGCACTTTGCCTGGTTAGAGTAACTCACAGCTCAGTTTCCGGGGCGCCAGGCCCTCAGCAGGTGGCCCTGGACAATTCCTGGTCATCACCTCTGAACAGTAGCATAGATCTCAGCAGAATGTCCCTTCTTTACACCTCAAATCGAGACTTGTCTTCATGCTTGGACATTTCTCTCAAATGAGCACATCATTTTTCAAGTGGGAAAAATAAGAAGAGTCAAAAATAAGTAAAAGAAGTAAGTATAATAAAGTCAGTCCTCCCTGGCAGTACAGACATTCTGCAACAAGGTCAGGGTGAAGGAATGTGCTGTGTCAGAGGGGGAAAAAAGCAGCAATCTCCCCAATTCCTGTTGCTTATGCATTTTTTTAACCAGAAAGTCACTGAGATGCAAATGTGGAACTGTGTTTAAATCCTCACTTTCTGTGAACAAATGGTTGACTCCCCTTGGATGGTGGGTGAGGGAACTCTTAATATGTTTTTGAATTTGTAATAAGGCACAATGACAGATGGTAAAGGATTAATAAACTTGGTGTGACTACTAAAATAATTTAATCTGCCAGGAAAGGGCTCATTAAAAATGTATTTGTTCCTAGAGGAAATTTTTTTTCCTCATTAAAATGAGTCAAGGACCAGAGTCTATGACTAAACTGGCCAGGCCTCCTGAAGGCAATGCAGGAGCCACTGAATGGGGACAGGGGTGCTCTGGGAAGGGGTTCTTTGGAACCTTCCTTCTAGGTCCCTCTGTGAGTAAGGGGGAGTACAGATGATGAGAAGGGTGGGGGCAGCTGAGGAGCCACTGTTCTGGATGAACTTTATGTTGATTAGACAGGCCAAGAAACTTCACAGTACTTGTGTAGTTTGTCCCCTTTCTCCTGGTGGTCATCCTCAGTTTCTTTCTCTCATCTCTCCTTTTACTTTCTGTTGTAGATCTACTTTTCTTTCCCTTGACCTTCTGGCTCTGTCTTTTTTCCATGTCTTTTTCCCATTTTCCTTCCCTCCTAGGGAGCTTATCCTGGTCTTGGGCTAATTCTCAGGTACCACTTATACCTAAGACCCTTCTGGAGTGGATATGGATTATCACAGAAAAACACAACAAGGCACGATGATCACATAGAAATGACAAAAGTAACTAGACTGGGATAGGATTGAGGTCAAGTTTCACAGCTTTGAGAGCCTAGGGAGGTTCTGAACCACCCTGAACTGAGAGGCTGAGGCAAGAGGATCCCATTTCAGCCCAGCCTGGGAAACTTAGCAACTTAGTGAAACCCTATCAAGAAGAAGAGAGTGGATACTGGAGATGAAGATATAGCTCAGTGGAAAGGCCCCGGGTTCAATCTCCAGTGCAAAAGCAAATAAGCACACAAACCAGAATGTATCATTGATCAGTGTAAAGTTAGGAGGAGAGTTTCACACAGAGACTAGTACAGAATAACTATTATTTTCATGCCTTTTCTGCTGACAGTGAAGAGCTGCTTTCTGCTGCTGGTAGCAGCAGGACTCCCAGGAAGACATCTGCGGGGAGGTAGAGATACACAATCCCAGCACTGCACTGGTGGGAAGCTTCTTTTATTAAAATAAAAGGAAAGAGATAAAGCACATTGGACAGGTCTTCCTTTGGTGGAAATTGACCCATAAGGCTATTATGTTCAGAGAGATCACGTGGTTCCAAAAAATGATAAGGAAAATGTTACAGATGGCAAAGGCCTCCCTACAAAGCAGGTACCTGCTCATTCAAGATGAGGCGTTCACTCAATTCACTTCCAGACAGAAAAGAAATTGAACAATCATGTGTAGAACATTTTGACCATAACTCAAATTATAAATACAGACACCTTTTGAAACAGGAGTTCCATGCGATGAAATAAATAAGCATACATAAATGACAAATACACCGGAATTATTTGTGACAGCATTATTAGAAAAAGGAAAGCCATTAGAAACCTGACATCCACAGGTGGAAAACTGGTTGAATTAATTGACACACATCCACATAACCTCGTGTGTGATATATCTACTGCCATTAAAAAGAATGGCATGAATCTAGCTGGAGTGAAATGGAAAGAGTTCCAAAACAGAATATTAAGCTTAAGAATAAATCAAGGCACAGAACAATGTATACTTGGTGTGCTACCAAGTGTGTAAAAGGACACAAGAAAACAAATCTTTGTGTACTTGCTTGTCTGTGCATAGACTGTCCCCAGCAGGGCATAGGAGAACAGATTGCCTTGGCTGAGCCTTGGGAGCAGGGGTGTGAAGGAGTTTTCAGTGTCCATCTCCCTATGTGCATTTTGAATTTTGAACCATTAGACTATTGAAATGCAATGAAATAGTTTTTAAATCTCACCTAGCTGTTGGGCTCTAGGCCTTCTAGTGAGGATACACTCACGGGGCAGAGACCTTGTTGGCCACCTGCCTTGGGCTCAGCTCCCTAGGCCTCTAATGTGCTTTCTCTTCACAGTGCGGAGTCGGGTGGGCTGGTGATGGCTTTGTCTGTGGAAGAGATGTGGACATTGACAGTTATCCTGATGAAGAACTTCCATGCTCTGCTAGAAACTGCAAAAAAGTAAGGGGGGCGAGGTGTGTATGTATGTGTGGGCCGAGAGGATATATACACACACAGAGACACTGTGGCTTTCCAAAGCCACATCTTATATGGGGATGAGTTCTTCAATTTCCATTAAAATTGCATTAGAGTAGCTGTATCTCAAATTAAGCAGAACAGCGAGCAATAACAAATCCTGGCAGCTACATCTATTGAGATCAGAAATAGTTTTTGACATAAGACAGTTATAGGATATCACTCTGATCTGTTTTCCCCCTTAGGACAACTGCAAATATGTACCAAATTCTGGCCAAGAAGATGCAGATGGAGATAGCACTGGAGATGCCTGTGATGAAGATGCCGATGGAGATGGAATCTTGAATGAGCAGGTACCTGCTTTGTGGGGAAGGCCTGCGAACTGCCAACTACCAGGGACAATGAAAGAAAGCCCATGAACTCAACTATATTAATCATCACAAATGTGTGTTTGATAGCACTGCAACTTGTTCTTCTATAAGATTGCAAATGTTTAAAATATGACATTGGCAGACTTGGGCCACCAATATTCTGCCCACTGGTAACAGGGTAAATACATTCAATGGAAGTCTGAACAAGTGTCTCATCTTTTAGGATAACTGTGTCCTGACTCACAACGTGGACCAGAGAAACAGTGACAAAGATATCTTTGGGGATGCCTGTGACAACTGCCAAACTGTCTTAAATAATGACCAGAGAGACACTGATGGAGATGGAAGAGGAGATGCCTGTGATGATGACATGGATGGAGATGGTGAATTTGCTTTGCTCTCTCTTTTCTTTGAGATCCATTTGTCCTTTTGTCCTTGTACTCTGTTGAGAGTAGGAATAGAATTGCGGACTCAGACATAACCCCCATCTAGTAGTTCTCCTCAACTAGGTATCTGGAGACCCAAGGCTGGCTTGCTTGTGTGGAGGTAGACTCTATGGCCCTCATTCCCATTCACTAACCCTGGATGTTTCCGAGACTCTATACCAGAAACATCATAAGAATTTATTCCAGCAGTGCTATATATCAGGACTGTGTCTTTGCAGGGTTTCTGCCATCTCAGGTTATACTCTGTCCACTTCCCAGCACCTTTCTTACATGTGAGAGACCTGGAAGACAAAACTTTCAGACACACCCAGACACAGCCCCTCCATCCTGAATTTCTATACCTTCATAAAAATATGACTTTATCTTCTATGAGCCCACTGACGACCCCACTATCCAGTGGTGTCTTGGTAAACTAGCCAAAAAGCAACCAGACATCCCTGATTCATAGCATTTGTCAATTTCCATGATGTTACTACTATCATCATTGATTTCAAGCTATCAGTATGATATCATTGAATGCAAAATTGAGAAAAGAGGAACTCAGTACTTAGTTGCAGAATACCGCTGCCCAGAGCCCTTGGGTCCATCATAGCTCAGATACTATTAGGGTCTTCCCTTTCCGGGGTCATTCCACTTAGCCCCCTCTCTGGTTGCTGTCATGGCCCTTGACATCTTGCACAAATAAGAATTCAGTGAATAAATGTTTCAGAGAGTTGTTCATTTTTAAATCTCCCAGAATCCTTCCTTAGAAGTTACCTCCAGGTAACAACTGAGAAGGGGAGTGACTGTGCACAGTGGCCCTGCAGGAGTAACTGACTGCAGGACCGACCTGTACAGCACCTGGAAGTCAGCCTGTTCCATCCCCATCTGTGATGTTTCCTTGAGCCAAGGTAGTATTTTTTTCTTGCAGGAATAAAAAACATTTTGGACAATTGCCAGAAAGTCCCTAATCGTGACCAGCGGGACAAGGATGGTGATGGCGTGGGGGATGCTTGTGACAGTTGTCCTGAAGTTAGCAATCCTAACCAGGTTAGTGGGAAATCCAGTCTGTAGGCTGAACTCCCTTATGCAGAGACTCTTTAAAGATCAGTGCCTTAGAAAAACATGGCGGAGCCTGTTGGCCAATTCTTTGCCCCTACCACTATGTAACAGAGCACAGGTGGAGAAATGACACACATTAGGTTGATGGGACAAACTCATAAGAGTCTGGGAAGGGATCCCTGAGGCCCTGAGGACTAATCTCACACCAGCAGAGTGCAGATTATTTTAGTAACATAAGCTTAATGAGGCCCAAAATAAGAAATTTTTTTCTGGTGAAAGGAAAATGAAAACCACCATTTGAGGCCTAATCATGTGTGTCTTTAATCCCCAAACTGCTACACAGCCTATGTATAGATGTTTCAGATTAAACTCAGTCAATGATGTGTTGAGTTTCTCTCCTTACCTCCTCCCTATCTGGCAATGGGACAGGATGTGCCATTTTTTTCTGAATCCCTGAGGGAAGTCATTGTTGCCTTCTGTGACTCACTCTCCATTTTGACTCAATTCCAAAATGCAGAACCAAGGCAAAGCCAATTTTCTTTGTCCCTATGCCTAGGGCTGGCTCTTTTCTGACCTATGCCAGAGCTCCACATCTCCACCTGCCATCATGCTGCCCTGGCATCCTTTTGGAATGAGCTCATCTGGTGTGTAGGCAGTTCATCCATAGAGCTTGATATTTTAGAAGGCTCTTTTGAAAATTCAGCATTGTGCCTACACCAATACAATGTCCTTTTGCAGTTTTGTACCACCCCAGTTCCAGAGAAATAATTCCTAAAATCCAGTGATGATATGCCGGGTCTGCCTCGTCTGGAACATTCTGTACATGCAAGCTGTGGGCTAAATAACACACTCTGTTCTCTCCGCAGTCTGATATGGATAATGATCTGGTTGGGGACTCCTGTGATACCAATCAGGACAGGTATGGCATATCCAGCTGCAGAGAGGCAGATGCCAAAATCTAGAGTGTTAATTTTCAGAGCTTTCTGCTGATACCATGTTTTGGGATCCTCTGGGTGGGTTGGGCTTCTGGTAGGAAAATAACTGGCTCTGGTCAGGGCCACTCTACATCTCTAACAATGCTGGGTAAGGGTGATGGGGTTGGAATGGGCCATTAGACACCCCAGAAAATGAGCTCTATTGTGGGAGATTGTGGGAGAGGCAGTACAGTATCATGTTCTATAGAAGGGCTCTGGAATGAAACAGCCAGATGCAAATGCCAGCTCCTTCCCTTAAAGGTGACTAACTAGCTTAGTTACTTAATATCTCTGTGGCTCAATTTTCTCATCTGTGACAGGGGATGACAGGAGATCTAGATCAGAGGGCTATTATGAAGAAGACTGAGTTAAACCACAGAAATTGCTTATTCTGGTTTCTATTGTACACAGTACCACTGTATAACACTAGACAGACACTAGTTGTTATATTGTTTGTTGTTATATTCTTTCAATTCAGAAAATCTTCATCATCATCCCCACATAGAAGGCTGTCAGTTTGCTGAGGGATCATTGTCAGTAAAATTTTCTCATTTAGTTTTCATTAAGTGGAATTATTCTATGTGAGTGCATTTGACCAGCTTTCCTAGCCCAACACAATGGAGTCCCATATTAAGACCAGTTCTGGCTAGGGGGTATAGCTCAGTGGTAGAGTGCAAGGCCCCGAGTCCAGTCCCTAAGACTTAAAAAATAGACCAGGCTTGATCAGATGCTGGAGAAATATCACAAAGACAAAAATATAACTATATGCCACTCAGCCCTGGAGCCACTTACAGCCCACGGGTCTAGCCTTCAGTCTCCTTGCACAGTTCTTGAAGAGGCAGTCAGAATACAGATGAGAGAGCAGGATCCCAAAAGGCCAATCAAGAAGAGACATAGCTTCTCTCCTAGTACCTGGATCTAGAAGGTTGAGGTTGCCCTGCAGACTCGTTCTCCGCTCAGCCTTCACTTAAGGACAGCTCTAAGTCCCATTTGCTTCATTGTGCTCCACAGCCTTGCTTCCAAGTGCAGACTAGCTGAGTGAACTTAAATATATTCCCAGGTCTCGATTTCTTCATCTGCAAAGTAGAGATAATGAAATGCATCTCACAGGTTATGGTGAAAATTTAAGATAATGAGGGTAAAGTTCCTGGCACAGCACAGGCCTCAGGTGTCGCATGGAGAATGGTGGCTGTGTATTGGTATCACAGCACAAGACGGGTGAATTAGTAACAGAGTCTGATATTGACTGTCTATCTCCAGTGCAGAGTGGAGGGTGGAACTGGCATTTCCACAGCTACTCTAAATCATATACAAGAAGAATGTCCCCAGTTGTGGGACCTCCTATATCTGATTACCAATTAGAGTAATTTCTAAAACATTCCATCCCACCAACCTCTAGATATTTGCCTAAAAAATTGACTAATTCTACTTCATTTTTAATTCCTACAAAGTTGAGCCTCGGGAAGAGGATAGAAACAGCTTGTTTTTGCATACAAATATTTGGAACTCTACAGAATGACCACTAATGGAAACAGCTTCATCCTGTGTTTGAAAAAGCAGCCCTGCTGCGTACATAGGAATTCTGCTGTTTAAGTCATAACCCTCTGCTTGTCCAGGTTGGCCTCACTGTGACCCTCTGTCCCTCATAGCTATCTAGAAAATGTGGCCCTAAGGCTACAGGCTGGTCTCTGGCCTTCCTCCTCTGTCCCTTCCTGGAGGGTGTAGGTGCAGCACCTAGCCCACAACAGGGAAGAGAGCAAGAGAAGGGTAAAGGGAAAATCCAGCCAGACATGGTGTTGCATGACTGTGATCCCAGCTGCTTGGGTGGATGAGGCACGAGGACCACAAGTTTGAGGCCAACCTAGGTAACTTAGTGAAACTCTGTCTTAAAATAAATGGGTGGGAATATAGCTCAGTGATAGAGCACCCTTGAGTTTGATTTCCAGTAATGGGAAAAAAAATCTCTCATTCTGAGTAATCATTGGAGGTCTCAACAAACTCAGGGAACCTCTGGGGGCCAACAAAGACTCACCTTTAGGTGACTCTTCAGCCTGAAAGAAAAGTGAGATGGACAGATAGTAAGCTCTCTGAAAAGTCCTTTAGACACACCTGGGGCCCAGCTTACACATCCATGTCTCAGGTAGAAGTGGCTCTATTCTCTGCCACCCTCCCCATGGCATTCAGCTCTGAATCCTAGGTGGGTCTGCTGGCCAGGGACAGTGCACAACGGAGACAAATAGAAAGCCCTGTAGACTTCCTCCCAAGTCAGGGGAAGGAAGTGCCTTTTCAAATATTAAAATTTATTGTGCAGAATTCCAATTATTTAATCTTCATTGAAACCCTATGAGGCAGTTTTGTTATCCCTGACAGATGAGGATACTGAGAATAGAGGTCAGGTACATGCCTAGAGTCACCACACATGGGTGGCTGAGCCAGGATTTGCACTAAAGTAGCTCCATTGTCTTTCACTCTGTGTCCTTCACATGTCCTCTGAGTCAGCTATCATCTATATTTCCCTGGGATGGACAGGAGCCTCTGGTCACAGATCATAGAAATAGACTCTTTCTTGTTTAAAAAAAATTTTTTTTATACCGCGGATTGAACTCGGGACCTTGTGCTTGTGTGGCAGGCAGCAGAACCACTGAGCTAAATCCCCAGCCCTGAAATAGACTCTTACCTTCTTGAGGAAAAAATGGATAGATTATTTTAAGAGGTTGGGGAAGTACAATTATTGTCTCTGAGGCCTATAGGGAGCCTTATCAAAGGACTAACCTCTTGTGGGTTGATAAAAACAAGGTTGGTTAAAAACAAACAAAAAAATCACCCTCCCAAAAAACCCCAAACAACATCAACAGATTCTCTTTCCTGAGAATGGATGCCCCTGTTCCCTGCTGAACTGTAATCCTTTCTCTTCAGTGATGGAGACGGCCACCAGGACAGCACAGACAACTGCCCCACTGTCATCAACAGTGCCCAGCTGGACACAGATAAGGATGGAATTGGTGATGAATGTGATGAGGATGATGACAACGATGGCATTCCAGACCTGGTGCCCCCTGGACCAGACAACTGCCGGCTGGTCCCCAACCCAGCCCAGGAAGATAGTAACAGTAAGCAGACTCCTTCCAGCCAGGGCTGGGTACATGTCTCTCCCTAGGACTGAGGACTCAGCAATCCCAGTTTTGCCACTTCTTGGTGGCTGCTGCTTCTAACTGGCTTCTCCATGTAGCTACAGCTTTGTGAACAGTACACATGTAGCAGAAACAGCAGTATCCAGCTTGGCCAGAGCTGATTGATTGTGTGTCTTGAGCAGCCTGAAATTGAGAGCACACAGATCAAGGCAGCAGCCACACGCTCCAAGCAGTTCAATCCCCAAGGGACTTGGAGAGCCATTCCACTGCCTTGCTTGCTCCTTCAGTAGGTATTTCCAAGAGAGGAGTGGATAGAAACAAGGGCACAGCAGAAATGGTGAAGACAAGGGCCACAAACTAAGATGCATGTAGGGGCCATGCAGGCAAGGAAATGTATGCACTGAGATGACAAGGAGCTAGTTAGAGGGACTGTGGTCACTTGGTAAGTGCTCATCAAGGTGATGCAAATTCAGGTGCTTCAAATGCCATGTCAGCTGAACTAAACATATTCACGGAGCAGATGCAGCCTAGGGGCCACCAGAAGTTAGTCTCAGAGAAATTCTAAAAACAACAGCAATTTCCCTGGTTTGTGTACAAAATAGTCCAGAAAATGATGTTTGCTTCTGTTACGATCAAGCTTAAAATCCTCCAGGTGGTGAAACCAACATGATAGGAACTTCTGGGGGTAGGTTTGAAGGCAGTTGTTCAAACTGATATTATGGGAAAGTCTGAGTGTTGTGAAGGCCTGGTCAGCCACCATGAGGGCTCCAGGATGAGGGCCTGGGGCCATCTCTGTCTCCTTTCCTGTCACTGCTGCAAATCATCACCCTCCGGGTGGGAGCTTGGGCCTTGATTCTCTGCCCTGTTAAGCCCCCTTGCTCTGTTGAGGACTGATGGGCATGGGTGCTATTGAGTCCTACCCCTTTTCTTCCCAACTCAGGAGATGGGGTGGGAGACATCTGTGAGACTGACTTTGACCAGGATCAGGTCATTGACCGGATTGATGTCTGCCCGGAGAATGCAGAGATCACCCTGACTGACTTCAGGGCCTACCAGACAGTGGTCCTGGATCCTGAAGGCGATGCCCAAATTGACCCTAACTGGGTGGTCCTGAACCAGGTCAGTGTCACATGGTTGGAAACAGCTCAAATCTGCCTCTCAACAGAGGCCCTTCTGATAGCAGCAGGCAAATTTTAGAGGGAGCTGGCTGTGCCAGGCATGTATTCCTCATAGCAGCCTGAATTAGAGTACTATATTTTCATTACGCCCATTTCACAGATGATGAAGATGAGTCTTGCAACACTTCAGTGATTGCTCATGGTAGCACTGGGGTACATCATTGAGATGGTTAAAATTGGAACCTAGGCAGCCTGACCCTAGAGCCACATTCCCGACCTCTCCATCAAACTTTACCTGTGTGTCCTCAGTGTGTAACTAAGAAAAGAAGACACAGAAAGACTTTTCAGAGTCACAGAGAAAATCATACTCATTACAAGCATATGTTGTATGTTTGCCAGTTAAGGGTGGATTGAATCAGCTTAAGTGAAAGTCTTAGCAAAATTATTTCTACTCAACACTGAGCCTTCTTTCAACCTCCTTTACTAGTTTGTGCTTTCTGTGAGTTCAAAATGAGATATAGCAACTACCCAGATAATGTATTTTTACATGGAAATCATATGTCACTGGCCATCACTCATGGTGCCTGAGGCTCTGGGGTTCCCCAGGTTCACTCAGCCCCCTTCAGAATTTCTCTAAACTCCCTCTCCTTTCTCTACAGGGCATGGAGATTGTGCAGACCATGAACAGCGATCCTGGCCTGGCTGTGGGTAGGTTCAGGGCCCCAGTTAGCATTCATAAAGAATCTTGTCAGCTGTTAATGTGGGGTGTCTATTTTTCTAATCATATCTAATCTCTGTAGGGTACACAGCTTTTAATGGAGTTGACTTTGAAGGCACCTTCCATGTAAACACCCAGACAGATGATGACTACGCAGGCTTTATCTTTGGTTACCAAGACAGTTCCAGTTTCTACGTGGTCATGTGGAAGCAGACTGAGCAGACTTACTGGCAAGCCACGCCTTTCAGAGCTGTGGCAGAGCCTGGCATTCAGCTCAAGGTATGGGGGCTTGAAGCCCCTCATCTTCCTTTCTTCTAGGCCGTCCAACCTCCTTTTACACTCTAAGCTCTAAATGGCATGAAGTTGATCTAAGAAATTAATGGAATTGATGCTCATGTTCAGCTCAGGGAAGAGTGAACTGGCATAGGGCCTTGCCTTCATTCATAACTATCTGGTGGGACAGCAGCCTGAGTGGAATCAAAGGGCTGGGGAAGGTTGGGATGCATCTGCAGTCATGCTGTGTTGCAAGCTGGCTGATCACTTTATCAGTGAGGCAACCTGCTTTCAGGAGGGCTGGTGGGTTACCTCTGTCAATCTTGCTGGGAGAGAAGGCAGGCTTCAGTAGCCAGACATTTGGTGGGAGCCATCCTTGGGCAAATGTGGGGAGAAATGGATGGATAGCAGGACAAAGTGCAATGAGTCCTGAGTGCAGTACTGTTTACTGCTTAGTACTAAGAGGCTGTGGTCACCTTAGTAGAACTGACATATAAGTGTTTATGCTTTTCTCTGAGCCCAAGACAGTCTGATTGTAACCATGAATTCACCACTATATCATCATTTCTGACACAGGAAGCAAGAAGGAAATCTCTATGTCCTATTCTAATACCTTGATTGTGTCTTTATCCAGGCTGTGAAGTCCAAGACAGGTCCTGGGGAGCACCTCCGGAACTCCCTGTGGCACACAGGAGACACTAGTGACCAGGTCAGACTGCTGTGGAAGGACTCCAGGAATGTGGGCTGGAAGGACAAGGTGTCCTACCGCTGGTTCCTGCAGCACAGGCCCCAGGTGGGCTATATCAGGTAGGCAGAGATTCACTCTCCACCCCTAGCACCAGAAACAAAGTGCCATTCCGTTTTGCACCTGGAGTGAGTTCCCTGAACATCCTTGACCTGGACAGTTCTCCAGGACTTGCCAGGGGTCCCAGAAAAGAGTGATAAGACAGCCAGAGCTACACTGACACCCAAACAGGAGGAGAAGCTGGGGATGGAAGGAGTGTTGGGGGAGGCCTGAGCTATGGGTGAATGAGTATACCTGCATGGCAGTGCCCTTGCGCTGTGCTCAAGGGACAGGTGCAGAGTCGTACTGCTAATAGGCATGAAGTAAAAGTGTGGCTGAAGCACCATCAAACTCTCTTGAGACCCCTGAGACCCTGTGTGATTTACATGGAATGGCCTGAGCCCTTGACTTGTCTTTCCTTATGGACTGCAAACTCCAGCTGGGCAGCTCCTGTGTCCTTTCCATCTTATTTTTGCCAACACCCAGCCCAGCTCCTGGCACAAGCTGTTCATCAGGGAGGACAGCATGATCTGTCTTACTGCTTTTAAGGTCTGTGTTTTTAAATTGGTTGCAGAAAGTATGATGGCTTAGGGCTGTATCTTTGAAATTTAGATAATGTACTTAGTTTTTCATTTCTCTAACTCACAGATCAGCCTGTGTAGATGCCAACTTGTGTAGTATACCTACAAAGGAGTATGAATTGCATGTTTCAGACTGGGGCAGGAAAGCAGGCTGGTGGGAAAATTAACGTCATGAGGCCTGATTCATATTTTGCTCTTCTTTGTGACAGTATGTCAAATGTACTCAGTTGGTCTCATATTAAGGCTGACTATGCCTGATCACATTCTTAACCCTTTAAACCCGCACCCCTCTTTTTATGAGAAATATTTTGAAATGCCTCCTTTTGGTCCCAAATGAAATTGTGGTAAACATAAGCTAGCTGGGCTTGGTGGTATGCACCTCTATTTCTAGAACTCTGAGAGGCTGATGCAGAAGGATTGCAAATTGAGCCTAGCCTAGGCAATTTAGTGACTTAGTGAGGCCCTGTCTCAAAAAAAAAAAAAAAAAAAAAAAAAAAAGGTACAGTTTTAGTTCAGTGTGAAGACTCTGGGTTCAATCTGTAGTACCACAAGAAAAAGAAAAAAAGAAAATGTAACCTACTGACACATATAGTCTTTGAAAAATCAACCTGAAAAAAAAAAGAAAAAGAAAAATCAACCTGAACTACACAACAAAATCACGTAAATGCTTGAGCACAACCACACTAAGTCAAATGAGGTAGGACTGCATCCATTCCTGAATCACTGTGGAGGTGACATTCAAATACAGATTGATGTATATCTAAATTAAATATTACAGTAGTATTGCCAACAGTGATATCACATCTTAAAATCGTGACAACTCTTAATTTTTAGACAAAGCAAAATACTCAGCACTTTCCCAATTTACTCTAGAAAATTCAATTTACATTAAAATCAATGCAAAATATACTTGATGTTTATAAATAAAAGAGAGTTATGTTCTTGGTCCTGGTTATTATGAACAGTATGTTCACATTTCTGTATGCCTACAAGAACACATCAAAAGGGTCCTGGGTGAAGGACAAACATTGACTGTTCTCTCCAGGGTGTTGTAAACCTTCCATTGTCCCTGGCTTCTGTCACTCTCTGCTGCTGTGACAACCCACAGTGCCCTCACAGAGTTCTGACCCTCTGCTGAGGGAGTGTTGTCTCCTGTTGAGGATGATGGCTCTGAGAGTCACTGAATGATGGAAACCAGACCTTAGGCAGAGCAGATATCCAGGTTAGGGACTGTTATAAAACAGTCCCCAAAACTCTTGTCCATGATGTCAAACAATTTCTTTTCCACTCCTCAGTGAGTACCTATCAAGTTTGCTTTGTGCCCAACATCATGTTGGGCCAAGTTGGGAAGATGTAGACACACAGGTCCTGTCCTGGAGGAGCTTCCAACCTAGTAGGAAAGGAGGACCTGTTAGAGCATAATCCAGATCAGTGGAAAATAGAGTGTCAGAGTAAAGGGGCAGGTGTATAAATAAAAAAGAGACTCTGAGTCTCACTATGGGCACTTCACCCTGGCTTGGGTTCCATGGAGACCTACTCTGCCTGTGTTGCCTGCAGGGTGCGATTTTATGAAGGCTCTGAGTTGGTGGCTGACTCTGGGGTCACCATGGACACCACCATGCGTGGAGGCCGACTTGGCGTTTTCTGCTTCTCTCAAGAAAACATCATCTGGTCCAACCTCAAGTATCGCTGCAATGGTAATATACATTCTCATTACTGCACAATATTATTATGAGAATTATTTAAGGAATGCCATCTTGTTTTATAGCACACTTTTCCTGCAAAAGTCCAAAGTTCATGTTACATATTTATTAAAATCTGATAGTCCCTGTGTAAAAGGAGCAAAAAGTAGACCTCATTTTTCATATTTTATAGATATGAACTCTGAGACCCATACAATTTAACTGCATACTTAAGGGTTTGGGATTCAAGGAGAAATTCAGTGAGGCTTAATTCACAAGCAGCCTTTATTTTCATATGGCTCAAACATAATCACAGACTGAAAAGCCACTCTGCTAATTTTCTTTGGGTCTCTGAATGAGCACTGCTAGGCTTTAAGCCAACAGTGTGCCAAGTGTCCTGAAGCAGAAAATGGCTGCAGGGACTTGCAGGGCTTCTTGGATGGGCTGAGAGCTCCCCTTACAGGTGGTCGGTGCAGCTGCAGCATGCACAGGCCAGGATTCCAGGGTGGGAGGAGCCCAACTAACCAACTCCTGTGATCTTATTGCAGACACCATTCCTGAGGACTTCCAAGAGTTTCAAACCCAGCATTTTGATCGATTGGATAATTAAACAGAGGAAGCAATCTGTTACTGCTTTTCCAAACATGAAAACTATGTATTTTTAAACTTCCTATAATTTCTTTACATACAGTGTGGCTTTCTTTTACCAGCCCAAACATATCAGAACCTTTTATATGAAAGTGGAAATAAAGGATCATTTCTAATAACTGTGTTGCTGCCCAGAGTGCCTGTGTGTGGCTGGAGTTTGATGGCAGATGTTATTCTCTGAAGGATTCATGTTCCATTTGGGAGGTGATCTTGTTTCCTCAAGCTGGATATTCTGCAAAGTTGAGCTTGTTCATGTATCAGAAGGCCCAGGCACAACACCTCACCTGTGGTTACCCTAGTTACCTTCACATGAAATGCCTCAACTCAGCAGCCCTCTCATTCTGGGTAGAGAGTCTCAGAAACATGAATCCAGGGGCACCTTTCCTTCCCTATGAAGACTCTTTCCAGCAAGGGGTTATGGAGGAGATCTTGTCTGCAGAGGAGGAGGAGAAAAAGTCAGACGAATCCCTCACTTCAAGTGAGATTAGGGAGATGTATACACATATGGGAAACTGCAAAATTTTGTAGAAAAACACCACCCAAATAAGACTATAGTAGTCTGAGCTATGAATCTGTTTGACAATGCAAGGTCACATTTCTGTGAAATCCTTAAAAGGAGGCAAAAACAAGTGGCATTGGATAGGTTCCTTGTTAAAGTTGCACAAAAAGAAAGATTCCATTGAGCCAATAGATAGCAGTGATTTTGTTAGTGATAGTGGGAGTCACAGACTAACCCTCCTCTTTCTTGTCTCCCTCATACTAGCCACAAAGGTATTCAAGGTAAGTGCAGGTTAATCTGTCCATTTTTCTTTGTATTTTGTATTTTCTTTGTCATTTTGGATTATATTTCACTATTGTAATCATTTTTATATGAATATTTTGGGGTTGTGGAATGAATCATCTAAATTTCCACTATTTCTTATCAGAAAATATACAAGTGCTTTGGATTACAAACATGTTTCTGGAATGAATTATATTCACAAACCAAGGTTTTATGGTAAGATTACTGAAAATAAAGGATTTTGTCTTTATTACAGTTAGCATCTCCTAGTATGAATAAGCTGTTCAGTAAACATTTGTTAGATAAGTAAATAAAAATGAAAATGAATGCTTCTTAAGTAACAATGATGGTATCGTGTAGATGGATAGTGTATACTCTCCTATAGTTCAAAAAGCTGCTCTCAACATACGTTCTAATTATGGTAGCAACAGGAGTTATATATGCAAGGTAGAAACTTGCCTGATTTGTACATTTGCCTTTCTTTTTTTCTATTTGTAAGCCAAAGGTCTGGGGAAAGAAAATTTAGTTCAAAGAATATTGCTAGATAGTAATTTTCAGACTTCCCACAAATAGTTTAAAGCATAAAGGATAAGCATTCTTAAGACAGTGCTACCAGGATTTTAGTAGTCAGAAAATATGACAGTGTATGAATGAGCAACATGAGACCTGGAGGACACCCTCCTTACATGTAAACCCTACAGGTATGTGTTGCCTTCCACAGAATTCAGGATGTTGATTTACATCAAGATCTTCAATAGGTGGCAAGAACTGAAGCCTGTCCACCAACTGCTACCACTGCTGACTACCTAGGTACCCAGGGGAACCTGCTACAGGACCAGGCTTCCAAAGATCCCTGGGCCAAATTGCTGCCAGAGCCTCTTCTCAGTCTATGGTCAAAAGGTCCACATCCACAAATATTTCCCTTTCCAAAACCCCAGGAAGAAGGGAATAGGAGGTGAATTTTCCCTTTTCCTCACCTTTTACATTTCACAGAAAGATAATTGCTTGAGCCCTTAGGTCTTCTGAGAACTCTCTGGCCCATTTAGTCTTACCCCTATTCTATGGTGCAGACTGAATATACCTTTACAGCTGTTTTAGATTCCTTTCTGTGAAGCTTGTGACATTTTATAAAGCAGTCTCTAGGAAGGTTGCAAATGCTCTTCTAATTTTCATTCTTATCACTGAAGTATGTCAAATTCTGTATGCAAAATATTCTCATGTTAGAGGAATTTGCTATATGTACAAGGCAATCACAATAAATAGAAGCAGAAACCAACTCTTTAATTTTTAGGAATTTTGGGAGCCAGTTTTAACTGTTGATAGTTTGATATTGGCCATTGTTGGGGTGTTTACACTATGGAAATTCTCAAACACTACAAGTTGGGGCTCTGAAGAACTGGTGATTAAACATGCATCAAGACACAGCCAGAAGTACTACCTTGTCCTAGTCCTAGTTATCCCACCATTGTATCTTGGAACCTGAGGTGGAAAACTTGAACCTTTAAGAAAACTGTGAAAGAAGTGGAGAAGTGGAAAACAAATTGTAAAAACTAGGAAACACTGGCAAAAGGTTAGCCAGATAGGCTCTAGGAACAGGTTAGTGGGTGTGGTACCTTCTTTCCCAGGTTACTCCCTGGGTGTCTGGAGTGCTTTAAATATTAAACTTTGCTTCAATGACTTCTATTAGAATTCTATTGGGTTATTAAGATTCTTATTTAAATGTAACTTAAAAGCAACAGCTCTTCTATTTGGACTGGCCACCACTCACTCATTCACTAGTATGAATTCATTCCCATGCCTATCCTCTGCTGACTTCTCATTAAAGGTACTGAGGAAATGGGAAGTGTAGCTGTGAAGCAGATCATCATGTCACTGTGAGGAAAGGATGATGTTTAGGTGGAAACCCACTGTGAGGGCTCAAATATGAAGTGTTTCCAAAGACTTCATGTAGTGAAGGTTTTGTGTCCATAGAACAATGTTCAGAAGTGGAGATTTTGGAAGATGTTTCAATTATGAGGACTATAACTTCAACAGAGGACTAATCCTTTGGTTCATTATTTGTTGACATTATTGGAAGGTGATGAAAACTTAGGAGGTGAAGCCTAGTTGAAGGGAGTGGGGAATGGGAGCAGTCCTTGGGAACTGTATTTGACACTAGTCTCTCTCTCTCTCTCTGTCTCCTCACCCTACTTTTTTGGCTTGTTTGTTTTTTCAGACAGAGTGTTGCTTTATAGTGCAGACTGGCCTTGAACTCACTAGGTAAACCAGACTAGCCTTGAACTCACAGCAATCCTCCTACCTCAGCCTCCCCAGTGCTGGGATTACAGGCCTGTGCCACCACACCCAGAGTTCTGCCATGAGGTGAGAAGCATTTCTCCATCACACCCTTGCACCATGATATTCTGCTTCCCCAAAGGATCAGAAGCAATGAAACCAAACAACCATGGACAGAAACCTCCGACTGTGAACCAAAATAAAGCTTTCTCCTTTAAGTTGATTTCTCAGTTATCACACTCACAAGATGGAAATGGAAAGCTGATGAACACACCCACAAGATGCAGAGGAGAGCTCTTAAGGCTTGGAAAGCCACCTGGCTATCTTGAGAAGTCCTGGGCATGGAGCAGGTGCAGAAAAGGAGGGGCCATGCATTCTGCCTCCAACCAAGAGAAAGACAGGAAGTGCTTCCATCTTCCTGCCCAATTATCAGTCCTGTGTTTCACAATTATAATTGGCCATATCTTATTTTTTGAAGATGGCCTATAGAATCAAAGAAAATGAGAGAGATACAGAATCCAGTCACCTATTTTTACATACCTGCATGAATTTTTTATGGTCAAAACTAGAAAAGTAATTGGAACCATACATAGCAAAAAAATTAAAAATAAGGTGAAGGAACTTGAGAACTAGAAATAAGTCGTATGGTTTGGAAGCAGTGAGATGTGAAGCACTTCTGTGAAGGCATATCCTTGGGTTCCTAGTAACACTGGGAGTATGAAAGTTTCAATATTTTCTTCAGAGACAGGCAAAAAGCCCCCTTCGATGTTCATAACTACAAATCTTACACCCTTGCCAAAATTTTTGGTTTATAATCAATGATGGCTCATTGAGAAATTCATCAGAAATTTCTGTAGCTAGTATACTTTCCTTAGTGGAAAATCTCTTTAAGTTCAAAGAAAATTTAGAAATAAGTACAGAGATAGGGATATAAATTGAACCCATCATCCTAATATATTTGTGTAGCATTAGCTTTTCATTACTGTGACAAAATACCTAAGGAAATCAACTTATAAGGAGGAAAGTTTTATTTTGTCTTATATTTTCAGAGGTTTCAGTCCATTGCCACTTGGCCTTATTGCTTGTGCCTGTGACAGCTTGTCATGGCAGGAGCACATGACTGAGGGAGCCTATTCAACTATTCATAGTGGCCAGGAAGCAAAGATAAAGACAGGAAGGGCTGGGGTCCAAAGTCCCCTCCAAGGGCACACACTCAGTGACCTAAATTACTTCCACCTCTTAAAGGTTCCACCACCTCCTGGAATGCCACAGGCTGCTGACCAAATTTTTAACACATAGGCCTTTGGGGGACACTTCCAAACAATAGCAGAATTATTAAGAGATATTTATAGCATTAGAAATATTTAAGAAAATTTGGCATATTAGAAATTTTCCAGATTGAACTTGTGATTCCAACTTAAGGTGTATAGCTAAGTACTTGACATGTGCTTTTAAGTTGAAAGATAGTGGTAAATTGGGTCAAATATGTATTATAAATAATAATGTCATGGTTAAGATGATTTAAATTGCACTATATTTATAAATTTTTTATTTTTAGAAGAGTTACCTAAGTCCCTAAGCAGGCTCATCAGACAAACAATAGAAAAATTACATATTAGAAGTATCAATGCAATTTAAAATATTTAAGAAAATTTAACTAAGTTTACCAATGACATTAAATATTCATTAAAACTTAAAAGTAACTATAAATTTTGCCATGGAATATATTTGTATACTTATAGAGTATAATATAGCACTGAAACTTTTGAGTTGCATTTATAAACTTTTGGTTTTACAATTTATAACTTTAATTTTTAAATATTTAAACTTTAAATATTAACTTTAAAAATGAGTGCCCCTATAAATTGTGATTTCTGCATACAAAAGCTGTTCTTATAAGCAAAAAATAAAGCCAACAAAAACTTGCACAATGACATCAACACTGATAAGACTCTTTTCATGAGTGTGAGGTTTAGGGAAATATTTCTTCACAGTCATTCTGGAAGGCAGTCTGCTTCTACACAAAGGAAGAAGGGACCTTGGCATGGCTATCCCAGGTCAGTGAATAACTTTCTGCACCAGGGCCAAGTGACCTGGGATTACCTACTCTCAGCCTTGAAAACTATTCCTCAGAAGAAGGCTGGCAGAGACTAATACTATGCCTTTGGATTTCCCACTCTCAAAAAACATGAACTAAATAAACCTCTTTCTTTTATAAGGGCTAAAAGCAGAGCAGAAAAAATTGAAAAACATAAATTTTGGCTCAGAAGGAACCACTTTAAAAAGTGTGGCCAAAGGAGTTGTGGTTGCTGAAGAGATGAGCACAACTAAAAATATAGGAAGTACTTTGTACAGGAACAAGAAGAAAGGTACCTTGAGAACATCTCAGAAGTCATCAAAACCCACCAATCATAGGTTCAAGAGTGCAAAATGTCAACCTTTCATTTGAGAAGAGTCCTTGAGAACCCTGCTTGAGAAGGGTCTCCCTTCTCATTTCACTGTTCTCAGGCATCCAGCACTCAGAGAGCACTGTAGCCTTTTCCCAAGGGAGCCTGGCTAGTCTTCCCACTGGCAAAAGACCTTGAGGTTGTCTATGTGACTCTGTTTTTACCAGGGTGAAGAATGCACGAGCTGTGAGGTCAGGAAAACTTCCAGACAGATTTCAAAAGCTTATAAAAATTAATGCATTTCACTGTGACAGAAAACTTTGAAAGCAGCTAGAGAAAAACAACTTGTTACATCAAAGGAACATCTATACTGTTACTGATAAATTTTTCAGCACAAACTATGCAGATCCAAGGAGTGGGTTGTATTAAAAAGGCCAAAACAAAAAAAGTGTCAACCGTGAATGCTACATCCAAGAGAACTATCATTAAAAAATAAAGGTAAGGTATAGATTTTCTCAAGCAAAAGCAAAGAGAGTTTGTTATTACTAGACCTATCTTGCAAGAAATGTTAAAGGGAACTTTGTAATGGGGTGCACCAGTAATCTCAGTTACTCGGGATGATGAGGCAGTAGGATCATGAGTTCAAGGGCAGCCTAAGAAACTTATCAAGATGTGTCTCAAAATAAAATGTTATTTTTTAAAAGAGATGAGGATTTAGCTAAGGGTTAGTGTGGACTTGGGTTCAATATACAGTACTGAAAAAAGAAAGAAAAGAATAAAGAAAAAAGGAAGAAAGGAAAAAATGGAAAATGCAAATCCTCTAAAACAAAATAACATCAGTGACATCACATGTGGCTACACAGCAATATAAGAGCTTAAAAAGGTCTAATGCTTACTGAAAAATAAATATATATACATAATAGAATATTACATTATTATAACAATGATGGGTAATAAATTTAATTCTACTATAGAGCTAAAATAGAATTATTTTAAGACAATTGTAGCTGTTATGTTAATAGACATATGATATTGTTAGATGTAAATTATGAAATAAATAGCATATAATGTGAGGGAGAAATAAAAGGAGAAATTCTTGAATGCATGGGAAATTAATTGTTATCACCTTAAAATGGACTGTTATAAGCAAAAGTATTTTATGTAAGCTCCTTTTTTCCCACAATGAAAATATCTATTCAGGTTATATAAAAGAAAAAGACATATGAATCAAAACAAAACATTGAAAAAGAACAAAAATATTCAAAAAGAAGATAGAGTTGTGTGTAGCCAAAAGGCTGGCAAGAGGAGGGATGGTGTGTGTGGGGGCTCTCTAGATAAGTCCTGCAGAGAACAATTAGACCCATCTCACTCCATAGACATTAAGAAGGTTAATAAAATTGAGATGTTTGGGCTTATTATATTTAAGCCAGGAGCTAGGTCATTACATTTTTTTCTCCAAGTACCACCCTCTACTGTCCTCCAACCCCACATTCAGGAATAGGAAGACACTAACCTGGGCAAAATATTGAGATCCTGTTTAGGAAAAGGAGGGTGGGGTGGGACAAAAGAACCACAGGACAAACAGAACAGTCTATAAAATTACAGTTCCTTATTAATAATTACTTTAAATGTAAATGGTATTAACCTAACCAATAAAAAGACCCATATGGAATGATTTGATTAAAAACTAAGCTCCATCTATATGCTCTTGCTCAAGGACACACATCAATTAAAAGTTAAGGGAGAGTGCTTGCTTCAGCACCACATATACTAAAAAGTTAAGGGAGAGAAAAAGCTATTTCACAACTAAGGAAACTGGGAGTAATTGTAGTTAAACAAAATAGTCACTGGAGACAAAGAATATCATTATGTTATGAGAAAACTATCAATTCAACCAGAACATAAAGCAATTTTAAATATGCAGCTAACATCAAAATACCTAGTGAGATACTTGAGCACCACATTTTCAAAACTATACCCTCCAAACAGAAAATCAATGAAGTCTCAGGGTGTTTGAACAGCACTACAGAACAAATGAACCCAACAGACATGCACAGAACTTTCCACAGAACAGCAAATATGAACACATTCCTCCCTCACACACATGAAACACTCTTCAAAATAGACTATTGCAAAACGCATTTAGTCCATCTCTAAGAGTTGCCAGAATCCTAAGAGTTTCAACATTACAGAAAAGTCCAAGTCCAAAGTCTCCTCTGAGATTTAAGGCAAATTCTTAGCTGCAAGCCCCTGTACAAATGAAATGAAAGTTAAATACTTGCACCATTCAGGGGCACAAGATAGACATTTCCATTCCAAAAGTTACAAACAGGGGGATACAAAGGAATGAGAAAAAAGCAAGTCCAAAATCCAGCAGGGTGAACACTGAATTCCACAGTTCCACTTTCAGAATCCCTGAAAATCTGTGGCAAGTTGTGAACTCCTAAGGGCTTGGGTGGCTCCACCCCTAAGGCCCTGTCAGTGGTTGTAGTTCCCATGAATTCTCTCTTGGGCTGATTCTGCTCCCTCCTTGCAGTTTTCCTCAGATGATCCATGTTTCTGGCTTCTTCAAACTTCTGGGGTCTCCACTGCTTATTGAGCTCCCCAGTCCCAGCTCCACAACCTGCCATCTCAGGGGTACACTGCCTGGCCACCCAGGCCTTCTTCTGATATCTGGGTGGAAGCCTTCCTGACCCCACAACTCTTGCATTCTGCATGCATCTAAAACTAGTGCCGTGTGGATGATGCCAAGGTCTGCCACCAGCTGAAGCAGTAGCCAGGCTTTCTACTCTCTTAGGTGTAGGAAAAAAGTGTCTGGATTGCTGAGCACTCTGAATCTAATACCTAGGAACAACTTCCCTAGGCCACCATCATTCTGGAACATTGTACTCTTGGACTCTTTTCTCAAAGCAAATTCTTTCACCTTTGCAACTCTGAGACTGCAAAGCATAGGGTCCTGCTGCTTCCTGTGATGCCTTCAGGCCATCTTTCTATTCTCCCATTCCTTCTCAGCAATTAACACGTCCTCTGTTCTATCTTTGGAGGCTGAAACATTACTGGAACTTCCTTTCTGGCCAACCTCAAAACATTTTAAATCATTCTGCTGGGCTCTTTTGTCTTGATTCTCAGCATAAATCTGGCTAAAAGCCCCCAACAGTAGCCACACCACCATCCCAACATTAGAGTACCTTGAAATTTCTTCTGTCAGATTAATTAGTCCACTGCTCTCAATCTCAGACTCAGGAAAAGTCTCTGGACAGAAGTATAATGTAGATAAATTTTCTGCTAAGGCATAGCACACATTGTCTGGTGTCCAGCAGAAACCTCCTGAGTCTGGTCTTTACTGGATTTCTTCTCTTCTGAGCTCTGACCAGAATCTCCCATACAATACAGCCTAAGGTTTTCCAACTCTACTTTTTCAGTGGGCATCTCCAAATCATTCCTAACTCTTCCTCTTCCCTCAAGCCAGTTCCAAAGGCTGTTGAGCCACATGGCCAGGCAATGTCACAGCAACAACCCCTCTCCTGATACCAAATTCTATCTTATTCCTTTTCACTCATTGCTGAGGCAAAATTCCCAACATCCAAAGTTAAAGAGGAAAGGGTTTATTTAGCTCACAGTGTGTAGAGGTTTCAGTCTGTAATCTGCTGGCTCCAAGGCAGGGTGGCATATGGCAGAAGCACAACAGTTCCATGGTGGGTAGAAGGTAGCAAAAGCAACAAGGGAAATAACAAATGTCTTCCTGCCTCTTTTATCCTATTCAGACCACATAGGAGGAGTAGCACTCACGCCCTTATTCATAGGGCTCTTCATCCTAGCATTATAGCACAAATCAATCACACATTCTGGATTCAGCCACCTTTGAAAAAGAAGCCCCACCTCATTCACATGAGGATTTCAGCATCCATCTAAGCACAAGCCATAACAGTCATGGGTTTTAGTACAGAACAAGTCTTAATTAACTTAAGAAGGTTAGAATTATACCAAAATATATCTTAATATATAGAAGAAAATTGAAATTAGCATTCCCAACTCAATGGAAAGAAACTAGATATCAATAACAGCAAGAAAATGGGAAAATTCACAAATGCAGATAAAGTAAATATCATATTCCTGAACAACTCCCTGGTCAAAGAGGAATTAAAAAGGTATTTTAAAACTATCTTGATATGAACATGCCCAAAACCAGAAGTTACCAAAACATACGGAATGCAGCAAAATATGTACTCCAAATGCCTACATTAAAAAGGAGAAATCTCAAGACAACCAACTTTTCACCTTAGGGTGAAAGAGAGAGATGAACAGACTAAACTGTTAGCAAAAGGAAGAAAATAAAAGACCTGAGTAGAAATAAATGAAATGAAGAACAGAAAATTATAGAATAAAAATTAAAATGAGGAACTTTAAAAATGAAACCAACAAAGTGTAAACTAAGGGATAAGTATTATATAAATAAAATCAGAAATCAAAACAGGCACTTTGCAATAGATGCATGAGAAATAAAAAGAATCAAAAGGACTATCATAAACATACATGCCAAAAAGTGGATAATCTAGAGAAAAAGAGCTAAATTGTTAGGAAAATACAACCTATCAACTGTGAGTCAAGAAAAAAAATATTAAGGCCAATAGCAAATGAAGAGATTGATATCAATAAAAAAATCATCCCAAGACAGAAAAGAACAGGACCAGAAGGATTCAGAGTCCTTTGAATTCTATCAAATACCCCCAAGAAGTCTTAACACCAACATTCCTAAAATGTTCCAAAAATAATAGAAGTAGTGGAAATAATCCAATACTTATTTTACAAGACCAGGTACCCTAATACCAAAGCCAGCTACTTCAAAGAAAGATAACTACATGCTAATGTCTCTGATGAACAAAAATTTCCAATTCAAGCAAAATTTGACAACACATCAAAGTGAGTTTTGTCTTGGATAGCACATGTTTAGCTTCTAACATCAAGGGCAACTTGTGCCAAGAGTGGGGGGTAGGCCATTTTGGTATTACTAAAGATGGATTGGAGCCAGGGAGCAATAGACAGCAATGAAGAATAGCTGGGGTTTGCCATCTCTGGTGACCAGAAGTGTTCCCAAGGTCTGAAGTGAGCTGTTCCTCTGTTCAGCAAAGAGATCTGCTAACGCTAAAAGAGCTGATAGCCCCTGGGATGCAAAGCCCATGGCTTTGATCACAAAATAGCCAATAGCCAGCAGCACAGGGTAACACACATGTATAATCCCAGAACTAAAGAAGACTGCTGCAGGAGGATTGTGAATTAGAGCCCTGGCAGAGCAACTTAGTAAGAGAGAGGGAGAGAGGCAGAGGGAGAGGGAGGGGGGAGAGGGAGAGGGAGAGGGAGGGGGAGAGAGAGAGAGAGAGAGAGAGAGAGAGAGAGAGAGAGAGAGAGAGAGAGAAAGCTGGCTGAGATGTAGCTTGGTGGTAGAGTACTCCTGGAATCCATCTCCAGTCCTGCAAAACAACAACAACAACAACAACAACAACAACCTCAAAATCCTCAGGGCTTTTTAACACTAAAAGAGCTACGTATTAGTTTATGACTTCTATACAAATTGAACAAGAAAGCTTATTTCATTGGTAGGATTCTGGAATTATCATGAGACCTCTTCTTATGGGCCCTGAAGAAGAGAGTAGACAACAGTGATGTTGGTCAGCAGCTACAAGAATCAGCCCATCTTTGATTTTCATCTTACATGCAGTGAAGGATGCACGCTAGTCAGTGACAAAAGCATACAAATTGGAAAGGAAGAAATAAAATTACCACTGTTTTGCAGGTGATAAGATTATTTATGTAGACAATTCTAAAAATTCTGCAAAAAGGCACTAGAAATAAGAGATAAGGTTAGTACCTTGAAAGGATACAAAATCAATACATAAAAAATCAGCTACATTTTTACACCAAATATGAAATATCCAAAAATATTTTAAAACATTTTCTTAATATCTATTGCACAGCACAGTGAATATAGTTAGTAATAATCTAATGTAAATTTCATTAGTTAAGAGAAACAACTTTAAATATTAACACTGCATAAAGGGATAAATATGTGAAATGACAGATATGTTCATTTGCTTGACTCAGTCATTCCAAAATGTGTATACATGTATCACACTTCCCCATAAATACATACAATTGTCACTGATCAGTTAAAAATAAAAATCAAATTTAAAAAATTCAGTTATGACAGCATCAAAAGAATGCTTAGGAATACATTTAACCAAAAAGATGAAAGATATCTATCCTTAATACTGTAAAACATGATGAAAGGTGGAGCTCCCAGTGTTTAGGTATAATCAAGATACAGGGAATAGAGCCTGACTGTACTCTGTGAAATGTCAGCCTACATGTAATAACTGATTTTCACAGTGCACATATATAAGGCTTCTATTGTGAATGGAAGTTTGGCCTAGAAAATGTCACGCAGCTCTGTTCCAAAGAAAGGGTCTGAAGATCTCTGATTGTTTCGCTAACACTAACTGTCTCTTAGAAGACCAGTTGAATTTCCAGAATGGTTCTGCTGTATTACCTGAAGATTGCAGAGTAAGATATTCCTTGCCATTGGTGCCCATAGAACTGAATGGAAGTGTTTGACATGAGGTGCAATTTCCAACTGCAACCAACTAGAGCTCAGTGTTTGGGTATAAAGTACATATAATGAATGTAGGCTGACTGTACTCACTCTAGTGTCTAACCACCCACATTACTGATTTTCAGAATGCACCTATATAAGGCTTTTATTGTGAATTGCCATTTGGCCTAGAAAGTGCCATTAAGTTCTGTTGCAAAGAAGGGGCCTGGAGAGCTCTGAATATTTCACCAGTGCTAGCTCATTCTTAGAAACCTAACTGACTAGCAGAATGGTTCTACTATATTGCCTTATGAGAGCAGTCTAAGATATTCCTTTCCATGGGTGCCACATAGAAGTGAATGCATGTATATGATCTGAGGTGCAGTTTGTAACTGCAACAAGCTTGAGCTCACAGTGTTTGGGTATAGACTGCATACAGGGAATGGAATCTGACTGCGCTCACTGGAGTGTCCAGCTTTGTGCGGTGACTCATTTTCAGAGTAAACTTACATAAGTCTTCTATTAAAATTGGCAGTATGGCCCAGAAAGTGTCATGCAACTCTGTTCCACAGAAAGGGTCTGGAGAGGTCTGAATGTCTCACTATTAACTCTATATTAAAAGCATAACTAACTTTCCAGTATAGTTGTAATGAATTGCTTGAAGATTGCAGATTAAAATATTCCTTGTCATAGATGCCCCATATTACTGAATTGAAGAGTTTGCCCTGAGTTAGCATTTATAACTGCAACCAGCTAGAGCTCACAATCTTTGGGTGTAAGCTACATACTCAGAATGGAGCCTGACTGTACTCACCCTAGTGTCTACCAATCTACAATACTGATCTTCAGAGTACACCTATATAAGGCATCTATTTTGAATTGCAGTTTGGCTTGGAAAGGGCCATGCAGCTCTGTTGCAAATAAAGGACCTGGAGAGCTCCGAATATTTCACTAACATTAACTCTTTCTTTGAAGCCTATGTGACTTCCCAGAATGGTTCTGTTGTAGTACCTCAAGATTGCAGACTAAGGTATTCCTTGCCATTGCTGCCCCATACAAGTGAATGGAAGAGTTTAACCTGAGATACAGTTTGCAACTGCAACCAGCTAGAACTCAAAGTGTTTGGGTATAAACTACATACATGAAATGCCACCTGTCTGTACTCACTGGGGTGTCTACCTAGCTACAATAACTGCTATTCACATTGCACCTATGTAAGGCTTCTATTGTGAATGGCAATTTGGCCTAGAAAGTGCCATGCAGCTCTGTTGCAAAGAAAGGGCATGAAGAGCTCTGAATATTTCACTAACACTGTTTCGCAGAAGCCTAACTGACTTTCCAGAGTGGTACTGCTGTGTTACTTGAACACTGCAGACTAAGATATCCCTTGCTATTGGTGTCTGACCCAAGGTGTCATTTGCAGCTGCTAGCAACTAGTTCACAGTGTTTGGGTAAAAAACTACATACAGGGAATGCAGTCTGGCTATACTAACCAGCATGTCTAAGTATCTACAATACTGATTTTCAGAGTGCAACTACACAAGGCTTCTACTGTGAAGAGGAGATTGGCCTAAAAAATACCATTCAGCTCTGGTGCAGAGAAAGGTCCTGGAGAGCTCTGAGTATTTTACTAATGCTAACTCTTTCTTAGGTACCTATCTGACTTTCTATAATGGTTCTCATGTATTTCCTGAAGATTGCAGACTAAGATATTCCTTTTTGTTGACCCTCTGTAGAAGTGAATGGAAGTGTATGACCTGAGGTGCAGGTTGTAACTGCCACTAGCTAGAGCTCACAGTGTTTATACAGAAGCTACATACATGGAATGCAGTCTGGCTGTACTCACTGGAGTGTCTACCTATAGTAACTGATTTTCAGAGTGCAGCTATAGATGTATTGGTTACTTTTCTCTCAATGCTGAAACAAAATACATAACACCAAAAGTTAGAAGGGAAGGGGTTTATTTGGCTGACAGTTCACAGAGGTTTCAGCTGGCTGAAATCAGCCAGCTGTTTCAGCTGTAATCAGCTGGCTCCAAGGCAGAGTTGCAGAGGGGCAGCATTCGTGGCAGAGAATACAGCAAAAGAAACAATGACCCCATGGCTTTCTGCCCCTTTTGTCTTTTTCAGATTAGTTAGGGCTGGTAGCAGTCACACCCTTAATCCTAGTGCCCTCAGGCCTACCTCCACCATGAATCAATTGCACATTGTAGATTCAGCCACCTCCAAAATAGTCTATGACTATGTGAGGCTTTTGAGGGACATCTAGACCCAAGCCATAGTGTTATAGGGCCAGGGAAGTTGCAACTATAGGGATGCACCACACTCTGAATTAAATGGAGTCTTTTATTAGCATAGATGGCATTCTTGAGGGCCCCAGGCCTGCAAAACTCTGGGCAAAGGAAAGGCAGTTTGCATGGCCCTTTTAAGGGCTCTTCTATTTGGGGAGAGCTCAGGGTGAGGGGGAGCACAAGATGAATTTCACAGGAGCAGAACTTTGCTAAATCAATGGGGGTCAGGGGCAGTTTCACACAATTTAATTAAAAGAAAGTATCACACAAGTGCAGGAGTCTTCTGTTCACAAGGTAGTAAAGATAACATAGTTCCTGACTGCTCTACCAAAAGGTCACAAAGATAACATATAGTTGCAGACTGACACAGGATGTGGTGGTCTGTTTTGAATTAACTGAAGGGATTTCCAAGGGGGGAGGAAGGGGAAGGTGACCACCTGGAATCACTGACTTTACACAAATGGAGTCAGTCACACAAATGGACTCAGGTTGGCTAATACCATTCCATCCCTGGGCTCACAAATAATTATGTACATTCCTTTACATAAAAGTGTACATTCCTTACATAAAAGTTCATCTCCAAAAGTTGGCAAAGCCCTAACAGCTTCCACATTACTGAAAAGTCCAAGTCCAATGTGTCCTCTGACATTTAATGCAAACTCTTAGATGCAAGACCCTGTGCAAGTGAAAACAGTTAAACACTTACAACATTGAATGGCACAAGATAGACATTTCCATTCCAAAAGTTACAAATGGGGATAGCGAGGAATGGGAACAAAGGAAGACCAAAATCCAGTAGTTCCCACAGTTCCACTACCAGCATCCCTGGTAATATGTGGCAAGTTGTGAACACCAAAGAGTTTGGGTGGCTCCACTTCTATGGCACCACCAGTGATTGCAGCTCCCATGGCTTCTCTCTTGGGCTAGGTCTTCTCCCTCCTGGCAATTTTCCTTGAATGTTTCAAGTTCAGGGATTCTCCAAATTTCTGGCATCTCCACTGCACTTTCTGATCCACAGTCACAGCTTCACACACTACCCTCTAAGAGGTGCACTGCCTGACCTCCCAGGCCTTCTTCTGAAATCTGGGTGGAAGCCTTCCCGACCCCAGAACACTTGGATGACCCCAACATCTGCTCCTAACTGGAGCAGTAGCTTTCTTGGCTGTAGGGGTCAACTGCCTATGAACTAAATCCTAAGGAACAACTTCCTGGGGCCACCACTGCTTGGGAACATGGTGCTCTGGGGCTTTCTTCTCAAAGCAAAGTCATTCATTTTTGCAATTTCGAGGGTGCAAAGAGTGGAGTTGGGCTGCTTTTTGTGATGCCTTCAGGCCATCTTTTCCATTCTTCCGTTTCTTCTCAGCAATCAAGATCCTTTCTGCTCTATCTTTATAGTCAACAGCTTTACCGAAACTTCCTTTCTGGCCCAAGTCAAAACATTTTAAATCATTCTGCTGAGCTCTTTGCTCTTCATTCTGAACATAAAGCTGGCTAAATGCCCCCTAAATTAGCCATATCACAACCTCAGCATTAGACAGCCTTGAAATTATTTCTGCCAGATTAATTCATCAACTGCCCTTAATCTCAGTCTCCGGCAACCTCTCTGGACACAAGCAAAATGCAGACAAACTTTCTGCCAAGCCATAACACACATTGTCTGTAGTCCAGCGGTCAGTGCAGTCATTCTTCCCAGCAGAAACCTCCTGAGCCTGGTCTTTACCAGCAGAATTTCTATCAGCACTCTATTCTTCTGAGCTCTAACCAGGATCCCCCACCAAATACAACCTCAGGGATTCCCATCCTACTTTTTCAGTTGGCATCTCCAAACCTTTCCAATCCCTTCTGAGAAGCCAGCTCCAAAGGTTCCTGAAACAGAGTCAGGTACAGTCCCAGCAATGATCTGACTTCTCTGGAACCAAATTCTGTCTCAGTTACTCTCCTCAGTGCTGAGACAAAATACCCCCAACACTCACAAGTTAAGGGAGGAAAGGTTGCTTATCTCATAGTTTGTAGAGCTTTTAGTCCATAATCTGCTGGTTCCAAGGCAGAGTGGCATAGCAGACAGGTATCACAGAGGAGAAACATTTCAGGGAGGGCAAAAGGTAGCAAAGCAACAAGGGACAACCACAGGTCTTTCTATCCCTTATACCTTATCCAGGCTACTTAGGGTGGGTAGCACTCACACCCTTAAATCCTAGTGCCCTTGATCCTAGCATTGCACTATGAATCCATCCCAGTGTCACACATTGTAGACTTAGCCACCTCTGAAAAAGCCCCACCTGACTGCATGAGGCTTTAGGGGGACATGTAGACACAATCCATGAAAGAATTTGTCCAATGGGAAGAATTCCTCCATTGCAGGAAGCAGATCCCCTTAGTTTTTTTCTAATGTCTGTAGGATGTCCAGTTCTCTTATTTGATTCCTGGTACTTTAAATTTGTGTTTCTCTCAACCCTTGCTCCTCTTTAGTTAGTTTTTCATCAATTTCATTGGTATTTTTAAAAGAAACAGCTTTTCTAGTCAACTAGTTTCTAAAACTCTCATGTACTTGAAGGACCCTAGTTAGCAAAACAGACTCCATGTTGCTGCTGGACAACCCACCTGCCTGCCCTTTGGATGAACTGAGAAGGAGGAAGCTTAGAAACCTCCTCCCCTTAGAAAGTCTCTTAGAAACAACAATTAATTAACTATTGTTTTACAAATGTTCTAAGGGCAGGAGATTCCACTTCTGTACCTTTTGCTTGCTTTACTAGTTCTATCCCATAGGGGGGAGTAAAAACTGTTGGCCTCAAAGGTGTATAAAATTTGTTAATCTCCCCCCCCTGTCGGGGCTCCAGTCTGATGCTGGGCTCCGGTCCCAGCTGGGAATAAACTCCTGTGTGGATTTAATATGGGCCTCTGGTTGGTTCTTTCTCGCTGGGTGTAATAATACTATCTTGTTTCTTGTCTTTAGTTATGTTTCATGTTGTGGAGACAAAATACCAACCACCCAATGTTAAAGGAGGGAAGGTTTATTGTAGTTCACAGTTTTTAGAGGTTTCAGTGCATAGGTGGCTTGCTCCAAGGGATGGTGGCATGGCAGAGGAGAAACAGTACAGGGCAGGCAGAGGGCAGCAAGGCAGCAAGGCAACGAGAAGTGAAATAGTGAAACAGCAAATAATAATATTCCAGAGCAGCCCTCTTTCTGTTCCTCATATTTTATCCAGACTACATGACCTTAGGGCAGGTAGCACTCACACCCAGGGTGGGCCTGTCCATTATCCACACCCAGAGCTATGCCTAACCAATCGATGGACTAATCTAGTAATCACACACCCTTAATCTCAGCAACACACCCATAACTCCAGCATCACACATTCTATGTCCAGCCACCTCGGCAAAGCCCCACCTATGACCACATGAGGCTTTGGAGGAACATCTAGATACAAGCTATAACATAACCTCAGTTCCCCCAAATAACATCATGCTTGGTGGAAAAAATCTAGAGATATCCTATTAAAGATAGAAGTAAGACGAGGGCATTCACTGTCATTATGATTAAATATTTTACTGAAAGTACTGGCTAATGCAGCTGGATTGGAAAAGCAGAGGTAGAAATCTTGGAAAGAAGTGGGTAGAACTCTCACTATTTCAATGATATGATAGTATTCATAGAAACTAATATGGCAAGCTGGCAAGCAATGAAGTAAAAGAGTAATATGCAGGAAATGACCCTTTCCTACATAAAAACAATCTACCATGGATGGTACATTCACTCAGATTAGCCAGTTATAGGCCACTGCTAAAGGCAGCCTGGCTATGCCAAATTGGATTCTGATGCAATTGAGAGTATTTCTCAAAGTGGCCATTTCCTGACCTCAAACATCCCTCACAGACAGCTTTGTGCTCAGCTCTCCTCTTTCTACCACCTAATCCTGTGCTCTTCCTTAGAAATTCTGAAGTAGAGGAGATGGGCGTGGTGGCCACACCTGTAATCCCAGCACACTGGAGGCTGAGGCAGGAGGATCACTGCAAGTTCAAGGCCAGCCTGGATAACATAGTGAGAGTCTGTCTCAAAAATACAAAATGAATGAATGAATAAATAAATAAACAAGAAAAAAGAAATTCAGAAGTAGCAAAACAGACCCTTTCTTTCAATATATGGAAAAAACAGGTGGTGTGATAGTTACCTGATTCTGTCAGCTTGAGTGAGACATGCCCAACTCCATTGGATCAATACAGGGTGGCAGGACCCTCCCTACACCCTCCCTAGGGTGGATTGTTGCCTGAATGGTATAAATGGGAAGTGAAGAAGGAAGAGTTGCCTCTGTTTCCTCCAGGAGCTCCAGTCTTCACTTGTACCTTGGACATCCTCTCCTGGCTTCCAGCACAGACCCTTCAGGCCAAGCAGACTCTGATAAGGACTTGAGCAGGAGGCAACACTGAGGTCCAGGCCTTCAATTGGAAGCTTGGGTCTCTGGTGTGAGACAGCGCTTTTGTACTCTCCCTCATGTGATTCTGTGGACAGCCATTGTAAGTCAATCTTGTAAATTCTTCTATATTTTATATCTTGCATTAAATCTATTTCTCTAGTAGGCACTGACTGATGCAGGTTGGGATGTTTCAGGTAGGGAGCTTTGGCCCATAAGAGACAGAATCCCTGAAGCTGAATTAAAAAGATAAGTGGCGGTTATTGAGCCCTTGTGTGAGCAGTGCTATTTTAGTTTATTTAATCTTCATGACATTTCTATTAGAAAACAATAAGGACACCTATTAGATATATCTGTGGATGTTCAGAGAGAGAGTGAGCTCCAGGTTTGGAATGATGTCACAAAGGACATTTTCTGAGTCTTCTATGTCCTCAACAACAGTTTTCCTCCCTTGTGCTAGGAAAGCTTGCTCTTCCCTTAGCTGCTGTTCTTCACTGGGTGGTGACAGACCTGTGTCAGCATGAGCCCAAGACAGAGAATCTTCTAGAAGGCTTGCTGTGAATACTGGGTATGTAAATAAGATCCCTCCCTTCCTGACTTCCCTTGCCGGGTACCCTGTCTGGTCTCAAGAATGCTCTTCAGTATCCACTGAAGTGTCTGGAGTAGGGAAGCTACCCCACCAGGCCTGGGCTGCACTCCTGTTGGAGTGGAGAAGGTGGTTTGTTAGCCCTGGTGAGCAGTAAAGCAAACTGTCCCAGTTGACTGGCGTGCAAGGGGAAACAAGGAGGGCGGGGGTGACAGACAGCTGCTGGCCAAGTCAAAACTTCCTAAGGGCAGAGTGGGGACAAAAGAGAGAGACGGTCTCTTTGTGTCTCACATCCTCAGCAACGTTTTACCCCTTCATACTCCAAGCTCCCTGTGGGGAAGAATATGCTGGTGTAGGCTAAAGCTGGAGCTAGAAAAATGAGCTTAATAAGACCTAGATCACAAGGGCCTCTACATTTTCAGTAGGTTCCATTTCTCTGAAGCTCACTCTAGTTACCCATGTCATAGCCTTGGACTATTTTGGAATCTTAATAGCAATGGGCAGGTGTTGCTAGAGAACTTGTTGACTGAGTCTGGCATGGTGGCACATTCCTCTAATCCCAGCATTCTTGGGGCTTTAGGCAGGAGGTCTGCAAATTCCAGCCCAGCCTGTGTAGCCTGTGTAGTCTAGTAAATTAGTGAGACCCTATCTCAAAATTTAAAAAAAAATTGTATTGTTTTTTCTGGCACTGGGGATAGAACTCATGATCTTGTGTTTTCCAGGTAGGTGGTGCAACACTGAGCTACATCTCTGGCCCTAAAATCAAATAAAAGGATTGGAGATATAACTCAGTGTGAAAGCCCTGGGTTCAATCCCCTGTATCACCAAAAAACAAGACAAGATCCACTGTGTCATTTAACATCATCAAAAAGATTTATTTTTTAAAATTTTTTGAGTCAAGGTCTTGCTGTGTGGTTCAGGCTAGCCTTGAACTTGAAGTAATCATCCTGCCTCAGCCTCCTGAGTGCTGGGATTACAGATATGCTCCACCACACCCAGCAGAAAGGAGAGTTGTTTTTTTTGGTCCCGGGGATGGAACTCGGGTCCTTAGCTTTTGAGGCAGGTGGTGGAACCACTGAACTAAATCCCTGGCCCAGAAAGGAGACTTTTTAAAGGAGATGTTTCTCCAAATGATTGACAAATTATGTAGAAACTTCTGATATACTAGAAAGTCTTGGTGAATCAATTTCTAAATACTTTTTTTTAAATCTCCAAATTAGGTTCTCAGCCTCCTGACTGCCACATCATCCTCCCTGTCTTGGAGTTGCTGACTAGACTGAAATCTCTACCAACTGGTGAGAAAAGAAGAGAAATCTTTGCCCCGTGACTGTGGGAACCTTGTGTAACTTTCAAACTGGCAATGTCAACGGTTCCAAGTACTCTGCCTCCAGCAGAAATGTCTAGTGGCCCCAGAGCTGAGAGCTGGTGCTCCACACACATCCAAGTAATGAAATTGTCCTACACCTGGAGCATCAGTAACTTTACCTTTTGCCAATGGCACACGGGTGAATCTATTCCAAGTTCAATCTTTTCATCTGGACCTAATGAGAAACTGAAATGGTGTTTACGAGTATACCCAACAGGGCTCAATGAAGAAAGCCGAGATTACCTGTCCCTTTACCTGTTTCTGCTCTGCTGTCCAAAGAGTGAAGCTTGGGCAAAATTCAAATTCTCCATTTGGAATGCCAAGGGCAAGAAAATCAGAAGTATGGAGTGTGAGAAAGTTTCTCGATTTGAGCAAGGCTCCGGCTGGGGATTCAGAAAATTCATCCATAGAGATATTCTTTTGGATGAGGCCGAAGGGCTTCTCCCTGATGACACGTTTACCCTCTTCTGCGAGATAGATGTGGCACAAGATTGTGTCACCATTTCTGGCCAGAATACCATGAATGTGGTGAAGGTTCCTGATTGCCGATTGGCAGATGAGCTAGGACAGCTGTGGGAGAGTTCCCGGTTCACAGACTGCTGCTTGTGTGTGGCTGGCCAGGAATTCCAGGCTCACAAAGCGATCTTAGCAGCTCGTTCTCCAGTTTTTAATGCCATGTTTGAACATGAAATGCAGGAGAGCCAAACAAATCGAGTTGAAATCAATGATGTGGAGCCTGAAGTTTTTAAGGAAATGATGTGTTTCATTTACACCGGGAAGGCACCAAACCTCCACAGAATGGCCTGTGATCTGCTGGCAGCTGCTGACAAGTATGCCCTGGAGCGCCTGAAGATGATGTGTGAGGATGCCCTCTGCAGCAACCTCTCTGTGGAGAATGCTGTGGAAATCCTCACCCTGGCTGATCTGCACAGCGCACATCAGTTGAAAACTCAGGCAGTGGATTTCATCAACTATCATGTTTCCAAAGTCCTGGAGACCTCCGGCTGGAAGTCTCTGGTGGTGTCATACCCTCACTTGGTGGCCGAAGCCTACGGCTCTCTGGCTTCAGTGCAGTGCCCTTTGCTGGGGCCCCCATGCAAGCGCCTGAAGCAGTCCTAAAACCCTACCTGTGTGAGACTCCATTTATTTTCCCCAAGCAGTGACCAGGTAGACAGGGCAATCTGTAGAGCTTTCACTCTGCTGTGGGGAAAGACTGCATTGTGCCCTGCAGGGATAGATGGGACCCCCACTGTCAGGTCAGAAAAAGGACACAGGCCCTCTAGAATTTAGGAGAAGAGTGACTTCTGCAGTGTCCCCAGAATGTAACTTACAGGCAATCAGCATGTGGATTTTCTAACATTGTCCACCCAAATTATTGCAATATTGAACCCCTAGGGATAAAGATCAACTGATGGGGTGTGACTGCCCCCAGAGGGAGGGACCACATCCTCAACCTCATGAATACAGGACTTCTGGCCTTCCTCAGTGTTAACCTGCTCTGGGCCCCGCACTCATTGGAGTGCCTTTGTATCTCTCCCTCTCTTTTTTTCTGTAAATAAAGTTTATTCTTGCTTTGCACTGTTGTCTGATACCTCTTCCTCTTCCTCTTCCTAAGCCAGGGAGGCAGAAAACCCTGGGAAAATTTGAAGCTGGGCTGGTGACTCGAGACCCACTCAGGGATGTGACATCCCAGGTTTTAACACAGCACTAAATAACTTAAGGGAAGGAGGAAGGGAAGGGCCCAGGACTCAGGGCTGCTAGACCAAAAGAAAACCTTCTGCAGCAGCTCTGCTCCCTTTGGCCTGGCCCAGTCTGACACCAGAGTGCATTTTAGGCACTGGTCCAGCACATCCTAGTGGTGGTCCTGGGAGAAACTGCCTGCCTCTGACAGAGCAGACCCATCCTCCTGCATGGAGCAAAAGGAGGGTAAAAAAGATGTCAGTTTTCAGAGAAGGGAAATGAAAAGAAGAAAGAATTTTTGCAGAGTCATTTTGTGTATTCCAGGTGTACTTATGTTGAGAGAAACATATTCTGGTCCTTCCAACTGTGCTAAAATGGATGTTTGTGAAAACACATCATCACTGTACAGTATCAGAAGTGCTCTCTCACTGTTAGCATTTACTGCTTCCAAGAACAGAATACAGTATTTTATCCTCATGAAAAGTGAGGAGTGAAGGGAAAGGGGAATGCTCATCTAGAAGATGACTGTTATCATGATCATGGCTTTTGCAAAATCTCTATTGGTGTTGAAAACTAGGAAAAATAATTCACCCAGAATTCATACATCTTGACAAGAACTATGGTTTTTAGATATTATGGGAAATATTTTTTGGCATTTTCTTCCCTCTGATTTTATCTCTCTTCCCCTTTTGTTAAAAAATACAGAAAAAAGAAAACACAAAACAAAACCAAGAAGAAAAGAAGAAAAATGGAAATTTGATTGTTGTATGGGAAAAAAAATCACAGTCCAGATGGCTCAGCTGTCCACACCTGACTTGCTACCTTTGTAGGATGAGCCAGCCCTTTTCCTTCTGATTAGCTCCTCTTCTACAGGGAAGAACTTTCAAATGTTAATTTTTTGCTTTTGAAAATATAAGTAATTATTATCTTGTAGAAAAAATCCCCTACAAATTATAAAATACCGTGTTCAATCCCTAGCACAAACAAAGAAACTAACAAATTAAAATTCCTCCTGGTGAAAGAAATGGAGCAGAGTGGATTAGAGACTTCCAAGAATACGTACAGCCAGGAGAAGACTTCCTAGCTTCTCCTCAGAGTACAAATATGTGTCACAGTGTCTCAGTATCAAGTTGGTAATTGCTTTCATAGAAATAGAAATTAAAATGAAAGCACAAATTGACAGAAAAAAGCTTTAATTGCAAAGCTAGGGGAAAGCCAGGAAAGGACTCCAGCTTAGGTGGCTGGAGGGGGCTGACTGACACAATGTCCAGATTGGCCCACTGGGAAGGAAGGGAGGCCAGCTTTCAAGGACTAGCTGGTGGGCTGGAGTCTGGTTGATCATTATCTCAGCCTGGTGTTGTAGCTCTGAAATCTTTATGGCTGAGGGGTGGTCCCACCTCCAGGAAAGGATTATCTTTCTCTGTGGTGGTCCCAAGTCATGTGAGGCTCTGCCTGTCAAACATTAATGTTTGAATGATTGTCCATGTGAAATAAATTATGGCTGAAGAGGAACAGGTTTATCTTTTAGCAAAGAAGCCTCCAATATTACTTGGATGGCCTGTAGTGGTCTCACTAAGGATCCCAGGAGGCTCCCCTAAACACCAAACAGGTCTGCGTCATCCAATGTTCCATGTCACCCATCCTTGAGCTACAAGTGAAGGCATCTTGTTACATTTTTCAACAATTAGTTGAATCAATCCAAGAAACAAGCTTTCCAGGAGGCCCAGGTGTTGATAGTGTTGGTAGTACAGCTGGAAACAGGGAAGTTGAGAGAGCCATTCCCTTTCCTTCATGCAACTATAAACACAACACCACCCTACTGATTATGTTTAAATTTACGCAGTTGTAAAAATAATTAAATAAAATAAATAAATTTAGGGGGTTGTGATGCCCAAGGTGGCAAATCATTGACACCAGTTAGAGACAGAATAGACGGCACCTGGAGTCAGAAGTGTCTGACCACACTGGGAGGCACCTGGATTAGAGGCATCTGACCCTTTAAATACTAGAAGCCTGAGCTATCCAGGGCTCCTCTTCCTCCTCCTTTTTCCTATTGCCCTTCTGCCTGTTCCTCCTGCTACTGTCCTATGATCTTCAATAACCATAGGTACTTACTGTGAAGTATATGCTTAGCCATTCTTTCCTTGTTGTGCACAAGAACCTGGACTATTTTTGGCCTATTCAATTGTAACCATAGTGCTAGGGTTGGGACTAGAGGTGGAAGCAGAGCTTAAAATTAAAGGCCTGGGTTCAGCACTCCCTGGGTTTAATCCCCAGTACCACCAAACAGTAAAGCAAACAACCTCAACAATAGCAACAAAACAACCACCACAACAAAAAACAAAACCAAGGCATTCTGAGGATTCAGAATTTAATGATAGGCTTTTTATGATAATGTGCTCATTTAGCCAGTGGACTCCAAAGTGATGGAATGTATGTATGGCAACCTACTTGTGTGATGAGAAAAGAACTTCTTGTCAAAGTTTTATAGTATGTATACTATATCAATGCCAAGATGGTACAGATATGTAATCTTTCTCCCCACTGAGAGAGATGTGTGATCAAAAATTCAAAGGCCACTCACTGCCTTAGACTAAGCTTGATTAGTCTCAGACTCATTGGAGGAAAGGTACTTGGATTTCAAGTCTGACTTTTAAAACGTGAATGACCATGATAACATTGTTGACAATGACAGGTGAATGATCAAGATGAAAAAGTGCCTGACACATCCTCATAACAAACTTACAAAATAAATGATATAGTGGCAGCTGGACTAAAAGTGCACTGTTCGCAAAAGGGATTAGGAAGAAGAAGAAGAAGAAGAAGAAGAAGAAGAAGAAGAAGAAGAAGAAGAAGAAGAAGAAGAAGAAGAAGAAGAAGAAGAAGAAGAAGAAGCAGCAGCAGCAGCACCAGCGGCAGCAGCAGCAGCGGAGGGGTGGGGGGGAGGAGGAGGGGGAGGGGGAGGGAGGGAGGAGGGAGAAGGGGAAGGGGAAGGGGAAGAGGAAGAGGAAGAGGAAGAGGAAGAAGAAGAAGCAGCCAAAAAAAGAACCAAAGGATTGGCGCAGGTAAACCCCTTTTCTCAGGGAGTTCTGTGAAGTTGCAGCCAAGGCACTTCAGCCCCACACCCCCAGTCCACGGAGCTCGGCTAGCATTAAGAACCCAGGTCTGGCCAGAAAGCCCTTCAAGTGTGGATGCTCAGGCTTCGGGCCTCCAGCACAGTTGATGCTGAGTCCCCAGTGCTCTGGAGGGTGCAGCATCTCCCCGAACCCCACCAGGTGGGGCTCTTGGGCTCTCCTGGACTCAGCTCTGCTGTAGCCCACAGGTTACACTTCCAGGGCAGTGGGACTCTTTGGGGCTCTCTGGCCCTAGAAGCCCTTGTTGTGGAGGTTGAGCGGCTGCTACCTGGGGAGCCCTTCGGGGGTCACCTTCTGGCAGTGAGCATGACCACACAAGGGCCCAGGGAGTCCTGCACCTTGCAGTGCCACAGCCAGGTGTTTGCAGGAAGGAATGTTCGGGCTCCGTGGATATCAGGGTCTATCAGCATGCTGTGTGTAATTTCAAATAATTGTATAGTGCTTTACAAAAATAGTAGCTTTACTGGCATATTGGTCACATACCGCATAGAATTCATCCATTTAGAATGTACAGTAGCAGTGCATTCATAAACCATCTATCCTTAATACAACCATCACCAGTTTTAGAATACTCTCATCATCCCAGAAAGAAACCCTGTCTATACACAATTATAAATCTTCTAATTTTCCCACCCCTACTTCCCACCCCAAACCCTAAGTGGATATATAGTATAGTATTTCTATACTATATATAGTAGATATATATAGCATTATACACACACACACACACATAGTATTGCTATGCTATGAAATTGGCCTGTCCTGGATAATTCATATAAATGGAATCATACAATACATGATCTTTCACACCTGGCTTTTTTCTTCCTAACATTCACGTTCATCCTCTTGTAACATGTATCTGTGCTTCATTTCATTTTATTGCTGGGAAATGTTTTATGTAGGGATTTACCACTGTCTATTGGTCAGTGATAGACTTTTGAATCGTTTGCACCTTTTGACTATTATGAATAATATTATGAACATTAGTGTATGAGGTTTTGTGTGTGTGTGTGTGTGTGTGTATATGAGTTTTTGTGGGGACATCATGTTTTCATGTCTCTTGGTTATGTTCCTAGGGGTAGAATTGCTGGGTCATATGATAACTGTGTTTAACATCTTGAGGAACTGCCAGACTGCTTTTCAAAGTGGTTGCATTATTTTCCATTCACCCAAGCATATATTAGGATTCTGATTTTTTTCATTCCTAGCCAATGCTTGTCACTGACTTTTTGGTTCAATTAAGCCATCTTTTTGTGGATATAAAGTATTTGTCATTGAGGTTTCAGTTTGTATAATCATTGCTTTTTTTTGTTTTGGGTATGGTACCAGGGGTCAAACTTAGGACCTTGGGCTTTCGAGGCAGGCATGGTGCCACTGAGCTAAAATCCTTGGCCTTGATTTGTATAATCTTGACGGCTGAGGATGTTGCCTGAATTTATTGCCCATTTATATATCTTCTTTGGAAAAATGTGTATTCTCATCCTTTGTCTATTTTAAAATTTGTTTCTTTTATTATTGAGGATGCAAGAGTTCCATATATATTTGGGAAACAAGTCACTTAACAGATATGTGACAGTCTTTCAGATTGTGGTATAGTTCCTTAAGATGAAAAAGTCATGAAGTTAGTTCCTACTCTCTCAAGGGACCTCATGATAGGTGTGTGGGGATAATTTAGAGCATGATATTTCTCAACAACTTTTATGTAGAAAGCCCAGGTCCAGGAAAAAATGTTGTAAAGACTATGAGGGGAATACTGTTCATGTAATTTGTCCATTCTTTATGGAGTCTTGTCTTTTCTTATTGATTAGTAGTTCTTTCTATAAGGATATTATCTCTTGGAATGTTGGAAATGTGATAGATAATTTCAGTATACTTGCCAATTGGCTTTGTTTAATATGTTTTACTATTTCTGAAGATTCACAAATCTGTGCAGTCTGGTGATATTGCCTGTGTCTAGATATCCCTGAAGTCCGCATGCAGTCATAGGTGGGGCCTTTTCAGAGGTGGCTGGATCTAGAGTGTGTGATGCTGGGATTGATTCCTGGTGCAATGCTAGGATCAAGGGCACTAGGATTAGAATGTGAGTGCTACCCACCTTAAGTTGTCTGCATAAGACAAAAGGGGCAGAAAGACTCGGTTAAGATCCATTATTGCTTTGCTACCTTCTGTCTGCCATGAACTGTTGCCTCTCTGCCATGTGCCACCCTGCCTCAGAGCCAGCCAATTGTAGACTGAAACCTCTACAAACTGAGAGCTAAATAAACTTTTCCTTCTTTAACTTGAGTGTCAGGTATTTTGTCTTAGCAAGGAAAGAAAAGTAACTAAGACGTCCAGATTGTTAATCTCTAACTTCAAAATGCTTCTGTGTGGTAGTTTGGGATATTCTTTTAAATTATGGGAATTGTGTAAACTGATAAAGCAGTCCCTGATAATTATACTTCACCTAATAATATTCATTGTTTTAAACACTGATGCCTCCCTTTCTCTCTACCTTGAGAATATGCTATAATCTGCTTCACTTCTGTTCATTTTATTTTCTATTTCAAACAGGCTCCAAGAAGTTATTCTGTTGTTCATCTTTAACATACTGCATTAGATTTGTGAGAGCCATGTTGGGCAGTCAGTCACTAAATATTATGCCCTTTATAGCATGTAGTTGACATTTATTTGAAGATTTAATATGTGCAGAGCTTGAGTGTAAGTATACTGTTGTTTATTCATTGGGACTTGCTGGGAAAAGTAGTTTTATAAAATGTGAACCTAGTTTTTGTGAACCTAGTAGTTTTATAGCCCTATGAACTGGGCTGGGGATTTAGCTCAGTGGCACTGTACCTGCCTCAAAAGTGCAACTTCCTGAGTTTGATCCCTGATACCAAAAGAAAAAAAATCCTGTTAACTTTGTTTTGATGTTTGTTTTTCTCATTTCATTAGTAAAAGGGTGGTAAGTTGAAGGTATATACATGTCATAGCTCTCTAGGAAAATTTGTATAATGTCTAAGATTTCATTTGCTCCACATGGCCTGGTTAAGACTCCATGTTCCAACTTCAGTGTTTCTTAATTTTTTTTAACAGTGTTGAAGTATACATAGTTATCATTTTAACCATTTCTAAGTGGGCAATTCAGAGGCATTATGTAGATTCACATTGTTATGCAAGCATCACCACCATCCATCACCAAATTACTTTGAATTTCCTCAAACTGGAACTCTGTACCCATTCAGCAATGAATCTCTGTTCTTCCCTCTTTCTATCCCATAGTAATTACTATTCTCTTTTCTGGCTCTATGAATTTAACTAATTCAGGTATCTCATAAAATGGAGTCATAAAATATTTGTCCTTTTGTGTCTGATCTATTTGACTTAGCATAAGGACTTCAAAGTTCATTCATCTTGTAGCATGTGTCAACATGTCCTTCATTTTAAAGGTTGACTAATATTCCATTGTAGTACATACCACATTTTGTTTATCCATTCATTAGTAGGTAAACTTTTGGATTGTTACCATCTTTGTGACCAACACTGCAATGTACGTTGGTATAAAATACTTGTTTAAGTTCCTTTCAGTCCTTTTATATATATCTATCTAGAAATTAAATTGCTGGATAACTGAGAAGTCTTTTAATTGTGGGGGCAACTGCCCATATGCTTCCTTTTTTGTATTTATATAAAATATGATATTTAAATGAATTATGTCACTTAGGTGTATATTGTCACATTTACCTTTCTACAAATATAAATTCAAAATTATGAGACTTCAGACTAAAAGATTTACCTGCATATTTTCCCAAGACCTAAATGTCTTTATGATCTAGGTTCTCATTTTCTTTTACCCTAATGCTTTCCGTGGTTTTTTTCTTTTGGTCACACTTACTCATTAGACTCTAAAATGGAGCCCACTTGGCAAACTTTTATATTTTGTCTGTGTGTGAGCAATTGAGAGGTCTGTGGATTGCTGTGGTATCACACTGCTGCTGCAGTTGGATTCTGTGGCAGTTACTCTGACATTCTGAAGCTACTGCTCCTTCTCACAGGCAAGTTTACCTTCCCCAAGGCAGACATAGCCATATCATTAAATAGTCACATGGGAAATGACTGTCAGTAACTCTTACAACTGTATTTTTTCCAATTTTTCTCCTATTGTTGGAATTATTAAGTTGTGCATACTGGCATCCCTCTCAATAGGTGCGGCCTTCCTGGGATAACAGAGAAATGTGGAAAAACATTTTCAATGTGGTGCAAGCAGAATTTAAAATACTAAGCTCTCTTGTTACCTGCCATATACTGGAAACAGAAGGACTAAGCTCTGAGGACAAAGAACAGAGGGTTCCTTGGAGTCCACTGTCTCCAGTTCCCCTTTCCTCCACTTGCCACACCTTTGAAAAGTTCCCAGTCACTGTTACAGTTCATGTCAATTATAAACAGCAAGTATGTTATCAGCAGAGATGGGAAGAACAAGTGCGTTGATGTGACTCACTCTCTGATTGGGTCTGTATTTCATCTGGACTCTCACTTGGTAATTTGTTTTCTTGTGGTCTGGGGGCTCTTGACACCTTGTAGCATTTGTCATTGAACAGTGCACTGTCAAAGTCCCAACATAAATCTGGATGCTTTGGATCTCTTGGAAGTTTGGTATCACACAGATTCTTGTGTGACTTCCTCAACACTCAGCAAATAGTAAGTTTACATGACTCCTAATCACCCAATATTGCCAGATTATGTCCCAGCTTTTTGAGGCAGACAAAACACAATACAATAAAAAGACCTTTTCCTTTCATCAGATCTACCTGTACTACAAACAGAGTGATTGAATTTTTGTGGACCTTGGGACTCTTTTGAAACCCTTCCCTGTCCATATTTAAAATCATAGCATGACATTTCTAATATATTTGAGCCTCAGGCTTTTGAGCTATAAGTTGCAAAACTATTAAATTTTTTTTCCAGTACTGAGGAGTGAATTGAGGAGGACTCCACCTTTGAGCAGTAGCCCCAACCCTGTAAGTATGTATGTATGAATGTATGTATGTATGAATTTATTGAGGCAGAGTCTTGGGAAGTTGCGTGGGTTGATCTCAAAGTTGCAGTCCTCGTGCCTCAGACTCTCAAGCAGATGGGATTACAGGCAAGTGCCACCACATCCCCCAAAACTGTTGAATTTTATATAAATACCTAACACACTAACTTTTAAAACAATTTTCTTTCCTTTCTGTAAATATGTGGCATGAAGTATTTTCATTCTCTTTATTTGTATTTCTACACATCATCATACAGTAAAACTTTTCTTTTCTTTTAGTGTACAGTAGTGTGCATTGTAACTCCTGCACAAAGAGGTATAATTCTCTGCACTCAGGATACAGATGGTTGCCACTCTCAAAAACTCCCTGGTGCTCTCTCATGGTCACACCTGTCCCTCATCTCAGTAACCAAAACCAAAAAGTAAATACATTTTGTGCTTTTTATTTTGAAAAATGGTGAAGTTGCATCCTTATCTTTTCTCTTTACTGGGGTTTTATCTAAGTGTGATGGTCTACAAAGGGTAAAATCCTCAGCCCAGAGGAAGTGGCTTCTAGGCCACCATCCATCCTGCTACTCCCAGCCCAGAGGTAGGGGCTTCTGAGCTTCCATCCCACTGCTCCTGGCCCAGAGGAAGGGGCTTCCCAGCCATCATCCGTCCTGCTGCTCCTGGCCCAGAGGAAGGGGCTTCTGAGCTGCCATCCCACTGCTCCTGGCTTAGAGGAAGGGGCTTACAGGCTGCTGTATGTCCCACTGACCCCAGCCCAGAGGAAGGGGCTTCTGAGCCACACTCCCACCACTCCTGGCTTAGAGGGAAGGGCTTCTGGGCCTCTGTACATCCCACCAATCCCAGCCCAGAGGAAGGGGCTTCTGAGCCACTGTCCCACCTCTCCCAGCTCAGAGGAGGTGAGCTGCATGGATGCCAACAGCAAACACCCCCCAGGTAAAAATGAGAAGACACGTAAATAAGTCTCAAAACCAGACCTCCAGATCACCTACAGCAACCACAAAGGGAAATGAGATGGAACACTCTGATACTCAACCACCTCCACCCCCTCAACTGGCAACAAAAGGGGACCTGGACAAAATGAAATTAGAAATAATTTCTCAGATAACAGCAGAGATTGTGCTCATAGTGCAAGACATGATTAATAAATCTAGAGAGGAGCTGAGGAACATGATGAAATCCAAACATAGGAAACAAATGGAATCCATAAAATAGATGCAAATAGATTTCCAGGAGATCAAAAACTCCATTGAAAGTCTACACAGCAGCATGAACCAATGTGAGAACAGAATTTCAGTTATAGAAGATAAGATTGCAATTAGTGACCAGGAAAAGAAAAATTGCTTCAAAATTATAAGGGAACATGAGAAATCAATCCAGCAGCTGCTAAACAATGCAAAGAAGAATAACATAAGACTGGCTGGAGTCAAGAAACAGGAGAGAGTGCAGATGACATAAAAAATTCTTCACAGAAGCAATGGCAGAAAACTTCCCAAGCAGAGGAAAAGAACTTGACATACAGATAAGTGAGGCATATAGGACTCCAAATAGCCTTGGTCAAAAAAAATCTACACATAGGCATATAATTGTCAAGATTCCAGAAACTCAACAGAAGAACAAAGTTCTACAAGCAGTTAGAGAAAAGAAACAAATCACATACAAAGGAAAGCCCATCAGAATCACAGCAGACTTCTCAACACAAACCATCAAGACAAAAAGATCTTGGAGTGACGTATTCCAAGCCCTAAAAGAAAACAGCCTCTACATTCTCACTGGAAGTATGGAGTACATGTCTTTAATCTGTTGAGAAGGTTCTGTACTACTTCTAGTCTCCTGATAGCTTTTACCATGAACAGCTGTAGAATTTAGTCCAATACTTTTTCTCCAACTAGTGACAGGATCATTTGGCTTTTTCCTTTCTTCTGTTAAAATGATGACTTTTGGGGGTGGATTTTCCAATGCTGAACCAACACTGCCATCCCTATAACAAAACCACTTTCTACATACTACCAGATCTGACTTCTAATAGTTTGTTTTGTTAAACAAATTTCTATCTATGTTCATACTTTTTTCTTCTATTATCTTTATCCAGTTTTAGGATTAGCACAATGTTGAGTTCTTAAAATGTGGGGAGAAGTGTTCCTTCTTATTTCTGCTTTAATTATTTGATATAATTTATCAGTTAAAATGTTTATGAGCCTGCTGTTGTCACATAGGTAGATTTTCAAGCTAGGAGTATACTTTCTTTTTTTTTAGGAATATATTTTCTTTAATAGGTGCTATTCAAATTTTATATTTCCTCCAGAGTTAGTTTCATTACTTTGTCTTCCAAGTTACTTGTTAGAAGTTGTCAAATTTATTTCAAAAAAGATTTTTGTAATATGCTTTCTACATCCTTTTAAATTCTGTAAAATCTGTGGTAATGTCTTCTAGATCTTAATATTGTAATTTAAAAAATATATAACTGTTATTATGTAACAGGAAGAAAAGGTCTAAAAGAGCAGGGGAATTGGGAGGAGTAGGGGAAAGGAAAAAAGGGAAAAGAAAAAATATGAGAAAAGGAAAAAAATGGAAACAAAATCTTTGTAAATAGGGAAGGGTGGAGAGGGTGAAGGGAGGGCAGGAGAACAGGTAAAAAATAAGAACCAAGATATGTCATGTAAAAGTACAAGATCCCAATGATGAATGTAACTGTATTTTATACCTAAAATGTACCAATAAAGCTAATGGAGGAAAAAATGAATAAATGAATAAATAATTAAATAAATAAATACATTAAAAAAAAGAAAATAGCCTCCAATCCAGATTGATGTATCCTGCAAAATTATCTTTCAAAATTGATGGAGAAATAAGATACTTTCACGACAAAGAGAACCTTAGGAACTTCATGAATACCAAACCAGCACTCCAAAAATTTTTAGACAATATCCTAGGAACAGACAATGAGGATCACAACCCCAGGAAACAAAGCAGAATGAAGCCATTGAGCACAACAAGAAATTAAATGTAAAGGGGCAGAACCCAACGAAAAGAAAAAGTCCTGACAATGATAAGTCAATATGTTTCAGTTATAACTATCAATGTTAATGGTCTCAATTCACTAATCAAAAGAAATAGACTGGCAGGATGGGTCAAGAAGCAAAGTCCAACAATAAACTGCATACAAGAAACACACTTAATTTGAAATGAAACACATAGATTGAAAGTTAAAGGGTGGAAAACAATACTGCATGCAACGGGAACCAAAAAAAAAAAAAAAAGCAAGAGTAGCTATCCTCTTTGGAGATCAAGTAGATTTCAAACCAACACTGATTAAGAGAGACAAAGAAGGACACTACATCCTTGTAAGGGGAACAATCCAAGAGGAAGAGATGACAATCATAAATATCTATGCACCAAACACTAGCACACCCAACTATATAAAACAAGTACTAACAGACATGAAAAGTCATATATGCATTAATACAATTGTAGTGGGGGACCTCAAAACCCCACTGTCACAAATAGATACATCAACTAGACTAAAAATAAGTAATGAAATACTAGAACTCAATTGAACTCTTGAACAAATGAACTTAACAGATGTTTACAGAGTGTTCCACCCCACAAAATCAGAATCCATATTCTTCTCAGCCATACAGGGGCCATTCTTCAAAACAGACCACATACTCATGCATAGAACATGTTTAAGTAAGTACAAAGGAATTAAAGTTATCCCCTGTATATTATCAGACCATAGTGCGATGAAATTGGAGATCCATAGCAAAAAAACTGGAAAAATTTCATAAACACATGGAAATTGAACAACACCCTTCAGAATAACCAATGGGTCACAGAGGAAATTAAAGAAGAAATCAGACAGTTCCTTCAATTAAATGACAATGACAATACAACATATCGGAATCTATGGGACACAATGAAAGCAGTCTTACGAGGGAAATTCATAGCAGTGAATACGCATATTAGGAAAACAGAATGAGCCCAATTAAACAACCTGATGCTGAACCTCAAGCTTCTAGAAAAAGAAGAACAGGACAACCCCAGAGCTCATACAAGGGAGGAAATTATAAAGATCAGAGGAGAAATCAATGCAATGGAGACTAAGAGAATGATACAAAAAATCAATGAAGCCAAGAGTTGGTTCTTCGAAAGAATCAACAAAATTGACAAACCCTTAGCCAGCCTTCTCAAAAAAAGGAAAGAAAAGGCCCAAATCCAAGCAGATAGCAAAGGAAAGGGTGAAATTACAACAGACCCAGCAGAGGATCATCAATACCTACTTCCAGAACCTATACACCAATAAGATGGACCACACAGAAGAAATGGACAGGTTCCTAGATACATATGAATTACCAAAGTTGAATGAAGAAGACCTAAAAATTCTAAACGACCCAATATCAACCAATGAAATTGAAAATGTAATTAAAAACTTATCAACTAAGAAAAGCCTGGGCCCTGATGGCTTCACTGCTGAATTCTACAAGACATTTAGAGAGGAACTGCTGCTACTACTGTTTAAACTCTTCAATGAAATTGAAAGGGAAGCAATACTCCCAAATTCATTCCTGGAAGCAAGCATCACCTTGATCCCCAAAGCAGAGAAAGACCCAACCGAAAAGGAGAACTATAGGCCAATCTCACTAATGAACCTAGATGCAAAAATCCTTAATAAGATACTGGCCAATAGAATGCAGAAGATTATCAAGAAGATCATACACCCTGATCAGGTGGGATGCATCCAAGGGATGTAGGGATGGTTCAACATATGCAAATCAATTAATGTAATACAGTATATCAATAGAGCCAAGGACAAAAACTGTATGATTATCTAAATAGATGCAGAAAACGCATTTGACAAAATCCAACATGCATTTATGATAAAAACCATAGAAAACATTGGAATAGATGGTCTCTACTTCAAACTGATAAAAGCCATTTATGAAAAACCAACAACCAGTATCATACTAAATGGTCAAAACCTGAAATTCTTCACACTAAAATCAGGAACAAGACAAAGATGTCCACTATCACCACTCTTGTTCAATACAGTTTTGGAAACATTAGCATGGCAATTAGACAAGAGAAAGAAATAAAGATAGGAGATGAAGAAGTCAAATTGTCATTTTTTGCAGATGACATGATGCTCTATATAGAAGACCCCAAGAACTCCATCAAAAGTCTTCTAGACTTAATAACCACACTCAGTAAATTAGCTGGATACAAGGTCAACACACAAAAATCAATAGCTTTCCTCTACATGGGTAACAGACCCACTGAGAGAGAAATAGGGCAAATAATTCCTTTTACAATAGCATCCAAAAAACTGAAATACCAAGGAATTAACCAAATGAAAGAAATCAAAGACCTCTTCTCTGATAACTATGGCACTCTGAAAAGAGAGATTGAAGATGATATCAGAAAATGGACAGACATCCCCTGCTCCTGGGTAGGAAGGATCAGTACAGTGAAAATGGCCAAACTTCCAAAACTGCTATATAGATTTAATGCAATTCCCATTGAGATCCCAGCAGCATACTTCATGGACCTTGAGAAAACAATCCAAAAATTCATTTGGAACATGAAGAGACCCAGAATAACAAAAGCAATTATAGGCAACAGAGACACGGCAGGGGGTATCACAATCCCAAACTTGCAACTCTACTACAAAGCTACTGTGATAAAAACAGCATGGTACTGGCAAAGAAACAGACCTGAGGACCAGTGGAACAGATTAGAAGATGCAGAAACAATGCAAGATACACTCACCCACCTCATCTTCGACAAAGGAGCCAAACACCTTCACTGGAGGAAAGATAGCCTCTTTAATAAATGGTGCTGGAAAAATTGGGTTTCAACCTGCCAAAGATTAAAACTAGACCAATATCTCTCACCATGCACTAAGCTAAAATCAAAATGGATTAAAGATCTAAATATTAAAATAGAAACGCTGAACCGGCTAGAACAGAGGTTAGGTAGAACTCTTGAAGACATTGGTGTAGCAAAAGATTTTATGAACAAAACCTCAGTTGCCCATGAACTAGCACAAACAATCAACAAGTGGCATCTCTTCTTATTAAGAAGCTTCTGCACAGCAAGGGAAACCACCAGCAGTGTGAAGAGACAACGCATAATATGGGAAAAAAATCACCTGCTGTTCCTCAAAGGTCTACTATCTAGAATCTATAAAGAACTTAAAAGATCAGATCTCCCAAATTTAAAGACCCAATCTGAAAATGCACATCTGATATAAACAGACATTTCTCAGACAAAGAAGTAGAAATAGCAAATAAATACATGAAAAAATGTTCAACATCACTGGTCATTTGAGAGATGCAATTGAAAACAATGCTGAGATTCCACCTCACTCATGAAAGGATGGCTGCTATCATGAAATCAACCAATAACAAATGCTGGTGGGGCTGTGGGGAAAGGAATCCTGCTCCACTGCTGGTGGGAGTGTAGACTGGTGCAAGCACTGTGGAAATCAGTATGGAGATGCCTCAAAGAACTAGGACTGGAAGTCCCATTTGACCCTGCTATTCCACTGCTGGTTATCTTCCCCAAAGAATTAAAAGAATCATACCACAGTGATTTATGTGCACCCATGTTCATAGCAGCACAATTTGTAATAGCTAAAACTTGGAAACAGCCCAAATGTCCATCAACTGGAGACCGGATAAAGAAAATGTGGTTTTTTAATAAAATTGAGTACCACTCAACCATAAAAAATGAGAAATTAGAGACATTTATAGCTAAATGGATGCACATTGAGGCCATACACTTAAGTCAAATAAATAGGACACACGTGTATAAATACTGAATAGTTTCTCTAGTGTGAGAAACTGAAAGTGTAAATAAGGACTAAAATGTATAATAGATAATGTGAAATAGGAAGAAAAGTGGCAAAGGGGAAAGGGAAATGGGAGGGGTAGGGGAAAAGAAAGAATGGAATGGAATTAATATGAGAAAATGGAAAAATGGAAACATAATCTTCGCAAATAGGGAGGGATGGAGGGGTTGAAGGGAGGGCTGGGCAAGGGTGAAAAATAAGAACCAAGAGAGATTATGTAAAAGTGCAAATTTCCAATGATGAATGTCATTATACTGTATAACTAAAATGTACCAATGATTAGAATGAATAATTGATAATGTGAAATAGGAAGAAAAGGTCCAAAGCGGTAGGGGTAGTGGGAGGGGCAGGGGAAAGGAAAGAAGCAAAAGGAAAAATGATGAGAAATGGAAAAAATGGAAACAAAGTCTTTGTAAATAGGGAAGGGTGGAGGGGGTGAAGGGAGGGCAGGGGAATGGGGAAAAAATAAGAACCAAGATGCATCATGTAAAGGTACAAGTTCGCAATGAGAAATGTAAATGTGTTGTATATCTAAAACGTACCAATAAAAGAATTTAAGGCAAAAAAGTTTAAAAAACACGGGGGTGGGGGGGTGGAGGGGTAAAATCAACACAGTGTCTTCATGTTTTTCCCCAGCAACTCATAAAAGTGATTAAAACATGAACATTTTGCTAGTGATATCTTTCAGCAGGAGGCAGTGTTGTGCTAGGATTGGACACCAGTAAAGACTGGCTTCTTGTCAGCTGGAAAAAAGATTGCTGTTTTTATGTCAGAAAAATGAGGCAGTTAAGTAGGAATTGACATATAAACTTTGGAATCTATCTTTTGGATCTATTCTAAAATATATTCAATTTTTATAATGTTACTAGCAAAACATTCTGTGGGTAAAACATATTCCTTTATAATTCTGTATTTGTTTTTGAATGGTTTTAAATGTTTATGGTAAGAATAACTCATGTTATGGATAAATGTGTGAGTCACAGAATCTGATCAGATGTTTTTTGCTCCAGATGTTTATATGCCAGTCTTGTCTACCACACCTTCTATAACATCTCTGGCACCTGGTAACATTAATCAGCAAATGGAACATGTGTCCAGTCAGCTGGCAGTGTCCTGAGTTAAAGCTTTAATGGAAATTTTAGTTGGAAGTGATGAAGTGGAGCTTGTGGGACATTCACACTTAGATGACTCATAGGTTGCAGTCCTGACCCATCTAGGAAAGGGATTCCCTTTTCTTTCTTTCTTTTTTTTTTTTTGGTACCGGGGATCAAACTCAGGACCTTGCACTTGCGAGGCAGGCGCTGGAACCACTGAGCTAAATCCCCGGCCCGGGATTCCCTTTTCTTTACAGTGTGAAGAAGTTATGTCTGGCAGCTTACACTTCCCCGGGGACTGGGACTGTCATGTGTCCAAGTGTGTGTGAGAGTCATCTGGGGATATCTTTGAGATCCCTCAACATTTTCTTGATTCTACTTCCTAAATATTCTTAAGTGTGGTCACTTCATCACTACTTCTATCATTTTATCCAAACTACTATTATTTTTCATTTGGATATGGCTTGCTTTTCAATTGATGTGCCAAGATGTATTATTACCTTTTTTTTTTCATGTAACAGCTGAAAAACAGAACATCTGATCATATCACTCTCCTGCTTGAAATCCTTCGATTCCTTACCATTATACTGAGAATAAACTCAGATATTTCATCTGACCCAAAACATCCCTCAATCCTCGCCTTGTGGACTGGCCTCTACTTACTTTTACCCCTTATTTTGTGCCACTGTCCCCTTATTTACTGTGCTCCAGCCACTCTGGTATCCTCTGTGTTGCTTGATTGGAGGGGATGGGGAGAATAGATGTAGAGAGACCCATTTGTAAGCCAACATGCATTTCAGGTAATGAGAAATGCTTATTAATAGATGAAAGTTTGTGGCCCATAGGGACATTATCATAGCTATCTGGAACATATCGTGTGGTCAGTTTTCAACTCCAACTGAATCTAGGAGGAGTACACATTGAGTACAGATTCTGTGTGTGGGAAAAATTGGTTCTATGAGCTCAGCTGATATCAGGTGACAAGAACAGGCAGGGTGACACTAGGTTGTGCATCTCTGGAAACTGAGGGAGGAGCACTTAGGAGCTAAGCATTGGATCTAATCAGTGACTTGTCACTGTTGCAATCTTATAAGTGTGTTCCAATGCTCTATCTGCTGGTAATAGTGAATTATTTGGATAACTAAAATAAATACTAAGAAGTTTATATGTATAGTATTCTCCACATACATCCTATGAATGATGTTTCAAGGTAACCAGTTTTGAAGCAATGTAAGTCCTAACTTTGGCAATACACCATCCTGTTCTGTATAGTGTTGTTACCCATGTTCTGAGATCCAAATGTAATACATGTAACTATTACCCAATAATGTTATCTAGTGTTTTTGAGTTTAGAATATTCACTGTAGACTGTAGCTCTTTGTAAATACTTTAACAGAGCAATTGCAGGAGAAAAAAGTTTGAATGTTTTTGTAGAATAGACCAATGTGAAATGAAAACTTGATCCAAAATTTGAATTAGTCAAAGTAATATTGATCAAAGGTGACCAAAATCAGAGTAAGCAGACAAAATAGTTTGCTAAGAAAGTTTAAAAAAAAAAGCTTACAGGAAGCAACAAATAATCTTAACACTGACACAGTTTTCATTTGATCAGGATCAACAAAATGAGTGAATATTTTTCTACATGTCTGGAATATTTTGTCCTGAAACAAACATCAAGTCTACTGGAAAAGGCAGGTAATACATGGCATGTTTTCAAATTTCATTCTGAGAATATATAACTAGATGTGTTAGTACATGCCTATTATCTCAATTACTTAGGAGGCCAAAGCAGGAGGATGGCAAGTTTGAGGTCAACCTGGGAATCTTAGTGAAATCTTGATTTTAAAATAAAATATAAAACGTTCTGCATATGTACCTCAGTGGGAGAATATACCCTGGGTTTGATTCCTATGTATGGGCGGGGGGGGAATAATGATATATTCTAAATATTGCATTATCTTTCATTATTTATGATTTTAAAGTTGGCATTTATTTTGTATTAATATGTGTTTTAATGTCCTTTAGTATCCAATGTCTATATCAGAAATTATTTTTTCTTGTTTTCTTTGTATATAATCTCATCAGGGTATACTGGTTTGTAATAATAATAAGCCATGGAGTTATTATTACATCTTTATTTTTAACAGGAAACTTTTGAAACTTTTAGTATAATCTCACCACAGAAAATAAATGTTCACTATTTAATCTTTTGCCATTCATCATTATTTTATTTTGTTTTTTTGTTTTTTTGGTACCGGGGATTGAACTTGGGTCCTTGCACGTGCACAGCAGGTGGTGGAACCACTGAGCTAAATCCCCGGCCACTCATCATTATTTTAAAACACCTAAGTGAAGTCTTATGAAAAGAACAGAATAATTTGTGACCTTTTTTGAAATCTAAATTTCCTTGTTCTCAAATCCCAAATATTAGTAACTGTTCAGTATTTGGAAAGAAATATAGTCACTGTCATATTGAAAATAGAGAAGAAATTGATTGTATGCATACTGAGTCTGAGAACATAGCCCTTGCGCGCACGCGCGCACGCGCGCGCACACACCAGTTTCCACCTGCCCACAGAATGCCGTAGCTTGCCATATCCTTGAGTATTTCTGGGCAGCCCTAGAGAAAAGACCTGTGGGGTTCCTTACATTCCTAGCCATCCAAGCCCCACCACAAGTTCACTTATAAGCTCTTTTATCCTCCCCCCCATTTTAATCATTAAGGAACTACCCAAGGATTACCAGTTAGTTAAGGAATGTACCAATATTGAAGGTAGAACATGGAACAAAAATTAAAAGGTAACAGCAGCTGAGAAGAAACAGATTGCACAGGAATAAAATAACTTCCAACAACTTCCTGCCAAAATTTCTAATGTATTCAGAGATAAAGGATGAGGATAAAGAAAAACAGGATGCTATGTGAAAGACTAGTAAGAGAAAAGAAAAGGAAACAAAAACCTTAGCCCAGTGTGGTGCCACATGCTTGTGATACCAGCTACTTGGGAGGCTGAGGCAGGAGGATAGCAAACTTGAGGCCAGACTGGGCAATTTAGCAAGATGCTGTCTCAAAAAAAAAAAAAAAGAAAAAGAAAAGAAAAAGGCTAGGGCTGTACCTCAGGAGTACAGTGCCCCTGGATTCCGAGAGAGAGAGAGAGAGAGAGAGAGAGAGAGAGAGAGAGAGAGAGAGAGAGAGAGAACGCACCAGCAGCCTAAGGAAGGTTGTAAAATCAATGTTCAAGAAATCTCCCAGAAAGTAAAACAAAAAAGACAGTCAAAGAGAAATGTGACACCTAGCTGATTATTCTGATAGAGAACATGGGGTGGGGGGGGAATGAAAAGGAAAAATTGTAATTCCAGAAAATGACCCAACCTTGCAGATTCATTGTGTTCATTGAGTACTCAACTTGATAATATACCTATATTACTCCCCTTCATTAGGAAATTTTAGGACACTGGGGCATGGGGGAGGAACAAATAGATGATTCTAGTATAAACAAACAGGTTATAAATAAAGGATCTTGAATCAGAATGGCTTTGAATTTCCCTGCAGCAATCTGGACAGAATACTATAGCCCAATGCCTTTAAGATTCTGAAGGTAGGGGCCAGGTATTTAGCTCAGTGGTTCAGCTGCCTGCTTTGCAAGCACAAGGTCCTGAGTTTGATTCCCTGTACCAAAAATATAAATAAATAAAATAAAAATTAAAAATTCTGAAGGTAAATAATTTAAAACTTAAAATTATATATGTAGCCAAATTATGGTCAGTTAGAATAAAGTATTTTCAGACATGCAAACCTCAAGACATTTACTTTTCATGTCCTCTTCATTTGATTGATTGATTGATTGACTGGGATAGGGTCTTGCTATGTAAGGTCTTTAAGTCATTATGTACCCCAGGCTGGCCTTGAGCTCACAGTGATTTTCCTCCCTCAGCCTCTGAAGTGCTGGAATTACAGGCATGAGCCACCGTGGCTATGGCAGGCTCCCGGTCCTCTTTCTTAAAAGCAATTTGAAGGTGAGAAACAGCACATAGAAAGTAAACTAAAAAGAGAGGAAAACATGGAATACAATAAACGAGAGATCCAACCCAGGAGGGAAATGAGAGGAATCCCCAGAACAGTGCCAGTTTTAGTTTTTTCAAAACTAAAACTGTATTATTTCAGGATACATATATTGTTACATAGTAGAGGGAAAATTAATAAGTAAAGCAAGGAAATGATTAACACAAATCAGCATAATAGTTAACCTCAGCTGAGGGAGGACAATGGAATCAGGGAGCCTCTAAGGTTCTCGTAAACGTTTTTTAACAGGATGGATACACGGAGTTTATTGTATTAGTTCTTAATTTTCACATATCTATTTTATATGGTCTCATGTGTGTTTCGTTCATATAAAAGCACAAACTTTTTTTTTTTTTGGTACCAGGGATGGATTTAGGGACCTTGTGCTTTTGAGGCAGGGACTGGAATCACTGAGCTAAATCCATGGCCCAAAGCACAAATTTTTAAAAAGGTTTGTAGGCCCCAGCTTCAGACCCAATGAATCAGAAACGTGATAGATAATGCCCAGAAATCCACTCTTAAATCTTACTCTTTGATAAGAATCACTACTGCTGTCTAGTTGATTGTTTTCATTAAGTATGTTACCCAGGGTCAGTGATGTGATCTGCTGAGTATATAATAAAATGGGAACATCTCCTCCCTACATCTAGTTATCCTGCTCTCTGTATGTGAGGAATTTGTTTTTTCCTGCCCAAGGTGCCTCATAGTAACCCCTTGGGTTTTTATGAAACTACTGTGCCTCCTTTCAATTTTTCTTTGAAAAACCAAACTGTAAGCTTTCTGCTGTCACTACAGTGAGGTGGTGAATATTGTGTGGGGTGAATATTGCAAGTTCTCTAGCATGTATTGAAGGTCTGGCATCTTCTCAAAAAATAATTTAAGAACAATCCGACACATGCAGTATTATTTTCAAAGGTGGCTGTCTGGGCAGAAATGTGAAAATGTGCCCACATGGCTTACCTGCATTAATCACAATGAAACCCTGACAGCTGCCTGGCTGTGGTTTTAGTACCACTTGTCATTTCTGTGGTAGAAAATCTAGCTTTCAGCTTAGTTGTTAAAATAAATATTATGGATATTAGCACTTTGCTGTCGTGGAAAGGACTTAGCACCTGAGCTTCCAGGGAAGGTCTTAAATCTAGTATTCCCTGACTTTGGGCTAGTTATGTCACCTTTTGCAATCTATTTTTTCTTTCATTTGTAATTTGGGTCCACAATAATACCTGCTGAAGTTGTGGGCTAAAGTGAGATAATTTGTGTTAAGCACTTACCACACTGCCTAGTTGTCAAAGAAATATAGTTCTTGTTTCTGAGCATCCTTTGCTCAAGTCAGATGTCTAGGAATTATCCATAAATTTGTTCTCTCCTTTACCTGCAAATGATCTGGCAAGTTCATCTCCCCAGAGCTCTAGGATGGCAGGAGACATGACTCACATTTTAAAACAATTGGGCTTTCTCCAGGCAGTAACTAAATCAATCTGTTAGGACACCAAGTTGTCCTGTACCTTTATTAGTAGGAATTACTATTAGATCCTAGAAGTCTAAAAGGATGGTAACAATTTTCACTTTTTACTGATGCTTAGTCCTGACCTCCTGATAAGTTTCCCAGCATTACTTCTACTGTTTCACTTTGTTTCCCACAGGTCATGTGTTCGAACCTTATCCCCCGTGCAGCAGTGTTCAGGGGTGAAAATTTTAAGAGTTGGTTGGGTCAGCTGCCCTCCTCAGGGGAGAGAATCTGTTATTGTGAGAGTGAGTTTGTTATTAAAGTGAAATGGTGGCCCTGTCTTGGTTTGTTCTTCATGCGTTCTTGCCCTTAAGCCCTTGGACATGAGATGACACAGCAGGAAGGCCCTTGGAAGTTGTGGGCCCCTCCACCTTCTACTTCCTAGCCTTCAGAAAGAAACAAATCATTATTCTTTAAAATTACCAGTCTCAAGTATTCTCTTATAGGAACACAAAATGGACTGAGATGATTGGTAGTGTTAATTACCTTAATATTACCTATAGTAAGTCAAATGGAAACAGCTAAGGTTCTGGTAAATGCGTTTTAACAGGGTAGAAATATGGAGTTTATTGTATTAGTTCTTAATACACAGAGCACTGGCCTAGCATGGCTGAGGCCCTGGGTTGACCTCCAACACTATGAAAATTGAAAACCAAAAACACCACCTCTAACCTCCCAAAATTGAACAGCTATTAAAATAATATCTTACTGTTATTTATATATTTATGCATTTCTGGTTTTAGGCTTAACATTTTTACACCTGTAAGTTTAAGCATGTGGGATACTGTAGTTCAAAAAGCTCACTTTGCATGAAGACACTCCTGGGTTCCATATCTAGGCCCTGTGTTCTTTTGACCACAGGCAAGTGATACACTTTTCTATGCTTGCTTACTACATTTTTTTTTTTTTTGACACAAGGCCTTGCTGTGTAGTTCAGGCTGTCCTTGAGCTAACTATGTAGCCTAGGCTGGCCTTGAACTCAAGTCAATCCACCTTCTTCAGCCTCAAAAGTGTGGGGATTAAAAGTGTACGCCACCATACCTGGTGATTCAAACATTTTTAAAGTGAATGAATAACATTTAGTCACAGAGTTGTCAAATCATCATTAGATAAATTTGTATAAAATTATGACAGTCTTCAGGGACAAAGTGGAATAATTTGTTTTCTCAGAGAGCAAGAATTTACAAAACTAGATTAGTAAAGATAGTTTTGGTGGAATGATATGCTGTACTACTCTCGGCTCAGTTGACCAATAGAACAGGACAAAGAATCTCATATATATATATATATATATATACATATATATATATAATATATGTATATGAATGAAATGATCTCATTTTTCTACACACACACACACACACACCCAAAAAACAACAAAAAACAAATTGGAGTCCAGAAACAGCGAAAGTGAGACTTTTTATCCAAACTCTTGCAAGAGTGGTGGCCATGCAGAGACAGGCACACTCCAGGTGAGAAGCTGTCTGCTATTATTCCTAACTCTCAGGAGTCCCTGGCCCCATCTTCCATGGGGGTGGGGGGTTTGTGATCTGGGGGTCACAGTCTATCCCAAGCAATCTATTTCATCCTACACCTGTTTCTTTTTATCCCCTCTCCCCCTGTATTCCTCTCTGTAGTTATTTTTAGCCTGTTGGCTTCCCACTATTAGAGAAGCCTCTTAGCTCCAGGATGAGTCTTTGTCCAGCCTGCATGTCCTTGTCTGCTAGTTTACTGAGCCAAGTCTAAGAATAAGGGCTTATTAGAGTGGTTAATGAAATATGGGCCAAAAATATTTTTACCTCTTACATTATATACACTTTTTTACAAATTTGTTTACTTATTTTGTGGTACCCAGGATGGAACTCAGGACCTTCTGCTTGCAAGGAAGGCATGGTGCCACTGAGCTCAATCCCCAGCCCCATACTTTATTATTTAATATTTATTTTTGTGGAACTGGGAATTGAACATGGAGTTTTTTGCACTGAACTATATCCCCAGCCCATTTTTTGTTTCAATTTTTCCTGACAGTTGTCAGTAAGACACTGAATTGCCCACTCTAGGTTTGTATTTACCATTCTCCTATCTCAGCTTCCTAAAGTGTTGGGATTACAGGTGTGTACCACTACACCTGATTTATGTAGTTAGCTTATGAAGGTGGTGACAAGCAGAACAGTGGAGATGTTGTCCTGTAAATGGTGGTGGATCCCTATGTAAATAGCCATGTGAATCAAGACTTGTATCTCATACCATAGCCAAATTAAACTCCCAGTGCATCTGTGAAAATAAAAAATAATAGATTTTAGTAATCTTTATTGGTTTTATTTGTACCTTGTTTTCTTTTGTAGGATGAAAACAGATATGATAGACAGTTTTTACCAACATACACTCATTACTGCTGTTGACAAAGTCACATGCTAGTCCATGTCCACCTCTGTGAGTCAAGGTCCCCTTCTGGGTAGTCAGTGACCCAAGAAGTACCTGCTTCGTCACAGGTTACCTTGTAGGGTTCTGTTTGCTTGGAGTGTGGAGGGCAGTCTTGCTGGGGCTTCATTATTTTTAACTCACTACATTTGTAAAGTGACTTTTTGCCATTCTAGTTTTTCCCCCAATGGAAGTATTGTGAGAAAACCGTGCAAGGTCAGTGTGTTGAGTATTAAAGTATAAATTTAGGTCTTTGCCCTGCCTATGTTTATGGGTATTCCTGGATTTTTATAAAGTTGATCAGGGCTTCTCTGACAATTCTTTTTGTGATGCTACCAGAAATTATGTCTGAAACCTCAGGCCAGAATGAGTCAGGATTTGTTATTACTTAGAGACAAAATGGTGACAAAGAAACTCTACTATCTAATTATCCCAAATGTTTTCCTCCATTGGACTCATTAAAAATAAACCTGATATTTAACACTGAGAAAGTTCTAGTGAATTCAGCCGAGGTTGTCAATCCAGCTGAGTCGCAAGCTATATCTGGCCCTTGGTGGTCCTGGTGGAAGTGGTAGAAGCTGACCTTTGGGTTTGGGTGTGGTGGGTGGTGTCACTTCAGTGCAAGTCAACAGAAACCAACACCGGAGACACTTATTTTAGGTTTACTGGGGCTGCAGCTCACCAGCACCTCTGCCTACTACACCTACCTCCTGCTGCTGCTCAAGCGCGCCCTCTACGGGGCCCTCGTTATCTTCTGTTTGTGCAGAGGTCCCATCTGCTGTGATAGGAAGAACAGCTGGCAGAGGGAGGCACAAGGGTGGCCTCTCCCCCGTTTCCGGTCCCCAGCAGTCCGCTGAGTGTCTGCCAGGCTTTTGGAGCTCGAGGTCCTGAAGGCCATGTAGGTATTTTTCTCTCATTGTTGCATAAAGGTTTCCCAACCTGTGGGCAAACGCTGCGACTTTATCCTGTCCCAAGATGCAGCCCATGCCGCCTGAGCGCGGTCCCTGCAGGGTCCCCACAGCACCTGCAGCCAGCTAGGTCCTCACAGTCCCGCCTGCACAGCTCACTGCTTCTGGTCAGGGCGACAGTGACCATGGACCAGGTCACCCTGGAAGACTCTGCTCCACCCACCCTGACGCGGCCTTCTTTGCTACTGAACTGTGCTTCGTTTTTCATAGTAAACACACTAAATTAAAAACATCAGCCCAATTCCTTGGGTCACTTGTACTTCAATTTGATGAAATTGAACAGACAAGGGATGTGGGAGATAGTGCCGCGGAGTGCGCGCGGGGAGGCGGGGTGGGGGCGAGCGCAAGGCAGGGGGCGCGCGCGCGCGGGAAGGAGAAGGCAGAAATTTGCGCGCTGTAGGGGGCGCGCTCAGCCATTGGGACCCCCTCCCCCCTAACGGTGGCTCGCAATGGTAGCCGTAAAGGAGACTGGAAAGCATGAGGCTGCGACGGGGAGTGACCCACAGTCTCCAAACAGGGTCTGCGAGGACATGGTAATACGCGGGAGGAAGAAGTGCAGAGAGGCGCGTCCGGAGTTGCCCCTGAGCTCGGCACCTGGGCAGCCCGAGCCAGAGAAGCAGCCGCGCGTGGAAGAGGCCTCGGGGAACCCGGCCGGCCTCGCGGGGCTGCAGCCTGGCGTCCTGGCGGGGCTCTCCAGAAGGCGCCCAACCTGCCGCAGCCCGAGACCCGCCGCGGTGCTGCATTGGGCTCTCCAGGGGCCTGAGGGCGCCAGGCCTGCAGGGGGGGGCTGCAGCCTGGCCCGAGATGGGGTGCACTGGACCCGGTGAGCCGGCGGGAGAGCGTGGGGGCCTGCAGGGGGCGTTGCAGCCTGGACGGAGAAGGCATGGGGACCAGCACTGAAGGAGCTGAAACTGGCTCTAGCATCCTGTACTCAGCGCTCAGCCCTGAGTCTACAAAAGTTACCTTAGTCGGAACAGCCAGCTTCAGACTTTGTAAAAATGACTGGCTGCCTCTGGTGGACAGACATTAGGTTGCTCTGGATTTAGAATAGACAGTATGCTCCTGGGCATTGATATCCTTTTACTTCTATGTTGCTGGAGAGTTTTAATATCTAAAATTGTAGACTTTAAAAAATGTAAGCACTGGAAGGCTTTTCCTTCTCCATTTACAGCCCTTGTTTTCTGTAGCTTGAGAGACAACTCAAATGCTGCTGTCTCAGTGACAGCAACTGTGAGCTAGTCCCTTGGTCAGACGGCTGCCGATATGAACAGGGATCTGGATGGATGTCTCCCAGTGCAAGTTATTGCCACTGCTTTCCACCGCATGCTGCCTGGCTGGGGGCGTGGTGTGGAGATTTTACCAGCTGCGTAATTAGCCCCAGAGACACATCTGCAGCCAGAATCATCAGGGCTTGGAAACCAGTTTCCCAAATCCACAGTCCAACACTCTAGGGTCTGTCACACAGAAGACACCTGATGAGGGTTGAAGTGATGACTGACCATGGCAGTGTTTCCGGAGTTCAGAAGAGGGAAATCATCCTTTAGGGTGGAGGTGGGAAAGGAGATCAGCAAAATCAGGAAAGACTTTCAGGAATAGGTGCGATTAGAATTGTGACAAAGCCCTAAGCTTTGGATGTTTTCGGATAGTGCCAATAAGTATCGAGGTCTGGCAGACCTGCAAGATGAAAGTCACCAGGGTACCTCAGCATGAGAGCAGTTGGGCGGGAAGAAAGTTTCTGAAAGAGGAGGAAGTGGGAAGCAGGTTGAAAGATTGTTTGGGACCAGTCCTGGAGAGCCTGATTCATGGCTGGGAGCAGGGCATTCGTTCTCTAGGAAGGCACTAATTGGTTATTCTCTTTTAAAAATCACATAAGCCACATTAAATACAGTAACATTTAGTACACTGAATGATTTTTAAGTAGAGGAGTGATTTGATCAGAAGTGTGGTTCACAATGAACTAGTGGATTGGTGATTGAGAAAGGAGAGAAAGCACGGTTGGAAAACCACTACTAAACTCCAGGCTGCAGTGGTGTAAAGGAGGGTTGTAACAGTAGGGATGGATAGGAGAGGACAGAGGTGAGAGTTGATGGAGAAAGGATGCAAAGACTAAATAGATGGCAAGATCAAAAAAGAAAGGAAAGGAAGAGAAAGAGGGAGAAAGGTCACCCAGGAATAAAGGTTATGGATTTGAAAATTATCTTTGTAAAAATGGAAGTGGAAATTGAACATTGGGCGAGATTGTCAAGGGATACCATTATGGACAGAAAAATGGTAAAGATATCTTGGGAAAGCTTTTACACTGTAAGAGATGAAAGGAAGGAAAAATCAGATTAAGTGTGTAATATATGAGTATTTAGAAAAACAAAACCAGGAGAGTTGGTGTGACAGAAGATTAGAAAAATAGAAGAATCTGATCAAATACTGCAGGAAGATAGACTTAAAAATTGAGGGAGGCCATTGATTTTGATTTTGCTAATGGAAACCTTGTAGGTCAAATAAGAGAGTTATGGAAACTTATAAGAAAGAAGTAGGCCAGGAAATGTGTCACTGAATGGGAAGGGAGGGCAGGGCTGTTGGCTCATGGGAAGAGTTTTTGGTTCTAGGGAAGGAAAGACTGAAGGGAAAGGTTCAGGGGAGGGAGTGAGATGGAGGATCCAAGAAAGGGAAGACTTGAAGGAGTAAAGTCTGGAATATTTGTAAGGTAAGTCCTTTAAAATTCTATAATAAATATTAAAGTAGTGGTTATTGGTCTGATACATGGTGCTCTTGGTTCTATAAACTAGATACAAAGAAGTGCTTTGTGAAACGCAGTGTTATATCTTAATGCCACTGGTGATAGGAAGTAGTTCCCTTCTATTCAAATCCTGTGCACTTGTTTGCTGCTTGCTAACATAAGCAATAAGTAACCCTCTAACTAATGATATCTACACATTATTATAACTTGTAATTAATGATGGTGTATCTGGTGATTGTAAAAATAGTTATGAAAGTATATATTATATATTAACCGTTAATGCTGAGGTATAGTCCGTGAATTATGTGTTTTGTACTTTTACTCATTGTGTAATTTAGTGGTGGTGAAAGTTCTACACTCAATCCTTGAAGAGTGGCAGTATCCCTTTTTCAATTCAACATGATCTGCATCAATTTGTTTGCCTGCTAACCAAGTTTCAATTGAATAGGAAATAGTAAAATATAAACAAGAAAGTGTAGTATTGTTTAGGGAAACAAACTTCAAGTCACCAAATGAAGTTATTATAAGCTCCTTGTACTTTCACTGTGAGTTTCAAAGGGAGTCAGTCCCTAATTTAAAGGTTTCCTTTTTCACTTTCTAGATATGTACTTTGACTCTGATGTATTAGCTCATCTAGATACATCACTGTAACTTTCTACGTGCTCTCTGGTGAGGCAGGCTTTCTCTTGTTCATGACATTTCTCTGCAATGAATTCTCTGTGGAGTGAAGGGCATGAAATGAACCATTTCTTATCAAGTAAGTGTATCAATTTACAAACCCACTCTGCAGATCACCTTTGAGTTCAGTTGTAATCATATTTTATTTATTAAAGCTCTTCATTCAAGTAAGGAGTATGTTGAAATTTTGCCAATATCTTAATAACACCCAGCAGTTTAAAACAAAAACAAATGGGCATCTGAAATGAACAGACATTTCTCAGACAAAGAAGTAAAAGCAGCAAATAAATATATGAAAAAATGATCAATATCACTGGTCATGGCAGAGATGAAGATGAAAACAACACTGAGATTCCACCTCACTCCAGAAAGAATGGCTTCTAACAAGAAATCAACCAATAACAAATGCTGGCAGGGCTATGGGGAGAAAGGAACACTTGTCCATTGTTGGTGGGAGTGCAGACTGGTGCAACCACTATGGAAATCAGTATGGAGATGCCTCAAAGAACTAGAGCTAGAGGTCCCATTTGACCCAGCTATTCCCCTGCTGGGTATCTTCCCCAAAGAGTTAAAAGAATCATACTACAGCAATATATGTACACCCATGTTTATAGTGGCACACTTTGTAATAGCTAAAGCTTGTAGACAGCCCAAATACTCATCAGCTGGAAACTGGATAAAGATGTGGTTTTTTATACAATGGAGTACTACTCAGCCATAAAGAATGAGAAACTAGAGACATTTATAGCTAAACGGATGCATATTGAGGCCATACTCTTAAGTGACATAAATAGGACACACATGTATAAATACCGAATAGTTTCTCTAGTGTGAGAAACTGAAAATGTAAATAAGGATTAAAATGATTAAAATGAATAATTGATAATTTGAAATAGGAAAAGGTCCAAAGGTGTAGGGGTGGTGGGAGGGGAAGGGGAAAGGAAAGAAGGGAAAGGAAAATTTATAAGGAAAAATAATGGAAGGGAAATCTATGTAAATAGGGAAGGGTGGAGGGGGTGAAGGGTGCACAGGTAGTGGGGAAAAAATTAAGAACCAAGATGCATCATGTATAGGTACAAACACCCAATGATAAATGTAAACATATTGTATACCTAAAATGTACCAATAAAAAATTTAAAATATAGAGCCCCCAAGACCACAAGAAGACAAATTACCAAGTGAGAGTCCAGATGAAATACAGACCTGAACAGAGAGTGAGTCACATCAACACACTTGTTTCTCCCATCTCTGCTGATAACGTACTTGCTGTTTATAATTGATATGAACTGTAACAGTGATTGAGAACTTTTCAAAGGTGGGGCAAGTGGAGGAAAAAGGAACTGGAGACAGTGGACCCCAAGAAACCCTCTGTTCTTTGTCCTCAGAGCTTAGTCCTTCTGTTTCCAGTATATGGCAGATAACAAGAGAGCTTAGTATTTTAAATTCTGCTTGCACCACATTGAAAATGTTTTTCCACATTCCTCTGTCATCCCAGGAAGGCTGCACCTATTGAGAGGGATCCCAGTATGCACAACTTAATAATTCCAACAATAGGAGAATAGTTGGAAAAAATATAGTTGTAAGATTTACTGACAGTCATTTCCCATGTGACTATTTAATGATATGACTATGTCTGCCTTGGGGAAGGTAAACTTGCCTGTGAGAAGGAGCAGTAGCTTCAGAATGTCAGAGTAACTGCCACAGAATCCAACTGCAGCAGCAGTGTGATACCACAGCAATCCACAGACCTCTCAATTACTCACACAGACAAAATATACAAGTTTGCCAAGTGGGCTCCATTTTAGAGTCTAATGAGTAAGTGGGACCAAAAGAAAAAAACCCCACGGAAAACATAAGGGGAAAAGAAAATGAGAACCTAGGCCACCACAGCTGCCATTGAAGCCGATGTCTGGGCTGGTGATGGGATTAATTTCCTTTTGAAAGACTCTTACTTGGACCCACTCAGACCCACTGTCACCCCACTGCTCCACGCTCTGATCACCTCCTCCTCCTCAGTAACACAGGCCACTGAAAGATATGATATATTTGGTCAAAGACAGTTAATTTCAGTCCAGGAATCTACAGTGGTGACAAGGACATGGGACTCCCACTAGATTACAAATGCTTCAATAAAATTGACGTTCTGGCTGACAGCTGTGGAATGGAACCTTGGATTATTTTATTTTATTTTTTGTGGAACACCACAATCCCAAATCAATAGGACACATCATGCTTCAAGATCCCTGTAGAATTTTGAAGTAACCTTTGTTAATGAGAATGTCTGATACTGTTGCTATAAAAGATGAAACTGAAACAATGAAGGATTTGGAGGCAGAAATGAAAACTACAACCACAGTTGAAAATCTTATCAAATCAGAAAAGTATGGGATGATTTTGGCAGAGAATGAACAATATATTGACAGCAATATTGATTTTCAGGAAAAAATTCAGATCCAGTTAACAGGATCATTTGAAAAAGAGGAGAAGCCCTCAAAAGATGAAGCAGAAAAAGAAAAAGCCAGTGAGAAGTTGCCCAGAAAAATGTTATCAAGAGATTCCAGTCAAGAATACACCGATTCAACTGGCATAGATCTACATGAATTTTTAGGAAATATATTAAAAACAAGCCCAGGGACAGAATGATACTGCTGAAACTGGAGCAAGAAATTTTAGATTTCATTGGTAATAATGAGTCACCCTGTAAACAATTCCCCCCAATGACATCTTACCATAGGATGCTATTACACAGAGTAGCTGCTTACTTTGGATTAGATCATAGTGTCGATCAGAGTGGAAAGTCTGTCATAGTATACAAAACTAGCAATACAAGAATACCTGATTAGAAATTTAATGAACATATTAAAGATGATAGAGGTGAAGATTTTCAGAAACAATATATCCTTAAAAGAGATAACTCTAGTTTTGACAAAGATAATAACCAGATGAGAATACATTTAAAAGATGACAGAAGAAGCAAATCTGTAGAAGAAAGACAGGAAGAGTACCAGAGAGCTAGAGACCAAATATTTTCCCAAGATTCCCTGTGTTCTCAAAAAAAATTATATTATTGACAAAAGAATCCAAGATGAGGATGCTAGTAATACCCAGCAAAGGCACAAGATATTTAGAGTTAATAAAGATGCTTCAGGAAGATCAACAAATAGTCATCAAAGCAGCACTGAGAATGAGTTGAAATACTCTGAACCACAACCATGGAGCAGCACAGATTCAGATAGCTCCCTGTGAAACTTGAAGCCTGCTACAACGAAAGCCAGCAGCTTTAGTGGCATCTCAGTCCTGAGGAGCAGTTCTGGAAGCAGCAAATGCATAGGCAGGCTTTCTAAAACAGGTTCTGAGTCTTCTGCTAGTGTGGGGTCATCTGGCTCTCTTTCTCACATCCAGTAGCCTCCTCTTCCAGGTACAGCTCTCAGCCAGTCTTCTCCTGGCATACCGGTCGTTTATCCAGCTGTCAGCACTCACAGTTCTTTCTTTCAATGGTGGCCTAAATGGGCAAGTCACATCTCCTAGTGCTAGCTTCTTTTTGCTTCCTTTGAAAGTGGCAGTCATACCACCTGGCAGTATTCTGATCAATCCACCAACAGGTCAGCCCTTCATAAACCCAGATGGGAATCCATTTATATGTAATCCTCCTGTGACTCAATAGCCAGTTAGAACCCAAGAGCCTGGACCTCCACAGCCACCTCTGCAACCCCACCACCTCAACAACCAACAGCTAATAACATTTTCTCACAGAATAACCTTGGTTCTCAGTTCAGCCACATGAGTCTTGCCTGCCAGCTATCTGATGGTTCTGGCTCACATACCACCATATTCCAGTCTACTGTTGTTCTTCAGTCTCCCCAGCAATCCGGTTATATCCTGACAGCAGCGCCCCCACCACATCCTCCTCCTCCTCCTCCTCCACCTCCTCCTCCACCTCCTCCTCCCCTCCCACCTGGGCACCCAGACCCTGCTGCTGGCTATTCTGCCTCTGGTCATGCTCTCAGCCAGCCTGTGCTCCAGCAGCAGGGATATATTCAGCAGCCCTCATCAACAGATGCCAGCCTGTTATTGTGCTCCAGGCCACTATCACTCCACTCAGCCTCAGTACTGTTCTATCCCTTCTGCCCTTTACAGTTCACATCTAAACCAGCCACTGCCCCAGCCTGCACAGCAAACAGGTTATCAAGTTATGCCCAACCAGCAGCAAAACTAGCAAGGAATAGTTGGAGATGAGAAGCCCCAGAGTCAGAGCCTAGTTGGAGCCCAACCCAAGAGCATTGGAAATCAGATTTAAGCAGTGGTCATCCCCTATCTTTCAGTGCCATCACATCAGGTTTCACTGCCTCAAGGTTCTCAAGGAATAGCCCATCAGACTTATCAACAGCCTGTTACGTTCTCTAGTCAGTCTAATCAAGGATCTATGCCCACAGCAGGAATGCCAGTTTACTAGTGTCATTTCACCTGGCCAACAAAATAATTTAAGCTCTTCAATAGGTGACCTGCAACATCCAGGATCAGAACAAGTAGTTTCCTAGAGCTACTTCACCATGTGGTTCTCAGCAGCTTCAAGGCCATCAGTGTGCTGCCGTGCCGCCACCGCCACCTGCTGGACGAGTGGTGACGATGCAGCTCAATGTACTAAACAATCCACAATCTGGTGCCCACTCACCCCTTCAGTGGAAACAAAATAAATATTACTGTGACCACCAGAGAGGGCAGAAGTGTGTCAAATTTAGCAATGTAGACAATGTTGTTCAGCACAGCTCTCAACTCAGCAGTGCCATTATTTCACCAGCTCAATCACCGGCACCAGCTCAGCTATCTACCCTGAAAACCATATGTCCCTCTGGACCACCACATTCCATCATGCCCCAATTTTCTAGATCTTTTGTCACTGGGCAGGGAGATGCCAGGTATCCATTACTTGGCCAGCCACTGCAGTTCAACCCTCCTGCTGTTATGCATGGACACATTTCAAGCCAACAGGGTCAGGCTGGCAGCAGGCATGGAAACCGGGGAAGGAGACAAGCTAAGAAAGCTGCATCCACAGACCTTGGAGCAGGAGAAGCCATTGTTGGGAAGGTCTTGGAAATTACTGAACTACCAGATGGAATAACTCGCATGGAAGCTGAGGAACTGTTGTGGGAACTCTTCAAAATTGGGGCCAAGATCCGATGGCTCCAGGACCCCCAGTCACAGCCCTAGCTGCATCGTCATGCCATCTGCTGTGACAGTGGGGACAACACTGTCAACCCTGAATGCTCTAAACCCAATAACTTGGCCTCTACGTACACTGTCTGAGCCACATTCCCCTCCATTTCAGCTGCTCAAAAGTGCACTGAAGAAACAAATTAACTCAGTTAACAAGTTTAAACTGAGAACAAGCAAGAAGCAGTATGACTTTCACATTTTGGAAAGGGCAAGTTCTCAGCAACAGAACTACCTTTGGATCCTTAACCTCTGATTGCCCTGCCCTCTCCCAACTCTGATTGGCTTGGTATTTGGAGCTTCTGTTAACATTTAGAGACCTCCAGGATGTGTGGTCATGAGGTTACAGCTTTTGGAAAAAAGCCAGTGATCCAGCAAAGGGGCGAAAAGAGATACACATTTTACCCTACTGATTATAGAAATCCACACCAGAATGATACATTGTTAGCAGCTTTTTCTAAAAAATGCTGTTCAAATGCCTCCTAACTTTTATAGTTATTTTGTTTTATATTTCTGAATTCATGTATCAGATCCAAAGCTCTATTGTACAGCAAATTATTTTTCAAAATTACAATAACCAGTTGCAACCTGTATTTTTTTTGCAGCCAGCACAGTGTGACCCAACTTAGGATTCGGGGGAAAAAGAATGCAGGCATGGAATAATCAAGTCAAAAACCATGTACCATTCTTTTGGAGGGCTGAGGGTGCTAAAAGCTCACCAATAAAAGATGACTTTTTCCATGAATCTCTAAACCTAGAAACATTTTCCACAAAACACAGAACTCATGCATAGGGTCCTTTCCTTATTCATTTAGGTAGTATGGATGTTAAGTGTAAAGTAAATTATGTTCTTAATGCTCTTAATCAAACCACTTAAATTCAAAGGGGAATGGGAATCATCCAAGTCAGGAAAATTCTCTCACTTTTTTTTTAAGTGTCCCTCCAGTAACTAATTGCCACTTATTTGAATTCCCCACCTTGTGGATTTCTTGTCACCTATGGAAATTTATTTCATGAGTGCTGGAGACTTCATAAGTGGTTTAAAATTTATTTCCATTGTTTGGAGATTACTGGACATCAGAGATTTATTGCACTTATGACCAAGGAACCTTCTTTACAATTTCAGTGTAATTTGCAAGGCTGTACAATGTGTACTGATGCAAGCCTTTTTCAGTTCAAGAGAATAAATGTTTACAAATTTTTAAAAAATGAGACCATTGATCATAAAGACATTTAGGTCTTGGGAAACTATACAGGTAAATCTTTTAGTCTGAAGTCTAATAATTTTGAATTTATATTTGTAGAAAGGTAAATGTGACAATATACACCTAAGTGACATGACTCATTTAAATATCATATTTTATGTAAATACAAAAACAATGAAGCATATGGGCAGTTGCCCCCACAATTAAGAGTTCTCAGTTATCCAGCAATTTAATATATATATACATATATACGTATATACGTATATACATATATACGTATATACGTATACACATATATATACGTATATACGTATATACACGTATACACATATATATACATATATACGTATATATACGTATACATATATATACGTATATACATATGTATATATATGTATGTATATATATACGTATATACGTATATACATATACGTATATATATGCGTATATACGTATATATATATACATATATATGAACTGAAATCTGGAACTTGAACAGGTATTTTATACCAACGTACATTGCAGTGTTGGTCACAAAGATGGTAACAATCCAAAAGTTTACCTACTAATGAATGGATAAACAAAATGTGGTATGTACTACAATGGAATATTAGTCAACCTTTAAAATGAAGGACATGTTGACACATGCTACAAGATGAATGAACTTTGAAGTCCTTATGCTAAGTCAAATAGATCAGACACAAAAGGACAAATATTTTATGACTCCATTTTATGAGATACCTGAATTAGTTAAATTCATAGAGCCAGAAAAGAGAATAGTAATTACTATGGGATAGAAAGAGGGAAGAACAGAGATTCATTGCTGAATGGGTACAGAGTTCCAGTTTGAGGAAATTCAAAGTAATTTGGTGATGGATGGTGGTGATGCTTGCATAACAATGTGAATCTACATAATGCCTCTGAATTGCCCACTTAGAAATGGTTAAAATGATAACTATGTATACTTCAACACTGTTAAAAAAAATTAAGAAACACTGAAGTTGGAACATGGAGTCTTAACCAGGCCATGTGGAGCAAATGAAATCTTAGACATTATACAAATTTTCCTAGAGAGCTATGATATGTATATACCTTCAACTTACCACCCCTTTACTAATGAAATGAGAAAAACAAACATCAAAACAAAGTTAACAGGATTTTTTGTTTTCCTTTGGTACCAGGGAGCAAACTCAGGAAGTTGTGCTTTCGAGGCAAGCATGGTGCCACTGAGCTAAATTCCCAGTCCACTTCACAGGATTTTATAAAACTACTTTTCCCAGCAGGTCCCAATCAATAAAGAACAGGATACTTACACTCAAGCTCTGCACATATTAAATCTTCAAATAAATGTCAACTACGTGCTATAAAGGGCATAATATTTAGTGACTGACTGCCCAACATGGCTCTCACAAATCTAATGCAGTATGTTAAAGATGAACAACAGAATAACTTCTTGGAGCCTGTTTGAAATAGAAAATAAAATGAACAGAAGTGAAGCAGATTATAGCATATTCTCAAGGTAGAGAGAAAGGGAGGCATCAGTGTTTAAAACAATGAATATTATTAGGTGAAGTATAATTATCAGGGACTGCTTTATCAGTTTACACAATTCCCATAATTTAAAAGAATATCCCAAACTACCACACAGAAGCATTTTGAAGTTAGAGATTAACAATCTGGACGTCTTAGTTACTTTTCTTTCCTTGCTAAGACAAAATACCTGACACCCAAGTTAAAGAAGGAAAAGTTTATTTAGCTCTCAGTTTGTAGAGGTTTCAGTCTACAATTGGCTGGCTCTGAGGCAGGGTGGCACATGGCAGAGAGGCAACAGTTCATGGCAGACAGAAGGTAGCAAAGCAATAATGGATCTTAACCGAGTCTTTCTGCCCCTTTTGTCTTATGCAGACAACTTAAGGTGGGTAGCACTCACATTCTAATCCTAGTGCCCTTGATCCTAGCATTGCACCAGGAATCAATCCCAGCATCACACACTCTAGATCCAGCCACCTCTGAAAAGGCCCCACCTATGACTACATGCGGACTTCAGGGATATCTAGACACAGGCAATATCACCAGACTGCACAGATTTGTGAATCTTCAGAAATAGTAAAACATATTAAACAAAGCCAATTGGCAAGTATACTGAAATTATCTATCACATTTCCAACATTCCAAGAGATAATATCCTTATAGAAAGAACTACTAATCAATAAGAAAAGACAAGACTCCATAAAGAATGGACAAATTACATGAACAGTATTCCCCTCATAGTCTTTACAACATTTTTTCCTGGACCTGGGCTTTCTACATAAAAGTTGTTGAGAAATATCATGCTCTAAATTATCCCCACACACCTATCATGAGGTCCCTTGAGAGAGTAGGAACTAACTTCATGACTTTTTCATCTTAAGGAACTATACCACAATCTGAAAGACTGTCACATATCTGTTAAGTGACTTGTTTCCCAAATATATATGGAACTCTTGCATCCTCAATAATAAAAGAAACAAATTTTAAAATAGACAAAGGATGAGAATACACATTTTTCCAAAGAAGATATATAAATGGGCAATAAATTCAGGCCACATCCTCAGCCGTCAAGATTATACAAATCAAGGCCAAGGATTTAGCTCAGTGGCACCATGCCTGCCTCGAAAGCCCAAGGTCCTAAGTTTGACCCCTGGTACCATACCCAAAACAAAAAAAAGCAATGATTATACAAACTGAAACCTCAATGACAAATACTTTATATCCACAAAAAGATGGCTTAATTGAACCAAAAAGTCAGTGACAAGCATTGGCTAGGAATGAAAAAAATCAGAATCCTAATATATGCTTGGGTGAATGGAAAATAATGCAACCACTTTGAAAAGCAGTCTGGCAGTTCCTCAAGATGTTAAACACAGTTATCATATGACCCAGCAATTCTACCCCTAGGAACATAACCAAGAGACATGAAAACATGATGTCCCCACAAAAACTCATACACACACACACACACACACACACAAAACCTCATACACTAATGTTCATAATATTATTCATAATAGTCAAAAGGTGCAAACGATTCAAAAGTCTATCACTGACCAATAGACAGTGGTAAATCCCTACATAAAACATTTCCCAGCAATAAAATGAAATGAAGCACAGATACATGTTACAAGAGGATGAACGTGAATGTTAGGAAGAAAAAAGCCAGGTGTGAAAGATCATGTATTGTATGATTCCATTTATATGAATTATCCAGGACAGGCCAATTTCATAGCATAGCAATACTATGTGTGTGTGTGTGTGTATAATGCTATATATATCTACTATATATAGTATAGAAATACTATACTATATATCCACTTAGGGTTTGGGGTGGGAAGTAGGGGTGGGAAAATTAGAAGATTTATAATTGTGTATAGACAGGGTTTCTTTCTGGGATGATGAGAGTATTCTAAAACTGGTGATGGTTGTATTAAGGATAGATGGTTTATGAATGCACTGCTACTGTACATTCTAAATGGATGAATTCTATGTGGTATGTGACCAATATGCCAGTAAAGCTACTATTTTTGTAAAGCACTATACAATTATTTGAAATTACACACAGCATGCTGATAGACCCTGATATCCACGGAGCCCAAACATTCCTTCCTGCAAACACCTGGCTGTGGCACTGCAAGGTGCAGGACTCCCTGGGCCCTTGTGTGGTCATGCTCACTGCCAGAAGGTGACCCCCAAAGGGCTCCCCAGGTAGCAGCTGCTCAACCTCCACAACAAGGGCTTCTAGGGCCAGAGAGCCCCAAAGAGTCCCACTGCCCTGGAAGTGTAACCTGTGGGCTACAGCAGAGCTGAGTCCAGGAGAGCCCAAGAGCCCCACCTGGTGGGGTTCGGGGAGATGCTGCACCCTCCAGAGCACTGGGGACTCAGCATCAACTGTGCTGGAGGCCCGAAGCCTGAGCATCCACACTTGAAGGGCTTTCTGGCCAGACCTGGGTTCTTAATGCTAGCCGAGCTCCGTGGACTGGGGGTGTGGGGCTGAAGTGCCTTGGCTGCAACTTCACAGAACTCCCTGAGAAAAGGGGTTTACCTGCGCCAATCCTTTGGTTCTTTTTTTGGCTGCTTCTTCTTCTTCCTCTTCCTCTTCCTCTTCCTCTTCCCCTTCCCCTTCCCCTTCTCCCTCCTCCCTCCCTCCCCCTCCCCCTCCTCCCCCCCCACCCCTCCGCTGCTGCTGCTGCCGCTGGTGCTTCTTCTTCTTCTTCTTCTTCTTCTTCTTCTTCTTCTTCTTCTTCTTCTTCTTCTTCTTCTTCTTCTTCTTCTTCTTCTTCTTCTTCTTCCTAATCCCTTTTGCGAACAGTGCACTTTTAGTCCAGCTGCCACTATATCATTTATTTTGTAAGTTTGCTATGAGGATGTGTCAGGCACTTTTTCATCTTGATCATTCACCTGTCATTGTCAACAATGTTATCATGGTCATTCACGTTTTAAAAGTCAGACTTGAAATCCAAGTACCTTTCCTCCAATGAGTCTGAGACTAATCAAGCTTAGTCTAAGGCAGTGAGTGGCCTTTGAGTTTTTGATCACACATCTCTCTCAGTGGGGAGAAAGATTACATATCTGTACCATCTTGGCATTGATATAGTATACATACTATAAAACTTTGACAAGAAGTTCTTTTCTCATCACACAAGTAGGTTGCCATACATACATTCCATCACTTTGGAGTCCACTGGCTAAATGAGCACATTATCATAAAAAGCCTATCATTAAATTCTGAATCCTCAGAATGCCTTGGTTTTGTTTTTTGTTGTGGTGGTTGTTTTGTTGCTATTGTTGAGGTTGTTTGCTTTACTGTTTGGTGGTACTGGGGATTAAACCCAGGGAGTGCTGAACCCAGGCCTTTAATTTTAAGCTCTGCTTCCACCTCTAGTCCCAACCCTAGCACTATGGTTACAATTGAATAGGCCAAAAATAGTCCAGGTTCTTGTGCACAACAAGGAAAGAATGGCTAAGCATATACTTCACAGTAAGTACCTATGGTTATTGAAGATCATAGGACAGTAGCAGGAGGAACAGGCAGAAGGGCAATAGGAAAAAGGAGGAGGAAGAGGAGCCCTGGATAGCTCAGGCTTCTAGTATTTAAAGGGTCAGATGCCTCTAATCCAGGTGCCTCCCAATGTGGTCAGACACTTCTGACTCCAGGTGCCGTCTATTCTGTCTCTAACTGGTGTCAATGATTTGCCACCTTGGGCATCACAACCCCCTAAATTTATTTATTTTATTTAATTATTTTTACAACTGCGTAAATTTAAACATAATCAGTAGGGTGGTGTTGTGTTTATAGTTGCATGAAGGAAAGGGAATGGCTCTCTCAACTTCCCTGTTTCCAGCTGTACTACCAACACTATCAACACCTGGGCCTCCTGGAAAGCTTGTTTCTTGGATTGATTCAACTAATTGTTGAAAAATGTAACAAGATGCCTTCACTTGTAGCTCAAGGATGGGTGACATGGAACATTGGATGACGCAGACCTGTTTGGTGTTTAGGGGAGCCTCCTGGGATCCTTAGTGAGACCACTACAGGCCATCCAAGTAATATTGGAGGCTTCTTTGCTAAAAGATAAACCTGTTCCTCTTCAGCCATAATTTATTTCACATGGACAATCATTCAAACATTAATGTTTGACAGGCAGAGCCTCACATGACTTGGGACCACCACAGAGAGAGATAATCCTTTCCTGGAGGTGGGACCACCCCTCAGCCATAAAGATTTCAGAGCTACAACACCAGGCTGAGATAATGATCAACCAGACTCCAGCCCACCAGCTAGTCCTTGAAAGCTGGCCTCCCTTCCTTCCCAGTGGGCCAATCTGGACATTGTGTCAGTCAGCCCCCTCCAGCCACCTAAGCTGGAGTCCTTTCCTGGCTTTCCCCTAGCTTTGCAATTAAAGCTTTTTTCTGTCAATTTGTGCTTTCATTTTAATTTCTATTTCTATGAAAGCAATTACCAACTTGATACTGAGACACTGTGACACATATTTGTACTCTGAGGAGAAGCTAGGAAGTCTTCTCCTGGCTGTACGTATTCTTGGAAGTCTCTAATCCACTCTGCTCCATTTCTTTCACCAGGAGGAATTTTAATTTGTTAGTGTCTTTGTTTGTGCTAGGGATTGAACACGGTATTTTATAATTTGTAGGGGATTTTTTCTACAAGATAGTAATTACTTATATTTTCAAAAGCAAAAAATTAACATTTGAAAGTTCTTCCCTGTAGAAGAGGAGCTAATCAGAAGGAAAAGGGTTGGCTCATCCTACAAAGGTAGCAAGTCAGGTGTGGACAGCTGAGCCATCTGGACTGTGATTTTTTTTCCCATACAACAATCAAATTTCCATTTTTCTTCTTTTCTTCTTGGTTTTGTTTTGTGTTTTCTTTTTTCTGTATTTTTTAACAAAAGGGGAAGAGAGATAAAATCAGAGGGAAGAAAATGCCAAAAAATATTTCCCATAATATCTAAAAACCATAGTTCTTGTCAAGATGTATGAATTCTGGGTGAATTATTTTTCCTAGTTTTCAACACCAATAGAGATTTTGCAAAAGCCATGATCATGATAACAGTCATCTTCTAGATGAGCATTCCCCTTTCCCTTCACTCCTCACTTTTCATGAGGATAAAATACTGTATTCTGTTCTTGGAAGCAGTAAATGCTAACAGTGAGAGAGCACTTCTGATACTGTACAGTGATGATGTGTTTTCACAAACATCCATTTTAGCACAGTTGGAAGGACCAGAATATGTTTCTCTCAACATAAGTACACCTGGAATACACAAAATGACTCTGCAAAAATTCTTTCTTCTTTTCATTTCCCTTCTCTGAAAACTGACATCTTTTTTACCCTCCTTTTGCTCCATGCAGGAGGATGGGTCTGCTCTGTCAGAGGCAGGCAGTTTCTCCCAGGACCACCACTAGGATGTGCTGGACCAGTGCCTAAAGTGCACTCTGGTGTCAGACTGGGCCAGGCCAAAGGGAGCAGAGCTGCTGCAGAAGGTTTTCTTTTGGTCTAGCAGCCCTGAGTCCTGGGCCCTTCCCTTCCTCCTTCCCTTAAGTTATTTAGTGCTGTGTTAAAACCTGGGATGTCACATCCCTGAGTGGGTCTCGAGTCACCAGCCCAGCTTCAAATTTTCCCAGGGTTTTCTGCCTCCCTGGCTTAGGAAGAGGAAGAGGAAGAGGTATCAGACAACAGTGCAAAGCAAGAATAAACTTTATTTACAGAAAAAAAGAGAGGGAGAGATACAAAGGCACTCCAATGAGTGCGGGGCCCAGAGCAGGTTAACACTGAGGAAGGCCAGAAGTCCTGTATTCATGAGGTTGAGGATGTGGTCCCTCCCTCTGGGGGCAGTCACACCCCATCAGTTGATCTTTATCCCTAGGGGTTCAATATTGCAATAATTTGGGTGGACAATGTTAGAAAATCCACATGCTGATTGCCTGTAAGTTACATTCTGGGGACACTGCAGAAGTCACTCTTCTCCTAAATTCTAGAGGGCCTGTGTCCTTTTTCTGACCTGACAGTGGGGGTCCCATCTATCCCTGCAGGGCACAATGCAGTCTTTCCCCACAGCAGAGTGAAAGCTCTACAGATTGCCCTGTCTACCTGGTCACTGCTTGGGGAAAATAAATGGAGTCTCACACAGGTAGGGTTTTAGGACTGCTTCAGGCGCTTGCATGGGGGCCCCAGCAAAGGGCACTGCACTGAAGCCAGAGAGCCGTAGGCTTCGGCCACCAAGTGAGGGTATGACACCACCAGAGACTTCCAGCTGGAGGTCTCCAGGACTTTGGAAACATGATTGTTGATGAAATCCACTGCCTGAGTTTTCAACTGATGTGCGCTGTGGAGATCAGCCAGGGTGAGGATTTCCACAGCATTCTCCACAGAGAGGTTGCTGCAGAGGGCATCCTCACACATCATCTTCAGGCGCTCCAGGGCATACTTGTCAGCAGCTGCCAGCAGATCACAGGCCATTCTGTGGAGGTTTGGTGCCTTCCCGGTGTAAATGAAACACATCATTTCCTTAAAAACTTCAGGCTCCACATCATTGATTTCAACTCGATTTGTTTGGCTCTCCTGCATTTCATGTTCAAACATGGCATTAAAAACTGGAGAACGAGCTGCTAAGATCGCTTTGTGAGCCTGGAATTCCTGGCCAGCCACACACAAGCAGCAGTCTGTGAACCGGGAACTCTCCCACAGCTGTCCTAGCTCATCTGCCAATCGGCAATCAGGAACCTTCACCACATTCATGGTATTCTGGCCAGAAATGGTGACACAATCTTGTGCCACATCTATCTCGCAGAAGAGGGTAAACGTGTCATCAGGGAGAAGCCCTTCGGCCTCATCCAAAAGAATATCTCTATGGATGAATTTTCTGAATCCCCAGCCGGAGCCTTGCTCAAATCGAGAAACTTTCTCACACTCCATACTTCTGATTTTCTTGCCCTTGGCATTCCGAATGGAGAATTTGAATTTTGCCCAAGCTTCACTCTTTGGACAGCAGAGCAGAAACAGGTAAAGGGACAGGTAATCTCGGCTTTCTTCATTGAGCCCTGTTGGGTATACTCGTAAACACCATTTCAGTTTCTCATTAGGTCCAGATGAAAAGATTGAACTTGGAATAGATTCACCCGTGTGCCATTGGCAAAAGGTAAAGTTACGGATGCTCCAGGTGTAGGACAATTTCATTACTTGGATGTGTGTGGAGCACCAGCTCTCAGCTCTGGGGCCACTAGACATTTCTGCTGGAGGCAGAGTACTTGGAACCGTTGACATTGCCAGTTTGAAAGTTACACAAGGTTCCCGCAGTCACGGGGCAAAGATTTCTCTTCTTTTCTCACCAGTTGGTAGAGATTTCAGTCTAGTCAGCAACTCCAAGACAGGGAGGATGATGTGGCAGTCAGGAGGCTGAGAACCTAATTTGGAGATTTAAAAAAAAGTATTTAGAAATTGATTCACCAAGACTTTCTAGTATATCAGAAGTTTCTACATAATTTGTCAATCACTTGGAGAAACATCTCCTTTAAAAAGTCTCCTTTCTGGGCCAGAGATTTAGTTCAGTGGTTCCACCACCTGCCTCAAAAGCTAAGGACCCGAGTTCCATCCCCGGGACCAAAAAAAACAACTCTCCTTTCTGCTGGGTGTGGTGGAGCATATCTGTAATCCCAGCACTCAGGAGGCTGAGGCAGGATGATTACTTCAAGTTCAAGGCTAGCCTGAACCACACAGCAAGACCTTGACTCAAAAAATTTTAAAAAATAAATCTTTTTGATGATGTTAAATGACACAGTGGATCTTGTCTTGTTTTTTGGTGATACAGGGGATTGAACCCAGGGCTTTCACACTGAGTTATATCTCCAATCCTTTTATTTGATTTTAGGGCCAGAGATGTAGCTCAGTGTTGCACCACCTACCTGGAAAACACAAGATCATGAGTTCTATCCTCAGTGCCAGAAAAAACAATACAATTTTTTTTTTAATTTTGAGATAGGGTCTCGCTAATTTACTAGACTACACAGGCTACACAGGCTGGGCTGGAATTTGCAGACCTCCTGCCTAAAGCCCCAAGAATGCTGGGATTAGAGGAATGTGCCACCATGCCAGACTCAGTCAACAAGTTCTCTAGCAACACCTGCCCATTGCTATTAAGATTCCAAAATAGTCCAAGGCTATGACATGGGTAACTAGAGTGAGCTTCAGAGAAATGGAACCTACTGAAAACGTAGAGGCCCTTGTGATCTGGGTCTTGTTAAGCTCATTTTTCTAGCTCTAGCTTTAGCCTACACCAGCATATTCTTCCCCACAGGGAGCTTGGAGTATGAAGGGGTAAAACGTTGCTGAGGATGTGAGACACAAAGAGACTGTCTCTCTCTTTTGTCCCCACTCTGCCCTTAGGAAGTTTTGACTTGGCCAGCAGCTGTCTGTCACCCCCGCCCTCCTTGTTTCCCCTTGCACGCCAGTCAACTGGGACAGTTTGCTTTACTGCCCACCAGGGCTAACAAACCACCTTCTCCACTCCAACAGGAGTGCAGCCCAGGCCTGGTGGGGTAGCTTCCCTACTCCAGACACTTCAGTGGATACTGAAGAACATTCTTGAGACCAGACAGGGTACCCGGCAAGGGAATTCAGGAAGGGAGGGATCTTATTTACATACCCAGTATTCACAGCAAGCCTTCTAGAAGATTCTCTGTCTTGGGCTCATGCTGACACAGGTCTGTCACCACCCAGTGAAGAACAGCAGCTAAGGGAAGAGCAAGCTTTCCTAGCACAAGGGGGGAAAACGGCTGTTGAGGACGTAGGAGACTCAGAAAGATGTCCTTTGTGACATCATTCCAAACCTGGAGCTCACCCTCTCTCTGAACATCCACAGATATATCTAATAGGTGTCCTTATTGTTTTCTAATAGAAATGTCATGAAGATTAAATAAACTAAAATAGCACTGCTCACACAAGGGCTCAATAACCGCCACTTATCTTTTTAAATCAGCTTCAGGGATTCTGTCTCTTATGGGCCAAAGCTCCCTACCTGAAACATCCCTACCTGCATCAGTCAGTGCCTACTAGAGAAATAGATTTAATGCAAGATATAAAATATAGAAGAATTTACAAGATTGACTTACAATGGCTGTCCACAGAATCACATGAGGAATTGGAAGCCAGGAGAGGATGTCCAAGGTACAAGTGAAGACTGGAGCTCCTGGAGGAAACAGAGGCAACTCTTCCTTCTTCACTTCCCATTTATACCATTCAGGCAACAATCCACCCTAGGGAGGGTGTAGGGAGGGTCCTGCCACCCTGTGTTGATCCAATGGAGTTGGGCATGTCTCACTCAAGCTGACAGAATCAGGTAACTATCACACCACCTGTTTTTTCCATATATTGAAAGAAAGGGTCTGTTTTGCTACTTCTGAGTTTCTTTTTTCTTATTTATTTATTTATTTATTCATTTATTTTGTATTTTTGAGACAGACTCTCCCTATGTTATCCAGGCTGGCCTTGAACTTGCAGTGATCCTCCTGCCTCAGCCTCCAGTGTGCTGGGATTACAGGTGTGGCCACCACGCCCATCTCCTCTACTTCAGAATTTCTAAGGAAGAGCACAGGATTAGGTGGTAGAAAGAGGAGAGCTGAGCACAAAGCTGCCTGTGTGGGATGTTTGAAGTCAGGAAATGGCCACTTTGAGAAATACTCTCAATTGCATCAGAATCCAATTTGGCATAGCCAGGCTGCCTTTAGCAGTGGCCTATAACTGGCTAATCTGAGTGAATGTACCATCCATGGTAGATTGTTTTTATGTAGGAAAGGGTCATTTCCTGCATATTACTCTTTTACTTCATTGCTTGCCAGCTTGCCATATTAGTTTCTATGAATACTATCATATCATTGAAATAGTGAGAGTTCTACCCACTTCTTTCCAAGATTTCTACCTCTGCTTTTCCAATCCAGCTGCATTAGCCAGTACTTTCAGTAAAATATTTAATCATAATGACAGTGAATGCCCTCGTCTTACTTCTATGTTTAATAGGATATCTCTAGATTTTTTCCACCAAGCATGATGTTATTTGGGGGAACTGAGGTTATGTTATGGCTTGTATCTAGATGTTCCTCCAAAGCCTCATGTGGTCATAGGTGGGGCTTTGCCGAGGTGGCTGGACATAGAATGTGTGATGCTGGAGTTATGGGTGTGTTGCTGAGATTAAGGGTGTGTGATTACTAGATTAGTCCATCGATTGGTTAGGCATAGCTCTGGGTGTGGATAATGGACAGGCCCACCTTGGGCGTGAGTGCTACCTGCCCTAAGGTCATGTAGTCTGGATAAAATATGAGGAACAGAAAGAGGGCTGCTCTGGAATATTATTATTTGCTGTTTCACTATTTCACTTCTTGTTGCCTTGCTGCCTTGCTGCCCTCTGCCTGCCCTGTACTGTTTCTCCTCTGCCATGCCACCATCCCTTGGAGCAAGCCACCTATGCACTGAAACCTCTAAAAACTGTGAACTACAATAAACCTTCCCTCCTTTAACATTGGGTGGTTGGTATTTTGTCTCCACAACATGAAACATAACTAAAGACAAGAAACAAGATAGTACTGTTACACCCAGCGAGAAAGAACCAACCAGAGACCCATATTACATCCACACAGGAGTTTATTCCCAGCTGGGACCGGAGCCCAGCATCAGACTGGAGCCCCGACAGGGGGGGAGATTAACATATTTTATACACCTTTGAGGCCAACAGTTTTTACTCCCCCCTATGGGATAGAACTAGTAAAGCAAGCAAAAGGTACAGAAGTGGAATCTCCTGCCCTTAGAACATTTGTAAAACAATAGTTAATTAATTGTTGTTTCTAAGAGACTTTCTAAGGGGAGGAGGTTTCTAAGCTTCCTCCTTCTCAGTTCATCCAAAGGGCAGGCAGGTGGGTTGTCCAGCAGCAACATGGAGTCTGTTTTGCTAACTAGGGTCCTTCAAGTACATGAGAGTTTTAGAAACTACTTGACTAGAAAAGCTGTTTCTTTTAAAAATACCAATGAAATTGATGAAAAACTAACTAAAGAGGAGCAGGGGTTGAGAGAAACTCAAATTCAAAGTACCAGGAATCAAATAAGAGAACTGGACATCCTACAGACATTAGAAAAAAACTAAGGTGATCTGCTTCCTGCAATGGAGGAATTCTTCCCATTGGACAAATTCTTTCATGGATTGTGTCTACATGTCCCCCTAAAGCCTCATGCAGTCAGGTGGGGCTTTTTCAGAGGTGGCTAAGTCTACAATGTGTGACACTGGGATGGATTCATAGTGCAATGCTAGGATCAAGGGCACTAGGATTTAAGGGTGTGAGTGCTACCCACCCTAAGTAGCCTGGATAAGGTATAAGGGATAGAAAGACCTGTGGTTGTCCCTTGTTGCTTTGCTACCTTTTGCCCTCCCTGAAATGTTTCTCCTCTGTGATACCTGTCTGCTATGCCACTCTGCCTTGGAACCAGCAGATTATGGACTAAAAGCTCTACAAACTATGAGATAAGCAACCTTTCCTCCCTTAACTTGTGAGTGTTGGGGGTATTTTGTCTCAGCACTGAGGAGAGTAACTGAGACAGAATTTGGTTCCAGAGAAGTCAGATCATTGCTGGGACTGTACCTGACTCTGTTTCAGGAACCTTTGGAGCTGGCTTCTCAGAAGGGATTGGAAAGGTTTGGAGATGCCAACTGAAAAAGTAGGATGGGAATCCCTGAGGTTGTATTTGGTGGGGGATCCTGGTTAGAGCTCAGAAGAATAGAGTGCTGATAGAAATTCTGCTGGTAAAGACCAGGCTCAGGAGGTTTCTGCTGGGAAGAATGATTGCACTGACCGTTGGACTACAGACAATGTGTGTTATGGCTTGGCAGAAAGTTTGTCTGCATTTTGCTTGTGTCCAGAGAGGTTGCCGGAGACTGAGATTAAGGGCAGTTGATGAATTAATCTGGCAGAAATAATTTCAAGGCTGTCTAATGCTGAGGTTGTGATATGGCTAATTTAGGGGGCATTTAGCCAGCTTTATGTTCAGAATGAAGAGCAAAGAGCTCAGCAGAATGATTTAAAATGTTTTGACTTGGGCCAGAAAGGAAGTTTCGGTAAAGCTGTTGACTATAAAGATAGAGCAGAAAGGATCTTGATTGCTGAGAAGAAACGGAAGAATGGAAAAGATGGCCTGAAGGCATCACAAAAAGCAGCCCAACTCCACTCTTTGCACCCTCGAAATTGCAAAAATGAATGACTTTGCTTTGAGAAGAAAGCCCCAGAGCACCATGTTCCCAAGCAGTGGTGGCCCCAGGAAGTTGTTCCTTAGGATTTAGTTCATAGGCAGTTGACCCCTACAGCCAAGAAAGCTACTGCTCCAGTTAGGAGCAGATGTTGGGGTCATCCAAGTGTTCTGGGGTCGGGAAGGCTTCCACCCAGATTTCAGAAGAAGGCCTGGGAGGTCAGGCAGTGCACCTCTTAGAGGGTAGTGTGTGAAGCTGTGACTGTGGATCAGAAAGTGCAGTGGAGATGCCAGAAATTTGGAGAATCCCTGAACTTGAAACATTCAAGGAAAATTGCCAGGAGGGAGAAGACCTAGCCCAAGAGAGAAGCCATGGGAGCTGCAATCACCGGTGGTGCCATAGAAGTGGAGTCACCCAAACTCTTTGGTGTTCACAACTTGCCACATATTACCAGGGATGCTGGTAGTGGAACTGTGGGAACTACTGGATTTTGGTCTTCCTTTGTTCCCATTCCTCGCTATCCCCATTTGTAACTTTTGGAATGGAAATGTCTATCTTGTGCCATTCAATGTTGTAAGTGTTTAACTGTTTTCACTTGCACAGGGTCTTGCATCTAAGAGTTTGCATTAAATGTCAGAGGACACATTGGACTTGGACTTTTCAGTAATGTGGAAGCTGTTAGGGCTTTGCCAACTTTTGGAGATGAACTTTTATGTAAGGAATGTACACTTTTATGTAAAGGAATGTACATAATTATTTGTGAGCCCAGGGATGGAATGGTATTAGCCAACCTGAGTCCATTTGTGTGACTGACTCCATTTGTGTAGTGTCAGTGATTCCAGGTGGTCACCTTCCCCTTCCTCCCCCCTTGGAAATCCCTTCAGTTAATTCAAAACAGACCACCACATCCTGTGTCAGTCTGCAACTATATGTTATCTTTGTGACCTTTTGGTAGAGCAGTCAGGAACTATGTTATCTTTACTACCTTGTGAACAGAAGACTCCTGCACTTGTGTGATACTTTCTTTTAATTAAATTGTGTGAAACTGCCCCTGACCCCCATTGATTTAGCAAAGTTCTGCTCCTGTGAAATTCATCTTGTGCTCCCCCTCACCCTGAGCTCTCCCCAAATAGAAGAGCCCTTAAAAGGGCCATGCAAACTGCCTTTCCTTTGCCCAGAGTTTTGCATCTCAACTTTATTAACCTCCTTAATGTCTATGGAGTGAGATGGGTCTTATTCTCTGCAGGACATCACTAGAGAGCCCCCTCCCCCAAACACCATCCCTCCTTTTGCCAGCCTTTTGGCTACACACAACTCTATCTTCTTTAAGAATGTTTCTGTTCTAATTTTTTTTTTTATTCATATGTCTTTTTCTTTTGTATAACTTGTACAGATATTTTCATTGTGGTAAATAATGGAGCTTACATAAAATATTTTTGGTTATAACAAAAATATCCATTTTAAGCTGATAATTTCCCATGCATTCAAGAATTTCTCCTTTTATGTCTCCCTCACATTATATGCTATTTATTTCATATTTATATCTACCAATATTATGTGTCTATTAACATAACAGCTACAATTGTCAAAGTAATTTTTATTTTAGCTTTATAGTAGAATTAAATTTATTACCTATCATTGTTATAATAATGTAATATTCTATTTTGTACATATATATATTTATTTTTCAATAATTGTTAGACCTTTTAAAGCTCTTATATTGCTGTGTAGTAACAGGTGATGTCACTTTGTTTTAACTAGAGGATTTGCTTTTTCCATTTTTCTCTTTCTTCCTTTCTTTTTTTCAGTACTTTATATTGAACACAAGTTCACTGTAACACTTAGCGAAATCCTCATCTCTTTAAAAAAACATTTTAAACCCATCCCCTGTGTTCAGCACCCCTCCTCCCCCACCTCAGCGAAATGCCTCCTACCTCAAAACTCACGTTTTTTCCCCAGACTCACTGTTCATGGCCAAGTATATTGCATACAGTGAGGAGGAGGAGGAGGAGGAGGGGGACTGCAGCTTAGCAGGACCACACTCTTACTTCGGGTCTGCTGGGACAGTTACTGGCACCCACAATGCTGCTTGGGATCTGAGAGAGAAGCGTGCTAGAAGCTAAGATGCAGACATGCCTGGAAATTCTGGAGCCCCTGAAAACCTGACATTCAAAGAGCATCAGGACCTCTTTTCAGAAGGTCAAGGCGTGTCCGATAAAGTGAAAGATTCTGGTAAATTGACAGAACCAGAGAATGAACTGAACACAAAGTGAGGACAGTCCAAGGCCACTTCGTGTTTGCCCAGGTTCCCTCAGCAAATGACTGTGCAGGTGTTAGCCTGAAGAGGAGAAGGGAGGTTATATTTCTAAGTGATTTCTAATTCCTCTTTCTAAAATTATTGCCATTTAGAGATGTTACGGTTCCAAGAATTTTTATTTTACTTTACCAAGAAATTGGCATTTGTATAATAAAAAATCTGATTGTTAATGACCCAATTCATTTGAGCATATCATTTTTTAAGTTTCTTTTTGGAGCCTTAGGCACAGAGGGGCAGAATGGAGGACAATAGAGGTAATAGTGTCCCTCCCCTGTTTCCTCCTGTAATCCTGACGAGGACTACAGACTAAGTAGTTCTGTTTCTATCCTTTCTCAAAAGCTTCACTTTAGCTACCAGACAGAGTAGTTGAACCACCCAGACCACTGTGCTCACCTGTAACCACAGCCCTGTTTGCAGGAGGGAGAGCATGGGAGGCTGCTCTTGTACTATGAGGGTTTCTGCTCCAGGGTGCTGGCCACGGTGGTGCATAGCCCATCTCTCCCCTGACAGTGAGCCCCCCTGATCAGTTCTAAATGTGATTACATTAAATACTCGATTTTACAAGTTTTCAAAGAAGAAAATCTAGAGGATTCAATCTTAGGGGATTTTATTTTTTATATATACTGGGTTATTGTTAGTCTCATAAATCATAGTTGAAATTGAAGATGACAGTCATGTTAGAAAGTTTACTAATATTTCAGATACTCCAAGGGATCAATAAGGAGATCTCTTTAGCTGAACAGTGTTCATGTGACCAGCGTCAAAAGTATCAGAGAAGAATGGGAGATTTATAGGTGACCTTCAAGCACAACTGTCACTCAGAAATTTTAAATTTACAAAAGCAATTTACATCAATATTCCATCAGGAAAGAAAGGAATTCGATTATCATGCCATCTGTAACAAATATTGCAAGAATAACTCATGACAGTGTAAGCTATTTTTTTTACAATATATTAGTTATTTAATTTTAATTTGTGAATTATGAGTTACCATTGTCATTTCTGTGGGTATGTGGCTGATGCTGGGGAGAAAAACCTGTTTGCTTATATTGTATGATGTTAAAATGGTGAATTAATTTGTGATTTCAAGCACATCTCCTGTTTGACAAAGCCTTGATAGGATCCAGATAATCTTTTTGTACATTTTGTTCTCTTACAAATGTGTATACCAGGAAAATCTGCACTTTCAAATGAAGAATAGAGGCATTCACTGCCCTAGAAACCACTTTTAATATGAGTTGTATGATAAATCATTGAACATGCAAGTGTAAATATTTTTTATGTCTGACATGGCTCTTATTTGAAAGTGTGCTTTTACTGTTTCCTCTGTAAGAGAGTCAAGTGGTCCTGAGAGTTCATGAAGGATTTGCACACTTGCCCCAGGAAAAGCAAGCTCCTCCTGGTTTTTCAAGAGCACCCATGGTCTTAGGGTGGTGAATTTACACTTTCCTTAGAGAAGAAGACACAGATGATCATTGTATTCAGATGTGGAAAGGCAGACCACATACATCCATGTGGATTCTCTGTATGGCTATAAAACCTATGAGGAAGTGAATTTGGCTATCCCTGGACAATGAGGTCAAATGTGAATATGTGTAAAAGTGCTTTTCATAATGTGGATTAATTACTATGGGAAAAACTTCCAAACTGCTGCAGTTTTCCATTTCTACTGTAGTTTGGTTGCAACCTATTTTTAATAAACTTTGTATGTATTTAAGTGTACTTTCTTTTGTTCTAAAAGTGCTGACAAAGTTTATATTTGTAGTATTAGCCTTCCTCTCCCTTGTTTCCAGCTGTCTACCCATTCATTAAACAATGCTGAGTATTTAAAAAAACATTCTATTTTGAGACAGGTCTCGATAAGTTTGTTAGGCTGCCTTTGAACTCATGATCCTACTGCCTCATCATCCTAAGTAGCTGAGATGACAGGTGTGCCCCATTTCAAAGCTCTCTTTAACATTTCTTGCAAGATAGGTCTAGTGATAAACTCTTTTCACTTTTTCTTCAGAAAATCTATATATTCCCTTTATTTTTTTAATGACAGTTCTTGGATGTGGCATTCACGGTGGATAGTTATTTTCTTTTAGCTTTTTAATACATCCCACTCTTTTGATCTGCATAGTTCGTGCTGAAAAATTTATCAGTAGCAGTATAGATGTTCCTTTGATGTAACAAGTTTTATTTCTCTGGCTGCTTTCAAAGTTTTCTTTGTCACCGTGAAACCCATTAATTTTTATGATTTTTTGAAATGTGGCTTTATAATCTTTTGAACTCTTGCATTCTTCACACTGGTAAAACCAGAATTACATAGACAACCCCAAGGTCTTTTGCCAGTGGGAAGAGTAGCCAAGCTCCCTTGGACAAAGGTTGCAGTGGCCTCTGAGTGCCTGGATGGCTGAGCACAGTGAAATGAATCCTAGGGAACTAATTCCCTAGGAGGCCCTTCTCAAGCAGAGTTCTCAAGGATTCTTCTCAAATAAAACTTTGGCATTTTGCACTCTTGAACCTATGATTGGTGGGTTTTGATGACTTCTGAGATGTTCTCAAGGTATCTTTCTTCTTGTTCCTGTACAAAGTACTTGCTATACTTTTAATTGTGTTCATCTCTTCAGCAACCACAACTCCTTTGGCCACACTTTTTAAAGTGGTGACTTCTGAGCCAAAATTCAAGTTTTTCAAAATTTTCTGCTCTGCTTTTGGCCCTTAAAAAAGAAAGGAGTTTATTTGGCTCATGGTTCTGGATGGTGGGAAATTGAAATGCATAGTATTAGTCTATGCAAGCCTTCTGGTAAGGGATAAAGACTTCTCCTGGCTGAGAGTAGGTGATGCCATGTCACTTGGCCCTGGTGCAGAAAGCTGTTCATTGACCTGGGATAGCCATACCAAGGTCCCTTTTACCTTTGTGTAGAAGCAGACTGCCTTCTAGAATGACTGTGAAGAAATATTTCCTTAAACTTCACACCCATGAAAAGATTCTCATCAGTCTAGATATCATTGTGCAAGTTTTTGTTGGTTTTATTTTTTCCTCATAAGAACAGCTTTTGTATGCAGAAATCACAATTTTTAGGGACTCTCATTTTAAAGTTCAAATATTTAAAAACTAAAGCTATAAATTGTAAAACCATGTTTATAAATGCAACTCAAAAATTTCATTGCTACTTTAATCTATAAGTATATACATATATTTCATGGCAAAATTTATAGCTACTTTTAAGCTTTAATTAATACTTAGTGCCACTGGTAAACTTACTTACATTTTCTTAAATATTTTAAATTGCACTAATACTTCTACTATATCATTTTTCTATCAGTTGTCTGACAAAGCCTGCTTAGGGACTTAAGTAACTCTTCTAAAAATAACAAATTTATAAATACAGTGCAATTTAAATCATCTTAACCACCACATTATTATTTATAATACATATTTGACCCAATTTACCAGTACCCTTCAACTTAAAAGCAAATGTCAAGTACTTAGGTGTACATTTGAAGTTGGAGTCACAAGTTCAATCTGGCAAATTTCTAATATGCCAAATTTTCTTAAATATTTCTAATGCTATAAATACTGTTGTGCCCAGATCGCGAAGTCCCCAAAGACCACCAAGGAGCCGATTCTGATGCAAACGCACGAGGGTCGTTTATTCAAGCTCGAGCAGGGACTCACAACTGTCGCCGGCGCAGCGGATCAGGATTGAGAGCCCCGAATTTCAAATTAGCGGGGTTTTTATTGTGGTTACAGCAAGGTTTGGAGATTTTTCACTTAGCAGTTACATGATTGGTTGGGATTTTGCAAGCATGAAGTGTATATTTCTGACTGGCTAGGCCCATCGGGGGTTTGAGGGGTGGTTACATGTAGGTTTTATGGGGGAAAAAAGGGACAAAGGTTAGTGGTCAACTGTCACGTACTGATGGTCAGCACATTGACAGATTGTTCTATAGATAGTGGACCCAGAACATTCATTTCCTGGGCAAACGGATGGTTGAGTAATTAACTTAGGAACTTTGCTTCGTTACAGATTGTGTCTTTTGTCCCAGAGCAAGCACATTTTAACCGTTAATTTGTGAGGACAATAGAGGCTAGGAGAATAGAGGATTTTAGCAAAATGGAGTCACTTTGGTCTCACATTCCCCCCTTCTCAGGATGCTATAGAGGACCAATCATGGGCCTCTGGGGGTTAATTCTATTAGGTCTGTAGAAACTGGCTGGTATTGGGACCTGAGTACCATCATCTGTACAGTGTTAATGCGTTCTCTGAGGAATGAGACTAATCTATTGAGTATACAAGGTCCAAGGGTTAACAGTAGTAACAGAATAAGCAAGGGGCCCAGTAGAGTAGAGATCAGAGTAGTCAGCCATGGGGAGGAATTAAACCAAGATTCAAACCAACTTTGAGTTTGTTCTCGCTCTCGCTTTCGTCTAGCGATACCGATACCCTCTCTAACTTTGGCCATAGATTCTTTGACCACTCCTGAGTGGTCTACATCAAAACAACATTCCTCACCTAAGGCAGCACAGAGCCCTCCCTGTTGTGGAAAGATTAAATCTAGCCCCCTTCGGTTTTGGAGGACCACTTCTGCCAGGGAGGTTAGTGATTCTTGTAGGTGGGAGATGGAGCTTTCTGGCCTCTCGATATCTACATCTATGGCTGCTCTCAAATCATTGTAATGTTTATTTTGTAACACTAATGATGAGACCCCTGTTCCTGCCCCAGTTAATCCTAAACCTAGGAGAACTGTCAAAGTGATGGCTGTTACAGTTTCTCGTTTGAGTCTACCTGGGGTCCTAATTAAGTAATTAAAAATATCTTCTTCTTGATGATATAATAGTCCAGGAACTAATTTTACTAGCACACAAAAGTCTCCAGTCTGGTTGAGCACCTTCCCATGTGTGCAAGAGGTAAGCCCTGTGGATCAAGCCCACCATCCATCAGAAGGGGGTATGAGGTATTTTTCTGAACCAGACTGATAGGTTTGGTTGCAAAGGTGTTGATGAGTGTCTGGGACACTACCAACACAAACTCCCTGTCCAGTCACAGATTGTAGGGTTAGCCTGGCTGTCCCCTTCTGTTGCCACCTGCATAGAGTAGGACTGTCTGACTCAGTAAAGTTTCCTGAGAAAGCTATTTCCTCATAATAAGGGGGCTTAATGTCATAGCATAGCCAACAAGACCGGGTAAGGTCAGGTCTGGATGTATTTAGGGCTTTAAAAGTTCTGACCATAAGCTCCCAGAGAGGGTCGTCTGGGTTCCAGTCCTGCTCCGGGTCCTCAACAATTTTAGTAACACTTTGAGAGGGAAACTGAGGGGTGGTTTCTTTTGGGGGGCTGGTTGGCCTGAATAGAATCGGAGGTGCTAAAGCTTGGTTAGGCCCTACAGGATGAGAGACCAATGGTGTTCCTATCAATTGGACAGTGAACAGAAGTCCCGGATGGTGGCCAAGAGTAACCTGAAACCGGAGGCCCCAGGTTTTGCCTGCCTCCCACCCTTGGGGTTTTTTTGTCCCTTTGTCATAAACTGTAACTTAAGCTTTGATGACCCAAGGGGGCGGGTCAGAGTAATAAGGTCACCCCCTTTGACTGGCCAGCCTCCAGACGTACTAGTCTCACATCCCCAGGTTGCACAAAAATAAGTCTCTGGGCCTCCACATTTGGAGGTTCTCTTACCTCCAGGACATGCATAAAATATTCTCCAATGGCAATCAGGATATGAATCCTGTTTGGTCCGCTGGGTATTTGACCAAGATCCCTCTGCTAACTGGCAAAGATCAAACTCCAGGTCTGGGAACCACGTAGTCCTTGGTCCTACCGAGAAAGCCAAGGGCAGTCGGAGTCCTGTCTCTGGGTTATAAATGGTCCATGTCCAATTGAAAGGGGCATGGGGCTTATTCTCCTTCCTTGTGTGCAGCAGGAGGCAATCAGCATCCAGATCATGTACATTTGAACTTGAGTTCTAAAGGGTTGTCTTTGTTTCTGGGCACCTGCCATGTTGGGATGAAGTCTTCTCGAACCGCGGAGGGATCTGCTGGCCGGACGTGCGTGTAGTGCACCCAGGTGGCTACCCCGTCAACCTTGAGAGTGGTGGGGCTCAGGAGGCCGTCCAGACTCATACAGGGCTCTCAATTTGGGCCAAATGTCCTTGTGGATCAGCTGAATACCTCTTAAAGAAAACAATAGCTCTTGATCATCAAATTCAGCAAGTACTTTAGACTGGAGATTAGGGATAATGGGAGGGGGTACCCCAGACATAATTTCAAAGGGAGTCAGTCCCATCTTATAGGGTGAATTGCGCACCCTATGGAGGGCAAAGGGAAGGAGAGCCACCCAGTCACTGCCAGTCTCTAAGGCTAATTTAGTTAAGGTCTCTTTTGGGGTCTTGTTCATTCTCTCTACCTGTCCTGAACTCTGGGCTCTGTATGGATAATGTAATTCCCAATCTGCCCCAGTACCTGTGCTAAGCTTTGACTCACTTTGAAAATGAAGGTGGGTCCATTGCCTGTCCCTAGCTTTACTGGGAAACCATACCTTGGTAGGATGTCTTCTAAAAGCTTTTTGGCCACAGTCTGTGCTGTTTCGTGCTTGGTGGGGAAAGCCTCTGTCCAGCCCAAGTCCTCATGAAGGGCTTTGTCAAAAATGGTGGGGGAGTTTTTAAATCCTTGAGGAAGTCGGGTCCAGGTCACCTGTCTGTTGATGCCCTGCTCAGGGTCGCTTCATTCAAATGCGAAGATGTGTTGGCTTTTGGGTGCCAGCAGAAGGCTCATGGAGGTCCTGCACTGGTCGATAGTCATCTGAGTGGGGTTTCCATACCAGCAACAAGGGGGTGTCCCAGGCCGATTGACAGGGCCTTAGAATACCCTGAGCAAGCAACCTCCTGATGTGTGGAGTTATTCCTTTGTGGGCCTCTAGGGACATGGGATATTGGTGAACTCGTGTAGGGTCTGTGCCTGCCTTTATCTCTACGAACACAGGTGTCCTGTGTGCGGGCAGCCCCATGCCCCCAGTCTCAGCCCATGCTCACGGGAACATGGCAGGCCATTGTTCCACATCAGGATCAGGAGGGGACTGCTTCTGATGTAGCAGATATTTGTCCTCAAGGCTCATAGTTAACACTTGGATGAGGTTTCCCTCCTGATCAAGGACCTCTGCATCCCCGGGGGTGAAAATGGATTTGGGCCCCTAATTTACTGAGCAAGTCTCTTCCCAGCAAAGGGTAGGGGCAGTCTGGTATAATCATAAATGAGTGGGTTACCCAGCCCACTCCCAAGTCCACCGTTCTCTGGGTAGTCCATGAATACTTTTTCATGCCTATGGCTCCTTGAACCCAGGAAGTTTTGTCAGAAACATAGCCATGAGGTTCGAGTAGGACTGAATGTTGAGCTCCTGTATCTACTAGGAACTCGACAGGTCTCCCCTCCACTTTTAGGGTTACCCTGGGCTCAGGGAGGGGTGCCAAACCCCATCCCCCCAGTCACTTAGTTTGTCCATGGCCAGGACGGAGGCCTTTGGGTGGCCCCCTTGTGGCCTTTTGGGGCACTCTTTAGCCCAGTGACCTTCCTTTTTGCAGTAAGCACACTGAATCTTTCTCAATCGGGGGCAATCCTTATGTTCCCCCTTACCTTGTCCTTCTGCTGCAATCATTCTCAAACGACGGTCACGTTCCCTCGGCTCTCCCATGGTGGTGGACAGAAGAATTCGAGCCAGGTTTCAGGTCTGGCAGTTATCTGCTTTTACCTGTTTCTCCTCTGCAGTTTCCCTGTTGTTATATACTCTCTGCCACTGCCACTAAGTCCTGAATACTCTTTTCTCCTAGTATCTGGCGCCGCCTGGTTGACAAAATGCATTATTACAGCTGCCTTTGTCTCATTTGCTTCTGGGTCCATAGGAGTATACCTACGGAAGGCTTCCTGAATTCTTTCTAGGAAGGCTGCAGAGCTTTCGTTCCGCCCCTGCTGTACATCTCCTACCTAGGCCAAATTGGTGGGCTTGTGAGCTGCCGCTTTGAGACCTCCCAACAGAGCCTGGTGATAGACCCGGAGCCTCTCCTTACCTTCTGCTGTGTGGAAGTCCCAGTTGGGCCGGGACAAAGGAAAAGAAGTGTTGACAGTATCAATATTGGTGGTGGGTTGACCATTGTCGCCAGGAACCAATTTCCTGGCCTCATTCTGGATTCTTTTGCTCTCCTCTGTTGTAAACAGGATCTGGAGGAGCTGCTGACAATCATCCCAAGTGGGCTGATGAGTAAACAAAACAGTTTCTAATAGGTTAATCAAATCCCTAGGGTTATCAGAGAATTTGGCGTGCTGAGTACGCCAGTTATAAAGGTCACTGGTGGTGAAGGGCCAGTAATGATGAGGCTGGTTACCATGCTCATCAGGGGGCCCTATCGCTCTCAGTGGACAAACAGTAGAGTTTTCCGGGCCCGCCGGCGAGGTGGCATGCCGGTGGCGAGTGTTCTGGGAGGGGCCACCACAGTTGCCAGCACCTGGGGCCGGCCCTCCTTCCCCAGCTCGGGTTGGGGCTGGGTCCTCTCTTTCTGCCTGCTGTCTTGGGGGAGAAGAGAGAGAGTAAGGGGGGGGAAATGAGATCTTCCTCAGTCCCTCCTTGGAAGACCGGGTAAAGCGGCGCAGTCGGCTTGGTTTTGGTTTGCCTTTTTTCGTTGCGCTCTCTGGGAGTCTTCTCATAGGCTGTCAGGATTACCTCTGGCTGCTGTTTCTGTGGAGGCAAAAAGGGCTTGACCCATGGGGGTGGGTCACAGATTAGACTCTCCCAAGTGACAATGTAGGGAACTTGATCAGGGTGTCCCGTATGAGAACAGAAGACGACCTCCTGGACTCTCTTCATGGTCCCTAGATCAAAGGTCCCCTTGGGTGGCCATCCTACCCCAAAGGTGGGCCACCTCGAGCTACAGAGGGTGATAAATTTAGTCCTTTTAATTTCTAAACTTAGGTTATGAGCGTGCTCCCTAACCTTTTTGAAATGGTTCTTCATGAGGGATAGAGGAGTAGTCAGTCTGTCCCATCGTCTCAGTCCAAGTCAACACAATAAACAAACAAACCCAACAGAAAAACAAAAAACAAGACAAACCCGTCCTCCGCCTGACCGGAGGCAAAACTGAAAGTGCGACAACGGCCTCACACCGTGCCACGGGAGCGACCCGCACCGTCCCTCTAGGAGTCTCACAGACTCGTACTCACGGGGCACTCTGTCCCCTCCTGAAGGATCTGGAACGTCTTCCAGGATCCCGAGTCAGCGGCCCTCGCAGCTCGTCTGCCTAGACCATCTGCTGACCTTTCCAGAAAATGTGCCCCAGACCTTACAGACACCTTACAGACACAAAAACACTCACCAGCCAGCATCAACCCTCCGGTGTGAGAATCCTGAGGGTCTTGGGGATCCTGGATGAGCCCTCAAATGTTCTGCCCAGATTGCGTAGTCCCAAAGACCACCAGGAAGCTAATCCCAATGTAAGCACACGAGGGTCATTTATTCAAGCTCAAGCAGGGACTCTCAACTGTCACCAACGCAGCGGGTCGAGATTGAGAGCCCCGAATTTCAAATTAGTGGGGTTTTTATAGAGGTTACAGCAAGGTCTGGAGATTTTCCACTTAGCAGTTACATGATTGGTTAACATTTAGCGAGCATGAAGTGTACATTTCTGATTGGCTAGGTGCATCGGGGGTTGAGGGGTGGCTACATGTAGGTTTTACGAGGGAAAAGAGGGACAAAGGTTAGTGGCTGACTGTCACATACTGATGGTCAGCAGATCTACAGATTGTTCTATGGATAGTGGGCCCGGAACATTCATTTCCTGGGCAAACAGATGGCTGAGTAATTAACTCAGGAACTTTGCTTCGTTACAGATTGTATCTTTTGTCCCAAAGCAAGCACATTTTAACCATTAATTTGTGAGAGACTAGGGGAATAGTGGATTTTAGCAAAATGGAGTTGCTTTGGTCTCACAGGTCCTATCCCCAGTACTGCAAAAAACAAAACAAAACAAAAGGATTAAGTGTTATATTTTCTACTGGGAATGTGGACTGGTGGTGGAAAAAAGTAAAACTGAAGCCCAAAATGGAATCTACTGAAAAAGAAGCACACAGGAAAAATGTCATGACTGGTAATAAAGTATAATGCAATAAATTTGAAAGAAAAAGTGGCATTATTTAGTGAAGTTAAATATTTGCACACCCTATATACCAGGCAATCCTAAAATTACTGAAAAGAATATTGAATATAGGGTTTACAAACTTTGTTTTATAATTCCGGGGAATATGGCTGTGTTTGTGTTCATGTGGAGAAAATGGCTTTGGTATTGTTTGTCACGTGATGTGGAGTTTGCTAAGGGAAGCAAAATTCTGTCCAACGCTTTTGTTTGCCAACCAAATAGTTTGCAAACAAAAACGGTCCTGAACCGAGGTATTACTGTACAGTAAAAAGGATAACAAACATGCATTAGAAGTCACACAATACTAGTTCAAAGATGAGAAACAGACCTGATCGGCTCAGAGCTCCGTCACCTCCCAGCCTGCTAGCTCAGGTGAACCCGCGCTGCGCCCTGCACCACCTTAGCTGGGGAGCCACCAAACCAGTACCACAAGGTCACCGAGCTGGGAGAGGAAAACCCCTGAGCCCAACCGCTCAGCTGGGTAGTGACTTTGTACCCCGCTTCTCAAGCTCTGGGCCCCCGAGGGGCGGGGCTGGAAGGCGTGGCCAGAGCATGGGGTGGGGCTTCCTCCGCTGGTAGGAAGGGGAAAAGAACTGTATTTACTTCTCTCTGCTGAAGCCCAGTAGGCAGCGGTTCAAATGAGCCACTCTGAAATCATCTCTGTCTTCCGTGCCTCAGCCAGTAACTCCCAGGCGGCCCCGCGGCTCGGGCCCCTCAGCCACGCGGGACTGCAACTCCAGGCGGCACCGCAGCCACGCATCTGACCAACGCAGGGGCGTCAGCGTCGTCGCTGACTGACGGAGGGGGAGCTCCCTCCAGCTGCCCAGAGCTGGGCGCCACACCGTCTTCCCGCATCCTCTGTTGCTTCCTCCGAGTGAGCGGCGGAACTTGTCCAGGTCTCCCATCCGGGTCTCTGTAGGTGATAGCGGCCCCCACTCTGCGGGGCGGGGCAGCTTCAAGCAGGAGAGGGGACAGGGCGGAAGGCTGAGTGGTCTTGTTCTCTGCACCTGGTTACCACCGTCTGCTGCACCCGGCCCGAGAGAGTCCACGGATCCGCAGAAAGGAGAGAGGGAGTCCGCCTGACTCAGCGTCAGGTAAGAAGCCCAATTGCAGGAAACTTCGGGACTGTTGTCCTTTCCCTTTACACTGGACGAGTTCTCTGATGCGTGGGATGGTTTGAGGGACCTAGTGTGGGCTTCTAAGAAAAGACGTTTGCATCCGAACAAGCAAGCCGGGAGTGCAAAGGGTGTTGATCCTGCGAGTATCTCAAGAAAGGACGCATTTTAAGGATTTGACTGCAGACGGCGTGGGACCAAAATGACTCCATTTTGGAGCCGTCTCCTTTGTTCTCTCAAATTTGTGCTTAAACTAGGAATTCACCACTTGAAATTCCTGAGTTTATTACCCAACCACCTGTGTACCCGGGGAGAGAGCATTCCAGGCACACTATCTGTAGGATAAGCAGTTAATGAGCTGACTGTCCACACAAGATAGATGCGGCCATTAGTGGGTCTGCTAACGATCAGTATGTAACAACCGGCCGTTAATCTTTGCCCCTTTTCTCCCTCACAAAAAACCAATACGTAATCCCCTTCGACCCCCAAAGCCTAGCCAACCAAAACCCTACACTTCATATGTATTGAGTATTAACCAATCACCTGGCTACTAATAACCAAAGCTTGTTGTATTCTCAATAAAAACCCTGCTAGTTAGGGACTCAGGGCTCTCAATCTCGATCCGCTGTGTCGGTGACAGTTGAGAGTCCCTGCTTAAGCTTGAATAAACGACCCTTGTGTGCTTACATCGGAAACGGCCTCCTGGTGGTCTCTGGGACTTCACAATCTGGGCACAACATTTGGGGGCTCGTCTGGGATCCCAAGACCTTCAGGACTCCCGTACCGGAGGGTCAACGCCGGCTGGTGAGTGTTTTTTGTGTTTGTAAAGTCTGGGCCTATTTTCTGGGAAGGTCGGCAGACGGTCTAGGCGGATGCGCTGCAAGGGCCGCCGACCCGGGATCCTGGAAGACGTTCCGGATTCCGCTGGTGGGGACGGAGTGCCCCAAGAGTACGAGTCAGTGAGACTCCTGGAGGGACGGTGCGGGTTGCTCCCGCGGCACGGCAGGAGGCCGTCGTCCCATTTGCATTGCCTCCGATCAGGTGGAGGATGGTTTTGTCTCGCGTGTTTTTCTGTTGTGTTTGTCTGTGTGTTGTACTGACTTGGACTGAGACGATGGGACAGACTGTGACTACCCCTCTTTCCCTCATGAAAGATCATTTCAAGGAAGTTAGGGAGAGCGCTCGTAACCTAAGTTTAAAAATTAAAAAGGCTAGGTTCATCACCCTCTGTAGCTCGGAGTGGCCCACCCTTGGGGTAGGATGGCCCCCCGAGGGAACTTTTGATTTGCAAATTATACGCAGAGTTCGTAAAGCCATCCTTCATCCCGACCAGGTACCCTACATTGCCATTTGGGAATTTCTGATCTCTAACCCACCCCCATGGGTTAAGCCTTTTTTGCCTTCACAGCAACAGCAGCCAGAGTTAATCCTGACAGCCAGTAAGAAGACTCCTAGAGGGCGCGATGACGAGGAGCAGACCAAAACCAAGCCGACCGCGCCACTCTACCCTGTCCTCCAGGGAGGGACCGAAGAAGATCTTATTTTCCCTCCCCCTTACTCTCTCCCCTCTCTTCCGCAACAGCAGGCTGAAAGAAATGACCCAGTCCCCGCCGGGGCTAGGGAGGAAGAGCCCGCCCCGGGTGCTGGCAACTGTAATGGTCCCGCCCAAAATACTCGTCACCTCGCCGGCAGGACCAGCAGACTCTACTGTTTGTCCGCTGCAAGCGATAGGGCCCCCTGATGAGCATGGGAACCAGCCTCACCATTACTGGCCCTTTGCTACAAGTGATCTTTATAATTGGCGCCGACAACATGCCAATTTCTCTGATAACCCTAGAGATTTGATTAACCTGTTAAAAACTGTTTTGTTTACCCATCAGCCCACTTGGGATGACTGTCAACAGCTTCTGCAGGTCCTGTTCACCACTGAGGAACGAGAGAGGATCCAGAATGAGGCCAGGAAATTGGTTCCTGGTGACAATGGTCAACCCACCACCAATGCTGACACTATCAACACTTCTTTTCCTCTGTCCCGGCCCAACTGGGACTTCAACACGGCGGAAGGTAAGGAGAGGCTTCGGGTCTATCGCCAGGCTCTATTAAAAGGTCTGAAAGCAGCAGCGAGGAAGCCTACAAATTTGGCTAAGGTAGGGGATGTACAACAAAAGTTAGATGAAAGCCCTGCTGCTTTCCTAGAAAGAATTCAGGAAGCTTTTCGTAGGTACACTCCTATGGACCCAGAAGCAATTGAGACAAAGGCAGCTGTAATAATACATTTTGTCAACCAGGCGGCGCCAGACATTAAGAGAAAGTTACAGAAAGTAGATAGGTTAGGAGAAAAGAGTATTCAGGACTTAGTGGCAGTGGCAGAGAAAGTGTATAACAATAGAGAAACCGCAGAGGAGAAACGAGAAAAAGCTGATGACCGCCAGACCCGAAACTTAGCTCGGATCCTTCTGGCTGCCACTGCGGGAGAACAGAAGGAACGTGAACGTAGACTAAGAAAGATTGCGGTGGAAGGAGAAAACAAAGAGAGACGCAGAGAGCGCCCCCAGTTGGGGAAAAATCAATGTGTTCATTGCAAAGAGTATGGACACTGGGCCAGAGACTGTCCCAAAAAGAAACAACAGGAAGGACGCCCCAAGGCCCCTATCCTGGCTATGGATGAATTAAATGATTAGGGGGGATGGGGTTTGGCACCCCTCCCCGAGCCCAGGGTAACCCTAAAAGTGGAGGGGAGACCTATCGAGTTCCTAGTGGATACAGGGGCTCAACATTCAGTCCTACTTGAACCATGTGGCCATGTTTCTGATAAGACCTCCTGGGTTCAAGGAGCTACAGGCATGAAAAAGTATTCATGGACAACCCAAAGAACAGTAGACTTGGGAGTGGGCCAAGTAACCCACTCATTTATGATTATACCAGACTGCCCCTACCCCTTATTGGGAAGAGACTTACTTACTAAATTAGGGGCTCAAATTCATTTCCAACCCGGGGGCACAAAAGTCCTTAATCAAGAGGGAAGGCCCATTCAGGTACTAACCATAAACCTAGAAGATGAATATCTGCTACATCAGAAGAGGGCCCCTCCTGATCCTGACATGGAACAATGGCTCACCATGTTCCCACAAGCATGGGCGGAGACTGGAGGCATGGGGTTAGCTGCACACAGAGCACCAGTGTTTGTGGAAATAAAACCTGGGGCAGATCCTGTACAAGTTCGCCAATATCCTATGCCCCTAGAGGCCCAGAAGGGAATAACTCCACACATCAGGAGGTTGCTTGCTCAGGGGATTCTTAGGCCTTGTCAATCAGCCTGGAACACCCCCTTGTTGCCAGTGCGAAAACCTCATTCTAATGACTATCGGCCAGTGCAGGATCTCCGGGAAGTGAACAAGAGGGTTATGGACATCCACCCCACAGTGCCTAATCCATACACCCTTTTGAGTTCACTTCCCCCGAGCCATCGATGGTACACAGTCTTGGATCTCAAAGATGCTTTTTTTAGCCTTCCGCTAGCACCCAAAAGCCAACACATCTTTGCATTTGAATGGAGTGACCCAGAACAAGGCCTCAACGGACAGCTGACATGGACCCGATTACCCCAAGGATTCAAAAACTCTCCCACCATCTTCGACGAGGCCCTACATGAAGACCTGGGTGAGTTTCGCCTCCAGAACCCCCAACTAACTCTGTTACAATATGTAGATGACCTCCTCATAGCAGCTGAAACGCGGGAAGACTGCCTAAGTGGAACCAAGAGACGCTTGATAGTCATAGGAGAACTGGGGTACTGGGCGTCTGCCAAAAAGGCCCAGATCTGCAAACCCGAGGTAAGCTACTTGGGGTACATGCTTAGGAAAGGGCAGAGATGGCTGTCGGATGCTAAAAAAGAGACAGTTCTTAAGATACCCACACCAGATTCTCCTCGGAAAGTCAGAGAGTTCTTGGGATCGGCGGGCTTCTGCCGCCTATGGATACCGGGGTTCGCAGAGCTCGCAAGGCCCCTTTACGAGGCAACCAAAGACAATCAGGCTTTTCAATGGACAGAAAAGCTACAAAAATCTTTCGATCAAATTAAAACAGCCTTGCTGACGGCACCAGCCTTGGGCTTGCCCGATATTACTAAGCCATTCCACCTTTACATTGATGAAAACAAAGGAGTCACTAAGGGCATCCTGGTCCAGCATCTAGGGCCATGGCGCCGCCCAGTGGCGTACCTATCAAAAAGACTTGATCCAGTTGCATCAGGATGGCCCCCTTGTCTAAGAATGATTGCAGCAGTGGCTCTAATGGTCAAAGATGCTGACAAGTTGACATTAGGCCAAGAACTGTGCGTGACCACCCCTCACGCTATTGAGGGAGTCCTAAAACAGCCTCCGGATCGATGGCTCAGTAATGCTCGCCTGACCCACTACCAGAGCTTACTCCTAAATCCAACCCGAGTTGTCTTTCAGGCCCCGGCTGCTTTAAACCCAGCCACACTGTTGCCAGACCCGAACTTAGAGGCTCCGCTTCACGACTGCACAGACATCCTAGCCCAGGTACATGGAATTCGAGCAGATCTGAGTGACCAACTGTGGCCAGATGCAGATGATACCTGGTACACTGATGGGAGCAGCTTTGTTCATGATGGCCGCAGGTATGCAGGAACAGCAGTGGTGACAGAGACTGAGGTCATTTGGACAGAACCATTGCCCACCGGGACCTCAGCACAACGGGCGGAGCTCATAGCTCTGACCAAGGCATTGACTCTAGGACGGGGCCAAAAGTTAAATATATACACAGATAGCCGGTATGCCTTTGCCACTGCACACGTCCATGGGGCCATCTACAAAGAAAGGGGACTCCTGACAGCTGAAGGAAAGACTATTAAAAACAAAGAGGAGATCCTTGCCCTCTTAACAGCCCTCTGGCTACCTAAAAAATTAGCCATTATCCATTGCCCAGGACACCAAAAAGGCGACACTCCAATTGCCAGAGGAAATAATTTAGCTGACCAGACAGCCCGAGAAATAGCCTTAAAGATTAATCTGACACTGGCCACTCAGCTGCCTGATCCGGGAAGTGCAGCCCTACCAGAAAAACCCCAGTACACTGAAAAAGATTTAAATTGGATAAAACAATTACCTATGCCTCAGTGCCTCAACGGGTGGTGGAAATCTTCTGATTGTAAAGTCATCTTGCCTAAAGCGCTGGGAGAACAAGTTCTCTCCAAGATGCACCGGACCACCCACATGGGCACTCGAAAAATGCAAGATCTCCTGAGACATGCTGAAATTAAGATCCGTGATGCTAATTCTAAAATTGAACATATTGTTGCTACCTGCAAAGCCTGTCAATTGACAAATGCCACCCACAATAGGGCCAACCCAGGAAATAGGCTGAGGGGAAGCCGACCTGGAGCCTATTGAGAATTGGACTTCACCGAGGTAAAACCTGGAAGGTATGGTTATAAATACTTGTTAGTTTTTGTAGACACTTTTTCAGGATAGACAGAAGCGTTTCCTACCAAACATGAAACAGCGCGAAGTGTGACTAAGAAACTGCTAGAAGACATCCTGCCAAGGTATGGTTTTCCAGTAATGCTAGGATCAGATAATGGACCCGCCTTTATTTCCAAGGTGAGTCAAACCCTAGCACAGATATTGGGGATGGATTGGAAATTACATTGTGCATACAGACCCCAAAGTTCAGGACAGGTAGAGAGGATGAATAGAACATTAAAAGAGACCTTAACTAAATTAACCTTAGAGACTGGTGGTGACTGGGTGACTCTCCTTCCCTTCGCCCTCTATAGGGTAAGCAATTCACCCTATAAGATGGGATTAACTCCCTTTGAAATCATGTTTGGAATTCCCCCTCCCATTATTCCCAACCTTCAATCAAATGTGCTTGTTGAATTTGATGACCAAAAGTTGTTACTTTCTTTAAAAAGCCTCCAAAGTGTGCACGAGGATATCTGGCCTAAATGAAAAGCCTTATATCAAACTGGACCGCCTCCCAAGCCCCATCGCTATCAACCAGGAGACTGGGTCTTCGTCCGGAGACACCGACAAAAGGACCTTGAGCCCCGTTGGAAAGGACCCTACGTCACAGTCCTGACCACGCCCACCACTCTCAAGGTCGACGGGATTGCCTCGTGGGTGCACTACACCCACGTTCACCCTGCAGATCCTCACGCTGTCCTAGAGGACTTCGTTCCATCATGGCAGGTGTCCAAAGACCAAGACAATCCCCTCAAACTCAAGCTGCGTCGTCGACGGTCATGATTGTGGTAACTGTACTTTTGACACCGATTTTAGGAGGACAGAACCCACATGCTCCCCTAAATTTAACCTGGATGATCATCAGTACCGCCACAGGTGACATTATTAACAGCTCGTCCAAAGTGAGCCCACCATTAACCTGGTGGCCTGCTCTAGAGTTTGATCTCTGTCGGCTAGCCACTGGCAGCTGGGATATCGGACACTGGAGCCTAGAGTCACGGGGAAGGCCTGAATGTGGGGAAACAAAAAAGGGGTGTACCCTCCCCCCGGTCGATTCACGAACACTGGGTTGCAACCATGTAATTCACAGGGCAATATTATGAGACACCCCCTTCTACAGGGAGGACTCTGCGTTGCCTTAGGTAAAAAATGTTGCTTCTATGTAGATCATTCAGGAGTGGTCAAAGAGTCCATGGCTAAAGTTAGGGAGGGCATCACCAAACGTAAGCGAGAAAGAGAACTATCTCAAAGCTGGTTTGAATCTTGGTTTAATTCTTCCCCTTGGCTAACTACCCTAATCTCTACCCTGCTAGGCCCCTTGCTTATCGTGTTACTACTGTTGACCTTTGGACCTTGTATACTCAATAGACTAGTTTCGTTCATCAAAAAACGAATTAACGCTGTTCAGTTAATGGTGCTCAGGTCCCAATACCAGCCAATTCCTACCGACTTGATAGAATTAACCCCCAGAGGCCCATGATTGGCCCTCTATAGCATCATGAGAAGGGGGGAATGTGGGACCAAAATGACTCCATTTTGGAGCCGTCTCCTTTGTTCTCTCAAATTTGTGCTTAAACTAGGAATTCACCACTTGAAATTCCTGAGTTTATTACCCAACCACCTGTGTACCCGGGGAGAGAGCATTCCAGGCACACTATCTGTAGGATAAGCAGTTAATGAGCTGACTGTCCACACAAGATAGATGCGGCCATTAGTGGGTCTGCTAACGATCAGTATGTAACAACCGGCCGTTAATCTTTGCCCCTTTTCTCCCTCACAAAAAACCAATACGTAATCCCCTTCGACCCCCAAAGCCTAGCCAACCAAAACCCTACACTTCATATGTATTGAGTATTAACCAATCACCTGGCTACTAATAACCAAAGCTTGTTGTATTCTCAATAAAAACCCTGCTAGTTAGGGACTCAGGGCTCTCAATCTCGATCCGCTGTGTCGGTGACAGTTGAGAGTCCCTGCTTAAGCTTGAATAAACGACCCTTGTGTGCTTACATCGGAAACGGCCTCCTGGTGGTCTCTGGGACTTCACAATCTGGGCACAACAACGGTGCTGTGCCTGAGCTTCCACAGGCGACTTTTCCAAAGGGCTTGGAGCCAGGCAAGAGTTCTCAGCCGGTGGCTGCCTCTGAGGCTGTGCTAACACCCTAATGCTTCCTGCAGCAGGATTATTGCTCCCCTTCTCTCTTTTAGACCATAGCAGTTTACATGAACAGTTTACTAAGCTGATTTTATCAGCACCTCCTCCCAATCGAGTTCTACAGCCGACTTGAATTGCCTGGAGAAGTTAATGGATTTCTTTTGGTATCTTTGGTATCTTTAGGTACCGCAAACAATGTGTGATCAAAATAAGTAGTGAATGATTAAATTAAAAAGAAACAATCATTACAGTAAAAGACATTGCCAGTAATCTCCCTCAAACTGTTCCTCCTTCCCTTTGAGTGCACTGATCCTAACATTCTTGCCACTTCCTGAGGCCGTTCTGGAAGTCTTTTGTGCATGTCATTTCATGGCTACCTCCATGCCCTGAATCTATTCAGAATGTTTTCTGCAATTTCTGTCAAAAATATTATGGTGTGCCCACAGACACACACACACACACACACACACACACACACACACACCCCTTATTCACTGAATCTGACCCTATGCAAATTCTGACTCTTCTGTAATATCGAAGTGACCATGAAAGGTAAATGTTTTAGATCAATTCAGAACATCAAGGCCACCTGGATTATGCAATGAAACACATTGAAGAAAGGGAACTTCCAGAACTGCTTCAGAAAGTAGCAAGAACGATGGGATGCCTGTGTTTGAAGTAAGAGGAAATACTCTAAAGGGGATTAATGGCAATATACATTTTACCATAACAACATTTTAAAAACTTTAAACACACTTTTAAATCACATCTAGAATACTGAATATAGGGTGCTGAGATAACACGAGCCATGTGGTACAAAACAAAAGGGAATCAGTTTGAACTTGACATTGGTAGCTTTGTCCATAACCAAGGTCCCAACTGATATGAGACTGGAATCCGCCCCCATGGAGCCAGCCTCCATTCACTTCCCCTCCCCCAGCCCCAGTCCCAGAGTTTTCACTAGAGCACAGCTCCTCCCAGTGGCCAAAGCAACACATCTCCTGTGTGCAGCCCTCTTAGGGACCAGCTCAGAAACCCGTAATGTCCCACATAGTGTGGAACCAGAACAGCTGAGAGGGTTTGAAAAGCCAGGGAAGCATGAAGAGGAAGAAAGTGTTTGAAATAACAGACAGTGTCTGCAGTAATTCCAGTCACCCACATACCCAGTACACTGTTTTTATGCCATAGAGTTTGGGCCTGTCAGGATCCTTAGCAATGAGAGAGCAAATGTTAATTATCTAAACCTTGTGGAACTTCCAGCCATGCTTCATTTGCTCAGCAAGTTCTTGGGCCAGGGATTTAGCTCAGTGGTTCTGCTGCCTCCCTCCCAAGCGGAAAGTCCTGAGTTCAATCCTCAGTACCAAACAAAACCATTCTCATTGATCAGCAGTCAGGAAGGAGTATAAAGATATCAACATTTTCACCCATCAAATTCTATTTTAGGAAGGCAATTAAACATATACCCAGATTACAACTAGGGAATAAAATGTATTTTTATGATGTTTAAGAAATGTGTTCAGAAAAAAAGAAATGTATTCAGTATTTCAGGATTTAACTTTCTTCATATATGCGATATCATATTTCCTCATATAAATCCAGAAAATCTGCAATAAAGTGACCTCCAAACCCCTATGCATTTCTAAAGTGTTGAAAACAAAACCAGCACCTCATTTTTTCAGGTGGCTTTCAATTTGAGGGTTGAAATAGCCAACTATACAGGCATCTTGAGATTATTTATTTTGGTAGCCACAGTTGATAGCCAAAACTGCTGTTCTGATAGCCACACATAACTGTTCCCTCTAAAGGGACAGACTATTAAAACTAGCTTTAACTACTTTTATTTTCTTGGTGAGCTCACCTTTTCCCACATTAATAGTTGACAATTTAGAGTAAATGAAGGGCCTAGTTCTCATCCTAAGGGTATGGAGGAAAAAGGAGGGGAACACCAGGCTCAGTAATGATAGCTGCATCAGATGGTCCCTTAAGGACCAGAGGTAATTTAGTGGCTTCATCAATCAGGAAGCTACAACCTGTAGCCATCTAGGCCATCCCCATGACACAGAGTCTTAATTGTTTAGAAAAGTAAGCCACAGGCTAAACAATGTCTTCCAGCATCTGAGTAAGGACCCCCATGTTATGCCTTGCCTCTCAGCTATATAGAGTAAATGGCTAATCTAAATTGGAATTCCCAAAGCTGGAGCAAGCAGCACCAAGTCTTTGAGTTTTTGGAAAGCATCTTACTGTCTTGCAATCCATTCTAGAGGTTCATGATAAGGCCCTTGTGTGGCCTTGTAGAGAGGCTTAGCTCCAAGTCCAAATCTGGGAATCTATATCCTACAGAATCCAGCCATCCCTAGGAAGGCCCTGAGTTGCCTTTTGGGTTGAGGTGGGCCTACTTTTTAAAAAGCCTCTTTTCTTTTAGAGGTGAGAGTTTGTTCCCCTGGGGTTAAAATATGTCTTAAATACTTAAGTCCTTGCTGAGCTATCTGAGGCTTTTGTGGGGATAGTGAGTATCTTGCAGACCCTAAGAAATGTAAAACTTTCAACAGTATTTTTGCTGGAGTATAGCTTTGTGAATCTATAAATAAGAAGATAATCTGAATACTATAGCATTCCCCCTTGCTTTAAGGTTAGAGACCTCAATTATTTGCCAAGTCATTTGTAAATAAGTGGGGGCTATCTCTAAACCCATGAGACAGGAATGTCCAAGTACACTGAACAGTTTTCATAGTATCACGATCAGTCTATTCAAAAGCAAGCAGATATTTTGAGTCAGGATTTAATGGGATGCAGAAAAAGGCATCCTTAATATATGACTGTAAACTATATAGTTGCACTTGGTATTTGGGTTAAAATAGTATAGGGGTTGGGAACTATAGGATGTAGTAAAATTACAGTTTCCTTAATTGCCTGCAAGTCTTGGACTAGTTGATATTCCCTGTTTGGTTTTAGTACTGGAAGGATGGGGTTATTGCATGGGAAGAGGCAACATACTAAAAGACCATGGTTGAGAAACTTAGAAATCAGAGGCTGAAGCCCCTGGTGAACTTCTGGTTTAGTACAATACTGTCTTCTGTGGAGATAGTTATTTGGGTCTTTTAAGGAAATGACAACAGGCTGGACATGAATTGCCCTTCCTGGGGTTTTAATATCCCAGACCTGCAGATCTACCTCTCATAAAATTTTTCTAGATATATTTCTAAATATAATGCTCCCAAAAGGGGGGATGAATATTTTGGTGCCAGATAAAATCTCTTCCTAATAATTCCAAGAAAACTAGGAAAGGCTGAGTGCAAATTAGGTTAGAGGCATTGTAAAGCATTTGGTCGTAGGGATACCAACACCAGTCACAATACAGGTCTTATTAGAAAAAGGTCCAGGGGATTCAAATAAAGCAGAATTACAAACCCTAGTATCCAAAAAGAAACTAATACTTTTACCTGCCATGTCAAGAATTACTGAGGCGTGGGCCAGGGATTTAGCTCAGTGGTTCCACTGCCTGCTTCACAAGTGCAAGGTCCCAAGTTCAATCCCCCCCAAAAAAAGAATTACTGAGGCAAATCAAGGGTGCTGTCCACTTTGTTGAGAGGGGCTTTGAGTGACCTCAGGCACCTTCAGTTTTCTAGGGCAGCCAAACAGGAAGCAGGTGACCTCTCCTCCCTTTGGAGGAGAGAATAGTCTTGCTTCTAGTGCTTTCCCACTTCACAGTGGAGGCACATCCCAGATGAATTAGGACCCAGGTTACTACAGTTCTTTCACAAGTGTCTAGGCTTTCCACAGTGGTAGCAGCCATCTGGACTCTTATTCTCCCTCTTCATAGGTGGAGGTTTTGGGTCATTCTGAGGAGGCAGTGTTCTGTTTTCAAACATCAAGGAAATATATTGGGTCTTTTCTTATGCCTGTTGTCATCTCCCCTGGGCCTTGGCACTTGACACTACTTTGTCCCTGTTGTTGAAGACCATGAACCCCAAGTTTAAAAGTTCATTAATAGGGGTCTAAGGACTCACAGTCTACTTTTAAAGTTTTCTACAAATATCTGGGGGCAGACTGGTTAATAAAATATGTTCCTAATAAAACTTGTCTGGCTTGTGAGTTGGGCTCAATATTAATATATTTCCAGAGGGTTTCAGTTAAGCACCCCAGAAATAAAGCAGGATTTTCTTCCTTGTCCTGGATAATTTCTCTGATCTTTCCATAATTTAGTGGCTTACTCATGCACTTTCTCAATCCATCAATTAAATGAATAATAATTTCATCACTTTTTTCCAGCGTTCATCTCCAATCTGGTATTGCCAATCAGGGTCCCTTTCAGGCACTCCAACCATACCCACATCTCTGTTGTTATTTCAAACATGTACTTCAATAGCCTTAGCTCATGTTGTGGCCTGTATACAGGCTTTCTCTTCAGGGGGTTGCAGCGAGCAGAAAACAGTACATAAAGGTCTGTCCATGTTAGATCATAGGTTAGAAACAAGGTTTGAATTTCATCTATGAACCTATCTGGGTCTTCTGAGAACTGCCCCAATTTTTGTTTAGTTGGGGCCAGATCACTCATAGAGAAGGGAACATGTACTTTTATAACACCCTGTTTCCCACCTGAGACTTCTCTATGTGGGCACATACTAGCTTTTGAATCATTAGGATGGTAAGAAGTGCCACTTCTTGTTACACCAGCAGGGCCAAATTCCTTTGGTAATAGGGAGTAGATAGATTGATAAGGAGGTGAGCTAAGGGAAGCAGCCCTGGAAGAGGATCCAGTAGAGGAAGGAGATGAACTAGTTTCTGAACCTTCCTCAGGGGCCAGTGCTGGCTCTGCTGCTGGTGCTGCAGGTATCTGGGGTGTTCTGCCTGGAGCACTAAAGAGTTCAACTTCTCCCAGGTCTGGCTCTGTTTTAGCTGGCCCTATTAGCACATGCGCTTGACAGATTGTACAAGATACACACACACACACACACACACACACACACACACATTCACATTCTGGTCTCGATATAAGGCCATAAAAACTTGGACATATAGGATTTCTGTCCACTTTTCCTCTTTCTTACAAAATAGATCAAGGTAGAATACTGTATTAAAATTTAAGGTGCCATTCAGAGGCTATGTCTCTCCACTTTCTAATTTATATTGACCTTATACTGAGTTGCAAAGAAAAATTATCTTTTTCTTTTTTAAATACTCCCCTTTAGAATGGTTCCAATTTCTCAAAATACAGCCTAAAATTGATGTTTCAGGGATAGATACTGGTTTACTCATGCTCCAAAAAGGTTCACTGCTCACCTCCAAGATTTCCCTTATATACTTCTGGAAAGAGATAAAGACAAGCAAAAGAAAAGATGGGAACTAAGGTCAGGCTGCAGGTGGGCCCCAAACTGGGGTCATGCTGCTTGTGCAACCTGCCCCATTTCCTAGAGTTAGAACTGCCCAGGTGGCAGCACTGCTGTTTTCTGTCCTGTCTGAAACAAGCTTCTTTGGTGGTGGAACATGGCTATTCTAATGACAGATGAGGAAGCAGGAGAAGCTGTACAGAACAGCTGGGCTTTACTAAAAAATCTACCCCAAAGACCTTTATTTCTAGAGACTTGTAACATACACCAGGAACTAAGAGGGTCTTAGAAGTCTGGAGATTATACCTAATTACAGATCAAGAAAAAGAGAGGCCATGTACTTCCCCTTGAGTGGGAAAGAAGGACATGAAGTTAACAACCCAGCAGGTTTATTGCTAAAACTGAAAGAGAACCCTGCGAGCAGAACAGAAAATGTATCTCTTACAGGCTAAGAGGCTTTTTATATGTCATTTTCTGGCGGGCTTTTGAGGAAGGTGTATGAGAAATGGCAAGCTTGTGGCTTGCTGATATGTCCTCTGGGTCTTCTGTAACTTGCTGACATGTCAAGGGAGTGCTTGTGACCTGCAGATGTGTCCTCTGTGACATAAGTAAAATGAAGCCTACATTTCCTTAAGATGGCAGGTAGGCTCATTCAAACTGGTGCTGTCCCTCTGGGGGGTCTATCATTCCTGGCTTTGAAGGGGTATATGAAAAATGGGTCCTTGTTCTTTTCTTGGTTACTTCCTGCTGAGAGGGGATTATCACAGGTGTTTTTTTCTTTATGTTTTGGGAAAGTAAAACTGTTTAGAGATGGTCTCAGGTAGTTCCCCAGGAGATGATCTGTATTTGTTCCTGAAAAAAAATATTTGGAAAAAATTAATTATACAGGGAAGAAAAACAAGGAAAAGAGTAAGTAGCATTAAGGGGGCCAGAAAGGGTTGGATCCAATGAAGAGGAAGTGGAAACAGATCATTGGAAGAGCTTTCAAGGAGTTTGGAAGCCTATTTATAAAGGCATTTTACCCTCTCTATGAGATTGAATTTATTGGTGTAAAAGCAATCTTGTTCTTGGAGTACAGCACATATGCTGCCCTGTAAAGCTCTCAGGAAATCAAGGCCTCTGCAGTTTTGGAGGATGACTGGAGCCAGGGAGTCTACTTGATCTTGCAAGTTGGTTGAAGATTTCTTTGAGCCCCTCTGAATTTTTTTGACAGCCTGGTGAACTCTGAAAGAAGACTCCTAGGGCTCTGATCCCCATTCCAGTTCCTGTGAATAGCTGTATGATGTGCTGTGCCCTCATATGGGTTATGGGAGAGATAGGTATGAATAGATCTGATGTTTCTAAGGAAAGAATGGGAGGAGGAGGCCTAATATACAGGTTCCAGTCCAGTTGGTAGGTAAACAAATGTTTATGTTGCCACTGCATACTCAGATGATGCCTGTCTCTAAGGAAGTGCATCCCATGAGATCAAATCAGGACAGGAGGAGGAGGTCTACAGGTGGGTTAAGAAGTAAATATTGGGGCCAGGGATTTAGCTCAGTGGTTTCACCGCCTGCTGCGCAAGCACAAGGACCCAAGTTCGATCCCCAGTACCAAAAGAAAAAAAAAGAAGTAAATATTGGAGTTCCTCAAATTTGTCCCATGTATGGAAGAAGGAGCAAAAGTGATAGCTGTCAGTGGGGAAAGGGGTGAGGTTGGTTGTAATATCACAGAACCCTCTTGGCTAAGAGCAGCAAATTTTTTGGTTTAGGAAGACTCTATCATCAGGCATATTGAGGCATTTACATTGCTAGGGGAGTGCCTTTCAGCAGGATCTTTCCTCTGTCTTAGTGATATTTAGATGTGGTAGTGGTTAGACTGCCCTGGAAAGAGGTATTCCCAGGTATGTGTAAAAGAGGTCTCGGGCAGTTAAAGTTGTGGTGATCAGAAGGTAGAAGGAGAAAGACAGTAGCTTTCCAGAGGGATGGGTCCAAAGAGCTGACTGGAGTCAAGTGATCTTATTTGTTTGGAGAAATGCAAAGAGGAGTAGGTTGGGTTAGATGGAGTCCATTTGGGGAGGGATGGTTAGGACCCACTGTGGCAGTCAGTGAGCCTTTAAAGCTGTCTGATACTTTTTAGTATCCCTGGAGTCTAATTTCAGATCCTTCAGCTAGGGTTGTGCCCCTGGGACTGGCAGTCTCAGAGAAGTGTACCCCTGCAGAAGTGTTTATTCATGTTCCAAGGGGAGTAGGGATTACTGAGTCTGCCATATGGGAAAGATGGAAGCAGTCCCAGCAAGGTGGTTGGATAGTCCCATTAAAGGTTTAGATGATTTTAGCCTTGTGAGAGAGTATATGATTGAAGTGTCTAGGAGGGGTCTGTCCTGTGGTATTAGGTGTTAACAGCATAAGTAATACTGAGAAAGGATTGGAAGCAGGAAAACACAAGATGTAAAAGTGGTGATTTGTTCTGGTGAGAAGTCTTGAGAAGTCTTGAGAGGGTTCCCTGTAGCCATGATTATGTTGTCTAAGGAGGAAGGAGGTGAATAATAGGTGGATCCTTCCATTAAGATGGTCAAGAAATGGGCAAAATTATGAAGAGAGAGACTCCTGGGGCTTTTATAGAGAGAAGAAGTGGACCCAAGAGGAATGACCCTTTATTTTGCTGCTGTTGAGGTGTTTAGGATTACTTTAAAGGGCCTGCCCATTTTGGTTTTAATCCATGAGCCGGGTAGGGGACTTTATATCTATCTATCTCGAGGTTGTAGGGACAGAAGAGTGAGGATGTCTAGGCTGGTGGAGGGTTTGGGGAGGCTGGAGTCAGCATAGTTCCAAATGAGACACCTAAGGGTGCAATGTAAGGAATTTGAAAGAGGGGAGGGTAGATTTGAGGGGGAGGGTAGATTTGAGTGGGAGGTTGGGAATGTGAAGGCAACGAGGGGCTTTCCATATAGAATCTCAAAGGGGCTGAGCATAAGAAGAGGGGGAAGAAACCTGAGTTTGAAAAGGGCTAAGGGTAGGACTTTAGTCTAAGTGGACATGGAGGGAAATTTTGATTAGGCTCTGTTTAAGAAGGTGATTAGTGTTTTTTATCCTACCTGAGGATTGGGGTTGATATAAGATGTGGAACTTCCAGGTTATGTTTATGGAGCAAGCTACCTGTTGGGTGATCTGTGAGGTAAATTCAGGTCTATTATCTGTCAAATAATTTCTGTGCTAGTCAACTGATGTTCTTTTAGCAAATGTAACATCAATGGGTAACTAGTGAACCAATTGTCAAATGTGACATTTGGGTTACTTTTTGAAATCAGTATAACAAGTCTGTTCACAATATCATATAGTTTATTACTGCACAGAATAAAGATCTTGCTAAGTTCTCTGGTTTACATGAGCCAAGTCATCATCGGTAGCTGAGTCACCTGATGGATCACTTTTACTCTCCTCTCAAAGTTGTAAAGCTGGTTTTCATGTGACATTTTTCTGAATTGGGCTAATTGAAAACAGATCAAGCCACTGTTGTTTTCTCTAGCAAGCACTGACTGATACAGTTAATAATTGAAGTTCATACATTATTATTATGCTGAAAGAATGTTTGTGTTTTCTTTGCCTCAATCTGTTGGCCACAGGATTGTAGGAAAGATTGTATTTCAGCCCCTTCACTCCTTTATTCCACTGCCTCTGGGCTTGGATTGTTTTTCTGCAAGTGATGCTGAATTAGAATTTTTTTTTTTTGTACTGGGGATCAACTCACGACCTTGAGCTTGCAAGGCAGGCACAGTGCCACTGAGCTAAACACACAGCCCCTGAATTAGAATTTTTGACAGAATAAGAAAAAACTGCTGATGAGTACATTATGGAAAAATTCAAAATTCATCCAATATTTTTAAATGAATTTCTTCATGTGCTGTTTTACAGATATATGCTTCTTCTTCAACGCTTGGAATGATCTAATTTGTTTATATTTACCCATCTAAAGTTAAGCACTATTTATTGCTACTTTATATTATGATGTTGATTACATCTATTGTTGAGCATTTTTCATAGGTGAGCTTTGTTTGTTTGTTGTTCTTTATTGGTACATTTTAGGTATACAATTTGTTTACATTTATCATTGGGTGTTTGTACCTGTACATGATATATCTTGGTTCTTAATTTTTCCCCATTACCTGTGTGCCCTTCCCTATTTACATAGATTTCATTTCCATTTTTTTTTTCTTTTCTCCTAGTTTTACCTTTCCCCTTCCCCTCCCTTCACTCCTTCATCTTTGGACCTTTTTTCCTATTTCAAATTATCAATTATTCATTTTAATTATTTTCATCCTTATTTACACTTTCAGTTTCTCACACTAGAGAAACGATTCAGTATTTACTCACATGTGTCCTATTTATTTCACTTAAGAGTATGGCCTCGATATGCATCCATTTAGCTATAAATGACTCTAATTTTTCGTTCTTTATGGCTGAGTAGTACTCCATTTTTTAAAAAAAACATTTTCTTTATCCAGTTTCCAGTTGATGGGCACTTGGTTCCAAGCTTTAGCTATTACAAAGTGTGCCGCTATGAACATGGGTGCACATCTATCACTGTGGTATGATTCTTTTAATTCTTTTGGGAAGATACTCAGCAGGGGAATAGCTGGGTCAAATGGGACTTGTAGTCCTAGCTCTTTGAGGTATCTCCATACTGATTTCCACAGTGGTTGCACCAGTCTGCACTCCCACCAACAATGGTTCTAAGAGTTCCTTTCTCCCCACAACTCTGCCAGCATTTGTGATTTGTTGATTTCTTGATAGCAGCCATTCTTTGTGGGGTGAGGTGGAATCTCAGTGTTGTTTTCATCTGCATCTCTCAAATGACCAGTGATGGTGAACATTTTTTCATATATTTGTTTGCTGCTTTTACTTCCTTGTCTGAGAAATGTCTGTTCATTTCAGATGCACATTTTTGAATTGGGTCTTTGAATTTGGGGGGTCTGATTTTTTTCAATTCTTTATATATTCTAGATAGTAGTCCTTTGAGGTACAGCTGCCAAAAATTTTTTCCCAATATTGTAGGTTGTCTGTTATCTCTGTTGGTGGTTTCTTTTGCAGTGCAGAAGCTTTTTAATAAGATGACATCCCAGTTGTTGATTCTTTCTTCTAGTTCCCATGCTGCTGAGGTTTTGTTCATAAAGTCTTTTCCTATGCCAATGTCTTCAAGAGTTCTACCTAACTTATCTTCCAGCAAGTTTAGTGTTTCTGTCTTAATATTTAGATCTTTAATCCACTTCAATCTTAGTTTAGTGTGTGGTGATAGGTATGGGTCTAGTTTTAATCTTTGGCAGATTGAAATCCAGTTTTTCCAACACCATTTATTAAACAGGCTATCTTTCCTCCAATGATGGTGGTTGGCTCCTTTGTCAAAGATGAGGTGGCTGAGCATGTCTGGACTTGTTTCTGCATCTTCTAATCTATTCCACTGATCCTCAGGTCTGTTCCTTTGCCAGTACCATGCTGATTTTATCACAGTAGCTTTGTAGTATACTTTCAAGTTGGGGATTGTGATACCCCCAGCCATGTCTCTGTTGCTTAGAATTGCTTTAGCTATTCTAGGTCTCTTATGGTTCCAAATGAATTTTTCGATTGTTTTCTCTAGTTCTGTGAAGTATATTGTTGGAATTTCAATTGGCATTGCCTTGAATCTATATAGTAGTTTTGGAAGTATGGCCATTTTCACCATATTGGTTCTTCCTACCCAGGAGCAAGGGATGTCTTTCCATTTTCTTATATCCTCTTCAATCTCTTTTTTCAGAATGCTGTAGTTTTCAGTGTAGAGGTGTTTTGCTTCCTTTGTTAGATTCGTAGATATTTCATTTTTTTTGGATACTATTGTAAAAGGAATTGTTTCCCTAATTTCTCTCTCAGTGAGTCTGTTATTTGTGTACAAGAAGGCTATTGTTTTTTGAGTGTTGACCTTGTAGCCACAATGAAGATGAAGGGCCCCTTTCAGGGTATGTCTCTGTGGTCACAATAGACAACAGTGGGTAGTAGTGTGCAGATATAAGTCAATGAGTCTCAGCAAGCTAGTTGCAGACCATGAGATTCAGGCAGATTTCTGGCTGCAAGTCCCAGATTGAGCTCCCTGTCCTCCTGTAGGGTTGAACTCTGCAGAGTTGTACTGCAGGTTCCAGCTGCCCTTCCCCTGAAGATAGTCCTGATCCTGATGGGAGGTGAAGATGACTCCAACTTACCCAGTACAATGGTCTGGTGGTCCGGTGTCCTCTGTGTCTTTGTAGTGTAGAATCAGGTGACTGTACAGAGAAGAGGCCAGAGGAGGGGGGTAGGGGTGGGGGGTGTGTCCAGTGGATTGCTGCCAGGGTGCGGGCTGATTTGGTGTGTTCCACGCAACTCGCAACCCTGCTACGGCCTCATGTGTGAGTTTTTAACATGTGAAATTATTGGTCTCTGTGTTATTCTGTGCTATATGTGGTATAATACTTCAAATTTCTAACTCAGTTTATAGTTGATACATAGTTACATGACAGATTTTTGAGCACTAAGCTAAGGAGCTGTACCACACTACAATCTCTTACTAATTCCGCTAGTTTTTCTGGTTCTTTACTTTTCCAACTCACAGCACAATGCTATGTGGAAGTAAAAACTGTTTTTGCAATCTATTTTAGTCTCAATACATTTTGTTATTCTTCCTTGTGTTTTTTGTCTGCATCCATGGATATGGTCTCAGGTTTTCAAAATACAGGACATTAATGTATTATTTAGTAGCACATTTTATGTACTTTTACTAATTTCTTCTCATGGCCTATAATCCTACATGAATATTTAGCAATGGAATTTGAAATTATTTGTTGAATGATTTTGACTTTTATCTTGTGATTATTTTTCTGGTTTCTGGACTGGAACATTTGATATAAAGTTGAGGCCTTTGTTCTTTTATAATATATGCATTTATTGTTTAAAATTTCTTTGGACCAATCCCTGAGATGATAATAAGGTGTAATTCATTTTAGAACCCTTTAGGAATTTATGAAGCCATTCATTTGACACATATCCTTTAAATTTTGTGATTTAATTTCTATTTTTTGAATTTTCTAAGCATATTTCTGCTATTGCTTTCCAGTTTAATTCCAATATGTTAAGTGATCTTATGTTACATTATTTCCATTTCTTTGGCTATGTTAAGGTCTTCATTGTTGCTATGAACATGGTCTGTGCTGGTGAATATTTCTCGTGATTTTGAGAAGATTGTTTCCTCTGTATTTGTTATATGCAGCATTATACAATAGTCAATGAGCCCACTTGGGATGATGATGATGTTGATGATTTTGATTATATCATTATAGATTTTTTTATTTTGTCCTGTTTTCCTATTGCCACTAGCAGCTACCTCCTCTCTGGATTCTTGTTCTGAGGCCACAAAGATTGAATCAATAGAATAGAGGAAGCAGTGGGGAAAGCTGGGTGTGTGTTTATTAGAAAGAACAAAAAGGAAAACCCTCACTAGATGAGGGGGGCAAGAGAATGCCAAGGAAACACTCAAATTCAGATCTTTATATACAGCTTTCTGTGGGGCAGACAAAGAACAGAGTACTTGCAAAATTGCAGGTGTCTGCTTTGCTGCAGCTTCCTGTCTGCCAATGGATTTTATTTTTCCTTTGTCTCTTGCAGCTGTGGTTTCCCTTGATACTTTATCTCACTTGGCTGTTAGTTTATTTAGTTTTGCTGATGCCTTTGGCCTTTGCACCCTAAATTTTTGGTCTCAGCTCCCCTCTTCAGTGACAACCTCTGGCTGCATTCAAGGGGTACTGGGTCATCATTGTCTGGAGCTGCTTCTTCACTGAGAGCAGGCACTGGCAGGGCAATAGTCAGGGCCCATCACTGTGAGGTCTAGAATTTAGAAATGCCCATCAGAGAATCTGTTTATATCAACATCAGTAACTTTAAAGCTATATATTTTCAAGTTCCACACCTCAGATTTGACTAACCACAGATTGAAAAGGTCTGAAAAACAATTGTCTCTGTAGGGAACATATACAAACTTTTTTGTTATTGATTCAAACAATATAGTTTAAAAATTTGCATAGCATTTACACTGTCTTAGGTATTACAAGTGATCTAATAATGACTTAAATTGTACAGGAGGAGGTGTATAGGTTATGTGTAAACACAATTTTATGTAAGAGAATTGAGCACCTGTGAATTTTAGTGTCTCCAGGGTTCCTAGCAACAATTACCTTTGGATATCAAGGAACCACTATTGTTAAAAGTTATTGGGCATCATATAGTTACTACAAAGTGGAGCTCAGATGTTAACCAAGGCAGCTTGATTTTAGACTTTTATGTCTATATGCTGTATCTCACTCTTTCTAGGAACAGACATAGCCTCTCCCTTTTTGGCTGTTAGGAGGTTATTTACAAGTTTGATTTTTAAAGAACTTTTAATCTGATGTAAACCACTTATTTAAAGATAAGTTTTATTTATAAGCATATAAGTTTTTTTAGTGGTAAGAATACTAAGGGTCTTGTGTTTGTGAAGAAGTATTTTAATTAAGGAATTGAAAGATTTTTGGGGAACTCTTTTTTTTAATTAAATTAATTTATTGGTACATTGTAGGTATACAATACAATTGCATTTCTCATGGGGAATTGTACCTTTACGTAATGCACCTTGGTTCTTATTTTTTCCCCATTCCTAGCCCCCCCTTCACCCCCTCCACTCTTCCCTATTTACAAAGACATTATTTCCATTTTTTCCATTTCTCAGCATTTTGCCTTTCCCTTCTTTCCTTTCCCCTGCCTCTCCCACTACCCCTACCCATTTGGACCTTTTCTTCCTATTTTACATTATCAATTATTCATTCTAATCATTGGTACATTTTAGGTATCCAATATAATGACATTCATCATTGGAAATTTGCACCTTTACATAGTCTCTCTTGGTTCTTATTTTTCACCCTTGCCCAGCCCTCCCTTCAACCCCTCCAGTCCTCCCTATTTACAAAGATTTTGTTACTATTTTTCCATTTTCTCATATTAATCCCATTCCCTTCTGTCCTTTCCCCTAGCTCTCCCACTTCCTTCCCCGTTGCCCCTTCTCTTCCTATTTCACATGATCTATTATACATTTAGTCCTTATTTACACTTTCAGTTTCTTACACCAGAGAAACTATTCAGTACTTATACATGTGTGTCCTATTTATTTCACTTAAGAGTATGGCCTCAATGTGTATCCACTTAGCTATAAATGTCTCTAATATCTCATTTTTTATGGCTGAGTAGTACTCCATTTTATATAAAAAACACATTTTCTTTCTCCAGTCTCCAGTTGATGGGCATTTGGGCTGTTTCCAAGTTTTAGCTATTACAAACTGAGCTGCTGTGAACATGGGTGAACATATATCACTGTGGTATGATTCCTTTATTTCTTTGGGGAAGATCCCCAGCAGTGGAATAGTGGGGTCAAATGGGACTTCCAGTCCTAGTTCTTTGAGGTATCTCCATACTGATTTCCACAGTGCTTGCACCAGTCTACACTCCTACCAGCAGTTGAGAAGGGTTCCTCTTTCCCCGCAGTCCTGTCAGCATTTGTTATTGGTTGATTTCATGATAGCAGCCATTCTTTCTGGAGTGAAGTGGAATCTCGGCGTTGTTTTCATTTGCATCTCTTGAATGACCAGTGATGTTGAACATTTTTTCATGTATTTATTTGCTATTTCTACTTCTTTGTCTGAGAAATGTCTGTTCGTTTCAGATGCCCATTTTTGGATTGGGTCTTTAAATTTGGGAAGTCTGATCTTTTTAAGTTCTTTATAGATTTGAGATAGTAGACCTTTGTCTGAGCAAGAGCAGGTGAAGATTTTTTCCCATATTGTGGCTTGTCTCTTCACACTGCTGGTGGTTTCTCTTGCTGTGCAGAAGCCTTTTAATAAGAAGTGATCCCATTTGTTGATTGTTTGTGCTAGTTCACGGGCAACTGAGATTTTGTTCATAAAATCTTTTCCTACACCAATGTCTTCAAGGGTTCTACCTAACCTCTGTTCCAACTGGTTCAGAGTTTCTATTTTAACATTTAGATCTTTAATCCAGTTTGATTTTAGTTTAGTGCATGGTGAGAGATATAGGTCTAGTTTTAATCTTTGGGAAGTTGAAGCCCAATTTTTCCAGCACCATTTATTCAAGAGGCTATCACTGCTCCAGTGAGGGTGTTTGGCTCCTTTATCAAAGATAAGATGGCTGAGTGTGTCTGGCGTTGTTTCTGCATCTTCTAATCTGTTCCACTGGTCCTCAGGTCTGTTTCTTTGCCAGTACCATGCTGTTTTTATCACAGTAACTTTGCAGTAGAGTTGCAGGTTGGGGATTGTGATACTCCCTGCCATGTCTCTGTTACCTAGAATTGCTTTTGCTGTTCTGGGTCTCTTCTTGTTCCAAATGAATTTTTGGATTGTTTCCTCAAGGTCCATGAAGTATGCTGCTGGGATTTCAATTGGAATTGCATTAAATCTATATAGCAGTTTTGGAAGTATGGCCATTTTCACTATATTAATCCTTCCTACCCAGGAGCAGGGGATGTCTGTCCATTTTCTAATATCATCTTCAATCTCTCTTTTCAGAGTGCTATAGTTTTCAGAGAAGAGGTCTTTGATTTCTTTCATTATGATGATTCCTAGGTATTTCAGTTTTTTGGATACTATTTGAAAGGAATTGTTTGCCCTATTTCTCTCTCAGTGAGTCTGTCATTGGTGTAGAGGAAAGCTATTGATTTTTGTGTGTTGACCTTGTAACCAGCTACTTGACTGAATTTGGTTATTAAGTCTAGAAGACTTTTGGTGGAGTTCTTGGGGTCTTCTATATACAGTATCATGTCATCTGCAAATAATAACAATTTGTCTTCTTCATTACCTATCTTTATTCCTTTTATTTTTTTCTCTTGTCTAATTGTTGTGGCTAATGTTTCCAGAACTATATTGAACAAGAGTGGTGATAGTGGATATCCTTGTCTTGTTCCTGATTTGAGTGTGAAGGATTTCAGTTTTTGACCATTTAGTATGATATTGGCTGTTGGTTTTTCATAGATGGCTTCTATCAGTTTGAGGTAGAGACCATCTATTCCAATTTTTTGTAGGGTTTTTATCCTAAATGCATGTTGGATTTTGTCAAATGCTTTTTCTGCATCTATGGAGATAATCATATGGGTTTTGTCCTTGGCTCTATTGATATAGTGTATTGCATATACAATATACAATTTGCATAAATTGAAACATCCCTGCATCCCTGGGATGAATCCCACTTGATCAGGGTGTATGATCTTCTTGATGATCTTCTGCATTCTGTTTGCCAGTATCTTATTAAGGATTTTTGCATCTATGTTCATTAGTGAGATTGGCCTATAGTTCTCTTTTTCAGTTGGGTCTTTCTCTGCTTCGGAGATCAAGGTGATGCTTGCTTCCAAGAATGAATTTGGGAATATTGCTTCCCTTTCAATTTCATTGAGGAATTTAAACAATAGCGGCAGTAGTTCCTCTCTAAATGTCTTGTAGAATTCAGCAGTGAAGCCATCAGGACCTGGGCTTTTCTTAGTTGATAAGTTTTTAATTACATTTTCAGTTTCATTGGTTGATATTGGGTTGTTCAGAATTTTTAGGTCTTCTTCATTCAACTTTGGTAATTCATATGTATCTAGGAATCTGTCCATTTCTTCTGTGTGGTCCATCTTATTGGTGTATAGGTTCTGGAAGTAGGTACTGATGATCCTCTGCTGGGTCTGTTGTAATTTCACCCTTTTCTTTGCTATCTGCTTGGATTTGGGCCTTTTCTTTCCTTTCTTTGAGAAGGCTGGCTAAGGGTTTGTCAATTTTGTTGATTCTTTCGAAGAACCAACTCTTGGCTTCATTGATTTTTTGTATCATTCTCTTAGTCTCCATTGCATTGATTTCTCCTCTGATCTTTATAATTTCCTCCCTTGTATGAGCTCTGGGGTTGTCCTGCTCTTCTTTTTCTAGAAGCTTGAGGTTCAGCATCAGGCTGTTTAATTGGGCTTGTTTTGTTTTCCTAATATGCGTATTCACTGCTATGAATTTCCCTCGTAAGACTGCTTTCATTGTGTCCCATAGATTCTGATATGTTGTATTGTCATTGTCATTTAATTGAAGGAACTGTCTGATTTCTTCTTTAATTTCCTCTGTGACCCATTGGTTATTCAGAAGTGTGTTGTTCAATTTCCACCTGTTTCTGCAATTTTTTGAGTTTCTTTTGCTATGGATCTCCAATTTCATTGCACTATGGTCTGATAATATACAGGGGATAACTTCAATTCCTTTGCACTTACTTAAACATGTTCTATGTGTGAGTATGTGGTCTATTTTGGAGAATGACCCATGTGCAGCTGAGAAGAATGTGTATTCTGATTTTGTGGGGTGGAAGACTCTGTAAACATCTCTTAAGTTCATTTGTTCAAGAGTTTGATTGAGTTCTAGTATTTCATTACTATTTTTAGTCTCGTTGATCTATCTATTTGTGACAGTGGGGTGTTGAGGTCCCCCACTACAATTGTATTAGTGCATATATGACTTTTCATGTCTGTTAGTATTTGTTTTATATAGTTGGGCACACCAGTGTTTGGTGCATAGATATTTATGATTGTCATCTCTTCCTCTTGGATTCTTCCCTTTACAAGGATGTAGTGTCTTCTTTGTCTCTCTCAATCAGTGCTGGTTTGAGATCTACTTGATCTGCAAAGAGGATAGCTACTCCTGCTTTTTTTTGGGTTCCTGTTGCATGGAGTATTGTTTTCCACCCTTTAACTTTCAGTCTATGAGTTTCCTTTTGAATTAAGTGTGTTTCTTATATGCAGCATATTGTTGGATTTTGCTTCTTGACCCATTCTGCCAGTCTATTTCTTTTAATTGGTGAATTGAGACCACTAACATTGATGGTTATAACTGAAACGTATTGACTTGTCATTGCCATGACTTTTTCTTTTTGTTAGGTTGTCCCCATTTATATTTAATTTCTTGTCATGCCAGATGGGTTCATTCTGCTTTGCTTCCTGGGGTTGGGATCCTCAATGTCTGTTCCTAGGATATTGTGTAAAATTCTTTGGAGTGCTGGTTTGGTATTCACAAAGTTCCTAAGGTGCTCTTTGTCAGGAAAGTATCTTATTTCTCCATCCATTTTGAAAGATAGTTTTGCAGGGTACATCAATCTGGGTTGGAGGCTGTTTTCTTTTAGGGCTTGGAATATGTCACTCCAAGCTCTTCTTGCCTTGATGGTTTGTGTTGAGAAATGTGCTGTGATTCTGATGGACTTTCCTTTGTATGTGATTTGTTTCTTTTCTCTAACTGCTTGTAGAACTTTGTTCTTCTGTTGTGTTTCTGGAATCTTAACAATTATATGCCTATGTGTAGATTTTTTTTGACCAAGGATATTTGGAGTCCTATATGCCTCACTTATCTGTATGTCAAGCTCTTTTCTCCTGCTTGGGAAGTTTTCTGCCATTATTTCTGTGAAGAGATTTTTTTATGTCATCTGCACTCTCTCCTGTTTCTTCATTGAGCCCAATCAGTCTTTTGTTATTGTTCTTTGCATCATCTAGCAGCTGCTGGATTGATTTCTCATGTTCCCTTATAATTTTGTAGCAATTTTTCTTTTCCTGGTCACTAATTGCAATCTTATCTTCTATATCTGAAATTCTGTCCTCACATTGGCTCATTCTGCTGTGTAGACTTTCAGTGGAGTTTTTCATGTCCTGGAAATCTATTTGCATCTGTTTTATGGATTCCATTTGTTTCTTATGTTGGGATTCCATCATGTTCCTCAGCTCCTCTCTAGATTTATTAATCATGTCTTGCACTAGGGGCACCATTTCTCCTGTTATCTGAGAAATTATTTCTGATTTCCTTTTTTCCAGATCCCCTTTTGTTGCCAGTTCAGTGGGTCCAGGTGCTTGAGTATCCGAATGTTCTATCTCATTTCCCTTTGGGGTTGCTGTAGGTGATCTGGAAGTCTGGTTTTGAGACTTATTTATGTGTTTTCTCATTTTGACTGGGGTGGGGGGCTGTTAGCACCTGCATGGATTACCTCCTCTGAGCTGGGTTAGGTGGGACAGGGGCCGGGAGCAGTGGTAGGAATGGTGGCCCAAAAGCCCTTTCCTGTGGGCTGGGAGCAGTGGGAGGGATGGTGGCCAGGAAGCCCCTTCCTCTGGACCAGGAGCAGTGGGATGGTGGCTCAGAAGCCCCTACCTCTGGGCTGGGAGCAGTGGGAGAGATGGTGGCCTGGAAGCCCCTTCCTCTGGACCAGGAGAAGTGGGACAGCAGCTCAGAAGCCCCCACCTCTTGGCCCAGAGCAGCGGGACCCAGTACCTTGGTTTGGTGGTCTGGTGTCCTCTGCGTCTTTGTAGTGTGAAACCAGGTGGCTGCCTGTCTGCAGTGGGTTGATTCAGTGTCTTCCGTGTTACTCAGGACCTCGGTAGGGTGTGCACAGGCCTGCCTGTCTGCAGTGGGCTGATTCATTGTGTTCCATGTGACTCGGGACCTTGGTAGGGCATGAGCAGACCTCTTGTGGAACTCTTATAGCTGTTAATATGGCTTTTAAACCTCACTGGACCACAATAGTGGCAAGCTCCAGGAGTAACTGGAGGCTTTCAGCATGGGCTAATGTATAGGACTTGGCATCTCTGTGACATTTAGACTAGATTACTATTAATTTTTATATATCTTGTTGGTTAAACATTCCTGCTGGTTGTTTAAGTTAAAGCACCACCTGTGTTAATTGAAATTATCCTCATACAGTATTATATATTAAGGTCAGATAAGATTCCTCAGGGATTACTTTTGGGACCATATAAAGAGCCTCTTAGCTCTTTTGCCATTGTTATCCACCAGAATGAGTTAGTCTTGTTGACCATACAGCTTCCCTTGGAAGTATGAGAGGTGCTCATTGATATCCTTCTCTGTCAAAATCAACAAAACCCATGAGATTTTTATGGGAACTTTTTTCATTTCAGCACCCCTTCTGCATATTTATGGCTTGGTTTAAAATATGTATTCTGAAGATCAGAATTATTCCTCTAAGAGCAGTGTCAAAGTTTTAAACCTGCATCTGATGTCCTGTCGTCATACACACAGAAAGTGACCGCTTCCAACATGCAGGACCTTGTCTTCACATTTGATTCCTGAATTAGCATAAAGTCCTTTTCATGTGCATGCTAATTGGCCCTGATTTTCTTGATGAAGCAGGTGAAGGTGTAGAAATTGAATAATGTCCCAAGTCCTCATAGTTAGGGATAGATTGAAATGCATGTTTATCTACAGTTAGAGTATTCAGTCTTTCCAGTGGGCTGTGTACTCCACACGGGAGAGTTAATTCTTTAATATAGTATCCCTCACTAAAATGTATCTGTGCACTCAACTTCAACCTGCTTTCATTTTCCCACTCCCAAACTGATTACTTCCTTAGACACCTTGAGTGGGAATAATTGCTTTCTTATTCAACTCAAGAATATGAGTGCTCCAGATCCATTCCTATGTCAGAATGTCACACATAACAAAATTAATAAAGAATGAAAATATATTCTTTACAAATTTTGAAGTTGGAAATTCTAAGGGCATGGCACAAAAATCTAGTAAGACACTTTGTGCTACATAACACATTACTGAATGCCAGGTAGTCATGTGTATCATAGAACAATTAAGTATTGTTTAAATAAGAAGCCCACTTTACTCATAAGTCCCCACTTTCATATTAATGATATCATTCCATTCACTAGAGCAAAACACTGAAGTGCCTTATAAGGATCCCTTATCCCAAGTCTATATCACTAGATATTCAGTCCTTAAAATATGAACTTTAGAAGGTACATTGAATCTCATAATGGCTTTCTGATTTGAAATCTGACTTTAGCCAGAAGTTCACAGTACATGGATGTCTACAATTACCCTTGGATCTCCATGCCCCTAGACACAGAAACCTCAGTGCCAGTCTCCATTTATTGCTTTATTGTAGATGACCTAAGTAGGATCCAATGTTTGTCATTACATCATACATAAAACAACATTCATGCCAATGATAAAATGGTTGCATGAAAGACACAAGGTAAACTGGGTAGCAGTGTTTTACTTATTATCAAAAGGTCTTGTCTAGTGAGTGAATCTGTAGAGCTTTAAATATTCTGAAGTGCACTTTCATGTGATGTAAATAGAATGCAATATCAGCTTTGTGGCATCTGTATTAAGCATTTGGTAGGCATAAGAACACTATAGAAAAATATTTCAGGAAGTGTAGTATCATGTAGACCATACATGGAAAGACAAGGACTGTACTCGATTCTATGACCCTTAACATGTCTTTCAGTACACTTTTTTGTTGTTGTTTCCTTGGTACCGGGGATCAAACTCTGGACCTTGCGCTTTTGAGGCAGGTAGTGGAACCACTGAACTAAATCCAAGGCCCTCTCAGTACACTTTTTACTGAAGCATTTGTCTGTAATTCCACTTTCCTCTGCTCCTATTTGTTCTTTCACAATCTGAGGTCTCATGACTCTTGAGTCGCTCCTTTGTGGTCTGGCCTTTCTCTCTTTCTCCATTTTTCCCAGAGAAAAATCATTTGCTGTTTGATTTTATCATGTCCACAGTTTAGTCCTGCAGGGGATCACAATACTGATTATTCCCAAAGCATGCTGTAAGCAGTCCAGGCTGCAAACAGTTAAACCCCTCAAATTGGTTTATTTCAAGAATCGAGTCTGACTGAAGCTCACATGACTTATGGAAGCACCTCACAAGCACTGTGGTAGTGCATAGGTTAGCATGACCTACCCGCTAACTGCCACTGCTGAAACCAGAGTAATGAATGGTCTGTGAAGCAGTGGGGCTCAATGTGAGATAACAGTGGCTGATGTTGGAGTAGCTCACACCCAAATTCCATTCTCACAACTAAAACCTTTTTGACTAGAAGGACAAAGATTTAATTATGACTCTATATTTTGTCTATTCTGTCCTAATTTGAGAATGCTTTGTCTTTTCCCTTTACAAGCCTTGCCTCCATTAGAATCCATAGAAACTGCATGACTGCATGTCCTCACATGTAGTCCTTTCCAAGCACATAGTTCTCCTTTATTCCAATTGAATTATCAAAAAGATTAGTGGCTTGGACTGACCAGGGCCTTTTTATAATTGAGCAGCATTGGCCATCCTGGCTCCCCACTTTTCTCTTTAATTCTGTCTTTGAGTCTTTCCTTAGCCTTCAGTCATACACTGGACGGGAGACTGAAAACTACTGCAGAGGTTTCCAGTATAATCCCACCTTCATTATGGCCCCTATTATGAGGTACCTTGGTCTATGTTTACCTGCCTTTCCATTAAAATATTAAAAAGTAAGGAAATAATCTGGCTCATTTCTATCACCCACAAAAGCTTTCTAAGGTCCTAGCACAGTAAGTATTGCAGAATAAATGCTTGAGTGCTGTATCAAAGTTAATAGGAATATACAGTACTGGGGAGAAAAATAGTTTCATTTGACATAGCAATGACATAATACATGCCACATGGCCTAAATATAGTCTTTCTTGATCTGTTCACATCCTGAATATTTTACAATATGAAAACTGAGGCCCTACAAAAATGTCACTGTCCAAATGCACAAAGTCTCCAGATTCATGCTGATGTCCATGATAAGGAGATTATGGCACATAGTCAAGAAAAACACTACACAATCAGAGGTGCTGTCAAGAAGGAGGCAAGGACTGCTTTTCTGTTAAGGCATCTGTATCTGATCATTTCCTCTTAATGAACCTCAGTTTTTCTTACTGTTATGTGAGGTTGACCAAATGATTGCTATCACATATGAGATGATATTAGGCCTTTTTTTTTCTTTTGGATTTTAAGGGTCCAAAAAGCCAGACTCCTGTTTTGATGAGAAAAGATAAGCTGTGTCACAGCTGAGAGCTGGGGAAGTTCTTTCACAAGTCTAATGTTGTCTGTCTCTTTTCCCAGAAGGAGAAACCAGAAAAAGCAACAATAAACTGATTTTGAAGGTTGTGTGTAGATTCTACATCAATAACAAGTCATTACATTTTCTATTTCATGGACAAAAAGAATTAAGTGTGTAAGGAACCTCCATGATATCCCCTAATACCCAAAAACACTTTATACCTGAAGCTAAGCCCTTGGTGCTTTTGGTGTCTGGCTTTTGTGCACCTGGATTATCAATAAAATATGAGCTCATAGAGACATCCCTTTTATTGACTAACAAATTGCAACTCTCTCTCTCAGGCCTTTGACAGATTTTTGCTGATGTAAGGAAACATACATAAGGCATATTCTGTTTCACCAAAAACTTATTAGCAGAGCAGTATAAAACTATCTGAAATTTAGGAGAATTAAAGTAAAATCCCCCTTTTTGTACCTAGAATTTGCTGTCAACCTGAATGATGCTGAAAGATTTTACAAGGGTTTTATTGGCACAAGAGGTATAAGTTTCTTTGAGCCTTCCTGCTCCTTCATGGTCTACAATATTTAATGAAGCCCGCTCTCCATGCTCATCAAACCCACATTCCTTTGCTTGAAACTGCTTTCTCTGCTATCGATGTTGTATTTAACATTACCTGGGAAATTCCTTTGTGTAATTCAAGCACTTCCAAATAAAATGCCACCCTTTCATTGATTAGTTTCACACTCTTTTCTTTCATTTTCATAACATCTTGTCCATTTTTATTGTCTTATATTGTCGCTATTGTGAGTTTCATGCTCACATTTGATCTGGAAATATTGTACCTGCTGAGAAATAGCAATGACTAAGAACAAAGCTCCTCTCTGCTGTCAGCTTGTCATGGCTCTGATTGAGAAATTCTCCTACATTGAGCATGAAAGCGTGGAATAAAGTGTGATAAGATAAGCCGGGTGTCCAGAGGTATTTGGTAATGTTGAAAAACCATGCCAAGGAATGAGAGGAGGTATCTAGAAGTGGTAATGTTTAAATGAGACCTGAAGCATGTGTATTTAAGATTCAGGTGAAGTAGTGACATGGAGAATTAATTTCCAGATAGAAGAGATAGCATGTGAATATTTGGATACATGCAGATGCAACTGTCATGATGTTACATTGTTTTAGCACATTCGGGGTTATTAGGATGTTCCAGAAAGCATTGTCATATACATCTTCACATTCTTGTGGATATTTTTCATGGGTTCTTCTGACTCAAAACCTTCAAGTGAAATTGGTAGTTAATAAAGTAGGCCTCCAAAGGCTTGCGAAATACTGTCGATATGAGTCCAAGAGGACTCATATGTAACTCATATGTAACAAGAGGTTTGTTTGAAGCATGAGTTCATGGCCAGATGTCTGTTTGAATTGTTAGTGTTTCCTGTATGGAAGAGAATGGATTATGGAGGGAAAACATGGTTCTGATATGCAAAGAGATGCTGGAGTCAGACTGATATATGTACACAGGAAGAAATCTATGAAGAGCAGTCACTCTTGTGAGTAGTTTTCTGAATAAAGAATTGATACATTTGGAACTTTATTTAGAACAAACACTCAATATAAATCCTATTATGTTTTGTTGTTGTTGTAGTTGTTGTTACAAGGGAAAATACTTGCCATAGAGAATTTAAGAAGCAAAGGTTTATTTAGTCATATTGTTTCAGATATTGCAGTCTGGATTTGACTTCTTTCAATACAGAAACATCATGGCAAATACACGTAAAGAAAAAGTGAAACTAACTTATGAGAGCCAAGAACCAGACAGAGTAGGGAAGGAGCCTCAAAGGAAGGGGCCAGGGCCAGATTTGGTTTGTCAGGTCACACTCTCATGACTCAACAAGACACACTTAGAAGTACTTTTTACAAATATTGTATACATCTCTCGAGCCAACCAATTGTAAACAAGAGTATCACTTGACTCCACATAGTATTTTCCTTCTAGGAATATTTTTGTTGAATGGTGGAGAATTTCAGCCTGTGAGGAAGAAGTTACTAGGCATTCACAGCTTACAGTCTGAAATCCTTATGTTTCTCTGTCTTGTCACTGGATAGTGACCAAGTGGACCAAGTGTGGGGCTCCATTTCAGCATTTATTCTGGTCCTCATGCCTGCCTCTATATTTGTTTTCAGAATTCAGGGGTTTTTTTTTATGACCCTGGATGAAGTATGAAACTTGTCTAAGGGAGTTAGAATGTTTGGCTTTCTTTCATCTTTTCTCTTTTGCAGAATATTGCTATAATTTAGCTCTAATTTTTTATTTACACAATAATTGTGTTCCTTTTGGGGAGCATATATTCATTTTCTTGGCTAAAAATGAATAGATGGAGAGAGATAGTGTGAAAATCTTGACAGTGAAGCTTGCTGCCTCATTCCCAAATATTGACCTCTCAAACAGCCTGCCTTGCGCCGGGGATTTAGCTCAGTGGTTTCGCCGCCTGCTGTACAAGTGTAAGAACCTGAGTTTGATGCCCGGATCCAAAAAAAAAAAAAAAAAAAAAAAAAAAAAAAAAAAAAACAGCCTGCCTTCCCTCTATTCCATTATGTCCTGTCCTGGACTGGACTCGGGATGTTTTCTAACATTAGGAGATTGATTGTTCCCTAGGACGGTGACCCTGGAACCTTCTGAATATATTTGTGACCCATTTCACGAAGAAACCACTGAGTTCTTTAAGAAAACGGGGTCAAATCTGAAAAAGCCAGTAGTAAAGCCCTTAAATGCAAGTATCCCTCGGGTGAGGCGAGGTCAGCATCACGGAGGACAGCCTGGTCCAGAAGTCTCTTGGTTACAGTCTTTCATTTGGGCTCCACTCTTGCAGATAGGGGTTTGTTTTTCTTGTCACTCTTGGCTCAGAGGGAGGGCGACGGAACAGGCGTCAATCTGCATTGAAGAGGCGGGCTGTATGAACTGTCCAATCAGGTGGACCAAGATAGGAGGGTTCTTCCGGTGTCGTGGCGCAAAAGTGCGTGTCCACAGCGCCCTGCTAGTAGCCCCCATAGAAGACGGCCTTTTGTGACTTCTGCTGGTTGCAGGCTGCTTGGAAAGGACTCTGGGAGACCCTGAGTCACGCAATGGTGATGTTGTGGGGCTGAGGCTGGGGATGGGATGGAGTTGGGTGGGGTCTGAAACAAAGTCCCCAGAAGCAGCTCTGGGGAACCACAGCCTACCTGCTTGGCTCCAGACTCAAGAGGTCCTCCTGGTCTTTGGTGCTTTTTGTCCCTTTTTCCATTTGCTAGGTCAGGGTTAGTTCAGGGTTTCCTGCGTCCTGTCCCCACTGTGACACTGCCAGACCATAGTGCTGTCTTGATTGGCCCCAGGCACAGCCTCATCTACACCTCATCTACAGTCTGGGAAGATCGGGGAGGGGGGTCGCTGATTTAGGTGTGGGTTAGAGCTGGGTACAGCTATGGTGTGCTAGGTCCCTAGTCGCACTCCATTTAATAGCAGACCTGGAGGATCTGACATTTATAAATGTGTGCAATGCAGGGTCTTCCATCCACAACTCATCTCAGGCCCCTGCCTTTTTGTATTCACAGTGAAATTTTCCAGTATTTCCCCACGTTGCCAGACTCATAATAGGTGTTGATAAGGGCCATGAGAATCCAAAGAAGGTTTAACATTACAGGCGATGTGACTCAGCTATAGTGCTTGCAAGCACGCAGTGAACTCCTGTGTTCCATGCTCAGCAACCCAAAAAATTATCACCTTAATTACTTATGTCACACCTTTACTCACAATGATCAAGAAAAGAGATTGTAGTCTCACAATATTGTGGAATGAGGTCTTAAACCAAAAGGAAGATGTTAGGAGAGTTTTTATTGGAAATAAGAAAGCTCCCTGAGTCCTTGGAAACATCCTAAGTGCACCCACTCAGGTGGCCAGGTGACTATATTTCCCCAAACACAGATCAAGGCAAGTGTTTTGAGCAGGTTTAAAGGATCCAAGGCTTGATGATGATTTTTGATTGATCAGGTATTTTCTATGCATTTCAGTACATTTTATTTTCAACTTTCTTTAGATAGATCACGATATTTTCTCTTTGAAACTCAGATAGTATCTGTAGACTCATTCTTTCAACTCTTCAAAAGTAGTTTTAGAACATGACATTCACCAGATTGTTTCCTGTTTTGAATGCTGTATTAATCAGGTTCTCCAGAGAAAACCAACCAGGGGAAGGCTATGAGTACTGTTTGAAAAAGAGAAGACTATTGGGTTTTCTTGGCGTTTGTGTGTGTGTGTGTTTGTGTGTGGTATTATAAAGAGGACCTACACTCTGGTCATATTCTCTGGCTTATTTCACTATGACAATGGGATAGGATAAAACTTTTCAGTGAAGACACAGGATTGAACAGTTAGAACACAAGACATCAAGCTTGTGCAAGGCTAAAAAGAAAGCATTTCTAGTTCTAGTTCTAACTTGGGTCAACTTCTGCCTTTGTATTCTGGGTTGCTCACTGCTAAAACCCCACTTTCTTCAGTGACTCTAATGGACTGCAGACGAATCTGATCAAAGACTCTTTCCACTTTGTAGTGATTTATATCTTTCTGGGGAAAGAGATGACCCTGAGCCTTTGTTATGTGTTCCGTAAGTGACAAGAGAGTGCAATCCCTAAAATCCCCCTAAGTGTCTCCTGGGTTCCCCAAACTCTGAAGACAGAACTTCCATGTTGGTGTCCTGGAGAAGCCCATGGAAATGGCCTATAGAGAAAGGCACAGTTGAGATAAAGCATAGAGCTTCAGTTCAAGTCATCCCTTAGTCTATCCTCTACATCTCCCAGTGGGTATCATCATAGACCATCAAGCAGTAGAGCCTGTTTTGGCTTTTCACACTAGTGACATCTGAAAAGTATTTTAGGTGGTGGAAACAAGGAGACACTATACAACAAGAGACAGAGAATACTTTGGGGTAGTGTCATTCATTCTGCTTGGGTTTGAGATGCAGAGAATTTTGGCAGCTCTTACAATCTTTGTTTGCCCATTCTGGGTATCTCGTCATTAGGGAACTTAAATGTCCACAGCACCTGCTTAGTCAGTGGTTTTCAGGCATTGGTGATTGTGCACATCAGAAAACATGTGAAGATATGTCAACTTTTTTGTTATAGTCATGGTGTAGACCATGAGCAGGAATTTATAGGATGGGTAGAGGTCAAGGAGATGTTGATCTGTGTTGCATAACACAAAAGACAGCCCTCAAAAGAATGAAATACTGAACCCAAATATCACTAGTGCTCTGATTGACAGCCCTGTTGTAGGTCTGTCTTCTTTCCACACTTGTGACCCTGCTCAATACTACTGGATTGTACCCCATATCTTCATATACATTATTTATGCTGGCTATAGACCCTAGAGACTGATGAGTATGTACATTTGCTCTACCACTGAGCAATCATATACATCAACCTCTTGTACGTTTAGGTTTGGTGTGCCCAAAAGGGAGTATGTTAGAGAGTTCATCCATTATTTTATTTAATTCACTCAATATTATGCTCCAGATTTATTTCCATTGCTATACATGTAACTCCTGGCAGGGTCTCCACCGTTTGTCTCCATAGCATCTTGTTTGGCTTTCCATTTATGGGAAGGTAGGCTTGTGTAGTTCTGTCACTGGTGTAAATGTCCAAGGCATATTCTTTTGCTGCCCTAGAAGCAGATTTGAGAAAATGCAATGGATGCTCAGGGCACAGGAGCCTATTTGCTGGTGCATAGAGTATGCATCCATTTAAATCTTAATGTACACCATCCACACTACACCCACCAGTGGGCTATAGTTCCTATTTTTTGTAGCCAACTAACATTAAGCTTTTTCGAATTTGATGAGTTTCATGGATTTATAGGAAAATTTAATGAAGCCTTTTCCTTTTTATCAGTATTTCATGCTTTCTTTTTTCTTTTCCTGTGTAAGCCCTTCTATAAAATATCTACTTATATTTTATACTCACATTTGTGATAAAGAATTTTTTTGATAAAATCTTTTAGTTCTAGGTATTTCTTTGTCACCTGTAGAGAATGAATATTCCTTCTCATAATTTATCCATCTGCATATTAATTTCATGAAATGTTTTCTTTCTTGAACTTAAACCAAACCCTAAGGTACTTTTTGTGCCTTCAAAGTCACCTTACCATTTGTGGCTTTACAGTATTATTTATGAAGATTTCCTCACTCCTGGGTCTTTCTTTCTCTTTCTTTCTTTCCTTTCTTTCTTTCTTTTTTTGAGACAGGATCCAGCTATCTAGTTCAGGCTGGCCCTGAACTCACTAGGTAGCCCATGCTGGCCATAAATCTCATGGCAGTTCTCCTGTCTTAGCCTCCTGAGTTCTGGGATTACTGGTATGCATAACCATGGTTGACATAGATTTTTCTTATACAGTGCTTTCTCCCATATAGTACTTTCATATTTTATGTATTTTTTAATCTACCTAGAGTGCACATTTGAATGTTTGTGACACAAAAATCAGATTCACTTGACATATAAAATGAGCAATTTACCATCATAAAGGAATGATGAATCACATCTTACATTTGATTTGTACTGCCAGCCTTATCAAATCTCAGTTTGTTTAAAGCAAATTATTTCTGCATACTTATAAATTTAATGTATCTATGTGTTCTTTGAGTTTCAGGTTTAAGTGACTGTGTAGCACGTTCCTAATAATGAGAAGGGTATCTCTTCTTTAAATTTTGATTTGAGATTTGAAAAATACAACACTGTTCTTTGTTTTTCAGAAGAAATTCTAGTTGATGTTTGTTAAATTTTGAGCTGTTTTACTGGTATTATAAATATAATTGTATTGCCAGGCGTGGTGGCTCATGCCTGTAATCCTAGAGCCCGAGAGGCAGAGGCAGGAGGATTGCCATAAGTTCAAGGCCAGCCTGAGCTACATAATGAGTTCAAGGCCAGCCTGAATTACAAAGTGAGACCCTGTCTCCAAAAATAAATAAATACATAAATAAATATAGTTGTATTAAGCTTATTTAAAAATTTGTAACATATTGCATCCTCAAATCTGAGTCTTTTGTTATTCTCCTGATACTCAGATCTTCTCCAATTTTATTTGTATATATGATTTTTCTCTTTAAAGATCTTGTAGACTTTTAAAGAATTTGTTGATATAGTATACAATGATTTTTAAAGGATTTTAAAATTTGGTAGAGTGATAGATCATTTCTAGGTTTCCATAATGTGAGAGGCATATTCATTAACAAAACAACATATTGGCAGAGACTGAGTGAGGAGGCAGATGAGAACATCTAGTTGACTCTTTTCAAGGTAGATTTCAGAGTATTTGCAAAAATTAAACAAGTTCAATTTTTTAATTAAATGTATTTTTGACAATGTAGGTTTTTTCCTACAGTGTTCATTATAGCCACATGGCATAAGGACATTCTTGTACTTCGGATTCTATTAATAACAATTTTTTTCTATTTTCACTGATAATCAGCTAAACACTGTCCTTAACAGCTTTTTAGATTTCTCTGTAGGCTTTTTGTGTAATGACCTTCAGATCAAAATGTTTGAGTTTTACTTACGTATAATTTGTGTTCTGATTGTGTATCATGTAGTATCAATGAGTTTCAATGAGTATTAAAACTGAGAAACTGACTTCTTTGCAGTTGATCTTGGCTTTGGCAACATAGTCTTCCTGTTATTCTCAAATTTTATATCTTGATTCTTTCTTCACTCATGCATAGAGATTTTATCTCTTTTATTTCAATCCTTTTGTCACTTTCTGTCTGTCTTGCCTGCCTATCCTAAGGCATTACATAGATTTTTGTTTCATTTGACAGAATAGTGGAGACAGTGAATATCTTTGACTTATTTCTGATTTTGAAATAATTCATGTACTGCATCTCCATTCATTGTAACATTCACTAGTTTTATGGTATATGTGCATTATCAGGTTATTAATCACATTGTGGTGTTTTTCTTCATTAAATGCTTTTAAGAAATAACAAAGATTGAGTTTGAGAAAATATTTTTGTCAAAATCCAAATAATCAGATCAGTTATTTGTTGTTTTGTGGTGAGCTTCACCAGAGTTTAATGATACAGAACCATCTTTTGATAAGATGAAAGAACATAACTTCATTATCATATAGTCACTTTTTCATATGTGTGATGAGATTGAACCTAGGGCATCATGCAGGCTAGAGAAACATGCTACCATTCAGCTACATGCAAAAATGAGAAACTGTTTTCTAATATAGCCTTGTATTTTGCTATATTAATTTTATATTAATTTTGCTATATTAATTTTATCCTGGATTTGAAAGTCTGCATCCATATGTGTAATGGGCCTATATTTGTCTTTTATAAACACGCTGTCTGGATTTAGATAAAGAAACTATTTTCTAATACATTCTTATGTTTTACTAGGTAATGTTTTATTCTGGATTTTAAAATCTGCATGCATATGTATAATGGGGCTATATTTACCTTTTGTTATAAACATGTTGTCTAGATTTATTTAGGTAAAAAGTGCATTAGCCTGGTGACATAAGCTGCAGAAATTTCTTAGCCCTTTTATATTACAAACACTTGAGGCTCAGCTGATTATATCATTTTTATTATAATGTTTACATTTGTATATATTTGCTATATGTTCTAAATACAGTCATCCTAAGAAATTGGTACATATACAAATAGCATCTTGATCAATGTCTGAAAAGTTTCAGTGAATAACTTGAAAACCCACTGGGAGATAAGTTTATTATCACTTTGGATGCTTGCCAACTTATTTCATTCTGCATCATCTACCTCTTCTGTTGCTATATTCATAATTTTATATATTTGTGAGAATTTTTTCCACCATCTAAAATTTATTAAGTGATAGTTGTTATATTGTTTATTTTTAAATATTCTGTTTTACAAAGGTGCAGTTGGGTGCATATATAATGCCAGCATTCAGGGGGCTAATACAAAAGGATCAAGAGTTGATGGCCAGCATGGGTCACATAGTGAGATCTTTTCTTAGAAAGTAATGTGTCCACTATCCTTGGGTTTTTTTTCTCATTTTCATTATGTATTTTCCTGTTGCCTCTTTCTTATTAGTGCATCTTGATTATCTTTTTTAATGTATTTATTCCTTTTCCATTAATGATTCATTGTGTTTTTGATGAAATGTTTTTGCTAAGTGTATTTCTTAAAAGCTATATATGTAACTGAAAGTGTTTTTTTCCCAGTCATTGACATCATATCCTAAAATCATTACTTAATTCTGAATATTTTTGAATTATTTCATGACTTTCTACTGAAACTGTTTATTTAGTAATGTATTTTTCATCTGGGCATGGAAACTCATGCCTAAAATCCCAGCACCTGGGACTCAGATGCAGGAGGATCAGTGTAAGTTTGAGGCCAGCCTGGGCTACCTAGTGAGTTCAAGGTCATCCTAAACTAGATGGTGAGACCCTATCTAAAAATTAAAAACATGTATTTTACATCAAAACCACATGAGTGAACTAATAATGTAGTTCAGTGGTAAACTGCATCCTCAGTGTAACTGAAGTCCAGTATTCCATCCCTCCAGTGAGAAAAGAAAACAAATTAGAATTGTAAACCTATTCCTTCCCTACTATTTGTAGTATTTGTGTGTTATAATCTACATAATATTTATACTTTGTAATTGAAGCAAAATTTCTTATGCCCTAATAGAATTTTTTGTAAATGTCATTTTTAAAAAAATTATTTCTTGTTTTATACACAGTATAAATATATCTAATAACTAGTGTCTGAATATTTTTAAGTGCTTAAAATTAACAATTTTTAATTGCATCTCTGATGGATGGTAAATTTGTCACTAAAATCGTCTACATAGGTATATTGATTGAGATAGGTCTGTTTCTGTCCAAGTGAAAATATACTGTTTCCTACTTGAATTATAGGGAGATTTTATAAAATTCTTGCAATTCTATACTAATTTCATACCAATACAATCTCCTAATAAATTGCCCAATTCTGACCTTTAAATTGTGATCCCCTTGCTTTAGTCTTCTGAGAAGCTGAGTTTTCAGTGTGTAGCATTGTTTCAATCTCTCTTCATTTTTTTATTCAGTAGCAAGTAAGATATGTGGATTGAATACTGATAAACAAATTAAAAATAAATCAAAACATTGAAGTAATCAATGAAAAGATCCCCACTCTCAGAGAATACATTTTATTAATATTCAAATCTGTGTTTCCAGGAACATGCTCACTATGATAAATAATGCACCATGATCACCCATGCCTGTTTGCAGTGCTCCAGATGCATGCTCTTTCCTTTAGTCAGTGTTAACAAAACCCAATTTGTTGAACTCTGGCTTAACAACTTTATATATTAGTCTCATTTTTAGCTTCCACTACAGTGGAAGTTAAGGTTATTTTAAATGAAGAGATGAGAAAAATAGTCTAATGTTTAGCAGGTTGTTCAGTAGCATAGAGTTTTTAAGTCACTATTTGGTCTGTGTCACAATTTAAATTTCACCATTGTGTCTTCATTCTGTTTTGGATCTCAGCAGATACGACAGCCATGTTGTTGAGAAATTCTGAACCTTGTCTCAGGTTATCCTGTTTGGCTTATCGTCTTTCCCATGGCTGCTCCAGCCAGCTCCCTTCCTGCTGTACTTGCTGATAAACCTGTTCAAACTGCAGAGGAATCTGCTCATCAGGATACTGTCTGAAGTGAATGCAGACTGCACACATCCATGTACCTCTTCTTGTCTGCTTTTCCCATCTCTAAAATTATGTTCAGTCTCATCATCAATGGTGTTCAGCCTGTTATGCCTCCATGTCTGTATCACTTGTGTGTCCTGGGCTCACTAATTGTTCTTGTTCTTTACCCTTTTTGTTCAGTAGAACTCAGGACCTTGCGCTTGCAAGGCAGGTGCCAGAACCACTGAGCTAAATCCCTGGCCCTCTTTACCCTTTGCTACACTCAATTCTTAATCATTTTTATGGGCTATGCCCACTATTTATCTATTTGCCTGACTCTGTGTTACAGTATATATATATATATATATATATATATCAGCCTCTGTGACAGTGTCTTGTAGCTTTATCCTGGGATTTGTTCAGTTGTAGCAAGTATGATGACAATAGCAGGTTTTTGTGTTGCCTTGTGTGAGTCTAATGTTATCCAGGATTTTCCCTGTCACATTTTCCCTCAGGAGGGGGCCCTGTAGAGTGAAGAAATCCCACTCAGGTGTGTGGTCTCATAACTTCTTTAGTCCTCATTGTCCTCTTCTCTGTCTTCATTTTATCTACCATCTTCAGGGTCTCCTATGCTGAGAGACAGCAGATTGCCTTCTCTATGCATATAATTTGCCTGTGTTTGGCAAGCTCTCTGACGTTTCCTTTGTCAGTTATTTCCAGCTTAAATTCTGAAGTATCACCAAGGAAGACTCTGCAAAGTCTGACATAGAAGATCAGTAGTCCTGTCATTTTTATCCTTAGAAACAAGGATCAACACAACAACGGGAAGAAGGCCATCAAATTCTCACCTAGAAGTTTTGAGGCTTGAGATGTAGTAAATAGGAGCACATTGGACTCCATGTTTCTTTCTTTTCTTTGATCCACTCTTTTTCTCTGCTTCCGCTCTCCTACTATATTCTATTTTTTTCTTTTTATTTCCTTTTATCATTCTTTGTTTGCTGCATTTCTCTTTCCCTTCCCTTTTTCATTGTTTTCCCTGCTTTTATTCCTCTATGCCACCATTTATTGCTCCCATACCCTTTCATTTTTCATTTGCCACTCACTCAGATCTCTTCCTCTTTCCTGCCTTTCTCCTTTTATTCATTATTATTAACTGCACTGCAAATAGCTCTCGAAATTCTTTGTATATTTATTGGGTAGAAATTGTCTTTTATGCCAGCTTTACTAAAATATACCTTTCTTACTATTTGATTCATTCACTTACAAATATACATAGTCAACAGCCTACTCCATTTAAAGTATTTTATTTCACTCCTAAAGAAACTCTGCCTCTTTATTTCTTCTATTTTCTCAAGCATTTGGGATGGCTAATTTTCTATACATTTTCATATTCTGGGCATTTTGTAGAATGATACTGTCTCTGTCTTGTTTTGCATGACATTTCCAAGATTTATACTGTAGCTTTTATCAGAAATATATTTCATTTTATGAATGAATAATGTTATAAGAAGCTTAAATTTTTGGTTATTCATCAACTTGTGGACATTTCAGTTGTGTCTTTTTGTTGTTGTTGTTGTTTCTACCTTTCAGCTTTTATGAACACCAAGTTGAAGTGTCATTGTAAAATGCACTTCACCCTGTTAAATGTGCCAAGTTCATATTTCATGTCAGCAGACAGTGGAACAGGGGATGCATAAGACAATTAGCAAGAAGCTTATAGTAGAGAAAAGCTCCTGAAAGTGGGAGTATGAAAATGTGTTGCAACTGAGGCTCTGAGTTTTTTTTAATAAAATAAAATTGTATTGTCTAGTTTTTTTATACAGTAAAATCATTTTATAGATTACCTTGGGTAAAGCTAAAATCAACCTATTGGGTCACAAGTACAGTTCCTTAGCTAATATTCATGTAATACTAAAACAAGGCATATAGCAAGGATTCATCTCCAGGAATCATTAACTTCAGTTTATCTGTAACTGTTACTCCAAAACAGAACAAAGGCATTCCTGGAAGGAGTAGAAGTAAAAGGGTATTCTGGTCATCCATTTACTTGTTTGTTACATTATTTGGGCTTACCTGAGCAGTTGGTACTAATTACAGTACAATTTTGAACTGTTATTTATCTGTAGTGGGGCTTGTAGGCTTACCCATCATGTCTGCATCTTATAGACTCAGTTTCTATCAGCTCAGTCCTCAACTATAGACCCAGTTTACCTCATCTCAGAAGTGGCTCAATCTTCAGCCTAATCCCTTTCTAACTGCTTATCAGTCTTTATCTAATTTAACTATCTGCAGTATAATCATACATGTACAAATTTTTGTGTGGACCTACATCTTCATAATTCTTGTGTATATAACTAAGATAGTTATTAATGAGTAATATGGAAATAATTATGATTATATATGGATTGCTCCATTCAAAATTCATGATAAAATCAGTGGTATACATGAATAGGTGAACCCCTAGTGAAAAGATTAAATATGGAGTGAATATGGACAGTTGGGTTACTTAGGAGGCAATTAGATGTAGATAACCTTTTGGGAGTCATTATTATTTACTATAATTGAAAGAGAAAGGAGAAAACATGCCTGCACTCTTAGATTCTCTCCATGTGATACCCTGTGTGATAATCTCAGGTCTCTGTCAGCAAGAAGGCCATTACCTGATTTAAATTTCCCATTTTAGCCTAGAACTGTGAGCCAAAGTAAATATTTTCATTATTTGCTGAGCATATGAAATATTTTGTTTAGAAACAGAAATGGACTGAGATAATATCTGTATGTTTCATAATTGCAGAAACTGTCAGGGTGTGTTCCAACATAACTGCCCATCTTGTATTTTCAATAACTGTTCTTCACATCCTTATCTGCAGTTGCTGCTGTGTGTCTTTCTGACTGTAGTCTACTTAGTGGCATTTTATTGTGGTATAATAAAACATTTCCCTCATGACTAATGACAATCATGGTTTTAATAGCTACAGATACATGAATTATTTATCTCTAAAGAATATTGGGATTTTTGTTCTATTTTTAAGATGAAGAAGCAGTCATGAGAGATGACATTGTAATTAACTGTGTTTTCTTTTTTACTTAGAAAGAAAGAGAAAAACACAAAATAACCTGTCATAAAATCTGAAAGAAGTGGAGATAAGTGTAGTTTTCTGCAGGGGATTTATTGAAGAAGCCAGTGTCCTTTGTGGGAAGAGATGAATGTAAACAAGAGTGAAATTTGAGTCTGCGTCAATGCAATGAATGACTCAGTGCTACAAATATTCTGTCCTTTAGGGAAATACCAGTGTGGACACAGTGGAGGAGAGCCCTGATGGGATTGGCCTAACTGGATATCATGATTCTGTGAGACAAAGTAAACCTCTTTTCTTTATAATTTACTGAGTCTGAACATATGTGCTTAGAAAAAGAAACAGAATGTGCATCAACTTTTTGTTATCAGATGCTTAAGAACAAAGACTGTCTTGTTTTAAAATTAAGAGATTTCACTAAAAAAAATGAGTTGAGTGCTGGAGAAGTAATCACGTGGAAAGTACTTGCCTAGCATATGCAGAGATTTGAGTTCAACCTCATTACTGCAAAAATTTGGAAAGAAAACAAAAATAATTGAATCGGATTGAAACTGTATTGAAATGAAATCAGAATGTAGAATAGACATCTGTATTCCCATGTGCACTGAAGATTATTCTCAGTAGGCAGAATGTACAAACAACATACATCCGATTCAAGAGATTGTGAGCTTTCAATTGCTGTAAACAATAGCTGACACACAGTCGGTGGTCAAACTGTTTCATTGCTTATAGTCTGGTAGCAAGGCAGAAACGTCATTACAGAGGGGCATAGTGAAGAACTATGATTACCCTCATTTCATCCAGGGAGGTGAAGGGGGGGCGGGGAGGGAGAAGGAGAAGGAGAGAGATAAGGAGAAATGAAATATAGTATTCTAGAGCATACTCAGAGTGATCTTAGTCCTCTAAAATATCAAGAAGTTAAACTCTTGAAGAGTTCAAAATTTACCTGTTACTGCGTACCTCAAAAGAACCAATCACCTTGTAACAGTGCCTACAGAACATGGCATTTAGAGGATCTTTTACTCCCTAACAGTGTTTGAATGCATAATAGTGTCATTTATTATACAACAGAATATTATCTAGACTCTAAAAGGATACTCTGCCTTTTGTAATTAAGTGAATTAATCTGGAGATCATTAAGCAAAATATTTATAAGTTTCTGTAAGTCTTTAAAAATTCTGCCTACTCAAGAGGATTGATTAATTTTATTAATTTTATGAGTTTTTCAGTGAAATTCTTGGTCTTTGATATATTGTGTCATCTACAAAAATGATAATTTGAGTTCATCATTACCTATATGTAGCTCTTTTATTTCTATCTCTTGCCTGATTCCTTTGGGTAATATTTTAAGTATTATGTTGACTAAAAGTGATGATAGAGGGAATCTTTGTTTTGTTGTTGATTTCAGAGTGAATGTGTTCGGTGTTTCCCCCATTCAATGTGATATTGGCCATTAGTTTGTCATAAATAGCTTTTATCAAATTCAGGTATAGTTCTCCTACACCTGTTTTTTTCAGAGTTCTTATCATAAAGTGGGGGTTGGATTGTGTTCAAAGATTTTTCTGCATCTATTTATATGATCACATTGTTTTGACCTTCTGTTTATGTGATGTATTACATGATTGATTTGCTTAAATTAAACATACATCTCTGGGGTGAAACTTATTTGTATGTATGACTTCATGTATGATCTTTTTGATTATTTTCTGCCTTCTGTTCACAAATATGTTGAGGAATTTTGCGTCTTTGGTCAATAAGAATATTGGCCTCCAGTTTGTGGGTCTTTAACTGGTTTTGAAGTAAGAGTTATGCTGGCTTCTACGAATGAATTTGAAAGCATTCCACACCTTTCAGTTTCTTTGAAGAGCTTGAGTATAGGCAATATCATATCCTTAAAGTCTTTGTGGAATGCAGCAGTGAATTAATCAGGTCCTGGGCTTTTTTTATTTGGTAGATTCTTTATTACTGTCTTCCATTCTTGTTATTGGATTGTTCATGACATCTGTAGCTTCTTGGGTTCATTTTTTAATTTATGTGAATCTAGACACCTGTTCATTTGTTCAAAACAATTTTTCATAGCAGTTATTGTCTTCTGGATTTTGATGCTGTCTGTTGCAATTCTTTTTCATTTCTAATTGCAATTTCATTTCTAATTCTTTTTCTTGGTAAGGTTCCTTAAGGGATTAACTATTTGCTTTATTCTTTCAAAGAATTGGTTCTTTGAGTCATTGATTCTTCGTGTTATTTTTCATCTCAATTTCATTGATTTTCACACTAATCTTCATATTTTTCTTATTAGTGTCCATTTGATCCTGAACTATTTTTGTTTCTCAAGTATTTTAAAACATCTCATGTTATTTATTTGAGCTTGCTCTGTTTTCCTAATGGAAGCATTGATTACAAAATCTTTCCTCTTGAATCTGCTTTCATAGTGTCTCAGAGGTTCTCATGAGTTGTACACACATTGTCATTAACTTCCAAAAATTTTTAAATGTCTTCTTTGGTTTCTTCTATGATCCATTGGTTGTTTAGTAGTGTGTTATTAATTTTCCAGGTGCTTCTACATCTTCTGTGATTTCAGTGACAAACAGCAGAGGAATGAGACCATCCAAGCCAGCAAGTGGAATACAGTGAGGCACTGACTTTATTGACCTGGGTGTAGGTCAACTGAGGCCTAGAGGCCCATCAGTGACAAACACAGAAAAAGCAGGGCACTTTAGAGGAGATTGGGAGAAGGGTCTAACATGCCTGTCACATACAGGAATTGGAGCAAATATTTGTGTTTGGGGCCCATGCAGCTGTCAAGGCAGATATATTGATGTTATCAGGTAACTTGGCACTGGGAAGATGTTGTGCTGTATTTTGTAGTCTTATCTCTATGTCTGTAACATCCCATCCTGTGTTCTATCTGTTCAGAGGTAGCACAACTTGTATCTGCAGCGTGTTTTGCTGAGGGCTGCAGTTTTTTGTATCTGCTAAGACTGTAGCTTGCAATTAGACAACATATTTATTAACCATGTCATTGCCAGATCAGGCCTCACAACTTCTTCTGTGGTTGATTAATATTTTAATTGCACAATGATCTGATGGTACACGTGGACTGATGTTGATTTTTTTATATTTATTTAATCTGGCTTTGTGGACTAAGGAGTTTATGTTGGAAAAGGTACCATGTGCTTCAGAAAAGAATGTGTACTCTGTTCTATTGGGGTGGAATATTGTGTACACATCTATTAAATCCTATGTTCAAGGTTGTGGTTTAGCTCTGATATTTTTTTCTTTTCTTTAGTTGATCTATCTCTTTGTAAAAGTAGGGTGTTAAGATTTCCCACTATGATTGTGAGAGTATTTATTTCATCTTTTTGTTCATCAGTGTTTTTTTTTAAAGAGGCTTGAGAAGGATTTATTGGAAGTAGATACAGGATGTACTCAAGAGTGGAGTGTGGGCACTGAAAGGAATGAGGGACAATACAGTTGGGAATGGGGATCTTTTATGTGTTTTGGGAGGTAGAAATCTGTGGAATTTGATACTCTGTAGTCTCAGTCTCAGTCTTACAGTATGGGAATAAATGCCCCATACTTCGTGAGCTATTCATATGGAAAAATTCCAAGAGTGGTACCTTTATGAGTGAAAAGGGGCCATTTACAAGACGGGGATGGGCAGACCCCTTTGCTGCTAGCTGAAAAGGAATTGCTCAGGTTTGCTGTTTTGGGAGAAGGGGAAAAGTAAATAGACCAAGGTTGTGTTCTAAAGCTTCAGTTTTTCTTCAAAAAGCAATTTTTAAAATTCTTAATTTCTTTGTCTTCTTTCTACCTACCTTTATTCATTCCATTCTGCCTCATTTCCTCCCTTGCAACTTCAGACCCTTATTCTTAAGGGGTTTGAAAAGGGCAGTAGGCCATCTTCCCTAACTGCTTTATGTTAAGAAGAGGCACTGATCCTGCCTAGCCAGGGACAGAAAATCTTGTCCTGACTGATCCAAAGGAAGTATAGGAATATTGATTGGGTTCTATCCTTTGAAGAACCATCATTTTTTTGTTTGTTTGTTTGTTTTGGTACCAGGGATCGAACTTGGAATCTTGTGCTTGCAGGCAGGCGGCAGAACCATTGAGCTAAATCCCCAACCCAAACCATCATCTTTTGACAGTTCGAAAAATAGGACAAAGACACATGAGACACCATGCCACCACAGCAATGAATCAATCATTCAATAGACAAGAATTCCAGTGCCCAGCATCACACCCAGAAAAATGAGGACCTTTATCCTCCAGGCCACTCCAGAGAACCAGAGTGGCACCCAGTCATCAAAGAATATTAATTGTGGCTAGAGAAAAATCCTTCTCATGGTCCCTTTGATGAAGAGTCCCATCTACCAACCACTGAGGGACATCAGACCTAGTTGCAAGCTTTAAAACTGTTGCTGCACTCTGTAGCTGTCCTACAAAACCTTGAAGTTTTATCCAGTTATCTCCCCTGTAAAAATGATAACTACGGCAGCCCAGATGTACCAGAAGTGGGCAACTGTCTAAAATCCAGCAAGTATCCTTGTTAATGTCTTTGGCACACTGCCAGGCCCAGTCAAAGAAAACATCAATTCCCTCACTGGAAAATGGTATAAGGGTTGGAAAAAAAAAATAGTCTGACCTTGATTTCTTTTTTTTTTTTTTTGTACTGGGGATCAAACTCAGAACCTTGTGCTTGTGAGGCAAGCGGCAGCACCATGGGAGCTAAATCCCCGGCTGACCTTGATTTCATAGACATAGTGTAGCTGAGAGAATACACCCAGGCCAAATGAATTTATCTAATTTATCCTCAATCAGCCTCCCTATTCTTCCTGAAGAGCATTTGTACATCCTCCAAGGGCTCAAAGTAACATTGATAACAGGTCTCTTTGTCTTCTCAATCCTGTGGAGTCTCAAAAGGAACAGGTTTAACCTTCAGTAGATAAACCCAAGAAGTATGTCCTTATAATTTGATAGCTGTGGGTATGCTTAACAGAACTTGGTAGTGGCCTTTCCATTTAGGGAGGAACTGATCTAAAGGTGGCTTGTTTTCTAAACTTTAAGTAACACATGATGATCTCCAGGTTGAATTTTAGGAATGTGAGTTTCAGAGTATGGTGCTATTGGAAAGACTGTTGGCATATGGTAGTAAAGCCTTCTGTACTTGACCAAGATTGATGATTATTTAATCATTTCTTGTGCCTTAGGGTCAGTGACTAGATCAGAAGTTAGAAATAACATACCATAGAGCATTTTGTAAGGACTTAGCTGGACAGAGGCTTTAGGAGAATACAAATCTTGCAAAATCCGGCCATCCCTAGGAAGGCTCTGAGTTGCCTTTTGGTTTTAATACTGAAAAGATGGGGACACTGCATGGGACTGGCAGTGGACCAAAAGACCATGCCTGAGAAATTTAGATATCAGAGGCTAAAGCCCCTGGCAGGCCTCTGGTTCAATAGGATACTGTCTCTTGTAGAAACAGTCATCTGGGTCTTTTAAAGAAATGATAACAGGCCAGGCATGAACTGCCCTTCCTGGGGCTTCAATATCCCATACCTGTGGGTCTACCTCTGATAGAATTTTTCTAGGAGTGTCTCCAAATTCTAGGAATGTCTGGTAAGGCTGACACCAATGTTCCCAAAAAAGGGAGTGAACATTTTGGTGCCAAAGAGCTGCCTTATCTCTTCCTAACAATGAGCTAGGACATTCTAGGAAAGCCCAAGTGAAAACCAGTTCCTCAAATCTGCAGGTTAAAGGCATTGTAAAGTGCCTGGCCCTGGGGATACCATCAACACCTGTCACAATACAGGTCCCACTAGAAAAGGGTCCAAGGGATTTGAGCAAGGCCAACTCATAAGCCCCAGCATCCAAAAGAAAACTAATATTTTTACCCACCTAGTCAAGAGTTACCCAAGGCTCATCCAGGGTGATGTTCACTTTGCTGAGAAGGACTTTGAGACATCTCAGGCACCTTTAATTCTCCAGTGCAGCCAACAAGGCAGCAGGTGGTGTCTCCCTCCCTCAGAGAATAGAACAGTCTTGCCTTCAGTGTCTTCCTAATTAACAGTGGGGGCACATCCCATGTGACAAAGGGCCCAGCTTAATGCTGTTCCTTCACAAGTGTCCAGACTCTCCACAGTGGCAGCAGCCATCCAGTCCTATCATTTTTTCTTCATAGGTGGGGTCCCTGGGTCATTTTGTGGAGACAGAGTTCCACTTGCCAATGCCAAAGCAATAAATTGGGCTCATTCCTATGTCCGTTGTCATGTCTCCTGGGCCCTGGCACCCACCTTAATCTGTCCCTTTTGTTGAAGAGCCCAAAGGCAAAGTCCAAAAGTTCATCAGTAGGGGCCTGAGGACCTACAGCCTGCCCTTGAAGTTCTCTGTGCATATCTGTGGCATAATAGCCAGCAAAATATACTCTTTAACAAAAATTGTCCAGCCTGTGAGTTGGGCTCAACATTAGTATATTTATGGAGGGTTTCAGTTAAGTACCCCAGAAATAAAGGATGATTTTCTTCCTTGTCCTGGGCAATTTTTCTAATCCTTTCATAATTGACCAACCCATTCACGCACCTTCTCATTCCATCAACTAAATGGAATTGACCTCATCATGTTTCCTTTGGCCCTAATCTCTAATTTGGTATTGCCAATCAGGGTTTCTTTCAGGCACTGCAACTTTGCCCATATCCCTGCCATTATTTCAGGCATGCACTTCATTGACCCTAGCCTGTGCTGTGCCCCATACATAGGCCATCTTTTCAGGGTGCAGCAAGTAAAAAACAGTACATGAAGATCTGTCTAAGCTGGATCATAAGTTATAACCAAAGCCTGAAATGCATCCATGAATCCATCTGGGTCTGGCTCTGTTTTAGCTGCCACCACTGGCATATGGGCACAACAGATTGTACAACATCCATGCAATTCTGGGTCTTGACATAGGGCTGCAAAAACCTGGCCATGTGGGAATTCTGTTCACTCTTTCTTCCTAAAAAATAGATCAAGCTGGAATACTGTACCAAATTTCATGTGCCATTCAGAGGCCATGTTTCTCCAACTTCTAACTCATACTAACCCTACTGTGAGTTACAAATAAAAATCATCCCTTTCCTCTCCTTAAATCCCCTTTAAACTGGTAGCAATCCCCCACAGCACAGCCCAAAGGTGATGCTTCAGGGATAGCACCAAGCCACCCATGCTTCAGAAAGGTGCACTGCACATCTTCAAGACTTCCTCTGCGCACTTCAAAAGATGCCTCCTTTTTACCTCCTGCTGACTGGCTTGCCAAAAAAGATGTCACAGGCTGGGTCTAAGTGTCCCCAAGTCTGAAATAAAGAACTTAACACACCCCTTTAAAATAAGTACGCAGGTTCACTGACTCCCATCATGGAAAAATAATTTTCAGGACATATCAGTAAAAGAGGCATGAGAAAGATTTATTGGAAGTAGATATAGAATGCACTCAAGAATGGAATGCAGGTGCTCAATCAGGCACCAGGCAGTGTTTCTTTTATGAAAATAGGTGCTCTTGTATTTGGTGCATAAATATTTTAAAACTATCTCCTGTTGGATTGTTCCTTTAGTATGTAGTACCTTCTTTATCAGTTCTTATCAGTTTTAACTTGAAGTTTACTGTGTGTGGGGTCAAAATTTTTACCCATGCTTTTTGGGAGTCTCAGTCCATGAAATACTGTTTTCCATCATTTGATTTTTAGTCTATGAATATCTCTTTGCATTAGGTACAATTCTTTGATTCAACAGACTGTTAATTCAGTTTTTAGATCCAGTTCCAATCTATATCTTTTTTTTTTCTTAAATTCTTTTATTGGTACATTTTATGTATCCAATACATTTACATTTATCTTTGGGTGCTTGTACCTGTGCATGATGTATCTTGGTTCCTATTTTTTCTCCATTACCTGTGAGCCCTTCACCCCTAAACCCTTCCCTATTTACATACTTCATTTCCATTTTTTGTTTTTTTCCTCATAATTTTTCCTTTCCACTCTTTTCTTTCCCCTTCCCCTCCCACCACCCCTACCCCTTTGGACCTTTTCCTATTTCAAAGTATCAGTTATTAGTTATTAATCCTTTCACTCCTTATTTACATTCTCAGTTTCTCACACTAGAGAAACTATTCGGTATTTACACATGTGTCTTATCTATTTCACTTAAGAGTATGGCCTCAATATGCATCCATTTAGTTATAAATGACTGTAGTTTCTCATTTTGGATGCCTGAGTAGTACTCCATTTTATTAAAAAACTCACATCTTCTTTATCCAGTTTCCAGTAGATGGGCACTTGGGCTGTTTCCAAGCTTTAGCTATTACAAACTATGCTGCAATAAACATGGGTACACATATATCACTGTGTTATGATTCTTTTAATTCTTTTGGGAAAATAGCCAGCAGGGAAATAGCTGGGTCAAATGGAACCTCCAGCCCTAGTTCTTTGAGGTATCTCCGCACTGATTTCCATAGTGGTTGCACCAGTCTGCACTCCCACCAACAATGGAGAAGGGGTCCTTTCTCTCCACACCCACGCCAACATTTGTTATTGGTTGATTTCTTGATAGCAGCCATTCTTTGTGGGGTGAGGTGGAATCTCAGTGTTGTTTTCATCTGCATCTCTCGAATGACCACTGATGTTGAACATTTTTTCATATATTTATTTGTTGCTTTTACTTCTTTGTCTGAGAAATGTCTGTTCATTTCAGATGCCCATTTTTGAATTGGGTCTTTGAATTTGGGGGGGTCTGATTTTTTTCAATTCTTTATATATTCTAGATAGTAGCCCTTTGTCTGAGTTACAGCTACTAAAATTTTTTTCCCACATTGTAGGTTGTCTGTTAGCTCTGTTGGTGGTTTCTCTTGCAGCGCAGAAGCTTTTCAATAAGACAAAATCCCAGTTGTTGATTCTTCCTGCTAGTTCCCGTGCTGCTGAGGTTTTGTTCATAAAGTCTTTTCCTATGCCAGTATCTTCAAGAGTTTTACCTAACTTATCTTCCAGCAAGTTTATAGTGTTTCTGTCTTAATATTTAGATCTTTAATCCACTTAGATCTTACTTTAATGCATGGTGATAAATATGGTCTAGTTTTAATCTCTGACAGGTTGAAATCCAGTTTTTCCAACACCATTTATTAAATAGACGATCTTTCCTCCAATGATGGTGGTTGGCTCCTTTGTCAAAGATGAGGTGGCTGAGTATGTCTGAATTTGTTTTTGCATCTTCTAATCTATTCCACTGATCCTTGGGTCTATTTCTTTGCCAGTACCATGCTGTTTTTATCACAGTAGCTTTGTAGTATAGCTTCAAGTTGGGGATTGTGATACCCCCAGCCATGTCTCTGTTGCCCAGAATTGCTTTTGCTATTCTAGGTCTCTTGTGGTTCCAAATGAATTTTTGGATTGGTTTCTCTAGCTCTGTGAAGTATATTGTTGGAATTTCAATTGGCATTCCATTAAATCTATATAGCAATTTTGGAAGTATGGCCATTTTCACTGTATTGATTCTTCCTACCCAGGAACAAGGGATGTCTTTCCATTTTCTTATATCCTCCTCCATCTCCTTTTTCAGGGTGCTGTAGTTTTCAGCATAGAGGTCTTTTGCTTTCTTTGTTAGCTTGATTCCTAGCTATTTCATTTTTTTAGATGCTATTATAAAAGGAATTATTTCCCTAATTTCTCTCTCAGTGAGTCTGCTATTTGTGTATAAGAAAGCTGTTGTTTTTTGAGCATTGACCTTATATCCAGCTACTCTACTGAATCTGTCAATTAAGTCCAGAAGTCTTTTGGTAGAGTTTTTTGGGTCTTCTATGTAAAGTATCATATCATCAGCAAATAATGACAGTTTAACTTCTTCCTTTCCTATCTTTATTCCTTTTATTTCTTTCTCTTGTCTAATTGCTGTGGCTAATGTTTCCAGAACTATATTGAACAGGAGTGGTGATAGTGGGCATCCTTGTCTTGTTCCTGATTTTAACATGAAAGTTTTCAGTTTTTGACCATTTAGTATGATGTTGGCTGTTGATTTTTCATAGATAGCCTTAATCAGGTTGAGATAAAGACCTTCTATTCCAATTTTCTGTAGTGTTTTTATCATGAATGGGTGTTGGATATTGTCGAATGCCTTTTCTGCATCTATTAAGATGATCATATGGTTTTTGTCCTTGACTCTGTTACTGTAGTGTATTACATTTATTGATTTATGGATGTTGCATCCCTGGGATAAATCCAACTTGGTCACGGTATATGATCTTGATGACCCTCTGTATTCTGTTTACCAGTACCTTGTTGAGGATTTTTGCATCTATGTTCATTAGGGAGATTGGCCTGTAGTTCTCTTTTTGGGTTGGGTCTTTCCCTGGTTTTGGAATCAAAGTGACACTTGCTTCCAGGAATGAGTTTGGAAGCCTTGCTTCCCTTTCAATTTCTTTGATGAATTTAAAGAGTAATGGCATTAGTTCTTCTATAAATGCCTTGTAGAATTCAGCAGTGAAACCATCAGGACCTGGGCTTTTCTTTGTTGGTAAATTTTTTATTACATTTTCAATTTCACTCATTGTCATTGGGGCATTTAGAATTTCTATATCTTCTTCATTTAACTTTAGCAATTCATATGTATCTAGGAATCTGTCCATTTCTTCTGTGTTTTCCATTTTATTAGAATACAGGTTCTCAAAGTAGGTATTGATGATCCTCTGGATTTCTGCTGGTTCTGTTGTGATTTCACCTTTTTCATTCTTAATTGCATGGATTTGAGTCTTTTCTTTCCTTTTTTTGAGAAGGTTGGCTAAAGGTTTGTCGATTTTATTCTTTCAAGCAACTAACTCTTTAATTCATTAATTTTTTGTATCATTCTCTTAGTCTCCATTGCATTGATTTCTGCTCTGATCTTTATAATTTCCTCTCTTGTGAGGGGTTTGGGTTTGTTATTCTCTTCTTTTTCTAGGAGTTTGAGGTTCTGCATTAGATTATTTATCTGAGCTCTCTGTTTTCCTAATATGGGCATTCACTGCTATGAATTTCCCACTTAGAACTGCTTTCTTTGTGTCCCATAGATTCCTAAATGTTGTTCTGGCATCATCATTTACTTGTAGAAACTGTCTAATTTCTTCTTTAATTTCCTCTGTGACCCATTGGTTGTTCAGGAGGGTGTTATTCAATTCCCAGGTGATTGTGGGAGTTTTGCAGTTTCTCATGTTATTGATCTCCAATTTTATTGCACTGTGGTCTGATAATATCCAGGGGGTAACTTCAGTTCTTTTACGTTGACTTAGACATGTCCTGTGAACTAGCATGTGGTCTATTTTGGTGAATGACCCATGTGCAGCAGAAAAGAATGTGTATTCTGATTTTGTGGGGTGGAACACTCTGTAAATATCTATTTAGTCAATTTGTTCAGTAGCTTGGTTCAGTTCTAGAATTTCGTTGTTAATTTTTTGTCTAGATGATCTGCCTATTTGTGATAGTGGGGTATTGAGGTCCCCCACTACAGCTGTATTAGTGTTTATTTGGTTTTTCATGTCCATTAATATTTGTTCTGTATAGTTGGGGGCATTCGTATTTGATGCATATATATTTAGGATTGTCATCTCTTCCTCTTCGATTGTTCCCTTCACAAGGATGTAATGACCATCTTTGTCTCTTAATTAGTTTTGGTTTGAAATCTACTTTGTCTGCAAGTAAGATTGCTACCCCTGCTTTTTTCTGGGTTCCTGTCATGTCGAGAGCCGTTTTCCATCCTTTTACTTTCAGTCTATGAATTTCTTTTTGAGTTAGGTGTGTTTCTTTTATACAACATATTGCTGGGTTTTGCTTCTTAATCCATTCTGTCAGTTTACTTCTTTTGATTGGTGAATTGAGGCCATTAACATTGATAGTTGTAATTGATAGATGTTGACTCACCCATTTCATGATGTTTTACTGTTGTTGGCTTTTATTTCTTTTTTCCCCTTTCCCTTTAGTTTCTTACCTTGCCTGGTGGCTTCCCTCTTTTTAGCCTCATGGAGTTGTGACCTTTGTTGCCTTTTTCTAGGATATTGCTTAGAATTTTTTGGAGTGCTTGTTTGGTGTTCATGAAATTTCTCAGGTGTTCTTTGTCATGGAAGTATCTAATTTCCCCCATCAATTTTGAAAGATAATTTTGCAGGATACAACAGTCTAGGTTGGAAGTTCTTTTCTTTTAGGGCTTGAAATACTTCACTCCAGACTCTCCTTGATTTGAGGATTTGTGTTGAGAAGTCTACCATGATTCTTATGGGCTTTCCTTTATAGGTGATTTGTTTCTTTTCTCTAACTGCCTGTAGGATTTTGATGTTGAGTTTCTGGCATCTTGACTATTATATGTCTAGGTGTAGAATTTTTTTTATCATGGCTGGGTGGAGTTCTATATGCCACACTTATCTGTATGTCCAATTCTCCTCTGTCTGGGAAGTTTTCTACTATTACTTCTGTGGACAGTTTTTTGTTGTTGTTGTTGTTGTTTTTGGTACTGGGGATTGATCTTGGGTCCTTGAGCTTGCACGGCAGGCGGTGAAACCACTGAGCTAAATCCCTGGCCCGTGAACAGTTTTTTTTCTGTCAATTGTACTTTCTCCTGTTTTTTTGTGGACTCCTATCAGCCTTATGTTATTCTTCTTTGCATCATCTAGCAGCTGTTGAATTGATTTCTCATGGTCCCTTACTATTTTTAAGAAATCTCTGTTTTCATGGTCCTTCACTGCAATCCTGTCTTCTATATCTGATAGTCTATCTTCAGATTCTCTTAATCTGCTCTGCATGCTTTCAATGGAGTTTTTAATCTCCTGAATATCTGTTTGAATCTGTTTCATGGATTTCATTTCTTTCTTATGTTGGGCGATTATGGTTTCCATTTCTTTCTTATGCTGGGCATTCCTGGCTTCCAGCATGTTTCTGAGCTCATCTATTTTTTTTATTAGTTTCTGTTCTAGATCCTGTAATCATGTCTTTCACTCTGCTCACCGTCTCTGTAGATATCTGGGAGATCATTTCTTCTTTGAATTTTTCTAGAGCCTCATTCATCTGTTTTGTTACTTCCTGTGCTATCAATTCAGGTGTCCAGGTGGTTGATTATCAGACTTTTCCACCTCATTTCCCCCAGAAATTGCCGTTTGTGGGGTGGAAGTCTGGGTTTGTGACTTGCTTAAATGCCTTCTCATTTTTGTTTTTGGTACTGTCCCTGGTTTAGTTCCTGGGTTGATAGTATGAAGTTGTTTATTGTAAGTATCTTTGTTGATCAATTTAAAACCTTTATGGAATGATTGCTTCTCAGAGGTGTCTAACAGATATAGCTGGTCTTTAGGTTTTGAGTCTCTAATGACTCTGAGGCTATCTCATTTTCATTATACCAGGAAGAAAAACTGTTTGGATCAATCATGACACCTTAGCCTAAGTCATACACTCAGCAACACCATAGCATCAAGTACCTCTTAAAGAATGACAATTTGTGGTAGTTATTAATCTATCACCTTTAAAAAATAAAGGACCTCCTTCAAGGTGTGTCTCTGCTGTCACAATAGACAGTGTGGGCAGCAGTGTGCAGTTGTAAGTCAATGAGTCTCAGTAAGCTAGTCCCAGACCCATGAGATTCAGGCAGATTTCTGGTTGCAAGTCCCAAGTTGAGCTCCCTGTCCTCCTGCCGGGTTGCACTCTGCAAGTTTCTACTGCAGGTTTCAGCTGCTTTTCCCCTGAAGAAAGTCCAGTTTCCAATGGGAGCTGATAATCCCTCCAACTTACCAATCACCATGGTCTGGTGTGCCTTTATTGCTGAGATTCCCTTCATTTTTCCAGTGGGCTTGTTTTCATCAGGGAGTCTGAGACAGGCACTCTCTCTGTTGTTCACTTCTGGAGCTCAGGACAATGGCTTTTGTCCCCCTGTGTCTCTGCAGTGTGTAAACGAATAGCTGCACAGCCAAAAGGCCAGAGGCGGGGTGGGGGGTGGGTGGGGTTGGTGGAGTATTGTTGGAGGCACCCACAGGGCCCAGCCCTCAGCTGGTGGAGCTGCCAGGTGGGGGGGGGTCCTCCTCACTCTGTCCTGGTACCTGGTGGAAAGCAGGTGGAGCAAGCTGGAGCAAGCAGGTCCCAGTCAGCATGTAACCGCTCAGCCCCACTCGGCCCCACCGGCACAGTTTGGCCCAGCCGTCAGCTGATGGGCCTGCCCGGGGCGGGGCGGGGGTCCTCCTAACCCTGTCATGGTGGCTGGTGGAAAGCCTGTCCTGGTGGCTGCTGGAAAGCTGCTGGAGCAAGCCGGAGCAAGCAGGTCCCGGTCAGCCTGCAACTGCTTGGCCCTACTTGGCCCAATCTGTATCTTTTAATTGGAGAGTTGAAGCTATTAACATAGAGACATATCGCAGGGAGCAGGGAAAAGGGGAGATTACTAGAACCTCTGCAGTTAAGTCCTAGTCTCCTGCGATCCATGGTAGCACAAGGTGAATTAACTTCTTATACAGGAAAGGTAGAAAAATGAGACTTAGAGAAGAAGCTGAGCTTTGGGTCTGATCATTGCTGCTCTGAGTGGCAAAAACGAAAGCCCCCAGCTTACTGCACCTTTTATTCAGTACATCAGGAGAAACAGATGTTAACAAATGACTTGTAGAGAGTTCAGTACATCAGGATAAACAAGGTGTACCAAATGATTTGCAGAGTGTTCAGTACATCGGCATAAACAAAGTGTAACAATCCAAGAACAATGAGGAACTGAGTAGATGAAGATTTTGTTCCTCCCAGGATGTCTTCAGCTGGTGTAATCTTGTCCTGGAGCATCACAGCATCACTGGATCATTGAGGTCTCAGTTGTGACCAGAGGCCAAAATGGAATTATGTCTCAAATGCCATAGCTGGACTGTAGGCAGGAGAACTAGGTCTAATCAAATGATTTTCCCCTAAAATTATATAGCATTACTCCCAACAACATATTACTAAGAGATGTTGATTACTATCATTTTACTGTCTTTTGTTGCTGACTCCTTTTTTTAAATTTTCTTGTCTTTTTTGTTATTGTTTATGTATTGACCATGCTTAGTGTTTTCATTTCATTGGGATTTTTAGTTTTATTGATCTCATCATTTCTGGGTGGGATACTCTTGAGTATCTGGAGTGCTGTTTCCATACTCATATATGTCTTGAGCTAGTCTTTTTCATGAAATGTCCTTATTTCTCCATGTAGTTTGAAGGACAGCATTAGTGGGTATGTTAACTGGGGTGGTAGCTATTTCTTCTTTGGGCTTGAAATACTGCACCCCAAGCTCTTCTGGCCTGTAAGTTTTTTGTTGAGAAGTCTGCTGTTTTTCTAATGAGTCTATCTTTATGATTTGTTATTTTTCTGTAACCGCTTTAAAAAATCATTTTGTTTGGTATTTGGTAATTTCAAAGGACATATCTTGCTGAGTATTTTTTTCATCATAGTTGGTGTTTTGGAAACCTCATTTATGTGTTTTTTAAATTCTTATATTTGAAAAATGTTGTGAGATAATTTCTGTAAACATACTAATAATTGCCATCTGTGTTCTAGCTTTTCTCTACCTCCAGTTTACTCCAGTTTACTCCAGTTAGTGTGTTATCTAGTAGCTGCTGGATTGTATTTTCTTGTTCTCTTATTATTATTATTTTTTTGGTGGCTCCCTTGATTACTTCTTCATAATTTACCATTTTGTTGTCTTATACTGGCTTGTGTTGAATGTTAAGATCACAGGCCAGAAAAACACTGAGAAATTTAGTTGAAATTAGACTAATGAGACTTCTATTGCAAGTGTTCATTCAACAAATGTCTTACAAGGCAAAATTGGAACTTAGAAAATCATGACTGACCTTGTGAAATAAAAATTAGGTGAACAGCATTATCCAGGTGTCACGGGAAGAGTATTTCAGATTAAATTCAGGACATCTGCTCTGAGCTACATCCATTTTTCTTTTTTTAGTATTATTATTTAATTTTGATAGTTTCTCTATGTGATATATAAGCTGAGAGTTGAACTAGATTTTGCTGCCTCAACCTGAGTGTTGTAAATACAGGTGTGGAAAACAATGCCCAGCTGTGATGGGGAATTTATAATCACTTGTCCTTACAAGATCACAGTGTATGGGCTGATGATTTAGCTTAGTGGCACCACACCTGCCTCGCAAGCACAAAGTTCTGAGTTCGATCCCCAGTACCAGAAAAAAAAAAATCACAATGTACGGTTAAATAAACATCATACACTATTTGTCTTTATGTCCAGAAAATTGTAATTTGTATCCACAGAGAGTATGCGTTAACTGGTGTAGAATCAATTTTGGATTCCTCAGACATTACATATGTTTCTGTAAATTTCACACCAATGGTGTAATAATTTTTTAAATGATAGTTTTCCTACAGTCTTGAAGAAAGAACCCAAAACTAGTGTAGCTTCCTGAACAGTGTAAATATGTGTCTCTTTATAATATGCCACTTCAGAGAGTCAATGCTGCAGTTGCCACCATTTTAGCATTTTGTCAGAAACATCTGAGGAAGAGACCCTGCTGATTTCCATATGGCTGCATAGAGATGGTGAAGCTGTTCATTGGAAACTTGCCCTGGGAGACCACAAAGCAAGAGATTCACTCACTCTTCAAGAAGGGTGGAAAAGTGCTGGAATGTGCCCTCATTAAGAACTATGGCTTTGTGCACATAGAAGAAAAGACAGCAGCCAAGTAGGCCATCTGTAACCTGCACCACTACAAGCTGCACAGGGTGAACATCATCATGAAATCCAGCAAGAACAATAGCAAAACTTCAACCAAGTTACAGGTGGGCAACATCAGTCCTACTTGTACCAACCAAGAGCTGTGGGCCAAGTTTGAGGAGTATAGTCCAGTTATCGAATGTGACATCATGAAAGATTATGCCTTTGTACGCATGGAGTGGACAGAGGATTCAGTGGAGGCCATTAGAGACCTTGATAACACTCAGTTTTGAGGCAAATTAATGCACATGCAGTTATCCACCAGCCAGCTTAGAACTGTGCCCAGGATGGGAGACCTGACTGGGTGTGGAAAAGAGAGGCATTGGTACAAAGAGTGTCCAGTAGATGGTTCAGGCCATGTGGCAGACTTGACTGAGCAATATAATGAGTAGTATGGAGCAGTGGATAGGCCTTACACCATGAGCTATGGGGATTCCTTGTATTATATATAACAGCTCAAGGGAGCACTCCATGCCTACTGCAAGATCTGCTGTGCTGCCCAGTCCTATGAGCCAGTGGCAGCCTCAGCTGCTTCTGCGTATAATTACACAGGGCAGAGCCTGTCCCAGTTGCCAGAAGTCCAGAGCACAGCCATGGCCAGTCACTTCACCTCCACCTCTCTCGATCCCTAGATAGACAGCAGTTATTGACCTTAGGAGCTGGTGCTGCCACAGCTGCTCCTGTTACTGCAGGTTCCACTTCATATTATAGGTAGGATCAGAGCACCCTGTGCAGGCTCAGACCCCACTGTTGAAGAGCACTATAGTTACAGGTATGACAGTTGTCTCAAGCTTCTGCAGCCATGCAGAAGCTTGTCCCTGTACAACATGACCCAGTATGAGTGGAAGCAGTATGTTGGTACTCAGCCTTTTAAAGCTTGAGATGGGATGTGTGTGGGCTGAAATTCCAAGCTGCCATTGTGCATGAGAATGCACCCTTCATTGGTATCCCACCTCTGGAACATTTTCAGCTGTGTGCATTCAGTCCCTCTGGAACTGTGGACCTTAATTTTCCTTAAGTTCAGGCCTCCATTCCTTTCCTCTCTCATGCCCATCATCCTGTTCTTGCTGTTGTTTAATACTTTTGTAGCTTCCCATTCATGTTCTGTTTTCCCAGCAGGCTTCATGGTATCCAGATGCTATCTTCTCCCTGCCTCTGCCCCCAATTGTAATGTTGGATTTGTGAATGACCTCAGTGAGAGAATCACTGCTCTTGGGTTTCTTTTTTTTTTTGGTACTGGGGATCGAACTCCAGACCTTGTGCTTTTGAGACAGGCAGCAGAACCAGTGAGCTAAATCTCCAGCCCTTCTCTTGGGTTTCTTTTTGTCCAAAGGCTAGACCTAGAGTTGGATCACTTTTTTCTTTTCCAGTAAAATAAATGATGGGATGTAATTTGTATTTATTCATCAAGTTGAACATCATTTTTTGTGATTTTATCATGTGTTGATTACATATAGTGTTGAGCATTTGTCATATCTAGGCTTTTGTTTTTTTGTTTTTTTGTTTTTTGGGGGGTTTTTTTGGTACCAGGGTTCGAACTTGGGTCTTTACACTTGCGAGGCAGGTGGCAGAACCACTGAGCTAAATCCCCAGCCCCTATCATATCTAGGCTTTTAATGTGTGAAATTGTTTTTGTGTTGTTCTGTATCCTGCATGTGGTATAATACCAACAATTTCTAACTCAGTTTATAGTTGGTATATAGTTAAATGAGAGATATTTGTGTACTAAGCTAGGGATGTACACCATGTTACAGTATCTTATTAATTCCAGTAGTTTTTGTTGGTTCTTTAATTTTTCCACATACAATGAGGCTGTAGGGAAGTGAACATAATTTTATGTGCTGTATTTTAGTGTCAGTGGTTTTTGTTTTTCTATCTTGTGTTTTCTGTGCATCTACTGATATGATGTTAGATTTTTCTTAGTTTTTTTTTTTTTTTGGTACCAGGGATTGAACTCGGGACCTTGTGCTTGCAAGGCAGGCAGTGGCACCACTGAGCTAAATCCCCAGATTTGACCTGAACTCATTATGTGGCCCAGGCTGGCCTCGAACTAGCAGTGTTCCTCCTGCCTAAGCCTCCCAAGTGCTGGGATTACAGGAGTGCACCACCATACCCAGAGTCTTCTTGTTCTACAGTTTATGAGTAGAAATTTATTTTAATCTTCAAAAACATTCTAAAGTCTCTGATTTTCCATCCAATTTCAATGTTTTCTCATGCCATTTGATGCTTTGGTTAATAAAATATTTATTAAGCACTATTAGTTCCCCTTGAAGAACTCCAATTATATAATCATTTGGTTTTGTTAATCCTCGTTTTCTTTTAGGTACAGATTAAATACTGTCAAACCAGTACAGTTCCAGTAGATTTTATTGAATCAGTGCTAGACTACTTTACCTTTACAAATAACATTTTTCTTTATATTTGCATTTACATGTCTTACATTTGTTACATTTTTAAAATATTTCATCTTTTCACTTGCAAATTGAAATTTAATAAATTTGTAATTTAAAGCCTGATATTCTAGTACTGAGAAAGTAACTCAAGACAGATTTGTTGTTACAGCATTTTATTAACAGTAGTAGTTTTACACCTTGCCTTATGTGACTCTAAATGTAACTAAAACTTATCTCTCTGTCGCATTTTGCAATTAATGTTAAATTGTAGTGGAAAGAGATTTTACTCATCCTGTATCAGACCTCATTGGCTATGTAGTTATTTTGTATTCCTGTGTCTTTATTGTGGCTACCATCTGAAGGATCCACTCTACTGAAGGACAGTAGATATCCTTCTCCTTGAGTGCAATTTACCTTACTCTGGGTGTAAAACCACTCAGGCTCTTCCTTTGATATTTACTTCTATCTCAATCCAAACAGGTGTGGGCTGTCACAAAAACCTTGAGGAAGGACTGTCCAAGTTCGTTCCCCTGCCCCAGTGAGGAGTTTTCAAAGGCAAATAACTTTTGACTCCCAGGTGCCCATAGGATACAGAAGAAGGCATCTTTGAGTTTCTGGGACAGAGAACCATTTGGCTGAGGCTGGGATTTGGGTCAGTATGGTACAGGGTTAGGAAGTACTAGGTTGAGTGGCACTACTGTCCCATTAATGTGATGTAAGTCCTGAACCTGTCTCCATTTTTTTGGTCCTTTTCTTACCTCAATAATAGGACTGTTATAAAAGCTGACTGTTTTCTCTAAGAAGTCCCTGTTTTAGAAAGGAAAAATTATAATAAATGGAAAAAAAGGAAGCAAAGTCTTTATAAATAGGGAAGGGTCAAGGGGGTGAAGGGAGGGCAGGGAGTGGGGAAAAAATAACCAAGATACATCATGTAAAGGTACAAGTTCCCAATGAGAAATGTAAATATATTGTATACCTAAAATGTACCAATAAAAGAATTTAAGGAAAAAAAAGAAGTCCCTGTTTTAGAAGTCTTTGAATAATGGTTCTTAGTCCCTCCTGAACCTCTCAATGGAGGGGATATTGTTTATGATGAGGGCAAGAAGTAAGGTCCTTTAGATGGATCAAGACAGGATGGAGGTTAGTGCTCTATCTGTGATGGTTGTGATTCTAGCAAGGGAAATATTAGAGAGCTCCTGTTGTGGTGGGAGCAAGAGTTCCACCTGGGTCTTAGACAAGAAATCTCTCCCCAAAAGTAGAGTGGGTATCTCAGGCATTATATGAAATGAGTGAGTGAAATAGAGTTAGCCTCAGGAACAGGTCACAGGTTCAGAGAAGAATTCTAGGGGGTGCCCAGAGACTCCCTGAACAATGGTAGAGTGGTTAGAGTGAGGCCCATGGGAGGAAATAAGGACTGAGAAGCTAGCACCAGTGCCAATTAGGAAGTTGATAGTTTGGTCCCCCACTGTTAAGGTAACTGGGGGCTCCCATGGTAAAAAAGGAATTAAAGGGGCTAGAATATGGTGTACTAGGAACCCTCATTTGGTTTTGGAGAATCTCTGGGGGCATTCATCATGCCCGTGGAGTTCTTGGCAGCCTCAACAGGGAGTGAATGGAATTTTGTCTTTTATTTGTTTGTATGACTTAAATCTAGGGCAGTCTTTATTGAAGTATTCCATTTTCTTCCAGTAACTACATGATTTTTTTTGTAGAGCCCTCTTTCTTCTCAGGGTGGTCCATAAAGGCTGCTGTCAATTGCTTATGTCAAAATTGTTTCTTTTGCTGGACTTCCTGATTTCTCTGATAAAAGATTTGCTCTTAAAAGGGTGTCTACATCAAGTCCTTCCTGCTTTGGGTTAGCTAAGAGTTTATTGAGCTTTCTTTTGATATCTGGGGCTGACTGGGTCAAAAGTTTATCTTTCAGAACTATCTTGAATACAGTACTTGCAGGATCTGTCAGGATATATTTAATTATTGCTTCTTTAAGTCTTTACATAAAAACTGTTAGGTTCCTTTTTTTCTTGATAGACCTAGCCTAGCTTATTATAATTAACTGGTTCGAGCTCCTCCATGCCACACCCAAGTGGCCCCGAGCGAGCCAGCCTCCACCTCTTGGCCTGGCCTGGCCCTTCCTGTGCCTCCCTTGCCCTTTGTCTGGCACCAGGAGGCCGGTCCCGAGCCCTCCTTGGGCCCCCTACCCCGCCCGCCCACCGGCCTGCTCCTGGAGCCGGGTGTGGGCGACAGCCCCCTGGGCCGGGGTTGCAGCACTCAAGAGAGGCCCCGGCTCTGCCCCGGGCCTGAGAGCAGAGCAACCTGCTACAGTTGGGCCCCATTGGAGCCCCTCCCGGGAGGAGCATGGGAGCAGCAGCTGTAGTAGAAATGATGGAAGAATTGCATAGCCTGGACCCATGTCAGCAGGAATTATTAGAGGCTAGGTTTACTGGAGTCAGAGTTAGTAAGATGAGAAGACAAAAGCAGATAGAATTTAAGTGATTTGCCCGGTTTCATACAGTGGTTCATTGACTCAGTCCCACACCTATCTGACTTTAAACTGTTGGTACCTGCTGTTCTCAATCATTTTTTGGTTGGTCACACCCTTGGACCATCCCATTTTTTCTCAGGAAATGCAAGGGCCACTCAATAGTGAGTCTTCCAATCAGAGTTTGTGCAGCGTGGGGTCCTTGAGTGATAAAGAAGTAAGAGTCTCCTGAGAAAAAGAGGAATGACCAGTGAAATCAGAAAAGAAAAGCTGAACCATAGGAAACTAGCCAAGGGAAGGGCACTCCTAGGGGGACATAAAGTTAGTGATAACTGAGTTTGCTGGGGGAAGCAGGCCAAGAACCAGCCCTGGCAGAAGTGTTCCACCAGTTGCATGATCCTCACTGCAACATTCCTTATCCAATCCCTTACTGCAGCAAATAGAGCAACCCTTCTATGGTTTAGATGGCAGTGCTGTGAAGGAGGCATCAGAGGAGCTATCTGCTGAATCAATTCTCATGTCAGTGATGCTAGCAAAACCTCAATCTGACAGCAATTACCACAAAGGGGAGCTAGCCTCTGCTTCACTTTTGTATCAGCTCAACAAAACAGTCCCTCTTCTGTGGGATCTGGCAACAGCATTCCTGCAGATCTCCATCCAGCACAGACAGACCCAGTCTGACCTCACAATAGAAAAAATATCTGCACTAGAAGAATTCTGACTTACAAAAGAAGGAAGGACAGATGATTTATTAAGAGCCAACTGTGATTTAAGATGGCAAATTGACAAACAGCAAAAGATGCTAGAGAAATACAAAGATTAAATAGATGTGTCACAACGAGCAAGAAACTCCTCATAGAAAAGTCAAAATGAGAAGATGCCATGTCGAGATAAGAGTATGCAGGACCGCCTGACATCGGGTGACTTTATTACTGTCCAACATGGGGTCTCATTTACTGAACAATGGACAGATGGTTATGCTTTCCAGAATCTTACCAAGCAACAAGAAAGGATAAATTCTCAGAAAGAAGAGATAGAAAGACAACAGAAAATGTTAGCAAAGCGGAAACCTCCTGCCATGGGTCAGGCCCCTCCAGCAACCAATGAGCAGAAACACCGGATCAATGGAACTGAAAATGAAACATTTAACACTAGCAGAATACCATGAACAAGAAGAAATCTTCAAACTCAGATTAGGCCATCTGAAAAAGGAGAAAGCAGAGATCCAGGCTGAGCTGGAAAGACTAGAAAGGTTTACAACTTTACATATCAGGGAACTAAAAAGGATACATAATGAAGATAATTCACTATTTAAAGATCATCCAACCCTTAATGACAGATACTTATTGTTACATCTTTTGGGTAGAGGAGGTTTCAGTGAAGTTTACAAGGCATTTGATCTAACAGAGCAAAGATATATGGCTGTGAAAATTCAGTTAAATAAAAACTGGAGAGATGAGAATTACTACAAGCATGCACATAGGGAATACTGTATTCACAAAGAATTAGATCATCCCAGAATAGTTAAGCTCTATGATTACTTTTCACTGGACACTGACTCATTTTATACAGTATTAGAATACTATACGGGAAATGATCTAGACTTCTACCTGAAACAGCACAAATTAATGTTGGAGAAAGAAGCCCAATCCATTATCGTGCAGATTGTGAATGCTTTAAAGTACGTAAATGAAATAAAACCTCCTATCATACACTATGACCTCAAACAAGGTAATATTCTTTTAATACATGGTACAGTGTGTAGAGAGATAAAATTACAGATTTTGGTCTTTCCAAGATCATGGATGATGATAGCTACAATTCCATGGATGGCATGCTGGTGGGCATGCTGGTACTTATTGGTACTTACCACCAGAGTATTTTGTGGTTGGGAAAGAACCACCAAAGATCTCAAATAAAATGGATGTCTGGTCAGTGGATGTAATCTTCTACCAGTGTCTTTATGGAAGAAAGCCTTTTGGCCACAACCAGTTCCAGCAGGACATTCTACAAGAGAATACTATTTTTTTTTGTACCAGGGATCGAACTCAGGACCTTGTGCTTGCAAGGCAAGCAGCAGAAGAGAATTCTATTCTTAAAGCTACTAAAGTGCAGTTCCCACCGAAGCCAGTCATAACACCTGAAGCAAAGGCATTTATCCAGTGATACTTAGCCTACCGAAAGGAGGACCGCATTGATATCCCACAGTTGGCCTGTGACCCCTACTTGCTACCTCACATCCGAAAGTTGATCTCCACAAGTAGCCCACTAGAGCCACTATTACATCAAACTCTGGGGCATCCAATAACAGTTCTTCAAATTGAGACCTATTCCAAGGCCACAGACTGTTCAACACGTGAAGTAGACAAGTGGCATTCAGCACCAGGTTTGGGACATAGCAAATCCGAATGGATCTCATGAAACCTGTACCAGGTGCTTTTATTTTCTTGCTTTTTTTCCATCCATATAGCATGATAGCATCAATTCTCATTGAGGAGAAACCTAGGGCAGCTCTGGGCAGGCCTCGTAGGAAAAGGGCCCATGCAAGGTTCCAGTGTCAACGGCCACTGTGTGTGGCTGCTCTGAGTGAGGAAAAAAATTAAAAAGAAAAACTGGTTCCATGTACTGTGAACTTGAAAACTTACAGACTCGGGGTGGTCCCTGATGCAATGCTTCAGATGAAGAATGTGGACTTGAAAATACAGACTGGGCTAGTCTAGTGTCTATATTGAAACTTGTTCTTTTTTTTAAATAAAGTTTAGGTAACATCTCCTGAAAAAAAAAATAACTGGTTTGATCCTTGTGTTTTTGAGTCCCCTCTTAATGCAAAAGACAAAGAGTGTTCTGGCTTTATGCCCTCTGGGCTCATCAAGTGGCCAGTGGAGATTTTCAGTGGGGACTGCATCTTTTCGTATGGGGGCAAACACTTTTTTGTCTGCTGGATCATTTTTATGGGCCTCATGACAGGCATTGCCCATTTGAACCACTGTTTGTAAGATTTGGTCCTGTTCATCCTTGCTCAGGTTCTCAGTATATAAAAACATCATATTGGGCATCTAAAATGAACAGACATTTCTCAAAGAAGTAGAAATAGCAAATAAATACATGAAAAAATGTTCAACATCACTGGTCATTCGAGAGATGCAAATGAAAACAACACTGATTCCACTTCACTCCAGAAACAATGGCTGCTATCATGAAATCAACCAATAACAAATGCTGATGGGGCTGTGGGGAAAGAGGAACCCTGCTCCACTGCTGATGGGAGTGTAGAGTGGTGCAACCACTGTTGAAATCCGTATGGAGATACTTCAAAGAACTAGGACTGGAAGTCCCATTTGACCCCACTATTCCACTGCTGGGGATCTTCCCCAGAGAATTAAAAGAATCATACCACAGTGATATATGTGCGCCCATGTTCATAGCAGTGCAGTTTGTAATAGCTAAAACTTGGAAACAGCCCAAATGCCCATCAACTGGAGACTGGATAAAGAAAATGTGTTTTTTTTTATAAAATGGAATACTACTCAGCCATAAAAAATGAGAAATTAGAGACATTTATAGCTAAGTGGATTCACATTGAGGCAATACTCTTAAGTGAAATAAATGGGACACACGTGTAAATACCAAATAGTTTCTCTGGTGTGAGAAACTGAAAGTGTAAATAAGGACTAAATGTATAATAGATCATGTGAAATAGGAAGAAAAGGGGCAAAGGGGAAGGAAGTGGGAGGGCTAGGGGAAAGGATAGAAGGGAATGGGATTGATATGAGAAAATGGAAAAATAGGAACAAAATCTTTGTAAATAGGACTGGAGGGGTTGAAGGGAGGGCTGGGCAAGGGTGAAAAATAAGAACCAAGAGAGACTATGTAAAGGTGCAAATTTCCAATGATGAATGTCATTATATTGTATACCTATACTGTACCAATGATTAGAATGAATAATCGATAATGCAAAATAGGAAGAAAAGGTCCAAAGGGGTAGGGGTAGTGGGAGAGGCAGGGGAAAGGAAAGAAGGGAAAGGCAAAATGCTGAGAAATGGAAAAAATGGAAATAAAGTCTTTGTAAATAGGGAAGGGTAGAGGGGGTGAAGGGAGGGCTAGGAATGGGGAAAAAATAAGAACCAAGATGCATTATATAAGGGTACAATTCCCAATGAGAAATGTAATTGTGTTGTATGCTTACAATGTACCAATAAAAGAATTTAATACAAAAAAATCCCCCCCAAAACATCATATCCTCCCAGGTTAAATCAAATAAATGCTTGAGCCTATCAAAATTTCAAATATATTGGTCAGGTTGTTTGTAAAACTCTCTAGCCTCTTTTTTATTTTTCCCAACTCAGCATATGTAAATTTTTGATGGGTTATTTCTCCTCTCTCATGATTTTACAGAAAGAGCAGCTTTTCAGGGGGTACACTGGGCTTAGTGGGATTTGTCTCCAAGTAGGGTGGGGTTGGTTCATGGTTCTTTCCCTCTGAGGGTACACATTTCTCTGAGGGAACAAGACCAGATGTAACTGCTAAAAACGTGGGATTTATTGATCAAGTGCTAGCCCATTCAGGATGGTTGTTGAGAACAAATAAAAGCTGCATGTGAGAAATTTAATTCCATAAGAGATCTAATGGGAGGATAGTATTAAAATTTAGGGAACCCCCGGGGGTGTTTTTCTTCATCTCTCAAGAGGGATTGGACCTATGTCTCTGTAGATTAAAAGATGAGAGCCTTTCTCCTAAGAATCTGGAGTTGTAGTTCTTTCCAGTGTTTAAGTAGGCATTCCAAAGGTGACCAGGGAGGTATGATGAATTTTCCAGCCCCCATCTGTGTCAGAAAAAAAGAAAACAAAACTTGTCAGGGCCTATCCCACTGTCCTAGGATCTTGGACATGGGAACATATCAGGCAAAGACGTGAAGTTATAGGTTTGGGCCTTGAGTTTTTCCTGTCCTGGTGGTGAGTGGCCTTGGCTGCCAAGGATTAGGCATCCCAGGATGGGGTGGCCCCCCTCCCCTGGGTGCTGCCTTCTGCAACCTACAAGCTCTGCCATGGGAACTAGTCAACAAGCTGAGACATAGGGTCTGAAACATAGTCCATAGTGGAGGCCCTGGCCCACAACAGATTTGCATGTGGATTTGAAAACCTTGTTTAAGCCATTGCTGATATGCGCAACATTCCCAGTAAGCTCTTTCTTTAGGAGGGTTAAGGAGAGATAGAATGCCTAATTGCTTGAGAGTTAAGACTCCCCTCTTTGTTGGAAAGGCTATAATCAACTTGGAGTGTTGAAATCCAAGGCCACAGACTGATAAGAAAAGGGAGAGTAAGGGAGCTCCCATTGCAGCCATTCATATTTTCTTTCTAACTCATATAATAATCCAAGGGGAACAGAAACCAGTTCATCTTGCCAGGGCTTTATGTGTTCTATTGTTGGTCTCCTTTATGACAGAAAATGTGAATCAATGTAATATAATTTCAAGGTTGCCACCAAAAATCTATGGTATTCCTATGATATCAATTAAAGTTCTTGACTCTACTATCTTTGCAAAAGTGACAACATTGAGCTAGGCAGCCTAATTTAGAAATTATCTGTGATTCCTCATTTGTGAGATATACAGCAACAATAGCCAGAAAGAAGCCATAGCCTAAGGTTTCTGGACAAAGATAATGTCCAGAGAAATGTCAGGACTCCTGATTTCCCCCCTCAAAATATCCATGGGCCTAAAGGTTGGTCTATCCCTTAGGACCAAGGCAATACTTCCAGGTAATAGATGTCTTAACAGGTAAGTGAGCATGTCAACCCTGAGCACAATGAGGCAAAAGTCCACAATGCCTCCACTATGGTCGGCACTGGCACTCCTGAGGATCCCCACTCCTGAGGGTCCACTAATGCCCAATGAAAGACCTCATCATGGACATTCCACTGTGCTAAATCATGGTAGGGGAGCCCCAAAACAGCCAGTTGTTCCATCTCTGCTCACCTCCATTTAGGTCAGGTATACTGACCATGTCTGGGGGTCTTTAGTGGTCTTTTCTTTAATCCTGGATGAGCCCCCACTTTTTGCATCTGATGAGGTTCTCTGAGAGGTTAGGAATCCCCTGTAATGACCTTCTGCCGTTCTCTAGGCCCCTCGCCCTCACTCTGGTGAAGAAATGAGGAAGTGGGGCAAAACCATTGCCCTTGTCTAAAATTTTTTTGGTGGAAAATGAAGTCAGGATGGAAGTAATGTGAAGCAAAAGTTGATTTATAGTACACAAATGCAGGAAAAAACCCATCTTAGCAGCAGAGTGGACTGCAAGATACAGGGCCCTCAGCTCATTGCCTGATGCGTTTGGGGTGTACTCGTACTTAAAAGGGTAAGCTGGTTTCTAAAAATAACAGCTTCACTGCATGGTGCAATCTAGGCCAATCAGGGCCTTAACCTTTATTTCTGGGGAGGGAAAAAGATCAGTTGGAGGTCTGTCAAGCGCACAGTAAATGCATGTGGTAGTTTCACTGGGGGGGGTAGATTTCTCAAGCACGTAATACACAATAAACGTGATAAGCATGTGCAATCACACTCCTCAGCATGCTGTTCAGTGAGTGGGAGGGTTGATGGGAGATTCATGATACACATGAAGTTTCTGTGTGGGTGAGGCTGCTGTTTTGGGTGGTCTGTTTTTTCTCCCAGCAGCAGACCAGATATTATGGTTTATATCTAAAATGTCTCCTGAGTGTCTCATGAGTTTGAAAATTGATTGATTTGTGTGAGCCCTGTCCTCATCAGTGAATACATTTAGTGAGTTCATCAGTTAATTCTTCAGTGAGTTCTGTATCTGAACATGCTGTTAGGAGGTGGGGACTTTCTGGAGACAGATGCCTAGAGGCAAGGCCAGGAAAAGTGTATTGTTTGTACGTCCTCCTACAGGCTGCCATGGCTTAAGTACCTTTTGTTTCACCTTACTACTTACTTTGCCATCCTTTTCTACCTTGGATCCAGCAGACCATGCTGGGAAATTGTGAGCCATTGTAAACTTCTCCAGTTGTGGATGTGTGATATTTTGACTCAGTAACAGAATAGTAGCTAAGACACTTCATTACAGTATGCTAAATTTGTTAAAATTTAGATACAAGGCCTCAAACAGTGCTGTTGTATTGGCCAGTCTGGACTTGCTTGTCATGATAGTAAATTCCAAAATTTCCAAACACTTCTTCACAATTCCAAACTTATTACAGGGTTTTTTTTAATGCCATAAAAGGCTGGGGATTTAGCTCAGTGGCATTGCACCTGCCTCGCAAATGCAAGGTCCTGAATCTACCCCCCTCCTTATGGGGGGGTTGGGGATGCCATAAAAATGAGAAGAATTGTTTAACATTACCTGTGGTGAGGCTCAGTGTTAAGAGACATGGCTTCAACTCCTGTGTTATATAAGTAGCAATGAAATAATAAGCTTCTTGTGATTTAGAATGCTAAAAGTGGATAGGAAGTTATCAACGGAAAGAAGGTAAATGCTATAAAGTACAACTTCAGAAGGGTCTGACTGTTAAACACAAAGTTAGAATCTCCTTGAAGTAGGTCATCTACATGTGATTTGTATATGGGTGGAAAGATAGAAAAGCACCATTTCTCACATAATTGCTATAGTTCATGGATAGTTTGTAGACATTTTAAAAATGAAATGCTAGGTGAGTGTGGTGTCATGTTCCTGTAATCTCAGCACTTGGGAGGCTGAGGCAGGAGGATTGGTGTTCAGGTTCAGCCTAGGCTACATAGTAATTTTTCAAAAATTATGTATGTCTGTCCCTTTTTATCGTAAGCCACTTTGAGGCAGTATATTCCTTTCTCTAAATGGGGTGACTCAGTGTGCCAGCTCTTGATAACTTCAGGATGATGCCTCATAATAAAAAACATCACATGCTTTGAACACCCATCTTCACTTGAAGTAGTGTATTAGACCAGTGCTCTGAATTTGTCAAAGTTGTGGCAGCTCTGGGTGGTGTCTTGATTCAGGGCCCACCATTTTTTGTTAGAGAATTGTTTAGTGCTCAGCAAGCAATACACATTTGAATTCAGAAGAAAAATTGGGAAGAGACAAAGGTCAAACTTTAATTGATCGTAGGTGTTGGTCTCTGCTCAGAATTGAGATGACATGAAATTTCACCCTGTGAATTTAGCTGAGGTAGGATGTGAAAAGGCATCACTGGGCCTTGGGCAATGAATGTGAGTATCCAGGTGGTAACTTACCCTACCTGATTCAAACTTCTCCTGCTCCATGGATGACCACTTGCCCATTTTGGTGACTTTTCCTAAGTTTACCATGTGTGATTTTCTAGGAAAAGCATTCTTTTAGTTTTCTCCTTTGGAATCTTCAATAAGTGAGTTTTATGGAAATTGCAAAGAAAAATATTTTTAGAGGTTTTTTTATGTGTAATTATTGTTCACAAGTGCCGATATGTGAATCAAGGGCAAAGTGCTTTCTCATCCATTCCACTGGTCATGAGGTTCAGGATTTTTCAAGTTTACTTAAAGATAATCACATTTATCTCCAGGAATAATAGCACAGTGTTAAAGATTAAAACTAGATCCATATCTATCACCATGCACTAAACTAAGATTGAAGTGGATTAAAGATCTAAATATTAAAACAGAAACACTAAACTTATTTGAAGGTAAGTTAGGTAGAACTCTTGAAGACATTGGCATAGGAAAAGACTTTATGAACAAATCCTCAGTAGTATGGGAACTAGCACAAAGAACAACTGGGATCTCATGTTATTAAAAAGCTTCTGCACTGCAAGAGAAACCACCAACAGAGCTAAGAGACAACCTACAATGTGGGAAAAAAATTTTAGCAGCTGTTCCCTAGACAAAGGACTACTACCTAGAATATATAAAGAACTTTAAAAAATCAAACCCCCAAATTCAAAGGCCCAGTTCAAAAATGGGCATCTGAAATGAACAGACATTTCTTAGACAAGGAAGTAAAAGCAGCAAATAAACATATAAAAAAATGTTCAAAATCACTGGTCACTTGAGAGATGCAGATGAAAACAACACTGAGATTCCACCTCACCCCACAAAGAATGGTTGCTATCAAGAAATCAACCAATAACAAATGTTTTCAGGGTTGTGGGGAGAAAGGAACTCTTCTCCATTGTGGATGGGGGTGCAGACTGGTGCAACCCCTGTGGAAATCAGTATGGAGATAACCTCAAAGAACTAGGACTAGAGGTCCCATTTGACCCAGCTATTCCCCTGCTGAGTATCTTCCCAAAAGAATTAAAAGAATCATACCACAGCGATATATGTGCACCCATGTTCATAGCGGCACAGTTTGTAATAGCAGAAGCTTGGAAAAAGCCCAAGTGCCCATCTACTGGAAACTGGATAAAGAAGATGGGTTTTTTTTTTTAATCAAATGGAGTACTACTCAGCCATAAAGAATGAGAAACTAGAGACATTTATAGCTAAATGGATGCATATTGAGGACATACTCTTAAGTGAAATAAATAGGACACACATGTAAATACCAAATAGTTTCTCTGATGTGAAAAACTGAAAGTGTAAATAAGGATTAAAATGAATAATTGATAATGTGAAATAGGAAGAAAAGGTCCAAAGGGGTAGGGGAAGTAGGAGAGGTAGGGGAAAGGAAAGAAGGGAAAGGAAAAATTATGAAAAAAGGAAAAAATGGAAACAAAGTCTTTGTAAATAGGGAAGGGTGGAGGGGGTGGGAGGGCAGGGGAATGGGAAAAAAATAAGAACCAAGATGCATCATTTAAAGGTACAAGTACTCAATGATAAATGTAAATGTATTGTACACCTAAAACGTACCAATAAAAGAATTTAAGGAAAAAAATAGTGCAGTGTTTTCTCTGAACACTTGAAAGAAATGACTGGTTTGTGTATTTTGGTAAACTCCAAAGTAAAAGAAATGAGTGTAGAGCGTGTCAATTGATTTTCCGTTCTTGCATAAGTCTATTTTCTTATTGTGTTCTTCCACACTTCCATTTTCTTTAGTGAATCTCAAAAAAGATTTTGTTCTTGTTTGCTGTTCAGTGTTTTCTCTTGATTTAGATATGTTGTAATCATATTTTTAGATTTATGTTCATTGATTTTTACTCCGTATACAAAATCTTTATACTGTGTACATAGCAACTGTTTTGTTTGTGTCTGGATTATTTATGATTTTCATATACTTCAACTTATCCTTCTAATTCTTATGTTTGCATGATTTTCTTGTGAGGAAACACTTTCACATCTAAAGGTTATTTCACTGTGAATTCTCAAGGCATTCAAGTTTATCCTGCCCATTTTAATATGCAACTTAATTATTGTACATAGAATAGAAGAGTATATAGTCCAGGTTTCCAAGTACGTATCTGTTTCTCCCTGAACATAAATGAAATAGATTGTTATTTCTTCTGGAGATACATAACACCAGCTCTTTCATGAATCAACATTCCATATACATGTGGACACATTGAAAACTATCTTCCTGAGATTCATCTGTGATTTTCTCTACTAATGGGACAGTCTCATGAAAGGTGTGGTTTGAATGTTTCTCATGTATATTATGGAAGCTATCAACCTTATTGAATGATGTTAGACTTTTATTATACTGTATAGCTATAATTTTTTAACAAATCAAAGATGCATGTCATTTGTAAGTGACAATTTTTTTTTACAGTCTCTTTCTAAGGGGATTTTGAGGCAGGATCTCACTTTATATTTCAGACTAGTTTTGAATTTACTGTGCAGCCCAGGCTAGCTTCAAACTCATGACAGTCCTTCTGCGTCAGCCTTCCAAGTGCTGGGATGTACCACTGACCTTGCTAAAATTTTCCTTTTGTGCCTACTTTGTGATATATTGTCTTTCAATGAATGTAGTACAGTTTGGTCATTTTCTTCCCCTCATTTGCCTCCCATAGCACTCTTAAGATTTCTTCTGAGTGCACGGTGACACTGAACTATTAAGATAATATGCCACTGTTATGGTTTGTGTCTAGATGTGCCCCCATACCCTCATGTGGTCATGGGACATTTTCAGAGGTGGCTGAATCTAGAGTGTGTGATGCTGGGATTAAGGGTGTATGATTACTAAATCAGTCCACTGATTGGTTTGGCACTACCCTAGTCTGGGTAAAAGAGGCAGAAAGGCACTGTTAAGGTTCATTTGTTGCTTTGCTACCTTGTGGGCACCATGAACTGTTCTCTGTGATACCTGTCTGCCATGAGTCACTCTGCCTTGGAGCCAGCCCACTATGGACTGTAACCTCTATTAATTGTAAGCCAACTAAACCCTTTCCCCTTTAACTTTGGGTATCAAGTATTTTGTCTCAGCTATGAGAAAAGTAGCTGAAGACAGCCACCCTTTCCCTATTCATTATTCACAAAGTTGTTCTTATAAAACTTTTTCCATGAACATTTTAGCTAGTATTCATAAACCTTATTTGCTGTTCAGTTATATTTTTTCTTTGAAACCAAATTCAAGTTTCAAAATGCTGCCTAAGTATAGTCAAAGAAAGGACTCAATGCTATATAAATAGTAAGATTTGAAAGGTGATATTACCTGTGTTCTGTGAAAACCATTCATTATATTTTCATCTGCCCCAGTGTTTTGTGGATGGTGATCTACAAGAGCTCCTTCCCTGAGCGCTGCTTTAGAAACAGTGAGTATAGATATCCTTGAAGTGACTGAGAAGAACCAGTGCTCCTATTTTTCTGTTGATTTAGTAGTGATTGATAATCTAGCATCAGAATTTCTGTCTGAAAGAAATGTACATACACATGGAATTGATGACCAAGACATGGAGTTAATATTTGAAGCTTTCAGCTTCTGTCCAGCTGTTTGTTGTTGTTGTTGTTTTGTTTTTTGCTATTTCTCTTGCTATCCAAGAGAAAAAATAAATTTTTATTTTGTTGGATCACACTTTGGATTCTTATAGTATTTTACAGTCAATCATAAACAATATGGAGGAAAATATTCAGGAGGTGGAGAATATGGAAGTTTAAGAATTTGGTTTATTACAGTCAAGAAGATTTTATTATAGCCACAGGGGTGGTAATGGGTGGAATGAGACCAAATAGTCATAGGAGGCATAAAATTTTTTAAAAATCTGTTACTTAGAACACCAAAGCAAAGTGGGAAATTTCAGGTAGCTGGACAGCTATATGTCTAGTTACTGTTGTGTTGCTAAGAAGGAAAGCAAGAATGGATTTTAATGGACTGCTAGAAGTCTCTGCTACATTCTCCTTCTGTAATATTGGCATTATTCTCTCAAATACCCAAGTTGAATCTTTAAATCCATCCTCACTTTTTCCATCTCTCTCAATCTTCCTTTCTTCCAACTACCAAAGCAATCTGCATTTTTTCTTTGTTTTTCAGTCCTTCCTCCAAAGCACCACTTTGGACTGTTGTGTCTGTTGCTTGAATATGGAGCAACCTCTCAAATTACCTCCCTGTATAGCCTTGCCTGGTTCATCCTTTATTTTGCTGTCAGATTCTACTTCAACACACATAGATCTGATTATCCAAGATGGGGGGGTGGTGTCTTAACAGTCACCTTCCCACTCATGGTCACAGATCAAAGTACCAAAAAGCATCTGCAGCTTCCTCTTTTTACCTCATGAGATGACACCATATGGCTTGCTACCTTCTGTTCCAGACCAACTCATTCCCATCTCATGGTCCTTCTGTATTGTGGCCATCTCCCAGTTGCCTTTGGATTAATACTCCAGGAGGATGTTACCCCAGCCAGCTCCTCATCTCACTCCATCCCTAGACACTGTTTTGTAGTTTAGGCTGACCTTGAACTCACTGTGTGCTTGATCCTCCTACCTCAGCATCCTGAGTGCTGGGATTATAGACATGCACCACCACACCTGGCTTTCAATTTATGACAGAAGTTGAGATATTCGAGGCTGTAAGTCTCAACCTTCCTTCAAGAAATATATGTGTGATCCTTTAGGAGGCAGTGACCTTTGAGGATGTGGCTGTGAATTTCACCATGGAAGAGTGGGCTTTGCTGAATCCATCTCAAAAAAACCTCTACAGAGATGTGATGGGGGAAACCTTTAGGAACATGGTTTCTATAGGTAAGATGACATCTCTCTAATCTGTACAATTAGAGAATATTGTTTGTTGTTTATCAGTGCAGTTACATTAAATAGAATGTGAAAACATTTTGAAGAATATCCCAGGCCTGGTTACATCATGAATCTAATTGGAATCTATTAATTTTTATGTATTAATGTAGTGACTCCTTATATTTCTATGTCTATAACTCAGGAACAGACTGGGATAACCAGGAAGTTGAAGAAGAGTACAATAATTACTGGAGAAATCTAAGGTAATTTGCACTCACAAGGAAAAGGAATGTTCCATAAGAGTCAGCATGTGAGCAGAAACATGACAAGGAAATGAGGCCATGTTCAAATGTATTTAATCATACAAATATTCTCCAAAAATATATGCAGTTGAGTATGTATAATCTGACAATTAAATACAGAAATATTCCAGTATATGAAATTGAATTAGTACTGAAATCATGCAACAAGTGACACTATCTGATATATTCTAGGGCAAGGGTAATGGATGTTACCAGAGACATCTGCAGTGGTCCTTGCCTCCTGTAAGCCAGTACAGTGTCCACAAGATAAGAAAGTGGGAATTAAAAGAAACTCAGAGACAGAGACTTGAGAGAAACTGAGACGAGCTGATCAAGCTGCTCGGGGCAGCAAAGATAAAGGGCTCCCAGGACATACATTTTTTCATTACAAGTGTGGGAAGGGGGGAAACTGGGCAGGCCTCAGGACACCTGGTGGTAACAAATATCAAGCAGGCAGGACTGTAAAATGAGGGCACAAGCATATCTTTGTAGAAGAGGACAAATGGTTAATTCAGAGGGGAAGAATTTAGTTGGAGTTAGTTGACCTTGGCAGGAAGTGAAATCAGCCGAGTCTTGCTACTTCACAGACTAGGACTTAAGTCTCAATAGCAGCCATTAGCAAAGGAGAAATACTAGCCCAATTCTGCTATCTGACATGCCCATTTGAGTCATGTAAGCTTTGGTCAGACTTCCTGAAGTAATACATAGCCAAATGATAGAGGGGCAACAAGCTTGTGCCACTTTCATGATCAACATCATGAATATGTATAAAATTACATTTAAGTATTGTATATGGATGTATATGAAAACAATAAAATTTGAGTTTTGGCAGGAGCTTATCTTCAGGATATCTAATTATGCATGCATATGAATATGAGGCATTCACTATCAAAAAAATTGCTGACCTCGAAGGATTATTCAAACTGTAAGTGAATACTAGTATTATAATAATGTTTTCAAGCCATCATCCAGAGAATTGAGTCATTTCATTTTAGGGCACCCTCCAACATCATTGTTGGGAATGTTATCTACAACCACTCTGATCATCAATATACAAATTTCAAAAAGTAAAATAGAAGTTCTGTTTGATCCAGGCATACCTCTCTTGGGTATATTCCCAAAAGAGTTAAAAATCATAATATACTAATACCTGCATACCCATACTCAAAGCAGGCCAGTTTATAACAGCTAAGCCCTGGAATCAGCCTAGATGTCCATCAGTGGATCCATGGATAAAGAAAAATTTTGAAGTCTTTGAAAATAGGGAAGAGTGGAGGGGGTGAAGGGAGGGCAGGGGAAGGGGGAAAAAGTAAGAACCAAGATACTCATGTAATGGTACAAGATCCCAATGATGAATGTAACTGTATTTTATACCTAAAATGTACCAATAAACTTAATGGGGAAAAAAAAGAAAAATTTTGATAGGCTCAGTATGATAGTGCATTCTTGTCAACCCAACACTCTGGGAAGCTGATTCAGCAGGACTGCAAGTTGCAGCTAATCACAAGCAACTAAACCATCAATGAGTATCTCTCAAAACATGAACTAAAAAAGCTGGAGATGTAGTTCAGTGCTAAGATCTGTGTTTAATTTCCAGCCCTGAAAAGAAAAAATAATTTGCTATATTATCATCCAAGAAGATGAATATTATGTCATTTTCTAAAAGAATTGGGTGGGCTCACTCCAGAAAGAATGGCTGCTATCATGAAATCAACCAATAACAAATGCTGGCGGGGCTGTGGAGAAAGAGGAACCCTTCTCAAATGCTGGTGAGAGTGTAGACTGGTGCAACCACTGTGGAAATCACTATGGAGGTACCTCAAAGAACTAGGACTAGAAGTCCCATTTGACCCCGCTATTCCACTGCTGGAGATCTTCCCCAAAGAATTAAAAGAATCATACCACAATGATATATGTGCACCCATGCTCATAGCACAGTTTGTGATAGCTAAAACTTGGAAACAGCCCAAATGCCCATCAACTGGAGACTGGATAAAGAAAATGTGGTTTTTAATAAAATGGAGTACTACTCAGCCCTAAAAAATGAGAAATTAGAGACATTTATAGCTAAGTGGATTCACATTGAGGCAATACTCTTAAGTAAAATAAATAGGACACACATGTGTAAATACCAAATAGTTTCTCTGGTGTGAGAAACTGAAAGTGTAAATAAGGACTAAATGTATAATAGGTAATGTGAAATAGGATAGAAAAGGGGCAAAGGGGAAGGAAGTGGAAGGGCTAGGGGAAAGGGTAGAAGGGAATGGGATTAATATGAGAAAATGGAAAAATAGGAACAAAATCTTTGTAAATAGGGAGGACTGGAGGGGTTGAAGGGAGGGCTGGGCAAGGGTGAAAAATAAGAACCAAGAGAGACTATGTAAAGGTGCAAATTTCCAATGATGAATGTCATTATATTGTAGACCTAAAATGTACCAATGATTAGAATGAATAATCGATAATGTAAAATAGGAAGAAAAGGTCCAAAGGGGTAGGGGTAGTGGGAGGAGCAGGGGAAAGGAAAGAAGGGAAAGGAAAAGTGATGAGAAATGGAAAAAATGGAAATAAAGTCTTTGTAAATAGAGAAGGGTGGAGGGGGTGAAGGGAGGGCTAGGAATGGGAAAAAAATAAGAACCAAGATGCATTATGTAAAGGTACAATTTCCAATGAGAAATGTAATTGTGTTGTATACCTAAAAATGTACCAATAAAAGAATTTAACAACAACAACAAAAAAAGAATTGGGTGGGTCTTCATCCCATAATGTTAAGTGAAATAAGTCAGGCCGAGAATGTAAAATGTCACATGTTTTCTCTTATATGAGAAACCAAAACTATAAATTAGGGATTAAAATAAAGGAGAGGTGATAGAAAAAGGAAAGGCTGACTTTTTGGAGATAACAAAAACAAACGGTAAGAATAGAAGGGAAAGAGTGATGGGGAAAAAGTATTAAAAATACTCAATATGTAGGCCAGGGGTTTAGCTCAGTGGTGCTGCCACCTTCCTCAAAAGCGCAAGGTCCAGAGTTCAATCCCGGGTACCAAAAAAAAAAAGAAAATTCAATATGTGATATACATATGTACCAATTGCGCAAAATAAAACTAAAACTTCTATATTGCAAAATACACCAATTTAAAAATTCCCAAATAAACATCACTCTCTTGGGAGTGGGTGTTTTGAAGGTATCTTCCACTGCATTCATTTCATTCATTGTCAGAATTTCTTAGGCATCAAAAGAGAACCTGTTCTGATAAATCATTAATATAGAGACTCATTTTATTGTGACTGTTTTTGTTTTTACAGAAATGAAGAGTTAGAGCAATATTATCAATATAAAACTTGGAATCAATATAAAGAAATATTCCTTTGGATTCCAGATGCTAATGTGGACATGAAACTAGTTGGTTTAAAACCGATTGAAAGCCTTGCTTGTAGAAAGCCCCTGATTGAGGATTTGTCACTAAATGTGCCACATACTGCACTGAAGCCTGATGAGTATTTAGGATCTGAAGAGAAGCTATTAAAATGTAATGAAAATGCAAGAAACTGGAGTAATTTCCAGTCCTTTCAGAAGCATACAAGGACAAAGGCTGGAGAGAAACCCTGTGAATTTGGTCAGTGTGGCAAATCCAGCTCTGATCTTAGTGAAAGAACTCACCTTAGAGAGAAGAAGACCTTTGTATGTAAGAAAAATTTGAAGGACTCCAGAACAACCAGTGATATTCAGATCCATGAAAGAAATCACAGTGGGGGAAAACCATATGTGTGTAAGCAGTGTGGAAAAGCTTTCAGTACACAAAGTTATTGTAAAATACATGAGAGGATTCACACTGGAGAGAAACCTTATGTATGTAAGCAATGTGGGAAAGCTTTCAGCACACATAGTGTTTGTCGTATACATGAAAGAAGTCACACTGGAGAGAAACCCTATGTATGTAAGCAATGTGGGAAGGCTTTCAGTACACAAGGTTATTGTAAAATACATGAGAGAACTCACACTGGGGAGAAACCATATATATGTAAGCAATGTGGGAAAGCTTTCAATACACGTGATTATTGTCAAAGACATGAGAGAAGTCACACTGGGGAGAAACCTTATATATGTAAGAAATGTGGGAAATGTTTCAGCACACACAAAAATTGTAAAATACATGAAATAAGTCACACTGGAGAAAAACCTTATGTATGCAAGCAATGTGGGAAAGCTTTCAGTACACCAGATTATTGTAAAATACATGAGAGAAGTCACACTGGGGAGAAACCCTATGTATGTAAGCAGTGTGGAAAAGCTTTCAGCAGAAACAGTCATTGTCAAATACATGAAAGATCTCACACTGGGGAGAAACCCTATGTATGTAAACAATGTGGGAAAGCTTTCAGCACACATAGTGTTTGTCGAGTACATGAAAGAACTCACACTGGAGAGAAACCCTATGTATGTAAGCAATGTGGGAAAGCTTTTAGCAGTAACAGTCATTGTCGAACACATGAAAGAATTCATATAGGGGAGAAACCCTATGTATGTAAGCAATGTGGGAAAGCTTTCAGGACATGTGATGCTATTCAAATACATGAAAGAACTCACACTGGGGAGAAACCCTATGTATGTAAGCAATGTGGCAAAGCTTTTGCAACATGCGGTGGTATTCAAAAACATAAAAGAAGTCACACTGGGGAGAAACCCTATGCATGTAAGCAATGTGGGAAGGCTTTCAGATGGCACAATGAATGTAAAATACATGAAAGAATTCACACAGGGGAGAAACCTTATGTGTGTAAGCAATGTGAGAAAGCTTTTAGATGTCACCGTGACTGTCAAAGACATGAAAGAAATCACACTGAGGAGAAAACCTATGTATGTATGCAATGTGGGAAAGCTTTCAGCACACAGGGTTATTGTAAAATACATGAAAGGAGTCACACTGGGGAGAAACCCTATGTATGTATGCAATGTGGGAAAGCTTTCAGCACACGTAATTATTGTCGAATACATGAAAGAACTCACACTGGGGAGAAGCCCTATGTGTGTAAGCAGTGTGGTAAAGGATTTGCTACTAAGTCCTCATTACACAGACATAAACTCACTGTGGAGAAACTATGTATGTAAGCAATGTGGGAGTGCTCTAAGTACACATATTGACAAATACATGAATACATGTATTTCACGTCAAACACATGAAGTCTCACTGGAGAGAAACTTCATGTATGTAAGCCTGTTTTGAAAATCCTGTGAAAATTTCTCATGTAGTGGAGACCTGTAGAAATAATACAAAATGTTTGATGTCAATATTTCTTCTCAAATTTCCAAAAAAAGAAAATTCCCAGTGGAGATATCAGAAGTTACATACATTGTGTGGTTTTCAGTAAATCACTTATAGATTATGTACCTATAGTGTTTAATATATAGATATTGAGTTGACATATTTAGGTGTTTTTGTGTATCTGAGCTTAACACATAGGGTATTTAGCATGGTGAATTGAAATATATATATTTTTATTCATTAATTTTATTGGTATATTTTAGGTATACAATCACATACTGTACCATTTTATGCAGGGTTCAAAATGATCAAAATACTTAAACCAAATAAGATGGCAGGAAGAAGACCAGCCTTAAACAAACCAGAAGAAAAAGAATATGTACAGGCAGGAATATGCAGGTAGTCCTAGGACCCAGGAAGGTTATGGTAGATAGCTGAGCAGGGTTGACATGAAGCCCTTCCCTTGGGGCTGTGGGTCTTTGCTACCAGCATAAAAATACATGCTTCCCCTCCTCCCTAAAATTAATTGATCTATTTTGATTTTAGTTTAGTACATGGTGAGAAATACAGGCCTAGCATCAATCTTCTGCATGTCGATAGCCCCTTTAGCAAATGGAGCTGGAAAAACTGGCTATCTTTCCTCCAGCATAGGTTTTTGGTCCCTTTGTCAAAGATAAGGTGGCTGAGTGTGAGTGCATCTTCTATTCTTTTCCATTGAATTACATGTCAGTTTTTGTGCTAATACAATGCTGTTTTTATCACTGTAGCTGTGTAGTATAACTTGTTATGGGGGGTTGTGTTGCCTGCTACTTTGCTTTTTTTTTTTTTTTCTTTTGAGACAGGACCTCAGTATGTAGTTCATGTTGGCCTTTAACTCACTATGTAACCCAGGCCAGCATCAAACAGGAAATGATCCTCCTGCCTCAGCATCTTGAGTGCTGTGATTACAAATGTTCACCACCACACCCAGCTTCCTGATTTGCTCTTTTAGCTGGGATTGATTTTGCTTTTTCTGGTCTCTTGGAGTTATATATAAATTTTAATGATTGTTTTATGGCTACAGCTTCATAAAACCTGAGTTCACATAGTACCCTTCATGCTTTACTTGTCCATTCACCAGCAGCCACATTAATTTTCTACCTGTCCTGTTTAGCCTCTTCTGCCTATAGTAGGGGGGCCACCCTTACCTGTGGTGAGCACTGGAAAGGTTGCAGCCAGGAAGCTATGTTCCCTGATGTTTGGGGGAAATGGTGGAATAAGCCAGTATACAAGGAGCCTATCCCAGAGGTATGGTCTCTGCTAGCTCATATCCTTGATGATCTTGTATTGGACCCCTACTTATCTCTCATGGGGATATGGGTCTCTCCAATCTGTTTAATAAATATAACTCCAGTGAGAGGTCTCTTCAATCTCCCAATAGTTCTCAGATCACTAAATTAGGCACATCCCTCCAATTACTCAGGAACTCCACTAGAGCCTCTTGCCCTAAAGGAACCCAGTTTTAATCAGCCCCCTCATTATGCTCCTCAGCCTTATGACCCACTGGCTGCACACAGCTTTAAGCCTTAGAGTATGAACCAGAAGTGGTGCTTATTTCTTTAATTCACAACTTGTCCTGCCTCAAAGAGAGGTTCCAGGCATGGAAATACTCAAGTTCTGGTTCATTTTCAGTTGTAGATATTCAGCAATGCAAAGAATGGCTAGGCCAATTATCAGAGGACCCTAGTAAGTTTACAGATATGTTTCAAACTTTGATCCTTGCTTTTGACTTATCATAGTAAAATGTCCAATTCATTTTGGTCACTTGCCATACCCAGATGAAAGAATCCTACAAAGGGCTAGAAACTATGAAGATGAGCAATATGCTTTTAAAAGGGAAGGAAATACCCTGGAAAGGTTTTTATAAAAACCTGCACTACACTTAATCCTGCCTCTTTGATGCCTATAGGCCCAGAAGTTATCCACTCTTGTGAACAAGTGATCTCTCAAACCTAGTGCAAGCAGATAGGATATCAATGACTGGCCCTTCCAAGACCCTGAGAAGATGTGGTTCACTGATAGAAGTAGCTTTGTCCAAGAAGGACATTGAAAGGTAGATTGTGCAGTTGTCAGTTCACAACAGGCCACTGAAGCAAAACCTCTTTCCTCAGGGACCTCTCTTGGAAAGGCAGAGCTAATAGCTTTTACTTGAGGATTGACACTAGGAAAAGGCAAAATTTACGTATCTATACAGACTTCAAATATGCCTTCCTGGTGCTACGTATTTGTGCAACAATCTCAAAGGAAAGGGGCTTACTAATAATCACAAAGCACAAGAAGGAAATTATACAACTCCTAGAGGTAGTCCATTTTCTCAAGCAGGTCACAGTGCACTGTAAGGAGCACTATAGAAATATGTCTGAAGTCTGCTTGGGAAATAAAAAGGCTGATAGGGAAGCCTTACAACCCCTTAAGGCCCTAGCCTTAATCTCAGTTTTTGAGGAACCATTAACACCAGTTTATACTTCCCCAGAAAGATAAATTGGCCTTAGGACAAAGGGATATTTAAAAAGGGGCTCTGGTGATATTTAGAAAACAAACTGGAGTGGTGCTGGTGTCAGCTTTGACACCAGGAGCAGACCCCAGTCTTGTCGTTCACCATGCCAATGGTGGAGGAGCTTTACCACAAGTATGGCATCCTCACCAATGCCACTGAGTAATGGGCCAGCATAAAGATGCCTATCAAGTCATACTGGATGGTGTGAAAGGTGGTACTAAGGAAAAATGATTAGCAGCTCAGTTTATTCCTAAATTCTTCAAGCATTTTCCTGAATTGGCAGATTCTGCTATCAATGCACAGTTAGACCTCTGTGAGGATGAAGGTGTATCAATTTGACACCAAGCAATTAAAGAGCTGCCTCAATTTGCCACTGGAGAAAATCTTCCCTGAGTGGAAGATATACTAACCCAACTCTTGCAGACAGATGACTGCAGAATTTAACTTAGTGAACAATGCCCTGTTAAGTATATTTAAGATGGATGCAAGAGGAATATTAGGTGGCTTGTTTAGCCAGATACTTCAAGGAGAAGACATTGTTAGAGAACGAGCAATTAAGTTCCTTTCTACAAAACTTAAAACTTTACCAGATGAAGTCTTAACGAAGTAGAAGAACTTATACTAACTGAATCCAAAAGGTCCTAGAAGATATGATTGGTGAAGAATTTGTTCTGTTCATGAAGATACTGTCTGGGTTAAAAAGCTTACAGACAGTGAGTGGAAGACAGCAGCTGGTAGAGCTGGTGGCCAAACAGGCCAACCTGGAGCAGACCTTCAATCCCTCAGATCCCAACTGCGTGGACAGGCTCTTACAGTGCACTCAGCAGGCAGTGCCCCTCTTCTCCAAAAATGTTCATTCCACGAGGTTTGTGACATTTCTGTGAACAAGTTCTCCCTAACCTTAGTACCTTGAGTACCCCAGTGGAGGGTCTTGATACACATTTGGAGATGTTAAGATTGTTGGGAGAAATGAGTTCATTTTGTGGTGACATGGAGAAGCTAGAAACACACTTAAGGAAACTATTTGGTAAGTTATTGGAGTACATGCCTCTTCCACCAGAAGAAGCAGAAAATGGGGAGAATGCTGGTAATGAAGAACCCAAGTTGCAGTTCAGTTATGTGGAATGTTTGTTGTACAGTTTTCATCAGTTGAGCCAAAAACTTCCAGATTTCTTAACAGCCAAACTGAATGCAGAAAAGCTCAAAGATTTCAAAATCAGGCTGCAGTACTTTGCCCAGGGCTTGCAGGTTTATATCCGACAACTTCGTTTGATTCTCCATGGTAAAATAGGGGAGGTCTTAAAAACGGAAGAGAACAAGATTAAAGTTGTTGCATTGAAAATAACTATCAATGTTTTAATCAAGGATCTCTTCCACATTCCTCCTTATAAAACCACAGTAACATTATCCTGGAAACCTGTACAGAAGGTTGAGGTTGGGCAAAAGAGAGCCAATGAAGATACAACTTTGGGTTCACCACCCAGGAAATCTGCAGCAGGACCAAAAAGGGATGCCAGGCAGATTTATAACCCTCCCAGTGGGAAATACAGAAATTTGAGCAACTTTAATATGAGAGGAGCCTTCAGGGGAAGTAGAGGTGGCCAAGTTTGGGGGACACAAGGAAATCATAGTCGAGGAAGACTCTACTGAATAAGACATCACATTCTTCAAGCACTGTCATGAGCTTAATAAATATAAATTCTACTACTCATTGCATTGCCGGGGATGTCCCTTTAAAAGGACTGCTCCCTTCAGTTGAAAACTTAATGTTCTTTTCATCTTTGTATGTATGATCTACTTTTTGTAATAGACCATGGTGTGTTTGAGGTAAAAAACACAATATTTTTGGATGCTTTGTCTCAATCTTGTTTTTGCAGTATCATTAGACCTCATACTGTAGATCTTTTACTTCTAAAACATCTTGGTAATTTGTTATTGAGAGCAGTTTGAGTCTAAAAATGTAATGAAATTCAGTCTAGTTCTGATAATCTGGTACCCTAAATAATCTGAATAATATAAAAGGGGAAGACTCCCTTTGTTACTTTTGCTGTCTTTCACCACCATAAACTGTTGCACCTCTGCCATGTGCCACTCTGCCTTGGAGCCAGCTGATTATGGACTGATACTTCTACAAACTCTAAGCTAAATAAACCTTTCCTCCTTTAACTTTAGTTGTTGCATATTTTGTCTCAGCAACAAGAAAAATAACTAAGTCAGTCCCTTTTCAGTGATCCTTGCAATAAAGCCATCAGAGATAAATAACAATCAATCTTTGTAGAATAAAGCCAGTTCCATCTAAACTGAACAAAAAGACCACCAAAAAGGAAAAAGCTATTCCTGTAAGCCTCTGGGAGACTTGAGATTTCTCTTCACAAAGCAAAACTCCAATGTGGCTACAGATAAGAAAACTGGGTCTTTCTAAGGCCATGTCTCTCAGACACTTGATAATTTACCTGACATTCCTCTCTGACATATTCTTCTCTAAAGGAGGTATGGAAATCTGAACTGCTCTCATATTTGGGCTAAGAGTAAAGGTGTTTTCTCATATCAAACAAGCAGCTCAATGGTCACTAATTCTTTTTTCATTGTCTCCTAACAATTTTTTCTTAAAAGTAGGCAGAGAGTCAAAATATCCCAAAGTAGTTAGCACATAATCCCCAGTAGCTAGAGTCTACAGCCCCTTCTAGCCAGAAGAAGCAACAAAAGAGAGATCTCCACTTTCTAAACACCCTGTAAAGAACTATGGGAATTTGTGGCTTTCAGAAGGAAGGAAGATAGGAAGATAGGGCATAGTTTAAACTTACTGGAAAGGGAGGTGAGGCAAGACCCCAGAACACCTGTGCAAAACTAGCTCTCCATACCCTACATGTGGACTTCTCATGAGAATTTGAACAGGTTCCTAATGGAATGATACAACTGATGTAAATGTCAGAAAATATCAAAGGTACTGAAAAGGAGATAGGATGCCATTCTTCCACCCTCACTCAGTACCACCACCCCCCAAAAAAATACCCTAATTTTCAGAAAATGGTGGAATTGGAACTGGAGACCTTGATGTTCAGTGAAATAAGAAACTCTGAAAGTAAAATACAGTGTATTTTGTCTCATCTGTGAAAGTTAAAATCCTTGAGAAAAAAAAAGATGACTGAGTATGACTAGGTCAGGCTCCAAGATTTATATGCCCTTGTTAAGCATCAAAAATGAGGGAGGCAGGAGTCGCACAGAACACGCCTAATCACCCCGCTGCAGACAGGCAGGTCTGCCCATGCCCTACCGAGGTCCTGAGTTGCACAGAACACGCTGAATCAGCCTGCTGCAGACAGGCAGGTCCTGAGTCGTACAGAACACGCTGAAGCAGCCCGCTGCAGACAGGCAGATCTGTGCACTCCCTACCGAGGTCCGCAGTCATGCGGAACACAAGCCGAATCAGCCCACTGCAGGTAGGCAGGACTGTGCACACCCTACCGAGGTCCTGAGTCGCATGGAAGACACAGAATCACCCCACTGCAGACAGGCAGCCACCTGATTCCACACTACAAAGACGCAGAGGACACCAGACCACCAGATGAAGGTAATGAGTCCTACTGTTCCTAGCCCAGACGTAGGGGCTTCTGGGTCATCGTCCCACTTCTCCTAGTCCAGAGGAAGGGGCTTCCCAGTCACCATCCCTCCCGCTGCTCCCAGCCCAGAGGAAAGGGCTTCTGGGCCACCTTCTGTCCCACTGCTCCTGGCCCAGAGGAAGGGGCTTCTGAGCCATCATCCCACTGCTCCTGGTCCAGAGGAAGGGGTTTCCCGGCCACCATCCCTCCAGCTGCTCCCAGACCACAGGAAAGGGCTTTTGGGTCACCATCCCTACCGCTGCTCCCGGCCCCTGTCCCACCTCACCCAGCTCAGAGGAGGTAATCCATGCAGGCACTAACAGCCCCCCACCCCAGTCAAAATGAGAAAACACTTAAGTCTCAAAACCCGACTTCCAGATCACTTACAGGAACCCGAAAGGGAAATGAGATGGAACACTCTGATACTCAACTACCTGGACCCACTGAACTGGCAACAAAAGGGGATCTGGAAAAAAGGAAATCAGAAATAATTTCTCAGATAACAGGAGAAATTGTGCCCCTGGTGCAAGACATGATTAATAAATCTAGAGAGGAGCTGAGGAACATGATGGAATCCCAACATAAGAAACAAATGGAATCCATAAAACAGATGCAAATAGATTTCCAGGACATGAAAAACTCCATTGAAAGTCTACCCAGCAGAATGAGCCAATGTGAGGACAGAATTTCAGATAGAGAAGATAAAATTGCAATTAGTGACAAGGAAAAATTGCTACAAAATTGTAAGAGAACATGAGAAATCAATCCAGCAGCTGCTAGATGATGCAAAGAAGAATAACATAAGACTGATTGGGCTCAATGAAGAAACAGGAGAGAGTGCAGATGACATAAAAAATCTCTTCACAGAAATAATGGCAGAAAACTTCCCAAGCAGGAGAAAAGAGCTTGACATACATATAAATGAGGCATGTAGGACTCCAAATAGCCTTGATCAAAAACAATCTACACATAGGCATATATTTGTTAAGATTCCTGAAACACAACAGAAGAACAAAGTTCTCCAAGCAGTCAGAGAAAAGAAACAAATCACATACAAAGGAAAGCCCATCAGAATCACGGCAGACTTCTCAACACAAACCATCAAGGGAAGAAGAGCTTGGAGTGACATATTCCAAGCCCTAAAAGAAAACAGGCTCCAACCCAGATTGATGTACCCTGAAAAACTATCTTTCAAAATGGATGGAGAAATAAGATACTTTCCTGACAAAGAGAACCTTAGGAACTTTGTGAATACCAAACCAGCACTCCAAAGAATTTTACACAATATCCTAGGAACAGACATTGAGGATCACAACCCCAGGAAGCAAAGCAGAATGAACCCATCTGGCATGACAAGAAATTAAATGGAAAGGGTTAGAACCCAACAAAAAGAAAAAGTCATGGCAATGACAAGTCAATACGTTTCAGTTATAACCATCAATGTTAATGGTCTCAATTCACCAATTAAAAGAAATAGACTGGCAGAATGGGTCAAGAAGCAAAATCCAACAATATGCTGCATATAAGAAACACACTTAATTCAAAAGGAAACTCATAGACTGAAAGTTAAAGGGTGGAAAACCATACTCCATGCGACAGGAACCTGAAAAAAAGCAGGAGTAGCTATCTTCTTTGCAGATCAAGTAGATTTCAAAACAACACTGATTAAGAGAGATGAAGAAGACATTACATCCTTGTAAAGGGAAGAATCCAAGAGGAAGAGATGACAATCATAAATATCTATGCACCAAACACTGGTGTGCCCAACTATATAAAACAAATACTAACAGACATGAAAAGTCATATATGCACTAATACAATTGTAGTGGGGGACCTCAACACCCCACTGTCACAAATAGATAGATCAACGAGACTAAAAATAGTAATGAAATACTAGAACTCAATCAAACTCTTGAACAAATGAACTTAAGAGATGTTTACAGAGTCTTCCACCCCACAAAATCAGAATACACATTCTTCTCAGCTGCACATGGGTCATTCTCCAAAATAGACCACATACTCACACATAGAACATGTTTAAGTAAGTGCAAAGGAATTGAAGTTATCCCCTGTATATTATCAGACCATAGTGCAATGAAATTGGAGATCCATAGCAAAAGAAACTCAAAAAATTGCAGAAACAGGTGGAAATTGAACAACACACTTCTGAATAACCAATGGGTCACAGAGGAAATTAAAGAAGAAATCAGACAGTTCCTTCAATTAAATGACAATGACAATACAACATATCAGAATCTATGGGACACAATGAAAGCAGTCTTACAAGGGAAATTCATAGCAGTGAATACACATATTAGGAAAAAAAAACAAGCCCAATTAAACAGCCTGATGCTGAACCTCAAGCTTCTAGAAAAAGAAGAGCAGGACAACCCCAGAGCTCATACAAGGGAGGAAATTATAAAGATCAGAGGAGAAATCAATGCAATGGAGACTAAGAGAATGATACAAAAAATCAATGAAGCCAAGAGTTGGTTCTTCAAAAGAATCAACAAAATTGACAAACCCTTAGCCAGCCTTCTCAAAGAAAGGAAAGAAAAGGCCCAAATCCACGCAGATAGCAAAGAAAAGGGTGAAATTACAACAGACCCAGCAGAGGATCATCAATACCTACTTCCAGAACCTATACACCAATAAGATGGACCACACAGAAGAAATGGACAGATTCCTAGATACATATGAATTACCAAAGTTGAATGAAGAAGACCTAAAAATTCTAAACGACCCAATATCAACCAATGAAATTAAAAATGTAATTAAAAACTTATCAACTAAGAAAAGCCTGGGCCCTGATGGCTTCACTGCTGAACTCTACAAGACATTTAGAGAGGAACTGCTGCTACTACTGTTTAAACTCTTCAATGAAATTCAAAGGTAAGCAATACTCCCAAATTCATTCCTGGAAGCAAGCAACACCTTGATCCCCAAAGCAGAGAAAGACCCAACCAAAAAGGAAAACGATAGGCCAATCTCACTAATGAACATAGATGCAAAAATCCTTAATAAGATACTGGCAAATAGAATGCAGAAGATCACCAAGAAGATCATACACCCTGATCAAGTGGGATTCATCCCAGGGATGCAGGGATGGTTCAATATATGCAAATCAATCAATGTAATACACTATATCAATAGAGCCAAGGACAAAAACCATATGATTATCTCCATAGATGCAGAAAAAGCATTTGACAAAATCCAACATGGATTTATGATAAAAACCCTACAAAAAATTGGAATAGATGGTCTCTACCTCAAACTGATAGAAGCCATCTATGAAAAACCAACAGCCAATATCATACTAAATGGTCAAAAACTGAAATCCTTCACACTCAAATCAGGAACAAGACAAGGATGTCCACTATCACCACTCTTGTTCAATATAGTTTTGGAAACATTAGTCACGGCAATTAGACAAGAGAAAGAAATAAAACGAATAAAGATAGGAAATGAAGAAGTCAAATTGTCATTCTTTGCAGATGACATGATACTCTATATAGAAGACCCCAAGAACTCCACCAAAGGTCTTCTAGACTTAATAACCAAATTCAGTCAAGTAGCTGGTTACAAGGTCAACACACAAAACTCAATAGCTTTCCTCTACACCAATGACAGACTCACTGAGAGAGAAATAGGGCAAATAATTCCTTTCACAATAGCATCCAAAAAACTGAAATACCTAGGAATCAACCTAACGAAAGAAATCCAAGACCTCTTCTCTGAAAACTATGGCACTCTGAAAAGAGAGATTGAAGATGATATCAGAAAATGGACAGACATCTCCTGCTCCTGGGTAGGAAGGATTAATATAGTGAAAATGGCCATCCTTCCAAAACTGCTCTATAGATTTAATGCAATTCCAATTGAGATCCCAGCAGCATACTTCATGGACCTTGAGAAAACAATCCAAAAATTCATTTGGAACAAGAAGAGACCCAGAATAGCAAAAGCAATTCTAGGTAACAGAGACATGGCAGGTGGGTATCACAATCCCCAACCTGTACTCTACTACAAAGCTACTGTGATAAAAACAGCATGGTACTGGCAAAGAAACAGACCTGAGGACCAGTGGAACAGATTAGAAGATGCAGAAACAATGCCAGACACACTCAGCCATCTCATCTTCGATAAAGGAGCCAAATACCCTCACTGGAGGAAAGACAGCCTCTTTAATAAATAGTGCTGGAAAAATTGGGCTTCAACTTGCCAAAGATAAAAACTAGACCTGTATCTCTCACCATGCACTAAACTAAAATCAAAATGGATTAAAGATCTAAATATTAAAATAGAAACTCTGAACCAGTTGGAACAGAGGTTAGGTAGAACCCTTGAAGACATCAGTGTAGGAAAAGATTTTATGAACAAAGCCTCAGTTGCCTGTGAACTAGCACAAACAATCAACAAATGGGATCACTTCTTATTAAAAAGCTTCTTCACAGAAAGAGAAACCACCAGCAGTGTGAAGAGACAAGCCACAATGTGAGAAAAAATCTTCACCTGCTCTTCCTCAGACAAAGGTCTACTATCTCGAATCTATAAAGAACTTAAAAAGATCAGACCTCCCAAATTTAAAGACCTGATCCGATAATGGGCATCTAAAATGAACAGACATTTCTCAGACAAAGAAGTAGAAATTGCAAATAAATACATGAAAAAATGTTCAACATCACTGGTCATTAGAGAGATGCAAATGAAAACAATGCTGAGATTCCACTTCACTCCAGAAAGAATGGCTGCTATCATGACATCAACCAATAACAAATGCTGGTGGGGCTGTGGGGAAAGAGGAACCCTGCTCCACTGCTGGTAGGAGTGTAGACTGGTGCAAGCACTGTGGAAATCAGTATGGAGATACCTCAAAGAACTAGGACTGGAAGTCCCATTTGACCCTGCTATTCCACTGCTGGGGATCTTCCCCAAAGAATTAAAAGAATCATACCACAGTGATATATGTGCACCCATGTTCATAGCAGCACAGTTTGTAATAGCTAAAACTTGGAAACAGCCCAAATGCCCATCAACTGGAGACTGAATAAAGAAAATATGGTTTTTTAATAAAATGGAGTACTACTCAGCCCTAAAAAATGAGAAATTAGAGACATTTATAGCTAAGTGGATTCACATTGAGGCAATACTCTTAAGTAAAATAAATAGGACACACGTGTAAATACCAAATAGTTTCTCTGGTGTGAGAAACTGAAAGTGTAAATAAGGACTAAATGTATAATAGGTAATGTGAAATAGGATAGAAAAGGGGCAAAGGGGAAGGAAGTGGGAGGGCTAGGGGAAAGGGTAGAAGGGAATGGGATTAATATGAGAAAATGGAAAAATAGGAACAAAATCTTTGTAAATAGGGAGGAATGGAGGGGTTGAAGGGAGGGCTGGGCAAGGGTGAAAAATAAGAACCAAGAGAGACTATGTAAAGGTGCAAATTTCCAATGATGAATGTCATTATATTGTAGACCTAAAATGTACCAATGATTAGAATGAATAATCGATAATGTAAAATAGGAAGATAAGGTCCAAAGGGGTAGGGGTAGTGGGAGGAGCAGGGGAAAGGAAAGAAGGGAAAGGAAAAGTGATGAGAAATGGAAAAAATGGAAATAAAGTCTTTGTAAATAGAGAAGGGTGGAGGGGGTGAAGGGAGGGCTAGGAATGGGAAAAAAATAAGAACCAAGATGCATTATGTAAAGGTACAATTCCCAATGAGAAATGTAATTGTGTTGTATACCTACAATGTACCAATAAAAGAATTTAATACAAAAAAAAATGAGGGAGGCAGAACTGCCACCCCCACTAGGTGACCACGGTTTATGGGCCCTTGTTAAAACAATGAGCTGAGCAGATAAACACAGGTAGGCACAACAGCACAGTGGTTAAAGATAACAAAGCAACCTTGACTCAAGATACCCACAATCTGCTCCTTCAAATCCCATTTAAGCCTCCTTGGCCTGGAAAGGAGGGCCACTGTGGTTACAGTGGTCTTTCTTAGTATTAACCCCAAATCAAAGCCTGTCTCCTTTGGTTGAGCTCAGTTCCCTTTCTTTCCTAATAACAGAAAAATAGAAGAAAGATTGAGGTAGGATAGAAAAAAATCAGGATAAGTAAAAAAGAGGCACGGGAAATTATAATTTTAAGAATAGAAATAACAGCTTCAGAACATAATGCCCACTTAATTTTTTTCTCTTTTCCTAAAATACTATAGGCCTGGACAATTCCCTTTAACCAAAACTGGGTTTGGCTCTTCCCTTTTTATTGGTGAATGGTTCTCTGTCTTCTGTGACTAGACCACATTTCTATCTCTAAGTTAGGCTTTTCTCTATGCATAAACTCTTACCTTACTGTCAGTGGTCCACCCTTTCCCATCCTTCAAACCAATAATGAGATCATAGATTGCCAAATTCCACAAATTTCCACTGCTGTGAACACACAGATGAAAAGAGATCTTGAAAAGTATCCTCTGTTATGCATACTGGGCTCATTAGGAAGTCTATTTGGGTCAATGTATTCCACTCCAGAGACAAATAGAACTAAAACTTGCTCATCAGGGAGAAACAGAAGAACAGGTTCACCCATTGTCTTGAGCAAAATTTCTCATGCAACAGTCATGGGAAACCTAGTCTGGAGTCACCCTAATGAGGATAAGCCTTTGTGGCAACACTCAAAGAATCAATCTTTAATTCATGCACTTCTTTGTGTCCTGAACACCTTGGATAAAAGAAGATCTTGTAAACTTCTCTTTTAATTCTCTCTCTCTCCCTCCCTCCCTCCCTCCCTCTCTCAGGCATAAGCAAACTCTGTTGATGTCAGTGTTGTCCTTTTTTGAGTAGCTGGGAATATTTCCTCAACTGTGCAGACTCAAGCAGTCATTCATTCAGATGATAGCTGGCATTATCCTCGACACCTGATAAAGTCTGTGGAATCAAGCCAAGGAGTCTGCTCACTGGCTTTCTTTCTTTTCTTTCTTCTGTGCTAAGAAATTCCCAGTCTACTTCTTGTCCATTCTTTCCCACTCCAAGGCTTTCATCGGACAAAAAACACAACTTTTTTAATAGTAGTTACCACAAAGACGCAGGAAACTTAAAGCTTAGAAGGTGATTAAAGGAATGGAATATCTCAGGAAGTTTTCCCATGGCTCCAGTGATAGTCTCTAAATTCTAAATATCTAAATATTAAAATAGATATCTCAAATATATAAAGAACACAAGAAATTAGACCTCCCAAAATAAGATGCCTATTTAAAAATGGCAACTTTAATGAATAGACATTTTGCAGAAAAAGAAATATAAATGGCCAATAAGTACAAGAAAACTTGTTCAACATTTCTAAAAAATGCAAATTAAAAGTGTGAAGCTGGATGTTGTGGTGCACACCTGTAATCTCATCACTTGGAAGACAGAGGCAGGAGGATCTCTGCAAGTTTGAGGTCAACTTGTAGTTTTGTGAGTTCAAGGCCAGCCTGAACTATATAGCAAGGCCCTGACTGAACAAAACAAAACAACAAAAACAACAGTGAGATTTCATCTTGCTCCAGAAAGAACGGCAGTCATCAAAAATAAAAACAGAATGACAAGGCTGTGGTGAATAGGAAACTACATGCTGGTAGAAATGTAAACTAGTACAACCATTATGGAAATTAGTATGGAGATTTCTCAAAAAACAAAAATAGAGGGCCGGGGATTTAGCTGTGTTTCCACCACCTGCCTAGGACCCAAGTTAGATCCCCGATACAAAAAAAAAAAAAAAAATAGAAATTCCATTTAATCCAGGTATTCCCCTAACAGGCATGTTCCTAAAAGTGTTAAAGGTTATCATATTACAATGATATATGCATGCCAATGTTTATAGCAGCACAAAACATAATAGCCAGATCTTGAAAGCAGCCTGTACTACCATCAACAAATGAAGAAAATGAAAATGTGGTATCTATACACAGTAGAATACTACTCTGGTGTAGAGAAATATAAATTTGAGCCATTTATAGAAAGGTGAGAATGTAGGGAAATATAATGTTAAGTGAGATAAATCTGACATAAAAGCTTAAATACTTTGATTTCTCTCATTATGATAAATCCAAAGAATAAATCAAGAGTAAAAAAAAAATAAATGGGAACAAGGAGATAGACCTTTTGTAAACAGGAAGAAGGCAAAGATATAGAGGGTTGGGGGAAGGAGATTTAAAAAGAATTAAGATGTGTCATATGCACGTACCAACTATGTGCAATGAATGTTTTCATTATGTGTCCCAAACATGAACTAAAAACTGGGGGAAGAGGGATCTAGATACAGGCCAAGGGAAAAAAGATGAAAGGAGAAATGGAATTTTAAAATGAAGATATATTAAGTACATGCACCTATTCCCTGTGATGAATGCAATCTTTATGTACTGCGAACATATACTATTAAAAAGTATATTTTTAAAAGAAAACTGTAATTTTACAACTAATCAAAATTATCCAAGGTTACTCATATTTGTAGGTTTTAGACTTGTTTATGGTTCTTTTTCTAAGTTGTGTCATAGCCTAAATACTTTAAAGAAATTATAAATCCATAAATTAGTTTAGTTGATAAGGTAAAGGGCACAATGACCTTAAGATATAGAAACATATTAAAGGGTTTCAAAGAATGTTTGAAAGCAAAACATCATAGATCACCCATCTTTAAAAAAAGAAATACATTAGACAGGTCTCATGCCTTTCTCTGTAAATTTGGTTATCTTTTTACCTGTAAAATGAGCCAGCATCTTTCTACCTCATGGTGGACCATTGCTTTTCTCCTGTAAACCTACACAAAACTTTCTTCAGATTCACAAATTTCACAGATTTCAACTACACAAATATTTTCAGTTCCAGAATGTAATATGTTTTTCTTTTAAGGGCCCACCTTCTATGTGAGTATATACTTTAACCTCTGCCTAAGAAATCTTTCTTTTTCTGCCTAAGAAATTTTTTTATGCCTTATTTTTGCATCTTGAAATTTTTTTTTTTTTTGCTGTGATGGAAATTAGTGGATGTGTAAACTCTCCCCTAGAAGAAGTGACTCATGGTTTACCATCTCCATTTTGAGGGGCCTTTTCAGACCCTGTCCAGTTACAGTTCTCAGAATTAAATCCCAAACCTTCTGAGCCCTTCCTCCTTTTTATTTTTATTTTTATTTTATTTTGAGATAGGATCTCACTAAGTTGCTACATTCTTAAGGCTTAGTTGGAACTTGTGACTCACCTGTCTCAGTGTCCCAGAATGCTGGGAATAGAAGAATGCCATTAAAACAAGCCTGGTTCATTTTTATGCCTAAATAATATTACATTGCATAGCTATACCACAGTTTGTTTATCCATTCATCTGTTGATGTGTATCTAGGCTGTTTCTATGTCATAGCTACTGTGAATTTCACTGCAGTAACCATTGGATGGCAATTATTACCATAGCATGCTGTCTTAAACTTTTCAAGAATATGAGAATGTTAAAACTGGAACAAATACTTTCTCCATTTTTAGGTTTTTAAGGAAGGCCCATGCTGATTTCCATATTGGCTTTTTTGTTAATGGTCCTATCAATAATATACAATGGTTTCTTTTCCCCAAAACTGTCATGAGTATATATTGCTTTCTTGTATTTATGATAATAGTCATTCTGAAAAGATAACACTGAATTTCAACTTAGTTTTGATTGGCATTTCCTTAACAGCTAAAGGCATTGAACATTTATCATTGTAGTCATTAGTCATTGTAGAGAAAAATCTTCTCACTTCCTTGTAGCAAGGAAGCAGACAAAAGAGAAGCACCAGAGAGGGAGGAACTTGGAACCAGTTATATTCACCAGTCATATCCCCCAGATACATTTGCTTCAAGGTCTTAGGTCTTATTTTCAATACCTCCAATACTACCATCAAATTATGATATCAGAAAGTGGGCAATCTGCTGATGAAGTTAGAGCCCTCATGATCATATTACTTCAGAAAAGCTCATTGATTAGTGAGAAAGCTTTCAGAATATAGGTTCTGGGTCATACTTGAAATACAAATAATAACAACCACTTATCCATGTAATAATTGAGGTGAGCAGCAAAAGACTAATACTTTTGACATATTCTTTATAGGAAACAGGAAAGGGGACATTCCCAGAACCCCTCCAGTGGGTCTGGTCTCTTGTGAGCCATAATAGCACAAGGCTAATTGAAGAGTAAAGACAGGAAGCAAGATTTAGAGAAAAGGCTGGGCCTGATCAGTGAGACTGATCAGTGCTGCTCTAAACAGCAATCACAAAGGCACTCTGAGCTTGCCACTATTTATTGTGTTCATAGGGAGTATCGTATGACTCAGAGAGAAGTTATAATCCTAAATTGATGAGGATCTTATAATTGGAGAAAGTATCAGGTGACTCAGAGGGTGGCAGTAATCCTATGATGAATGCTGACGAGGATCTTAGGTAGATGAGCTTATGTTGATTAGGACAGTAAGATGAGCAAAACGGTTCTTACAACAATAGGTGGGATGAGTTAAGCTGATAAGAAATTTGTCCCTCCCCAGGTGAAACCTTTCTCTTTTTGTATTATTACTCTGTTCTTAAAGAACCAGAATATCTTCAGCTGATGTAATCTTGCCCTTGAGTGTCAGAGCATCTCAGGACCATTGAGGCCTCAGCTGTGACCAGAGGCAAAATAGAGTTATGTTTCAGCATGCTATTGCTGGCCTGAAGGCAAGAAGACTAGTCCTATTTTTCCATTTTCTCATATTAATCCCATTCCCTTTCCCCTAGCCCTCCCACTTCCTTCCTCTTTGCCCCTTTTCTTCCTAGGAAGGAATGGAGGGGTTGAAGGGAGGGCTGGGCAAGGGTGAAAAATAAGAACCAAGAGAGATTATGTAAAGATGCAAATTTCCAACGATGAATGTCATTATATTGTATACCTAAAATGTACCAATGATTAGAATGAATAATTGATAATGCAAAATAGGAAGAAAATGTCCAAAGGGGTAGGGGTAGTGAGAGGGGCAGGGGAAAGGAAAGAGGGGAAAGGAAAAATGATGAGAAATGGTAAAAATGGAAATAGAGTCTTTATAAATAGGGAAGGGTGGAGGGGGTGAAGGGAGGACTAGGAATGGGGAAAAAATAAGAACCAAGATGCATCATGTAAAGGCACAAGTTCCCAATGAGAAATGTAATTGTGTTGTATACCTACAATGTACCAATAAAAGAATTAAAAAAAATTATCAGGGATTTTAAGAATAAATGATACAGCCATCCTATATGTAAATGCAAATAGGAAAAATAACTTGTTTCAAATACTTAAATTAAAATTGAATTTTATTCCCTTCGAATATTCTATAATTCAGAAAAATAAAGCATTTCTGAAGAAAAATTAAAGCATATATTTAAATTTGGGATTAAGTGACCTAATTTTAAAGAGTATATTTTCCCTAAATTTCTGTGAGTAAATTATTCTTAAAATATTCTCTTCTTTTTTTTTTAAGTTCTGATAAATCTTTATTTTGGACACTGAAATGTGAGTACTGTACAAGTTTTATGTATCATGAGATTTTATCCTTTTGATTTTTTTTTGCTTATATTCTTTTATTGATACATTTTAGGTATACAATACATTTACATTTATCATTGCGTGCTTGTACCTGTACATGATGTATCTTGGTTCTTATTTTTTCCCCATTCCCTGTGCTTTAAAGTATTAAAAACCATTCTTAGGTCACAGACTTTATACAAACAGGCAGCATTCTCTAGATTACCCATTTCACCTGAAGCACTTACAGTGAAAATGAAGGACAAGTAGATTCCTCAAAGCAAAACTGGGATGGTGAGTTCTGAGCAAGAAAGAATAAATGTTTCCCCAGCACCATGATGATTCATTATTTTAAACCATAAGGGCTTGAAGATGTGTCATCCAGTGAACTCAAAGAGCTCATTCTGAGGACAGAAGCATACAAACAGTCCATACTAGCTCCTCAGTGCTGTATACAACCCCCCACCACTTACCACTACAGTTGTCCAGGAGGTAGAGCCATACAACTACCTTCTGTAACTTCAGCAAAGCAAGCAGGTTACCAATCAGATGGATACCTCTGCACTACTAGTGCCGCATCAGCATTTCCAAGCCATGATACAACCATCAGTCCAACAGCACCACCTTGGGGCTGCTCTGGTGGTGAATCTGAGAGCCTGGATGTCAAAGTTGAGGATCTATCTTTTGCATTCAAAGCATCCATACGATGCCAGAGAAGAGATCTGTTGTCGTAGAATAAGAGCATTCCAAGATAACCAAAGGTGTCTGGTGAATCCTGGGGCTCACATTATTCGCTCTCCATTCTGGCTTCACCTCATCCGTTCGTGTTTGCTACTCTGTGAGGGTTCCACCGCTGCCTACACATCTGGCTTTGCCGCCTGTGCTTATCCCGAGCTCATCACGGCTCTGAGGCGCGGAGTTTTCGCTCGCAAGGGCGAGGAGAGGTTCAGCAGGCCGCCTCCTTCTTCGTTCCCTTCCAGCTCCGAGTGGACGAGAGTCGTTCCCGCGCGCGGCCCCGAGCGCATGCCCGCCGACAGGTTGAGGTCCGCGGGCGCGCGCTGCCCGGAGGCACTTGTGGGGCGGCCCTGGGGCGAACAGGGGCTAAAATATTCTCTTCTGAAAAAAGCAAATTCATAGTGGGTGTTATTCTAATAGAAACATAATTTTGTATTTTGTTCCTATGTTGCTGTTTAGTGCATTTTTTTTCTTTGTTTTTCTATTCTGTTACTTGCTGGGTGGCTGGGTGTGTTAGCTCTTCCATTGCTGTGACATCAGTTATGACACCTGTAAGTTAAAGGATGAGAAGTTTATTTTGGCTTATGGTTTCAATCCATGGTTAGTTGGTTCCAAGGCAGAAACTCCATAGCAGAAGACAGTGAATAAAAGCTGCTCACTTCATGGTGACTGGAAAATGTTCATAGAAGAGCACCAGAGACACAGGGACCAGGGACCAGATATATTCCATATGGTTAGGACTCCTTGACTCGCTCAGACATACCCACAGGTGTGATTTATTAATCTCCTAGGCAGCTGACAAGGCAATCAAGGTGACAATCAAGATTAATTTTCAAAATGGACATGGTGATCAATTTTTGCTCAGAAATATACATTCATTACAGGCCTCCTCTGAGAAAATCATTGTCCTCTTATCAGTTCAGACTGGAGAAGCTCACTTGAGTTCATGCATCTTGATAAAGAGACACAGAGTCATGGGAATCTCTGACTTGCCTATATTTAGCTGCTCAGCAGCTCAGCTGTTTTCCAGCATTCTATTTAGCTGCACCTATTCGCAGCAGTCTTCAGTTGCGGAGCTGCTTCCTTATCTGTACAGCTACTCTGTGGCTCCTAACCACTGTATAGTCTCACAGCAATCCTCAGCTGCCTGGATCACACACCAGTCTAAATTTATAGTAAAGTACACAATAGTCACCATATGCCAGTATCACTCTTAGTTATATAAGTTATTTCCACTGAGAATGTAAGGTGCTGGAGTCCTACTGACTCAGGAATTATTGTTCCCCAGAAGTCACCCCCCCATGGTCTGAATTCACCCAGAAATTATTCACCCCTGTAGCCATCTTGGGCTTCATTTTCCCTACAATCCACCTCTTCACACTATGGGATGTGATTGCCTACTGGATATACACCCTTACAGGGCTTATCCTTGTACCTAAATGTCCTAATAACAATACTAGGAGAACTCATTGTAGGCCATAATAGAGTTCCTTGTTCTATGCCACATGTACAGTCACTTTTGGGGCCAGGCTGGCACACAAACTACACTCAGCTGGCCCAAGGCTGGAAGCCAAATTAGCTCCCTGGCTCTTTTCTTTTCTTTTTTTTTCCCTGGCTCTTCTCAAATGTCTCATCTAGCTCCTCTTTCCAGCCCCAGGCTGCCTGGCATCTTCAAGGAGTTGAACACAAGGGCTTTTTGCTGGTGGGCTCTCTCCTCTCTGGACAGTATCATTGTGGGAAATAGAAAGTGGATCTCCCTTGTGGGCAAATCCCTCTCTTTTCTTGTGGACTTTGGTGCAGTACCCAACCTGTAGAAGAGTTCAAGGTTGCCCTTCTGCAGGCCCATCATTAACCATACCCTGGTCTCCTTTTTCTGTGGCCTATAACACATAGGTCTTTCCATATGACTTGGTACCACATGGGCTGGTGGTCAACTACCCAACCTGAGGCCTTCCACATAGAAAGCTGTAACATCAGACCATGACATACCACCCAACTCTCTGTATGGTAAGGGAGCCTCCTGGATAATCACTACCCACATGACACAGAGTTCATTGACTACTCTGTCTAGTACCAATATCAAACTAAATACTGTCTTTTTCTGGCTGCAGAACAGCAAGTGTCTATTGTGCTGCAGGCCCATGGTTCAACCCATCCTCATACCAGGCACTTGTCAGTAACAGTGGCTGATGCTCCTTGTAGTGGGCTTACTCTGCTCTCTCAGGTGGATGGGACAATGGGGCAACATCTGTATATTTTACTGGCCCACCTTGTGTAACTTAGCAGAAAGGGAACTTGTGCTCAGCACTCTGTTACTTTAATTATTCTCTCTATTGGACAGCATTAGTGTTTGAGCAACCCATTTTGGAGGCAGATAACTATGCACATAGACACTGGGTAGGTGATTTGCACCTTCATGGGGATCTCCTGGTGATTAATTCTCAGGCCTGTAAGGCTGCATATATAGCTGCTAGCTGTTTCTATATACAGAAACAGCAGACATTCTTCTCCTTCTATTATTGTGACCAAAGTCCTAAAGACATCTCCAGCGATTCTGTACACTGCCACAAATCCCAACCAAAGCCACTGATGGTTACAATAACATCGAGGTCCTAAGAGTGCCAGAGGTGAGTCATCTGCGGGCTTGTGTTTGCTGCACAGTCTGCTTTGCTGCCCCAAATGTCTGCTCAGCACCTTCTGCTCTATCTGCCTGCTCAGCATCTTTTTTGTTTGCTTGATCAGTGTCTTTTGCCCTATTCACATGCTCAGCATCTTCTGCCCTATTTCAGGCAACACCATTCATATTCAGGTTGTACAAAGGTTTTTAAATCTGGGCTAAATGGTTAATAAAAGCTCTCCAATACCTCAGGAGCCTTAGAAAATTCTCTAACTTTCACTGTGGTAGGATGAGGATACTTCTGTGTCTTATCAATAACATCCTCTGGTATTGACTCTGTACCACCTGAACAGACAACTCTCAAAAACTTGAAGATATCCCAGGTCTTTGGACCTTGACTTCACTAACAACCTATTTACATGCTGCCAGGCACTGCCAGAAATCACCAGCAGCATGCTCTAGACTTGCAAGAGCATCTGTACTTAGCATAATATCATGAATGATGAAATATAATGAAATAATTGCATGTACCATGGGAATGACCATGCAGCCTTGTCCTTTGCCACAAACCCATGACATATAGTAGAGCTGTGCCACCAGAGGTGGCAACGCAGCGAATGCCTCTTATCTTTTTTCCATGTGAAGCCATATTGTTTATGTAGCCTCAATCCCTGGAGAATGTTCACCCCCAAAATGTAGTCAGGTATCAGGAAGTGGTGCATGGTATATACTCAAGGAGGCACACAATCTACAGTCATTGGTTTCACTTTGACATTACATCCTCCATAAACATTTATATAGGCCAGCTTATACAGGAATTTATCAGAATTTCTATAAATCATGCTACAGTTGTCCTGGCTACCACTAATATGAACATTTCATGTACATTTGCATGGGACCAATGACTAGCAAATGCAACACTATGCTTCAGGTCCTCCAGATTTCCCCCTAATCAAGCACCTTGACCCTGTCCATAGTCAAAATTAAATGCCTGCTTGGCATCATTCACAGATGCCATGAAGTCCTGCAAGTTTATGACCTAGGTCTGGACCATCTGCTTCCACTGAAACCTTCATTTACTGAAAATGCTGTTCAGGCTGCAGTTATCTTCAAAGTGTTAACAGCATATCAGGTTTACACCTGCCATGAGGAGGTTGATCCACACATGGTTGTAGTCACTCATTTTGGCACCTTTTGCTCAGTCTTTTTGCTGTCTTGACTCCTTATGGCCTGAATTCCTTGCTCCTTTTCTGTCCCCTTCAGCATTTCCCATGACTACTCCACAGCTGCCTCTTCTGCCCACCCTTGGGCTTGTTCTCACCTCTAGATTTGCCTCCAGATGACTGCAAATGCCAGCTGCCCCAGCAGCCTTGGTTGAGCTCTTCCCAGCCCTTATTGGCTAATTAGTGTTATGGCAGCTGCCAAGAAATGATTGTCCTATGTTCAGGTCCCATACAATTTGCACCAGTTTTGTGCATGCCTGTCATCCACTCAAGGTCTCTACCTGTTCCTTGGAGTCTCTCCAGACCATCTGTGCTACTACCATAAGCCAACCTATGATTACATGGACTCTGACCTGATGGGTTTCTTCCCTTATAGTGACACCAGCCTGGGCCCCAGGACTGTCTCCTACTCTGATTCAGACCAGAATTTACATTTTGCTTGCAGCTCTGGCATGGGCTTCATGCTTAACCTCAAAGTCTTGCAAATGGGCTCTGTCATTTGCTACTCTTGTTTACCTTCATGGTCTCATTGGGTCACGGCTTGCTGCTTCATTTTCAGTTTCACCACAAGATGGACCTTCCTGCATAAAAGCAGTTCAATTCCCTGAGCTGTCTGTGTTGATGAGCTCTATTATCTCATCACCATGCATGCATTTGGACAAAGGGTATGAGCAGAGTGTATCTCTTCTTTCAATTCTCTACTGATCTGTCCCTTTTTACTGGTTTCTGCCTTGGATGAGGCTGTGATGTATCCTGCTAACTACAGCCACCGTCCTCTCACCAGTTCAGACTGGGGAGGTTTGCTCGAGATTCAGGAAGCCTGAAAAAGAGACACAAAGTGATGTGTTTCACTTGACTTTATTTAGCTGCTAAGCAGCTCAGCTGCAGTCCATCTCTCCATTTAGCTGCACACCCTCACAGCAGTCCTCAGCTGCCCAGCTGCCTCCTTATCTGTCCAGCCACCCTTGCAGCTCCCAGCCCCTGCAAACTCACCACAGTCCTCAGCTGCCCAACCCACATGCAATCTAGGTTTACAGTAAAATACACAACAATGGTTATGTGCTAGAATCAACCTTGGTTATATAAGTTATTTACACTGAGATAGTGAGATGCACCTGCACTGGAGTCCTGCTGACTCAGGACTCACAGCCCCCAAGATATCACACCCCATAGCCTAAGCTATAGTGTAACCACATTGGGCTTCATTTTGCCTTACAACTATAACAAAAGTATATATTTTGCTTTCTATTTTTTTCCAGTCCAGAGCAAAACTTGGAACTCCAAAATGTAGTCCTTGGCCATGTATCCTGCAGTAGCAACTGGAAAAAGAGAGAGAGAAGAATCACTAAGCTAGAGACCATGAGTGGGTGACAGGCACACACCAAGAAGTCATTTTCTAACTCTGCATTTCCTAGAAACCAAAAGTCTTTCATTGTTAGTGTGCCTCTTTACAATATGATCCCCTCACAGCTGGTTAGTGGGTTCTGAGATCCTGTTCGTAAGGAATGTGCTAAAAATGACTAATGTCGCCCCTGCTCTCCAAGAATTCATAGTCTGAACAGAAATAATAACACAAAAATAAATACACATGAAATAGAAGAATAGAAGATACAGTGCCATAACACAGAATGCTCTGAGGGAGAGGTTGGGGAGCCCCTAGCTATGCAGGTATAAATGGGCTTCAATGACATTTCTGTTTGAAACAGAAACACAAATAAGCAAGCCTTGCACAAGTCCAGAAGCAGTGTACTGAGGAAGACATATGGTCCAGAGATGCAGAGGCAGAAAATAATTTGCTCAGAAAAGAGTTTGGAATGGTGGGGATGAAGACAATGTGTGAGGAGGGGAAAGGAAGAAAGAATGAGCATAGCACTAGACCCTGAGGCCTGACAAAACATACAAATTATCTATTGCTGTGTCAAAAAATGACCCCACGCTTAGTAGCTTACAACAAATAACTGTATTTGGGTGGGAAATTAACAATAAGGAAATGATAAGATAGAAGGTGATGGAGATGAGCAGGATGTTGCTAAAAGTCTACCTACTGATTTAAAATATCCACAAATAATAGTGTATTGCAGCAGCCCAAACAAATTAAGGCTATAAGGCTTTGGGTTGATTGTGAGACAAAATGTTTTCAAGAACATCTAAGGCTAAAAAGCAAAACAAGTATGGTTTTGCTTACTCTCACTGAAGAGGTCGGACAGCACCCTGTGAAAAACATGACCTAAATAGTATTTTTCAGTTGTAGAAAATGATATAACTACTGTCAAAATAACTTTCTGTCCAGAGAGGGATGATTCTACATGCATGATGTCTTCTTGCTCTTTACTTACATGGCAAGACAAGAAAATCTCACTCTCCAGCCTACTTCATAAGACCACTAATCTCCCTAACAAGGAAAGAGCCAAAGCCCCCATCTCTTACTGCCACTGCCTTTAGGGATTATGGGTTTTTTAGACAGGGTCTCACTATGCACTTCATGTTGGCCTTTTACTCACTATGTAGCTCAGGCTGTCCTCAAACTTGGGTTGATCCTCCTCCTCCTGAGTGCTAGGATCACAGGCATGTTGCCACCACACCCAACAAGGAATTAGGCTTTAATATATGAGTTTGGGAGAAAAAAAACCCCAGCTATATTTCTCAATAAATTATACCTCTTTAAATTATGACATGAGTAAATTTATTTAAAGGAAAATACTTGCTGAATATTACCATTACCAAGATCATTTACAAATTTCACAATCTAGAGATGACCAATAATTCTAAATATTATGTAGTGTGCCTGCTCTTACCCTCTAATAAGTTGAAATTCCACTACAAAATGTGTTAGAATTTTGATTCAGTAGATCAATTTGGACAATATTAACATTTTCCGAATACTCAGTCTTTTCATCTGACAACATGGTTTATCTCACATTATATGTTATTATATTATTAGTTTTCTAAGTGCTGTTTTGTAACTTTAGAGGTATATATACTATTGACTTTTATTATTTTATATATTTCACTCATAGATTTTGTTGCTAATGACATTATTTTTAAATTTTTTATTATTGTAATGAAAATATGTGATAGTTATATTTATCTTGGGAAATTAATATATATATAGATGGCATCTTTACATTTACTGCCACTTGCCTCTTCTTCCCTTTCTCCCCTCTTTCCTAGTTTCCTCTCCCATCCACTCAATGTCTACATCTCTGCTTCCTATTATCTCTCTTTTATTTAACTCTTTAAATCATTTATGCTTGAGTTTCTCATATAAGTGAAAAATGTGATATCTAACCTTCTTTGTCTAATTTATTTCACTTAGCATTACGATCTTAGGATCAACCCATTTTCCTACAAATCACTTGTAACTATTCCTTATGGCTGAGTAGTAATCCATTGTCAATATGTAACATGTTTTCTTTTTCCATCTATTGATAACCATTTAGGTCACTTTCCTGATTTACCTATTATAAACTGTCCTACTATAACAATGGGTGCACATGCATCACTGTAATATGATGTCTTTACATCTTTCAGGAAGACACTCAAAAAAGGCATAGCTAGGACAAATGAAATTTTCATTCAGTTTTTTGAAGAGTTTTCACACTGATTTCCCTAGTGGCTGTACTATTTTATATTTCCAGCAACCATGTAGAAGGGTTATATTCCCCCACAACCTCAACAGAATTTATTGATTTTGAGTCATAAAAGATAGTCATTCTGGGCTGGAGATTTAGCTCAGTGGCATCTCATCTGCCTCACAAGCACAAGGTCCTGAGTTTGATCCCTGGAACCACCACCAAAAAAAAAATAATAAAGTCATTCTTACTGGAATAAGATGGAAGCTCAGTATTACTTTTATTTGATTCTCTAAGGGACAAAGATGCAGAATATTTTTTCATTTACTTATTGGCCATGTTTTTTTTTGTGAAATTTCATTTCACTGTCCATTTAATGTCTGAGTCATTTATTTTAGGAGAGGTCCAACTTTTGGCATTCTGTATATGTTCTATATGATATTCCATCTGAGGAGTAGCTGAAAAAAAAATCTCATTCTGTAGGTTATCTCTTCACACCGTTTATTGTTCTTTCCTGTGCCAAAGATTTTTAATTTGATATACATATATTTGTTGATGTCTGGTATTATTGTGTGTGCAATTAGCATTCAGTCTTAGTCACTTTCTTGGTCACTGCATCACAATACCTAATAACATCAACTTTTTAAAAGGATAGTTTATTTTTACTCACAATTCAGAAGTTTCAGGTCATGTTCAGCAGTCTTAAACACAGAAATAGCATGGTACAGGAGCCTGAAAAGAGGAAAGCTGTTCACAATGGTGGTGGCCCAGAAGCACAAAGAGAGAAAGGAGGCTCTGAGGAGGGAGATACGCTCTTCTAGGTCATGTTTCAGCGGCCTGTCTCCCCGGACCGGGCCCCATTTCCTAACAGCTCTATCACCTCTAAGGTCCAATCCTCTTTTAAAATCCCCACCTAAGAGTTCATGAGCCTCCTTGGGGGTCATTGAGGCATAAACTATAACATTCTGCCCTGGACCCCAAAAGACTTATGGAGATCTCCTTATGCAAAATTATCTATATTAACGGTTCCAGAATTTTTGAAAAGTTCAAGTCCACAGTCTCCTATGATATTGAAAACAAACTCATTGCTGTGAGCCACTATAAAAATAAAAAAGAAAGCTGAACACTGCTAACATACAGTGGCACAAGGTAAACATTTTCATTCCTAAAGAGAGGAACTGGAGGCTAGAAACCAATGGCCAAAAATAAAACCCAACAGGGAAAACATTAAACCCCATAGCCCCATGTCTAGCACCTCAGGTGTGTTATGCAAGATGCAATCTCCATATAGCTTTGAGGGCCACACTATGGCACTCCCTATCAGACCCATCACAGACCCATCACCTCTAAGTTGAGCAGGTTCTGCTCATTGCCTGCAGGCTTTCTCAACAGACACTCCATATTCCTGGCCTCTACAACTGCCTAGAGTCTTCACTGCACTTGTCTCCTTTCAGGGGCACACTGCTTGGCCTTCCAGATCTTCTGAAATCTGGTTGGAAGCTTTATTGAACCCACAACTCTTTCTTTCTACATCCCTATAAACCAGCATAACATGGATGATTCCAAGGTCCACTGACAGACAGCTCAAGCAGTATCAGGGAATCCACGGCTCATGGCTGCAGAGACCGCTGAATACTTGGATGGCTAACCTGTGAAAAATTATTTTCTATTTTTCTCTGAATAAGCTGGATTTCCTGAGACTTGTGTTTGTTTGTTTGTTTGTTTGTCTGTTTGTTTTTGGTACTGGGGATCAAACTCAGGTCCTTACGCTTGCACAGCAGGCAGCGAAACCACTGAGCTAAATCCTTGGCCCCTGAGACTCTTGTTTTGAATGAAAGCTTTACAGCTTTTCATCCCTGAACCAGAAAAGGGAGGATTCTTGGTGATTCTTCCAATCTTTCTCTTCTTGATCCAAGGTTGTACTCGCTTTCTTTTTAATGGTAGTCTTACTAGCAAACAAGCTCTTTGCTCCAACTTTATAGGGGCTTCATTTTTGGGGTAAACTGAAATGGGCATCTGCTGATATTCAGTATAAACTGATTAAAATTGGCAAGAAGTACCCATATTGCAATGTGAATATTGGTCTTCTTTGAAATTCCACTATGACAGTAGTCCGCCACCCTTAAAGACAGTCTCCACAAAGTCTCAGAACATTAGCAAAATGTAGGCAAATTTTCAGCAGGAGCTTAATACACATGGTCTCTAGACCAACCTTCATGCAGTTCTTCTATCAAATTGAAACCTACTGAACCTGATCTTTACATTTCTCTTGTCCAAGTACTAACCAGGTCTGACCCTGCTTAGCTTTTGAGATCAGGTACATTCAAAAAGGTACTGTGGGGGCAGGGATTTAATTCAGTGGCACTGCATCTGCCTTGAAAGTGCAAGGTCCATAAAAAAAATCCCTGGTACCACACACACACAAAAAAGGTATTGTCTTAGACAATAGTCTATATTTCTGTCAGCCTTCCTTTCATCTAATTTTTGACCAGATCCCACATTACCTTTGGTTTAAAACCATCTAGCTAGAATGTCCAAACCTTTCCAATCTCCTCCTATAAACTAGTTCCTAAAGCTTCAGAACTATATGGTTAGGTTTATTCACAGAAACAAACCTTGTCTTCTAGTATCAAAATCTGTCTGAGCCTTTTTTTTTCTTTTTTTGGTGAAAAACCATAGCTAGCATCCACAATTTAAAGATGAGAGTTTTATTTTGGATCCCAGTTCCATATTTCAGTCCATGCTTTGCAGTCTTATTCACAAAGATGAAACAATGGAAAGCATAATAGAGGAGCCTGGGTGGAGGAAACCTGCTCATGTCATGGCAGCCAGTAGAAGAGAGAAAGGAGGAAACAAGAAGGGAGATGCACCCTTTCAGGTTATGCTCCCAAGGACCTGCCACTGTCAACCAGGTTCCATCTCCCAATATCAAGTCTTCTCTGGTGACCTGAAGATCCAATAGTTTTCCAAAAGCATAACCTCTGAGAGAATGTGGCTCTGGGGAACATCCAAATATAAACCATAATAGATTCTATTGTTATATTAGATTCTTACTTATGCCTTAAAGTGTTTCACCAAATTTATTTTCCTACATATTCTGTGTTTCTATCTTTGTATCTAGGTTTTTCACTTATTTTAATTTTAGTGCAAGGTGAGAAATATGGGTCTAGATTTATTTTTCTTCAAATATAATGAATAACCACTTTTCCCACCACCATCTATTAAGAGGGTACCTTTTCTCCAGCATTAGTTGTTGGCCCATCTGTAAAAAAAATCAGATGCATACCAATAAACTTAATGAATTAAAAAATTTAAATTTTTTTTTAAAAATCAGTTGCCTAAAGGTGCATGGAATAGTCTCTGCATCTTCAATTCTTTTCCATTGGTTAACATGTTTGTTTTTATGCCAGAACCAAGCTGTTTTTATTATTGGAGGTTTGAAGTATAATGAAATCTGGGATTGCAATGCCATCTGCTTTTGTGTTTTTGTTCAAGATTGCTTTCCATATTCTAGAATCCTTCTGGTTCTATGTAAATTTTAGGATTCCTTTTCCAGTTTTGTGGAGAATGCTGCTTTGGTATTTTGATAGAAATTATATTAAGTCTATATATCATTTTTGGTAATATGGCAATTTTGATGACAGTTTTTGAGCCTAAGAAAGAAGAGGGAATGACTTTTTACATTCTACTGTCCTTTTCATCTTTTTTCAGAATACTCTAGTATTTGTTACAGATTTCTTTGACTTCCTTATTTATGTTAACACATAAGCATTTAATTTTTTAAAGCTAGCCTAAGTGGAATTGTTGTAATAATTTCCTTCGTATGGGCTGGAGATTTAGCTCTGGCACCGCGCTGCCTCTCAAGCCAAAGGTCCTGATTTGATTCCCGGTACCAAAAAAAAATCCTTCCTAGTGGCTTCATGATTTGTGTTTGAGAACACTATTGATTTATTCGTGTTAATTTTTCCATTTTGCCCCTTGCTGTATTGGTTCACTAGCTCTAAAAGTACATTGGTGTGGTTTTTACAGTCTTCTATGTAAGGGAACATGCCATCTGTGAATAAGGATTGATTGAATTCTTTCTTTCCTAATCATATCCCTTTTATTTCTTCCCTTGTCTGGTTGATTTGACGAGTGTTTTGAGCCTGTTGGTATAATCTTTAAGGTAAGAAAAGAAAGGTAATTCAGCATGGCCAATATATCTAAGAGCCCACTTTGATTTAATGTACTTCTTTTTTGTTTTCTATGTTTTGTCCATCTGCCTGTCAGTTAGTTTTTAATAATTGGTTAAAGTAAAGTACCTGCAGCTGCTTCTAGAAAAATTTTGAGTTCATTATTTTCTATTTATTTTCATTTTTTTGTCCTTGCAGACTTTCGATTCTGTTAGGGCTTTTCATAAAAAGAAAAAGTTATGCAAAACTCTGTAACCAAACTCACTTAAAATTATAGGATTAAGTGAGTTTGCAAATAAACTTAATGTAACCTAACAGTTTGGCATGTTGAAGTTATGTATGATTAAGGTTAATATGTGTGTTTCTGTGTGTTTACTCTCAGGTATATGTTATCCTCTAAAATTTCTATTTAAATTAGCTTATACAAAAGAGAACACTGAGTGAGCAGAGCCCTGGTGGCTCCCTCTCAACCCGCCGGGAAAACTCGAGCGGTGATCGCGCTCCCCAAACCACTTCCCGCCCTCGGCCAATGGCCCCCAGCGGCCTCCGCGCGCGGCTCCCCGAGCCCCCTCGCGCCTCCCCCCAGGCCTGTCCCGCCTCCGCCGCCACGATCTCCCGCCGTGTCCTAGCCTCAGGCTGCCCACCGGCCTAGGCGCGGCGGCCAAGATAGGGTCCCGCGCTCCCGGGGGAGGAGAGGGAGCTGCCGCGCGCTCCGCCCCCTTCCAGGGCTGCAGCCGTCGCCGCCGCCCGCCCGCAGGCTCAGTAGAGGAAGATGTTACCCTGGGGTTGCCTACCCTTCAAAGCACTTCCAGCACTAATGCTCATGCGATGACGACGACCACAGTGCGGAACGACCAAGTCCAAATGGTCCAGACAGACCTTTTCAGTGTCCAACCCGTGGGATGCGATTCACCGGTATTCAGAACCTAAAACACTATATGCTCATCCACTCGAGAATGAAACCATTTCAGTGTAACCGCTGCGAGGGCTTACTCGCTGAAGACGCACCACCTAAAGCATGAAGGTAAACGTTGTTTCCGGTGCCAGATGTGTATGTAGTGGCACTTTCACTTTCTTGGAGGAATATAAACACCTTATTGGGGTTTCCCGGCACATTATCCACAAGTCACGGATTTATGAGTGCAAAACATGTCGCGCCATGTTCACAAAGTCCGAAAATTTAATCGTGCACCTGAGGGGTCTGAACCATGAAGCATCAGAGCTAGCAAACTACTTCCAGAGCAGTGATTTCCTAGTACCGGAATACTTAAACCACGAGCAAGAAGAGACCCTTGTTCAGTAAGATCTTGGAGAACATGGTTTTGAAAGCAACTCTTCTGTTCAAATGCCTGTAATTTCACAGGTCTCCTCCACCCACTTTCCATTCTGTATTGAGTCAAAAAAAAAAAAAAAAAAAAAAGAACACTCACTTATTAGCCCAAATTTTTTTATCACATGGCTTAACAGTGAGCTAATTTAAATTGATTAATGTGAGAAAAAATGTCTCTAAAGTGGGTGTTATGTTTCCGTCCAGGTTGTTAAGACATTTATCTTAAAAATTATTTATGTGAATGTAACATCCATTATTTTCTGTGGACAATAAGATATTTTCATTGATTAAGATATATATGTATATGTATATAATATTTACTGTGCTATACTTTCTCAGGAGTCATCTCAAGTAATTGTTAAAATAATTAAATAAGAAAATATATAAAGGTCTAATGCTTATATATTGTGCATAACAACACCTAAATCATCCGTTACTAAATATAAATTCAGGCATTCTTGGCTTTTTTAGACTTACAAAATAGGTACTATATTTGGTTTAATAAATATGTAGTTATGTTATTAATATGTTTTAAGGTAAGATTCCTTTCTTAACTTGGCCAAGTTAAATTTCTTAGCTTAAATTATACATTAAAGTAATATTTAAAAAAAAAAATTCCCTCGGTGGAAGCATTGGGCCTGAGGAACTACTGAAAAACTCTTCCCCCACCCATGGCTGAAAAAGCATCTTGCTTCAATTTCCCTCACTGATGAATGCCTTCTCATGTTTTATACCAGAGTCTAACTAAGACCCACTCACATGTTATTAAAAATTATATATGTATATATAATATATATTTAAAATTTTATAGCCAAGCATGGTGATGCATGCCTGTAATCCCACCATTTAGGAGGTGAAGGCAGGAGCATAGCTGTGAGTTTCAGGCCAGCCTAAACTACATAGTGAGACCCTCTCTCAAAAATAATTTTTATATATTTATATACACATGCATTGTCAATAATTAAAAGGTTAAGGGTACTATGTACTGTTTGACACATTTTACCACAAAACAGAAAACAAAAACAAGGGAATATGATTATTAAATAACACATATACTATACTTATTCATTAGCAAGACTCTACAGAACAATCAAGAGTGAAGAAAACCCACCTGCTTCATCCAAGATCAAAAGAAACATCCACATTCAGACAGTTAAACATGTTCCCAATGTAGAGGGCAAGATTGACTGCAGAAATGGTGTGCCATGGTGAACCAGATCCTGGTGACAAGTAAAAATATGAACTCTGAAAGCTGATCATAGCTGGCTGCTCCTTTTATCAGTCTGAAAATGCAAAATTTGCCACCCTAATATTTACTAGAGGAATACCCTTACCTGGAGTCAAATTAAAGTTCTCCCTGAAAGTGTCAAATTCATCACCCCTTCCTCCTAGAAACTACATAAAGGAATCTATCTCTGAGCTTGACCACAAACATGCTATACAAATTATAGACTGACATCATTAAATCTATGAATGCCAAAACCAAAACGATGTATATAAATTTTCAAGAAAAATCCCCATAGGGGTTCCAGTTCCTGTCCATGGCACGGTGAGGTCCTGGGAGCAGCTAGGAGCCCCGCCTTCATCGAGTGCTCTGCTTAGCCCTGTGGGCACCTGCAAGGCCCAATTCCATCTCCCTCTCCCCAATACCCCCACCTTATGGCTCTTCTGCTACCTGGTCCCTCACTAAAGAGGCACAGGGGATTATACTTCACACAGTTAAATGTAATAGATTAATAACTACCACAAATTGTCATTTTCTAAGCTGTGCTTGATGCTATGGTATTGCTGATTGTAACATTTGGCCTAACATGTGTGGTTGATCTAATCAGTTTTCCTTCCTGGTATAAGGAAAATAAAATAGCCTGAGTCATTAGAGCCTCCAAACCTAAACTCAAGCTATATCTGGAAGACACCTCTGAAAAGCAATCATTCCACAAGGGTTTTAAACACGAGCAACAAAGATACCTGCATTAAGCAATTTTGAAATATCAACCCAGGAATTAAACCAAAGACAGTACCAAAAACAAAAATGAGAAGACATTTAAGCAAGGCACAAATGCAGGCTTCCACCCCACGAAAAGGAAATTCTGGGGGAAATGAGGTGGAAAAGTCAGATAATCAACCACCTGGACACCCTGAACTGATAGCACAGGAAGTAACAACGCAGATACATGAGGCTCTAGAAAAATTCAAAGCAGAAATAATCTCCCAGATAAATACAGATATGGTGAATGGAGTGAGAGACATGATTAGAGGCTCTAGAGTAGAAACAGACAAGAAAATAGATGAGATCAGAAACATGCTGGAAGCCATGAATGCCTAGCATATGAAAGAAATGGACACCATGATCACCCAACATAAGAAAAAAATGGAATCCATGAAACAGATTCAAACAGATATTCAGGACATTACAAACTCCATTGAAAGCATGCAGAGCAGAATAAGAGAATCTGAAGACAGAATATCAGATATAGAAGACAGGATCTCACTTAAGGACCAAGAAAACAGAGATTTCTTAAAGATAGTAAGGGACCATGAGAAATGAATCCAACAGCTGCTAGATGATGCAAAGAAGAATAACATAAGACTGATAGGAGTCCACGAAAAAGCAGGAGAAAGTACAATTGACATAAAAAAAACTGTTCACAGAAGTGATAGTAGAAAACTTCCCAGATAGAGGTGGAGAATTGGACACACAGATAAGTGAGGCATATAGAACTCCACCCAGCCATGAACAAAAAAATCTACACCTAGGCATATAATAGTCAAGATCCCAGAAACTGAACAGAAGAACAAAATTCTACAGGCACCTACAAAGGAAACCCCATCAGAATCATGGCAGATTTCTCAACACAAACCCTGAAATCAAGGAGAGCCTGGAGTGAAGTATTTCAAGCCCTAAAAGAAAATAACTTCCAACCTACACTGTTGTATCCTGCAAAATTACATTTCAAAATCAATGGGGAAATTAGATACTTTCACAACAAAGAACACCTGAGAAATTTCATGAACACCAAACCAGCACTCCAAACAATTCTAAACAATATCCTAGAAAAAGACAGTGAAGGTCACAACTCCATGAGGGCCAACAGAGAGAAGACACCACACAAGGTAAGGCACCAAACGGAAAGGGGGAAAAATAAGAAAAGAGCCAACAACAATAAAACATCATGGCAAGAATGAGTCAATATCTCTCAATTATAACTGTCAAAATTAATGGCCTCAATTCACCAATCCAAAGAAATAGACTGACAGAATGGATTAAGAAGCAAAACCCAGCAATATGCTGTATACAAGAAACACACCTAACTCAAAAGGAAATTCATAGACTGAAAGTAAAAGGATGGAAAACAGTTCTCTATGCGACAGGATCCCAGAAAAAAGCAGGGGTAGAAATCTCATTTGCAGACAAAGTAGATTTCAAACCAAAATTAATTAAGAGAGACAAAGATGGTCACTACATCCTTGTGAAGGGAACAATCCAAGAGGAAGATATGACAATCCTACATATTTATGCACTAAATACAAATGCCCCCAACTATACAAAACAAATATTAATGGACATGAAAACCCAAATAAGCACTAGCACAATTGTAGTGGGGGACCTCAACACCCCTCTATCACAAATAGACAGATCATCTAGGAAAAAAATTAACAATGAAATTCTAGAATTGAACCAAGCTATTGAACAAATGGACTTAAGAGATGTTTATAGAGTGCTCCACCCCACAAAATCAGAATACACATTCTTTTCAGATGCACATGGGCCATTCTCCAAAATAGATCACATGCTAGCTCATAGGGCAAATCTAAGTAAATGTAAAAGAATTGAAGTTATCCCCTGTACATTATCAGACCATTATGCAATAAAATTGGAGATCAATAACCTAAGAAACCACAGAATACTCACAAACACATGGAAATTGAATAACACTCTCCTGAGCAACCAATGGGTCACAGAGGAAATTGAAGAAATTAGACAGTTTCTACAAGTAAATGATAATGCCAGTACAACATACAGGAATCTCTGGGACACAATGAAAGCAGTTCTACATGAGAAATTCATAGCAGTGAATGCCCATATTAGGACAACAGAGAGAACTCAGTTAAATAACCTAATGCAGAACCCCAAGCTCCTAGAAAAAGAAGAGCATAATGAATCCAAAGCTCGTACAAGAAAGGAAATTATAAAGATCCAAGCGGAAATCAATGCAATGAAGACTAAGAGAATGATACAAAAAAATAATGAATCGAAGAGCTGGTTTTTTGAAAGAATAAATAAAATCGATAAACCTTTAGCCAACCTTATCAAAAAAAGGAAAGAAAAGGCTCAAATCCATGCAATTAAGAATGAAAAAGGTGAAGTCACAACAGATCCAGCAGAAATTCAGAGGATCACCAATACCTACTTTGAGAACCTGTACTCTAATAAAATGGAAAACACAGAAGAAATGGGCAGATTCCTAGATACATACAAATTGCCAAAGTTAAATGGAGAAGATATACAAATTCTAAACACCCCAATAACAATGAGTGAAATTGAAAATGTAATAAAAAATTTACCAACAAAGACAAGCCCATGTCCTGATGGGTTCACTGCTGAATTCTACAAGACGTTTAGAGAAGAACTATCACCATTACTCTTTAAGCTCATCAAGGAAATTGAATGGGAAGCAAGGCTTCCAAATTCTTTCCTGGAAGCAACGTTGATTCCAAAACCAGGGAATGACCCAATGCAAAAAGAGAACTACAGACCAATCTCCCTAATGAACATAGATGCAAAGATCCTCAATAAGATACTGGCAAACAGAATACAGAGGGTCATCAAGAAGATCATATACCCTGACCAAGTCGGATTTATCCCAGGGATGCAAGGATGGTCCACATCCATAAATCAATAAATGTAATACACACTATATTAACAGAGTCAAGGACAAAAACCATATCATCATCTCAATAGATGCAGAAAAGGCATTTGACAAAATCCAGCACCCATTCATGATAAAAATGCTACAGAAAATTGGAAAAGAAGGTCTTTATCTCAACCTGATTAAGACTATCTATGAAAAACCAACAGCCAACATCATACTAAATGGTCAAAAACTGAAAACTTTCATGCTAAAATCAGGAAAAGACAAGGATGCCCACTATCACCATTCTGGTTCAACATTGTTCTGGAAACATTAGCCATAGCAATTAGAAAAGAGAAAGAAATAAAAGGAATAAAGATAGGAAAGGAAGAAGTGAAACAGTCATTATTTGCTGATGATATGATACTTAACATAGAAGACCCAAAAAACTCAGTCAAAAGCCTTCTAGACCTAATTGACAGATTCAGTAGAGTAGCTGGATATAAGGTCAATACTCAAAAGACAATAGCCTTCTTATATGCAAATAGCAGACCCATTGAGAGAGAAATTCTGGAAATAATTCCTTTTACAATAACATCTAAAAAAATGAAGTATCTAGGAATCAGCCTAACAAAGGAAGCAAAAGGCCTCTACATTGAAAACTACAGCACTCTGAAGAAGGAGATTGAAGAGGATATAAGAAAATGAAAAGATATCCCTTGTTCCTGGTTAGGAAGAATCAATATAGTGAAAATGGCCATACATCCAAAACTAGTATATAGATTTAATGCAATACTGATTGAAATTCCAACAATATACTTCACAGAACTAGAGAAAACAATCCAAAAATTTATTTGGAAGCAGAAGAAACCTAGAATGGCAAAACCAATTCTGGGCAACAGAGACATGGATGGAGGAATCACAATCCCCAACTTGAAACTATACTACAAAGCTACTGTGATAAAAACAGCATGGTACTGGCAAAGAAACAGACCTGAGGATCAGTGGAATAGGTTAGAAGATGCAGAATCAACTCCAGACACACTCAGCCACCTCATCTTTGACAAAGGAGCCAGTCACCCTCATTGGAGAAAAGATAGCCTGTTCAATAAATGGTGTTGGAAAAACTGGATTTCAACCTGCCAAAGATTAAAACTAGACCCATACCTATCACTGTGCACTAAACTAAGATCAAAGTGGATTAAAGAGCTAAATATCAAGACAGACACAGTAAACTTGCTGGGAGATAAGTTAGGTAGAACTCTCAATGACACTGGCATAGGAAAAGACTTTACAAACAAAACTTCAGTAGCACGGGAACTAGCACAAAGAATCAACAACTGGGAATTCAACTTAGTAAAAAGCTTCTGCACTGCAAGAGAAACTACCAACAGAGCTAAGAGACAACCTACAATATGGGAAGAAATTTTTAGCAGCTGTACCTCAGACAAAGGTCTACTACCTAGAATATATATAGAATTGAAAAAAAATCAGAGCCCCCAAATTCAAAGAACGAGTTCAAAAATGGGCATCCGAAATAAATAGACATTTCTCAGACAAAGAAAAACAGCAAATAAATATATGAAAAAATGTTCAACATCACTGGTCATTCGAAAGATGCAGATGAAAACAACATTGAAATTGCACCTCACCCCAGAAAGAATGGCTGCTATCAAGAAATCAACCAATAACAAATGCTGGTGGGGGTGTGGAGAGAAAGGACCCCTGCTCCGTTGTTGGTGGGAAAGTAGACTGGTGCAACCACTATGGAAATCTGTATGGAGATACCTCAAAGAACTAGGACTAGAGGTCCCATTTGACCCAGCTATTCCCCTACTAGGTATCTTCCTCAAAGAATTAAAAGACTGATACTACAGTGATATATGTGCACCTGTGTTTATAGAGGCACAATTTGGAATAGCTAAGGATTGGAAACAACCCAAGTGCCCATCAACTGGAAACTGGATAAATAAGATGTGGGGTTTTTTTTATAAAATGGAGTACTACTCAGCCATAAAGAATGAGAAACGAGAGTCATTTATAGCTAAATGGATGCATATTGAGGCCATACTCTTAACTGAAATAAATAGGACACACGTGTAAATACCGAATAGTACCTCTAGTGTGAGAAACTGAAAGTGTAAATAAGGATGAAAATGATTAAAATGAATAATTGATAATTTGAAATAGGAAAAGGTCCAAAGGTGGAGGGGTGGTGGGAGGGGAAGGGGAAAGGGAAGAAAGGAAAGAAAAAAGTATGAGAAAGAAAAAAAAAGTGGAAATGAAATCTAAGTAAATAGGGAAGGGTGGTGGGGGTGAAGGGCGCATAGGTAATGGGGAAAAAATAAGAACTAAGATACGTCATGTTCAGGTACAAACACTCAATGATAAATGTAACTATATTGTATACCTAAAATGTACCAATTAATATATAAATTTAAAAAAAAAGAAAATCCCCATAGGGTTACAACCTCAGAAAGGAGTTAGGCACTCAATGGCTGTGGCTTCTGCCTTCTGCATGGCTTCTGCATATGAGTCTCTAGCCTTCAGCACTCTCCAGCTTTGCACTGTTCACACTCACTCTGTTGGTGTTCTCTCCAGCTGGAGGCCACCTATGGGAAGACTGCTGCTGAGAAAGCTCCAAAGGAGATTGATTCCTCTTTCGCTGTAGCCTCCAGTTTGCCTTCATCTTGAAGATGTGATTCATCTACATCACGACAACATTTATAGATTAAGACAAGAATGTTGAATCCAAATCTTAGAACATGTCTTTGTAACAATTCATGATTCATATTATGTTACCTGATAAGGTAGAGAAGGGAAATGTTAAGACACTTTATGTGGATTTAAAAATGGACAAAAAGTATCTTTGAGAATATGAACAAGTCTACAAATAAATACTTAAATGTAATTAAATTGGTCTGGGAAACCACTTATCAAACATAAACTCTCCCCTGTTCCTTGAGCCTCAGTAATTCTCTTACGGTCCCAGGTGACGCTTGTCTCCTGGTGCTGTCTGGTGATGTTTGTGTTCTCTTTGCCATTTGAATCTGTCTCTTTACCTCACCTTATTTACCACCCACCTACTCAGTCTTTCCTAGAGTCAATCCTAAATTTCCCAGAAATGCACTTTCCTTTCACAAATTTACACCTGCTCCAGGTTTATTCCTTCTGAAGTTCAACCACACTCCATGTGAAACCAAGGTATTACCCTGGGGCAAAGATAGAGTTTTCAAGATGTGTGTGAGTTAGACATGGGAGTGGAAGAGTGTTGTTCTTGGGCAATGGGCATGCTGTTTTTCATTTGACAAGTTGGCCAGTCATATGTTTCTTCCAGAAAACTCTTTACTCTTTTTTTCCTGATGTGACAAACCAGACCGATAGGAATTGTGTACCTCTGTGCTAAAATTTTTAAAATAGACTAATGTCCCCTTATCTGATGAGGATATGATTTCATGTGCCCAATGTATGCTTTCAACAGTAGATAGTAATAAAACACATACATATACACACATATAGTATTTTATATTCATATATACCTATGAAAAATTGAATTGATATATTATGTGCAGGTAAAGGTTCATACTATTACTTAATACTGAAATGTTTGTTAACATGGTTGATCAGTGCCCTGTGAAGGTGCTCCCTTTCTCTGAATGGTGCTGTTGTTATTGTACTCACCTTGTCATGATGTGACAGCACACAACAGCTATATGATGCAATAAATTGAGATAAATGATGGATCATAGTGGCATGAGATTTAATCATGCTATTGAGAATAGCACATGATATGAACCTTGTCATTTTTATTGAACTTTTTAATGTTATCAGACCCTCCTAAAGTAGCAAAATTAACATGTGGATAAAGAGGGACTATGATTAGATGCTGCCACATGCCTGGACACACCTACTGGAGACACAGGAGCAAAGCTTGTGCTTCAAAACCCAGGTAGCCCTGCATCAAAGTTTTTGGTAGGTAAATCTGATGATCCAATTTTCATTCATTTATCTCATAGGCTTGTGATCATGACTTGCTTGTGCTGCACACTTGTTACCCTCCATTTCTGGGGTCATAATGTGGCCTCATACCTATCATTTGGGATACTCTTCACTGGAATCGTATTTTGTGGATTTTCTGTAGAAACACAGGAAGGATGCTAAAATCCTTACACACTTGTATATTCAGGATGTTGCTATTTATAGATGATTGACTTTACTATTGGAGGCATTCTAACTTTTACTTATATAAGAAAAATAAAAGATCAGTAATTAGAAAATGAGAGATATTTTACAAAGGAAAACAAGATGTAGAAATGCTGGAAGTGGGAGAAAGGAGATGGGAAAGTAAAACAAAGAGTTCACATGTGTTTTATATATGTGCAACTTTCTGACAATGAATGTAAACATTAAACATTACAGACATGTATTAATACAAATTTTATTAGGGCTTTTTTGATTTTGGATTGTTAATCATGTCATCAGCATGACCTGATGGAGACATGCCATAAAAACTATGTCTGTGTGTGTCCTTCTCCAGAAAATAATTGATATGAAGTCTATTGATCTGAGAGTTAACTGTCATGTGAAAAATCGGTGTCATCTAAGAGGACTAGGTATTAGTGGAACAAACAAACACCCCAACCAAACCAAAACAAACAAATAAGCCCAAAGTTGAAAAGAGAAGCTTCTGCATACTTGAATTATCTTAAACAGGTGTGATGTTTGGTGTAGTCATTAGTGTTCAGTTTTTGAACATGGACCTTCATTAGGTGGTCTTTATGGGGCTTCAAAGTCTTCCCTCTTGGGCTGTGGTTGATTGTGGTTGGTTCTTCTTCTTAAGCTTCCAGCTTCATTTGAGCAGTGTTTCCCCAGGTTTAACCCTGGGGAGTTATATGAGTATTCAGCCTCCAATTATACAAAGAAATTTTAAGAATCTTAAAAAAGTTTTTAATCTGTTATAAGGAAAGTAAAAAAAGAAATTCTTATATACACATGTATACATATGTTTCATTGCAGTACACGAACAACAATGAACCAGGAGAGAATATAATGAACTTGGTGTTATGCACATCTCCACCTCAATAAACTTGAAGTGGTTACAGTTCCTTGAGGTACAAAGTGGAAATATTTGATCAACACAAAAGCTGAAAAATGTACTGAATATGCATTTAATATACCAAATCTAATGAATGTAAGTGATCCCCTTGCAACATTAACATGCTTATCATGCTTATATTGACCTGTAGTCAGGAAGAATATTCTAATATACAGCTCATTTCATAATAAAATATCACATATAATTTTTAGCAGAGTACACTGAGGGGTACTTGTTGTTTATCCTTGGTATCTGGTGGCTGACAGAGCAGGACTCACCCCTGCTGTCCAATAGAAAAAGAGTATTGCTGCTGTAAACAGGAATATGCATGGATCACTGAAACATGATGTCTTTAATTCTTTGGGGAAGACATTCACAAAAGGAAGCACTACACTGAATGCATTACTTTTAGTTTTCTGAATACTCTATACACTGACTTCTGTAGTAGCTGAACTATTTATCCCACCAATGTTGAATGTTTCCTTTTCCCCTGCAGCCTCATGAAACATTTTTTCGTTTTTGGTGATGTGATCTTTCTGGAATGAGTTTATGTTCCAACTGGCCTTTCTCTATTGGACAGAAATGCTCAACTTTTTTTCAGGTATTTATTAGCAATTTGTACGTAGTCTGAGAAGTGTTATTCATTTAACTTGCCTATTTTTTTCAGATATTAGTTCTCTGAGGAATATCAGGCAAAATACTCATTGTGGATTATTTTTCATGCTTTTTTTTGCATCCATGTCTGTGCAGAAGTTTTCAAATTTTATAAAATTTTTTATGTTTGTTGTGTTATCCTACCTTATTTTATACCAAAAACACCAGCAATAGCATTGAGAATACTTTGTTTTTATGTCTCTACATTCAGAATGTGTACTGCCTGGCTCATTCATCTTTTATTGCTTATACTTTACTCAAAGGCAGGAATATATGCTATACAAATATTTTCATGAAAAGAACATTTCCCGAGAAACAAAATGATGATTTGAAAACATGATTTTTTTTTTCTCACCTTACCCTAGGTTTATGTTCTTCACTAAATTTCTTTCCTTAAACTTCAAATGCAGATAAAGACAACTGTTTCATAGTTTGCTAAGGCACCTAGCTAAGTGGCCCCCAAAGTTAGCTTTAAAGCCATGATAATCCTGTCTCAGACTATCCTGGTGCTAAGACTATACATTAAGCACTTACCAGTCCAATTATATAAATACAGGATGGCCAAATATTGCATTTTTTCATTAATTTTTTATAATATTAAATACAAAAATAATTTTATCAAATTTAATACAGTATCGGCTGGTTAAAGTGAAATCTGCCTGAAAGATGCTCAGGACAGTCTGTACATAAACAAATGTGCTCATTGAGTGATGCTTGGGGTAAACTGCTAAGTGGTCAGTGAGAAAAGGACTAGTGTGTAATTCTTAGTATTAAAATAATTTTGATACTGAGGAGTAAATCTAGGAGTACTAAAGCACTGGATTACATCTGCAGAACTTTCAAATGTATTTTGAGAGAGGGTGTCACTAAATAGGCTGGACTGAAATTTTTTTCCTCCCACTTCTGCCTCCTGAGTTGCTGGGATTACAAGTATCCATCAGCAGGGCCAGCAAGACTTTTTTCATGGTAAAAGGCCAGCGATTTAGCTCAGCTACACTGTGCCAGGCTCGAAGTCCTCAGTTTGAACCCCAGAACCAAAAAAACAAAATAAGATTTTTTCCATGGTAAAATAATGGCAAAGTAAACGCACTCAGGATGTTTTGTAGTTTCAATATTCTATCACCACCTGCAATACCAATACACAGTACATACCTTCCTGGTGATGGTAAGAAGCAGAAGTGTGCACATGTACTCTGCAGTGTACTATATTCCATGAATTATATCAGATATTTCAGATGCAAAAGACATACTTTTAGATGACACTACATAACTAGTGAGTAATTTATGTGTCTAAGCATAATTAAGGCTAGGGCAAGCTATACCCCATGCATTACAGATATTTAATGCATTGCTCACTCGTGTTTTCATACCAAAGGTTTGAAACAATGTAACCCCATCAGAAAGAGTAGCTTTTGTATTCAAGAAAACTATATAAAACATTTTAGAAACTAGGTCAATGTTAAAAAGATAGAAAAAATACAGGTCAAAGGAGACCAACTGGGACTCACGCAGATAACTTGGCCCAGTGTGTGTTGAAGGCAATTGTCACATACATCAAACATCAGACAGTGGTTCTTAGGAGAAATGTATTGTATAAATTTATCTCAAAAATTGTGAAACAGTCTGAATTATAATTTAGCAAACTCACTCTTTACCAAACTGACAGATGCATCGTATGAGTTACATTTTGTTTCATGCCATTAGTTCAGCTTATTAGGTAAAAACAATGATTACCAAAGATACAATGGCATCATAGCATCAAGGAATACAATAAAGGCATTTGCCTTGTACATTCAATAGCAACCACTGTCCCTAAAACACCTCAACAGCTGACAAAAATTCCTCTGAAAGTCTTGTTACTGATAAATCATAGCATCATTTACACTTTCTGGAGACATTACTAATATGATATCCTTTTGGAGAAGAGTTATGGTCCTGTTGGTCTGTGGCAATCAAAAACTCAGCAGTATAGTTTATTTTTGGTACATGTGGTGGAAAAATTAACACCAAATTAAAAGTCATTGCAATATAAACATGAAAAGTAAAATTCTTCTGGGAAGAAAATATAAAAATTTATGTAAATGATAATGTTGACTCCAATAAGAAAAACATGCAACATTATGTACATGATATATGATGTTGGGATATAAGCAGGTATCTTGTCACAATATAAAAACATAACATTTGCTAACTTTCAAGTTTTGTGACAACTCAAATTTGTCAAAAACACATGTTCACAAATCTGACAATGCATATCTTAATATAAAATATAGCAACAAATTAAAAAACATTTTTGTAACACAAAATATGGAGTGTATGCACCAAAAATTTAAAACAAATGTTGTGGTAAAATCCCAACAATTAACTACAAATAATTTAAGTTTGTTTTTAGCCAGGGATTTCACTCAGTGGTACCATGCCTGCTTTGCAAGCACAAGGTCCTGAGTTTGATCCCTGATACAAAAAACTTTAAGGATTTTAATAGCCTATACATCCCAATTTTAAAGGCAAAACAGTAACTACATAGATGCTAACTGTACTTGAAAGTAAAAAGTAGCTTTCAATTCACCATATACAGTTAAAAGACACCAAGGATTAACCACTCAAAAATAGAAAATTATATCAACTCAATACTTTTATATTATACCCCACAGGTACATAATTTAGATCTCTTCAAGTGATTTACTAAAAACCATACAATGCAGGTACTTTTAGATATCGCTGAGATTTGTATTTTCTGGAAAATGTCAAGAAATATTGACATCTTTTGTATTATTTACTTCTAAAAGTCTCCACCACATGAGAATTTCCAACAGGATTTTAAAAATAGGTGCGCATATATAAAGGTTCTCCCGTGAGACTTCATGTGTTCATAATGTGTGTGGACTGACATCTATCCCACATTACTTACATACTTATGATTTCTCCCAAGTGAATTTTTCATTGGACAATCATATGTGCTGAAAGTCTGCACACTGCTCACATACTTAGCATCAATATCCAGTGAGAATTCTTTCACGTCTTTGACATTCACCACATGGGATGAAAACTTTTACACATTGCTAAAATATATAGGGTTTCTCCAGAGTGTGAACCCTTTCATTTATCTGGTAATATCCACATGTGATGTACGCTGTCCCACATTGTTTATGTATGTAGGGTTTATCACCAGTGTGAACTTTTTCATGTGTTTGACAGTGACTGTTTGTTCTGAAAGCTTTCCCACATTGCTTACATACATAGGGTTTCTCCCCAGTATGAACTCTTTCATGTCTTTGACACTCACCACGTGTGATGAAAGCTTTCCCACATTGCTTACATACATAAGGCTTCTCCCCAGTGTGAGCTCTTTGATGTCTTTTATGAGCATCTTGTGTGCTCAAAGCTTTCCCACATTGTTTACATACATAGGGTTTCTCCCCAGTGTGAACTCTTTCATGTCTTTGACAAGCACTATGTGTGCAGAAAGCTTTCCCACATTGCTTACATACATAGGGTTTCTCCCCACTGTGAACTTTTTCATGTGTTCGACAACGACTCTTTGTGCTGAAAGCTTTCCCACATTGCTTACATACATAGGGTTTCTCCCCAGTGTGAACTCTTTCATGTATTTGACAATATCCACGTGTGCTGAAAGCTTTCCCACATTGCTTACATACATAGGGTTTCTCCCCAGTGTGAACTCTTTCATGTATTTGACAATGACTGTTTGTGCTGAAAGCTTTCCCACATTGCTTACATACGTAGGGTTTCTCCCCAGTGTGAACTCTTTCATGTCTTTGACATTCACCACGTGTGACAAAAGCTTTCCCACATTGCTTACATACATAGGATTTCTCACCAGTGTGAGCTCTTTCATGTCTTTGATAAGCATCACGTGTGCTCAAACCTTTCCCACACTGCTTACATACATAGGGTTTCTCCCCAGTGTGAGCTCTTTCATGTCTTTGATGAGCACTACGTGTGCTCAAAGCTTTCCCACATTGCTTACATATGTATGGCTTCTCCCCAGTGTGAGCTCTTTCATGTGTTTGCCAGCAACTGCTTCTGCTGAAACCTTTTCCACATTGCTTACATACATAGGGTTTCTCTCCAGTGTGAACTCTTTCATGTATTTGACAATATCCTTGAACACGGAAAGCTTTCCCACACTGTTTACATTCATAGGGTTTCTCCCCACTGTGAATTCTTTCATGTCTCTGACATTCACCACGTGTGATGAAAGCTTTCCCACATTCCTTACATTCATAGGCTTTATCCCCAGTGTGAACTTTTTCATGAGTTCGGCAATGACTGTTTGTGATGAAAGCTTTCCCACAATGCTTACATTCATAGGGTTTCTCCCCAGTGTGAACTCTTTCATGTCTTTGACATTCACCACGTGTGATGAAAGCTTTCCCACATTGCTTACATACATAAGATTTCTCCCCAGTGTGAGTCCTTTCATGTCTTTGACAAGCACTATGTGTGCTGAATGCTCTCCTACATTGTTTACATATATATGGCTTCTCCCCAGTGTGAATTCTTTCATGTATTTGACAATCACCACGTGTGACAAAAGCTTTCCCACATTGCTTACATACATAGGGTTTCTCCCCAGTGTGAACCCTTTCATGTATTTGACAAGCACTACGTGCACTGAATGCTTTCCCACATTGCTTACATACATAAGGTTTCTCCCCAGTGTGAACTCTTTCATGTCTTTGACAAGTACCACGTGTGATGAAAGCTTCTCCACACTGTTTACACACATAAGGTTTCTCCCCAGTGTGTCTTCTTTCATGTATTTGACAAGCACCACGTGTACTAAATGCTTTCCCACACTGCTTACATACATAGGGTTTTTCCCCAGTATGAACTCTTTCGTGTATTTGACAAGCACTACGTGTACTGAATGCTTTCCCACACTGCATACATACATAGGGTTTCTCCCCAGTGTGAGTTCTTTCATGTATTTCACAAGATCTATGTGTGGTGAAAGCTTTCCCACATTGTTTACAGACATAGGGTTTCCTCCCACTGTGATTTCTTTCCTGGGTCTGAACATCACTGTCTGTGCTGGAAGCTTTCAAATTTTTCTTACATACAAAGGCCTTGTCTGTAAGGTGAGTTCTTTCACTAAGATCGGAGTAGGATTTCCCACATTGATCATATTCACAGGGTTTCTCTCCAGCCTTTGTCCCTGAATGTTTCTGAAAGGACTGGAAATCACAGTTTCTTCCATGTTGATCACATTTATACAGATTCTCTTCAGATCTCAAGTATTTATATGGCTTCAGTGCTGTGTGAGCTACGATGGGCACATTTCGTGACAAATGCTCAACCAGAGGAGCTCTACAAGCAAGGCTTTCAGCTGGTGTTAAACCAGCTTGTTTCATGTCCACATTAGCAGCTCTACTGCAAAGGAATACTTCTTTACATTGATTCCAAGCTGTATATTGATAGTATTTCTCTAGTTCTACGTTTCTGTAAAGAAAAAACGTCATAATAAAATGAGTCTCCATATTAATGATTTACCTGAACAAATTTTGTTTGGATGCCTGCTAAGAAATTCTGACAAAGAATGAACAAGATGTACTGAAGGATACCTTCAAAACAGCCATTCTCACAAGAGTGGTTTTCATTTGGGAAAGTTTAAGATGGTATACTTTCCAATACAAAATTTTTAGCTTCATTTTGGACAACTGGTACACAGGCGCATCACATACTGATCATTTCAATACCATTTCCTCCATTACTTTCCCCCTTTTCTTCTTACTTTGTCTTTGCCATATCCAAAACATCAGCTTTTCTCTTTCCTATCATCTCTCCTTTGTTTTCCTCCCTGATTTATATTTTTTGGTTTCTCACAGAAGAGAAACCATGTGACATTTCACATTTTGTGCCTGAGTTATTTCACTTAACATTATGTGATGAAGACCCACCTATTTCTTTTGGCAAACTATTCATCTTTTTGGCTGATTAAATGGCACATTTTCTTTTTCTTTTCACTGTGGAGAATTAAACACAGGTCTTAGACAACACCTCCAGCTTTTGTATTTATTTTAAGAGATTTTCACTGATGATTAAGTTGCTCAGGCTAAGCTCCAACTTGACAGCCTGCAGAATCTGCTTTCCAGACTGTTAGGTTTACATCACACAGAACCTATCAACAATTTTCTTCATGCATAAACCCAGTGATGGACTTCTAAACTGATTCCAGGGCTTAGCTGTTATAAATTAGCCTGTGTTGAGTATGGGTATGCATGTATCAGTATAATATGATGCTTTTAACTAATTTGAGAATATACCCAGGAGAGGTATATCTGGCTCAAATGAAAGTTCTATTTTCAGCTTCTAAGATATCTGTGTAGTGATCATCATAGCAGCTGTACTTAACATTCCACCAGCAATTTTGGAAGGTGCCTTCTAAGAATTTTAAATCATTAATGGACTCGATTCTCTTCAAAATGTCTGGAAAAGACCTATCACAACACTAGCATTCATTTGTACTTTGGATACTGGTTCAAGGTTAGCAATTTTCAGATACTGAATGTCTTAAATTCACATGTATATATAAATAGGTACCTTGAGGATGGATTCCTGTAAAATTCAAAATTTTATTCTTTCTATATACACCTATATACAATACCTAAATGCAATTTTATACATTTTTACGGTTAAATTGTCAGATTATACATACTCAAGCTGTATACATCTTTAGAGAATATTTGTAACATTAAATTAAACTTGGCCTCATTTCCTTGATTGTCATGTTTCTGTTCTCACACTGATTCTTGAGGAACATTCTTTTTCCTTGTGAGTGCAAATTACCTTAGATATCTCCAGGAATTTTTGCATTCTTCCTCAACTTCCTGGTTATCCCAGGCTCTTCCTGAATTGTAGACATAGAAATACAAGGACTCATTATATTATTACAAAAAAAATTAAGATTCCAATTAGATTCATGATATAATGTTAACAGGCCTGAGATATTCTTCAAAATATTTTCTCATTCTCTTTAATGAAACAGTACTGATGAGCAACATGCAATATTGTCTGACTTTATAGATGAGAAAGAGATGTCATCTTACCTATAGCAGCCATGTTCCTAAAAGTTTCCTCCATCACATCTCTGTAGAGCTTCTTTTGGGATGGATTCAGCAAAGCCCACTCCTCTACGGTAAAATTCACAGCCACATCCTCAAAAGTCACTGCCTCCTAAACACCACACATATGCTTTTCAGAGGAAGGTGGAAACTCACAACCCAGGATATCTCAACCTCTCTCTTGAAAAGCTGAATTGAGAGCCAGTTGTGATGATGCATATGTGTAATCTCCACACTTGGGAAGCTGAACCAGGAAGATTGCAGTAAATTCAAGACCAATGTGGGCTCTACAGTGAGTTCAAGTCCAGCCTGAACTACATAATGAGACTCTGTCGCAATAAAACAAAAAAGCTCCACAGCCTGCCGCCCACACCTTACCTGACTGGCTCACCGCCATCTGCTAGCCCTAGCCTCACACTTCTGGTGGGCTAGGTGCAGTCACTAAAGCCACGGGTTCCAAAGCTCTGCCCACTCAGACCTCCCATACCAGTGGTGCTCATGCTCCAGTGCTTGGGATTGAACCCAGGGTCTAGCGCATGGCAGGCAAGTGCTCTACCACTGAGCTATACCCTTTCACTGAAATAAGGTCTCACTATGTTGCCCAGGCTAGTGTTGAACTCCTTCCTGAGCTCAAGTGATCCTCCTGCCTCTGCCTCACAAGTAGCCAAGACTAAAGTGATGGGGAAGTCCTGAACTTCAAGGAACTACAACTTTCTTGGAAAAAAGGCAAATTCATTAAACAGATACAAAACAACATAGAATAATGAAGTAGAGTACTAAGGTAAATGAACATGAAATAAGTTGAACGTAGTCATATACCACAAGGTGTTATACAAGAATGAGAAAGAAAAGATCATACTATATTAGGCACCTAAATAACCAAAGGTTTGTGATTTAATACAGACAACAAATGCAGAAAAGGCAGAATATACAGCAGACAACTATGTTATGCAGTTAGACACAGAGAACAAGTTAAAATACGAGTTTTTCAGCAGCATAGGGTATAGATTATGATAGGTACTGGTAATGGAATGCTTTCTTGCTCTTGGCAAGCAAGCTCTATGGAAGAGGCAGGTAATAATCAGAGGGCATTAAATGGAGTTAGAGATGAACTAACTGCAAGGGGAACAATTCTAAAGAGAGGCATACAGGAAAAGATTGTTAGAGAGCCTATGTGAGAGACAGAAGGGAAGTGCTCTGCAGGCTGGAGGGGCCAGGTGGCAAGGTGCCCCTCCCCCACTCAGCCCCCTTCTGATAGTACTGTTGCATTTTTGAGGAGACGCACCCTGGAGTGGCTAAGATCTGGAAGGGAAGGATCTCAGCCCCTTTTTTGCATACCCAACATTCACTGCAAGCTTCCAGAAGATTCCCTGGTTTCAGCCTTCACCTTTATTGAATTAGGCCTGCAAGTTGTTACAATAGTAGCATTTTCCAGGCATTCTTCCTTTTAGTCTAGGTCTCCCTCCTGTGTACTAGTCTCTGTGCTGCAGCCCAGGCCCTGTTACAATAAAGACTCCCTTTAGTGCTCCTGTAAACCTGCTTGTGATTTATTTTTCAGGTAGCAGGGGCTCCAAAATTCCTATAAATCTACTTAGGACTTTTATGTTCCAAAGAAAGATGAATAAACACCAAAGAACTCCAGAGACCAGCAGCCAATAAAGGCCAGCAGCAGAGACACACCATCTGGTAGAATTCACCTACAGTGTCCAGCACAAGCAGGCATCAGACAGTGACCTATGGTGTCCAGCATAAGCTGGCATAAGACTATGACAGCTGGCAGTGGCAGTGACCAGCAGCTGGCTGTGTCAAGTGTTGCCATCTAGCATTACCTGGTGACATCAAGACTGCTAGCAGAGCTGCACTTTGCCGATTCTTAAATCCAGCAAAAGAACCCCAGGCTGACTGGCAATATTCCCACACTTTGATCTACAGTCCAGTCTTGGATTGCAAGTAACTTGGTATGTGGAATGTCACATGATCACAACTGGTCTGTCTGTCTCTCTCCTTCAATATACAAGTGCTCTGGATTATAAGCAGAATGAATTATTCTTACAAACCAAGGTTTTACTGTATTTATAAAGTCTGACTCTAATGTAAACAAGATAAACATTGAGGGAGGAAAACCTAAGAAAAATGTTTACCTGTTAGAGAAAAGAGGGTCCAGGTGAAAGAGATAAGGATAGATGGAAATGAAGCTTCTCTGAATGTACATTTTTTAATGTAATTTTGACATGGGGTATCATGCCAATGCCTCAAAAAAAATCAAAATTAAATATGGAACAAAAGCAAAAGCAGTTCCTAAAAATTAAAAACAAACTGAATCAAATGAGTCTAACTGTATATCAAGTTCATGACATGACCACACAGAGAAAAAAAATTTTCCAACCAAACTCTAGAACCAATATTTTGACTGTGCAACCTCAGTGGAATACAGTCTAAGGACAAAAAGGTTGAAGGAAATATTAAAATTATAGTAATCTCATTTATAGTATTAAAATTTGCTATTATTCTGAAACCACTACATACATAAGTTCAATCAATATTATAAGGAACCAAAATTTTCAAAGTATTATAAATATAAATGAACAAATTTTAAATAAAAAGTCATATACTGGTGGTGAAAAACCCACAAAAAACACAAGCCCAATAAAGGCTGAATCCTTCAGATATCAATTCTACGTCTCGGTCATAAATTCCACATGTATACACATTTTTTTCAGACATCAATTCTGATGCCAGATTGCCACTCATTGCTAATGCAAGAGCAGAAAAGAGCACTGGTTCCTTTGCTAGGTCACTGCCAGGGTGTCTGTGCACCACCTCTAATGCAGAGCTCAGAGGAACCCTACAAGATCACCATCAACAAAACACTGGGACAGATGATACCTAATGAATGGCTTTGACAGACCATAGATAATATTTTTTTCAAAACTTTTTATGCCATTGAGTCCTTTCTTTCATTATATATATGCAGCATTTAGAAACTTGAATTTGATTTCATAGAAAAAACATAATTGAACATTAAATATGGTATATGAATAATACTTAAAATGTTAATGGAAAAATGGTTTTATTGGAACAAGTCTATGAACAATGAAAACAGGGAAAGGTTGGCAAAATATCTTATAGCTCAGTCTCACCATGTAGTCTCCTTTCCCTCAGATATAAGAAATTCTAGGGGGCTATGAGGGGAGGAAGATGAATAAAATGTAGTTGCCACTGAAAATCAATATATCACAAAATAATTAGGCAAAAGAAGAAAATTTCAGCCAGGTGTGGTGGTACATGTCTATAATCCAAGAACTTGGGAGGCTGGTGCAGGAAGATGGGGTTAAGTTCAAGGCCAGCCTCAGCTACAAAATAAGTTAGACCAGTCTGAAATATAAAGACACACACTGACTCAAACTTGCCGCAAAAAAGGAACATTTCTAAAACAAATGTCATTTGCAAATGACACCTTTGATTTGTTAAAAACATTATAGCTATACAGTATAGTAAAATTCTAACAACATTCAATGCCTTCTACGCAAAAAGTTTGATAGCTTCCATGATATACATGGAAGACATTCAAATTCCACCTTTCGTGAGATTGTACCATTAGAAAATGACAAATGGATCTCAGGAATGAAAGGCAGACTTCAGTGGGTCCAGATATATGTGAAATATTGATTCTTGAAAGAGCTGGTGTTATACATCTCTGGAAGAAATCACAATGTTTCATGTTCAGGAAGAAACAAGTATGTATTTAGAAACCTAGACTGTGTACTCTACTATGCTACATGCAATAATTACCTTGCATAAGGGAAAGATAAATTTGACTGACTTGAGAAGTCATAGTGAAATAACTTTTAAATGTGAAAAAAGATTTTCCTCAAAAGAAAATCAAGTAACCATTACAATTTCAAGGATAAATTCAAATGTATGAAAAACATGGGATATAAACAAAACAAGAAAGTATTTCCTGTGCACACAGTATAAAGATTTTGGGTAGGTAGTAAAGATCAATGAACACAAATCTAAAGCAAATGAGCACAACATATCTAACTCAAGAGAAAACACTGAATAAATTCCAAGGATCAAACTTTTTTGAGAAAAATCACTAAAGAAAATGGAAGTGTGGAAGAACACAATAAGGATGTAGATTTACTCAAGAATGAAGGGTCAATTGATAAACTCTACACTCATTTTCTTTACTTTAGAGTTGACCAAAACATGCAGACCAGTGACTTCTTTCCAATGTCCAGAGAATACACTGTTATTATTCCTGAAGATAGATGTGAATTTTTTCAAGTAAACTTGACAAATTCTGAATCACATGAGCAATGGAATGGATGAGACATCATCTGGCTCTTGATTCACATATCAGCACTTGTGAACAATAGTGGGAGGAAAGAAAGATCTCTAAATACAGTTTTCTTGTGATTTCTATAATAGTCACAAATTGAAAATTCTAAGGGAGGAAATTAAAAGAACATTGTTCACAGAAACTCACACATGGTAAACCTAAGTTATTGAAGTGGAAGAGTGGTCATCCACGGGGCAAATGAGGTTTGAGTCAGGTCCAGAATCAATGACGTGGATGCTCCCATCCATTGCCCAAGGCCCAGTGAATAAACTTTCCGAATATTCTGAGGATATTCTCATTGTTATTAATGTTAAATCTCACCAAAAATTTTGAAAGTAAAATTTATTCAAAAATATTTAAACACTAAATTACCATTAAGAAAGTACACATAAATAAGAACCAAGAGAGATTATGTAAAGGTGCAAATTTCCAATGATGAATGTAATTATACTCTATACCTAAAATGTACCAATAAAATAAAAATTTTTTAAAAAAGAAAGTACACATTAATTTGTATCTGTCTTCATTCATATATGAAAAGATGAAACATCATCCGCACACTGGGCAGCAATAAGTAAAGCAGCATAGGTGCAAACAGGTGGACACCCCCAGACCCCTGGTTAACAGTGGTAAAATTCTGTATTGCCCATCAGGAGGACAGGTTAGAGTATACAGAAAGAGATACAAAGCTGATCAATCTCTACACATCTGGGTTACGGGGTAATGCTGTGCCCACTTGGACAGGAGTTGTTTTTATATTGACACTCATGAGGGTCGAATGTATGGAGAGCTATGCAAGCTATGCAAAAAGACATACTGGTCTATCAATGATTCAACAAAATCTGCAGAATCTATATTAGTCTGACATTATTCAATTTGTACCTCAAAATTAACAATGATTACAGTAATCAGATGAGCCAGTTGTATAGAAAGAACAGTCCTTGATACATATTCCACTAAAGAGAGCAGCGCAGCATATTGCATGAGGCAAAACATGAACGTGAAGAGAAATTCACTGATTCGCAACTATGTCTGAAGATGTCAAAACTCCACCAGTAATTGATAGCTGAAGGAGGAAGAAAAATCTGTAATGAGACAGTTAAAATTAACAACATCAGCCCAGAGCGAGAGAGGAAGCTATGTATATACAGGCTGTGTCCAGGGAGTGGGAGTGGCGGTATCTTTTACAGGGTCGTGAGTTGCACGGAACATGCCCAATCAGCCCACTGCAGACAGGCAGGTCTGTGGATGCCTTACCAAGGTCTTGAGTTCCGTGGAACACACCCAATCAGCCCTCAGCCCGCTGCACACAGGCAGGTCTGCAGACACCATACCAGGGTCGCAAGTTCCACGGAACACGCCGAATCAGCCCATGCCCCTTCAGCAATTCCACTGGACACCCCACCCCCACCCCTGCACCTCTGGCCTCTTCTCTGTACAGCCAACTGGTTCCACACTACAAAGACACAGAGGACAGCAGACCACCAGACCACTGTACTGGGTAAGTTGGAGTCATCTTCACCTCCCATCAGGACTGGGACTATCTTCAGGGGAAGGGCAGCTGGAACCTGCAATACAACTCTGCAGAGGAGGACAGGGAGCTCAACTTGGGACTTGCAGCCAGAAATCTGCCTGAATCTCACGGGTCTGCGACTAGCTTGCTGAGACTCATTGACTTATATCTGCACACTGCTACCCACGTTGTCTACTGTGACAGTAGAGACATACCCTGAAAGAGGCCCTTCATCTTCACTGTTATTTTTTATTCCCAAAATCAGTATTATTAGTTTTTCTCTTTTCTTTTCTTTTGCTCCTATCTGTAATTTTTTTCCTACTCTTTGCAAGTATTTGTTTTTCTCTCCCTTTTTTTCTTTTCTTCTTTCTTTTCGCTTTCCTTTCTCTCTCTCTTACACTCACTCTCTTGGTCTTGCACATTGTTCATCTTCCCTTTTTGTCCCTATTTTGGTCCTCATTCGGAGTTCTTCTTTATTTTCCTATTATTCTCTTTTTCCTTCTCACCTATGTTCTCTGGCCACACTGCTAACCTTCTCTTATCCTTCTTCCCATCTGTCCCTCCCTTCCCAACCCCTTCTAACTCCCCATCCTAAAAGGTAAAGTTGTTATATTGAAGAGTTCATTCACTATATGGTGGGTTGGTCCTTGATATTGATTGAATTCACACAGCTAAAGGTGATAGATTAAAAACTACCACAAAATGTCATTTTCGAAGATGTACTTGATGCAATGGTGTTGCTGATTGTATCACTTGGGCTGAAGTGTTGTTATTGATCTAGCAATGAACCTTCCTAGTATAAGGAAAATGAGATAGCCTTAGAGTCTTAGAGACTCAAAACTTAAAGACTAGCTATATCTGGAAAACACCTCTGAGAAGCAATCATTCCACAAGGGTTCCAATTACAAGCAACAAAGATACTTACAATAAGCAATTTCAAACTATCAACCCAAGAGTTAAACCAAGGAGAGTACCAAAAACAAAAATGAGAAGACATTTAAGCAAGGCACAAACTCTGACTTCCACCCCACCAAGGGTAAATCCTGGGGGAAATGAGATGGGAAAGTCCCATAACCCACCACCTGGATACCCTGAACTGTTGGAACAGGAAGTAACAAAACAGATGAATGAGGCTCTAGAAAAATTCAAAGCAGAAATAATCTCCCAGATATCTACAGAGATGGTGAGCAGAGTGAAAGACATGATTAGAGGATCTAGAACAGAAACATAAAAAAATAGATGAGCTCAGAAACATGCTGGAAGCCATGAATACCCAGCCTAAGAAAGAAATGGAAACCATAATCGCCCAACATAAGAAAGAAATGGAATTCATGAAACAGATTCAAACAGATATTCAGGAGATCAAAAACTCCACTGAAAGTATCCACAGCAGATTAAGGGAATCTGAAGATAGAATATCAGATATAGAAGACAGGATCGTGGTTGGAGACCATGAAAACAGATTTCTTAAAAATAGTAAGGGACCATGAGAAATCAATCCAACAACTGCTAGATAATGCAAAGAAGAATAACATAACACTGTTAGGAGTCCATGAAAAAACATGAGAAAGCACAACTGACACAAAAAAACTGTTCACAGAAGTAATAGTGGAAAACTTCCCAGACAGAGGTAGAGAATTGGACAATACAGATTAAGTGAGGCATATAGAACTCCAACTATCCATGATCAAAAAAAATCTACATCTAAACATATAATAGTCAAGATCCCAGAAACCCAACAGAAAAACAAAATCCAACAAGCAGTTAGAGAAAAGAAACAAATCATCTTCAAAGGAAAGCCCATCAGAATCACAGCAGACTTCTCAACACAAACCCTCAAATCAAGGACAGCCTGGAGTGAAGTACTTCAAGCCCTAAAAGAAAATAACTTCCAACCTAGACTGTTCTATCCTGCAAAATTATCTTTCAAAATCGATGGGGAAATTACATACTTCCACAATAAAGAACACCTGAGAAATTTCATGAACACCAAACCAGCACTACAAGCAATTCTAAACAATATCCTAGAAAAAGACAATGAAGGTCACAACTCCATGAGGCCCAACAGAGCGAAGCCACCAGCCAAGGTAAGACACTAAAGGGAAAGGGGGAAAAAATAAGAAATAAAAGAGCCAACAAAAGTAAAAAATCATGAGAAGGATGAATCAATATCTATCAATTATAACCCTCAATGTTAATGGCCTCAATTCACCAATCAAAAGAAATAGACTGACAGAATGGATTAAAAAGGAATATGCAACAATATGCTGTATACAAGAAACACACCTAAATCAAAAAGAAACTCATAGACTGAAAGTAAAAGGATGGAAAACTTTTCTCCATGCCGCAGGAACCCAGAAGAAAGCAGGGGTAGCAATCTAAATTGCAGACAAAGTAGATTTCAAACCAAAACTAATTAAGAGAGACAAAGATGGTCACTACATCCTTGTGAAGGGAACAATCCAAGAGGAAGAGATGATAATCCTAAATATATATGCACCAAATACAAATGCCCCCAACTATACAAAACAAATATTAATAGACATGAAAAACCAAATAAACACTAGTACAATTGTAGTGGGGGACATCAATACCACACTATCACAAATACACAGATCATCTAGACAAAAAGTCAACAAGGAAATTCTAGAACTGAACCAAGCTATTGAACAAATGGACTTAATAGATGTTTACAGAGTGTTCCACCCCACAAAATCAGAATACACATTCTATTCGGCTGCACACTGCTCATTCTCTAGAATAGACCACATGCTAGCTCATAGGACATGTCTAAGTAAATGTAAAAGAACAGAAGTTACCTCCTGTATATTATCAGACCATAGTGCAATAAAATTGGAGATCAATAACATAACAAACTGCAAAACCTCAAACACATGGAAACTGAATAACACTCTCTTGAACAACCAATAGGTCACAGAAGCAATTAAAGAAGAAATTAAACAGTTTCTACAAGTAAATGAAAAATGCCAGTACAACATACAGGAATCTATGGGACACAATAAAAGCAGTTCTATGCGGGAAATTCATAGCAGTGAATGCCCATATTAGGAAGACAGAGAAAACTCAGATAAATAACCTAATGCAGAACCTCAAGCTCCTAGAAAAAGAAGAGCATAATGAATCCAAAGCTCCTACAAGAGAGGAAATTATAAAGATCCAAGCGGAAATCAATGCAATGGAGACTAAGAGAATACAAAAAAATCAATGAATCCAAGAGTAGGTTTTTTGAAAGAATAAATAAAATCGATAAACCTTTAGCCAACCTTATCAAAAAAAGGAAAGAAAAGGCACAAATCCATGCAATTAAGAATGAAAAAGGTGAAGTCACAACAGATCCAACAGAAATCCAGAGGATCATCAACACCTACTCTGAGAACCTCTACTCCAATGAAATGGAAAACACAGAAGAAATGGACAGATTCCTAGATACATACAAATTGTCAAAGTTAAAGGAAGAAGATATAGAAATTCTAAACACAATTACAATGAGTACAATTGAAAATGTAATAAAATATTTACCAACAAAGAAAAGCCCAGATCTGGATGGATTCACTACTGAATTGTACAAGACACTTAAAGATGAACTATCACCATTACTCTTTAAACTCATCAAGGAAATTGAAAGGGAAGCAATACTTCCAAATTCATTCCCGGAAGCAAGTGTCACTTTGATTCCAAAACCAGGGAAAGACCCAATGCAAAAAGAGAACTACAGGTCAATCTCCATAATGAACATAGATGCAAAAATCCTCAACAAGATACTGGCAAACAGAATACAGAAGGTCATCAAGAAGATCATACACCTTACCAAGTCAGATTTATCCCAGGGATGCAAGGAGGGTTCAACATTAATAAATTAATAGATGTAATACACCATATTAACAGAGTCATGGACAAAAACCTTATGATTATCTCAAAAGATGCAGAAAAAGCATTTGACAAAATCCAGCACCCATTCATTATAAAAACCCTACAGAAAACTGCAACAGAAGGTCTTTATCTTAACCTGATTAAGGCTATCTATGAAAAACCAACAGCCAACATCATACTAAATGGTCAAAACCTGAAAACTTTCATGCTAAAATCAGGAAAAGACAAGGATGCCCACTATCACCACTCCTGTTTAATATAGTTCTGGAAACATTAGCCACAGCAATTAGAAAAGAGAAAGAAATAAAAGAAATAAAGATAGGAAAGGAAGAAGTGAAACAGTCATTATTTGCTGCTATGATACTTTACATAGAAGACCCAAAGAACTCCATCAGAAGACTTCTAGACTTAATTGACAGATTCAGAAGAATAGCTGGATACAAGGTCAACACTCAAAAAACAATAGCCTTCTTGTACACAAATAACAGACTCACTGAGAAATTAGGGAAACAATTCCTTTTACAATAGCATCAAAAAAAATGAAATATCTATGAATCAATCTAACAAAAGAAGCAAAAGACCTCTACACTGAAAACTACAGCACTCTGAAAAAAGAGATTGAAGAGGATACAAGAAAATGGAAAGACATCCCTTGCTCCTGGTAGGAAGAACCAATATAGTGAAAATGGCCATACATCCAAAACTACTACATAGATTCAATGCAATGCCAATTGAAATTCCAACAATATACTTCACAGAACTAGAGAAAACAATCCAAAAATTCATTTGGAACCATAGGAGACCTAAAATAGCTAAAGCAATTCTAAGCAACAGAGACATGGCTGGGGGTATCACAATCCCCAACTTGAAACTATACTACAAAGCTACTGTGATAAAATCAGCATGGTACTGATAAAGGAACAGACCTGAGGATCAGTGGAATAGATTAGAAGATGCAGAAACAAGTCCAGACATGCTCAGCCACCTCATCTTTGACAAAGGAGCCAACCACCATCATTGGAGGAAAGATAGCCTATTTAATAAATGGTGTTGGAAAAACTGGATTTCAATCTGCCAAAGATTAAAAGTAGACTCATGCCTATCACCATACACTAAACTAAGATCGAAGTGGATTAAAGATCTAAATATTAAGACAGAAACACTAAACTTGCTGGAAGATAAGTTAGGTAGAACTCTTGAAGACATTGGCATAGGAAAAGACTTTATGAACAAAACCTCAGCAGCATGGGAACTAGCAGAAAGAATCAACAACTGGGATGTCATCTTATTAAAAAGCTTCTGCACTGCAAAAGAAACCACCAACAGAGCTAACAGACAACCTACAATATGGGAAAAAATTTTTAGCAGCTGTACCTCAAAGGACTACTATCTAGAATATATAAAGAATTGAAAAAAATCAGACCCCCCAAATTCAAAGACCCAATTCAAAAATGTGCCTCTGAAATGAACAGACATTTCTCAGACAAAGAAGTAAAAGCAGCAAACAAATATATGAAAATATGTTCAACATCGCTCGTCATTTGAGACATGCAGATGAAAACAACACTGAGATTTCACCTCACCCCAAAAAGAATGGCTGCTATCAAGAAATCAACCAATAACAAATGCTGGCGGGGTTGTGGGGAGAAAGGGTCCCTTCTCCATTGCTGGTGGGAGTGCAGACTGGTGCAACCACTGTGGAAGTCAATATGGAGATACCTCAAAGAACTAGGACTAGAGGTCCCATTTTGACCCAGCTATCCCCCTGCTGGGTATCTTCCCAAAAGAATTAAAAGAATCATACCACAGTGATATATGTGCACCCATGTTCATAGCAGCACAGTTTCTAATAGCTAAAGCTTGGAAGCAGCCCACGTGCGCATCAACTGGAAACTGGATAAAGAAAATGTGGGTTTTTTTATTAAATGGAGTACTACTCAGCCATAAAGAATGAAAAACTAGAGTCATTTATAGCTAAATGGATACATATCGTGGCCATAATCTTAACTGAAATAAATAGGACACACATGTGTAAATACCGAATAGTTTCTCTAGTGTGAGAAACTGATAGTGCAAACAAGGGTTAAAATGATTAAAATGAATAATTGATAATTTGGAATAGGAAAAAAGGTCCAAAGACGAAGGAGTGAAGGGAGGGGAAGGGTAAAGGAAAAGAGGCAAAGGAAAAACTATGAGAAAAGAAAAAAAAAAGGAAATGAAATCTATGTGAATAGGGAAGGGTGGAGGGGGTGAAGGGCGCACAGGTAGTTGGGAAAAAAAGAAGAACCAAGATATATCACGTACAGGTACAAACACCGAATGATAAATGTAAATGAATTGTATACCTAAAATGTACTAATAAAAGAACAAAAAAAATTAACAATATCATGCTTTGTGGGGATTGGTTGGATACTGCATAATACTTCATCTAATAACTACACAGTACAAAGCCCTCTCAAAAATCACAAGAAACATTCACCCAAATACACCATGTTCAGAGCAATACACCAAATACACCCAATACACCATGTTCAGTTATGGACATGTACCAACTCCCTACAATGAATGTAATCATTATATACTTTAAACATGTAGGAATAAAAGTCCAAAAAAGAAAAAAAAAAGAGAAAAAAACTTTAATGTGTTCAAAGTAATGGATTTCGAGCAAAACAGATACTGAATTGAAATTTGACACCAGGAGCAGAAATATTTAAAACATTCCTAAGAATTAGAGACACAATCATGAATTTTTAAAAGATACATGCTTCAAATGCAAGGCCTAATTAAATGTTAAGGATGTATAAGTATGAAAGTGAATGTACAACATATTATCAGTTCAGGGATGCAAAAATGGATGCTTCAAAACAAATTAAAAACCATGCATATATATATTAGAAAAGAACAAAAGATCACAACATCAGAAATTTAGAGAAATAATAGCAATGTGAAAATGGAAATCACTTAACAAACAGGAAATCCCAGTGCTCATTATTTATGCAGATTATAGGCAGTAGAGAATAAATTCTTAAAGTATCAAAGGAATTATGAAATAATGTAATCCATTACAATAAAAGGAGTAGAGAACAAAAAATCATAAAATCCTGTCAGGAGATACAGACAAAGCACAAGATTAAAAAGTAATAAGCAGAGGGCTGAGGTTTAGCTCAGTGGTTTTGTTGCTTGCTGTGCAAGTGCAAGGACCCGAGTTCGATCCCTGGTACCAAAAAAAAAGTAATAAGCAGAGATTAAGATGGAAAACATAAAAATGTCTTTACCTGTATATAACATCATGGTATATGCTGGAAAATTAAAGTATCAACAAGAACATAATGGGATTACTAAAATGCTGTACCACAGATTACATCCCAAGCTTAATATATAATAATATGTCATGTAATTACATATGAGGTCTACACAAATGGACGGAAAATTATAAACTTTATGTCATATATAGCCCTCACAGTGACAAAATTTTACAAATGTTTAAACCCCATATATGAAAGAGGTTCAACACTAGATATAATAAGCACAAGATAAAACTACAAAAACATAATGAAATATAATAGATGGACAAATACAAAGTATTCTTTCTGTTGTCAAAACAATAAACTACATATCTATAAAATATTAAGTAAAATTTTTCCTTTGAATTTTCATTATCTGCACACCAGCATTTTTCTTATTCTATCAAACATTCCAACTCACTTATTACTACTTGAAAAAAATAATCAACTACAACAGTTTTAATCACATCAATTTTTTTTTTTTAAAACTATCTTGCAATACACCAAGCTTAGAGGCAGAGAATAAGACAGTGAAGTGGCTAAAAAATGAATTTCCTGACAATCCTGTAGGCAATAATTTGAGGTAAAGAAACCACAAATAATCTTTTCAGCGTAATTCAGCATAAGAATACTAGCCTCAACTGTTAACTTACTCAAAATTCCAAAGAAGTGAAATCAGATAATACTTTCCATGAAGAAATTGTTAAGGTCCAAAGAATTTCTGGAAAATCCATACTGTGCTCATCTTGGGGATAGCTAGATGAAAATAGATGCAATGGAAGGAACCATTGATGGTTTCTTCAAGTGCATCATGATTCTATGGATAATTAGGCATATTTATAGCCAATGCACAACAAGTAATTTATTTCTAATTCTTTTTTTTTCAGAAGTAATCAATACTCCACTCTTTTTAACTAGGAAAAGCACCCATTTCCTGTAAGTCTCCTCCTTCTAACAGCACATTTAGATACTGAACTCACCAATAAATGAATTCATTGATGAGGAGAAGGCCTACACAAATCAATCAGCTTTCAAACTCAAAATTTAGGAGACACTGGAGATATAAACCATAATACCTGGACTGCTGCTGAGACAAAAACAGAGCATCCAACACAACAGTTTCATCCACACAGAAACCTCACACGTGTGTCATGAGTCCCCCATACACCATCCTGCTTACTGAGCAGCATGGTGAGGAGTGAGGCTGCAGGCACTGAGCAAAGGCAGGCCTCTGCCCATGTCAACTCACTGGGAAAGGACAGGATGCTTAGGTCCTGGCAGATGTCTCAGCCTGACCCAGAGGTTTAAAAAGGACCAAATATGTATCAGTGAAAGCTGACATATAGGAACGAAGATTCCTCAACTGATGCAGGGAGGCCCAGATCCTGCCAAAGCTCAGTGTCCACTTCTAACTAGAAGTTGCATATCCACCACAAACCCCACTCCTATTGTGGGTCATTTGGCCCTGAATAATCACCATTTTGAGGACTGAGGGTCTCCCAGGACCTTCCCATGGAGCAACAGTTAGTAGAATTCATAAAGCAAGTAAAGAAAAGCCAGGGTTGGAGCCTCTCAGCAACACACTGGCAGGTTCTGACCTGAGTGTCTCAAAGAGGCTGCTATTCTCTGGCCAGTGTGCCTGACAGGACATACAACAGCAGCTCTTCTTCACTGATACAAGGCTGCTCCATTTTCTGCCCACTGAGCCAAGAGGGAGAAGAAAATTCAATAGCTGCTTGAGTAGAGCCCAAATGACAGACTCTAGGTAAAACCCTTCCTGGCCCAGAATTTCTCCAAGGACACTGACTTGATTCAGCTTTTGGATCATTGGATTAAAGAAGGATTTGCTTCTAGCTTTACAGAGCTCCTTGTGTCTCCTTACTGGACTCAAGGGCTTGTTCTTTTTTGTTGTCTTTGAAAACAGGATCACAACTGTGCCATTGTAATTTCAGAGTCAATGTCACATGGAGAGAATCACTAAACCCATCTGGGTCTAGGCAAGGGCAGAACACAATGTAATAGCAGTAACAGCCTAAGGTTGTCAGTGGGTGTAAAATTAAATGAGGCCCTTAGCTTCATGGTACGGACTTTCTCAAATCTTATCTTGTCATTTTCAGTAAAGTAAATAAAACCATGTCAAAAAGGAAATATGAATATTTAATAAATGAAGAAGCTGGTACGATAATATTGTATAAAGGAATCAAGATGAAAGAAAAGAAAACATTTCCAATTCCTCAGAAAGGAAACTGACTTATTCCAAGGTCACAAAGAAATACAGACTTCTGAAGACTGACCTTAGCAAAAGGGCCAGAATAATATTTGCAATGTAGCCTCACCTTCAATCACATCTCTATGATGAGGCAGGAATAGCTAAGACCTTAACAGAATGAATTCTTCAGAATATGCTCTTCTCTCCACACAGACTGAAAGATTTTCTCTTTCAACATATTAATTTTGAATATTCCTGAGGTGGTAGAACTGTGTTGCTCAATTTGAATTATGCATTTGAAGCAGTGTTAAAGGACAGACAGTAATATTTTAGGCGTAGACTAGGGACATACTTCTTGTGGCTCTTCTAAAGGGCCTGTCACAGCACAGAAACAATGAGAACACACATCAAATACTATATTGAGCCATATTCTGTGGATTATGACAAAAGAGCATCTAAGATTCATTAAATCTATGAAAGAGAGAAGGACTGAGAAAATTAAGGAAGGAATAAGAAACTAAAAAACAGAGGAAGGTGTGGAAGGAGTAAGAGAATGAAAAATAATGGACAGAAAAGGAAGAAATGTGGAGGCCATAGTGTCATTATTAACTACACCTCTAGCCAAAAATGCTCTGAGACCTTTTTCATTCATTTTGATCCTTGTCCCTGAGGATGAGTATGAACATATTTTGACTACTTTATGCAGGAATTTTGTGGAACCTCTGTTATTTCCAAAACTCAGATAGAAGTAAATGACAAAGGAAGAGCCAGACTACTTTCACAACCACAGTAAGGTAAATCACACTTGAGGAGAAGGATATCTGCTGTCCCTGAGCAGAATGGATCCTTCAGATGGCAGTCACAATAAAGACACAGCACAACACAGTGACAACTAAATAGACAATGAGATCTGACACATGACTAAAATGTCTTTTTGTGACAATTCAACATCCATTGAAAAATGTGGCAGAGAGAATTCGAAGTTACTTTCAGACTCATACAAGACAAGGGGCCAGTGTACTACTGACACCAAAATGCTGTAATGGAAGGCAACTGTTACTTTCTCAGCACTGAGACACAATACCCAACACTCACATTTTAAAAATGGAAAGGAGCCAGGGATTTAGCTCAGTGGTTTTGCCCTCTGCTGCACAAGTGCAAGAACCTGAGTTCAATCCTAGTACCAAAAAACAACAAAAAAAAAGCAATCTTAAAAATGGAAAGGATCAGTTTGTATAGTTTTCAATCTATAGTTATTGGCTCCAAGGCAGGTTCACTTGAAAGAGACAAATGGCATGCAGGAAGCATACATATTTGGCATAATATTGGGAAGCAGGGAGACATCAAAGGAGGAGCAGTGATATATCCTTCTAGGACACACCCACAGTGATCCAACTCTTCCCACAAGGCTTTACCTCACAACATCATACCCAGCTATGAACCCATCAGAATCCAGTCAAACACCCATGATCCAGTCACCTCCCAAAAGCTCCACCCATGAATCCATGATGCTTTGGGAGAACATATAGATTTAAACCATAACAATATCCCAGGAAAAACTCCAAGACTGTCATACTCACAAAGGCCACTGCTTATAATGTAACAAAGAACATGAAAAGGGGCACACAGTGGGCTGGCCCCATAACCATGAAGAAGGGTGGAGTGTCACAAAAGCTAAAGAACATGTGTTTACGAACAACAGACTCACTGAGAGAGAAACAGGGCAAACGATTCCTTTCACAATAGCATCCAAAAAACTGAAATACCTAGGAATCAACCTAACAAAAGAAATCAAAGACTTCTTCTCTGAAAACTATAGCACTTTGAAAAAAGATACTGAAGGGGATATTAGAAAATGGAAAGACATCCCTTGCTCCTGGGTAGGAAGGATCAACACAGTGAAAATGACTATACTTCCAAAATTGCTATACAGATTCAATGCAATCCCAATTGAAATCCCAGCAGCACACTTCATAGACCTTGAGGAAATAATCCAAAAATTCATTTGGAACAAGAAGAGACCCAGAATAACAAAAGCAATTCTAGGTAACAGAGACATGGCAGGGGGTATTACAACCTCCAACCTGCAACTCTACTACAAAGCTACTGTGATAAAAATAGCACGGTACTGGCAAAGAAACAGACCTGAAGACCAGTGGAACAGATTAGAAGATGCAGAAACAACTCCAGACACACTTAGCCACCTCATCTTTGACAAAGGAGCCAATCACCCTCACTGGAGGAAAGATAGCCACTTTGATAAATGGTGCTGGAAAAATTGGGCTTCAACTTGCCAAAGATTAAAACTAGACCTATATCTCTCGCCATGCACTAAACTAAAATCGAAATGGATTAAAGATCTAAATATAAAAACAGAAACGCTGAACTGGCTGGAACAGAGGTTAGGTAGACCTCTTGAAGGCATTAGTGTAGGAAGAGACTTTATGAACAAAAGCTCAGTTGCCCGTGAACTAGCACAATCAAGTGAGATCTCTTTTTACTAAAAAGCTTCTGCACAGCAAGAGAAACCACCAACAGTATGAAGAGACAACCCACAAGGTGGGAAAAAATTTTCACCAGCAGTCCCTCAGACAAAGGCCTACTATCCTGAATCTATAAAGAACTTTAAAAAATCAGATCTCCCAAATTAAAAAACCCAATCCAAAAATGGACATCTGAAATGAACAGACATTTCCCACACAAAGTAGTAGACATGGCAAATAAACATATGAAAAAATGTTCAACATCACTGGTCATTCCAGAGATGCAAATGAAAACAACACTGAGATTTCACCTCACTCCAGAAAGAATGGCTGCTATCATGAAATCAACCAACAACAAATGCTGGCGGGGTTGTGGGGAAAGAGGAACACTGCTCCACTGCTGGTGGGAGTGTAGACTGGTGCAAGCACTGTGGAAATCAGTATGGAGATACCTCAAAGAACTAGGACTCGAAGTCCCATTTGAACCAGGTATTCCTCTGCCAGGTATCTTCCCCAAAGAATTAAAAGAATCATACCACAGTGATATATGTGCACTCATGTTCATAGCAGCACAGTTTGTAATAGCTAAACTTGGAAACAGCCCAAATGCCCATCAACTGGAGACTGGATAAAGAAAATATGTTTGGATGCACACTGAGGCACCACTCTAAAGTGAAATAAACAGGATACTCATGTGTAAATACTGAATAGTTTCTCTAGTGTGAGAAACTGATAGTGTAAATAAGGACTAAAAGGTATAATAGATAATGTGAAATAGAAAGAAAAGGGACAAAGGGGATGGGGAAATGAGAGGGATAGGGGAAAAGAAGGGAATGGAATTAATATGAGAAAATGAAAAAATGGAAAGAAAGTCTTTGCAAGAAGGGAGGGTTGGAGGGGTTGAAGGGAGGGCAGGGGAAGGGAGAAAAAATAAAGACCAAGAGACTATGTAAAGGTGCAAATTTCCAATGATGAATGTCATTATATTGTACACCTAAAATGTACCAATAAAAGGATATACAAAAAAAACAAACCACAAACAAGATGTGTTTAGCTCATGCCACACATGTGACACAGTACTGGAGGCACAACAGGTTAATATGCTTTGATTAGCACACTGAACACAATTTTAGAGATGGAAAAAGCAGACAGTAGGTACATGGTGGCATGTAATGTGCATTCTCTCCTGAAAGTACCCTCATTAGCACATTCCCCAACAGTGGGAACAGGTACACCAGCAGGTGCAGCTCAATGAGCACTGGCAGGAGCTGGAACAGGAACTATAAGAAGCCAAAAAGAATAAATTCAAATCAGGTGCAATAGTTCTGAGCAAGCATCGCTGTTTTGCCTGCTGGAATCCGAAACAGAATGAAGACACAATGGTGAAAATTTTGACCATAGGACAGCTCAAATGGAAACTTAATTGTACTGGATTTACTTAATAATTCTTAGGGATCAGCAATTTAGCTCAGTGGGACAGCACCTTTCTGGCAAGTGTGAGGTCCTGAGTTCAATCCCTGGTACCAAAAAAAAAAAAAAAAAAAGAAAGCAAAAAACAAAGAAACTATTCTTAATTGTACTGAACAACTTGAACTTACATTGCTTTTACAACATCTATTTGGAAATAAAGGTCTTCACATTCACCATGGTGATAATAGTACAGAGCTGAAGCTAGAGTTTAGCAACCTATTGAGTTTTATTAACTTTGACTACAGGAATGTGCATGCATTTGGAGTCACTGCAGACAGGACGGATGAAGAGGTATGATTTATCTCAGTGCACAGGCTCTAGGAAACATACATTTCAATATATTTATAAAATGCATTCCCTCAGAATCCTTCTTTTCTTGATAATTTAGAATGTAGTGGTTCATATCTGTATTATTGTTATTCACTCCAGAAATTAAACTTCCTGTTGTATAAGAAATATAAGGAGCTGAGAATGGTGTTACACATTTGCAAACACAGTTTCTAAAATATCTAAAGTAAGATCATGACAACTTAAATGTCAAAATGAGCAACTTAAGGGCCGGGGATTTAGCTCAGTAGTCCCGCTGCCTGCCTCACAAGCACAAAGTCCTGAGTTCAATTCCTGGTACAAAAAAAAATGAGCAACTTAACATGAGTTTCTATTGCTGGACCAGCAGTGTAACACTGTAAATACATTTAAAATTTCTCAGGAATCCAAGAACTAGAAAGCATATTGTCAGAGAGGAATAAGTTGAAATATTTAAATCACTAATAAATAAGTAGGTGACTAAAGTTGCAAATTTTAACAAACATCAAAAATACATTGTTAAATTATTTGTTCTAATGCACTTAATATTCAGACAGTATACATGAGATATATTTACAATATTTACAAAATAGAGAACAAGTAGGTAAGTCTTAACATAAATTCAGTTAGAACATATACAATCTTTATGCATCTTATGACAAAATATGAATATTGTATTTGCCAAATATAAGTATTATATAGATTATAATAAAGAAAGGTCAGTATCACTCTCTTCCTTTCCCCCTGGGGAAAGGTCTGAATTACTTGAATATCTTTCCAAGCTATGTATACAAAATCACTGTTTCCATTCAAGTTCAGTAGATACTCATTTGCAAATAAAATGAACCTTGAGTTCATCAGCTCATCCTTTTTTTCATTTTCCAAAGCTTAACATGCTTCGCTTTTTATGTGCAACTACTTAGAAGTATGACTATTTGACATCCCAGGAAAAGATGTTTACTGACTGGTTTTTAAATGAATACAAATTTGATGATTAAAAAAATGAGTATCATGGTAAGCCTTTTGGCCAGAAATTTTATGAAATTCAAGAATACCAGAGCCACATTTCAGCAACAGTAGCAGTCATGAGATTTAACTTGCTTTAGTTATGGATCATCTGCTGTAAAATGACTGTCATATTCCTAATAATTACTAATGCATTGCTTATATATGACAGAAGAGGGATACTGCCTATTTGTTCTCAGTCATGAACACATGTGAAGTGTGGTGGGAACATATTTAAAATGGCAACCTGATGTATTTATACAGTATTGTTATTAGGTGTTTGCAGTTCTATAACACAAGAAATTCAGAATTCATGATGTTTTTCTTTTTTTTTAATGTAGTTCAGGCTGGCGTAGAACTCACTAGGAGGCTCAGGTAGCCCAGATTATACTTATCCTGCTGCATCTGCGCCCAAAGTGCTGGGATTTCAGGCATAAGTCACCATGCCTAACTCTAACTTAACCTTAACCCAAAAAGAGTTTTTAACTGATGATCAGTAAAAACAGAAAAAAATTCGTTCTGTCAAAAGTGAAAGAATGTCCCTATATTATGGGAATATAATAAACATTGTAGGGAAAAACCTACACTGCCAAACATATAATTAATTAGACGTTTGAGCTTCTTTAAAATTTTTGCAAATACTTCTAAACTCTGCCTTGACGTCAGTCAACTAGCTGTCCTAATTGCTTCCTCACACTCACTCCCTGCCTGTATACATAGTTCTGTTGAAGAAAATGTTTCCTCCCATGTCACTGTAATATAATGACATTATTGACATGCAGAAATGATCTCATATAACAATAAACTTTTATATAACCATCTTTAAACATTATTGCAAATTATATTTTTAAAAATATTTTAAGTCTGGAAAACTTCCAAAAAGATAACACATACAAATAAATTTGAAGAAGATAATATGAATATTGGGAAGAAAATGTACAGACTTAGATTTGATGATGCAGTATGCTATGGGTTCATTAAATTATATGCTTATTAAAACTGTATCTATAATACCAAAAAAACAATATAAACTTGAAAAACATCTATGAGATTGTCTTCTAAAAAACAAAGGACACTATTCTTCTGCTGGGTATCTTCCCAAAAGAATTAGAAGAATCATACCACAGTGATATATGCTCACCCATGTTTATAGTGGCAGTTTGTAATAGCTAAAACTTGGAAACAGCCCAATTCCCCATCAACTGGAGACTGGACAAACAAGATGTGGTTTTTGTTTTGTTTTATTTTGGTACTGGGGATCAAACTTGGGACCTTCTGCTTGTGAAGCAGGCAGCAGCACCACTGACCTCAATCCCCAGCACAAAGATTATTTTTATAAAATGGAGTACTACTCAGCCATAAAGAATGAGAAACTAGAGATATTTATAGCTAAGTGGATGCACATTGAGGTCATACTTTTTTTTGGCACTGGAGATCGAACTCAGGTCCTTGCACTTGCCACTTGCATGGCAGTTGGCGGAACCACTGAGCTAAATCCCCGGCCCCTAGGCCATACTCTTAAGTGAAATAAATGGGACACACATGTGCAAATACCAAATAGTTTCTCTGGTGTGAAAAACTAATTAGTGTAAATAAGGATCAAAATGTATAATTGATATTGTGTAATAGGAAGAAAAGGTCTAAAGGAGTAGGGGAAATGGGAGGGGTAGGGGAAAGGAAAGAAGGAAGAAGAAAAAATATGACAAAAGAAAAAAACAGAAACAGTCTTTGTAAATAGGGAAGGTGGAGGGGGTGAAGGGAGGGCAGGGGAATGGGGAAAAAATAAGAACCAAGATACATCATGTAAAGGTACAAGATCTGAATGATGAATGTAACTGTATTGTATACCTTAAATGTATCAATAAACTTAATGGAAAAAAATAAAAATATATGTAAAACAAAGAACACTCATATTTTTGAAATCCCAAACTAAAAAACAGATGTGGGCCAGGGATTCAGCTCAGTGGTTCTGCCGCCTGCCTCGACAGCTCAAGGTCCTGAGTTAGATCTCCGGTACCAAAAAAAAAAAAAAAAAAAAGAGAGAGATGTTCTCTCAAATTATTTGCCAAATGCTATACAGTTACAGTCATTTAAGCCTCAAATTCAGACAACATGTATACACACTAAACTTTAAAAATATATCAATAAGTGTATCAGCTTAAATCAAACAGATTTTATAAATCTGGCATTACAAACGAAGAGTAAGATGTGATACACCAGTTCTTTATGGAAGTAAATTGCTCATTTTATATGCTCAGTGAAACTTCTTTTTGTTTCACAAGCTTTCAAATGTACATTCTTCATAGATTCAAGAAACAATATAAAATATGAACCTAAAATATGGAAGATAGTATAAGAAAATGACTTGCTGATTGATCCTACAAATGAGAAAATCCTCAGAAATAAAATTCCAAAGCTACAAATCTTAAGGTGACTTTGAACAGGTACAAAAAATAATAGTAAGGATTTCTGTTCAGCAAAGAAAATTCTCAATGAAATCAAAATGCAGATGGAAGAAATAAGAAGGTATGTTGATTCTCTACAAGTAATAATGAAATACCTAGGAAAGCAACAACCAAAAGAATACTCATCAGAAATATGAGAACATGATATAAGCAGATAATTTATCAAATGTCTTACAGAGTAAATGGAAAAAGAATCCCTAAAAAGAGGCACAAAAGACAGAAAAAATGAAAAGCAGCAACCAAATTTCACTATGAATCCATGGAACTTGTCCAATTAGAAAAAGTCCACTGCTGATGGTTATGAAAACAGAAACTAGAGCGCTGTAGTGTGGACAGTGGGTAATAAGAGTCTAAATGATACACACTTTGTGCACCAACAAAGAGGCTCTCGAGCATCCATGGGATTTTCTCAAATCTGCTTCTAGGACAGCAAGTAAGATCATGTTCCTTGTTGCATTTATATCAGTGACAGAATTAGACAAGCCTGCCCTCCCACAACTGTGGAAAGGGAAATAAAATGTTATGCAGACAAACAATATGGATCATGACAGGAATTACATCTACATACAGCAGTGCAAATAAATCTGGAAAATAATATTGAATGAATTAATTAAAACACAGTATGAACTCTCTAACATAGCACTTGGACAGCAATAACTTATATACAGGATGTTGGGGTGTAGCTCAGTGGGAGAGCACATGTACAGTGTGCATCAGTATCTAGGGTCTTTAGCAAGCACAAAAAATGTACCTGAAGCTATTGGGTATAACCTAGCAGTATGCAGGGGCACAATGTGGAACAAAAACACACCTGCAACAGGTTTGTCAAGCACAGCACAAGTGATATTTGGGGCTGATATTTCCTTCTAATAAAAGCTATTCTGTTTGTTATGTGAGTGTTCAACATTCTTGACCTCTGTCCCCAAGGTGCTACTAAATCCTTCTTACACTCTATGTCAAAATGACAAGAAAAAGTTGAAACACATTCACGTTTTCTGATGTGCACAATCACCAATGCATGAAAACCACTTACTTACCCAGTGCAGTGGACACATAAACATCTGAATGACAAGGCATGAGACTGGACAAAGACCCAAAGACCTGGGGGCTGGGGATTTAGCTCAGTGGTTTCGCTGCCTGCTGCACAAGCACAAGGACCTGAGTTCGATCTCCAGTACCAAGGTGGGGGGGGGAACATGACTGAAGACCCAAAGACCTGCCAAATCTCTAGCTCTGCACCCAAATCCAAGCTCAATGACTCTCCACAAAGGACTCTGTCTCTCCTTGCACACTCACTGCTTGTCTTCATTACTTAACACTTCACTTCATATGTCACTAGTGTGAAAAGCCAGAACAGACTCCATTACTTCATGCTGTATGATGACACCCACAGGGAGGTAGAAATGTACTGAAAGTTGCTTTGAACCAAAACTCTACGCTTTATCTCAGCTATGTCATAGGCTATTTCCATGGGCAACTCAAGGATACCAATAGAAAGTCTGTCCTCAAAAGAACTTAGGGGGATTCAGCTACTGCAATAAGTAGTAACTTATAGACCAAATAACAAAGGCCCATGGTTATCTCTTTTCCCAGAAAAATATATAAATCATTGCAAAGGGGAAAGACCGGGGAAATAGCACTTCTGGACAGACATGTCTTCAACTCATTAATGTCATGGAAACAGAAGTGGGATTTACATGACTAGGCAAACTGGCATAAAAAGATAGATGTTTACTCAAGGTTAAAACAGTTAGAAGGGTTTCCAAAATCAACATAAATCAGCATTGATATAGAAGTGTTTTCTCTTCAGCCTTGCATATGCTTGGTGGCTTGTGTTCAAACTGCTCAGGCCTCTGCTCTGTCTGATCACTGAAAAGCTCTATCCTATCCCCCTTGTAATGGTGATGCAAGCCACACAGTATGATCAGAGTGGGGCACCTTTTTATAAAAGTAATAAAAACAACCAAACTAAATCAAAACAAACAAAGAAAAAAACCCAAAATACAGAGTGGTGTTCCCTTTTCCAAGTGCTACTCATATTTTTTCATGATTCAGTTGCTCTGGGGAACCTGATTAACACAGCTCTCAAAAAAGGAAACAAATTAATGAGTATCATGTTCTACACAGGACTTTTTCAAGAGTTGAAATAGACACAGTACTTAAATTAGAAAGGAAAAATATAATGATCAAACCAAAGGAATTTGAAAACAAAATGTGTTGAAAATGTACAGAATGTGCCTGATCAAGCAAACATTACTGCTAAGCCTTGGATCCTTTAAACCTGCCCAACACATTTGCTTGATCTGTGTTTGAGAAAATATATTTAACACAATATAAAATTCATAATAAAATTCTAAATATCTCATGCACTTAAGTGAATATGGTGCAATGTACATCACTGCTTGTTCATCATTGGCTTGCTGTTGCTGACAGAGCAGTGATTCATTACTGCTGTCCACCATCCTGACCTCAGCAATACTGAACCATGTATCACTAGGGTGCAAAAAGAATAAAATACAAAACTCAAAGAAAGATTTCCACTGAGTAATTTTTCTATTATTCTTCAGTACTGGAGGTTTATCACAGAGCTTAAGGCATGTTAAACAAGTTAGCATTCAGGGGAGAAAAATCTCAGAATTTGTAATTCATATTGAAAGAGGGTCTTGCTCCATTGTCCAGGTCTGGCTTGGTGTTGTAATACTCCTGCCTCAGTCTCCCAAGTAGCTGAGAGTAAAGATGTAAACCACCATGCCTTACTGATTTTTACTATACCCAAGCACTGAACTCTTGGTAAATCATGGTGAATACAGATCCCCAATCTGAAACAGGCATAGTGGCACATGCGTGTCATCCCAATTGTGAGGTATAAACACTATCCAAAGCTCCTACCACCAGAGGCAACTTAGTAAAACCTGATCTCAAAACTTTACAAAATAAAAAATAAAAAGTAAAAAATTTTAGGGTATGTAACTCAGAGAAAATTTGCAGAGTTCAGTTCCTGTACAATAAAAACGTCAAGTACACCTTGAAAACTTCTGTATACTGGGTGTATCCATGATGGTGTCCACACTGTTTTTAAACCTATTCCAAGGCCAGACAGTTTCCTTATTTCCTATTGGCCTCAGAAATGTTTAGGTGAACTGATCAGTGGTAACAGAAGACAAATTTACCTATTATTAAGTTTCTCTTTCTTCAAGCTTGTGACTTTTGGCCAACTCACAGACCATGCAAGCACACAGTTCTTCCTTCGTGCTTTCCCTAAGAACAATCTGACTCTCAGAGGAAATCTTCTATGTTGTAGGTGCTACTACTGGCACCCTTCATCATGCCATTCTCTTCTACCTCCTTTTCACTCTCCTTTTCACTCTCCTTTGATCCGCCCTAAGCAAAAAAACATTCATGCCTAACCATTGATGTGCTTGCACAACTTCTATTTGGGGCTTCTCCACTCCACTACTTTTAAAGTGTTCCTCAAAGACAGCATTTCAGTATTGAAACAATGACTACCATCAAGCCAATCTCAATTACCATTAATTCAGAGGTGACACCCCTGTCTCTTTTGCTCATACACATACCACGTATAAATGTCCATGCAAATGCCCCAATTCAAAGCTTTTCTCAGTATGGGTTGAACAGGCAGCCCATTCTGGAAGTTGTCCTTAGCAGGCACACTTTCCTCTGCCCTTGCTAAAACTTTAACATTCCCACCTCATTTTCCACACATGACTAAACTGTAGGACAGTTCTCACTTAAATAGTCTAATTGTGAGTAGGTGTGTCACCTAAATAAGTAAAATTATAAATTTCTTTTGCTTTGCTCTGTATGGAACACAGGAATTCACTAGGTGTTTATCAAGTGTTCCACCACTGACGCATATTACCACTTTTCTATAAATCCTCAGGAACTTTGTCAACACATACCACAAGTTGGGAAATGTGAGGACATATTGGAAATTCAGGAGATCGCTTTAAATACAAAAAAGCAGAAGTCTGAGGAGAGGAGTTGTGGCTATGAGACCCTGCATCACAGATACTGATAAATTTCAGCTCCTCCAGGTCTGTTACCGACAGGAATGAGAACAGGGACCCAGCTCACAACAGCTGTATCCAGCTCCAACCCACATCTGAGTCAGGGTCATGCCAAGCCCCTTCCTCTCACCAGACCGGTGGCGGTCTGAGGGCTGCAGGGAGTTTCTAAGACGGCACTGTGGGCTGGCGATGTCACAGTGAGAACAGGGCTATGGGGCTCTATAGGTAGTCTTGCCCCAGCAAAGTCCAAAAGGGGCAGAGAATGAGTCATTGCCAGTCAGGGAGGACCTCAGAGTCTGTAGCTGAGAGCAGAGACTCTAGCCACCATAGCGGGTTAGAACCACTTCTAACGGGATTGCACCCAGATTCCACCCAATTTCAGGGCTCCCATTCCACAACCTTACCATTGCGAGGATTGAGGGTCTTCCTGGGTCTTCCCTATACAGACCGCAGGCAGTAGAAACAACAGAAGGCGGAAATGCAAGCATTGTGTTCAGGACAGGCACTTTGGCGCCATGACACCGGAAGAACCCTCCTACCTTGGCCCACCTGATTGGACAGTTCACACAGCCTGCCCCTTCATCACTGTTTGGCTCCTGCTTTATTTCCTTGCCCTCCGGGCCAGGACTAAGGAGATAAACAAACCCCTACCTGCAGGTGTGGATCCCAAAAGAAAGACTGTAGCGCAGAGACTTCCTGACCAGGCAGTTTGCTACAAGGTTGACCTCAGGTAGCCTAAGAGATACTTACATTTAAGGGCTTTACCGCTTTCTTTTCAGTGCTGTTCCTGTTTTCCTATAAGATTGAATGGACTCTTCCTGAAAATGGGTCACAAATGTGTTAAGACGGTCCGGGGTCAATATTCTAAGGAAGAATCACTCCTATAATGTCAGAAAACCTACGGAGCAGGCTGTTTGAGAACTAAATTTGGGAGTGAGGCAACAGGCTGTATTGTCAAGATTTTCAAACTATCTCTCTCCATCTATTCATTTTGAGCTAAGAAAGTGAATATATGATCCCCCCCCCCGAAGGAGCACAGTTATTGTGCAAATGAAGAAATTTCAGTTAAATTATAGCAATAATCTGCAAAAGAGTAAAGATGAAAGAAAAGGAAATATTTCGACTCTCCCAGACATGCTTATTACTCGTCCAGGGTCAGGAAAAAAACGTGAATTCTTAAAGTAAGCATATTGCCACCCTTGAGGGTCAGAATGATTGCTGAAAGGGAGCCTCACTTCTAATCCACTCAACCATTTCCTTGAGATGAGGCAGAGAAACCCAAGGACTTTAGTCACTCACCTCACCATGCTCTTTAGTTTCCTCCTCACAGGCTGAAACTCTGCCTCTTCAAGACTTTACTATTCCTCAAAGTAATATATTACCTGGACCTATGTGATACACTTGTTAAGAACTTACTTGGCTTGAGTATGCTAGTAAATTGCACTTCTAGGTGTGTCTGGTGGAGTAATATGAGTTTGACTTTAAGGACCAAATCTGATCCCTTGAATCCTTTCTCTCAGGCTACTTCCCTACTCTCTAGCTCCTTATGTTATAAAAAAAAAGTTACCTTTTTTCTTCATTTCCATTTGCCAAAATATTTCTGCATTGGAAACATTCAAACCCTGACTACAATCTCCGAAACAATGAGACAAAATAAGCTTATTTTTCTTAAATTCTGAATGTTATGTATATTTTACATGTTACTAAGTAAACAAGTAAGCAAGTAACTAAAAAAATACCTACCACAATTCATTAGATACAAGTCCTAACTAATCTTCCAAATGCATTGATTGACCCTTCAAATAATTATATAAATGAATCTTTCAGTGACTGCTCTTCACAATTTTTTATGTGTACATATTTCAGTCTGCCTCCAGCAACTCTTTGCATATCAAAACCACATATTTCCTCTATACTCCACTCTCACCCATGCATGCAGAACTAACTCAATACTAACAAGCATTTGGCGATGAACTCATGTTTGAAACAAACCCAATGCTACAGTCAAATGGACTTGTGTTACACAGCATTTTGGAAGCAGATGGAGATCTCCTTCATTATCTACCAATTTCACTTGTAAGTTTTGACTTACAAGAACTCATGAAGAATATCCACAATAATGTGGGAAAGTAAGTGTATGACAATACTCTTTGGAAAATCACTCTAGTATCCCTGAGTATGTTGAAACAAGGTAATATAACACTTACATCTACAGGTTCCCAAATATTTACATACTGCCTATTCTATCTGGAAATTAATTCTTCATATCAATACATGAATTACAAGTGTCATATGCTTCAGGTCTCATTTAAACGTTGCCACTTTCAGAAGGCTTCTCTCACTCCCTGACATAGTCTTTCAACACTACTGAAGACCAATAGACTGGCCTACCACATCACATTTTATTCCAAGCTGCCAGACTCAATAGAATTTCTCAATGTGAGCCATGAGAAGCTGAAGGTAGAGAAGAACTTTGTTCCTACATGTTATGTCTAAGCATGTATACATTTTCATAACAAATGCACAGTGCTGATGATAAAACAATTAAAAGTTCTTTTTTTTAATTCTTTGGGCCGGGGATTTAGCTCAGTGGATTCAGTGCCTGCTGTGCAAGCACAAGGACCTGAGTTCGATCGTGGGTACCAAAAAAAAAAATTCTTTGATTGGGACATTTTAGGTATACAATACATTTACATTTCTCATTGGGAACTTGTACCTTTACATGATGTATCTTGGTTCTTATTTTTTCCCCATTCCCTGCACTCCCTTCACCCCTCCACCCTTCCCTCTTTTCAAAGACGTTGTTTCCATTTTGTCCATTTCTCATAATTTTCCTTTCCTGTCTTTCCTTTGCCGTACCCCTCCCATTTCCCCTACCCCTTTGGACATTTTCTTCCTATTTCACATTATCAATTATTCATTTTAATCACCGGTACATTTTAGGTTTACAATATAATGACATTCATCTTTGGAAATTTATACCTTTACATAATCTCTTTTGGGTCTTATTTTTCCCCATTCCCCTACCCTCCCTATTTACAAAGACTTTGTTTCCATTTTTCCATTTTCTCATATTAATTCCATTTCCTTCTTTCTTTACCCTACCCATCCCACTTCCCCTTCCCCTTTGCCCCTTTTCTTCCTATTTCACATTATCTGCTATACCTTTTAGTCCTTATTTGCACTTTCAGTTTCTCACACTAGAGAAACTATTTGGTATTTATACATGTGTGTTCTATTTATGTCACTTAAGAGTATCACCTCAATGTGCATCCATTTAGCTATAAATGTCTCTAATTTCTCAATTTTTATGGCTGCGTAATACTCCATTTTATAAAAGAAAACCACATTTCCTTTATCCAGTCTCCAGTTGATGGGCAATTGGGCTGCTTCCAAGTTTTAGCTATTACAAATAGTGCTGCTATGAACATGGGTGCACATATATCACTGTGGTATGATTCTTTTAATTCTTTGGGGAAGATACCCAGCAGGGGAATAGCGGGGTCAAATGGGACTTCCAGTCCTAGTTCTTCGAGGTATCTCCATACTGATTTCCACAGTGCTTGCAACAGTCTACACTCCCATCAGCAGTGGAGCAGGGTTCCTCTTTCCCCACAGCCCCACCAGCATTTGTTATTGGCTGATTTCATGATTGAAGCCATTCTTTCTGGAGTGAGGTGGAATCTCAGTGTTGTTTTCATTTGCATCTCTCAAATGACCAATGATGTTGAACATTGTTTCATATATTTATTTGCTACTTCTACTTCTTTGAGAAATGTCTGTCCATTTCAGATGCCCATTTTCACATTGGGTCTTTAAATTTAGGAGGTCTGATCTTTTTTAAGCTGTTTATAGATTTGAGATAGTAGGCCTTTGAGGAACAGCAAGTGAAGATTTTTTCCCACATTGTGGGTTGTCTCTTCACATTGCTGGTGGTTTCTCTTGCTGTGCAGAAGCTTTTCAATAAGAAGAGATCCCACTTGTTGATTGTTGTGCTAGTTCACGGACAACTGAGGTATTGTTCATGAAATCTTTTCCTACACCAACGTTTTCAAGAGTTCTACCTAACCTCTGTTCCAGCTGGTTCAGTGTTTCTATTTTAATATTTAGATCTTTAATCCATTTCAATTTTAGTTTACTGCATGGCAAGAGAAATAAGTCTAGTTTTAATCTTTGGCAAGTTGAGACCCAATTTTTCCAGCACCATTTATTAAAGAGGCTAACTTTCCTCCAGTGAGGGTGTTTGGCTCCTTTTTTGAAGATGAGATGGCTGAGTGTATCTGGAATTGTTTCAGCATTTTCCAATCTATTCCACTGGTCCTCAGGTCTGTTTCTTTGCCAGTACCATGCTGTTTTTATCACAGTAGCTTTGTAGTAGAGTTGCAGGTTGGGGACTGTGATACCCCCTGCCATGTCTCTGTTACCTAGAATTGCTTTTGCTATTATGGGTCCCTTGTTGTGCCAAATGAATTTTTGGATTATTTTCTCAAGGCCCATGAAGTATGCTGCTGGGATTTCAATTGGGATTGCATTGAATATATATAGCAGATTTGGAAGTATGGCCATGTTCACTATATTAATCCTTCCTACCCAGGAGAAAGGGATGTCTTTCCATTTTCTGATATCATCTTCAATCTCTCTTTTCAGAGTGCTATAGTTTTCAGAGAAGAGGTCTTTGATTTCTTTCATTAGGTGGATCCCTAGGTATTTCAGTTTTTTGAATAAAATTGTGAAAGGCATTATTTTCCCTATTTCTCTCTCAGTGAGTCTGTTGTTCATGTAGAGGAAAGCTATTGATTTTTGCATGTTGAGCTTGTATCCAGCTACTTTACTGAATTTGGTTATTAAGTCTAGAAGACTTTTGGTGGAGTTCTTGGGGTCTTCTATATACAGTATCATGTCATCTGAAAACAATGACAATTTGACTTCTTCGTTTCCTATCTTTATTCTTTTTCTTTCTTTGTCTTGTCTAATTGCCATGGCTAATGTTTCCAAAACTATATTGAACAAGAGTGGTGATAGTGCACATCCTTGTCTTGTTCCTGATTTCAGTGTGAAGGATTTATGTTTGACCATTTAGTATGATACTGGCTGTTGGTTTTACATAGATGGCTTTTATCAGATTGAGGTAGAGACCATCTATTCCAATATTTTGTAGGGTTTTTATCATAAATGCATGTTGGATTTTGTCAATAGATTTTTCTGCATCTATGGAGATAATCATATGGTTTTTGTCCTTGGCTCTATTGATATAGTGTATTACATTGATTAATTTCTGTATATTGAACCATCCCTGAATCCTTGGAAGGAATCCCACTTGATCAGGTTGTATGATCTTCTTGATGACCTTCTGCATTCTATTTGCCAGTATCTTAGTAAGGATTTTTGCATCTATGTTCATTAGTGAGATTGGCCTATAGTTCTCTTTTTCGGTTGGGTCTTTCTCTGCCTTGGAGATCAAGGTGATGCTTGTTTCCAGGAATGAATTTGAGAGTATTGCTTCTCTTTCAATTTCATTGCAGAGTTTAATCAGTACTGACAGTAGTTCCTCTCTAAATGTCTTATAGAATTCAGCAGTGAAGCCATCAGGACCTGGGCTTCCCTTATTTGGTAACTTTTAATTACATTTTCAATTTCATTGGTTGGTATTGGGATGTTTAGAATTTTTAGGTCTTCTTCATTCAACTTTGGTAATTCATATGTATCTAGGAATATGTTCATTTCTCCTGTGTTGTCCATCTTATTGGCATATAGGTTCTCAAAGTAGATAATGATGATCCTCTGGATTTCTGCTGGTTCTGTTGTAATTTCACCCTTTTCATTCCTAATTGCATGCATTTGGGCCTTTTCTTTCCTTTTTCTGACAAGATTGGCTAAGGGTTTGTCAATTTTGTTGATTCTTTTGAAGAACAAACTCTTGCTTCATTAATTTTTTGTATCATTCCCTTAGTCTCCATTAAATTGATTTCTCTTCTCATCTTTATAATTTCCTCCCTTGTATGAGCTTTGGGTTTGTCCTGCTCATCTTTTTCTAGAAGCTTGAGGTTCAGTATCAGGTTAATTGGGCTTGCTGTTTTCCTAAGATGTGCATTCACTGCTATGAATTTCCCTTGTAAGACTGCTTTCATTGTGTCCCATAGATTCCAATATGTTGTACTGTCATTGTCATTTAATTGAAGGAACTGTCTGATTTCTTGTTTAATTTCCTCTGTGACCCATTGGTTATTCAGAAGTGTGTTGTTCAATTTCCACGTGTTTGTGAAATTTTTTGAGTTTCTTTTGCTATGGATCTCCAATTTCATCGCACTATGGTCTGATAATATACAGGGGATAAATTCAATTGTTTTGCACTTACTTAAACATGTTCTATGTGTGAGTATGTGGTCTATTTTTGAGAAGGACCCGTGTGCAGCTGAGGAGAATGTGTATTCTGATTTTGTGGGGTGGAAGACTCTGTAAACATCTGTTAAGTTCATTTGTTCAAGAGTTTGATTGAGTTGTAGTATTTTATTATTTATTTTTTGTCTAGTTGATCTATTTGTGACAGTGGGGTGTTGAGGTCCCTCACTACAAATGTATTATTGCATATATGACTTTTCATGTCCGTTAGGATTTGTTTCATATAGCTGGGTGCACTAGTGTTTGGTGCATAGATATTTATGACTGTCATGTCTTCCTGTTGGATTGTTCCCTTTACAAGGATGTAGTGTGCTTCTTTGTCTCTCTTAATCAGTGTTGGTTTGAAATCTACTTGATCTGCCAAGAGGATAGCTACTCCAGCTTTTTTTCAGGTTCCCGTTTCATGGAGTATTGTTTTCCACCCTTTAACTTTCAGTCTATGAGTTTCATTTTGAATTGTGTTTATTGTATGTAGAATATTGTTAGATCTTGCTTCTCCACCCATTCTGCCAGTCCATTTCTTTTGATTGAATTGAGACTGTTAACCTTGATGGTTATCACTGATACATATTGACTTATCATTGTCATGTTTTTTTCTTTTTGTTGGATTCTCCCCCTTTACATTTAATTTCATGTCATGCCCAATGGATTCATTCTGCTGTGCTTCCTGGGGTTGCAATCCTCATTGTCTATTCCTAGGATATTGTCTAAAATTATTTGGAGTGCTGGTTTGGTATTCATGAAGTTCCTAAGGTGCTTTGTCATGAAAGTGTTGTGCCCAGATCTTGAAGTCCCAAAGACCACCAGGAAGCCATTTCCGATGCAAGCACATGAGGGTCGTTTATTCAAGCATGAGCAGGGACTCTCAACTGTCACTGACGCAGCGGGTCAAGATTGAGAGCCCCGCATTTCAAATTAGCGGAGTTTTTACTAAAGTTACAGCAAGGTTTGGGGATTTTCCATTTAGCAATCACATGATTGGTTGGCACTTAGCAAGCATGAAGTGTATACTTCTGATTGGCTAGGCCCATTGGGGGTTGAGGGGTGATTATGTACAGGTTTTACGAGGGAAAAGAGGGACAAAGGTTAGTGGCTGACTGTCAAGTACTGGCAGTCAGTAGACACAATGGCTAATGTTCACGACCATTATGTACTGATGGTCGGCACATTGACAGATTGTTTTACAAATAGGGGGCCCAGAATGTTTATTTCCTGGGCAAACAGAAGGTTGAGCAATTAACTTAAGAACTTTGCTTTGTTACAGAGTGTGTCTTTTGTCCCAGAGCAAGCACATTTCAACCATTAATAATAGAGGCTAGGGGAATAGTGGCTTTTAGCAAAATGGAGTCGCTTTGGTCTCACAAAAGTATCTTATTTCTTCATCAATTTGGAAAGCTAGTTTTGCAGGGTACATCAATCTAGGTTGGAGGTTGTTTTCCTTTAGGGCTTGGAATACATCACTCCAACCTCTTCTTGCCTTGAGGGATTGTGTTGAGAAGTCTCCTGTGATTCTGATGGGATTTCCTTTGTATGTGATTTCTTTTCTCTAACTCCTTGTAGACCTTTGTTCTTCTGTTGAGTTTCTGGAATCTTAACAATTATATGCCTATGTGTAGATTTTTTTTGATCATGGCTAGTTGGAGTTCTATATGCCTCACCTATCTGTATGTCAAGTTCTTTCCCCTGCTTGGAAAGTTTTCTGCCATTACTTCTGAGAAAAGTTTTTTAATGTCATCAGCACTCTCTCCTGTTTCTTCGTTGACTCCAATCAGTCTTTATGTTATTCTTCTTTGCATCCTCTAACAGCTGCTGGATTGATTTCTCATGGTCCCTTACAATTTTGAAGCAATTTTTCTTTTCCTGGTCACTAATTGCAATCTTATCTTCTATATCTGAAACTCTGTCCTCACGTTGGTCATTGTGCTGCATTGCAATGGAGTTTTGATCTCCTGGAAATCTATTTGCATCTGTTTTATGGATTCCATTAGTTTCCTATGTTTGGATTCCATCATGTTCCTCAGCTCCTCTCTAGATTTATTAATCATGTCTTGCACTACGAGCACAATCTCTGCTGTTATCTGAGAAATTATTTCTGATTTCAGTTTTTCCAGATCCTCTTTTGTTGCCAGTTCAGTGGGTCCAGGTGGTTGAGTATCAGAGTGTTCCATCTCATTTCCCTTTGGGGTTGCTGTAGGTGATCAGGAAGTTTGGTTTTGAGACTTGTTTATGTGTCTTCTCATTTCAATGTGTGTGGCAGTGTGCTATTGGCGCCTGCATGGCTCACCTCCTCTGGGCTGGGAGTGGTGGAATGGCAGCCTGGAAGACCCTATCTCTGGGCTGGGAGTGGTGGCCTAAAAGTTCTTTCATGTGAGAACATGAAAGAAGGCAGTGTGAAACTCACTAGCTCAATGAAAGAGGTGGCATTTCACCTGGAGTGCTTTGAGGAAAACAAAGGATTTTCCCAGGCAATATTAAAATAGCATTTATGGCAAAGAATGTATTTCAAAACAAAGGCATGTGGGTGTGCTGAGCATGGGGAGGGGGAATTATTAAACACTGAGTGTAGACCATGAAGGAGTGTGGAGGCTCTGAAAAATTTATTCCTCCTGTAAAAGTCCAGTATAATGTTCTAACACTCTTCAGGTTGAAGATTCTAGGTGTAATTGAAGGGGTCCTTTACTTGAATTTCCCTGAATTTCATATAAGTCTATATTGCTGTCCTAATGGATATTTCTTTTCTTTTCTTTTCTTTTTTTGTACTGAGGACTGAACTCCGGACTTTACACTTGCAAGGCAGGTGGTGGAACCACTTATCTAAATCCCCACCCCTACCATGTCTTTGCTCTGTCAAGTGAAGCAATTTTATTCCCTGTATTGTCCTTTCTTAGCACCTTTGATAGAGAACTCAAGCATTCATTCTACAATTCTCACTGTGTTGGGACCATAGAGAGCTTTCATGGGTGAGAGAGATGAGCCAGATCCTTTCCTTACTTTTTAATATTTCAATCTAAAGCACATGACATAGACCAAGCCACCTCATAATGAGGAGTTGCAGAAAAGGTAGGAGAAAGTCATGAAATTTAAGAAAGTCAAATGGCAAATTTCCTTTGGGAAATAAGTGGAGCCAGAGGAAATCACAGAGAACAGAGTCAAGAGTCAGAGACCTCAGCCTGACGAAGACCAACCAGGGGCAGAGCTGAGTAGAATTACAGACAAATATTTCAGTAAAATAGGACTGAGAGACATGTTAAAGGTCATAGAGTTGAGTCCAGTCCTTGTCTTCCCAAGTATGCTTTATATGATTCTACACTTCCTGAAATATTATTACATAAAATGCTTTGTCTTTCAAAGTCTTAATAAAAGGCCACAATAAACAAAGCTGAGATTGCATTCTATTCACTTTCTGTGACAGTGCACTTCAGAGTGTTTCAAGTGCTGCACAGCCACTCACTGAACAAGACCTTTTGATAGTGAGTGAAACACTGCTACCCGTCTATATTGGGACTTTTGCTTAGTCAATTCATCACTGTTATTAATCATGGTTTTGTGTTATGTAATGAGAACATTTATTTTAAATAAGTAAAAGTGTTACATAGGAAAAGATTGGATCTTCTCCAGACCATCAACAATAACGCAATAAATGGACGCTGACTGGTACTGAGGTTTCTGTATCCAAGGGTACGGAGATTCAAGGGTAAGTGCAGACATCCATGTACTGTGGAATTTTTCCTCACTCAAACCACAGATTTCAAATCAGTAACTCATCTTGATTCATGCACCCTCTAAATTTTATGGTTTGGGAACTGAGTATCTAATAAACAGTTTCTCTCATGAATGGAATGATGTTTTTTACATGAAAGTGAGTGAGATGGGTAGCATGGGTTTCTAATAACACTCACTTCTCTCTATCATACACATGGCTACATGGAATTAAAAAACATATACAAGCTCAGCATGGAGGCACATGCCTGTAATCCCAGCACTCGGAAAGCTAGGGGAGGGGATCACCAAAAGTTCAAAGCCAATCTAGGCTACATCTGGAGTTCAAGGACAGCCTAAATTACATAATGAGACCCAGTCTCAAAAAACCAAACCAAAACATAAAGTATATTTCAGGACAAAAGTACTCCCTATTTCATTCAATGGTCTTACACTTTTTAAAAAATTAATTTTATTGGTACATTTTAGGTATACATTATAATGTCATTCATCAAGGGAGATTTGTATCTTTGCGTAATATATCTTGATTCTTATTTTTTTCCATTTTCCTGCCCTCTGTCAACCCCTCCATCCCTTCCTATTTACAAAAACTTTGTTTCCATTTTTTTAACTTTGTTTCCATTTTTTCCTTTTCTCATATTTATTCCATTCCCTTTCTATCCCCTACTCCTCCCACTTCCCTGTCCCCTTTGCAACCTTTCTTCCTATTTCACAAATTTTTTTTCAGTGCCAGGGATTGAAATCAGGACCTTGTGCTTGTGAGGCAAGTGTGCTGCCACTGACCTTAATCCCCAGCCCAATGGTCTTACACTTTAAAACCTCAAAATTTGTGGATGGTACATTTCATTTCTTTATTAATTATCCTGTGTCACATTCTGACATATGAATGGATAATAGACTACAACATACATCTGTTTGTTGTTGTTTTTGTGTTTTGTGTGGGGTTTTTTTCAGTACCAGGGATCAAAGTCCTGACCTTGTGTTTGCCAGGCAAGCAACTTGCCACTGACCTACATCCCTGGGAGCACTCATCTTCTTGATTGGAATAAGAAAGCAGTCATTCCTATTCAAGATGTCCAAGAAAGCAATGGTCTAGGGAGTGGGAATGCAACAGCAGGCTGAGCTTGAGTGCCCAGAAATCCTTTAGAGAGGGCCTATATTAAGGAATTAAATATCCCAGGTAGAGTACATAGACCACTGCAGAGTCTGAATACCCTCTCTGGAGACACACATGCATGTCAGTCTATCCCCAGCTATGAGAATTTGGGACAGTATTAAATTTCTTTAGCTCCAGGTGCTTCTCCAGGAAAAGCAAGGCCAATCAGATTGCACCTTGAAAGGTCCTCCTGATGATTCAGCAATTTAGTGTACAGACAGGGAACTGCATGTTGGAAGCACTCACTTTCTCTTCATTACAAACCATTCAATTCAAGCTTGGAACTTTGACACTGTTGTTAAACGGAAAATTCTGGTACATGATACATATATCTGAAAGCAGGTCACAAACATGTGGAAAGGCCACAGAAGTGAAAATGTCCCATAAAAATCTCATGGGTTATTTTGATTTTTGACAGAGGAGGAGATCAATGAGGACAGAACTACACTAAACAGTCCAGTGTTAGGTATAGGTGGAAAAAGATAAGGTCAAGGTCTATTATTTCAGTAAAAATTTTTGTATGTATATATGATATATATTAAAATTACACATTTTTATATATGCATGCATGGGCAATAATTATAAAATAAAGTATTCCATGTCTAAAGTAATTAAGATTTTCTTAATATATTGAAAGAGTTGAATTAAATAAGAACCAAGATATATCATGTAAAGGTACAAATACCCAATGATGAATGTCATTGTATTGTATACCTAAAATGTACTTATAAACTTAATGAATAAAAAAAGTCAGATAAACTTAAAACAATTAGATAAAAACATGTTTTATGTTTTACCAGTATAATTTACTCTGATTTTCAGCTTTTTGATTGCTTAAAAATTACTATTTTAAAAGTTCATTTTTAAATTTGGTACATGTCTGTAGTACATAATGATGACATTCATTGTGGGAAGTTGTTACAGGCACAGGACTCTATTCCTTTTTTATCTTGTAATTTCCCCTCCCTTCCACTCCTTCATCTCTTGGTTGTCTTCCCATGTACTAAAGATGTATCTTGCTATTTCCTATTTACCTCTTCTTTTACACATTTTTTATATTTTTGGCTTCTAATAAAATAAAAACCATGTGGTATTATCTTGATTGTCTGATTCACTTCACTGAACATTATGAATAGGAGTTAACCATAAGTGTTAAAGATTGTTTAATCATTGAAAGTAAAATATTTTTATTAATCAGTTTATGACTGGTTACATGTACAATATCTAGTTTATGACACACCCTATACCTGGACTACAGATACACATACATCTGAGGACAAAATATGCTGTGTGTCAGGAACCATTCTACAGAAATTTGGGGAACAATTATTTCACCATTAAATTATGATTAGGCCTAGTGTTGTTGCCTGCAGGCCAACTGTGGCATGCCAAAACATAACTCTCTTTTTACCTCTGGTCACAGCTGAGATCTCAATGTTCCTGTGATATTGTGATGCTGAAGGGCAAGATTACATCAGCTGAAGACATCCTGGGTCTTTGAGAACTGAGTAGGAAGGTTTTACCTGGGGAAGGACAAATTCCTTATCAGCTTAACTCATCCCACCTGTTTTTAAGAATGTCTTTGCTTAACTTACCTTCCTAATCAACATAAATTCCTCATCAGCATAAGATCCTCATGATCCTAGGATTATCTCCATACTCTTGAGACATCTGATACTTCCTCTGACTATAAGATCCTTGTCAATTTAGGATCATCACTGCCTTCTGAGTCATCTGTTACTCCCTATGAATCCAATAAATAGTGGCAAGCTCAGGATGCCTTTGACTTTGTGGCCCAGAGCAGCATTGATCAGGTCCAGAACCCAGCTTCTTCTCTAAATCCTGTCTCCTGTCTTTATTCAATTCACCTAGTGCTGGCATGGCTCACAGGAGACCAGAACCTACTGCAGGGGTTCTGGTAACATCCTTTCCCTGTTCCCTACAGATAAGCTCTTAAGTTAAAAAGCAACTAATACTTGTGCATTTTAATATAATAGACGTTACATCTAAACATTAAACACAAAAAATGATCACATTTCTTTTTTAAATTTGTTCCCACCTTTGAAAACAAAATATTTCAATTGGCTTTAATTCAATAAGTATTTTGTTATTATATGAGATACATTTGTATATTGGGTTATTCTATTTGGGGTAATTTACACTGCTTCTTCAACTTCTAAGATGTTCTATGATTATTATTAGTGAGGTTATACTATGTACACCTTTTTAAGAAATATTAATTTCACTGCAAGAGTAAAATCTAAGTTAACCTATATAAAACATTTCTTATGTTTTATATGCTTGTAATGCTAATTTTTATCTAACTTCATGGAATGTTAAATAAATACATTTATGTTACCCAAATGTAAAAGTTCTCTAAAATACAATACTTAGAACACTCCAAATTAAGTGGGCTAACAGGATAGGAAATATTTTGGCTCTTGCACTCCAAGGTCAGCCAGGACCCATGACATGATAGGTGCCCCAAAGGATCCTACTACTCTGATGAGTCACCCAACCTCCTGAACAGGGAGATTGTTGGATCCCAGAGAACAAGATTTAAAAAGATTACATTGCACTAAAAGGAGGATCACTAAAGAGAGCAATATCTTCCATGATATTCCCATCCAAGGAAATCTATATAGTTTGGCAAGGCACAGTGGTCATAAAAACACAGATAACTTTATTAAATATTTTCATTTCCCACAGTGATAACTAAACTATGAAGACTTTAAATTTCTTACAAACCAAACATGAAAAAACCTACATCCATAGAAACTCCAGTTGTTATGTTTGGATAATTATCTTCAAATAGAGGTCAATATTAAAGTTAAATGGCTTAGGCCAAATGCTAACTTGTCATGTTTTCAGAGCCAGTATTCAACAATATCCTACTTACAACTTCTGACTCCTGGGTATTAAACATATAAAATAAAGCGTAATTGTCAATAACTTGCTAATGTTCTTGGGCCATTGCCAGATGAACAAAGGAGTATTGTTCATAAAAAACAAAACAAAACGAAACAAACAAACAAACAAAAAACTCATGTTGTCTCATTATATCACTCAGTTTGAGACTTCTGACCGCTGGCTAGACAGGATAAATGCTCTTCCTTAGGCTAAAGCAGTTACAGAAGACAGATCAGCTGGCCTTCTACAAATTTAGAAATAAAGAACAAGTCTTTAGGGATACATTAGAAGAAATACAGATATGCTAAAAGGAGACAAGTAAAAAAATCATAATTTAAAAAATGACAAATGCATCTTCAGGACACAAGTCCAGTTTAAATGTTTTCTCTTCTTGAGGAACACAAGAATCTCAGACAATTCCTTTCACTTGTGAATAAACCACATTTTTAACCTATAAATTGGGCACTCCTCTTTGAAAACACCATCATCACAGTGTGGCTGAGCCTTTGTCTGCTACCTACCAAAAGGAAAGTATAAATTGGCAAATTTCAGATTTTTTTTTTTCAGTACTGGGGATCAAACTCGGGACCTTGTGCTCCGGAGGCAGGCATGGTGCCATTGAGCTGAATCTCCGACCCCCACACAGATTTTCATTGCTAAAAATACATAAAGATTCCCAGTTCCAAACTGTAGTGCACTTCTCTCTTACGAGGGCCTACACTCCCCTCTTGAGAATATACTAAACACTTTAGAGCTAACCTTTCTGGGCCTCTTATTGATACATCCTGAAAATCCTTTTTGTGTAAAGGAAGTCGGGAGAACACCAAACATTTCATGTTTAGGGATAGGTATCTTCTTCTAAGACCCAGTCTAGTAACAAGACTGTGTGAGAAGAGAAAGACCAGGGTGAGAGGACACTGAAAGGGAGAAATAATGTATACAATCAAAGTACATTCTTTGTGTTAAAACTTGCCTAATTGACACCTATTTTTTGTGAAACATATGTGAATGAATAAAAATATTTTGCAATGTTATGTATATAAAAATATCTGTTAATTAGTTTAATATTGTCATTCAACAATCTCTACAGAAAACATTATAGAACCCCACTCCCAATCATTTTTTGCTATGGAAAAACAGCCCAGTGCAAACAAATTTTTCTCAGTAGACTTAGATGAACACACACACACACACACACACACACACACATACACACTCAAAGTATCTACAAAGAGAAGACCAGGCACTTACTCCCCAAATTTCCACAATTTGGCTTCAGCACAGTCAGCTAAAGTGAGTCCAGCACAAAACAGTTATTAACAAAGTACTCATAAGTTTCTCTTCTTCCTCCATGACTGTGGTCTTTGACCCATTCTCTCCCTGAGTCAGCTCACTGACAAGAAGACCTTTTCTGGTCTAGGAGCCAAATTTGCCACCCTTACTCATTCCGTGTATCTTAACTTCTCCTATGGTTTATTTTTGGTACACACGGTGGAAAAATTAATACCAAATTAAAAGTCAATGCAATATAAACATGAAAAGTAAAATGCTGATGGAAAGAAAACATAAAAATTTATGTAAATGATAATATTGGCTGCTTTAAAAAAACTTGCAACATTAGGTACATGATATATGATTTTAGGATAAAAGTAGGTGTCACAATATGAATAATACATTTGCTAACATACAAGTTGTTTGACAACTCAACTTCCTTATAAACACGTTCACAAATCTCTGAAAATATGTATTTTAATATAAAATATAGTATCAAATTGAAAAACATCTTTTGTTACACAGAATATGGAGTATGCACTACAAAGTTAAAACAAATGTTGTGCAAAATCCCAACAATTAACAAAGACCCATTTTAAAAATTAAGGTTTTTAGTGGTCTATACCTCCCAATTCAAAGACAAAATAACTACACAGTAATTGTAGTGGAAAGTAAAAAGCACATTTCAGGGCTTGAGATTTAGCTTAGTGGTTCCACTGCCTGCCTCGAAAGTGCAAGGTCCTGAGTTCAATCCCAGTTACCAAAAAAAAAAATTTAAAAAAATGCACATTTCAGTTCACCATGTGTAATTAAAAAACACCATGGACTAACCACAAAGATATGCAAAAACACAAAATTATGTCAACTCAATATTTTTGTTAAACCCTATGATACGTAATCTAGATATTTGTGATTTACTGAAAACCACATAATGTATGTACCTTAGGATATCTCTATATAGGATTTCTATTTTCTGAGTAATTTCCAAAGAAGTTTTCTGTTTTTTTGAGGCAGGATCTCCCTTCGTAGTTCAGGCTGGCCCTTAACTTACCATGTAGCCCATGTTTGCGGTGATGATCTTGTGCAAAGAAATACTGACATCAAATGTGTTTGTATTTTTCTACAGGTCGCCACTACATGAGAATTTTCCACAGGATTTTAAAAATGAGATCACATATATAAAGCTTCTCCCAGTGAGACTTCTCTCATGAGTTTAACAATTTATGTGGACTAACACCTATCCCACTTTATATACTCATGGTTTCTCCCCAGTGACTTTTTCATATATTTCACAATTGTGTGTGCTGAAAGTTTTCAGTTTACATATGTATGATCAAAACCCAGTAAGAAGTCTTTCATGTCTTGACAATCACCATGTGTGATGAAAGCTTACCCACATTACTTATATACACAGGGCTTCTCACTAGTGTGAACTCTTTCATGTTTTTGGCAACTGCTTCTGCTGAAAGATTTCCCACACTGTGAGTCCTTTCATGTCTTGACAAGCACATGAGCTGAAAGCTTTCCCGCACTGCATTCATACATAGGAGTTCCTCCCCAGTGTGAGTACTTTCACGTAGTTGACAAAAATCTATGTGTGGTAAAAGCTTTCCCACATTGCTTACACACATAGGCTTTCTGCCCAGTATAAACACTTTCACGTGTTTGATAAATACTTTTTCTGGTGAAAGACTTCCCACATTGCTTACAGACCCAGGGTTTCTACCCAGTGTGAACTTTCATGTCGTAGACAGGAACGAAGTGTGCTGCAAGCTTCTGCACAATGCTTACATGCATAAGTTTTCTCCCCAAGGTGAACTCTTTCATGTATTTGCCAACCACTTTTTGTACTGAAAGCTTTCCTACATTGCTTACATTGATAGGGTTTATTCCATGTGAACTCTTTCATGTCTTTGACAATCACTTTTTGTCCTGAAAGCTTTCCCACATTGCTTACACATATAGGGTATGTCCCCAGTGTGAGCTCTTTTATGTATTTGAACATATTGATATGTGCTGATTTTCCACAGTGCTTGCTTTCATAGGCTTTCTTCCCAGTGTGAGTCCTTCCATGTCTTTGACAAGCACTATGTGTGCTGAAAGCTTTCCCACATTGCTTACACTTATAGGGTTTCTTCCCAGTACAGGCTCTTTCATGTGTTTTGCATTCACTGTCCAGTGAAAGCTTTCTCACATCGCTTAAACACACAGCGCTTTTCCCCACTGTGAAGCTTTTCATGTCTTTGACAAGCACCACGTGTGCTGAAAGCTTTTGTGCATTGCTTACACACATAGGGTTTCTCCCCACTATGAAGCTTTTCATGTCTTTGACAAGCACCACGTGTGCTGAAAGCTTTTGTGCATTGCTTACACACATAGGGTTTCTCCCCACTATGAAGCTTTTCATGTGTTCGACAATTACTGCTTGTGCTGAAAGCTTTCCCACATTGCTTACAGACATAGGGTTTGTCTCCAGTGTGAGATCTTTCATGTACTAAACAACATCTACGTGTGGTGAAAGCTTTCCCACACTGCTTACACACATAGGGCTTCTCCCCAGTGTGAACTTTTTCATGTAATCGACAATAACTGCTTGTGCTGAAAGCTTTCCCACATTGCTTACAGACATAGGGTTTGTCCCCAGTGTGAGCTCTTTCATGTATTTGAACATATCTACGTGTGCTGAAAGATTTCCCACATTGCTTACACATATAGGGTTTCTCCCCAGTGTGAATTTTTTCATGTGTTTGACAATAATTGCTTGTGCTGAAAGCTTTCCCACATTGCTTACAGACATAGGGTTTCTCCCCACTGTGAGCTTGTTCATGTATCTGAAGGTATGTATATGTGCTGAAAGCTTTCCCACATTGCTTACAGACATAGGGTTTGTCTCCAGTGTGAGCTCTTTCATGTACTAAACAACATCTACGTGTGGTGAAAGCTTTCCCACATTGCTTACACACATAGGGCTTCTCCCCAGTGTGAACTTTTTCATGTATTTGACAACGACTCTTGGTGCTGAAAGCTTTCCCACATTGCTTACAGACATAGGGTTTGTCCCCAGTGTGAGCTCTTTCATGTATTTGAACATATCTATGCGTGCTGAAAGATTTCCCACATTGCTTACACATATGTTTCTCCCCAGTGTGAATTTTTTCATGTGTTTGACAATAACTGCTTGTGCTGAAAGCTTTCCCACATTGCTTACAGACATAGGGTTTCTCCCCACTGTGAGCTCGTTCATGTATCTGAAGGTATGTATATGTGCTGAAAGCTTTCCCACATTGCTTACAGACAAAGGGTTTGTCTCCAGTGTGAGCTCTTTCATGTATGTGACAAGATCTACGTTTAGAGAAACCTTTCCCACATTGCTTACACACATAGGGTTTCTCCCCAGTGTGAATTCTTTCATGTGTTCGACAATAACTACTTGTGCTGAAGGCTTTCCCACAATGCTTACAAACATAGGGTTTCTCCCCGCTGTGAAACCTTTCATGGATTTGAACATATGCATATGTGCTGAAAGCTTTCCCACATTGCTTACATACATAGGGTTTCTCCCCAGTATGAACTTTTTCATGTGTTTGACAATTACCTCTTGTGCTGAAAGCTTTCCCACATTGCTTACAGACAAAGGGTTTGTCTCCAGTGTGAGCTCTTTCATGTATTTGACAAGATCTACGTTTAGAGAAACCTTTCCCACATTGCTTACACACGTAGGGTTTCTCCCCAGTGTGAATTCTTTCATGTGTTCGACAATAACTACTTGTGCTGAAGGCTTTCCCACAATGCTTACAAACATAGGGTTTCTCCCCACTGTGAAACCTTTCATGGATTTGAACATATGCATATGTGCTGAAAGCTTTCCCACATTGCTTACATACATAGGGTTTCTCCCCAGTATGAACTTTTTCATGTGTTTGACAATTACCACTTGTGCTGAAAGCTTTTCCACATTGCTTACATACAAAGGATTTCCCCCCACTGTCATTTTTCTCATGGATCTGAATATCACTGTCTGTGCTGGAAGCTTTCAAATTTTTCTTACATACAAAGGCCTTCTCTCTAAGATGAGTTCTTTCATTAAGATCACAGGAGATTTTCCCACATTGATCACATTCACAGGATTTCTCTCCACCTTTTGTCCTTGTATGCCTTTGAAAGGACTGGAAATCACTGAAGTTCCTTCTATGTTGATCACATTTATGCAAATTGTCTTTGGGTCCCAAGTATTTACATGGCTTCAGTGCAGCTGGAGCTATGACGGGCATACTTTGTGACAAATGACCAATCAGAGGCTCCCTACAAGCAAGGCTGTCAGCTGGTGTTGAACCAGCTTCTTTCCTGTGCACATTAGCAACTGGAGTCCAAATTAATGTTTTTTCATATTGATTCCAAGCTTTACATTGATAGCATTTCTCTGCTTCTTCGTTGCTGTAAAGAAAAAGTCACAATACAATGGGTCTCCATATTAATAATTTACCAGAAGAAATTCTGTTTGAGGTCTGCTAAGAAATTTAGACAATGAATTAACAGGATGTCTGGAAGGCAGTCTTCAAAACACAAGAGTGGTATTCACGTAGGAACTTTTAACTGGGTATATTTTCCAATACAGAAAGTTTAGCTTCATTTTGGGCAATTTGCACATAGGTGTATCACATACTGATCATTTTGATACCTTTTCTCCCATCGCTCTACCCCTTCTCTTCTTACCCTGTTTGTTTTTCCCCTCTCCAAAATACCAGCTTTTCCTTTTTCTATCACCTCTCCTTTAATTTACTCACTAATATTTTTTGGTTTGTCATACAAGAGAAACCATGTGATATTTCACATTTTATGCCTGAGTTATTTCACTTAACATGATGAAGATCCACCTATTTCTTTTAGCAAACATGATATTATTCATATTTTTGGCTAACTATATACCCATTGTCTGTTTTCAGTGCTAGGAATTAAACAGAGGTCTTAGAAAAAGACTGATTTTTTTTTTTTTTTGGTACCGGGTATTGAACTCAGCTCCTTGCACTTGCAAAGCAGGTGGCGGAACCACTGAGGTAAATCCCCAGCCCTTAGAGGTCTTAGAAAATAACTTCCAGCTTTTTAATTTCTTTTGAGACATATTCATTGATGATTAAGTGCTTTAATTAATCTGCTTTCCAGATACCGGAGTGACAAGAATGAACCATCACAATGAACATATCTACAATGTTCTTTATGTGTGCATCCATCCAGACATCAAACTGATTCCAGAGCTTAGCCAGTATAAATTGGCCTGCTTTGACTATGGGTATGCATATAGGTATGCATATATAAGTACAATATGATGATTTTCACTCTTTTGAGAATATACCCACGAGAGGTATGCTTGGATCAAACTGAAGTTCTGCTTTCAGCTTCTGAGACATCTGTGTACTGATTATCATAGTGGCTGTACTTAACATTCCACCAGCAACTTTGGAGAATGCCTTCTAAGAATTTTAAATCATTAATGGACCCAATTCTCTGCAGAATGTCTGGAAAAGACCTACCTCAACACTAGCATTCATCTGTACTTTCAATACTGCTTCAAAGTTAGCAATTTTTAGTCACTGAATGTCTTAAATGTATACATGAATAGGTATCTTGAAGATAGGTTCCTGTCAAAATTCCAAGTTTATTCTTTACATATACATCTATTTATAGGAGCCAGGGATTTAGCTTAGTGGTTTAGCCGCCTGCTGTGCAAGTGCAAGGACCCAAGTTCGATCCCCGGTACCAAAAAAACACCAAAAAAACAAAAAAAAAATCTATTTATAATACCTAAATGCAACTTCATACATTTTTACAGTTAGGCTGGGGATTTCGCTTAGTGGTTCCACTGCCTGCCTCCAAGCACAAGGTCCCTAATTCGATCCCTGGTACCAAAAAAAGTGAAGTTAATCTGGTGCTAAATGTCTCCAGTCCTAATGTTAAAAAAAAAATTTTTATGATTAAATTGTCAGATTATACATACTCAAGCTGTATACAACTTTGGAGAATATTTGTGACACTAAATTGCACTTGTGCTCATTTCCTTGATTGTCATGTTTCTACTCACACACAGAGTATTGAGGAACATTCTTTTTCCTTGTGAATGGAAATTACCTTAGATTTTTCCAGTAATTTCTGTATTCTTCAACTTCCTGATTACTCCACGTTCTTCCTGAGTTGTAGACATAGAAATAGAATGACTCGTTATAGTATTACATAAAAATTAAGATTCCAATTAGATTCATGATATAATGTAGTATATTCTTCAAAATATTTTCTCTGTCTAAAGAGACAGCACAGATGAGTAACAAGCAATATTCTGTGATTGTATAGATGAGAAAGAGATGTCATCCTTACCTATAGCAGCTATGTTCCTAAAAGTTTCTCCCATCACATCTCTGTAGAGCTTCTTTTGGGATGGATTCAGCAAAGCCCACTCCTCCATGGTGAAATTCACAGCCACATCCTCAAAGTTAATTGCATCCTAAACATCATAGAGAGATTTCTCAAAGGAAGGTTGAGACTCACAGCATAGGATCCCTCAACTCCTCTCATAAAAAATTGAATTCAGAGCTAGGTGTGGTGTGCATATGTGTATCCCCTGCACTCAGGAGGCTGAGGTAGGATTGCCATGAGTTCAACTCCAGTGTGGGCTCCACAGTGAGTTCAAGTCCAACCTGAACTACATAGTGAATCTCTGTCTCAATAAAACAAAACAAAAAATAAGCTGAATGGACATTGAATCATTCAAATATTAATATCAACTATTAATTCCATGTCTTCTCATCAATTTGAAACATATGCACATTTTTTTCAGATAATAATTGTAATGGAAGAGCAGAATAGGAACATCCAGAGAATACACTGTGCTATTATTCCTGGAGATAGATGTGAATCTTTTCAAATAAACTTGAAAAATTCTGAATCACATGACCAATGGAATGGATAAGATAATAGTTGGTTCGTGATTCACCTATCAGCACTTGTGAACAATAGTGAGAGAAAATAAAAAACCTCTAAAAATAGTTCTCTTGCAATTTCTATAAGTCAGGTATTAAAAATCCCAAGGGAGGAAACTAAAAGAACATTGTTCATAGAAACTCACATATGGGACACTTAGGAAAAGTCCCCACCGTGGGATAGTGTTCATCCGTAGGGCAAGAGAGATTGAGTCAGATCGTGTGTCAATCATTTGGATGTTCTCATCCATTGCTCAAGGCCCAGTGAAAAACCTTTCTGAATATTTCTAGGATATTCACATTGTTATTAGTGTTAAATCCCACCAACAATTTTGAAAATAAAATTTATTGTAAAATATTCAAACACTAAGTTACCGTTAAGAAACCACATAATAATTTATATCTGCGTTCATGTATAAAACATAAGACATCATTTGCACACTGGTCAACAATAAGCAAAGCAGCACAGGGCCAGAGATTTAGCTCAGAGGTTCCGCCACCTGCCTCGCAAGTGCAAGGACCTGAGTTCAATCCCTGGTACCAAAAAAAAAAAAAAAAAAAAAATAGCCATAGGCAAAGCAGCACAGTGGCAAACAGGAGGCCCCTAGAACCCGAACAAGCCATGCTCAAACTATATTGCCCATCAGGAGACATCAGGTTAGACAGAGAAAGAGAGAACAGGTATCAGAGCTGATCAATGACTACACATCTGGGTTATGGTCCCAATGCTGTGCCCATCTGGACAGGAGTGGTTTTTATGTTGACATATGGGAGGGCAATGAATCATCAAATTACCTAGGAAGGGGAAGGGCAAGGGATAAAGAGAAAAAAGACAATAGAGATTTGTGTAATTTCAAAGTATATGGGGCGCAGGGAGGTCAGTGCCTCAGAGTGGACAAAGAAGAGTCTAACCAAGTTATCCACTATTTATTGGGTACACACAATAATTGGAGGGAGTATAGGTTGACTTGGGGGGGTGGAGGTGATCTGAGGTCTGATCCTGTGCAGATGCAAATCTCATGCTGGTGAGAGCAAAAAGGAGAGCATTCCCAGCTCAGTAGGTGGGATGAGCTGAGCTGATGAGCAACTCCTCCCTCCCCAGGTAAAACCTTTCTCTTTTGTATTCTACTTGGTTCTCAAGAAACCAGGACGTCTCCTGGTGGTGTCATCTTGCCATTGAGACCCATAGCTTCACAGACCATTGAGGCATTAGCTGTGACCAGAGGCAAAACAGAGTTATGTTTCCACATGCCATATCCAGGTCAACATTGGGCCTTAAACAACTACAGTCATAATTTAATTTTGAAATGATTTTTCCCCAAAATTTATGTAGAAATGCTCCCAACAATAACATTGATGAGGGTAGATTTTATAGAAAGATATGCAAAATGATTCACAATTCTATCAATAATTCAACAAAATCTTCAGAATCTATATTAATCTGACATTATTCAATTTGTACCTTAAACAATGATTACAGTGATCAGATGAACCATTTCTCTATAAAGAACAGTCTTTGATACATATTCTACTAAACAGACCATCAAATTATATGAACCAAAACATGAACATGAAGAGAAATTCATTGATTCGCAACTATGTCTGAAGATGTCAAAACAACTCCATCAGTAATTGAGAGCTGAAGAAGAAAGAAAAATCTGCAATGGAACAGTTAAAATAAACAATATTGTGCTTCATGGGGATTGGTTGGATACTGGATAATACTTCATCTAATACATAGTGCAAAGTCTTCTCAAAATCACAAGAAATGTTCACGCAAATAGGTCATGTGTAGAGCAACAATAGAGAATTTAATTTCTAGGGGGAAAATAATTGAAATATGTTATGGACATGTACCAACTCCCTACAATGAATGCAGTCATTATGTACTTTAAACACATAGCAATAAAAGTAAAAAAAAAAAAAAGTTGCCCATCAACTGGAGACTGGATAAAGAAAATGTGGGTTTTTTTATAAAATGGAGTACAACTCAGCCATAAAAAATGAGAAATTAGAGACATTTATAGCTGAGTGGATGCACATTGAGGCAATACTCTTAAGTGAAATAAATAGGACACAGATGTGTAAATACTGAATAGTTTTGCTGGTGTGAGAAACTGAAAGTGTAAATAAGGACTAAATGTATTATAGGTCATGTGAAATAGGAAGGGGCAAAGAGGAAGGAAGTGGGAGGGCTAAGGGAAAGGATAGAAGGGAATGGGATTAATATGAGAAAATGGAAAAATAGGAACAAAATCTTTGTAAATAGGGAGGGCTGTAGGGGTTGAAGGGAGGGTTGGGCAAGGGTGAAAAACAAGAACCAAGAGAGACTATGTAAAGGTGCAAATTTCCAATGATGAATGTCATTATATTGTACACCTAAAATGTACCAATGATTACAATGAATAATCGATAATGTAAAATAGGAATAAAAGGTCCAAAGCGGTAGGGGTAGTGGGAGGCACAGGGGAAAGGAAAGAAGGGAAAGGAAAAAATGATGAGAAATGGAAAAAATGGAAATAAAGTCTTTGTAAATAGAGAAGGGTGGAGGGCATGAAGGGAGGGCTAGGAATGGGGAAAAAATAAGAACCAAGATGCATTATATAAAGGTACAATTCCCAATGAGAAATGTAATTGTGCTGTATACCTACAATGTACCAATAAAAGAATTTAATACAAAAAAAAAAAAAAGTGTTCAAAATGAAAATTTTATATGCAGGCTCTCACACCTATTCAAATGAAAGCTGACACCAAGAGCAGAAACACATTTAAAATCCTAAGAGGGCTAGGGATTTAGCTCATTGGTTCCACTGCCTGCCTTGCAATTGCAAGGTCCTGAGTTCAATCCCCAGTACCAAAAGAAAGAAAGAAAGAAAGAAAGAAAGAAAGAAAGAAAGAAAGAAAGAAAGAAAGAAAGAAAGAAAAAAGCCAATTAAGATCTTAAATTACAATGCTGTAAATTCAATGGGCCAGGGATTTAGCTCAGTGGTTCTGCAGTCTGCCTCCCAAGGGCAAGGACCTGAGTTTGATCCTTGTACCAAAACAACAACAACTAAAATCCTAAGAATTAGAGATTAAGGGCTAGGGATGTAGCTCTGTGACACAGCACCTGCCTGGCAAGCAGGAGGATCTGAGTTCAATTCCTGGTACAAAAACATGAAAAAGAAATAAGAGATTAACTCCTAAACTTTTAAGACACATGCTTCAAATACAAGGCTTGATTAAATATTAAGGATGTAAAAGCATGTGAATGTACAACATATTAATTATTTCAGGGAACAAGAAATGGGTGCTTCAAAAAAAATTAAAACAGACATGCCGAATCAGCCCGCTGCAGCAGAAAGGCAGGTCTGTGCACGCCCTACCGAGGTTCTGAGTCAGGCGGAAGACACCGAATCACCCACTGCAGACAGGCAGCCACCTGATTCCACATTACCAAGGTGCAGAGGACACCAGACCACCAGACCACCAGACCAAGGGACTGAGTCCCACTGTTCCCGGTCCAGAGGTAGGGGCTTCTGAGCCATTGTCCCATTGGTCCTGGTCCAGAGGAAGGGGCTTCCCAGCCACCATCACTCCTGCTGCTCCCAGCCCAGAGGAAAGGGCTTCTGGGCCACCTTTTGTCCCGCTGCTCCTGGCCCAGAGGAAGGGGCTTCCGGGCCATCATCCCTCCCACCACTCCCGGCCCAGAGGGAGGGGCTTCTGAGCCACCATCCCACTGCTCCTGGTCTAGAGGAAGGGGTTTCCCGGCCACCATCCCTCCCACTGCTCCCAGCCCACAGGAAAGGGCTTTTGGGTCACCATCCCTACCGCTGCTCCCCGCCCCTGTCTCACCTCACCCAGCTCAGAGGAGGTAATCCATGCAGGTGCTAACAGCTCCCCGCCCCAGTTGAAATGAGAAAACACATAAATAAGGCTCAAAACCAGACTTCCAGATCACCTACAGCAACCCCAAAGGGAAATGAGATGGAACACTCTGATACTCAACCACCTGGACCCACTGAACTGGCAACAAAAGGGGATCTGGAAAAAATGAAATCAGACAAAATTTCTCAGATAACAGGAGAAATTGGGCCCTTAGTGCAAGACATGATTAATAAATCTAGAGAGGAGCTCAGGAACATGATGGAAACCCAACATAAGAAACAAATGGAATCCATAAAACAGATGCAAATAGATTTCCAGGACATGAAAAACTCCATTGAAAGTCTACACAGCAGAATGAGCCAGTGTGAGGACAGAATTTCAGATATAGAAGATAAGATTGCAATTAGTGACCAGGAAAAGAAAAATTGCTTCAAAATTATAAGGGAACATGAGAAATCAATCCAGCAGCTGCTAGATGATGCAAAAAAGAATAACATAAGACTGATTGGGCTCAATGAAGAAACAGGAGAGAGTGCACATGACATAAAAAATCTCTTCACAGAAATAATGGCAGAAAACTTCCCAAGCAGGAGAAAAGAGCTTGACATACAGATAAGTGAGGCATATAGGACTCCAAATAGCCTTGCTCAAAAAAAATCTACACATAGGCATATAATTCTTAAGATTCCAGAAACACAACAGAAGAACAAAGTTCTCCAAGCAGTCAGAGAAAAGAAACAAATCACATGCAAAGGAAAGCCCATTAGAATCACAGAAGACTTCTCGACACAAACCATCAAGGGAAGAAGAGCTTGGAGTGACATATTCCAAGCCCTAAAAGAAAACAGCCTCCAACCCAGATTGATGTACCCTGAAAAACTATCTTTCAAAATGGATGGAGAAATAAGATACTTTCATGACAAAGAGCACCTTAGGAACTTCATGAATACCAAACCAGCACTCCAAAGAATTTTACACAATAGCCTAGGAACAGACATTGAGGATCACAACCCCAGGAAGCAAAGCAGAATGAACCCATCTGGCATGACAAGAAATTAAATGGAAAGGGGGGAGAACCCAACAAAAAGAAAAAGTCATGGCAATGACAAGTCAATATAAGTTTCAGTTATAACCATCAATGTTAATGGTCTCAATTCACCAATCAAAAGAAATACACTGGAAGAATGGGTCAAGAAGCAAAATCCAACAATATGCTGCATACAAGAAACACACTTAATTCAAAAGGAAACTCATAGACTGAAAGTTAAAGGGTGGAAAACAATACTCCATGCGATGGGAACCTGAAAAAAAAGCAGCAAGAGCTATCCTCTTGGCAGATCAAGTAGATTTCAAACCAACACTGATTAAGAGAGACGAAGAAGGACACTACATCCTTGTAAAGGGAAGAATCCAAGAGGAAGAGATGACAATCATAAATATCTATGCACCAAACACTAGTGCACCCAACTATATAAAACAAATACTAACAAACATGAAAAGCCATATATGCACTAATACAATTGTGGTGGGGGACCTCAAAACCCCACTGTCACAAATAGATAGATCAACTAGACTAAAAATAAGTAATGAAATACTAGAACTCAATCAAACTCTTGAACAAATGAACTTAACAGATGTTTACAGAGTCTTCCACCCCACAAAATCAGAATACACATTCTTCTCAGCTGCACATGGGTCATTCTCCAAAATAGACCACATACTCACACATAGAACATGTTTAAGTAAGTGCAAAGGAATTGAAGTTATCCCCTGTATATTATCAGACCATAGTGCAAGGAAATTGGAGATCCACGGCAAAAGAAACTCAAAAAATTTCATAAACATGTGAAAATTGAACAACACACTTCTGAATAACCAATGGGTCACAGAGGAAATTAAAGAAGAAATCAGACAGTTCCTTCAATTAAATGACAATGACAATACAACATATCAGAATCTATGGGACACAATGAAAGCAGTCTTACATGGGAAATTCATAGCAGTGAATACACATATTAGGAAAACAAAACAAGCCCAATTAAACAACCTGATGCTGAACCTCAAGCTTCTAGGAAAAGAAGAGCAGGACACTCCTAAAGCTCATACAAGGGAGGAAATTATAAAGATCAGAGGAGAAATCAATGCAATGGAGACTAAAGAGAATGATACAAAAAATCAATGAAGCCAAGAGTTGGTTCTTTGAAAGAATCAACAAAATTGACAAACCTTCAGCCAACCTTGTCAGAAAAAGGAAAGAAAAGGCCCAAATGCATGCAATTAGGAATGAAAAGGGTGAAACTACAACAGACCCAGCAGAAATCCAGAGGATCATCAATACCTACTTCCAGAACCTATACGCCAATAAGATGGACAACACAGAATGGACAGATTCCTAGATACATATGAATTACCAAAGTTGAATGAAGAAGACCTAAAAATTCTGAACAACCCAATATCAACCAATGAAACTGAAAATGTAATTAAAAACTTATCACCTAAGAAAAGCCGGGGCCCTGATGGCTTCACTGCTGAATTCTACAAGACATTTAGAGAGGAACTGCTGCCACTACTGTTTAAACTCTTCAATAAAATTCAAAGGGAAGCAATACTTCCAAATTCATTCCTGGAAGCAAGCATCACCTTGATCCCCAAAGCAGAGAAAGACCCAACGGAAAAAGAGAACTATAGGCCAATCTCACTAATGAACATAGATGCAAAAATCCTTAATAAGATACTGGCAAATAGAATGCAGAAGATCATCAAGAAGATCATGCACCCTGATCAAGTGGGATTCATCCCAGGGATGCAGGGATGGTTCAATATATGAAAATCAATTAATGTAATACACTATATCAATAGAGCCAAGGACAAAAATCATATGATTATCTCCATAGATGCAGAAAAAGCATTTGACAAAATCCAACATGCATTTAGGATAAAAACCCTATGAAAAATTGGAATAGATGGTCTCTATCTCAAACTGATAGAAGCCATCTATGAAAAACCAACAGCCAATATCATACTAAATGGTCAAAAACTGAAATCTTTCACACTAAAATCAGGAACAAGACAAGGATGTCCACTATCACCACTCTTGTTCAATATAGTTCTGGAAAATTAGCCATGGTAATTAGACAAGAGAAAGAAATAAAAGGAATAAAGATAGGAAATGAAGAAGTCAAACTGTCATTATTTTCAGATGACATGATACTCTATATAGAAGACCCCAAGAACTCCATTAAACGTCTTCTAGACTTAATAACCAAATTCAGTCAAGTAGCTGGTTACATGGTCAACTCACAAAAATCAATAGCTTTCCTCTACACCAATGACAGACTCACTGAGAGAGAAACAGGGCAAATAATTCCTTTCACAATAGCATCCAAATAACTGAAATACCTAGGTATCATCCTAATGAAAGAAATCAAAGACTTCTTCTCTGAAAACTATGGCACTCTGAAAAGAGAGATTGAACATGATATCAGAAAATGGACAGATATCCCCTGCTCCTGGGTAGGAAGGATTAATATAGTGAAAATGGCCATACTTCCAAAACTGCTATATAGATTTAATGCAATTCCAATTGAGATCCCAGCGCAGACTTCATAGACCTCGAGAAAACAATCCAAAAATTCATTTGGAGCAAGAAGAGACCCAGAATAGCAAAAGCAATTCTAGGTAACAGAGACATGGCAGGGGGTATCACAATCCTCAACCTGCAACTATACTACAAAGCTACTATGATAAAAACAGCATGGTACTGGCAAAGAAATAGGCTTGAGGACCAGTGGAACAGATTAGAAGATGCAGAAACAACACCAGACACACTCAGACATCTCATCTTCGACAAAGGAGCCAAACACCCTCACTGGAGGAAAGATAGCCTCCTCTTTAATAAATGGTGCTGGAAAAATTGGGTTTCAACTTGCCAAAGATTAAAACTAGACCTGTATCTCTCACCATGCACTAAACTAAAATCAAAATGGATTAAAGATCTAAATATTAAAATAGAAACTCTGAACCAGTTGGAACAGAGTTTAGGTAGAACCCTTGAAGACATCAGTGTAGGAAAAGATTTTATGAACAAAGCCTCAGTTGCCTGTGAACTAGCACAAACAATCAACAAATGGGATCACTTCTTATTAAAAAGCTTCTGCATAGCAAGAGAAACCACCAGCAGTGTGAAGAGACAAACCACAATGTGGGAAAAAATCTTCACCTGCTCTTCCTCAGACAAAGGTCTACTATCTCAAATCTATAAAGAACTTAAAAAGATCAGACCTCCCAAATTTAAAGACCCAATCCAAAAATGGGCATCTGAAATGAACAGACATTTCTCAGACAAAGAAGTAGAAATAGCAAATAAATACATGAAAAAATGTTCAACGTCACTGGTCATTAGAGAGATGCAAATGAAAACAATGCTGAGATTCCACTTCACTCCAGAAAGAATGGCTGCTATCATGAAATCAACCAATAACAAATGCTGGCAGGGCTGTGGGGAAAGAGGAACCCTGCTCCACTGCTGGTGGGAGTGTAGACTGGTGCAAGCACTGTGGAAATCAGTATGGAGATACCTCAAAGAACTAGGACTGGAAATCCCACTTGACCCTGCTATTCCACTGCTGGGGATCTTCCCCAAAGAATTAAAAGAATCATCCCACAGTGATATATGTGTGCCCATGTTCATAGCAGCACAGTTTGTAATAGCTAAAACTTGGAAACAGCCCAAATGCCCATCAACTGGAGACTGGATAAAGAAAATGTGGTTTTTTAATAAAATGGAGTACTACTCAGCCATAAAAAATGAGAAATTAGAGACATTTATAGCTAAGGGGATGCACATTGAGGCGATACTCTTAAGTGAAATAAATAGGACACACATGTGTAAATACCGAATAGTTTCTCTGGTGTGAGAAACTGAAAGTGTAAATAAGGACTCAATGTATAATAGGTCATGTGAAATAGGAAGAAAAGGGGCAAAGGGGAAGGAAGTGGAAGGGCTAGGGGAAAGGGTAGAAGGGAATGGGATTAATATGAGAAAATGGAGAAATAGGAACAAAATCTTTGTAAATAGGGAGGACTGGAGGGGTTGAAGGGAGGGCTGGGCAAGGGTGAAAAACAAGAACCAAGAGAGACTATGTAAAGGTGCAAATTTCCAATGATGAATGTCATTATATTGTACACCTAAAATGTACCAATGATTACAATGAATAATCGATAATGTAAAATAGGAATAAAAGGTCCAAAGCGGTAGGGGTAGTGGGAGGCACAGGGGAAAGGAAAGAAGGGAAAGGAAAAAATGATGAGAAATGGAAAAAATGGAAATAAAGTCTTTGTAAATAGGGAAGGGTAGAGGGCGTGAAGGGAGGGCTAGGAATGGGGAAAAAATAAGAACCAAGATGCATTATATAAAGGTACAATTCCCAATGAGAAATGTAATTGTGTTGTATACCTACAATGTACCAATAAAAGAATTTAATAAAAAAAAAGTAAAACAATGCATATACATATTGGAAAAGAACAAAGATCACAACATTAGAAATTTACAGAAATATTAGCAATATGAAAATTAAAATTGCTCAAACAGAACATTTCATTGCCCATTTTTATGTAAATTATAGACAATAGAGAATAAATTAATACAAGTATCATATTAAAGACATCATTGAATAATTAATGTAATCCATTACAATAAAATCTAGAGAATTAAAATCAGAAAATGGTGGCAGTGGATATAAACAAAACAGAAGATTAAAAAGTAATAAGCAGAGATTAAGATGAAACACATAAAAATGTCTTTACTTGCATATAACATCAAGATATATGCTGGAAATATTAAAGTACCAAGAAGAACCTAATGGGATTACTAAGGTGTTGTACCACACATTAGCTTAATATATAGTAATATGCCATGTAAATAGTTACTACTGTAAATAGTATCAGGTGTAAACATATGGATTGGTAATTATACACAAACTTAAATAAATTAAGCTCTTGTACATGTTGGCAAAACAATAAACCACATATTTATTTAATATTAGCTGAAAATTTCATATAAAATTTGTTATTTTGTATTTTTGTCATCTGCACACCAGCGTTTTCCTGATTTTATCAAAAACTCTAATTATCACTTGAAGATAATTAAAAATAACAGATTTAATCACATCAAAAATTTTTTTAAAACCATCTTGCAATATGCTAAGCTGAGAGGCAGTGGAATAAGGCAGTGAAGTGGCTGAAACATGAATTTTTCTACAATCCTATGGACAGTTAATTTGAGGCAAAGAAACCAGAAATAATCTATTTAGGATAATACCAACCTCAACTATTAACACACAACTGAAATCAGATAACTTTTTTTTTTTTTTTTGTACCGGGGATCGAACTTGGGTCCTTGTGCTTACAAGGCAAGTGGTGGACCCACTGAGCTAAATCCCTGGCCTGATAAAACATTTTGCATCAAGAAACTGTTAAGGTCTGAAGAACTTCCAGAAAACCCAACCTGTGATCACCTTGCGGGTAGCTACATGAAGTCAGAGAGATGTACTGGAAGGAACCACAGGTGGTTTCTTCACCTGCATCCTCAGTCTATAGATCTTTAGGCATATGTATGGCAAATGCAAACCAAGTAATTTGCTTCTAAATTTTTTTGCTTCTTCAGAGGTTATCAAGTCACCATTCCATTTTTAACTAAGAAAAGCATCCATTTCCTGTAAGTCCCTTCCTCCTAACAGCATATTCAGATACTGAACTCACCAATGAATGAATTCACTGATGAGGAGGCCTATACAAACCAATCAGCTTTCAAATGCAAGTGACATTTAGGAGACACTGGAGATATAAACCATAATACCTGGTCTGCTGCTGAGACAAAAACAGAGCATACAACACGGCAGTTTTGCACACAGAGAAAAATCACACAGTTGTCATGAATCTCCCATCAACCCTCCTGCTCACTGACCAGCACGGTGAGGAGTGAGGCTGCAGGCACTGAGCTGGCAAAGGCAGGGCTCTGCCCATTGTAAAGTCAACTCACTGGGACAGGACAGGATGCTTAGGTCCTGGCAGATGTCTCAGCCCAGCCCAGAGGGTTAGAAAGGACCAAATGTGTACCAGTGAGAGCTGACATACAGGAACAAAGATTCCTCAACTGATGATGAGAGGCCCAGATCCTGCCAAACCTGGTTCTCTCCACTTCTAACCAGAAGGTGCGCATGCAGCACAAATCTCAAACCTATTTTGGGCTATTTTGCCCTGCATAATCACCGTTTTCAGGATTGAGGAAGTCCAAGGACCTTCCCAAGCAGTCATAGTAGAATTCATAAAGGAAGTGAAGCAAACCCAAGCCAGGTTGGGAGCCTCTCAGCAACACACTGGTAGGTTCTGACCTGAGTGTCTGACAGAGAATTCTAGTCTCCGGCCAGTGTGTGTGACTGGACAGTTCATACAACAGCAGCTCTTCTTCACTGATGCAAGGCTGCTCCATTTTCTGCCCACTGAGCCAAGAGGGAGAAGAATAATACAATAGCTGCTTGAGATGAGCCCAGTGACAGACTGTAGACAAACCCTCTTGGCCCAGAATTTCTCCAAGGACTCTGACTTGACCCAACTGTTGGATCACTGCATTGAAGCAGGATTTGCTCCTAGCTTGACAGGGCTCCCAGTGTCTCCTTACTGGACTCATGGGCTCTTTTCTTTTCTGTTCTGTGAAAACAGGATCACTACTGTGCCAGTGCAGTTCCAGAGTCAATGTCACATGGAGAGAATCACTAAACCCAAAGAACAATCTGGGTCCAGTAAAGGCCTGAACACAGTGTAATAGAAGGAAAAGCCTAAAGTTGTCAGTGGGAGTAAAATTAACTGAGCCCCTTAGCTTCATGGCTCAGAGTTTCTCAATCATTTTCTAGACATTTTCAGTAAACTAAGTAGAGCCATGCCAAAAAGGAAATATAAATATTGACTAAATGAAGAAGCTGGTATAATAGGATGACAGTATTATTAAAGGAATCAAGATGAAAGAAAAGAAAATATTTCCTATGCCTCATTCGGGAAGTTACTTATTCCAAGATCACAGAGAAATCCAGACTCTGAAGGCTAATAGTACCAGAAGGGACAGAATAATATTTGCAATGTAGCCTCATCCTCAATTACTTCTCTGTGATGAAGCAGGAATAGCTAAGACCTTAAAAGACTGAATTCTTCAGAATATGCTCTTTCTCCACACAGACTGAAAGCTTTTCTCTTTCAACATATTAATTTTCACATAGTAAAGGTTTCACCTCGAGTCATGTGATGGTTAGACTTACTGTAGTATTTATTGGTGTGAAAGATTCCTACGATATTAGTATGTCACATGTCTGGGTGCATCTGAGTAAAGAAAAGGGACATGATCTCAGAGATTACCTCAGATCCAAAAATCCATCATTCAGGCTCTTTCCCCACTCAAGAATTTCCACTGGAATGTGGAAGAGCTGGTGCTGGAAGACTCAAGGAACTACAGACCAACAATCAAGGGCAATGGCAGATACCAGAGCTCCTCTCCAGAAAAGAAGAGACTTCTTTTCTGCCCTTTTTATTCCATCTTGGGTACAAGCTCACCCTTGCAGGGTGGCTTTTCCCTGTGTAGTTAGTATCCTACAAGCCAATCATCCACAGACAAACCCAAAACTTTATTAACTTATGGTGCTTCCTACCCATCAAGGAACATATCACAATTAATGATGACAAAAACCTAATTGAAGTCTCTCTTTATCTAAGCATTCCCTGCACAAACATTTTTATAAGTACAAATTCTAGCCCAATGAGCACTTGCAGGAGTTGAAACAGGAAAGCTAAGAAGCCAAAAAAGAAAAATTGAAATCAGGTGCAATAGTTGTAAACAAGAATGGTTGTTTTGCCTATTGGGATCCAAAACAGAATGAAGACACAATGGTGAAAATTTTGACCATAGCACAGCTCAAATGGAAACTTAACTGTACTTAACAATTCTTAATTGTACTGAACAACTTGCTAGATCTTACAGTGCTTTTCTAACATCTACTCAGAGATAAAGGTTTTCACATTCACCATGGTGATAGAGTATATTAAGAACTTAAGTTAGAGTTTGGCAACCTTTTGAGCTTTATTAATTCTGAGTACAGGAAAGTGCATGCATTTGCAGTCACTGCAGAAAGGAATGGATGAAGAGGTATGAGAAATCTCATAGTGCACAGGTCCTAGAAAACACATATTTGAATATGGTCCCATTTGATCCAGCTATTCCCCTGCTGGGTATCTTCCCAAAAGAATTAAAAGAATCATAACACAGTGATATATGCTCACCCAGCAGCACAGTTTGTAATAGCTAAAACTTGGAGACAGCCCAATTGCCCATCAACTGGGGACTGGATAAAGAAGATGTGGGTTTTTTAATAAAATGGAGTACTACTCAGCCATAAAGAATGAGAAACCAGAGACATTTATAGCTAAATGGATGCACATTGAGGCCGTACTCTTAAGTTAAATAAATAGGACACACATGAATAAATACTGAATAGTTTCTCTGGTATGAAAAGCTAAAAGTATAAATAAGGATCAAAATGTATAATTGATAATGTGAAACAGGAAGAAAAGGTCTAAAGGAGTAGGAGAAGTGGGAGGGGTAGGGGAAAGGAAAGAAGGGAAAAGAAAAAAAATATGAGAAAAGGAAAAAATGGAAACAAAGTCTTTGTAAATAGGGAAGGATGGAGGGGGTAAAAGGAGTGCAGGGAATGGGGAAAAAATAAGAACCAAGATATATCATGTAAAGGTACAAGATCCCAATGATGAATGTAAATGTATTGCATACCTAGAATGTACCAATAAACTTAATTTTAAAAAATATATATTTGAATGTATTTATAAAATTTAGCTTTAGCTCAGTGGCAACATGCCTGCCATGCAAGTGAAAGGTCCTGAGTTCCATTCCTGGTACTCCCCCAAAAATGTATTTGCTCAGAGTCCATCTTTACTTGATAATTTAGAATGTAGCAATTTGCATTTACTTAATATCTGTATTATTGTTATTCACTCCAGACATGAAACTTCCTATTGTATAGGAAATGTAAGGAGCTAAGAATGATGCTACACATTTGCAAACAGAGTTTCTAAAATATCTAAAGCAAGATCATCACAACAAAAATGACAAAAAGGGCAACTTAACATGAGTTTATACTGCCAGACAACCAGTATAAAAAAATTTTTTTTTGGTACTGGGGATCGAACTCAGGACCTTGCGCTTCCGGGGTAGATATGGTGGCACTAAGCTAAATCCCCAGCCAAACCTGTATAAAACTGTAAATATAGTTAAAATTTCAAAGAAATGCAAGTACTAGAAAGCATAATATCAGGGATGAATAAGATGAAATACTTAAATCACTAATAAATAAGATGTCCAAAGTTGCAAATTTTAACAACCTTCGAAAATGCATTGTACACATTATTTCAACTAATGTACTTAATCTTCAGACAATATATGAGATATATTGAGAATATTTATAAAATAGAGAACAAGTAGCTAACTCTTAAATTCACCTAGGATATATAAAATCTTTATATATCTTATGACAAAATATAAATTTTGTATTTGACAAATATAAATATTATACAGATTATAATAAGGAAAGGTCAGTATCACTCTCTTCCTTTCCCCCTGGAGAAAGGTTTGAATTACTTGAATATCCTTCCAGTCTACACATACGAAATCAATGTTTCCATCCAAGTTCAGTAGACACTCACTTTAACTGCAATGACTCTAGAGTTCATCAGCTCATCCTTTTTTTCATTTTCCATAACTTAAGGTGCTTCAATTTTTATGTGCAATTATTTAGAAGTGTGACTATTTGACATCCCAGCAAAAGATGTTTACTGACTGGTTTTTAAATGAATACAAATTTGACGATTAAAAAGACAGAGTATCCTAGTAAGCCTTCTGGCCAGAAATTCTTATGAAATTGAAGAATGCCAGAGTCATATTTCAGCAACAGTAGCGGTCATGACACTTAACTTGCTTTAGTTATGGATCCTTTGCTGTAAAATGATTGTCATATTCCTAATTATTAATACATACTTACATATGATGGAAGAAGGATACTGCCTGCTTTTTTCTTGGTCATGAACATGTGACAAAATACACAACATATTTAAAATGGAAAGCTCATGTATTTATACACTACTGTTATTAGGTGTTCCCAGCTTTGTAACACAAACATTCAGGATTCTTCATCTTTTTCTTTTTTTTTTAATGTAGCTCAGGTTGGCCTAGAACTCACTAGATATCCCAAGTAGCCCAGCTTGTACTTATCCTGCTGCATCTTCATCCCAAGTGCTGGCATTTCAGGCATGAGTCACCATGCCTAACCCTAACCCTAATGCAAAGGTGTTGTTAGCTGATTAACAGTAAAAATAGAAAAAAAATTCCTTCTATCAAAAGTGAAAGAATGTCCCTGTATTATGTAAATATAATAACACTGTAGGGAGGAATCTACATTTTCAAATGTACATTTAATTAGAAGTTTGAATTTCTTTAAATTTTTTGCAAACTGGAGCCAGGGATTTAGCTCAGTGGTGCTGCGCTTGCCTCTCAAGTGCAGGTCCTGAGTTCCATCCCCAATACAAAAAAAAAATGTTTTTACAAAAATGTAATACAAAAAACAATTTTTTTGCAAATATTTATAACCTCTGCCTTGAAAGCAGTCAACTAGATGTCCCAATCTATTTCCTCATTCACTCTATGCCCATATGTAGATTTGTTGAAGAAAATGTCTCCTCCCATGTCACTGTAATGCAAGGACATTATTTTTTTTTTTGGTACCAGGGATCGAACTCAGGACGTTGTGCTTGCTAGGCAGGTGGCAGAACCACTGAGCTAAATCCCTGGCCCTGCAAGGACATTATTGACATGCAGACATGATCTCACATAACATTATTGCAAATAATATTTTAAAAATCTTTAAAAGTCTGAAAAACTTCCAAAAAGATAATACATATAAATAAAGTTGAAGATGATAAGAATATTGGGAAGAAAATGTACAGACTTAGATGTGATGATGCAATATGCTAAGGATGCATTGAATTATATGCTTAATACAACTTTATCTATAATATCAATAAAACAATATGAACTTGAAAAACATATGAGACTCTCTTCTAAAAATCAAAAGACACACATATTTTTGAAATCCCAAACAAAAAAAGAGAAATGTTCTCTCAAATTATTTGCCAAATGCTATACAGCTACAGTCTCTAAAGCAGACAACACGTATATACACTAAGCTTAAAAAGTAATACCAGCAGATACATCTGCTTTAACCAAACTGAGATTTGATAAGGCTGGCAGTAAAAATCAAGAGTAATATATAATTTGTCAGTACTTTCTGGAAGTAAATTGCTCATTTTATATGTTCAGTAAAACTTCTTTTTGTATCACAAACTTGAAGCATATATTCTTGACAGATTCAAAAAAGCATATAAAATATGACCCTAAAATATGGAAGAAAGTATAAGAAAATGACTTGCTGATCTACAAATGAGAAAATCCTTTGAAATAAAATTTCAAAGCCACAGATTTTAAGGTGACTTTCAAAAGATACAAAAGATGATAGTAAGAATTTCTGTTAAGCAAAGAAAATTCTCAATGAAATCAAAAGGTAGGGAAAAAAATCACAAGAAGGTATATTGGTCTCTACAAGTGATAATGAAATACCTGGAAAAACAAGGACAAAAAAAAGCTCATCAGAAATATGAGAACATGACATAAACACATAATTTATAGGAGGTCTTACAGAGGAAAAGGAAAAAGAATGCCTAAAAACGAGAATAAAGGACAGAAAAAATGAAAAGAAGCAACCAAATTTCACTATGAATCTATGAAACTTGTCAAATTAGAAAAAGTCCAGGGCCTGGGATTTAGTGCAGTGGTGCCGCCACCTGTTTCACAAGCACAAGGTCCTGAATTTGATCCCCAGTACCAAAAAAAAAAAAAAGTCCAGTGCTGATGGTTATGAAAACAGAAACTAGAGAGCTGTAGTGTGGACAGTGGGTATGAGTCTAAATGATACACACTCTGTGCACCAACAAAGAGGCTCCTGAGCACCCACGGGATTTTCTCAAATCTGGTTCTGGGACAGCAAGTAAGAGCATGATCCTTGTTGCATGTATATCAGTGACAGAATTAGACAAGCCTGCCCTCCCATAACTGTGGAAATGTTATGCAGACAAACAAGGGAGACCCTGTGAGGAATTACATCTACATACAGCAGTGCAAATGAATCTGGAAAATAATACTGAGTGAATTAATTAAAACACAGTATGAACTGTGTAACACAGCACTTCAGCACTAAAAATGTATGTACAGGAGGTTGGGGTGTAGCTCATTGAGAGAGCACATGTACAGTGCTCATCAGTATCTAGGGTCTATACACAGGACAAAAAATGTACATGAAGCCATGGGATATACTCTAGCAGTGATGAGTAGGGACACAATGTGGAACAAAAACACACTTGCAACAGGTCTGTCAAGCACAGCACTAGTGATGCTTGGGGCCAAGATTTCCTTCTATTAAGAGCAATCCCATTTGTTATGTGACATTGTTCAACTACCTTGACCTCCTTCCCCAAGGTGCTACTAAATCTTTCCTATGCTCTAGGTCATAGTAACAAGGAAAAACCTGAGACACATTTTCTGAAGTGCTCAATCACTACTGCCTGAAAACCACTTACTTAGCCAGTGCAGCAGACACTTAAGCCTTTGAATAATAAGGGATGAGATGGCCAAAGACCCCACGACCTGCCAAATCTCTAACTCTGCACTCCACATCCAAGCTCAGTGACTCTCCACAAAGTATACTCTCTATCCTTGTACACTCTCTCCTTGTCCTCACCACTGGTACCCACATTTCAGATGTCACCAGTGTGAAAAGCCAAAACAGGCTCCACTACTTTATGCTGTATGATGACAGCTACAGGGAGATCCAGATAGACTAAAAGGCGCTCTGAACCGAAGCTGTGTCATAGGCCATTCCCAGTGACGTCTCCAGGATACACACATGGAAGGTCTGTCCTCAGGGTGTGGGGAAGCTAAGAGAATTCTGAAGGATTCATCCATTGTAGGCAATTGTAACTTATGAACCAAATCACAAAGGCTCATGGTTATCTCTTTTTCCAGAGAGAGATATAAATCATTGCAAAGGGGACAGCCTGGGAAATAGCACTTCTGGACAGACATGGCTTCAGCTCAGAAGTGGGATTACATGAGTGGGCAAACTGGCATAGAAAGGCAGATGTTTACCCAAGGTTAAAACAGTTACAAGGGTTTCCAAAATCAGCATAAATTAAAACTAGGAATAGAAGTATTTTCTCTTCAGCCTTGCACATGCTTGGTGTCTTGTGTTCAAATTATTCAGGCCTCTGTCTGAAAGTCTCTATCCTATCCTTTTGTTACTGTGATACAAGCTAGACAGTATAATCAGAGTGAGGCACCTCTTAATAATAATAATAATAACAACAACAACAACAACAAAACAACAACCATATTTTTTTTTTTTTTGGTACCAGGGATTGAACTTGGGACCTTGTGCTTGCGAGGCAGGCGACAGAACCACTGAGCTAAATCCCTGGCCCAAAACAACCATACTAAATCAAAGCAAAGAAACAAAAAAAACCCCTGCAAAATTCAGAGTACTGTTCCCTTTTTCAAATACTACTCATATTGTTTTCCTGATTTAGTTGCTCTGGGGAACCTAATTAACACAGTTCTCAAAAAGGGAAACAATCTGATCAGTATCATGTTCTACCAGGATTTTTTGAAGAGTTGAAATCGACACACTTATATTAGAAAGGAAATATATAATGATCAAACCAAAGGAAGTTGAAAACAAAATGTGTTGAAAATGTATAGAATATGGCTGATCAAGCAAACATTACTGCTAAGCCTTGGATCCTTTAAACCTGCTCAGCACACTGGCTTGAATGGTGTTTGGGGAAATATATGTAACATAATATAAAATGCATAATAATACTAAATATCTCTTGCACTTTACTGAATGCAGTGCACTGTACATCACTGCTTGTTCACCATTGGTTTCCTGTTGCTGACAGAGCAGTGATTCATTACTGCTGTCTACCATCCTGTGCTATACTGGACCATGTATCACTAGGGTGCAAAAAGAATAAAATAAAAAACTCAAAAGAAGATTTCCACTGGATAATTTTTCTTTTATTCTTCAGTACTGGTCATTTATCATGGAACTTAGCACATGTTAAAGAAGTTACCATTCAGTGGAGATAAATCTCAGAATTTTTTTTTTTTTGAGAGGTTCTCCCTTGGTAATTCAGCCTGGCCCTGAACTCATTATGTAGCCCAGGCTAGCCTTGAACTGGCTGAGGTCCTCCTGCTTCTGCTTCCTGAATGCTGGGATTACAGGCATGTGTCATCAAGTCCAGCCTCATCCCTGAATTTATATTTCATATTGAAAGAGGGTCTTGCTCCATTGTCCAGGCTGAGCTTGGTGTTGTAATACTCCTGTCTCAGACTCCCAAGTAAGTGAGTAAAGATGCAAACCACCATGCTTTGCTGATTTTTACTATACCCAAGCAGTGAAATCTTGCTAAAACATGATAAAGAACCTCAAACTGGCATAATGGAACATGCATGTATCCCAACAGTCACTGAGGTACAAACACCATCAAAAGATCATACCACCCTGGACAACATATTAAGACCCGATCTCAAAAATGTTTTTAAAAATTAAAAATTTTGGGCCAGGGATTTAGCCCAGTGGTACCGTGCCTGCCTCGAAAGTGCAAGGTCCTGAGTTTGATCTCGATACAAAAAAAAAAAATTTAAATTTTGGGGTACATAGCTCTGAGCAAAACTATAGAGTTCAGTTCCTGTACAATGAAGACAAGCACACCTTGAAATCTTCTGTATCCTGGGGAAATCACCTTTCCTTCTACTTCAGTAAGAGAGCCCATGCTATTTTTAAAGATACACCAAGGCCAGACAGTGTTCTAATTTCTGATTTTGCCTCATAAATGTTTAGATGAAATGATCAGTGATAACAAGACAAACGTATCTATTTTTAAATTCTCATTTCTTCAAGCCTGTGACTTTTTGCCAACGCACAGACCAAGCAAGCACACATTTCTTCCTTTGTGATTAACATAAGAACAATCTGACTTTCAGAGATCTATATTGTAGGTGGTACTATTGGTATGCTTCATCATTCCATTCTCTTCCACCTCCTTTCCACTCTCCTTTGATCTACTCTAAGCAGAAAACCCTTCTTTGTCTAGCCATTCATGTGCTTGCATAATTTCTTTTTGGGGCTTCTCCTCTACTCTAGTGCTCCTTTTAAAGTCAGCATCAGGCAGCATTTCTGAGTTTAAACAATGACTACCATCAGGCCAAGCTCTAGGGCCATTAATTCAGAGATTACACCCCTGTGCCTTTCCACTCATACACATATCACATATAAATGTCCATGCAAATGCCCCAATTCAAGGCTTTTCTGTGTGGGTTTAACAGGCAGCCCCTTCTGGAAGTTGTCCTTAGTAGGTATACTTTCCTGTCCTTGATAATACTTTAACATCCCCCCATTCTTCTCAGAATTGTAAAATGTAGGGCAGTCCTTACTTAAACAGTCTAATTGTGAGTAGGGGGTTCACCTAAATAATTAAGATTATAAATTTCTTTTGCCTTGCTCTATATGGAACCCAGGACTTTATTCACTAGGTGTTTGGCGAGTGCTCCCCCAGTGAAGCACATCGACACATTACTATAAATTCTCCGGACCTCTGTCAACACCTATTATGAGTATGGAAATGTGAGGACATATTGAAAATTTATGAGATAGCTATAAATATTAAAAAGCCCAAAATTAAATAAATAAATAAATAAATAAGCATAAGTCTGAGGAGTTATGGCTTTGAGACCCTGCATCACAGATATTTATAAACTTCTGATCCTCCAGATCTGCTACTGGCAGGAATGAGACAAGGGACCCAGCTCACAACAGCCGAACCCTGCTCCAATCCACATCTGAGTCAGGGTCTCCCCAAGCCCCTTCCTCTCCCCAGATTGCTGGCGGTCTAAGGGCAGCAGGGAGTTTCCAAGACGGCATTGTGGGCTGGCGGTGTCACAGTGAGAACAGAGCTCTGGGGATCTAGAAGTAGTCTTGCCCCAGCAATGGCCAAAAGGGACAGAGAATGAGTCATTGCCAGTCCAGGAGGACCTCAGAGTCTGAAGCGAAGAGCAGAGACTCTAGCCACCATAGCGGGTTCTGACCACTTCTAACAGGATCGCACCCCAATTGCCCCCCATTTCAGGGCTCCCATCCCACAGCGTTACCATTGCGTGGCTTTTGGGACTCCCAGGGTCTTTCCTAGGTAGACTGCAGCTAGCAGAAGCAACAGAAGGCGGAAATGCAAGCATTGTGTTCAGTACAGGCAGTTTGGTACCACGAAACCGGAAGAACCCGCCTACCTTGGCCCACCTGATTGGACAGTTCACACAGCCCGCCCCTTCATCACTGATTGGCCTTCGGACCCCAATAAGGAGAGAAACAAACCCCTACCTGCAGGAGCAGATCCCAAATCAAAGAATGTAGTGCAGAGACTTCCCGAACAGGCAGTTTTCTACAATGTTGGCCTCACCACCCTGAGGGATACTTGGCATTTAAGGGCTTTACTTCTGGCTTTTCAGTGCTGTTCCTCTTGTGAGACCTAAAGTTTGGCTCCATTTTACAGTGAGGTGGCCTAAGACATAAATTCTAGTTCCTAGAAAAACCACAAGATGTACTTTGTCCACCTGCTTGTGATAGTGTTCAGCCGTCCCTTGGCAACAGATACCCCAATGTCCCAGGTGTAACCGTTTGCAGCTTGGGTGCGCAAGGCACAACCAATCAGGTTTAATTGCCAATCTAGAACCTTGCTGTAACTACTATAAAAACCCCTGCTGATTTGGAGTCAGGGCTCTCAATCTTGACCCGCTGCGTCAGTGACGGTTGGGAGTCCCTGCTCGGGCTTGAATAAACGACCCTCATGTGTTTACATCGGAATCGGCTCCTTGGTGGTCTTTGGGGACCTCGAAATCTGGGCACAACACTCTTTTTTAAAGGATTCAGCGGACACTTCCTGAAAATGGGTTGCACATGTCTTGAGAACGCCCAAGGGCCAGGGATTTAGCTTAGTGGCGTCCCCCCTGCCTGGCAAGTGCAAGGTCCTGAGTTCAATTACCAATATATATATATATATATATATATAAAGGTCCAGGGTCAATGTTCGACGGAAGAATCAATCCCATGATGTCAGAAAACCTCCTGAGTCCAGCCCAGGCCTCCTGGACACAATGGAATAGTGAGGGCAAGCTATTTGGGAAGTATGTTTGGGAGTGAGGCAGCAGGCTTTATTGTCAAGATTTTCTCACTGTCTATGTCCATCTAGTCATTTTCAGCCAAGAAAATGAATACATGCCCCCAAAAGGAGCACAGTTATTGTGCAAATGAAGAAATTTGAGTTGAATGATAGCAATAATCTGCGAAAGAGTAAAGATGAAAGAAAAGCAAACATTTCGACTCTTCCAGATAAGTTTATTATCCAGGCTTATAGAAAAACCTGAATTCTGAAAGTAAGCATATTGCCAAGCATGAGGGTCAGAATGATTGGTGAAATGAAACCCCACTGCACATCCTCTCAAACATTTCCTTGTGATGAGGCAATGAAACCTAAGGACTTCAGATTCTAAGCTCACCATGCCCTGTGGGTCCCTTCTCACAAACTGAAACTCTGCCTCTTCAGGACTTTACTATTCCTCGAAGGAGTATATTACCTGGACCTATGTGGTATTTTTTTTTTTTTTTTTCGGTACTGGGGATTGAACTCTGGTCCTTGCACTCGCGCAACCTGGACCTATGTGATACACTTGTTAACAACTTACTTGGCTTGAGGATATTAGCAAACCACTTCTAGGTGTGTCTGGCGGAATCACGTGAGTTTGACCTGAGGGACCTAATCTGAGGGAACTAATCTGATCCCTGGATCCTTCCTCTCGAGGCTCCTTCTACACTGTCTGATTATTTCTTCTTCTTCTTCTTCTTCTTCTTCTTCTTCTTCTTCTTCTTCTTCTTCTTCTTCTTCTTCTTCTTCTTCTTCCTCCTCCTCCTCCTCCTCCTCCTCCTCCTCCTCCTCCTCCTCCTCCTCCTCCTCTTCCTCTCCTTCTCCTTCTCCTTCTCCTTCTTCTCCTCCTCCTCCTCCTCCTCTTCTTCTTCTGGGATCCAACTCAGGCTCTTGAACTTGCAAGGCAGGCGTGGTAGTCTGACTTCTTATGTCATTAAAAATTTATCTTTTTCTCTTCATTTCTATTTGCCAACATATTTTCACATTGTAATCAGTGAAATCCAGACTACCATCTTTGAAACAATGAGACAAATAAGCCTATTTTAAGTTCTGTATGCCAGGTATATTGTACCTGTCACTAAGTAAACAAGTAAGTAAACAAATAAATACCTAATACAGTTCAGTTAGATGCATGTCCTAAATAATCTTGCAAATGCATCAATTCATTCTTCAAATAATTATATAAATGAGTCTTTTCAATGATTGCTCTTCACAATTTTATGTGTGTATGTATTTCAGTCTAACTCCAGCAACTCTTTGCCTATAAAAACCACTTATTTCCTCTTAAATCCACTCTCCTCCATGCAGGCAGAACTAACTCAATGCTAACAGGCATTTGGTCACGAACTCATGCTAAAACAAACCCATGGCTACAGTCAACTGGACTCATGTTACACAATATTTTGCAAGCTGATGGAAGACTCCTTTGTTACCTACCAATTTCACTTGTAAATGTTGACTTAGAAGAACCCATGTTATGAATATGTTATGAGTATGAGTTCTTTTTTTTTCTTGGTCCGGGAGACTGAACTCAGGACCTGCACTTGCAAGGCAGGTGGGGCACCACTAAGCTAAATCCCAGGCACAAAATTTCACATTTGGGGGAGGGGGAGGTTACCAGGAGTTCAACTTAGGACCTTGCACTTTCAAGGCAGGCACGGTGCCACTAAGCTAAATCTCCTGCCCCACATCCCTGAGTATATTGAATCAAGGTAACATAACACTTCTATCTACATATACCCAAAAAATTACATGCTGCCTTTTCCTTCTGGAAATTAACTCTCCATATCATTACATGAATCACAAGTACACATGCTTCAGGTCTCATTCAAATGGTGCAAATCCCTGACATAGTCTTTCAAATTTCTGAAGATCAGTGGACTCTTGGCCTACCTCATCACACTTTATTCTAAGCTGCCATGCTCAGTAGAAGAGAATTTCTCATCTGAGCCCTGAGAAGCTGAGGATAGAGAAGAGATTTGTTCATTATCATTGTTGCTTCTTAGCATGTATATATTTTCATACTAAATTCAGTGTTGATGAAAAAAGAAAAATAAAAGTACAAGATGCTGTGAGAACATGAAAGAAGACAGTGAAACTCACTAGCTCAATGAGAGAAGTGGAATTTTACCTGGAGTCCTTTGAGTGACACAAAGGATTTTCCCAGGCAATGTTAAAATAGCATTGATGGCAGACAAAGTAGTTGGAAGCAAAGGCATGTGGGTGTGCTGAGTATGGGGAGAGGCTTGTACTAAGCACTGAGTGTAGACCAGGAAGCGGGGGGGGGGGCTCTGAGAAATTTGTCCCTCTTGTGCCTGTAGAAGTCTAGTAACGAGTTCCATCACTATTCAAGTTAAAGGCAGATCCTAGGTAGAATAAGTGGAATTTTACTTAAATTTCCTAAGTTTCAGATAGTTCTATACTGCTGTGCTAATGGATATTTGAAGAAACAGAATGTACCTAATATATATTTCCTCAAATTTACAAGCTGTAAAAGACCTGAGAGTTGCAAATTATTTGTCAACAAAACATGACTGCCTCTATGAGTGCATCCTTTATTGTCATCATAAACTCCAAAGGCTCAGGTTAAGGTAACAGGCAGCATCATGAAAGCTCCTATCACACCTACTTCTTCTTCCTGCAACACAGAAAATAATGACTAGATAATGGTGGAGAAGCTATACACAATCTTCAAAACCAAGGTATTGGTTTACCTGGGCTTCTCTCTCTCTGAAAAGAGACATGTAATTTTAGTGAAGAAAGAACTTCCCCAGGTCTCAGTGGTGATACAACTTATCATTTCCCACCAATACAGGAGATTGGTTCCTTGGTAAAATCCAAAAAACACCTAATGTCTTCTAATATCATGGAGTAGTCATTTGGTCAACCTCACATAACCATGAGTAAGAAAAACTTACCCTCATTAGGAGCAAATGATCAGGAAGAGGTCCCTTCAGAAAGCAGTTTTCACCTCCCCCTTGACAGACTTCTGCCTGGGCAGAATGTTGTGGTCTGTCTAAGTGCCACAGTCTCAACTGTGGGCATCTGCATGAGTCTAGAGACAGCTTTGTGCAGGTGGGCAGTTATGTTTTTTCTGTGCCTCAGTTTTCACACTGTGAAATATTCAGGATATGAACATATCAAGGCCGATATATGCAGAGCATGTATCTTGACTTTGCTTGGTCAAGTGAGGCCATTTTCTTCCCCTTATTGTATTACCCATTCTTACTACCTTTGATATAGCACTCAAGCACTCATTCCACAATCCTCACTGTGCAGGGACCTTACTGAGCTTTCATTGGTGAGATAGATGAGCCAGATCCTTTCCTTCCTTCTTAATATTTCAATGTAAAGCAGATGGCATAAACCAAGGCACTTCATAATGATGGGCCACATTAAGGGTGGGAGTAGACTGTGTTCATGAGAAAGTCAAATGGAAAATGATTTCCTTTGGGAAATAAGTGGAGCCAGAGAGAAAGACCTGACCCTAGAGGAAACATTCAAGAATGATAAGACCAACCAGGGCATAGGGGAGTAGAATTACAGAAAAATACTTTAGCAAAAAGAGGACTGGGCTGGGGATTTAGCTCAGTGGCTCTGCACCTGCCTCGCAGGTGCAAGGTTCCAAGTTTGAGCCCCTGTACCAAAAAAAAGAGGACTGAGAAACATGTTAAGGGTCATAGAGTTGAGTCCAGTCCTTGTCTTCCCAAGTATGCTCTACATGATCTTACACTTCCTGAAATACTATTCTATAAAATGCTTTATGTCTTTCAAAGTCTTAATAAAAGGCCACAATAAACAAAGCTTAGATCACATTCTATTCATTTTCTGTGACCATGCACTTCAGAGTGTTTCAAGTGCTGCACAGTCACTCACCAGACAAGACCTTTTGGAAATGAGTGAAACACTGTTACCCGTCTACATAGGGACTTTCACTCAGTCAATTCATCACTGCTATGAATCATGATTTTGTGTTGTATCATGGGAACCTTTATTTTAAATAAGTAAAAGTGTCACATAGGAAAAGATTGGATCTTCTCCAGACCATCAACAACAAAGCAATAAATGGAGGCTGACTGGTACAGAGGTTTCTGTATCCAGGGGTACAGAGATTCAAAGCCAAGTGCAGATATCCCTGTACTGTGGACTTTCTCCTTGCTCAAGTCAAGTAACACAACATGATTTGTTGAGAGCATTTCTACATAAATGTTGGGGAAAAATCATTTCATAATTTAAGTGTGACTATAGCTGTCTAAGACCCAAAGTTTCCTTGTCCATGAGCAGGCTATGGCATGTGCAAACAAAACTCTGTTTTGCATCCTGTCACAGCTGACAATCAGTGAATGTGTCTTGATTGTCTTTTGTATTGACTTCTTCTGGGCTGGCCCTGTCTAACTTCCTAGAAGATATCTAATGAACTCACCTGCCTACAATTACAAGCTGGGCATGGAGGCATACACCTATAATCCCACCACTCAGAAGACTGAGGCAGGGGGATCACCAAGAGTTAAAAGCCAGTTTAGGCTACATCTTGAGTTCAAGGCCAGCTTGAAATACCTAATGAGACCCTGTCTCAAAATCCAAATTATGGGGCCAAGGATTTAGCTCAGTGTCACTGTGGCTGCCTCACAAGCACAAGGTCCTGAGTTCAATCCCAGTACCAAAACCAAACCAAACCAAACCAAAACAAAAACTCCCCTGTTAAAAATCTGCAGTTTGGAGCAGGGATTTAGCTCAATGTTTTTGCTGTCTGCTGGGCAAGCACAAGGACCCGAGTTCAATCCCTGGTACCGAATAAAATAAAATAAAATAAAAATCTTCAGTTTGGTCATTTTTACTATATTCATAGGCACACCCCTCCCCACTACCCAATAGCAGAACATTTCCACACCCCAGGAGAAACCCTATACCTGTTAACAGTTTTTCCCCACTCCACCTCCTTTTCTGTGGATTTGCATTTTCTGGACACATCCTCTGGACAGAGTCACACCATGTACAATGCCACATTTTTGCCATCTGGCTTCTGTCACTTAGTGTGATGTTTTCAGAGTTAACCGTGTTGTAGAGTACATCCACATTTGTTCTTTTTCGTGGCCAAATAATACTCCACCACATGGATTTACCATATTTGTTTGCCCATTCATCGGTTGATGGACTTTTGGGTTGGAGAGTGGCAGAGAGTAGCTTCCAGGCTCCTGTAAGATTCCTGTGATGCAAAGGAAGCCTCCTGTCCCTTTTCTTCCCCCCTTGCTCGCTCTCTGGTGCCTTGAAATAAAAGTGTACAGATACTTTATCAAGATGTAAAAATGTCTATCTGTAGGGGGTTGGTGTGATCGAGCTCTTTGCTTTTACCAGGAACCAGAGCTGCCTTTCCTCTTTACTTGCCAGCTTATGCAGGTGGCGGCTTCATGAGCCCTCAGTTGGGGCGGCCTGATGGCCGGCGCAGGCCGCTGTCTCATGGTGCCCCAAGTGCGCTGACGGCCGTTCTCGCCTCTTTGCCCTACTTCTGCACGGCTCCATGAAGAAGTGGACTATTCTGAGAAGCTCGAGTTCAGTGACAATGAGGAGGAGGAGGAGGAGGTCGCGAAGGAAGGCTGGTCCAAGTGGTACGGCGCCCCCTCCCGGCTCCCGCCCAGCACAGCCCCATGCCCCGTGTCGCCTGGCATCGGGGGCATCCATGCTGGCACTGTAGCAAGGGCACCGCTGCACAGGGGTAGGTCGGTGTCTGGTTTGCAGATGGGTCGTCAGTCCCTGAGGATGGCCATGGAGGACCTGCCGGCCAGGCTGGGCTTGGCCCTGGGCATACCGCCTGGTCCCGAGTCCCGACCTCTTCCCCTCTCGCTGGCGTCTTCCCTGTGCCGAGCCAGGCCACTGCCCTTGCTCCTTGCATCATCCGTGCAGGCCCCGCCAAGGCTTGAGCGTGGCAGGGAGGGCTGGGAAGCAGCTCCACACCTGCGCAGCCCCTGTGATCTTCTCCCTCTTGTGGTGGGGGATCATTGCGTCTGACTAATTCTGCTCAGTGCCCTTGCACTATGATCGCTTTAGTGGGGTTTTTTTTGTTTTCTTTTGGTTTGGTTTTTGTATTATTGAGTAGGCGCTCCATATGTAGTTCCGGCTGGGCTTCAACTCATGGCGATCTTCCTGCTTTAGCCTCCTGAATGCTCTGCACTCGTCTTCTTGATTGGAATAGGAAAGCAGTCATTCCCATTCAAGATGTCCAAGAAAGCAATGGTCTTCTCAGTGGGAATGCGACAGCAGGCTGAGTTTGAGTGCACAGAAACCCTTTAGGGAGGAACTATATTAAAGAATTCAATCTCCCACGTGGAGTACATAGCCCACTGCAGAGTGGCAATACCCTCTCTAGAGACACACATACATGTCAGTCTATCCCCAGCTATGAGAACCTGGGACAGTATTAAATTTCTTTAGCTCCAGGTGCATCTCCAGGAAAAGCAAGGCCAATCAGATTGCACCTTGAAAGGTCCTCCTGATGATTCAGGAATTTAGTGTGCAGACAGGAACCTGCATGTTGTGAGCACTCACTTTCTCTTCACTACAAACCACACACTTCAGGCTTAGAACTTTAACAGTTGCTACAGGGAGAATTCTGGGAGAATGTGATGGCACACACGTCTGAAAGCAGGTCATAAACACGTGGAAGGGCCACAGAAGTGAAAATGTCCTATAAAGTCTCATGGGTTATTTTAATTTTTGACAGAGGAGGAGATTGATGAGGACAGAACTACACTAAAGGGTGCAATGTTAGGTATAGGTGGAAAATGATAGGACCAAGGTCTATTATTTCAGGAATGTAAAAGTCACTAGTGGAGTGGGTTTGATAGCAATCAGGTATATGATGTAAATGAAGAGTCCTGGCATGGTAGTCTATGCATCATCAGTAGTTTTCCATTGGTCAACATGTCTGTCTGTCTTTGTGCCAGAACCATCTTGTTTTTATTATTGGAACCTTGAGGTATGACTTGAAATCTGGGATTGTAATGTCACTTGCTTTTGTCTTTGTGCTCAAGAGTGCTTTGGGTGTTTTGTAACCCTTCTGGTTCCATGTGAATTTTAGAATTCCTTTTCTAGTTTTGTGGAGAATGCAGCTTTGGTATTTTGATAGAAATTATATTAACTAGCCGGGGATTTAGCTCAGTGGCGCCACCTCCTGCCTCAAAAGCACAAGGTCCCGAGTTCAATCCCTGGTACCAAATTAAAAAAAAAAAAAAGAAAAAATATATTAACTCCATACATCATTTTTGGTAATATGGCCATTTTGATGACTTTTTTCTTCCTAAGAAAGAACAAAGAATGTCTTTTGACATTCCACTGTCCTCTTCAATCTTTTTTCAAAAAGAAAATTGTTAAAGATTTTTTCAGGTATTTGTTAAAGATTTCTATTATTTGCTAACTTGTGTTAACATATATACAGTTAATATTTTTAACCTAGCCTAGTGAAATTGATTTAATGATTTCTTTCCTAGTGGATTCATGGTTTGTATATGGGAGCACTGTTGAATTATTTGTGTTAATTTTCCCATTTTTTCCTGCTCTGTATTGGTTTATTAGCTGTAAAAGTACACTCATGTAGTTTTTATAGCCTTCTGTGTAAGAGACCATTCATCTGAGGATAAGGATAGATTGAATTCTTCCTTTCCTCATCATATCCCTTTTATTTCTTCCCTTGCCTAATTGATTTGGCAAGTGTTTTGATTCTATGTTAATCTCTAAGGTAAGGAAAAAAGGTAATTCAGCCTAGTGAATACATCTAAGAGTCCACTTTGATTTAATGTACTTGTTTTATGTTTTGTATATGTTTTGTCCATCTGCCTGTTCTTTCTTTCTTTTTGGTACAGGGCATCAAACTCAAGACCTTGCACTTGCCAGGCAGGAACTGTGCCACTGAGCTATATCCCCAGCCCTGTCAATATTTTTTTTTAATAACTGGTTAAAGTACCTGCAGCTTCTTCAAGGGAAACTTTGCGTTAATTATTTTCTTTTTATTTTCATCTGTTGCTCTTGCAGTTTTCTGACTCTCTTTGGGACTTTCCTAAGAAGAACTAGTTATGCAAATATTCAAGAGTAACCAAACTCACTTTAAAATATTGGATGAAAACTTGCAAATAAGTTTAACATAAGAGTTTGGCATCTTAAAGTTATATATCTAAGGTTAATATGTATGTTTCTGTGTGTTTACTTTCAAGTATATGTTATCCTCAAAATTTTCTATTGGGCCAGGGATTTAGTTCAGTGATTCTGCTGCCTGGCTCACAAGCACAAGGACTTGAATTCAATCCCCAATACCAAAAAAATTTTTTTAATTAAATTTAGTTTCTTCAGATATTCTTCACTCATTACAGTAACCTAAATATTTTTTTCACATCATTTAAGAGTGAGCCAATTTAAATTGATTGGTATGATCCAGGATGTTAGTGTAAGGTTAGACTGAGGCATGATTGAGACCACTGAGGCAGGCAAAGTCTAAGCAGCATATGATGAGTTTATTGCCATCTGGGTGCAGATGGGCCAAGGGCAAGAAGGCTGTTGGCACTGAGAGGAGGGTGCTTGGGGTTATATGGGGCATTTTAGGTAGAGGAGGGGCACTGATCAAGAGGGTGAGAGATTTTAGAATCCCATGGCTGATGGGCCTGGGGCTGGCTGATAAACAGGGTGGTGGTCAGAGCAGCGGGGTGGGGGGGGCTGGCCTCTTGTTATCTCTGTGCTCCTGTGGATGTGGGTAGCAGGTCTACTTGGGTGGGGGTCCCACTTGGTGGACATGTCAGTCCATCGAGAGAATATTTATCTTAAAAGTTATTTATGTTAAAAAAGTTGTTTATGTCAATGTAACACCCAATGCTTTCTGTAGACAATAAGGTTAGATATTTTCCTTGGTTAAAGATTTCATATACATATATGTGCTGTACTTTCCTTCTCAGGAGTCATCTCAAATAATTGTTAAAATGTTTAAATAAGAAAATACAGGGCCGGGGATTTAGCTCAGTGGTTTCACCGCTTGCCTCACAAGCGCAAGGACCCAAATTTGATCCCCGGTACCAAAAAGAAAATAGATAAATGTCTAATGCTTATATATTGTTCAAAACAACATTTAAATAATCAGTTACTAAATATAAATTCAAGTGTTCTTGGCTTCTTAAGGCTTATAAACAGGTAATATATTTGGTTCAATAAATAGTTTTAAATTATTAATATATTTTAAAATTGTCTTAGCTTGGCTAAGAGTTAAATTTCTAAGCTTAAATTTTACATTAAAGTAATAGTTTACAAACAAATTTTAGTGGCACCACACTTGCCTTGAAAGCACAAGGTCCTGAGTTCGATCCCTGGTACTGGGGGAAAAAATTTTTTTTTCCTCAGGGAAAGTAATTGCATCTGAAGAATTACTGCAAAAATATTCCCCCGACCCATGGCTGAAAAAGCAGCTGTCTGAACTAATTTGCTTCAATTTTTTCACTAATGAATGTCTTCTCATGTTTTACCCCAGAGTCTAATTGAGTCTCATCAAAGATATTAAAAATTACATATATATTAAATTACAAATCTTTATATATGCATGCATTGGCAAAATTAAAAAGTATTCCATGTCTAATAAGGTTTTCTTAATATATTAAAATAGTCTTGGTTAAACTTACAAAAATTAGATAAAACAATGTTTTATATTTTACCAGGATAATTTCCTCTGATTTGTAGCTTTTTGGTTACTTAAAAAATGTCCCGGCCTGCGGGTAAGTCAACGGAGACCCTAGAGGGGGGGTGAGAATGACAAAGGACAGGGGACACGAGAGATGGAGACAAGACAGGTTTCTGATCAAGTCTTGTTTATTGCGGAAGCTGCTACAACATATATACCGTAGGGCTAGAGGGGAGGAGCAAGAGGAGGGTACTGGGGCTACTTCCTTGTTGCCGGGTAGATTTGCAGCAGGCCCGGATATGTCCGTAAAAGGCACTCAAGAGTTCTAGCGGGGGGGCAAGGCCCCCCACAGGTCCTCCCTTTAAAATTATAATTATAAGAAAGGCATCAGGAGAGCCAAGCCTGCGGGGGCTGAGCCTGTCTTGGGTCAGAGCAACATACGTGTCTGCACCGTGCACCTTACCTGTCATCGGTTAACCAGAGAATCAAGGCTCTGGCACCTGTCTTAGGCAGCACACAAGGGCTCTCTCATTGCATGGCACGTTTGCTCAGTTGCCCGTCATTGGCTTGCCAGCCCACTCACCAGGTGGGGCGAGAACACTTCGCCACGGCAAGGACCTAATCAATGGTCTGACATTCGTCCTGGTCAGCCATTGCCAATCTATTATAGTAGACCTGTATGGGCGCTGTTTTTATTGCCTCTATCTGGGCTCTAAGAAAGGCCATGATTTTGTTATAAAGTATGGGCCCTAAAGAAATGAGCAAGAGTAGACCCAATAAGGGTCCCAGCAAAGGGAGGAGATAAGGGAGGAAACCATTGAGGCCAGTCCAGAGGGGATTTTGAATGAATTCTTGTCGTCGTCTGTTTAAATCTTCCTGAAGTTCGCAAATTTTTCCCCTGACGATCCCAGATTTATTGGCATAGAAACAACAATATTCATTTAGGGCTATGCAAATCCCTCCTTGTTCCGCCGTGAGGAGGTCCAGACCCCTTCTATTTTGAAGGACCACCTCAGCCAGAGAATCAATCTGATCTTGTATATCTGTAAGAGTGTTGGAGAGAGCTTGAACATCATTAATCAATTGGTTGGATAATTTGGCATAGGAATGTAACGCCACTCCGACGCCAGCAGAGCCAGTGGCAAGGGCGCCAGACACCCCTAGCCCCACGAGCAAGGGGACCAGTGAGACGGCCCTTTTATGTCACCCAGCGATATAGTCAAAGCTGGGCAAGGGCACTGGCTCATCTCCAGGAATAAGGGAGATGTCCGGGAGGACAGTCGCCACCACGCACAGCCCAGTCCAATTAGTAGGGAGGGAGGTGAATGCCAGGCTCCCTCCACAGATGAGCACATGACCCGGGGCAGGGCAAATGGCGGCAGGGCCATTAAGCACTACCGAGCAGAGAGAGAAATTTTGGACTCCAACACATATATCGAAACTATTGTTGTGGCCCGTATTTAGATAGCAAACTGAGGCATTGAACTGTACTGGCTGGACCCTGAAGGGCAGAGAAAAACTGCAATTATAACTAGAACTGTTGGCATAGTTAGTTTGGTCGACAACTGGCAAGGCGAGGGGCAGGGGTGTGCCAAGAGTCAAGCATAGCCAACAATCCACAGCAAAGGCTGGGTTGGATGTATTGATCAAATGATAAGTGGCCTCTAGGACACTCAGGGTTTGGGGGTCAGGGTCTGGGCCTTGAGGTTTGGGAAGGACCAGTGGATGATAATTTAGGGAGGGATACATCTCTTGGATGATAGTCTCAAGTTGTTTTTGCACTCGCTCTTCCCTGAGCTGATCTGAAGGCCCACCACCATCAGATATATGGATTGGGGCCCGTGGCGGCCAGCAGACATCTTTGCCAAGACCGCCATTGCAAGAGGCTTGGCCAAATTTAGAATATCCAGTGGGGCTGGGAAAATCCCAGTCACCTCCGACGGAGCCCCTGTAAGTTCTTTGTAGAACAGCAGTTAAATATATTTTTCCATCGGAATATGTACATTGTTGGGCTTCAGTGTAACAGGTAGAATGCATCTCTGAGGCCATGACACAACTGGCAGGGCATGGCCCTGGTTTGCCATTGACAGTGGGTATGATTTTGGGCTTAGTGACACATTTCCATTTTTGGTTATATCCTCCCACTAATGCGGCCTCATAAACTAAGTAGGCAATCTTGTCACCACAATCAGTACTACGAGTGTAACTTGTGGGTGCAGCCCTGCCAGAACCCCCAGCACAGTCACAGGGGTTACCATACAGGGCAATGAGCAATTGTTGTTTGTTAACTGGTTGAAATCCACTTTTTGTTGTCGGTGCCAGGAACAGCAACAGACCATGCAACAGATTCAGGGATGTCACCTTCTTAACCTGTAAGCAAAATTTCGTCCTGCGATGTAAACAAGGCTGGGCTGTAGATAAGAGAGTTAGGCTAACCTGATTAAGCTTTTGAAGATAACCAATGTGGACATATTACAATAACATATTCAGAACTTAACCAATATAAACATTTTGTAACAACATATTCAGTGCTTAAATATCAAGGACAACCAACACAATCAATTTATAACATATTTAGATAATATTCATTGTGATATGTCTCCCATAAGATTATATAATATAAAATTTACTAGGGGGTCCCTTTAATGAATTAAGACCAGAATAATCATTTTCTGGGTGGCCACTTCTATATTCATCAAAGGGAGTTCCCATCTATAATCGTTTTGACAAACAATTAAGAATATATATCTTTTTATTTTATAACTGTTAATTGCAATTTGATTGTTGCATGTGGGTGACAATGCACGTCACTTTCATAAAATAAATTTCAGTGGTACTTTGATCAATTAACAACCTGGGAAGAAAAGCATGTCTTTAGTTTAATAATATTATCTATAAGTCAATTTAACAATAGGCGAATATCCTTTGAAGAGGAAGGGAAACATTGAGCTCAACTGTACAAACACAAACAACAGACAATAGACAAACATATGATACAGTGTATAAATTAGAGTGCACCCAAATATAACTAGCCAAATTGAATTATACTATTCTCTTTATGATTATTAGATTGTAATTGTAGATGCCATTGTTAACTGGTTGAAATTGGACAATGTTGGATCATCGGCATCATCAACACGCTTATCAACTTGTTTTACTAAGCGTTCTGGAAGCCACCTGGCTGACTTCATTTCCTTGGAGTAAACACACACTGACCCTTGGCCCCAGACGAGTACGGGATCAGGCCCATGCCATGAGTGGTCCAGGGGGTCTCTCCACATCACAGAGGCAAATTGTTTTTGCGTCTCTGGTTGCCAGAAATGGTTGGCTGCAGATAAACCTTTGGCATCCAAATTTAAGAAGTTAAGAATAAATAGTGCATGTGATATCAGGTTTCTAGGTGACCCCTTGATAGGGTACCATTCCCCTCTTTTTATTTTATCTAATGTAATTTTGAGTGTGAGGTTGGCTCTTTTTATAATGCCTTGTCCCTGTGGAGTATATGGGATTCCCGTTATGTGTGTTATTTCTAATTGTTTGCAAAACTTTGAGAAGCCAGAAAGGGTATAGCCTGGACCATTGTCTGTCTTAATTTGCTGTGGACATCCAAGTACTGAGAAGGCAACTAGAAGGTGGGCAATTACATGTTTAGTAGCCTCCCCGGATTGTAGGGTGGCAAATACAAATCCACTATATGTATCAATGTTGACATGTATATATTTAAGATTTCCAAATTTAGGGTAATGTGTGACATCCATATAGTGTATAACATACATTTGGGCCCAAGATTTACATACAGCCTGAATAGCTGAAGCTACAAAGGACTGGCTCAATGGGCTGCACAATACCTGTAGAGTGTTTACCTAGCCCTTTGCCTGGAATGTACCCATTTTTAAACATCTGCATAGTGACAATTTCATTAGGGCTAGAAATAATCATCCCCATTTGTGATAATAGGTCTCTCCCCCATAGATTAATGGGTAACCCTGAGATGATATAAGGTTGAATGGTGCCCTGATTACCATCTTGGTCTCTCCAGGTCAGATCTTTGGCACTTTGTTTAGGATTTTGACTCTGACCTATACCCCTGAGATGGGTGAGGGTGTCTTTTAATGGCCATGCCTGAGGCCAATATTTTCCCTTGATGATAGTTACATCAGCACCAGTGTCTACCAATCCAGAAAATTGTCTCCCATCCAACCACAAGGTCATGAGAGGCTTCTGGGCTGAAAGCATCTCCGACCAGTAGACATCGGATGAGCCGAATCCCTGGCTGCCTCGGGCGTTGTTAAGAGCCTTATTAGAGGTAGAGAGAAGGGGAAGGAGTAACAATTGAGCAAATCTTCGGCCTGATTGAATGGTGTTAATGACTTTGGGGGAAGAAACCATAACTCTAATCTCTCCGGAATAATCACTATCAATCACCCCCGGGTGTGTGGGGCCTTGCCCCCCCCGCTAGAACTCTTGAGTGCCTTTTACGGACATATCCGGGCCTGCTGCAAATCTACCCGGCAACAAGGAAGTAGCCCCAGTACCCTCCTCTTGCTCCTCCCCTCTAGCCCTACGGTATATATGTTGTAGCAGCTTCCGCAATAAACGAGACTTGATCAGAAACCTGTCTTGTCTCCATCTCTCCTGTCCCCTGTCCTTTGTCATTCTCACCCCCCCCAGGGTCTCCGTTGACTTACCCGCGGGCTGGGACAAGTGGCGCCCGATGTGGGGCCAGAGAACGGGGGGATCCAGTGAAGAACGCTGCTCGGGGGCCCAATAAAATAAAATAGAAAAAAGAGGATTGCGTCTGACGTGAACCTGCCATCTTTCCTGCACCTCGGTGAGTTGAGCAGCGATTATGGGACAGGGCATTAGCCAGCATGAGTTATTTGTACAAGGTCTTAAAGAAACTTTACAGGCACGAGGGGTAAAGGTTACAGTCAAACAGTTGTTAAAATTTTTTGATTATATTAGAGATTTCTGCCCTTGGTTTCCCGCCCAGGGTACTATTGATGAGAGGAGATGGAAAAGAGTAGGGAAGGCCTTTAAGGATTACTATGCTACTTGCGGACCAGGAAAGGTCCCGATCACTGCATTTTCTTATTGGAATCTTATTAATGACATTATCTCTCAAAAAACCAAAGATCCGGTGGTGGCTCAAGCCATCCAGGTCGGGGAGATAGCTCTCCGATCGGAGGAAGGGTCGATCACTCTCCCTCGGAGTGAGGAGTTTGTAAATACCCTGCAGGATGCCAAGATGGCGCCGAGGCCCGAGCCCCTGCGGGACACCAAGATGGCGCCGAGGCCCGAGCCCCTGCGGGACGGGACTCCCTCAAAGGATGAAGGAGAAGACTTGATGTCTTTTGATAGCGACAATGACTCAGACAAGAAAAAACAAAATGTTCTTGATGAGGGCTTACAGGCGGGCTCTGCCTCTTCCAAGCCTTTTAAAGAAAAGCTTCAGCGCTCCTCAGCTTCTGCCTCCACTCTTTCAGCCCCTGCCTCTGACACCGCCCCGCCTGTTAAGGAGGTACCAGCCTTGTATCCTTCCCTCCGACATTTCAGAAACCCCCCCTTTTGACAGAACGGTCCGGGGGAGGCTGACTGGGCCAACCTCGAGGAGGAGGCAACCAGATATCGCAATCCTGATTGGCCACCCGTAGTTCAATGTCCGCCTCCTTATCTTCCAGAACCCAACACTCCCATTGCGCCCGCTCTAGCATGCCCTGTTGTTGATCCCCAAAAGGAACTCCGGGACAAAATAGAATTTCTAAAAGAACAGATAAGGTTAGAAAAGGAACATCAAGAACTTATTACCCAGCTTGAAGGCTTAAGAACAGGCAAAGCCCATGAAAATGTCCGTAGAGAAGACAAACTTAAGCCACGACCCCCCCGTTAGAGGGGCGGACCCTAGGGTGCCATCCGGGTCGGGAGTATCCCTGAAACTTAAAAATGCGGAAGCCTTTCCCGTAACTAAAACTACTGACGCACAGGGACAGGCGTGGAGACACCACAGTGGTTTCGATTTTAAGGTCATTAAAAAATTTAAATCGGCCGCAGCTCAATAAGGGGCCACTGCACATTACACAATGGCCATTTTAGAATCGGTGGCAGAAAATTGGCTCACCCCAATTGATTGGCAGACTCTGGCCCGCGCCACCCTTACAGGAGGTGATTATTTATTATGGAAATCTGAATATGTTGAAAATTGCCGAGATACTGCTAGACGCAATGCTCAGGTGGGTAATGGTTGGATACTTGATATGCTTCTAGGGGATGGGGCCTATGCTACCAGCGATCAGCAGATGCAATTTGATGCGGGGTTATATGCCCAGATTCAGACCGCAGCCACTAGAGCCTGGAGAAAGCTCCCTTCTAAAGGGGATGTGAGTGCTTCTCTCACCAATATCCAACAGGGGCCTGATGAGCCCTTCGTGGATTTTGTTCACCGCCTGCTCACAGCAGCGGGTCGGATTTTTGGGAGCGCAGAAACCGGGACAGATTTTGTTAAACAGCTTGCTTTTGAAAATGCAAATGCTGCTTGCCAGGCCGCCATCCGCCCTTATAAAAAGAAAACTGATCTCTCAGGTTACATTCGCCTTTGCTCAGAAATTGGGACCGCCTACCAACAGGGACTTGCTATGGCTGTTGCCATGCAGGGTTACACGGTCAAACAGTTTTTGTCGCGCCACCCAGGCAACAAGTGTTTCCGGTGCGGGACAACGGGTAATTTTGCCAAGGAATGTCAGGCCCCTAGGGCGTTGGCCCCTGGGGCCTCACTTCCGGGGCCTTGCCCTCCATGCAATAGAGGAAGACATTGGGTGAGAGAATGTAGGTCCAAGACGGACGCTCAGGGCCGGCCCCTCCCGCTTGTCCATAACCCGGATCAGGGAAACGGGAGAGGGGGCCAGCCCCAGGCCCCCGCACCCAAACAAATTTACGGGGTGCTCAATTTTGCTCCAGCAAGCAACAATCCATTTCAGACCTCTTCAGAGCAACAACGGGAAGTGCCGGACTGGACCTCAGTTCCACCGCCCACACAGTATTGACTCCAGAAATGGGGGTACAGGCCCTTTCAACAGGGGTCTTTGGGCCCCTGCCTAAGGAGACCTTTGGGCTTGTAATAGGCAGAAGCAGCAGCACTATGGATGGGCTGCTGATCTACCCGGGGGTGATTGATAGTGATTATTCCGGAGAGATTAAAGTTATGGTTTCTTCCCCCAAAGTCATTAACACCATTCAATCAGGCCAGAGATTTGCTCAATTGTTATTCCTTCCCCTTCTCCCTACCTCTAATAAGGCTCTTAACAACGCCCGAGGCAGCCAGGGATTCGGCTCATCCGATGTCTACTGGTCGGAGATGCTTTCAGCACAGAAGCCTCTCATGACCTTATGGTTAGATGGGAGACAGTTTTCTGGATTGGTAGACACTGGTGCTGATGTAACTATCATCAAAGGAGAAGATTGGCCTCGGGCGTGGCCATTAAAAGACACCCTCACCCATCTCAGAGGTATAGGTCAGAGTCAAAATCCTAAACAAAGTGCCAAAGATCTGACCTGGAGAGGCCAAGATGGTAATCAGGGCACCATTCAACCTTATATCATCTCAGGGTTACCCATTAATCTATGGGGGAGAGACCTATTATCACAAATGGGGATGATTATTTCTAGCCCTAATGAAATTGTCACTATGCAGATGTTTAAAAATGGGTACGTTCCAGGAAAAGGGCTAGGTAAAAACTCTACAGGCATTATACACCCCATTGAGCCAGTCCTTCGGCCTCCCCGAGCAGGGTTAGGCCATTTTCCATAGGGGTCATTGACACTCCTGCGGTCCATACTGAAAAGATCACCTGGCTCTCAGATGATCCGGTATGGGTCGATCAATGGCCCCTTTCCAAAAGTAAGTTATTAGCGGCTTAGCAGCTGGTGCAGGAACAGCTTCATGTTGGCCATATCATCCCCAGTAATTCCCCATGGAATACTCCCATCTTTGTCATTAAAAAAAGGTCAGGAAAATGGAGACTCTTACAAGATCTTAGAGCAGTCAATAAGACCATGGTACTTATGGGAGCTTTACAACCCGGTCTTCCCTCACCGGTAGCCATCCCCCTTGGATACTATAAGGTTATTATTGATTTAAAAGACTGTTTTTTCACCATTCCCTTACACCCTGCTGATCAAAAACGCTTTGCATTTAGCCTTCCGGCGACCAATTTCTGTGCCCCAATGCAGCGCTTTCAATGGCTAGTGCTGCCCCAAGGCATGGCCAATAGTCCCACCCTATGCCAGTCATTTGTGGCCACAGCTCTCCAATCCACCCGAGACAATTGGCCTCAAATGTACATTGTCCATTATATGGATGATGTCCTAGTGGCGGGACAGCTAGGAAGTGAGGTTTTAGCCTGTTATGCTGATCTCCAACAGGCCCTTGAATCTTGTGGCCTCCAGATTGCCCCTGATAAGGTTCAGCTAAAAGACCCCTACACTTACCTCGGATTTCAGATGAAGGGACATAACATTTCCTCTCAAAAGCTTACCTTACGACTGGACAATCTTAAAACCTTAAATGACTTCCAAAAATTGCTCGGAGATATAAATTGGTTCATGCCATATTTAAAACTTACTAAACATGACCTAAAACCTCTCTATGATACCCTACAAGGTGATAGCCACCCCACTTCACCTCGGGAGCTCACTGCCGAGGGGCGCAAAGCCATTAGCACGGTAGAACAAGCCATCCAAAATCAAACAATTACCTTTATAGATTATAACTCTCCTTTACAGTATGTTATCTGCAAAACCTCTCTCTCTCCCACTGCTGTTTTCTGGCAAACCGCTCCCCTTATGTGGGTTCATCTCCCGGTTTCCCCTAAATGGGTCTTCTATCCCTATTATGTTGCAGTTGCAGACCTGGTTATCTTAGGCAGAGACCATGGAAAAATGTATTTTGGAAAAGAACCTGATATCATTATCCAACCCTACCCTAAAGATCAAATCGATTGGCTTATGCAGACTACTGATTCCTGGCCAATTGCTCTCGCTTCTTATTCAGGGTTAATAGACAATCACTATCCTCCAAACAAACTTATTGACTTTGCCAATAGACATGAATTCATTTTCCCAAAAGTCACTTCCTGTTCTCCTCTACCAGAAGCCCTATTAGTTTTTACAGATGATTCTTCCACCGGGATAGCTGCCTATGTGTGGGACAATAACATTGTCCAATTCCAAACCAGCCGTTCTTCAGCCCAAATAACCGAGCTACATGCAGTTATAGCGGTCTTTTCTGCTTTCCCTGAACAAGCCTTTAATCTCTTTACTGACAGTGCTTACATTGCTCAATCTGTTCCCCTATTAGAGACATGTGGATTGATAAAACACGCTTCTCAAACTGGTGGTCTTTTTATTCAACTACAAGATCTAATCAGAAAAAGATCCCAACATTTTTATTGGGCACCTTCGTGCCCGCTCTAACCTACTTGGCCCACTTACAGAAGGCAACTGGTTAGCAGATCTGGCCACAAGACCTCAGGCTTTTGCCTACTCACTAAGTATTGATGCCTCCATTCAGATTGACCAGGCACAAAAGGCACACCATTTACATCACCTTAATGCTCGCACGCTCTGCCTTATGTATAAACTTACTAGGGAACAAGCTAGACAAATTGTTAAAACCTGCCCTGCGTGCACTCTTCATCTTCCCACACCTCATCTGGGAGTTAATCCTCGTGGCTTGATTCCAAATGCCCTATGGCAAATGGACATCACACATTACCCTGAATTTGGAAATCTTAAATATATACATGTCAACATTGATACATATAGTGGATTTGTATTTGCCACCCTACAGTCCGGGGAAGCTACTAAACATGTAATTGCCCACCTTCTAGTTGCCTTCTCAGTACTTGGATGTCCACAGCAAATTAAGACAGACAATGGTCCAGGCTATACCCTTTCTGGCTTCTCAAAGTTTTGCAAGCAATTAGAAATAACACACATAACGGGAATCCCATATACTCCACAGGGACAAGGCATTATAGAAAGAGCCAACCTCACACTCAAAATTACATTAGATAAAATAAAAAGAGGGGAATGGTACCCTATCAAGGGGTCACCTAGAAACCTGATATCACATGCACTATTTATTCTTAACTTCTTAAATTTGGATGCCAAAGGTTTATCTGCAGCCAACCATTTCTGGCAACCAGAGACCCCAAAACAGTTTGCCTCTGTGATGTGGAGAGACCCCCTGGACCACTCATGGCATGGGCCTGATCCCGTACTCGTCTGGGGCCGAGGGTCAGTGTGTGTTTACTCCAAGGAAATGAAGTCAGCCAGGTGGCTTCCAGAACACTTAGTAAAACAAGTTGATAAGCGTGTTGATGATGCCGATGATCCAACATTGTCCAATTTCAACCAGTTAACAATGGCGTCTACAATTACAATCTAATAATCATCAAGAGTATAGTATAATTCAATTTGGCTAGTTATATTTGGGTGCACCCTAATTTATACACTGTATCATATGTTTGTCTATTGTCTGTTGTTTGTGTTCGTACAGTTGAGCTCAATGTTTCCCTTCCTCTTCAAAGGATATTCACCTATTGTTAAATTGACTTATAGATAAATATTATTAAACTAAAGACATGCTTTTCTTCCCAGGTTGTTAATTGATCAAAGTACCACTGAAATTTATTTTATGAAAGTGACGTGCATTGTCACCCACATGCAACAATCAAATTGCAATTAACAGTTACAAAATAAAAAGATATATATTCTTAATTGTTTGTCAAAACCATTATAGATGGGAACTCCCTTTGATGAATATAGAAGTGGACACCCAGAAAATGATTATTCTGGTCTTAATTCATTAAAGGGACCCCCTAGTAAATTTTATATTATATAATCTTATGGGAGACATATCACAATGAATATTATCTAAATATGTTACAAATTGATTGTATTGATTGTCTTTGATATTTAAGCACTGAATATGTTGTTACAAAATGTTTACATTGGTTAAGTTCTGAATATGTTATTGTAATATGTCCACATTGGTTATCTTCAAAAGCTTAATCAGGTTAACCTAACTCTCTTATCTACAGCTCAGCCTTGTTTACATCGCAGGACGAAATTTTGCTTACAGGTTAAAAAGATGACATCCCTGAATCTGTTGCATGGTCTGTTGCTGTTCCTGGCACCGACAACAAAAAGTGGATTTCAACCAGTTAACAAACAACAATTGCTCATTGCCCTGTATGGTAACCCCTGTGACTGTGCTGGGGGTTCTGGCAGGGCTGCACCCACAAGTTACACTCGTAGTACTGATTGTGGTGACAAGATTGCCTACTTAGTTTATGAGGCCGCATTAGTGGGAGGATATAACCAAAAATGGAAATGTGTCACTAAGCCCAAAATCATACCCACTGTCAATGGCAAACCAGGGCCATGCCCTGCCAGTTGTGTCATGGCCTCAGAGATGCATTCTACCTGTTACACTGAAGCCCAACAATGTACATATTCCGATGGAAAAATATATTTAACTGCTGTTCTACAAAGAACTTACAGGGGCTCCGTCGGAGGTGACTGGGATTTTCCCAGCCCCACTGGATATTCTAAATTTGGCTAAGCCTCTTGCAATGGCGGTCTCGGCAAAGATGTCTGCTGGCCGCCACGGGCCCCAATCCATATATCTGATGGTGGTGGGCCTTCAGATCAGCTCAGGGAAGAGCGAGTGCAAAAACAACTTGAGACTATCATCCAAGAGATGTATCCCACCCTAAATTATCATCCACTGGTCCTTCCCAAACCTCGAGGCCCAGACCCTGACCCCCAAACCCTGAGTGTCCTAGAGGCCACTTATCATTTGATCAATACATCCAACCCAGCCTTTGCTGTGGATTGTTGGCTATGCTTGACTCTTGGCACACCCCTGCCCCTTGCCTTGCCAGTTGTCAACCAAACTAACTATGCCAACAGTTCTAGTTATAATTGCAGTTTTTCTCTGCCCTTCAGGGTCCAGCCAGTACAGTTCAATGCCTCAGTTTGCTATCTAAATACGGGCCACAACAATAGTTTCGATATATGTGTTGGAGTCCAAAATTTCTCTCTCTGCTCGGTAGTGCTTAATGGCCCTGCCGCCATTTGCCCTGCCCCGGGTCACGTGCTCGTCTGTGGAGGGAGCCTGGCATTCACCTCCCTCCCTACTAATTGGACTGGGCTGTGCGTGGTGGCGACTGTCCTCCCGGACATCTCCCTTATTCCTGGAGATGAGCCAGTGCCCTTGCCCAGCTTTGACTATATCGCTGGGTGACATAAAAGGGCCGTCTCACTGGTCCCCTTGCTCGTGGGGCTAGGGGTGTCTGGCGCCCTTGCCACTGGCTCTGCTGGCGTCGGAGTGGCGTTACATTCCTATGCCAAATTATCCAACCAATTGATTAATGATGTTCAAGCTCTCTCCAACACTCTTACAGATATACAAGATCAGATTGATTCTCTGGCTGAGGTGGTCCTTCAAAATAGAAGGGGTCTGGACCTCCTCACGGCGGAACAAGGAGGGATTTGCATAGCCCTAAATGAATATTGTTGTTTCTATGCCAATAAATCTGGGATCGTCAGGGGAAAAATTTGCGAACTTCAGGAAGATTTAAACAGACGACGACAAGAATTCATTCAAAATCCCCTCTGGACTGGCCTCAATGGTTTCCTCCCTTATCTCCTCCCTTTGCTGGGACCCTTATTGGGTTTACTTCTGCTCATTTCCTTGGGGCCCATAATATACAACAAAATCATGGCCTTTCTTAGAGCCCAGATAGAGGCAATAAAAACAGCGCCCATACAGGTCTACTATAATAGATTGGCAATGGCTGACCAGGACGAATGTCAGACCATCGATTAGGTCCTTGCTGTGGTGAAGTGTTCTCGCCCCACCTGGTGAGTGGGCTGGCAAGCCAATGACGGGCAACTGAGCAAACGTGCCATGCAATGAGAGAGCCCTCGTGTGCTGCCTAAGACAGGTGCCAGAGCCTTGATTCTCTGGTTAACCGATGACAGGTAAGGTGCACGGTGCAGACACGTATGTTGCTCTGACCCAAGACAGGCTCAGCCCCCGCAGGCTTGGCTCTCCTGACGCCTTTCTAAAATTATAATTTTAAAGGGAGGACCTGTGGGGGGCCTTGCCCCCCCGCTAGAACTCTTGAGTGCCTTTTACGGACATATCCAGGCCTGCTGCAAATCTACCCGGCAACAAGGAAGTAGCCCCAGTACCCTCCTCTTGCTCCTCCCCTCTAGCCCTACGGTATATATGTTGTAGCAGCTTCCGCAATAAACGAGACTTGATCAGAAACCTGTCTTGTCTCCATCTCTCGTGTCCCCTGTCCTTTGTCATTCTCACCCCCCCTCTAGGGTCTCCATTGACTTACCCGTGGGCCGGGACACCCGGGTAGATCAGCAGCCCATCCTGCTTCTGCCTATTACAAGCCCAAAGGTCTCCTTAGGCAGGGGCCCAAAGACCCCTGTTGAAAGGGCCTGTACCCCCATTTCTGGAGTCAATACTGTGTGGGCGGTGGAACTGAGGTCCAGTCCGGCACTTCCCGTTGTTGCTCTGAAGAGGTCTGAAATGGATTGTTGCTTGCTGGAGCAAAATTGAGCACCCCATAAATTTGTTTGGGTGCGGGGGCCTGGGGCTGGCCCCCTCTCCCGTTTCCCTGATCCGGGTTATGGACAAGCGGGAGGGGCCGGCCCTGAGCGTCCGTCTTGGACCTACATTCTCTCACCCAATGTCTTCCTCTATTGCATGGAGGGCAAGGCCCCGGAAGTGAGGCCCCAGGGGCCAACGCCCTAGGGGCCTGACATTCCTTGGCAAAATTACCCGTTGTCCCGCACCGGAAACACTTGTTGCCTGGGTGGCGCGACAAAAACTGTTTGACCGTGTAACCCTGCATGGCAACAGCCATAGCAAGTCCCTGTTGGTAGGCGGTCCCAATTTCTGAGCAAAGGCGAATGTAACCTGAGAGATCAGTTTTCTTTTTATAAGGGCGGATGGCGGCCTGGCAAGCAGCATTTGCATTTTCAAAAGCAAGCTGTTTAACAAAATCTGTCCCGGTTTCTGCGCTCCCAAAAATCCGACCCGCTGCTGTGAGCAGGCGGTGAACAAAATCCGCGAAGGGCTCATCAGGCCCCTGTTGGATATTGGTGAGAGAAGCACTCACATCCCCTTTAGAAGGGAGCTTTCTCCAGGCTCTAGTGGCTGCGGTCTGAATCTGGGCATATAACCCCGCATCAAATTGCATCTGCTGATCGCTGGTAGCATAGGCCCCATCCCCTAGAAGCATATCAAGTATCCAACCATTACCCGCCTCAGCATTGCGTCTAGCAGTATCTCGGCAATTTTCAACATATTCAGATTTCCATAATAAATAATCACCTCCTGTAAGGGTGGCGCGGGCCAGAGTCTGCCAATCAATTGGGGTGAGCCAATTTTCTGCCACCGATTCTAAAATGGCCATGGTGTAAGGTGCAGTGGCCCCGTATTGAGCTGCGGCCGTTTTAAGTTCTTTAATAACCTTGAAATCAAAACCACTATGGTGTCTCCACACCTGTCCCTGCGTGTCAGCAGTCTCAGTTACAGGAAAGACTTCCACAGTTTCAAGTTCTAGGGGTACCCTTGATCCAGATGGCACCCTGGGGGTTGCCCCTCTAATGGGGGGTCATGGCTTAAGGGTGTCTTCTCTACGGACATTTTCATGGGCTTTGCCTGTTCTTAAGCCTTCAAGCTGGGTAATAAGTTCTTGATGTTCCTTTTCTAACCTTATCTGTTCTTTTAGAAATTCTATTTTGTCCCGGAGTTCCTTTTGGGGATCAACAACAGGGCATGCTAGAGCAGGCGCAATGGGAGTGTTGGGTTCTGGAAGATAAGGAGGCGGACATTGAACTACGGGTGGCCAATCAGGATTGCGATATCTGGTTGCCTCCTCCTCGAGGTTGGCCCAGTCAGCCTCCCCCGGACCGTTCTGTCAAAAGGGGGGGTTTCTGAAATGTCGGAGGGAAGGATACAAGGCTAGTACCTCCTTAACAGGTGGGGCGGGGTCAGAGGCAGGGGCTGAAAGAGTGGAGGCGGAAGCTGAGGAGCGCTGAAGCTTTTCTTTAAAAGGCTTGGAAGAGGCAGAGCCCGCCTGTAAGCCCTCATCAAGAACATTTTGTTTTTTCTTGTCTAAGTCATCATCGTTATCAAAAGACATCAAGTCTTCTCCTTCATCCTTTGAGGGAGTCCCATCCCGCAGGGGCTCGGGCCTTGGCGCCATCTTGGCATCCTGCAGGGTATTTACAAACTCCTCACTCCGAGGGAGAGTGATCGACCCTTCCTCCGATCGGAGAGCTGTCTCCCCGACCTGGATGGCTTGAGCCACCACCGGATCTTTGGTTTTTTGAGGGATAATGTCATTAATAAGATTCCAATAAGAAAATGCAGTGATCGGGACCTTTCCTGGTCCGCAAGTAGCATAATAATCCTTAAGGTCCTCCCCTACTCTTTTTCATCTCCTCTCATCAATAGTACCCTGGGCGGGAAACCAAGGGCAGAGATCTCTAATATAATCAAAAAATTTTAACAACTGTTTGACTGTAACCTTTACCCCTCGTGCCTGTAAAGTTTCTTTAAGACCTTGTACAAATAACTCATGCTGGCTAATGCCCTGTCCCATAATCACTGCTCAACTCACTGAGGTGCAGGAAAGACGGCAGGTTCACGTCAGACGCAATCCTCTTTTTCCTATTTTATTTTATTGGGCCCCCGAGCAGCGTTCTTCACTGGATCCCCCCATTCTCTGGCCCCACGTTGGACACCACTTGTCCCGGCCCGCGGGTAAGTCAACGGAGACCCTAGGGGGGGGTGAGAATGACAAAGGACAGGGGACACGAGAGATGGAGACAAGACAGGTTTCTGATCAAGTCTCGTTTATTGCGGAAGCTGCTACAACATATATACCGTAGGGCTAGAGGGGAGGAGCAAGAGGAGGGTACTGGGGCTACTTCCTTGTTGCCGGGTAGATTTGCAGCAGGCCTGGATATGTCCGTAAAAGGCACTCAAGAGTTCTAGCGGGGGGGGCAAGGCCCCCCACAAAAAAATACTGAGTTTTAACAGTTAAATTTTTAATTGTGAACATGTTAATAGTACATAATGATGACATTAAAAATCATGTGATATTTAGTATGAGTGTCTGATTAATTTCATTTAACATAGTTGTTAACTGTTAGCTGTAAGATCGCTGTCTTTACCAAAAGCTCTGAGGAGCTGACTATAGTGAAGCACACCCAGGAATCCCAGCGGTGCCTCCAGAATGTAAGACCAAAGGCCTTACCAAATGCTCCAAGGAGCTGGAGTGGAGCACACCCGGGGATCCCAGTGGTGCCTCCAGAATGTAAGACCAAAGGCCTTACCAAATGCTCCAAGGAGCTGGAGTGGAGCACACCCAGGGATCCCAGTGGTGCCTCCAGAATGTAAGACCAAAAGCCTTACCAAATGCTCCAAGGAGCTGGAGTGGAGCACACCCGGGGATTCCAGCGGTGCCTCCAGAATGTAAGACCAAAGGCCTTACCAAATGCTCCAAGGAGCTGACTGCAGCGAAGAACACCTGGGAAGGAACACACCAGACAAGTTGGAAAGTGAAACAGACCTTAGTCTGGCCAGACGGCACTCCCAAAGCAGAGTAGCTTAGAGAGGCATAGTCCAGAGTCCGAGGCTCTTTTTATAGGGGCTTGCAGGGGAGTTAACAGGCGAAATTTACAGAAGAAGGAACAAAGGTTTAGTGGTCTTACATTTGTATGTTAATTAGCCTGACATGTACTGTTAGTCAGCAGATGCTTTGTAGATTGGTCTATAGATAGTGGTGTCCGGAACAAAGGGTTGGATAATTATGACTGATAGGGATCTTATCTAGTGTTGGAACTAAGAAGCATCTTTATCCATTTACTCACATTCAATTACAGGTGGGGCTAGGGGAGTTTTATGATTACAGAGTTATGCAGTCTTACATTAGCCATAAGTGTTAAAGATTGCTTAATCATGGACAACAAAATATTTTTATTAATTATCTTATGACTGGTTATATGTACAAGTATTATCTAGTTTATAACACACTCTATATCTGGAACTACAAATACATAGTCATCAAAGGACAAAATATGTTGTGGGAGCCATTCTGCATAATTTAGGGGAAAAAATCATTTCACAAATACATTGTGATTAAGCCTAGTCTTCTTGCCTCTAGGCTGGCAATGACATGCCAAAACATAACTCTGTTTTTGCCTCTGGTCACAGCTGAGATCTCAGTAGTCCACTGTGATGCTCAAAAGCAATGAAGACATTCTGGGTCTTTGAGAACAGAGCAGAAAGTTTTCACATGGAGAAGGACAAATGCCTTATCAGCTTAATTTATCCCACCTACTGTTCTAAGAATGTCTTTCCTCATTTTATCCTAATCAACATAAGATCCTCATGATCCTAGGATTACTGCTACACTCTGAGATATCTTATACTTCCTCTGACTACAAGATCCTTGTCAATTTAAGATCATCACTGCCTTCTGAGACATCTGTCACTTCTTATGAACCCAATAAATAGTGGCAAGCTCAAGGTGCCTTTGACTTTGTGGCCCAGAGCAGCATTGATCAGGTCCAGAACCCAGCTTCTCTAAGTCCTGTTTCCTGTCTTTATTCTTTAATTCACCTTGTGTTGTCATGGCTCACAGGAGACCAGAACCTACTTCAGGGGTTCTGGTAATGTCCCCTTTCCCTGTTCCCTACATATAAGCTTTAAAGTTAACTTTATATGCAAAGTAACTAATAAGTGTGCACTTTTATATAATAGACATTACCTCTAGACATTAGACATAAAAATGATCACAATTCTTGACATTTCTTCAAATTTGGTCCTACCATTGAAAGCAAAGTACTTCTATTGGCTTTAAATTCAAAAAATATTTTCTTATTATATGAGATACATTTGTATTTTGGGTAATAATTAGGTTTTAAAAAAATTTTTTTGGTACCAGGGATCGAACTCAGGACCTTGCATTTGTGAGGCAGGCAGCAGCCCCACTGAACTAAATCCCTAGCCCTTGGGTAATAACTCTATTTGGGGTAATTTACACTGCTTCTTCACCTTCTAAGATATCCTATGATTATTGTCAGTGAGGTTACACTATGTACACTTTTTAAAGAGAGATTAATTTCACTGTAAGAGTAAAATCTAAGTTAACCTACATAAAAGATTTGTGTATACTTGCAATGCCAATGTTATCTAACTTCCTGGCATGTTAAATAAATACATTAATGTTACCCAAATGGAAGAGTTCTCTAAAATACAATACTGAGAACACCCCAAAGTAACTGGGCTAACAGGACAGGTAGTATTTTGGCACTTGCACTCCAAGGTCAGCCAGGGCCCATGACATGATAGGCCCCCCAAACCAGAAACATTCCATCTTGAGGGTGGGATAAGTTCTTCTCAGATCCAGTGTAGTATTGACAGTTTGAGAAGAAAAAGACCAGGAGAAGAGCACAGTGAAAGGGACAGATAATGTATGTAATCAAAGTATATTATTTGTATGTTAAAATATGCCAAATTGAAACCTATTTTTTGTAAAACATATGTGAACTAATAAAAATATTTTGAAATATCTGTTAATTAGTTTAATATTGTCATTGAACAATCTATACAGAAAGGATTCTAGAACCCCATACCCAATCATGTTTTGGTCTGGATAAACAGTCCAGGGCACACAAACATTTTTCTCATTAGATGTAGATGATCACACACACACACACACACAGAGACACACACACATGCACACACAAACACTCACTCAAATATTCTACAAAAAGAAGACCAGGCACTCACTCCCAAAATTTCCACAATTTGGCTTCAGCACAGTTACCTAAAGTGATTACCAGAATAAAACAGTTATTTAGAAAGTGCCCATTAAGTTTCTGATCGTCCTCCAGGACTGTGGTCTTTGACCCATTCTCACTCAGAGTCAGCTCATGACCCCTGCCTTATTGCCACTCCAAGACCAGGCAGACATGATGGGAAGACCTTCTCTGGTCCAGGAGCCAAATTTGCCACCCTTTTTCACCCCCTGTATCTCAGCTTCTTTTTCTCTTCTCTCTTTTTTTCAAATGATTGAGATATTTTCAGAACTTACACTTTGGGATTTCCCCTACTTCAATATTCCTTTCAAATAAGTTCATATGTAGCTCAATCAACATTGACTTTTTAAAACAGTATCAATAAACAATCCAAGGATGATAACTATCACATCAGAGATGGCAACAAATCAATCCTTCTGGAACCCCAGCCACATCTACTTGTGTATGTTCCTTTGCAATGACTGTTAATGTTGGCATGACTGGAAAATAAGGCTTTAATGCTGGCATTCAGGAATCCTTGGATCTGAACACAGATCATGACTTGACCCTCTGCTTCCCAAACGTCTGAAAAATTCAGGGTACTCAGGACTGCCCTTGAGACAATAAAGGGACTGGGAACACAAGAACTGCAACTTTTCCCATGTACAAACCCTGCACATGAGCCTGTAGATTCCCCCATCACATCCTGATGTCATCATAGAGCATAACAAAACACAGAGCTACGGGTGTACTGCTGACAAGATAGGGCTTTGCATGAGACTGAAGTTAAAGGAGAAACAGGACGGGATGCTGCAGTCCCCATTGTAGGCTGAGCCCTTTGCCACAGCCTAGAGGAAAGAGCAAGGAAGAGGACAAGTCACAGGTCTCGAAGATCTCATGGGAAGGCACTGGGTTCACAGATGCAAAGTAGTTTATCTATGTCCATCTCAGAGCACCCAGCACCATACTTATATTTCTGGCTTGTAGCATGTTTCTGTGTCTACACAGTTTGGTAGCCGAAGGAGGTCACATAGCAAGGACTCTGAGACTCTTGGCACTATTTCTCAGCAGTTGACACTGGATCTAAACTATGGCAGCAAAAATGAAGGAAGGTGCCTCTTTGTGGATCAGCCTGATCTCCCTCTCCTGCTCTCCTATGCACAGCTATGAATGGGCCTCTACAAAACTGGAGACAACTTCTAAAATGGAATCCATGTTGTTAATTGAAGGATTTGACTCAGACGCATGTGATCGATAAAAGAACCCTGAAGTATGTTCCTGGTCTGGATCGGGCTGGTCCCCCCACCCCCTGAGAACAGTAAATAATCTTGATAGGAACATTTCCAGCTGACAGGCACCATGGATCCTGACCAGATCTGTGCTGTCTGCCAGAAGTCATGCACACCTTTTTGGCTCAGGGCCATCTTTGTTCTCACACCCTTAAAAGAGGGAAGAACAAAAAAAGTAAGAGATGAGAGGGACTCTGAACATGGATGGTTACTGAGAACTGAGCTACCCAATATTGGTGTGCTGCACTGTGGATTCCAGATAAAATTGGAAACAGGATTGGAGGACACTGATTGTCTTCTTTGGCCTATGAATCCATAGGTGTTACTACTTACTACCTTGATAATATACTGTTATTAATTATTGCTTTTTTACTGTTTATTTTCACTTATTATCTGTGTGGCTTAACTCTGTTCATGGATCAAGCTTGAAATTTTCTGCTAAGGTGCACCAATCATTGGCATTACTGCTTGCCAATAAAAGCTCATACAGCCAACCTGAATCTCCCAATGGCTGGTGATCAAAGACACACACTGAAATCTGAGGGACAGGAGAAGTGATCCCACAACTGGCTGTGATGAGCTAAGTGACAGATGCCATCCAAGACTCTTCTGTGTCTAAGGTTACTTCTGAGTGCTGAACTGGTCCATCTGGGCATGACTGCTTTTAAGCTGAACTTTCTCCTGGCCTTCCAGAGCAGGCTCCTTCTTTCTAAAAGTATTTAGTGGGCCTTTCTTGCTTCTTTCTCCCGGAAATAGAGTGATAAGTGTGCTCATGTTTCTAGACTGTGTTCTGTGGAGACAATACAAGAGAAGGAGGGCTGCCTAGAGCAAGTAAGGACCCCTAGCAGAGGACAGAGTGTGGGATGTCACCCTTGAGCACTGTAGAATGAAGGCAATGAATGATTCATTGCCAAGATGTTTGCACACTTATTCAGTCAAGCAGGCCTTTGTTATTTCTTCAAGATTAGAATTGGACTCGCAGGCTCCATCCCAGGCTCCTAGGGCAGAGAAGCTCAGGGGATCCCAGCACCCGGAAGGAAGCTCACCTGCCGCCATCCCAGGCTTCTAGAGCAGAGAAGCTCAGCCAGTCCCAGCACCCAGAAAAAAGCTGCCCACCTCCATCCCAGGCTCCTAGGGCAGAGAAGGTGAGCTGGTCCCAGCACCCAGAAAGAAGCTCCTCCACTGCCATCCCAACCTCCTAGGGCAGAGAAGGTGAGCCACGTGGGTGCCAGAAGCACACTGTCCCATGGAAATGAGAAGACATGTAAACAAGTCTCAAAAACGGGCTTCTGGATCACCTACAGCAACCCCAAAGGGAAATGAGATGGAACAATCTGATACTCAACCACCTGGACTCTCTGAATGGGCAACAAAAGAGGATCTGGGAAAAATGAAATCAGAAATAATTTCTTAGATAACAGCAAAGATTGTGCTCATGGTGCAAGACATGATTAATAAATCTAGAGAGGACACAGGTTAAAAAAATAGAGGATCTGAGGAACATGTTGGAATCCCAACATAGGAAACAAATGGAATCCATAAAACAGATACAAACAGATTTCCAAGAGATTAAAAAGTCCATCGAAAGTCTGCACAGCAGAATGAACCAATGTGAGGATAGAATTTCACATATAGAAGATAAGATTGCAATTAGTGAGGAGGAAAAGAAAAATTACTTTAAAATTGTAAAGGAACATGAGAAATCAATCCAGCAGCTGCTAGATTATGCAAAGAAGAATAACATAAGACTGATTGGAGTCAATGAAGAAACAGGAGAGAGTGCAGATGACATAAAAAAACTCTTCACAGAAGTGATAGCAGAAAACTTCCCAAGGAGGGGAAAAGAACTTGACATACAGATAAGTGAGGCATATAGGACTCCAGCTAGCCTTAATCAAAAAAAATCTACACATAGGCATATAATAGTTAGGATTCCAGAAATCCAACAGAAGAATAAAATTCTACAAGCAGTGAGAGAAAAGAAACAAATCACATACAAAGGAAAGCCCATCAGAATCACAGCAGACTTCTCAATGCAAACCCTCAAGGCAAGAAGAGCTTGGAGTGATGTATTTCAAGCCCTAAAGGAAAACAGCCTCCGACCAAGATTGATGGACCCTGCAAAACTATCTTTCAAAATTGATGGAGAAATAAGATGCTTTCATGATAAAGAGCACCTCAGGAAATTCATGAATACCAAACCAGCACTCCAAAAAAATTTTAGACAATATCCTAGGAAAAGACAATGAGAATCACAACCCCAGGAAACCCAGCAGAATGAATCCATTGGGCATGACAAATTAAATGCAAAGGGGGAGAATCCAACAAAAAGAAAAAGTCATGACAAGACTTTTAAAACATTTAATTTCATCTCCCTAATGAGTGTATAATTCAATCTTAGTATTGTACTGATTAGTATTTTTCTGATTCTAGAGTTGCACACCATTCCTTGTGCTATACTGGGTATTTATCATCTTCTTATGTCTACATTTTAATTGGGTTGTCTATTAATGAGCTGTAACAGTTCTTTATATATTCTGGTCATAGGTTATATGCATTGTAAATATGGTCTGTTTAAGGACTACTTTTCATTTTAATGATGTCATTTAAAGTTCTAAATATCGAGGGAATCTCATTTATCACTTTTTTTCTATACATCATGCCTTTTGTATCCTAGGTAGTTCTTGCCTACCCTGAATTCATAAATATTTTCCCTTATAATTTCTTCTTAAAGTTTCATACTTTTAGGCTTTCTTGTTTAGGTTCATAGATCCCTTCAAGTTATTTTCATGTATGGAAATAAAGGGTTGAGGTTAATTTTTTATATACGGATACCAGGTGTTCTAGTGCTGTTTGCTGAAAACACTATCTCTTCCTCGGCTCTTGAATTGAGTTTATATTCTATAAAATGCTAATGTTAAATAATCTTTCAAAAATCAGTGGACCATATATGTGTGGTTCTATTTCTCGATTCTCTGTTTTATTCCAATGATCTATATGTCTTTCCTTACACCAACACTGCCTTGATTACTGTAGCTTTAGAAGAAGTCTTAAAATTAGGTACTAAACATTTTCCAACACTGTTTTTGTTTTTGTTTTTAACTTTTCTGGGTCCTTTGTACTCCTACATAACTTTTAAATTTCAATATCCAATTCTTCATTTCTAGCAAGTATACACAGACCTGAATTTTTATATATACCTTGTGTTTTCTAATCCTGCTAAATTCAAGTACAAGTTCTAGGGGCTCCTAGAGATTTTTTTTAATTTTTTCTGTAGATGATCATTTCATCTACATATAAAGATTTTGCTTCTGCCATGCCCATCCTATCCTAGTTGTGTCATTTTATTGCCAGACTATTTTGGTGGGGCCTAGGTTTCAAAGTTTAATGGACAGATAAAGAGTAAGCATATCTGCCCTTGTTCCCCACCTTCAGGAATAAGCATTGTATCTTCTCCATTTATATAAGGCATTCTCGCTGGAAGTATGGAGTACATGTCTTTAACCTGTTGAGAAGTTTCTGTTCTACTTCTAGTCTCCTGCTAGCTTTTACCATGAATAGCTGTAGAATTTAGTCCAATACTTTTTCTCCAACTAGTGACAAGATCATATGGCTTTTTCCTTTCCTCTGTTTAAATGATGACTTTTGGGGGTGGATCTTCCAATGCTGAACCAACACTGCCATCCCTATATGAAAACCACTTTCTACATACAGCCAGATCTGACTTCTAATAGTTTGTTTTGTTAAACAGATTTCTATCTATGTTGATCCTTTTTTCTTCTATTATCTTTATCCAGTTTTAGGATTAGCACAATGTTGAGTTCCAAAAATGAGGGTAGAAATGTTCCTTCATTTTTCTGCTTTAATTGTTTGATATAATTTATCAGTTAAAATATTTATAAGCCTGATGTGGTCATATAGGTAGGTTTTCAAGCTAGGAATATACTTTCTTTAATAGGTGCTATTCAAATTTTATATTTCCTCCAGAGTTAGTTTCATTAATTTGTCTTCCAAGGTACTTCTTAGAAGTTGTCAAATTTATTTCAAAAAAGATTTTTGTAATATGCTTTCTATATCCTTTTAAATTCTGTAAAATCTGTGGTAATGTCTCCTAGATCTTAATATTGTAATTTTAAAAAATGTATAACTGATATCGTGTAACAGGAAGAAAAGATCTAAAAGAGTAGGGAAATTGTGAGGGGTAGGGGAAGGAGAAAAAGGGAAAGGAAAAAATATGAGAAGAGAAAAGAATGGAAACAAGGTCTTTGCAAATAGGGAAGGGTGGAGGGGGTGAAGAGAGGGCAAGGGAAGGGGAAAAAAAATAAGAACCAAGATACTCTTGTAAAGATACAAGATCCCAATGATGAATGTAACTGTATTTTATACCTAAAATGTACCAATAAACTTAATGGGAAAAAAAAAGAAAAAGAAAATATTAGAATTGGATCCAGGGCATTTGTATTTAGCCACATCCCCTAGCTGCTCTTATTTTTGAGGCTGTGTTTTGGTATGTTGCTAAGTTGTCCAGCATGGCCTCAAACTTGTCAACTCGCAATAATTTTGGGTCAGCTTCCTTAAGTGCTCAGGTTGTATAAGTGCAGAACCACACCTGGCTTTGATGCATTGTATTTAAAAACTGAAAACATAAAAACAAGGGAATATAATTATTAAATAACACATGTGTTAAACTTATTCATCAGCAAAATTCTACAGAACCATCAAGAGTGAACAAAAGCCACCGGCTTTACCCATGGCCAAAAGAAATATCCACATTCAGACAGTTGAACAAGTTTCCAATGTAGAGGGCAAGATTGACTGCAGATATGGTGTGCCACAGTGAATCAGATCCTGATGATGGGGCAGCAACAAGTAAAAATATTAACTTAGAGGGCTGGGGATTTAGCTCAGTGGTTCCGCTGCCTGCCTTGAAAGCGCAAGGTCCCTAGTTTGAGCCCAGGTACCAAAAAAAAAAAAAAAAAAAATTAACTCAGAGCTGATGATAGCCTGCTGATCCTTTTTCTCAGTCTGAAAATGCAACTTTCTCCATCCTAACATTTACTAGAGGGACACCCTTACCTGGTGTCACTTTAAGATTCTCACTGAAAGTTTCAAATCCATCACTCCTTCCTGCTAGGAGCTACATAAAAGAATCTCTGAGACTGACCACAAATTTTATGTATACAAATTATAGTTTGATATGATTAAATGTATGTGTGTCAAAATCAAAACTGTGTGTAGAAATTTCCAAGGAAAATTCACATGTGGTCACAAACTCAGAAAGGAGATAAGCTCTCAATGGCTGTGGCTTCTGCCTTCTGCATGGCTTCTGCATTTGAGTTTCTAGCCTTCCAGCACTCTCCAGCTTTGCACTCTTCACACTCACTGTGTTGGTGTTCTCTCCAGCTAGAGGCCACCTATGGGAAGACTGCTGCTGAGAAAGCACTAAGGGAAATTCATTGCTCTTTCTCTGAAGGCTCCAGTTTGCCATCATCTTCAAGTTGTGATTCATCTACATCACAACAACATTTATAGGTTAAGTAAGACAAGAATATTGAATGTAAATCTTTGAATATGTCTTTTTTTTTTTTTTTGTACCAGGGATCAAACTTGGGACCTTGTGCTTGCAAAGCAGGTGGTGGAACCAGTGAGCTAAATCCTCAACTTGAACATATCTTTGTATGATTCATATTATGTTACATGATAAAGTAGAAAAGGGAAATGCTAAGACACTTTGTGTGGATTTAAAAGTGGACATAAAATACCTTTGAGAAAATGAAGAAGTCTAAAAATAACTACTTATATGTAATTAAACTGGTTTGGGAAACAACTTATCAAACATAAACTCTCCCCTGTTCCTTCTGCCTCAGTAATTCTCTCTAGGTCCTGGGTGAAGCTTGTCTCCTAGTGCTGTCTGCCTGGTGATGTTTGTTCTTTGTCACTTAAGATTGTCCCTTTACCTTCTTCTTCATTACCCTCAGATACCTAGTCTTTTCTAGGGTCAATCCTAAACTTCCTAAAAATGCATTTTCCTTTCATAAAGTTATACCTGCTCAAGTTTTATTCCTTCTGAAGTTCAATCATACCCTGTGTGAGACCAAGGTATTGCCCTGGGGCAAAGATAGAAAGTTTTCAAGAATCTGTGTGATTTAGATTTGGGAGCGGAGGAGTGGTTGTTGCAGGGCAATGTACATGTGGTTTGTCATTTGACAGGTTATCCAGTCATGTCTGTCTTCCAGACAACTGTCTAGTATTTTTTCCTGTTGTGACAAGCCAGACTGATAGGAGTTAGGTACCTCTCTGTTAAAATTTTTTAAATAGAGTAATGTTCCCTTATCTGCTGGGGACATGATTCCATGTGCCTAACATGTGTCCAACAGTGGATAGTAATAAAACACACACATACATACACACAAATATAGCATTTTATACACCTATGAAAAACTGAATTGATAAATTATGCACAGGTAGAATGCATAATATCAATTAATACTGAAATGCTTATTAACATGGTGTGATCAGTCCAATATGAATGTGCTGCCTTTCTCTGAATGTTGCTCCTGTTATTGTACTCATCCTTCTTGTTGTGACATCACTCAACAGCTATATAATGAGATAAATTGAGATAAATGATGGATCACAGTGGCATGAGATTTAATCATGCTACTGAGAATGGCAGATGATATGATCCCTATCATTTTTTATTGTTGAAATTTTTCGTATTATCAGGCCCTCCTAAACTGGTGGATTTAACATGTGGATAAACAAGGACCATGATTACCTTAGATGCTGCCACACCCCTGGACACACCTACTGGAGATAAAGAAGCAAAGCTTGTGCCACAAAACCCAGGTAGCCCTGCATCAATGTTCTTGGTAAGTCAATCCAATACTTCAGTTTTCAGGCATTGAACTCATATGCTTGCAATAATCACATGCTAGTACTGCACACTTGTGGCCCTCCATTTCTGGGATCATAATGTGGCCTCATACCCTTCATTAGAGATTCTCTTTATTGGAATTATATTCTGTGGATTTCCTTTAGAAACATAGGAAGAATGCTGAAATCCTTACACACTTGTATTCAGATGCTGCTCTTTATAGATGATTGATTTTGTTATTCCATTTAAATTTACTTTTATGAGAAAAAATAAAAGATCAGTAGTTGGAAAATGAGAGACAGTGCAAATGGAAATAAGATAAAGAAATGTTGGAAGGGGAGAAAGAGGATGGTAAGGTAAAATAAGCAGTTCAGATGTGCTGTATGCATGTGCACCTGACAATGAATGTAAATAATATATACTACAGACAAGTATTAATAAAACTTTTATTAAGACTTTTATGGCTTTTGGATTGTTAATCATGTCATCAGTATGATATGATGGAGACATTCCATAAAGCCTGTGTCTGTGTATGTCCTTTTAGAGAAAATAATCCATATGAGGCCTATTGATCTGAGTGGGAAATAACTGTCATGAGAAAAATTGGTGTCATCTAAGTGGACTGCACATTGGGGGACCAAACAAACAAAAACCCAAAACAAACCAAATCAAACAAAAAAGAAATCCAAAGTTGAAAAGAGAAGCTTCTGCATATTTGAATTGTCTTGAATAGGTGTGATGTTTGGTGCTGTCATTATTCGGCCTTCAGCCTTTGAATACAGACCTCTTTAAGGGTTATTTATGGGGGTTCAAAGCCTTCCCCATTGGGCTGTGGTTGCTTTATTGATTCTTCTTGTTCTTATGCTTCCAGCTTCATTTGAGCCATCAGTGTTTCCCCAGGTGTAACCACTTAGGCACCCACTGTAGAAGAATTCAGCATCTGATTATAAAAAGAAATAAAAAAATATTTTCTGAGAAAAGTAGAAAAACAAATTCTTGTGTACATGTGTATACATATGTTTCACTGCAATACACAAACAGCACTGAACCAGAAGAGAATGTAATAAAGTTGGTGTTATCCACATCACGACCTCAATAAAGTTGAAGTGGTTACAGATGTTCCTTGAGGTACAAAGTGGAAATATTTGGGCAACACAAAAAAGTTGAAATAAAATACATTGAATAAGCATTTAATATACCAAGTCTAATGAATGTAATAATGATTTCCTTGCTACATTAACATGCTTATCATGCTTATACTGACCTGCAGTCAGGAAGAATATTCTCATATAGAACCAAATACATAACAAAGTATAAAACATCACATATAATTCACTAGAATACAGTGAAGGGTATTTGTTTTTTATCTTTGGTATCTGGTGGCTGACAGAGCGGGGCTCACTGTTGGTGCTCAATAGAAAAAGTGAGTATTGCTGCTTGTAAACAGGAATATGCATATGCATGGGTCACTGAAATATAATGTCTTTACCTAGGAGTACTAAAGCACTGATATACATATGCAGAACTTTCACATATGTTTTGAGACAGGGTCTCACTAAGTTGAATTGGTTGGACTCAACTTTTTTTTCCTCACTTCTGAGTTGCTGGGATTATAAGTATGCATGAGCAGGGCTAGTAAAATTTTTTTCATGGTGAAATAATAGGAAAGTAAATGTGCCCAGGATAAAATGTCTTGTGGTTTCAATATTCTGTCACTAGCTGCAATAGCAATACACACAATATATTTTCCTGGTGATGGTAAGAACCAGAAGTGTGCTGCAGGGAAGTTGAACACATGTTGTAGGGTGTAAACATTGACACTGTACTCTCCAGCGTATTATATTCCCTAAATTATATATTTCAAATACCAAATGGACATAATTTTAGATGATGCTATGTATGGAACAGGGAAAGAGGATGTTACTAGAACCTGTGCAGGAAGTACTAGTCCCTTTCGAGCCATGACAGAACCAAGGAAAATTAATTTATTAGACAGAAAAGAAGGAAAAATGAGACTAAGAGAAGAAGTTGAACTTTGCGCCTGATCAATGCTGCTTTGAGCAGCAAAGATGAAAGACCTGAGCTTGCCACACCTTTATTCAGTATGTTGGGAGCAACAAATATAACAGGGGGCTCAGAGGGCAGTGGCATTGCAAATCCTAGAACAATGAGGAACTATGCAGATGAAGATTTTGTTCCTCCCTAGGATGTCTTCAGCTAGTGTAATCTTGCCCTATCACAGCATCACTGGACCTTTGAGGTTTTAGCTGTGGCCAGAGGCAAAATTGAAGTTGTTTTGACATGCCATAGCTGGCCTGTAGGCCAGAGAACTAGGCCCCATCATAATTTCAATTGTGAAATGATTATTCTCTAAAATTATGAAGAATTGCTACCGACATATCTCCCTTTCTTTTTTGTTTTATGTAAGTGTTTTTAGGGAAAAGTGAACATGGCCAACAATAGCTTGTCCCTATGTATTGTGAGGACCTATACTGTGTTTAACTGGCTTAGTTGTCTATAATAAGCTCATTTTCAAAAGGCTATCCCCAATTGTGGTTAGGGGAGATGGGGTGCAGATTTCATCCAGCTGCTTCAAGGTGAGAAGGATCAATGTAGGGAAGACCTCAGTCAGGAGTCCTTTCTAGGGAGCTATTTTGATAGGTCTTAAATGAAAACCATGTAAATTATCAATAAAAAGCCTCTTTATGAAATATATCTGGTGGATATTGGTTAAAAACAAAGTCTAGCACATTTGTTGTTGATACTCTCTGTATGGCCACTTGGAGTCTGGCAGTCTATAGGCAAGGATAAGCAAAAAAAATTTTTTTTCAAGAGATTACAGCATGCATAGTCAAGATATAAGCACTAAAAAAAAAAGGGTAGTTTGGAGAAAGAGACATATTTAGAAACTTTTTAAGGGACTAAATTAGTGAATGTAACTTGTTGACTTGTAGATTCTCCACTAAATGGAGATTATCTATAAATCAAATATTTCTTTTCATAATTTCTCTTAATTTTGCCTGTAAAAAGATTAAAAATTTAATAATTTTTTAAAAAACAAATTTAGCTAAAAAATCTTAAAAACTCTTGCTGAGCTTGAATAAGTTTTATCTTAATTATACTTTTCTTTTTTTTTTTTTTGGTAGAGGGGATTGAACCCAAGACCTTGCACTTTTGAGAAGGTGACAGAACCACTGAGCTAAATCCCTGGCCCTTAGTTATACTTTTCTATTGGATGTTTAAGACTAAGTTATGGTGAGACCTATATTAAATAAAATTAACCTGTTACTATCTATTAAGGTCAATGAAGTCTCCTCAGGCATTATCTTGGAACCATGCATAGAGCCTCTTAGATCCTCTATCAGCATCAGCCATCAGGATATGTCATGACCTTGCTTCACCATGTTGCTTTCTGCGAAAGCAGGGGAGTATTTTTCTTCCAGGTGACATTCCTTTGGCACACATTTTTGTTAAATCTTAGTGTTTTGGTGTCCAGCAATCTCCTTGCTCAGGAGATTAGGTGACTCACCAAAGATGTAGGATCTTGCAGAGAAGGTTCTCTCATGTCCTGTATCTTTTGTTGTTGTTGTTGTTGACCTTGGAGGGCAAGGGCCAAAATATTGGCTTTCTTAGCCCAGTTACCTTTCCAATTCCAGTTTCTAAATTTCAGTTGTTGAACATCCAGAAGAAAAGCTCAATAACATTAGCATTGTAATAGGAGTAGTGAACTTAATGATTATAATTTTACCTGGACATTAAGCATTTTGAAATAAAAATATAGGTAGGAGACTATTATTGCCAATCATGGTTGTTACAGTGGTTAAATCTCTGTAGAAAGTTAACAGAAAAAGGTTTTAAATCAAAGACTACACATAATATTTTAGCATGACAATCATGATATTATCTTTGTAATACACTTAAGTGTGTATCTTAGTATTGCATAGCCATTGTTAAATGCTCTCATTCCCCCCAAAAAATGCATGAGAAAGGTTTTTATCTAAGTAGCTATCTTTTGACAGGATGTCATCTAAGGAAAATATATCAGCCTACCAATGTACCTGTTACCATAAGTGGCTGGAGCATAAGAGAAAGGCAAATATCTGAATCAAAAGGAGGTTATTACCATAAACAATATGTTGGAAGACCTGTACAATTAGAGGGCATGAATACAATTTATACAGCAGAAAAGTAGCAGTAACAAGTATCACAATTATATAAAACATTATGTCCTTCAATGTAGTTTGGTACCAAAATCATCTTTCTAATAACACCTTTTTGTTTATCCCACAGATATTAATAATATTTTGAAGATGACCAATGTAAACATATCACAATAACATATTTAGAACTTAACCAATGTAAACATTTTATAGTAACATATTTAGAGCTTAACCCTTGCATAATAACCAATGTAACAAATTTATAATAGCATATTAAAACAATATTTGTTAGGGTATGTCTCCCATAAGGTTAGAAAAATTATTGGGTGCCCCATTAATGAATAAAGACCAGAGTAATTATTTCTTGGGCAGCTGCTCCTTTATTCACCAAGGGAAGACCCATTTAGCAGTCTCCTCAACTAAGGGGAGGCTAAGGGTCTCCCTAAGGGTCTCTACTTATTTACTATGACAAACAAAAAAAAATTATTTCTATAATTTGGAAAAAACAAATTGTGACAATTAATATGTTATTTGTGGCCAGTAAAAATTTTTTGAGTTATTGCAAGTAAGTGACAAAAAATATTACTTTTGTAAAGCAAATCTTGACATCATTTTGATCAGCTAGCAACCTGAGGGAAGAAGGGTAGGCCTTTAATTTAATAACATTCATCTGTAAGCCAATTTATTTATAAGTGAATATATTTTAAGAAAAAATTTCAAAAGGTGAAAAAGAAAAAATGGGGGAAATTGTTGAGCTCAAACAAAATAGCTGTGCGATTGGACAGACAAACATATAAGACAATTAGTTTATAAAACTACAGTGCACTCAAATATATTTGGCCAAATTTTGAATTATAATATCTCTTTTATGATTTTTAGGGTTTTTTAAGGCAAAAATTTAATTAAATACAAGAAAGTGAATAAAATACTTTAGATATAAAGAGTCAAATGTTCCACATTACTGAGAAATCTGGGTTTCTCATTCTGAATATTTTCACTTTGCACTTTGTTGCTATAAAACAGGTTGGGGGTTGGGTGTACATTTTGAGTGTTGATTTCATTACTGAGAGATTTGAATTAGGAGACTGAAAGAAAACATTTTTTATCAATATATATTTTTTTCTGGTACTGGGGATAGAACTCAGGACCTTGCACTTGCAAAGCAGATGGTGGCACCACTGAGCTAAATCCCCAACCCTATCCATATATTTTTGAAAGATCACTCCATGAGAAAGAAGCTGAGAGTCAGTTTCCAATGGGAGGGACATTTTCATGGAGGTACTGTAAAGTCAAGTCTGTCCACTTCCTGTTCTTTCACAGATTCTGTGGTGCCACTATTGTCTTGTTCAGGTTCAGGAAGTTCATTCAGTGGTATTGCAACATCCTCATAAGGCAGCTTGTCTTCTTGCCAAGCATTGCCAATCAAATCCAAGATCCATCTCTCTGTACCTCACTTTCCATTTTCCTGCAGCTCTGATCTTGTCAGATCCTCATCCAGTTAACTGGACCTGCTAATTCCAGACTGTACTTTGGCATTACGTGACCCACCCATATTTCTCAGATTTCCTGGATGTGGATGAGCCCACTTGCTTGTTCAGAGGGGAGGTCAGGAGAAATTGTTTCAAATAAGAGAGTGGAGGCAGTTGGCAGAACAGATGTGCTAATCCTGGAGGCTGGACATAAGGTTGGCAGTGATGTGCATGCACACCTTGGCCCAACGTAACAGCAGGAAGGCTTGGGGGTAGTCATCTTGTGGCCTGTAACTGTCTGTGGGCACAGAGGACCAGCGAGGGTAGGCATGTCCTGGTTTTAGATGGCTGTGGCTGCCTTGATGCCACTGGTATCCCAGCCACATGGCTCACAGCTGGTTCCCACTGCAGCCTGCAGGCTACCAGACCTGCCCCAAGTCCATGACAATGCTCTGTACCTGGGCAAAGGTGGGCACAGCCCCTCCAATTTTTATGTTTATAATTGTACATAAGACTGGTCAAAAACTTTTTATAGGTCAATTACCAGAGATTTCTTGTGATTTGACTCAGAACGAATAAAAGCACTTTTATACCTGTAAATGTAAACAACACTTTTAAATTGGCCCCCCTCTTTTTGTTAACCATAAATCTATATTTGTTCTCCCACTGGGGGTGTCATCTCAGTCCTGGATGGTCACTGCAGGTGAGGTTGGTCACTCAGGCACAGCTGGCTCATAACTCTCAGCAGGGATTTCCAAGATGTTGGTAGTTCCACCAGTGTGACTCATGGTCGCACCTTTCGGGAGGACCGCCTCAAGGTTTCATTGTTATCTGTCAGCACACAAGCAAAATCTCTCCCCCAAGTTATTAAGGCAGAGGAGCTCCTCCATTTACCTGTTTGGGTATTTTTCGAAAGGACTTATGGTTTCTGGGTCTTAGCTGTAGCATCTATATGTCAATGGAGCATAGCAGGCAGCTGTGTGAAACCTGCTGCAGGATTTAAAAAATCAAGTACAAAACCAGCTAGATCTAAATGAGCTTCTAGAGGCAGCTGATATTCCCCTTTTGATTGTTTAAGCAATTGATATTTGAAAGTGGCATGGGCTCTTTCTATTATGGCTTGTCCTTGTGGATTATATAGGGATACAGGTATTAGGCTTAACATGCCAAATAAGAATTTTTGGATAAATTTATTAACATATGATGGACCATTATCCATCTTAAAACTTTTTTTTAAATTTATTGGTGCATTTTATTGGTACATTTTAGGTATACAATTCGTTTACATTTATCATTGGGTGCTTGTACCTGAACATGATGTATCTTAGTTCTTATTTTTTCCCCATTACCTATGTGCCCTTCACCCTCACCACCCTTCCCTATTTACATAGACTTTGTTTCCATTTTTTTTTCTTTCTCATAAATTTTCCTTTCCTTTCTTCCCTTTCCCATTCCCCTCCCGCCACCCCTCCACCTTTGGACCTTTTCCTATTTCAAATTATCAATTATTCATTTTAATTATTTTCACCCTTATTTACACTTTCAGTTTCTCACACTAGAGATACTATTCGGTATTTACACATGTGTGTCCTATTTATTTCACTTATGAGCATGGCCTCAATATGCATCCATTTAGCTATAAATGACTCTAGTTTCTCCTTTTTATGGCTGAGTAGTACCCCATTTTATTAAAAAAATGCATATCTTCTTTATCCAGTTTCCAATTGATGGGCACTTGGGCTGTTTCCAAACATTAGCTATTAAAAATTGTGCCGCTATAAACATGGGTGCGCATATATGGCTATGCTTTGCTTCTTTTAATTCTTTGGGGAAGATAACCAGTAGGGGGATAGCTGGGCCAAATGGGACCTCCAGTCCTAGTTCTTTGAGATATCTCCATATGGATTTCCACAGTGGTTGCACCAGTCTGCACTCCCACCAACAATGGAGAAGGGGTCCTTTCTCTTCACACCCCCGCCAGCATTTGTTATTGGTTGATTTCTTGATAGCAGCCATTCTTTCTGGGGTGAGGTGGAATCTCAGTGTTGTTCTCATCTGCATCTCTTGAATAACTAGTGATGTTAAACATTTTTTCATATATTTATTTGCTGTTTTTACTTCTTTGTCTGAAAAATGTCTGTTCATTTTGGATGCCCATTTTTGAATTGGGTCTTTGAATTTAGGGGGTCTGATTTTTTTCAATTCTTTATATATTCTAGATAGTAGACCTTTGTCTGAGGTACAGCTGCTAAAAATTTCTTCCTATATTGTAGGTTGTCTCTTCGCTCTGTTGGTAGTTTCTCTTACAGTGCAGAAGCTTTTTAATAAGATGAAGCTGCAGTTGTTGATTCTTTGTGCTAGTTCCCGTGCTACTGAAGTTTTGTTCATAGTCTTTTTCTATGCCAATGTCACTGAGAGTTCTACCTAACTTATCTTCCAGAAAGTTTACTGTTTCTGTCTTGATATTTAGCTCTTTAATCCACTTCAATCTTAGTTTAGTGCACAGTGATAGGTATGGGTCTAGTTTTAATCTTTGGCAGGTTGAAATCCAGTTATTCCAACACCATTTATTGAACAGGTTATCTTTTCTCCAATGAGGGTGATTGGCTCCTTTGTCAAAGATGAGGCGGCTGAGTGTGTCTGGAGTTGTTTCTGCATCTCCTAACCTATTCCACTGATCCTCAGGTCTGTTTCTTTGCCAGTACCATGCTGTTTTTATCACAGTAGCTTTGTAGTATAGTTTCAAGTTGGGGATTGTGATTCCCCCATCTGTGTCTCTGTTGCCCAGAGTTGCTTTTGCTATTCTAGGTTTCTTCTGCTTCCAAATGAATTTTTGGATTGTTTTCTCTAGTTCTGTGAAGTATATTGTTGGAATTTCAATTGGTATTGCATTAAATGTATATAGTAGTTTTGGAAGTATGGCCATTTACACTATATTGATTCTTCCTACCCAGGAACAAGGGATATATTTCCATTTTCTTTTATCCTCTTCAATCTCTTTTTTCAGAGTGCTGTAGTTTTCAGTGTAGAAGTGTTTTGCTTCCTTTGTTAGGTTGATTCCTAGATATTTCATTTTTTTAGATGCTATTGTAAAAGAAATTATTTCCCGAATTTCTCTCTCAATGGGTCTGCTATTTGTGTATAAGAAGGCTATTGCCTTTGAGTACTGATCTTATATCCAGCTACTCTACTGAATCTGTCAATTAGGTCTAGAAGGCTTTTGACTGAGTTTTTTGGGTCTTCTATGTAAAGTATCATATCATCAGCAAATAATGACTGTTTCACTTCTTCCTTTCCTATCTTTATTCCTTTTATTTCTTTCTCTTGTCTAATTGCTATGGCTAATGTTTCCAGAGCAATATTGAACAGGAGTGGTGATAGTGGGCATCCTTGTCTTGTTCCTGATTTTAGCATGAAAGTTTTCAGTTTTTGACCATTTAGTATGATGTTGGCTGTTGTTTTTTCATAGATAGCCTTAATCAGGTTGAGATAAAGATCTTCTCTTCCAATTTTCTGTAGCATTTTTATCATGAATGGGTGCTGGATTTTGTCAAATGCCTTTTCTGCATCTATTGAGATGATGATATGGTTTTTGTCCTTGAATCTGTTAATATAGTGTGTATTACATTTATTGATTTATGGATGTGGACCATCCTTGCATCCCTGGGATAAATCCGACTTGGTCACGGTATATGATCTTCTTGATGACCCTCTGTATTCTGTTTGCCAGTATCTTGTTGAAGATTTTTGCATCTATGTTCATCAGGGAGATTGATCTGTAGTTCTCTTTTTGAATTGGGTCTTTCCTTGGTTTTGGAATCAAAGTAACAGTTGCTTCCAGGAAAGAATTTGGAAGCCCTGCTTCCCTTTCAATTTCCTTGATGAGTTTAAAGAGTAACAATGATAATTCTTTAAACATCTTGTAGAATTCAGCAGTGAACCCATCAGGACCTGGGCTTTTCTTTGTTGGTAAGTTTTTTTTATTGCATTTTCAATTTCACTCATTGTTATTGGGGTGTTTAGAATTTCTATATCTTCTCCATTTAACTTTGGCAATTTGTATGTATCTAGGAATCTGTCCATTTCTTCTGTGTTTTCCATTTTATTAGAGTACAGGTTCTTAAAGTAGGTATTGATGATCCTCTGAATTTCTGCTGAATCTGTTGTGACTTCACCTTTTTCATTCTTAATTGCATGGATTTGAACCTTTTCTTTCCTTTTTTTGATAAGGTTGGCTAAAGGTTTATCGATTTTATTTATTCTTTCAAAAAACCAGCTCTTCGATTCATTATTTTTTTGTATCATTCTCTTAGTCTCCATTGCATTGATTTCCGCTTGGATCTTTATAATTTCCTTTCTTGTATGAGCTTTAGGTTTGTTATGCTCTTTTTTATCTAGGAGCTTGAGGTTCTACATTAGGTTATTTAACTGAGTTCTCTCTGTTGTCCTAATATGGGCATTCACTGCTATGAATTTCTCATGTAGAACTGCTTTCATTGTGTCCCAGAGATTCCTGTATGTTGTACTGACATTATCATTTACTTGTAGAAACTGTCTAATTTCTTCTTTAATTTCCTCTGTGACCCATTGGTTGTTCAGGAGAGTGTTATTCAATTTCCATGTGTTTGTGAGTATTCTGTGGTTTCTTAGGTTATTGATCTCCAATTTTATTGCATAATGGTCTGATAATGTACAGGGGATAACTTCAATTCTTTTACATTTACTTAGATTTGCCCTATGAGCTAGCATGTGATCTATTTTGGAGAATGACCCGTATGCAGCTGAAAAGAATGTGTATTCTGATTTTGTGGGGTTGAGCACTCTATAAACATCTCTTAAGTCCATTTGTTCAATAGCTTGGTTCAGTTCTAGAATTTCATTGTTAATTTTTTTCCTAGATGATCTGTCTATTTGTGATAGAGGGGTGTTGAGGTCCCCCACTACAATTGTGCTAGTGCTTATTTGGGTTTTCATGTCCATTAATATTTGTTTTGTATAGTTGGGGGCATTTGTATTTAGTGCATAAATATGTAGGATTGTCATATCTTCCTCTTGGATTGTTCCCTTCACAAGGATGTAGTGACCATCTTTGTCTCTTTTAATTAGCTTTGGTTTGAAATCTACTTTGTCTGCAAATAAGATTTCTACCCCTGCTTTTTTCTGGGATCCTGTTACATAGAGAACTGTTTTCCATCCTTTTACTTTCAGTCTATGAATTTCCTTTTGAGTTAGGTGTGTTTCTTGTATACAGCATATTGCTGGGTTTTGCTTCTTAATCCATTCTGTCAGTCTATTTCTTTGGATTGGTGAATTGAGGCCATTAACATTGATAGTTATAATTGAGAGATATTGACTCATTCTTGCCATGATGTTTTATTGTTGTTGGCTCTTTTCTTATTTTTCCCCCTTTCCGTTTAGTGCCTTACCTTGTGTGGTGTCTTCTCTCTGTTGGCCCTCATGGAGTTGTGACCTTCACTGTCTTTTTCTAGGATATTGTTTAGAATTGTTTGGAGTGCTGGTTTGGTGTTCATGAAATTTCTCAGGTGTTCTTTGTTGTGAAAGTATCTAATTTCCCTTTTGATTTTGAAAGATAATTTTGCAGGATACAACAGTGTAGGTTGGAAGTTATTTTCTTTTAGGGCTTGAAATACTTCACTCTAGGCTCTCCTTGATTTGAGGGTTTGTGTTGAGGAATCTGCCATGATTCTGATGGGCTTTCCTTTCTAGTTGATTTGTTTCTTTTCTCTAACTGCCTGTAGAATTTTGTTCTTCTGTTCGGTTTCTGGGATCTTAACTATTACATGCCTAGGTGTAGATTTTTTTGATCATGGCTGGGTGGAGTTCTATATGCCTCACTTATCTGTGTGTCCAATTCTCCACCTCTGTCTGGGAAGTTTTCTCCTGTTACTTCTGTGAACAGTTTTTTTTATGTCAGTTGTACTTTCTCCTGTTTTTCATGGACTCCTGTCAGTCTTATGTTATTCTTCTTTGCATCATCTAGCAGCTGTTGGATTCATTTCTCATGGTCCCTTACTATCTTTAAAAAAGTCTCTGTTTTCATGGTCCTTAACTGCAATCCTGTCTTCTATATCTGGTATTCTGTCTTCAGATTCTCTTATTCTGCTCTGCATGCTTTCAATGGAGTTTTTAATCTCCTGAATAGCTGTTTGAATCTGTTTCATGGATTCCATTTCTTTTTTATGTTGGGTGATCATGGTTTCCATTTCTTTCTTATGCTGGGCATTCATGGCTTCCAGCATGTTTCTGATCTCATCTGTTTTCTTGTCTGTTTCTGCTCTAGAGCCTCTAATCATGTCTTTCACTCTACTCACCATCTCTATATTTATCTGGGAGATTATATGTGCTTTGAATTTTTCTAGAGCCTCATGTATCTGCTTTGTTACTTCCTGTGCTATCAATTCAGGGTGTTCAGGTGGTTGATTATCTGACTTTTCCACCTCATTTCCCCTGGAATTTCCTTTTTGTGGTGTGGAAGTCTGCGTTTGTGCCTTGCTTAAATGTCTTCTCATTTTTGTTTTTGGTACTGTCTTTGGTTTAATTTCTGGGTTGATATTTCAAAATTGCTTAATGCAGGTAACTTTGTTGCTTGTGTTTAAAACCCTTGTGGAATGATTGCTTTTCACAAGTGTCTTCCAGGTATAGCTTGAGTTTAGGTTTGGAGGCTCTAATGACTCAGGCTATTTTATTTTTCTTATACCAGGAAGGAAAACTGATTAGATCAATTACAACATTTTAGGCCAAATGTTACAGTCAGCAATACCATAGCATCAAGTACAGCTTAGAAAATGACAATTTGTGGTAGTTATTAATTTATCACATTTAACTATGTGAAGTATAATCCCCTGTCCCTCTGTAGTGAGGGACCAGGTAGCAGAAGACTTGGAAGGTTGGGGGGGGATGAAATTGGGCCTTGCAGGTGCCCCTGTGGCTAAGTGGAGCACCAGATGAAGCCAGGGCTCCTAGCTGCTCCCAGGACCTCACTGTGCCATGGACAGGAACTGGAACACAGCTGAGGAGAGCAGCTCCATATGAAGGCGGGGCTCCAAGCCACTCTCAGGACCTCACCATGCCGTGGACCAGAGCATCTTAATATTTTTGGGCATTCTCAGGGCAGCAAAGGCAGACAGTGTTGTTGAACTTGGTGCCCTTTCTCAGCAGAGTGACACATGGCATGTATCATGGGTGAAAAGGTATCTATAGAAACATGTACAAATCAAAACTTTCCAAAAGAGAGGACATGTGTCACCTCCATCTGCCAAATCATATTACTGGCTAGGCCTTGAGTGTTAGTTCCCTTGGGGCATGGGGTAGGGGTGGGGAATGGGCCATGGAATCTGCTGGCAACTAGGACAGGCCATAACTATCTGTTGTGCCTGAGCTCAAGATAGTTGAAAATCATGTTGTACTGCCTTGGAATTCTGATGGAAACAGCTCTGTGACTCTTTAGCCTGATCAAAAGCAGCAAGAAATCCTATAAGCTGATCTGCTTGTGCATTGCCATACAAAAGTGGTCCAAGAAGATTGGTATGTGATCAAATATGTCCATTATTAAGGGAGAATTTTTTTACATATGCCCTTTTATAATCTTAAAAACAAGTTTAATAATTTTGGATCTAAGGTAGAATGGACCATACCTCCTTCCAGTCTTTGAGTCAAACAAACTCATAAGACGAATCACTTTAAAATATTAAGAGGTTCAGAAGGGAAGTTTTCAATCACATATAACATGGCTAGCAACTCTGACCTCTGAGCAGACAGACCTGGTGTAGGCAACACATAACTAAAGGAAGAGCTCCAAATTTCTGCTTGGCCCTTAGAGGAGCCATTGGTGAAATAAGTTGAGGCACCTTGCAACAGCTGAAATTGAGTAACCCTGGGGAGAATAAATTCATGTCATGCATAAAACTGAAACAGAGGATCACTAGGGTAATGATTATCTATCTATCCAATGAAATCTGCAAAGGCCACTTGCCAATATAAAGCAGTTTGTAGCAGCATCTGCCTTTGATCCTTATCAATTGGTATAATAATGAAATGAGGATCACCACCAAATAATTGTGAGGTACAATTACATCCCAAGGAAATATTTTTTGCAGTTTTTTCTAGATATAATTGTAGAGATTTCACCAACTGGTTAGATTAAAAATCATTCCATGGGAAAGGCCTGTTTCTCATACCACTGTCCTGTTAAACCTGTAGTTGAAGGGGGGTGCTAAGCACAAACAAATGAACTGGGTAGTTAGAGTTTATATGAAAAACCTGATAGTTATGTATGCTTTGTTGTATTAAATTTTTTTGGTACTGGAAATCAAACTCAGGACCTTGCACTTGTGAGGCAGGTGGCAGTACCACTAAGCTAAATTCCCAGCCCTGTTCTATTAATTGCAACTCCGTTTGTGCCTCTGGAGTTTTTTTTTGTGTGTGTGTGGTACGGAGAATTGAACTCAGGACTTTGTGCTTGTGAGGCAGGCACAGTGCCACTGAGCTAAATCCCCAGCTGAAGTTAATTTTTGAGGGGAATTAAGATCAGAATCTCCCTGTAATATTTCATACAAATTCAGCAATTGAAAAGTTGCTATCCCTATTTTAGGCCTAATCCATTAAAAAGCAAATCAAGGTTGGTCAGTAGGCCACAAAAGAATGTTGAAAAAGTAGTCTTTTAAATCTCTAACTATAAGTGGCCACTTCTGGGGAATTTCCACTGGGTTTGATAAGCCAGGTTGCAGCACCCCCATCAGAATGAGGCTCAAATTAACTGCCCATAAGTCCTGAGACAAATGTCATTTGTCTGAACTTTTAGGAATGACAAAAACAAGCGTGTTCCAAGGGCTCAAGGATGGTTCTAAATGCCTTTTGTTAAGTTGTTCTAATATAAGTCACTCTTAAATGGTTAGTTTCCCCTGTGTTAGGGGCCACTGATCAACCCAAGTGGGGTAATTTTATTTCCATTGTAAAGACAAAGCTGTTTTGGGCAGAGAAACTTCTTCAAAGACCCCAACTATAAATTTTTGACCATATTTAATTCCAAGGCAATTATTTTTCTGTTGCTGCATTCCACCCCGAAGTTGCTTACCTAATCCTCTTCCCAGTTCATATCCCACTCTAGACATCATTTTTTGAACTGGTGAGTTTTCATGGGGAAAAGTAGTCACTACAACTCTCCATTCTTGTAATAAATCTCTGCTCCACAAATTTACAGGTATGGGAGCTATGTAAGGACAAATATGTTTCATTTGATGAACAGACCCTTCATAAGGCAAAGGCCTGGAGCTTTGTAAGTTAATTTTGTACATGAGCTGATTTTTTAAAATCTCAGGTGAAATAAATCTCTTCTTGAGGAATTTCTGGCTGAGGATCCTCTCAGGATTTTTAAAGCTAACATTATTTAATTTTGGTTTAGGTAAGAGCAATGATTATGTGATATAGTCCCCTTGTTCAATTATCCCAAGTCTTGTGGAGCTAACAAGAACAATTCAGAGGTACAGTCAGAATCAGTAATAGCCAGAATAACAGTAATGCCTTTCAAAGTTAAGAATTTCCCAAGTATCAAACCAATTGTTCTGGTGGCAGGGGCTGTAAATTCCTATGGGGATGAATATGGGAGTCTCACCTCTTAGCATGTGAACTCTCTGAGCAGCAGGAAAATCTAATCCTGAGCTCCTGAGTGTTCCCCTAAGGAGGGAAGAAATGTCCCTCCATACAGCCATGCTGCCTGATTTTGTACTTGTGTATGAGTCTGAACTGGGTACCACTGACTCAGAGGGACTAAAGTCCAGTCCCCTGGTCCTGATCTCCTATTGTTTACTGTAGTCAATTCCCATTTTCCTGGCAGCAATGTGCCATCCTTATCATATTTGGAGTGGCAGGCTTTAGCCCAATGAATGACTTTCTGGCAGCAAGGGCAAAGGCTAGTTGGTAACTTATTTTCTTTAGATGCCTGACCCAGTGGCTTTGAGTCAGCTTGTAAAGCCACTTTCATTTCAGTTTTTTGTCTGAGATGCCCCATTTTTCCACAATTAAAACATTTTAAGTCATTGCATGCACCATGTAAATGTTGGGAGATGGCTTGAGCCATCAGAGCTGCAATGTATGAAGGAGACCCAATATTCTGGCATGTAGTATATGCTCCAAGATCATTAGAGGAGCAAATAGGATTTATCACCTGTCTGCAATCCAGATTAGCATTCTCATAGGCTAGCTGTAAAATCAGGATGTTTGCTGCCTGAGAATTAGAAATCTGCCTTCTAGTTTTCTGTTGCAATCTCACTACAAATTGTTTCTACTGGCCCTTGCAAGATTTGAGTAAAAAAAGATTGCTTTGGTGCACCATCAACTGGTACAGAAGCCCAAGGCCTCCTCAAGAGGTTCTCTAGCTGGTGAAAGAATAATGCTGGGAAACAGGCTTTCCTGTTTAAATCTGAAAGGTCACCCATGCTTGATAACATATCAATAGTAACTTCTCTCAACTGAGAATCCCCTTGGGCATTTTTATGAGCCTGTTCCCTAATTAGGGAACACAGTTCCACCTCAAAGTAGAGATACTAAGCAGGGGACAGACATTTTCACAAGGTGAAAAACATCATGTGGAACCAGGGAATAAGTCTGAAGTACATTGTCCAACAAACCCGCTGTATAGGGGCTTTGGACATTGTTCATTAGCATGCTCTGCCTGAGCTCCTTTAAGAAGTTAAAATCAAGTGAGACACGAATACCCATGTTCACCTCAGGGTTGTTGAGGTTTGGCAAAATTGAGATAGGAAAGAACAAAGGGTCTCCAATTGCCTTGACCATTGTCACAGCCTTTTTGCAGAGTACAGTGGTAGGGAGTGGCCCCAAAAGTGGCCTTTATAAGAGGAGCACTGAGACCTTTGCAAGACATGAGGAGGCTGAAGGGCTAGTGAATTAGCGTCCTCCTCAGTCTGCTGCTGTGGTGGAGCAGAAGCTGCGGTAAGATGAAAGCAAATGGGGAAGGGAAAGAGGCCAAATGAGGAGAAGCTTGGCCAGAAGGGCAAGTGCAGAGAGGGGTAGCCAAGGTCTCCTGAACTGAGAATTTGAGAGCAGAGTGGACTAAGGCCCAAGTGGGTAGCATTTGAGGGGAAAGACAATCACCTTTTTGCTGGGCCTCATGGAGAATGGTTCTTACACATTCCCATGGTAGTGAGTTAATTATCCCTTCCATAGAAAAAGATGGGACGTATATTTCTACATCTTTTAGCAAGTGTATCACAGCATTCTCCAGCACCAGATACATAGCTTGCTTTAACAGCAATTTAAGGAATTTGATTAAATTACCCTGATCTGATATCAGAGATTGACCCATATTTTCAACCCAGCAAAGATAGAAAGTTGCCCCCAGCTGGACAAACTTACCAGCAGTGTTCCTTGTCCAAATCTGGAAATCATCCTGGGAGATTCATGTTGTGTCTCTTTTACTCCAAGTCTGTCTCACAGACGAGTTCACCCATGGATCTGATTCACATCCACATTGAGGGGAACAGGGAAAGGGGACATTACTAGAACCTCTGCAGTAAGTCCTAGTCTCCTGCCAGCCATGACAGTATAATTAAAAGACACATGGATTAAGCACAAAGGCATGCAAAAATAAATAAAATAAATAAAATAAAAAATAATGTCAACTGAATATTTTGATTAAACCTACAGATACATAATCTACACATCTACAAGTGATTTTACTGAAAAACACACAATGTAGGTACATTTGGATATGTCCATTTGGGATTTGAATTTTCTGGAAATTTTGTGAAGAAATATTGTCATCACATTTTTTGTATTAATTACTTCTATGGGTCATCATTACATAAGAATTTTTCACAGCATATTACAAATGGGCTTGTATATATAGTTTCTTCCTAGTGAGACTTCGTTCATGTGTTTAACAGTGTGTGCAGAGTGATATCTATCCCACATTACTTTATACTAATGGTTTCTTGCTAGTGAATTATTCATATACAAAGTTTTCACATTGTTTATGTTGTGGTTGTCAATACTCAGTGTGAGTTTTCATGTCACTGACAAACATATGTGATAAAAGTTTTCCCACACTTCTTACATAATGTTTCTACCCAGTGGGAACTTTTTCATGTGTTTGACAATGACTGTGGTGAAAGCTTTCCACATTGCTTACATACATAAGGTTATTCCCTAGTGTGAACTCTTTCATGTCTTTGACAATCACCACGTGTGCTCAAAGCTTTCCCACAATGGTTACATACATAGGGTTTCTCCCCAGTGTGAGCTCTTTCATGTGTTTGCCAACAACTGCTTCTGCTAAAAGCTTTCCCACATTGCTTACATATATAAGGTTTCTCCCCAGTGTGAGTCCTTTCATGTCTTTGAGAAGCACTATGGGTGGTGAAAGCTTTCCTACATTGCTTACAAACATATGGCTTTTCCCCAGTGTGAATTCTTTCATGTCTTTCACAATCACCATGTGCGATGAAAGATTTACTACACTGTTTACATACATAAGGTTTCCTTACATATGTAGTTTCTCCCCTGTATGAACTCTTTCACATTTTTGACAGGCAGTATGTGTACTGAATGCTTTCCCACATTGCTTATATCTATAAGGTTTCTCCCCATTGTGTACTCTTTCATGTATTTGACAAAATCTATGTGTGGTGAAAGCTTTCCCACATTGCAAAACATACATAGGGTTTCTCCCCAATGTGAGTTCATGTAGTTGACAAAATCTACGTGTGGAGAAAGCTTTTCTACATTGGTTACAGACATAGGATTTCCCCTCACTGTGACTTCTTTCATGGATCTGAACATCATTGTGTGTGTTGGAGGCTTTCAAATTATTCTTACATACAAAGGCCTTCACTCTAAGGTGACTTCTTTCACTAAGATCAGAGCAGGATTTCCCACATTGATCATGTTCACAGGGTTTCTCTCCAGCCTTTGTTCTTGCACAGTTCTGAAAGGACTGAAAATCACTGCAGTTTCTTCCATATTGATCACATTTATACAGCTTCTCTTCAGATCCCAAGTATTTATGTGGCTTCAGTGCAGTGTAAGCTATGATGGGCACATTTCATGACAAATGACCAAAAAGAGGCTCCCTACAAGCAAGGCTGTCAGCTAGTGTTAAGCCAGCTTGTATTATGTACACATTAGCAGCTGGAGTCTAAAAGAATATTTCTTCATATTGATTCAAGCTTTATATTACAGTATTTCTCTACTTCATTTCTGTAAAAAAAAATCACAATAAAATGGGTCTCCATATTAATGATTTACCAGAAAAAATTCTATTTTGATGACTGCTAAGAAATTTTGACAAGGAATGAACAGGACATCTTGAAGGATATCTTCAAAATAGCTATTCTAACAAGAATTCTATTCATTTGGGAATTTTTAAGTTGGTATACTTTCCAATACAAAATTTTTAGCTTCATTTTGGGCAATTGGTACATATATGTATCACATACTGATCATTTCAATATTTTTTCTCCCCCTTCTCTCCTTACCCTGTTTGTGTTTCCAATCTCCAAAACATCAGCTTTACCCTTTTCTGTCACCTCTTCTTTATTTTACTGCCTACTTTATATTTTTTGATTTCTCATAGAAGAGAAAACATGGGCCAGGGATTTAGCTTAGTGATTTCACTGCCTGCTGCACAAGTGTAAGGACCCGAGTACGATCTCCAGTACCAAAAAAAAAAAAAAAAAAAAGAAGAGAAAACATATGACATTTCACATTTTGTGCCCGAGTTATTTCACTTAACATTATGTGATGAAGACCCACCTATTTCTTTGGGCAAATGACATGATATTATTCATCTTTTTGGCTAATTATATAGCACGTTTTCTTTTTCTTTTCAGTGGTGGGAATTAAACAGAGGTCTTAGCAAAAAAAAACCCTCCAACTTTGGTATTTCTTATTTTGAGAAATTCTCATTGATGATTAAGTTGCTCAGGGTGAGCTTCAACATGCCAGCCTGCAGAATCTGCCCTCCAGACTGCTAGGTTTACAAGAATGCACAATCACACTGACCCTATAAAGAATCTTCTTATCCATGCATCCAGTGATGGACATCTAAACTGATTCCGGGGCTTGGCTGTTATAAATTCCCTTGCTTTGAGTATGAATATGCATATATCAGTATGCCTGGATGAAATGGAAGTTCTATTTTCAGGTACTGAGACATCTGTGTACTGATTATTACAGTGACTGTACTTCACACCCCACCAGCAATTTTGGAAGGTGCTTTCTAAGAATTTTAAATCATGAATAGACTCAAATTGCTGAAGAATGGCTGGAAAACATCTACTGCAACATTAGCATTCATTCACACTTTGGATACTGCTTCAATATTAGCAATTTCTAGATACTGAATATCTTATATTCACATGTATACATGAATAGATATCTCAAAGATGGGTTCCTGTTAAAACTCAAATTTTATTCTTTACATATACACCTATATAAAATACCTAAATGTAATTTCATACACTTTCATGATTCAATTATCAGACTATACATACTCAAGCTGTATACATCTTTGGAGAATATCTGTGACATCTTGTCCTCAATTTTTGACTGTCATGTTTCTGCTTACACACTGAGTACCAATGGACATTCTTTTTCCTTGTGAGTGCAAATTACCTTAGGTTTCTCCAATAATTTTTGTATTCTTCTTCAACTTCCTGGTTATACCAGGATCTTCCTGAATTGTAGACATAGAAAATAGGACTCATTATATAACATAAAAATGAATGGAGTATAATTAGATTCATGATATAATGTAACCAGGCCTGAGATATTCTTCAAAATATTTTCTCATTCTCTGTAATGAAACAGCACTGAGGAGCAACAAATAATATTCTCTGATTATACAGATGAGAAAGAGATGTCATCCTTACCTATAGCAGCCATGTTCCTAAAGGTTTCCCCGTCACATCTCTGTAGAGCTTCTTTTGGGATGGATTCAGCAAAGCCCACTCCTCCATGGTGAAGTTCACAGCCACATCCTCAAAGGTTACTGCCTCCTAAACATCATACACTTATTTCTCAAAGGAAGGCTGACACTCACAGAGTGGGATATCTCAACTCTTCTTGTGAAAAGTTGAATTGTGAGCCAGATGTGGTGGTGCATATGTGTAATCCCTGCACTCAGGAGGCTGAGCCAGGATTACCATGAGTTCAAGATCAGTGTGGACTCCACATTGAGTTCAAGGCCAGCCTGAACTACATTATGAGATTCTGTGTCAATAAAGCAAAATAAAACTAAATAAGCTGAATGGGGCTGAATCCTTCAAATATTAATTCCATGTCTTCATTATCAATTCCATGTGTACACATATTTTTTTCAGACAACAAATCTTATGCTACATTGCCACTCAAGCCTAATGCAACAGAATAGGAGCACTGGATCTTTTGCTGGGTCACTGCAAGCCTATCTGTGCATTGCCTCTATAGCAGAGTTCATAAAGGAGGCCTACCAGATCATCCACAAAACACTGGGGCATATGAATATCTAATGAATGACTTTGATAGATCACAGTTAATATCTCTTTTCAAAACTTTTTATGGCATTGAGTCCTCCTTTCTTTCATTGTGCTTAAGCAGCATTCTGAAACTTGAATTTCATTCCATAGGGAAAAAACATAACTGAACATCAAATAAGGTATATGAGTAATAGTTAAAATGTGAATGGAAAAACAGTTTTATTGGAACAAGTCTATGAACAATGAAAACAGGGAAAGGCTGGCAAAATATCATATAGTTCAGTGTCACCAAGTGGTCTTCTTACCCTCAGATATAAGAAATTGTTATTTCTTATAAGGGGGGTTTGAGGAAAACATGAATGAAATGAATTATGCACTGAAAACCAATTTATATCACAGAGAGAAAAATTTCAGCCAGGCATGGTGGTACATGTCTATAATCCAAGAACTTGAGAGGCTGTTGCGAGAGGATTGTCTTGGGTTCCAGGCCAGCCTCAGGTACACAGTAAGTTTACCAAGTCTGAAATACAAAGAGACAAAAAAAATTTTTTTAAAGAAAAATGGGGCAGGGATATAGCTTAGTGGTTCTGCTGCCTGCCTTGCAAGCACGGGGCCTCAAGTTCGATCTCCAGTACCACCCCCCCAAAAAACCCAATGAAATACAAAGAGAGACCCTGACTCAAACTCCCCACAACAAAGGAAAACTTCCAAAATAGCGTCACTTACAAATTATGTCTTTGATTTGTTAAAAAAATATTATAGTAGGGCTGGGGATTTAGCTCAGTGGTTCCGCCGCCTGCCTCACAAACACAAGGACCCGAGTTTGATCCCTGGTACCAAAAAAACAAAATTATAGCTTTACAGTATAATAAAATTGTAACAACATTCAATACCTTCAATGCAAAATACCTTCCATAATATACATGAAAGACATTCAAATTCCACCTTTCATGAGATTGTACCATCAATAAAGAAAATGACAAATGGATCTCAGAAATAGAAGACAGACTTCTGTGAGTCCTCACATATGTGGAATATAGATTCTTGATAGAGCTGGTGTTATACATCTCTGTAAGAAATCACAATATGTTTCATTTATGTTCAGGAAGAAACAAGTATGTTTTTAGAAATGTAGACTGTATATTCTGCTATGCTATGTGCAATAATTAGCTTATATAATGAAATGGGAAAGATAACTTTGAATGACTTGAGAATTCATAGTGAAATAACTTTTTTATTTTCTTTGGTACCAGGGATCAAACTTAGGACCTTGAGCTTGCGAGGCAGGCACTGGAACCACTGAGCTAAATCCCCAGACCTGAAATAACTTTTTAAATGAGAAGAAAGATTTTCCTCAGAAGAAAATCAAGTAACCAACAGACATAGAAGAACAAACTCAAATGTATGAAAACCATGGGATATAAAAAAGACAAAAAACTATTTGCTATGTACAACACAGTATAAAGATTTTGTATAGGTAGTAAAGATCAATTAACATAAATCTAAAAACTGACAACATATCTAATTTGAAAGAAAACACAATAAATATGAGGCACAATACTTTTTTGAGAAAATCACTAAAGAAAATGGAAGTGTGGAAGAACACAATAAAGATGTAGATTTATGCAAGAATGGAGAATCAATTGATACACTCTAAGCTCATTTCCTTTACTTTAGAGCTGATTGAAACATAACAGCAACTTCTTTCCAATGTCCAGAGTATACACTGTGCTATTATTCTGAAGATAGATGTGATTCTTTCCAAGTAAACTTGACAAATTCTGAATCACATGACCAATGGAATGGATGACAAAGCACTTGGCTCTTGATTCACACATCAGCACTTGTGAACAATAGTAAGAGAAAAAAAAAACCTCTAAAAATACTTCTCTTGCAATTTCTATAATAATCACAATAGGAATATTCCAAGGGAGGAAACTAAAAGAACATTGTTCATAGAAACTCATATGTGATAAACTTACAAAAAGTCAAGAAAGTGAGAGAGTCATCATCTATGGGGCAAGAGAGGTTTGAGTCAAGTAGGGTATCAATCACCTGGATGCTTCTATCCATTGCCTAAGGCCCAATGAAGAAACTTTCTGAATATTCCCAGGATATTCACATTGTTATTAGTGTTAAATCTCACCAACAACTTTGAAAATAAAATTTATTGCAAAATATGTAAACACTAAATTACCATTAAGAAAGTACACTTTAATTTATATCTGTCTGCATTTGTATATGAAAAGATGAGACATCATTTACACAGTTGGCATCAATAAGTAAAGCAGCACAGTTGCAAACAGGAGACCCCCAGACTTCCAGCAAGCAGTGGTCAAACTCTATATTGCTCATCAGGAGGACAGATTAGATTATCAGAGAAAGAGAAAACAGATGTCAGAGCTGATCAATATCTACACATCTGGGTTGTGGTCTCAATGCTGTACCTGGAAAAAGTGGATCTTATGTTGACATTGATGAGGGTAGATTGTGTAGAAAGCTATGTAAAAACACACACAGTCTATCAACGATACAATAAAATGTGCAAAACCTATATTGACATGATTCTAATTGTACCTCTAAATAAATAATGATTACAATGATCAGATAATGATATAAACACACTTCTTCAAAAACAACAGTCCTTGATACATATATTTTACTAAACAGAGCATCAAATTACTTGAGACAAAACATGAACATGAAGAGAAATATCACTGGTTCACAACTATGTCTGAAGATGTTAAAACAACTCCATCAATAATTGATAGTTGTAGGAGAAAGGAAAGAAGGGAAAAGAAAAAATATGAGAAAAGGAACAAATAGAAACAAATCTTTGTAAATAGGGAAGGATGGAGGAGGTTGAAGGGAAGGCAGAGGAATGGGGAAAAAATAAGAACCAAGATACATCATGTAAAGGTACAAGATCCCAATGATGAATATAACTGTATTGTATACCTAAAATGTACCAATAAACTTAATGGAAAAAAATTGATAGCTGAGAAAAGAAGAAAAATCTGTAATGGAACAGCTAAAATTAACATGGTGCTTCACAGTGATTGGTGGGATACTGCATAATACTTCATCTAATAACTACATAGTGCAAAGTCTTCTCAAAAATCACAAGAAATGTTCACCCAAATAGACTCTGTTCAAAGCAACAATAGAGAACTTAATTTCTAGGGGGGAAATTAATTGAAATATGTTATGGACATGTACCAACTCCCTACAATGAATGCAATCATCATGTACTTTAAACATGTAGCAATAAAAGTTAAAAAAAGAAGAAAAAACAAAATAACATTAATGTGTTCAAAGTAATGGATATCATGCAAAGAAGGCTCTCACATCTATTGATATGAAGTTTTACAGCAAGAGCAGAAACATATTTAAAAATACTAAGAATTAGAGACTCAATCATAAATTTTTAAAAGAAACATGCTTGAAGTGAATGTACAATATATTATCATTTCAGGGATCCAAAAAAGGGTGCTTCAAACCTCCAGAAAACCCATCCTGTGATCACCTTGGGGGTAGCTAGATGAAGTCAGAGAGATGTACTGGAAGGAACCACAGGTGGTTTCTTCACCTGCATCCTCAGTCTATGGATCTTTAGGCATATGCATGGCAAATGCAAACCAAGTAATTTGCTTCTAAATTTTTTTGCTTCATCAGAGGTTATCAATTCTCCACTCCATATTTAACTAAGAAAATGACTCATTTCCTAGAAGTTCCTTCCTTCTAACAGCACTTTCAGATACTGAACTCACCAATGAATGAATTCACTGATGAGGAGGCCTACACAAACCAATCAACTTTAAAACTTAGGTGACACTTAGGAGACATTGGAGATATAAATCAAAATACCTGGTCTGCTGCTGAGAAAAAAAGAGGGCACCCAACATGGCAGTTTCATCCACACAGAAACCTCACACATGTGCCATGAATCTATCAACCCTCCTGCTCACTGAACAGCATGGTGAGGAGTGAGGCTTCAGGCACTGATCAGGAAAAGGCAGGGCTCTGCCCATGGAAAAGACAACTCACTGGGACAGGACAGGATGCTTAGGTCCTGGCAGATGTCTCAGCCCAGCCCAGAGGGTTAGAAAGGACCAAATGTGTACCAGTGAGAGCTGACATATAGGAACAAAAATTCCTCAACTGATGCAGGGAGGTCCAGATCCTGCCAAACCTGGTTCTGTCCACTTCTGACCAGAAGTTGCCCACCCACCACAAGCCTCACTTCTATTGCAGCTCATTTGGCCCTGCATAATCACCATTTTGAGGACTGAGGATCTCCCAGGACCTTGCCATGCAGCCACGGTTGGTAGAATTCATAGAGCAAGTGAAGCAAAGCCAGGTTGGGAACCTCTCAGCAACACACTGGGAGGTTCTGACCTGAGTATCTGACAGAGGATTCTGTTCTCTGGCCAGTGTGTGTGACTGGACAGTTCATATAACAGAAGTTCTACTTCACTGATACAAGGCTGCTCCATTTTCTGCCCATTGAGCCAAGAGAGAGAAGAAAAATGTAACAATAGCTGCTTGAATAGAGCCCAAATGACAGACTCTAAACAAAACCTTTTCTGGCCCAGAATTTCTCCAAGGACTCTGACTTGATCATTGGATCAAGCTGTTGGATCATTGCATTGAAGCAGGATTTGTTCCTAGCTTGACAGGGCTCCCAGTTTCTCCTTACTGGACCCATGGGCTCTTTCTTTGCTCTTCTGTGAAAACAGGATCACTACTGTGCCACTGCAATTCCAGAGTCAATGTCACATGGAGAGAATAACTAAACCGAAAGAACAATCTGGGTCCAGGCAAAGGCAGAACACACTATAATAGAAGGAAAGGCCTAAGGTTTTCAGTGGGCAGAAAAGTAACTGAGGCTCTTAGCTTCATGGCACAGAGTTTCTCAATCCTTTTCTAGACATTTTTAGTAAATCATATGCAACCATGCCAAAAAGGAAATGTAAATATCGACTAAATAAAGAAGCTAGTATAATATTATGACAGTATTATTAAAGGAATCAAGATGAAAGAAAAGAAAATATTTCCTATGCCTCACTCAGGAAGTTACTCCAAGGGAAGTTATTCAAAGATCACAAAGAAATCCAGACTCTGAAGACTAATATTAGCAGGAAGGCCAGAATAATATTTGCAATGTAGCCTCACCCTCACTCCCTTCTCTGAGATGAGGCAGAAGTAGCTAAGACCTTAACAGATTGAATTTTTCAGAATATACTCTTCTTTCTGCATAGACTGAAAGCTTCTTTTCTCTTTCAACATATTAATTTTTTAATATACCTGAGGCTGAACTGTGTTACTCAATTTAAATTATGCATTTCAAGAAGTGTTAAAGGATAGATGATGACATTTTATGTGTACAGTAAATACTTTTTATGGTTATTCTAAAGGGCCTGTCAAGCACAGAAACAATGAAAACACACATCAAACAATAATTCAGCCATGTTCTATGGATGACAAAACAGCTTGTAAGATTCTTTAAATCTGTGAAAGAAAGAAGGAATGAGAAAATTAAGGGAGGAAGAAAAAACTAAACAACAGAGGAAGGTGTGGGAGAATGAGAAAGAACAAATGGATGGGGGAAAAGGAAGAAATATGGAGGGCATAGTGTCGCTATTAACTACACCTCTAGCCCAAAACTCTGAGGTAAGAGTTTTTATGGGTAAAGCCTTTTTCATGTTGTTCTGATCCTTGTTCCTGAGGATGAATATGTGCATATGTGATACTAAACCTGACTCCATTTTGTGCCTCATCACCATTCCTCCTCCATTTCGTGTAAAGTCAAGTGATTCTGGTAGTTGCCTCCCCATCCCTCTCCTTGGGAGTCCCCCTCAGATGATGCATGACAGAACCCCACATCCTGTTTGGTAGAGCAGTTTGCAGCTATATGTTATCTTTCTGGCCTTCTGAACAGAATACTTTGCACCTGTGTGATATTTTGTTTCAACTAAATTGTGTGAAACTTCCCCTGACCCCCACTAATTTAGCAAAGTTCTGCTTCTATAAAATTCTGCTTATACTCCCCCTCTCCCTGAGCACTGTTCCTAATAACTGAAATGTTCTGTGGATTTTTAAAACAATTTCTTTAACCCAATACCTCAACTGACTCATGTGATCATTTTTATAATAAATCCTAAGTATTTTAGAGGTTCCTTGCTCTTTTGAAAAGTACAACTTCCATATATGTGAATATCCCCAAGGCTGAACTATGTCACTCAATTTAAATTATGCATTTGAAGCAGTGTTAAAGGACAGATGGTGACATTTTAGGCATACACTAGGGACATATTTCTTGTGGCTATTTTAATGGACCTGACACAGCACAGGAAAGATAAGAACACACATCAAATACTATATTGAGCCATACTGTATGGAGCATGAGAAAAGAGCTTCTAAGATTCTTTAAATCTATGGAAGAGAGAAGGAATGAGAAATTTAAGGAAGGAAGAAAGAAAGTAAACAACAGAGGAAGGTGTGGAAGAAGTAAAAAAATGAGAAAGAATGGATGGAAAAGAAGGAAGAAATATGGAGGCCATAGTGTCATCATTAACTATACTTCTAGCCAAAAATGCTCTAAGGTAAGAGTTTTATGGGTAAAGCCTTTTTCATTAATTATTTTTATTTTTTTATTTTTGGTACCAGGGATTGAACTTGGGACCTTGTGCTTGCGAGGCAGGTGGTGGAACAACTGAGCTAAATCCCTGGCCCCTCATTAATTCTGATCCTTGTTCCTGAGGATAAATATGAGCATATTGTGACTACTGTATCCAAGGCTTTTGTGGAATCTCAGTTATTTCCAAAATTGGGATAGAAGTAAACGACAAAGGAAGAGCCAGACTACTTTTCTTTTTCTTTTTTTTTGTACCGGGGATTGAACTCAGGACTTTGCACTTGCAAAGCAGGCAACAGAACCAGTGAGCTAAATCCCTGGGCCCAAGCTAGACTACTTTTATAACCACAGTAAGGTAAAATGCAGCTGAGAAGAATATCTGCTGTCCCTGAGCAAAGTGGATCCTTCAGATGGCAGCCACAATAAAGACACAGGACAACACAATGACAACTAGACAATGAGATCTGACACTTGATGACTAAAATGTCTTTTCATGACAATTCAACTTCCATTGCACAATGTAGCAGAGAGAATTCTGAGTTACATTTAGACTCACACAATACGAAGGGCAAAACTACTACTGTCACCAAAATGCTATAACTGAAGAAATCTGAGTTACTTTCTCAGCACTGAGACACAATACCCTATAGTCACATTTTAAAGGGAGAAAGATTCAGTTTGTATGGGTTGGTCCCTACTTGCCTGGCTCGAAAGCAGGGTGGCCTGGCAGAGGAACATGACATGCTGGAAGCTTACATATATGGCATAACATTGGGAAGTAGCAAGCCATCAAGGGAGGAGGAGTGATACACACTCACAGTGACTCACCTCTTCCCATCAGGATTTACCTCCCAACATCATACCCAGCTCTAAACCCATCAGAATCCAGTCACACACCTGTGATCCAATCACCTCCCAAAAGCTCCACCTATGAGTCCATGATGCTTTGGGAGAACATCTAGATTTAAACCATAACAATGTCCCAGGAAAAACTCCAAGATAGTCATAGGCACTAGGCTGCTGCTCATAATATAACACAGGGCATGAAAAGGTGCACATAATGAGGTGACTCCATAACCATGAAGAAGGGCTGAGTGTAGCAAAAGCTGAAGAATATATGATTAGCTTATGCCACACATATGCTACAATAGTGGAAGCACAACAGGTTGATAAACATTGATGATCACACTGAACATAATTTTAGAGATGGAGAAAGAAGACAATAGGTTGGTTGTGTGTAATATGCATTCTCTCCAAACAGTACCCTCATTAGCACATTCCCCAACAGTGGGAACAGGTACATCAGCAGGTGTAGCTCAATAAGCACAGGCAGGCGCTGCCACAGGAAAACTAAAAAGCCAAAAAGGATAAAATGAAAGCCGCAATAGTTCTAAACAAGCATGGCTGTTTTGCCTGCTGGAATCCAAAGCAGAATGAAGAATCAATGGTGAAAACTTTGACCATGGCACAGCACAAATACAAACTTAATTGTACTGGATTGTACTTAACAATTCTTAATTGAACTGAACAACTTGCTAGATCTTACAGTGCTTTTACAACACCTACTTTGAAATAAAGGTCTTTAGGCCAGGGATTTAGCTCAGTTGTTCTGCTGCCTGCCTTGCAAACTCAAGGACCTGAGTTTGATCCCCGATACCAAAAAAATAAATAAATAAAAAATAAAGGTCTTCACATTCACCATGGTGATACAGGACATTCAGAGCTAAAGTTAGAAGTTTAGCAACCTGTTGGGTTTTATGAACTCTGAATACAGGAATGTGCATGCATTTGGAGTCACAGAGCACAGGAATGGATGAAGAGGTATGATTTATCTCAAAGTGCACAGATTCTAGGAAACATATATTAGAATATATTTATAAAATGTATTCTCCCAGAGTCCATCTTTTCTTGATAATTTAGAATGTAGAAATTTACATTTATTTTATATCTGTATTACTGTTAATCACTCCAAACATGAAGCTTCCTGTTGTAGAAAGCTGAGAATGGTGCTACACATTTGTAAAAACAGTTTTTCAATATCTAAAGAAAGAGGTCAATCCCGCTGCTCCTGGCCCAGAGAAAGGGGCTTCTGGGCCTTCAGACATAGAAGATAAGATTGCAAATAGTGACCAGAAAAAGAAAAGTTGCCTCAAAATTGTAAGGGACCATGAGAAATCTATCCAACGGCTGCTAGACAATGCAAAGAAGAATAACATAAGACTGACTGGAGTCAATGAACAGGAGAGGGTGCAGATGACATAAAAAAATTGTTCACAGAAGTGATGGCAGAAAACTTCCCAAGCAGGGGGAAAGAACTTGACATACAGATAAGTGAGGCATATAGGACTCCAAATAGCCTTGATCAAAAAAAATCTACACATAGACATATAATTGTTAAGATTCCAGACACTCAACAGAAGAACAAAGTTCTACAAGCAGTTAAAGAGAAAAAACAAATCACAAAGAAAGCCCATTAGAATCACAGCAGACTTCTCAACGCAAACCCTCAAGGCAAGAAGAGCTTGGAGTGACATATTCCAAGCCCTAAAGGAAAACAGCGTCCAACCCAGAATGATGTAGCCTGCAAAACTACCTTTCAAAATTGATGGAGATATAAGATAATTTCATGACAAAGAGCACCTTAGGAACTTCATGAATACCAAATCAGCACTCCAAAAAATTTTAGACAATATCACAAGAAATTAAACACAAAGGGGGAGAATCCAACAAAAAGAAAAAGTCATGACAATGATAAGTCAATACATATCAGGGATAACCATCAATGTTAATGCTCTCAATTCACCAATCAAAAGAAACAGACTGGCAGAATGGCTCAAGAAGCAAAATCCAACAATATGCTGCATACAAGAAACAAACTTAATTAAAAAAGAAACTCATAGACTGAAAGTTAAAGGGTGGAAAACAATACTCCATGCAATGGGAACCTGAAAAAAGCAGGAGTAGCTATCCTCTTTGCAGATCAAGTGGATTTCAAACCAACACTGATTAAGAGAGACAAAGAAGGACACCACATCCTTGTGAAGAGAACAATGCAAGAGGAAGAGATGACAATCATAAATAACTATGCACCAAACACTACTGCACCCAACTATATAAAACAAATACTAATGGACATGAAAAGTCATATATGCACTAGTACAATTGTAGTGGGGGACCCAAATACCCCACTGTCACAAGTAGATAGATCAACTAGACTAAAAATAAGTAATGAAACACTAGAACTCAATTGAACTCTTAAACAAATGAACTTAACAGATGTTTACAGAATATTCCACACCACAAAATCAAAATACACATTCTTCTCAGGTGCACATGGATTGTTCTCCAAAATAGACCACATACTCTGGCATAGAACATGTCTAAGTAAGTGCAAAGGAATTGAAGTTATTCCCTGTATATTATCAGATCATAGTCCAATGAAATTGGACATCCATAGCAAAAGAAACTGCAAAAACTTCATAAGCACATGGAAATTGAACAACACACTTCTGAATAACCAATGGGTCACAGAGGAAATTAAGAAGAAATCAGGCAGTTCTTTCAAATAAATGACAATGACAATACAACATATCAGAATCTATGGGACACAATGAAAGCAGTCTTACGAGGGAAATTCATAGCAGTGAATACTCATATTAGGAAAACAGAGCAAGCCCAATTAAACAACCTGATGCTGAACCTCAAGCTTCTAGAAAGAGAAGAGCAGGACAAACCCAAAGCTCATACAAGTGAGGAAATTATAAAGATCAGGGCAGAAATCAATGCAATGGAGACTAAGAAAATGATACAAAAAAAATCAATGAAGCCAAGAGTTGGTTATTTGAAAGAATCAACAAAATTGAGAAACCCAAAGCCAACCTTATCAGAAAAAGGAAAGAAAAGGCCCAAATGCATGCAATTAGGAATGAAAAGGGTGAAGTTGCAACAGACCCAGCAGAAATCCAGAGGATCATCAATACCTACTTCCAGAACCTATATGCCAATAAGATGGAAAACAGAAGAAATGGACAGATTCTTAGATACATATGAATGACCAAAGTTGAATGAAAAAGACCTAAAAATTCTAAACAACCCAATAACAATCAATGAAATTGAAAACATAATTAAAAACTTACCAACTAAGAAAAGCACAGGTCCTAATAGCTTTACCGCTCAGTTACTGCCACTACTATTTAAACTGTGCAATGAAATTGAAAGGGAATCAATACTCCCAAAATCATTCCTGGAAGCAAGCATCACCTTGATCCCTAAAGCAGAGAAAGACCCAAGTGAAAAAGAGAACTATAGGCCAATCTCACTAATGAACATAGATGCAAAAGTCCTTACTAAGACACTGGCAAATAGAATGCAGAAGATCATCAAGAAGATCATACACCCTGACCAAGTGGGATTCATCCCAGGGATGCAGGGATGGTTCAACATATGCAAATCAATCAATGTAATACATTATATCAATAGAGCCAAGGACAAAACCATATGATTATCTCCATAGATGCAGAAAAAGCATTTGACAAAATCCAACATGCATTTATGATAAAAACCCTATGAAAAATTGGAATAGATGGTCTCTACCTCAATCTGATAAAAGCCATCTATGAAAAACCAACAACCAATATCATACTAAATGGTCAAAACCTGAAATCCTTCACACTAAAATCAGGAACAAGACAAGGATGTCCACTATCACCAGTCTTGTTCAATACAGTTTTGCAAACATTAGCCATGAAAATTAGACAAGAGAAAGAAATAAAAGGAGTAATGATAGATAGGAAATGAAGGGCTGGGGATTTAGTTCAATGGCTTCCCTGCCTGCTTTGCATGCACAAGGACCCGAGTTCACTCCCTGGTACCAAAAAAAAAAAAAAAAAGATAGGAAATGAAGAAGTCAAATTGTTATTATTTGTAGATGACATGATACTCTATATCAAAGACTCCAAGAACACCACCAAAGTCTTCTAGACTTAATAACCAAATTCAGTCAAGTAGCTGGATGCAAGGTCAACACACAAAAATCAATAGATTTCCTCTACATGAACAACAGACTCACTGAGAGAGAAATAGGGCAAATAATTCCTTTCACAATAGCATCCGAAAAACTGAAATACCTAGGAATCAACCTAACAAAATAAATCAAAGCCTTCTTCTCTGAAAACTATAGCACTTTGAAAAAAGATATTGAAGGGGATATCAGAAAATGGAGAGACATCCCCTGCTCCTGGGGAGGAAGGATCAACATAGTAAAAATTGTCATACTTCCAAAACTGGTATATAGATTCAATCCAATCCCAATTGAAATCCCAGCCACATACTACACAGACGTTGAGAAAACAATCCAAAAATTCATTTAGAACAAGAAGAGACCCAGAATAGCAAAAGCAATTCTAGGTAACAGAGACATGGCAGGGGGTATCACAATTCCCAACTTAAAACTATACTGAAAAGCTACTGTGATAAAAACAGCATGGTAGTGGCAACGAAACAGACCTGAGGACCAGTGGAACAGATTAGAAGATGCTGAAACAATTCTAGACATACTCAGCCAGCTCATCTTTGAAAAAGGAGACAAACACCCTCACTGGAGGAAAGATAGCCTCTTTAATAAAAGGTGCTCGAGAAATTGGGTTTCAACTTGTCAAAGATTAAAATTAGACCTATATCTTTCACCATGCAATAAACTAAAACTGAAATGGATTAAAGATCTAAATATTAAAACAGAAATGCTGAACTGGCTGGAACAGAGGTTAGGTAGAACTCTTGAAGACATTGGTGTAGGAAAAGATTTTATGAACAAAATCTCAGTTGCCCATGAATTAGCACTAACAATCAACAAGTGGGATCTCTTCCTATTAAAAAGCTTCTGCACAGCAAGAGAAACCACCAGCAGTGTGAAGAGAAAACCTACAATGTGGGAAAAAATCTTCACTTGCTATTCCTCAAAGGCCTACTATCTCAAATCAATAAAGAACTTAAAAAGGACCATCCCAGGCTCCTAGGGCCAAGAAGGTGAGCTGGTCCCAGCACATGGAAGGAAGCTACCCCGCCTCCATCCCAGGCTCCTAGGGCAGTGAAGCTCAGCCAGTCCCAGCACCCTGAAGGAATCTCCGCACCTCCATCCCAGGCTTCTAGGGCAGAGAAGCTCAGTGGATTCCAGCACGTGGAAGGAAGCTCCCCTGCTGCCATCCCAAGCTCCTAGGGCACAGAAGGTGAGCTGTGTGGGCTCCAGAAGCACTGCCCCCCCCGTTGAAATGAGAAGACACATAAACAAGCTTCAAAAACAGACTTCCAGATCACCTACAGCAACCCCAAAGGGAAACAAGATGGAACACTCTGATACTCAACCACCTGGACCCATTGAACTGGCAACAAAAGGGGATCTGGAATAAATGAAATCAGAAATAATTTCTCAGATAACAGGAGAAATTGTGCCCCTAGTGCAAGACATGATTAATAAATCTAGAGAGGAGCAGAGGAACGTGATGAAATCCCAACATAGGAAACAAATGGAATCCATAAAACAGATACAAACAGATTTCCAAGAGATTAAAAACTCCACTGAAAGTCTGTGAAGCAGAATGAATCAATGTGAGGATAGAATTTCACACATAGAAGATAAGATTGCAATTAGTGAGGAGGAAAATAAAAATTGCTTTAAAATTGTAAGGGAACACGAGAAATCAATCCAGGAGCTGCTAGATGATGCAAAGAAGAATAACATAAGAGTGACGGAGTCAATGAAGAAAGAGGAGAGAGTGCAGATGACATAAAAAAACTCTTCACAGAAGCAATGGCAGAAAACTTCCCAAGGAGGGAAAAAGAACTTGACATACAGTGAGGCATATAGGACTGCAGCCAACTTAATCAAAAAAATCTACACATAGGCATATAATAGTTAAGATTCCAGAAAACCAACAGAAGAATAAAATTCTACAAGCAGTGAGAGAAAAGAAACAAATCACATACAAAGGAAAGCCCATCAGAATCACAGCAGACTTCTCAATGCAAACCCTCAAGGCCAGAAGAGCTTGGAGTGATGTATTTCAAGCCTTAAAGGAAAACAGCCTCCAACCCAGACTGATGTACCCTGCAAAACTATCTTTCAAAATTGATGGAGAAATAAGATGCTTTCATGATAAAGAGCACCTCAGGAACTTCATGAATACCAAACCAGCACTCCAAAAAATTTTAGACAATACCCTAGGAAAAGACAATGAGGATCACAACCCCAAGAAACCCAGCAGAATGAATCCATTGGGCATGACAAGTTAAACGCAAAGGGGGAGAATCCAACAAAAAGAAAAAGCCATGTCAAGGCTTTCAAAACTTTTGACTTCATCTCCCTAATGAGTGTATAATTCAATCTTATTATTGTACTGATTAGTATTTTTCTGATTCTAAAATTGCACTCCATTCCTTGTGCTATACTGGCTATTTATCATCTTCTTATGTCCACATTTTAATTGGGTTGTCTATTAATGAGCTCTAAGAATTCTTTATATATTCTGCTTATAGGTTATATGCATTGGAAATATGGTCTGTTTAAGGACTACTTTTCATTTTAATGATGTCATTTAAAGTTCTAAATTTTGATGGAACCTCATTTATCAATATTTTTCTTTTACACATGATGTTTTTTGTATCCTAGGCAGTTCTTGCCTACCCTGAATTCATAAATATTTTCCCTTATAATTTCTTCTTAAAGTTTTATAACTTTAGGCTTTCTTATTTAGGTTCATAGATCACTTCAAGTTATTTTCATGTATGGAAAAAAAGAGTTGAGGTTAATTTTTTATGTACAGATAACAGGTGTTCAAGTGCCATTTGCTGAAGACACTATCTCTTCCTCGGCTCTTGAATTGAGTTTGTATTCTATAAAATACTAATGTTAAATAATCTTTCAAAACTCAGTGGACCATATATGTGTGGTTCTATTTCTCAATTCTCTGTTTTATTCAAATGATCTATATGTCTTTCCTTACACCAACGCTGCCTTGATTACTGTAGCTTTAGAAGAAGTCTTAAAGTTGGGTGCTAAACATCTTCCAACACTGTTTTTGTTTTGGTTTTTGGCTTTTCTGGGTCCTTTGTACTCCTATATAACTTTAAAATTTCAAAATCCAATTCTTCATTTATAGCAAGTATACACAGACCTGAATTTTTATATATACCTTGTGTTTTCTAATCCTGCTAAATTCAAGTACCAGTTCTAGGGGCTCCTAGAGATTTCTTAGTATTTTCTCTGTAGAAGATCTTCTGCCATGCCAATCCTATCCTAGTTGTGTCATTTTATTGCCAGACTATTTTAGTTTAGACCTATGTTTCAAAATCTAATGGACAGATGAAGAGTAGGCATATGTGCCCTCATTCCCCACTTTAGGGAGAGAGCATTGTATCATCTCCATTCATAGAAGGAGTTTTTGTTGGAAGTACGGAGTACATATCTTTGATCTGTTGAGAAGGTTCTGTTCTACTCCTAGTCTCCTGATAGCTTTTACCATGAACAGCTGTAGAATTTAGTCCAGTACTCTTTCTCCAACTAGTGACGGGATCATATGGCTTTCTCCTTTCCTCTGTTAAAATGATGACTTTTGGGGGTGGATATTCCAATGCTGAACCAACACTGCCATCCCTATAACAAAACCACTTTCTACATACTACCAGATCTGACTTATAAGAGTTTGTTTTGTTAAACAAATTTCTATCTAGGTTCATCCTTTTTTCTTCTATTATCTTTATCCAGTTTTAGGATTAGCACAATGTTGAGTTCCTAAAATGAGGGGAGAAGTTTTCCTTCTTTTTTCTGCTTTAATGGTTTGATATAATTTATCAGTTAAAATGTTTATGAGCCTGCTGTTGCCATATAGGCAGGTTTTCAAGCTAGGAATATACTTTCTTTAATAGGTGCTATTCCAATTTTATATTTCCTCCAGAGTTAGTTTCATTAATTTGTCTTCCAAGGTACTTCTTAGAAGTTGTCAAATTTATTTCAAAAAAGATTTTTGTAATATGCTTTCTATATCCTTTTAAATTCTGTAAAATCTGTGGTAATATCTCCTAGATGTTTATATTGTAATTTTTAAAAATGTATAACTGATATTGTGTAACAGGAAGAAAAGGTCTAAAAAGCAGGGGAATTGGGAGGGGTAGGGGAAGGGAAAAAAGGGAAAGGAAAAAATATGAGAAGAGAAAAAAATGGAAACAAGGTCTTTGCAAATAGGGAAGGGTGGAGGGGGTGAAGGGAGGGCAAGGGAAGGGGAAAAAAATAAGAACCAAGATACTCACATAATGGTACAAGATCCCAATGATGAATATTACTGTATTGTATACCTAAAATGTACCAATAAAGGTAATGGGGGAAAAAAAAGAACTTAAAAGATCAGACTCTCCCAAATTTTAAGACCCAATCTGAAAATAGGCATCTGAAATGAACAGACATTTCTCAGACAAAGAAGTAGAAATAGCAAATAAGCATATGAAAAAATGTTCATCACAGGTCATTCGAGAGATGCAAATGAAAACAAGGCTGAGATTCCACCTCACTCCAGAAAGAATGGCTGCTATCATGAAATCAACCAATAACAAATGCTGGCAGGGCTGTGGGGAAAGAGGAACACTGCTCCACTCCTGGTGGGAGTATAGACTTGTGCAACCACTATGGAAATCAGTATGGAGATACCTCAGAGAACTAGGACTGGAAGTCCCATTTGACCCCGCTATTCCACTGCTGGGTATCTTCCCAGAATTGAAAGAATCATACCATAGTGATACATGTGCACCCATGTTCATAGTAGCACAATCCGTAATAGCTAAAACCTGGAAGCAGCCCAAATGCCCATCACCTGGAGACTGGATAAAAAAAATGTGGGCTTGTTTTTTTTTACCAAATGTAGTACTACTCAGCCTTAAAAAATGAGAAATTGGAGACATTTATTGCTAAATGGATTCACATTGAGGTGATACTCTTAAGAGAAATAAACAGGACACACATATGTAAATACCAAATAGTTTCTCTAGTGTGTGAAACTGAAAGTGTAAATAAGGTCTAAAACGTATAATAGATGATGTGAAAGGAAGAAAAGGGGCAAAGGTGAAGGGGAAATGGGAGGGGTAGAGGAAAGAAGGGAGTGGAATTAATATGAGAAAATGGAATAATGGAAACAAAGTCTTTGTAAACAGGGAAGGGTGGAGGGGGTGAAGGGAGGGCAGGGGATGGGGAAGAAATAAAAACCAAGATACATCATGTAAAGGCACAAGTTCCCAATGATAAATGTAAATGTATTGTATACCTATAATGTACCAATAAAAGAATTTAAGGGAAAAAATATCTAAAGAAAGATAATCACAACTTTAATGGCAAAATGGACAACTTAACATGAGTTTACATTTTTGGACCACCAGTGTAATATTGTAAATATGTTTAAAATTTCTCAGAAATCTGAGTTCTAGAAAGCATAATGTCAGAGAGCTATAAGTTGATATATTTAAATTACTACTAAATAAATAGATGACAGAAGTTCCAAAGTTTAACAAACTTCAAAAATGCACTGTAGAAATTATTTCTTCTAATGCACTTAATATTCTGACAGTATATATGCGATATTTACATTTACAAAATAGAGAACAAGTAGGTAAGTCTTAAATTCATATAGGCATATAAAATCTTTATGTATCATATGACAAAATATAAATGTTGTATTTACCAAATATAAGTATTACATGGATTATAATGGATAAAGGTCTTTATCACTGTCTTCCTTTCCCTTGGGGAAAGCTTTGAATTATTGAATAACCTTCCAATCTACACATACAAAATTGTTGTTGTCATCTAAGTTCAGTAGATACTCCTTGGCAACTAGAATGAACACTGAACTTATCAGAGCATCTGTTTTTCCATTTTCCATATGTTAACATGCTTCAAGGTTTGTTTGGGTATTTTTTGTACCAGGGATTGAACTCAGGACCTTGTACTTGCAAGGCAGATGAAGTGCCACTGAGCTAAATCCCCAGCCCTAAGTGCTTCACATTTTATGTACAATTACTTAGAAGTGTGATTATTTGACATCCCAGCAAAGACATTTACTGACTGGTTTATAAATGAATCCAAATTTGATGATTAAAAAGACAGAGTATCCTAGTGAGCCTTTTGGCCAGAAATTCTTATAAAATGGAAGAATGCCAGAGCCACATTTCAGCAACAGTAACAGACATAAGATTTAACTTACTTTAGTTATGGATTGTTTGCTGTAAAATGATTGTCATATTCCTAATTATTAATATATGCTTATAAATGATAGAAGAGGGATATTGCTTGCTTTTTCCTTGGTCATGAACATGTGACAAAATATACCAGAACATACTTAAAATGAAAAGCTCATGTGTTTATACACTATTGTTATTACTTGTTCCCAGCTTTGTAACACAGACATTCAGATTTCATGAGGTTTTTCTTTGTTTAACGTAGCTCAGGCTGGTGTAGAACTCACCAGGTAGCACAGGTAGCCCAACTGGTACTTATCCTGCTATATCTGCATTCCAAGTACTGGCATTTCAGGCATGAGTCACCATGCCTAACCCTAACCTTAATGCAAAGGAGTTTTTACCTGATTATCAGTAAAAACAAAAAAATCATTCTATCAAAAGTGAAAGAATGTCCCTATATTATATGAATATAATAGCATTGTAGAAAAGAATCTACATTTTCCAAACATACATTTAATTAGAAGTTTAAGCATCTTTAAAAGTTTTGCAAATTGGGGCCAGGGATTTAGCTCAGTGGCACTGCTCCTGCCTTGCAAGTGCAAGTTGGTTCCATCCCCAGTGCCAAAAAAAAATTTTCCTTTTTGCAAATAATTCTAACCTCTGCCTTGAAAGCAGTCAACTACATGTCCCAATCTATTTCCCCACTCACCCTGTGCCCATATGTAGATTTGTTGAAGAAAATGCCTCCTCCCATATCACTGTAATGCAAGGACATTATAGACATGCAGAAATGATCTCACGTAACCCTGAACATTTATATAACCAACTTTAAACATTATTGCAAATTACATTTTAAAAATCTTTCAAAGTCTGAAAAACTTCCAGAAAAATAATACATAGAAATAAAACTGAAGATGATATGAATATAGGGAAGAAAATGTACACTTAGACTTCATGAAGTAATATGCTCTGGATTCATTAAATAATATGCTTAATACAAATGCATCTATAATACCAATAAAACAAAATAAACTTGAAAAACACCTATGAGTGTTTTTCTTAGAACCCTCTTCTAAGAAACAAAGGACACTCACATTTTTGAAATCCCAAAGAAAACAACAGAGAGATGTTCTCTCACATTATTTGCCAAATGCTATACAGTTACAGTCTCTAATTCAGACAACACGTATATACACAAACCTTAAAAAGAAATATCAAGAAATACATCTGCTTTAACCAAACTGAGATTGATAAGTCTGGCAGTATAAATCAAGAGTAAGATATGGGACCAGGGATTTAGCTCAGTGGTTCCGCCACCTGCTTTGGAAGCACAAGGTTCGGAGTTCGATCCCTGGTACCAAAAAAAAAAAAAAAAAGAAAAGAAAAGAAAGAAAAGAGTAAGATATGATTTGTCAGTTCTTTCTGGAAGTAAATTCCTCATTTTATATGCTAAGTGAAACATCTTTGTACCACAAATTTTCAAAGGTACATTCTCACAGATTCAAGAAAACATATAAAATACAAACTTAAAATATGGAACAACATATAAAAAAATGACTTGCTCCTTTCGGCTTTCAGCTAGGAGGAGGCTACGGTGCAAATTTCTTGGATCATCCTGAATCCGGTTTCATCTGACACCAGCCGCCTCCACCATGCCGCCCAAGTTCAACCCCAACGAGGTCAAAGCCATGTATCTGAGGTCCACCGGTGGCGAAGTTGGCTCTACGTCTGCCCTGGCTCCAAAGATTGGCCCACTGGGTCTGTCTCCGAAAAAGGTGGGTGATGATATCACCAAGGCAACTGGTGACTGGAAGTGTCTGAGGATTACAGTGAAGCTGACAATTCAGAACAGACAGGCCCAGATTGAGGTGGTGTCTTCTGCCTCTGCCCTGATCATCAAAGCCCTCAAGGAGCCACCAAGAGACAGAAAGAAGCAGAAAAACATTAAACACAGTGGAAATAGCACCTTTGATGAGATTGTCAACATTGCCCAACAGATGCGGCACCGGTCATTAGCCAGAGAACTTTCTGGAACCATTAAAGAGATCCTGGGGGACCACCCAGTCTGTGGGCTGCAGTGTGGATGGCTGGCACCCTCATGATATCATAGACGACATCAACACCGGTACTGTGGAGTGCCCAGCTAGCTAAGAGTAAGAAGACTAAGAACGAAAATATTTAAATAAAAAGACGATCTGACAAAAAAAAAAAAATGACTTGCTGATCTAGGAATGAGAAAATCCTCAGAAATAAAATTCCAAAGTCACAAATCTTAAGGTGACTTTGAAAAGGTACAAAAACTAATAGCAAAGATTTCTGTTTAGTAAAGAAAATTCTCAATGAAATCAAACTGCAGATGGAAAAAAATCACAAGAAACTATGTGGGTTCTCTACAAGTGATAATGAAATACCTGGAAAAACAATGACAAAAAGAATACTCACCAGAAATATGAGAACATGACATAAGCAGATAATTTACAGAAGGCCTTGCAGGAAATGGAAAAAGAATGCCTAAAAAGAGGCACAAAAGACAGAAAAAAATGAAAAGAAGCAACCAAATTTCACTATGAATCCATGGAACTTATCCAATTAGAAAAAGTCCGGTGCTGATGGTTATGAAAACAGAAAGTAGAGCACTGTAGTGTGGACAGTGGGTAATAAGAGTCTAAATGATACACACTCTGTGCACCAACAAAGAGGCTCCTGAGCATCCATGGGATTTTCTCAAATCTGCTTCTGGGACAGCAAGTAAGAGAATGATCCTTGTTGCATTTATATCAGTGACAGAATTAGATAAACCTCACCCCTGTAACTGTGGAAAGGTAAATAAAGTGTGATGCAGACAAACAATAGGGAACCAGTCAGGAATTACATCTACATACAGCACTGCAAAAGAATCTGGAAAATAATATTGAGTGAATGAATTCAAATACATTAGGAACTCTCTAACACAGTGTCTGGGCACTAAAAAAGGATGTACATGACTTTGGGGTATAGCTCAGTCATAGCACATGTACAGTGCTCATCCGTATCTAGAGATTTTAGCCAGGATAAAAAAATGTACATGAAGCCCTGAGGTACAATCTATAAGTGATAAGCAGGGCACAAGGTGGAAAAAAACCACATCTGCAACAGGTTTGTCAAGCACAGCACTAGTGATATTTGGGGCCAAGATTTCCTTCTAGTAAGGGCCATCCTGTTTATGTGACATTGATCAACATTCTTGACTTCCATCCCCAAGATGCTACTAAATCTTTCTTATGCTCTGTGTCACCATTACAAGAAAAAAGTTGAGACACATTCACATATTTTCTGATGTGCACCATCACCAACACCTGAAAACCACTTACTTAGCCAAAGTAGTGGACACATAATATCCCAAATGACAAGGTATGAGAATAGGCAAAGACCTGAAGATCTGCCAAATCTCCAGGTCTACACCCAAAATACAAGCTCAGTGACTCTCCACAAAGTACTGTCTCTCCCTGCACACTCTCAGCTTATCCTCGCCACTTACACTACATTTCATATGTCATCAGTGTGAAAAGCCAGAACAGACTCCATTACTTTACATTGTATGATGACACAGAGAGACATAGACAGACTAAAAGGTGCTTTGAACAGGAGCTCTGTGCTTTACCACAGCTGTGTCATAGGCCATTCCCAGGGGCATCTCTAGGACACCCACATGGAAGGTCTGTCCTCAGCATGTGGGGAAGTCAAGAGAACTTAGGAGGATTCAGCAATTGCAGTCAGTTGTAACTTATGGACAAAATAACACAGGCCTACGGTTATCTCTTTTCGCACAGAGAGAGAGAGAGAGAGAGAGAGAGAGAGAGAGAGAGAGAGAGAGATAATTCACTACAAAAATGGTAAGAGCCTTGAAACTACCACTACTGGAAAGACATGCCTTCAGCTCATTGCCATGGAAACAGAAGTGGGATTGCATGAATAGGCAAACTGGCATAGAAAAACAGATGATTACCCAAGGTTAAAACAGAAGGGTTTCCAACATCAGCATAAGTTAGAACTAGGAATAGAAGTGTATTGTTTTCAGCCTTGCACATGCTTGGTGGCTTGTGTACAAACTGCTGTGGCCTCTGATCACTGAAAAGCTCTCTCCTATTTCCTTGTTATGGTGATGCAAGCCATACAGTATGATTACAATGGGGCACTTCTTTATAATAATAGTAATAACAACCAAACCAAATAAAAGCAAACAAAGAAAAAAAAACAAACCCAAAGTCCAAATCAGTGTTCTCTTTTCCAAATACTACTCATTTGTTTTCTTGATTCAAGTTCTGAGGAACTTGATAAATATGGATCTCAAAAAAGAAAACAATCTGATGAATATTATGTTCTACACAGGACTTTTTGAAAACTTGAAACAGACACAGCACTTAAGTGAGAAAGAAAAAGATAATGATCAAACCAAAGGTAGCTGAAAACAAAATATGTTGAAAATGTATAAAATATGCCTCATCAAGTAAACATTACTGCTAAGCCTTGCATCCTTTTTATCTGCTCAACATACTTCCTTCATCTGTGCTTGGGGAAATATATGTAATAAAATACAAAATTCGTAATAAAATACTAAATATCTCATGCACTTTATTGAATGCAGTGCACTGTACATCACTGCTTGTTCACCACTGGCTTCCTCTTGCTAGCAGAGTGGTGATTCATTACTGCTGTCCACCATCCTGAGCAATACTGGACCATGTATCACTAGGGTGCAAAAAGAATAAAATAAAAAACTCAAAGGAAGATTTCCACTGAATAATTTTTCTTTTATTCTTCAGTACTGGAGGTTTATCACTGAGCCTAAGGCATGTTAAACAAATTACCATTAAGGGGAGACAAATCCTAGAATTTATAATTCATATTGAAAGAGGGTCTTGCTCCATTATCCAGGCTGGGCATGGTGCTGTACTACTCCTGTCTCAGTCTTCCAAGCAGCTGAGAGTAAAGGTGTAAACCCTCATTCCTCACTGATTATTACTATACCCAAGCACTGCAATGTTAGTAAATCACGGTGAATAAACATCCCCAATCTGAAACTAGCCTAGTGGCACATACGTGTGATAAAAGTGAGATAAAAACACTACCAAAATATCATACCACCATGGGCAACTTAGTAAAACCTGATCTCAAAAATTGGCCAAAAAATAAATTTAAACATTTTGGGGTACATAGCTGTGAGCAAAATTACACAGTTCAGCTCATGTACAATAAAAATGTTAAGCACACCTTGAAAATTTCTGTATTCTGGAAGAACCTCCTTTCCAGTGATGATGTCCATTCTATTTTTAAACCTACACCAAGACCAGACAGTGTCCTAATTTCCAATTTTGCTTCAGAAATGTTTAGATGAACTGATTGGTGATACGCGAAGACAAATTTATCTATTATTAAGTTCTCCCCCTTTCTTCAAGCCTATGACTTTTCACCAATGCACTGACCAAGCAAGCACACAATTCTTCCTTTGTGATTAACATAAGAACAATCTGACTTTCAGAGATCTTCTATGTTGTAGGTGCTACTATTGGCACACTTTTTCATACCATTCTCTTCCATTTCCTTTCCACTCTCCTCTGATCCACCCAAAGCAAAAAACCCTTTATACCTAACCATTGATATCCTTGTACAAATTCTATTTGGGGCTTCTCCTCTACTCCAGTGGTCCTTTTGAAGTCTGCCTCAGACAGCATTTCAGTATTGAAACAATGACTACCATCAGGTAGGCATGAATTCAGAGTTAACACCCCTGTCCTTTTCTACTCATACATGTATCACAAATATATGTCTATCCAAATGCCCCAATTCAAGGGAAGCCTTGTTAAACTGAGCAGCCCCTTCTGGAAGTTGTCCTTAGCAGGTACACTTTCCTCTATCCTTGCTAATACCTTAACATCCCCACCATTTTTCTCAGAATTCTAAAATCTGTGGCAATTCTCACTTAAATAGTCTAATTGTGAGTAGGGGTGTCACCTAAATAATTAAGTAAGATTATAAATTTCTTTTGCATAGCTCTGTATGGAACCCAGGAGTTCACTAGGTGTTTGGCAAGTGCTTCCTCCCTGAGGCACATCAACACATTTCTATAAATTCTCCAAACCTTTGTCAACACCTACCATGAGTTTGGAAATGTGAGGACACATTAGAAATTTAAGAGACTGCTATAAATATAAAAAAGCAGAAGTCTGAGGAATGAAGTTGAGCCTATGAGACCCTGCATCACAGATTTTTTAAAACTTCAGATCCTCCAGAGAACACATCATAAAAGCTCAGGGTGGAAGCAAACATCAATAATCTCATCACTCAGAAGACTGAGGCAGGAGGCTCACCAACAGTTCAAAGCCCCTGCACGCTACATCTTGAGTTCCAGGACAGCATGAATTACATAGTGAGACCCGGACTCAAAAATCAAAACCAAAACAAGTTTATTTCACAGAAGTTCTCACTACACTTGTATTCCATTGTCTTAGACTTTGAAGCCTCAAAATTTGTGGAGGGCATATTTCAACTCTTTATTAATTAACCTATGTGTGACATTCTGACATGGGAATGGGTAATAGACTGCAGCACTCATCTTCATTGGAATAAGAAAGCAGTCATTCCCATTCAAGATGTCCAAGAAAGCAATGGTCTTCTGAGTGGGAATGCGACAGCAGGCTGAGGCTCAGTGCACAGAAACCCTTTAGGAAAGGATAATATATTAAAGAATCAAATCTTCCACGCAGAGTAGACCACCCCCTGAAGAGTCTGCAAACCCTCTCTAGAGACACACATGCATGTCAGTCTATCCCCAGCTATGAGAACCTGGGACAGTAGTAAATTTCTTTAGCTCCACGTGCATCTCCAGGAAAAGCAAGGCCAATCAGATTGCACCTTGAAAGGTCCTCCTGATAATTCAGGAATTTAGTGTGCAGACAGGGAGCTGCACGTTGGAAGCACTCACTTTCTCTTCATTACAAACCATTCACTTCAGGCTTGGAACTTTCACATTGTTGCTATAGGGAGAATTCTAGTTGATGGCACACATCTCTGAAAGCAGGTCACAAACATGTGGAAGGCCCACAGAAGTGAAAATGTCCCATAAGATCTCATGAGTTATTTTAATTTTTGACAGAGGAGGAGATTGGTGAGGACAGAACTACACTAAAGGGTGCAGTGTTAGGTATAGGTGGAAAATGATAAGACCACGGTCTATTATTTTAGGAATGTAAAAGTCACTAGTGGAGTGGGTTTGATAGCAGTCAGGTATACGATGTAAATGAAGAGTCCTGGCATGGTAGTCTGTATATCCTCAATACTTTTCCATTGGTCAACATGTTGTGCCCAGATCGCAAAGTCCCCAAAGACCACCAAGGAGCCGTTTCCGATGTAAACACGCGAGGGTCGTTTATTCAAGCTCGAGCAGGGGCACTCAACCATCACCAATGCAGCGGATCAGGATTGAGAGCCCCGAATTCCAAATCAGCAGGGTTTTTATTGTGACTACCGCAAGGTTTGGGGATGTTCCATTTAGCAGTTACATGATTGGTTGCTATTTAGCAAGCATGGGGGGTTGAGGGGTGGCTACATGTAGAGTTTATGGGAAAAAGGAACAATCAGCACATTGACAGAATGTTCTATAGATAATGGGCCTGGGAGCATCTGTTTTCTGGGCAGACAGAGGATTGAGTTAGGAGTTGTGTCTCTTTTTCTTATCTGTTGTCCCACAGCAAGGACATTTTATCATTAGTTTATGGGCACAAAGGAGACTAGAGGAGTAGTTGACTTCAGTGAAGTGGAATTTATGTCAAGGCCACTTTACTGTCTTATATTTAAGATGGAGTCAAACTTTAAAATGGAGTTAGGTCTCACAAACATGTCTGTCTTTGTGCCAGAACCATCTTGTTTTTATTATGAGAACCTTGAAGTATGACTTGAAATCTGGGATTGTAATGTCACCTGCTTTTGTCTTTGTGCTCAAGAGTGCTTTGGATATTCTGTAATTCTTGTGGTTCCATGTAAATTTTAGAATACCTTTTCCAATTTTGTGGAAAACGTTGCTTTGATATTTCAATTGAAATTACATGAACTCTATACATCATTTTTGGTAATATGGTCATTTTGATGACTTGTTTCTTCCTAAGAAAGAACAAGGAATGCCTTTTGACATTCCACTGTCCTCTTCAATCTTTTTTCAAAGTCTATAGTATTTGTTACAGATTTCTATTATTTACTAACTTGTGTTAACATATATGCAGTTAATATTTTTTTTGTTTTTTGGTACTGGGCATCGAACTTGGGACCTTATGCTTGTGAGACTGTCACTGGAACCATTGAGCTAAATCACCGGCCCACACTTAATATTTTTAAGCAAGCCTAAGTGGAGTAGTTTTTATTTTATTCTACTTTTTTTTTATTCATATATTTATTGGTACGTTTTAGGTATACAATACATTTACATTTATCATTGGGTGTTTGTACCTGTACATAATGTATCTTAGTTCTTATTTTTTCCCCCATTACCTGTGTGCCCTTCACCCCCACCACCCTTCCCTATTAACATAGATTTTGTTTCCATTTTTTTTTCTTTCTCATAATTTTTTCTTTCCCTTCTTCCTTTTCCCCTCTTCTCTTTCCCCTTCCACTCCCACTGGCCCTACACCTTTGGATCTTTTCCTATTTCAAATTATGAATTATTCATTTTAATCATTTTCATCCTTATTTACACTTTCAGTTTCTCACACTAGAGAAACTATTCGGTATTTACACATGTGTGTCCTATTTATTTCACTTAAGAGTATGGCCTCAATACTAAGTGGAATAGTTTTAATGATTTCTTTCCCAGTGGGTTCATGGTTTGTGTGTGGGGACCCTGTTGAATTATTTGTGTTAATTTTTCCATTTTGTCCCTTGCTGTATTGGTTTACTAGCTCTAAAAGTACACTGTTGTGGTTTGTACAGCCTTCTATGTAAGGGACCATGTCATCTATGAATAAAGATAGATTGAATTCTTCCTTTCCTCATCACATCCCTTTTTTTTGGTACTGGGGATCGAACTCGGGACGTGGCACTTGGGAGGCATGTGGGGGCACCACTGAGCTAAATCCCCCACCCTCATCATATATATCCCTTTTAATTCTTCACTTGCCTGATTGTTTTGGGAGGTGTTTTGAGTCTATGTCTATAATCTCTAAGGTAAGGAAAAAAGGTAATTGAGTATGGCCAATCATCAAGAGTCTACTTTGATTTAATGTGCTTGTTTTATGTTTTGTCTGTGTGCTTGTTAATTGTTTTTTCTTTTCTTTTTTTTGGTATCGAGGATCAAACTCAGGACCTTGCCCTTGCTAGGCAGTGGCTGTGCCACTGAGCTACATCCCCAGCCATCTTAATTGTTTTTTAATAACTGGTCAAAGTACCTGCAGCTGCTTCAAGAAAAATTTTATGTGATTTCATTATTTTCATATTTTGCCCTTGCAGTTTTCTGACTCTTTTGGGGATTTTCCTAAAAAGAACCAGTTATGGAAATATTCAAGAGTAACCAAACTCACTTAAAAACATAGGATTAAAACTTGCAAGTAAGTTTAACATAACATAAAAGTTTGGCATCTTCAAATTATGTATCTAAGGTAAATATGTATGTTTCTGCGTGTTTACTTTCAGGTATATGTTGTGGTCTAAAATTTCTATTTAAGTTAGCTTATTCAAAAAGGAATGCTCACTCTAGTTACCTAATTTTTTTTAATCACATGGCTTAACATTGAGCCAATTCAAATTGATTGGTATGAGCAAAAATATCTTTAAAGTGAGTGTTATGTTTCCTTCCAGGTTTTTATTCCAACAAGACAGTATTTATCTTAAAGAATTATTTATATGAATGTAACATCCATTCTTTTTTGTGGACAATAACTTTAGTCATTTTCCTTGGTTAAAGATCATATATCTGTATTCATATATATATATTTTTCCCTGTGGTATACATTGATTCCCATGAGTCATCTCAAATAATTGTTAAAATGATTAAATAAGAAAATATAGGGCCGGGGATTTAGCTCAGTGGTTCCACCACCTGCCTCCCAAGCTAAGGGCCCAAGTTCGATCCCCAGTACCAAAAAAAATAAAAAGAAAATATATAAAGGCGAGGGATTTTGCTCAGTCATTTCACTGCCTGCCTTGCCAAGTACAAGGTCCTGAGTTTAATCTCCATACAAAAAAAAAAACTATATATATATATATATATATAGGGTCTAATGCTTACATATTCTTCATAACATTTAAATAATCAATGACTAAATAAAGATTCAAGTGTTTTGGCTTAAGACTTATAACAGGTATTATATTTGGTTTCATAAATACATAGTTATAAATTATTAATATATTTCAGGGTGGCTATCTTAGCTAAGAGTTAAATTTCTAAGCTTAAATTTCACATTAAAGTAATATTTATTTATTTATTCATTTATTTATTTACTTTGGGGGGGGTCCTTGCACTTGCACAGCAGGTGGCGAAACCACTGAGCTAAATCCCTGGCCCTAAAGTAATATTTAAAAGAAAAATATTTCCCTCATTATAAGTAATTATGCCTAAGGAATTACTTAAAACACTCGCCTCCTACCCAAGACTGAAGAAGTAGCTGCCTATATCAATTTGGTTCAATTTTTCATTAATGAATGGCTTCTCATGTTTTATGGGAGAGTTTAATAGAGTCTCCTCCAACATGTTAAAAAATTTTTATATGTATATATAATATATATTAAAATTACACATCTTTATATATGCGCGCATTGGCAATAATTAAAACGTTATTCTATGTCTAAAGTAATAAGGTTTTTTTATGATATAAAAATAGATTAAATAAGAACCAAGATATATCAAGAAAAGGTACAAATTCCCAGTGATGAATGTCATCGTATTGTATACCTAAAATGTACTTATAAACTTAATGGATAAAAAAAAGTCAGAAAAACTTACAACAATTAGATTAAAAAATGTTTTATGTTTTACCAGGATAATTTACTCTGATTTCCAGCTTTTTGATTACTTAAACATTACTGAATTTTAAAAATTAATTTTTTAATTTGGTACATTTTTATAGTACATGATGATGACATTCATTGTGGGGAGTTGTTATATACACAGGACTCTCCTTTATTCCTCTTTCATCTTTTACTTTCCACTCCCTTCATCTATGGGTGGTCTTCCCATGTACTAAAGATCTATCTTGCTATTTCCTACTGTTTGTCTCTTTTTACACTTTGTTTATAATTTATGTTTATGTTTTGGCTTCTAATAAAATAAAAACTATGTGATATTATCTTGATTGATTCATTTCACATAACATTATGGATAAGTGTTAACTTTAAGTGTTAAAGATTATTTAATCTTTGAAGGTAAAATATTTTTATTAATCAATTTATAACTGGTTATACATACAAGTAATATCTAGTTTATAACACACCCTATATCTGGTACTCCAAATACACATACATTAGAGGACAAAATATGCTGTATGTGTCAGGAACCATTCTACATAAATTTGGGGAAAAATCATTTCACAATTACATTATGATTAGGCCTAGTCTTCTTGCCTGCAGGCCAGCTATGACACGCAAAAACATAACTACCCCATTTTTGCCTCTGGTCACAGGTGGCTCCTCAATGGTCCCCTGATGCTGTAATGCTCAAGGGCAAGTTTACATAAACTGAAGACATCCTGGGTCTTTGAGAATTGAGTAAAAAGGTTTCAACTAGGGAAGCACAAATTCCTTATCAGCTTAACTCATTCTACCTGCTGTTTTAGGAACATCTTTGCTTATCTTAGCATCCTAATCAACATAAGATCCTCATTAGCATAACATGCTTGTTGTCCTAGGATTAACACCACACTCTGAGACATCTGATACTTCTTCTGACTATAAGATCCTTCTCAATTAGAATTATCACTGCCTTCTGAGTCATCTATTACTCCCTATGAACCCAATAAATAGGGGCAAGCTCAGGATGCCTTTGGCTTTGCTGCCCAGAGCATTGATCAGGCCCAGCTTCTTCTCTCTCAAGTCCCGTCTCCTGTCTTATTCTTCAATTCACCTTGTGCTGTCATTGCTCACAGGAGACCAGAACCTACTGCAGGGCTTCTGGTAACATCCCTTCCCTGTTTCTTACATGTAAGTTTAAAGTTAACTTTATATGCAAAGTAACGTGGGCTCTTTTATATAATAGACATTGCATCTAGACATTAGACATAAAATTGATCACATTTCTTCTTTAACTTTGTTCCTACCTTTGAAAACAAAGTATTTCTATTGGCTTTCATTGAACAAGTATTTTGTTATTATATGAGATACATTTGTATATTGGCTAATAATTCTATTTGGGGTAATTTACAGTGCTTCTTCAACTTCTAAGATATCCTATGATTATTGTCAGTGAGGTTATACCATGTACAACTTTTTAAGAAATATTAATTCCAGCTGGAGATTTAGCTCAGCAGTTCCATCGCATGCCTTGCAAGCACAAGTTTCTTAGTTTGATCCCTGGTACCAAAAGAAAAAAAAAAAAGAAAAGAAAAGAAATATTAATTTCACTGCAAGAGTAAAATCTAAGTTAGCCTATAGAAAAAGGTTTCTGTATGCTTATTTTTTTCCATTAAGTGTATTGGTACATTTTAGGTATAAAGTACAGTTACATTCATCATTGGGATCTTGTACCATTACATAAGTATCTTGCTTCTTATTTGTTCCCCATTCCCCTGCCCTCCCTTCACCCCCTCCACCCTTTCCTACTTCCAAAGACTTTGTTTCTATTTTTTTCATTTTCTCATATTTTTTTCTTTTCCCTTCTTTCCTTTCCCTGACCCCTCCCAATTCCCCTACCTCTTTGGACCTTTTCTTCCTATTACACAATATCTATTATACATTTTTAAAATTACAATATCAAGATCTAGAAGACATTACCACAGATTTTACAGAATTTAAAATGATATAGAAAGCATATTACAAAAATCTTTTTTGAAATAAATTGGACAACTTCTAAGAAGTACCTTGGAAGACAAATTAATGAAACTAACTCTGGAGGAAATATAAATTTTGAGTAGCACCTATTAAAGAAAGTATATTCCTAGCTTGAAAACCTACCTATATGACAACAACAGGCTCATATACATTTTAACTGATAAATTATATCAAACATTTAAAGCAGAAAGAAAAAGCCATATGATCCTGTCAGTAGTTGGAGAAAAAGTATTGGACTAAATTCTACAGCTGTTTATGATAAAAGCTTTCAGGAGACTAGAAGTAGAACAAAATCTTCTCAACAAATAAAAGACATGTACTCCATACTTCCAGGAAAAATGCATTGTATGAATGGAGAAGATACAATGCTTTCTCCCCAAGGTGGATAACAAGGGCAGATATGCCTACTCTTCATCTGTCCATTAAACTTTGAATCATAGGCCCAAACCAAAATAGTCTGGCAATAAAATGACACAATTAGGATAAGATTGTCAAGGTGGAAGTAAAATCTTTATATGTAGATGAAATGATCATCTACAGAGAAAATACTAAGAAATCTTGAGGAGAGCCTACAACATGTATTTGAATTTAGCAGGATTAGGAAACGGAAAGTATATACAAAAATTCAAGTCTATGTATACTTGCTATAAATGAAGAAATAGATATTGAAATTTAAAAGTAATGCAGGGGTACTAAGTACCTAGTAAAGTAAAAAGAAAAAGAAAACAGTGTTGGAAGACATTTAGTACCTAATTTTAAGACTTGCTCTAAAGCTACAGTAGTTAAGGCAGTGTTGGTGTAAGGAAAGATGTATAGATCATTGGAATAAAACAGAGAATCTAGAAATAAAACTACACATATATGGTCCACTGAGTTTTGAAAGATTATTTAACATTAATATTTTGTAGAATATAAACTCAATTCAAGAGCAGAGGAAAACATAGTGTTTTCAGCAAATGGCACTAGAACACCTGGTATCCTTATATAAAAAATTAACCACAACCCTTTATTTCCATACATAAAAATAACGTGAAAGGATCTATGAACTAAATATGAAATACTGTAACTGTAAAACTTTAAGAAGAAATTATAGGGGAAAATGTTTATAAATTTAGGGTAGGCAAGAATTTCCTAGCATATAAAAACGTGTTGTATAAAAAAAATTAATAAATGAGATTCCATCAAAATTTAGAACTTTAAATGACATCATTAAGCAAATGAAAAGTTGGGCTGGGGATTTAGCTCAGTGGTTCCACTGCCTGCCTCGCAAGCTAAGGACCTGAGTTCAATCCCCGGTACCAAAAAAAAAAAAAGAAAAAAGGAAAAAAAAAAGAAAATGAAAAGTAATCCTTAAAGAGACCGTATTTATAATGCATATAATCTATGACCAGAATATATAAAGAACTGTTACAGCTCGTTAATAAACAACCCAAATAAAAAGTAGGCACAAGAAGATGATAAATAACCAGTACAGCACAAGGAAAGGTGTGCAACACTAGAATCAGAAAAATACTAATCAGTGCAATAACAAGACTGAATTATAGACTCATTAGGGGGATGAAGTTCATGACTTTTTCTTTTTGTTGGATTCTCCCCCTTTGTTTAACCATGGATTCATTCTTCTGTGCTTCCTGGGGTTGTGATCCTCATTGTCTGTTCCTAGGATATTATCTAAAATTTTGGGAGTGCTGGTTTGGTGTTCATGAAGTTCCTAAGGTGCACTTTGTCATGAAAGTATCTTATTTCTCCATCAATTTTGCAAGACAGTTTTGCAGGATACATCAATCTGGACTGGAGGCTGTTTTCCTTTAGGGCCTGGAATATGTCACTGCAAGTTCTTTTTGCCTTGAGGGTTTGTGTTGAGAAGTCTATGCTGTGATTCTGATGGGCTTTCCTTTGTATGTGATTTGTTTCTTTTCTCTAACTGCTTGTAGAACTTTGTTCTTCTGTTCGGTTTCTGGAATCTTAACAATTATATGCCTATGTGTACATTGTTTTTGATCAAGGCTATTTGGAGACCTATATGCCTCACTTATCTGTATGTCAAGTTCTTTTCCCCTCCTTGGGAAATTTTCTGCCATCACTTCTGTGAATAGCTTTTTTATGTCATCTGCACTCTCCTGTTTCTTCATTGACTCCAATCAGTCTTATGTTATTCTTCTTTGTATCATCTAGCAGCTGCTGGATTGGTTTCTTGTGGTCCCTTACAATTTTGAAGCAATTTTTCTTTTCCTGGTCACTAATTGCAATCTTTTCTTCTCTATCTGAAATTCTGTCCTCACATTGGCTCATTCTGCTGTGTAGACTTTCAGTGGAGTTTTTAATCTCTTGGAAATCTGTTTGCATCTGTTTTATGGATTCCATTTGTTTCCTATGTTGGGATTCCATATGTTCCTCAGCTCCTCTATTTTTTTAATCTGTGTCCTCTCTAGATTTATTAATCATGTCTTGTACTATGGGCACAATCTCTGGTGTTTTCAGGGAAATTATTTCTGATTTCATTTTTTCCAGATCCTCTTTTGTTGCCAGTTCAGGGAGTCTAGGTGGTTGTGTATCAGAGTGTTCCATCTCATTTCCCTTTGGGGTTGCTGTAGGTGATCTGGAAGCCTGGTTTTGAGACTTGTTTATGTGTCTTCTCATTTTGATTGGGGGGGGGGTTGCTGTTGGTGCCTGCATGCCTCACCTCCTCTTGGCTGGGAGCTGTGGAATGGAGGCCTGGAAGCCCTTAGAATACCCAAAGTAACTGGGATAACAGGACAGGCATTATTTTGGCCCTTGCACTCCAAGGGCAGCCAGGACCCATGACATGATAGGGCCCCCCAAAAGATCCTACTACTCTGAAGAGTCACCCAACCTCCTGAACAGGGAGATCGTTGGAACCCAGAGGACAAGATTCAAACAGATTACATTGCCCTAAAAGGAGGCTCAGTAAAGAGAGAAATATCTCCCACAATATCTCCATCCAAGGAAATCCATATGGTTTGGCAAGATTCAGAGGTCATAAAAACACACATAACTTTATTAAATATTTTCATTTGCCACAGTTATAACTAAACTATGAAGACTTTAAATTTCTTTAGAAACCAAAAATGAAAAAGTCTACATGCACGGAAACTCCAGTTGTTATGTTTGGATAAATATCTTCAAATAGAGGTCAACATTACAGATAAATGGAGTAGGCCAAGTGCTAACTTCCACCATGTTTTCAGAGCCAGTATTCAATAAAGTTCTACTTACAACTTCTAACTCCTGGTTATTTTCTGTAGCTATAAAATAAAACTTATTTGTCAATAACTTACTTGCTAATGTTCTTGGGCAATTGCCTGATGAACAAAGGAGCATTGTTCATCATAAAATTTCATCTTTAAAAAAAAAGTGGGCCAGGGATTTAGCTCAGTGGTTCCACCACTTGGCTCACAAGCACAAGGTCCCGGGTTTGATCCCGGGTACCAAAAAAAAAAAAGAAAAGAAAAACACAAAAAAAGAAACAAAAAACTCATCTTTGTCTCCTTATTACATCACTCAGATTGAGACTTTTGATCATTGGCTAGACAGTATAAATGCTCTTTCTGAAGCAGTTATGGAAGACAGATCAGCTGCCCCTCTACAAATTTAGAAATAAAGAATAAAAGTCTTAGGGGATATGTTAGAAGAAATAAAGATAGGTTAAAAGGAGACAAGTAAAAAATTTTAATTTTTAAAATGACAAATGCATCTTCAGGACACAAGTCCAGTTTAAAATTTTCTCTTCTTGACCAACACAAGAATCTTGGACAATTCCTCTCACTTGTGAATAAATCACATTTTTAACCTGTACATTGGGCACTCCGCTTTGAATACACCAACATCATACTGCGGCTGAGCCTTTCTCTGCTACCTACCAAAAGGAAAGTGTAAATTGTCAAATTTCACAGATTTTCTTTTTTGGGGGTGGGGTACTGGGAATTGAACTCAGGACCTTGTGCTTGTGAGGTAGGCCCAGTGCCACTGAGATAAATCCTTGGCTCCCACACAAATTTTCATTGCTAAAAATACATAAAGATTCCCAGTTCCAAGCTGTAGTACACCTCCGTCTAATGAGGGCCTCCACTCCACTCTTGAGAGCATACTAAGCACTTTATACCTAACCCTTTCTGAGCCTCTATTTTTTTTCTTTTTTTTTTTTGACACAGCGGCCCATTTCCTCAGGTGCTTCTTTAATAACAACAACACTGGTGTTTGAACTTGCATCAAAATTTGCAAGCTTCTGGTAGCATAACTTTAATCCAGCCTTCCATAACAGTCTTTTTATTTTTTATTAAGGAACATGATACTGTGATAAAAGCAACAAAATGCTTTAGTCTTTTCACTTCTTTTTGTCAAGGCGATTATTATAGGTGGATAGTTTTTCTCAGACAAAAAAACTTAGGTAGTGCACACATTTCTAATTGCTATCAGCAATGTTTGCAAATAGTTTCCAGTGCTCCAACATGGGTTAATTCACTTTGACCCAGAAAGTGGGGATGGAGCCCCTCAACAGGGCTTTAAATTAGGGAAACACACGGAGGTTATGAGAACTTGGGGAGTCTTCCAGCTTGCCTAAGACCAAAGTCATAATGAGTCAAAAAGGATTATTTCTTTTCCAAAACCTAAATGATAAACCCAGTAATAACCACTTGACAAAATTAGAGTAATTCAGTTTCTGCTTTCCTCTTTGAACAAGATATGAAATTGACTACCTTAAAAGTTACAGCTTCCCCCAAATGTGATACTCAAATGTAATTTCTGGAAAGAAAACCATAGTACAACAGTTATCATACTTCACAGTTGTGGCTATAGAAAATCATCCTATTTCTTCCCTTTTCAGAAAAGCATCACACAATTATTATGATGCAGCTGTCTGATAAATTATCTAGAGCACAGATAAATGCCATACATACTCCTTGAGTATTTCATCCTATACCAGAAACACCAGTGTTACCAATGGCAAACAACCTCTTGTAAAAGAATTGGGCCCATTTCGTTATTAAATGTTACAGCTGAAGGGAAAATAATTGTCATGAGAAAAGTTGGTGTCATCTTAAGCAGACTGGGTAGTGATGAACCACAGAAAAGAAACGATACATGATCAACAACAAAAAACAAAGTTGAAAATAGAAGCTTCTGCATATTTGAATTTTCAAACAGGTGTGATGTTTGGTGCTGTCATTACTCAAGAACATAGAACAAAGAAAAGTTAAAAAATTTTGAGAAAATTAGAAAAAAACTGTTATACACACATGTATACATGTTTCACTAAAGTACATGAACAGCACTGAACCAAGAGAGAACGTAATGAGGTTGCTGTTATGCACGTCACCACATATAAACTTGGTCGTTACAGCTGTTCCTTGAGGTGCAAAGTGGAAATATTTGAAAAACAGAAAAAAGTTGAAATAATATATTGAATGTGCATTTAATATACCAGATCTAATGAATGTAAGTGATCCCCTTGCTACATTAACATACTTATCATTCTTATATTGACCTGTAGTCAGAATGGATAACATAGAGCCCATTTCATAATAAAATATCACATATAATTTATTAAATAGAGGACACTGAAGGTACTTGTTGCTTATCCATGGTATCTGCTGGCTGACAGAGCAGGACTCACTACTACAGCCCAACAGAAAAAGTGAGTATTGCTGCTGAAAGCAGGGATATGCATGGGACACTAGAATATGATGTTTTTAACTCTTTGAGTAAGGCATCCACAAAAGGAAGCACTACACTGAATGGAATAACTACTTTCAGTTTTTTGAATACTTTATACACTGACTGTTGAAGGGTTTGAACAACTTGAAATCCAACCAAGGATACTGAATGGTTCCTTCTTCCCTGTAGGCTCATGAATATTTTTTTGAGTTCTTAGTGATGTTTTCTTTCTGGAATGAGTTGATGTTCCAATTTGCATTTCATTATTGGGCAAAAATGCTCAACATTCTTTTAGGTATTTATTGGGAATTTGTACTTAATCTGAGAAGTGTTTATTCATTTAATTTGCCTGTTTTTTTCACATATTAGTTCTCTGAGGTGTATCAGGTAAAATGTTTCCCATTCTGGTGGTTATTTTTTCATGCTTTTGTATTTGCTTCCATGTCTGGGCAAGAGCTGTAAATGTTTATATAAAGCTTTTTGTTTACTGTATCATCCTACCTTCTTTTCTACCAAACACACCAGCAAAAACATTGAGAAAAGAAAATTTTAGTCTATCTCTCTATGTTCTCTACATTCAGAACATGGAATGTTTGGCTCTTTCATCATCTATTGTTTATGCTTTATTCTGACAGGCATATATATTACTGCTGTACAGTTATTTCCATGAAAAGAGTATTTCCTGAGCAACAGAATCATGATTTGCATTGATTTTTTTGTACCCTATCCTAGGTTTATGTTCTTGTCCTAAATTTCTTTTCTTAAACTTCAAATGCCAGTATAAAGACAACTGTTCAGTTTGCTAAGGCATCTAGCTAAGTGACCCCCCAAAGTTAGCTTCAAAGCCACAATGATCCTGTCTCAGCCTCTCCTGAAGCTAGGATTAAAGGAATCACATTTGACTTAAACCTTTACACATAACTCACCAGTCCAATACTTTATATACAGGATGACCAAAACTTTCCTATTTTTCATTAGTTTTTATAACAGGAAATACAAAAATGAAAATTTTATCAAATTTATTCAATACAAGAATTGACTGGTTAAACTGATACCTGCCTGAACAAAGTTCAAGATAGTCAGTAAATAAAGAAATGTGCTGCCAGAATGATGCTTGGGGTAAACTATTAAGTAGTGAAATGAGAAAAGGACAAACACTGATGTGTAATTGTTACTATTAAAATAATTATGACACTGAGTAGTAAACTACAAGTATTAAAGCAGAGATACCTCTGCAGAATTTTCATATATAGAGATATGTATCTATATATATAGGTTTGTATAAGTATATAAAATGCAAATATATATAGATACATATAAATATATATAAATATGTATATATATCTTTGGTTTTTTTCCAGTACCAGGAATCAAATTTAGGACCTTGAGCTTTTGAGGCAAGTCCCATGCCACTGAGCTAGATCCCCAGCTCTGACTTTCATATATATTTTGAGACAGGGTCTCACTGTTGAATAGGCTGGACTCAACTTTTTTTCCCACTTCTGCCTGCTGAGTTTCTGGGATTACAAGCATGCATCAGCAGGGTCAGAAAGATTTTTTCATGGTAAAATAATCAGAAAGTAAATGTGCTCAAGATAAAACATGTTGGAGTTTTGATATTTTGTCACTAGCTGCAACAGCAATACACACTACATATCCTCCTGGTGATGGTAAGCAGCAGAACTGTGCCACAGGGAAGTTGGCCACATGTTGTAGGGTGTAAACATTGACACTGTATTCTGCAGTACATTGTATTCCTCAAATTACATCAGATATTTCAGGTACAAAATAGACATAGTTTTAAATGACATTATACAACTGGTAAGTAATGTATGTGCCTAAGCATAATTAATGCTAGGGGAAGATATACTCCCTCAATTTTGGGTATTTAATGCATTGCTCACTAATGTTTTCATGATACCATAGGTTTGTAACAGTGCAATCCCATCAGAAATCCAGCAGCTTTTATATTCAAGAACACTATATAAAACATTTTGCAAACTATGTCAATGCTAAAAAAGATAGGAACAAAATACAGGGCAAAGGGGACCAACTGGGACTCATGCACACAACTTGGCCCAGTATGTGTGTTTGAAGGCAACTGTCACAGACTTCAAGCATAAGACAGTGGTTCTTAGGGACAATGATAAATGGTAAACATTTCTCAAAACCTGGTAAACACAACCTGAATTATAACTTAGTAAATTCACTTTTTAGCAAACTGACAGATTCTTTTCATTCTTTTTTCCAGGACTGGGGATAGAAATCACAACCTTGCACTTGTGAGGCACGTACAGTGCCACTGAGCTAAATTCCCGGCCCTTTACCAAACTGACACCTCACATTAGTTACTTTTTCCTTCATACCATTAGATCAGCTTACTAGGTAAAAACAATAATGATGACCAAAGGTAGGATGGCACCATAGCATCAAGGAATAGAATAAAGGCATTTGTACACTGTACTTGTACAAGTACAAAGGCAATGACACTTGTTCATTCAATAGCAACTACTCTCCTTACAACCGCTGCACAGCTGACAGAAATTCCTTTGAAAGTCTTGTTACACATAAACCCTACCATCATTTATACCTTCTGGACAGATTACTATACTTCATGATATCCTTTTGGAGAGAAGTTATGGTCCTCCTGGTCTGTGGCAATCAAAAACACAGCAGTACGGTTTATTTTGGGAACACGTGGTGAAAAAATTAACACCAAATTAAAAGTCATTGCAATATAAACATGAAAAGTAAAATTCTGATGGGAAGAAAACAAAACTTTTGTAAATGATAATACTGGTTGGTATAAGAAAAACATGCAATATTACATACATGATATCTGAAGTAGTTGTCACAATACGGAAAACATCACATTTGATAAAGTGCAAGTTGTTTGAGAACTCAACTTTCTCAAAAACTCATGTTCACAAATCTCTGAAAATATATATTTCAATATATAGTATCAAATCCAAAAACATCTTTTCCTACACAGAATATGCAGTATGCACTACAATGTTAAAACAAATGTAGTGGTAAAATCACAATTAACAAAGAACCATTTAAAAATTAAGGTTTTTTGTGATCTATACCTCCTAATTGAAAGCCAAAAGAAAACCTACATAGTAATTGCACTGGAAAGTAAAAACTACATTTCAATTTACCATGTACAATTAAGACACCATGGACTAAGCACAAAGATATACAAAAGCACAAATTTATGTCAACTCAATATTTTTATGTTAAACCCTAAGATACAGAATGTAGATATTTGTAAGTGATTTACTGAAAACCACACAATGTATGTACTTTAGGATATCTCTATCTGGGATTTGTACTTTCTGAGAAATTTGCAAAGAAGCTTTTCATTTGAGGCAGGGTCTCCCTTTGTAATTCAGGCTGGCCTTTAACTGTGTAAGGGTGCTCAGCCTCAAATTTGTGGCCATGCTCCTGTACAAAGAAATATTGACATCAAATTTGTTTGCATTATTTCTAAAGGTCTCCACTACATGGGAATTTTTTACAAGATTTTAAAAATGGGCTCATATATAGAGAGCTTCTCCCAAGTGAGAATTCCCTGACTTTAACGATTTGTGAACTGACACCTATCCCATTTTACATACTCATGGTTTCAACGCAGTGTTTTTCATATTTGACAATCATGTGTGAAAGTTTTCACATTGCTTATGTATGATCAAAACCCACTAAGAGGTCTTTTGTATCTTTCACAATCACCATGAGTGATGAAAGCTTTCCCAGTTTACTTATATACAGAGGGCATTGCCCTAGTGTGAGCTCTTTCATGTTTTAGGCAACAACTGCTTTTGCTGAAAGCTTTCCCATGCTGTGAGTCCTTCCATGTCTTTGACAAGCACTACGTGTGCTGAAAGCTTTCCCACACTGCTTACATTCATAGGGTTTCTCCCCAGTGTGAATCCTTTCATGTGTTCGAAAATGACTGCTTGTGCTGAAAGCTTTCCCACATTGCTTACACACATAGGGCTTCTCCCCACTGTGAACTCTTTCATGTATTTGGGAAGATATGTGTGTGGTGAAAGCTTTTCCACATTGCTTACATACATAGGGTTTCTCCCCAGTGTGAACTCTTTCATGTGTTCGACAATGACTGCTTGTGCTGAAAGCTTTCCCACACTGCTTACATACATAAGGTTTCTCCCCACTGTGAAATCTTTCATGTGTTTTGCAAGTACTATATGAGCTGAATGCTTTTCCACATTGCTTACACACATATGGTTTCTCCCCACTGTGAACTTTTTCATGTCTTTGACAAACACTTTTTGTGCTGTAAGCTTTCCCACATTGCTTACATTCATAGGGTTTGTATGCAGTGTGAGCTCTTTCATGTATTCGACAATAACTACTTGTGCTGAAAGCTTTTCCACATTGCTTACATTCATAGGGTTTGTATCCAGTGTGAGCTCTTTCATGAATTTGAACATATCCATATGTGCTGAAAGTTTTCCCACATTGCTTACATTCATAGGGTTTGTATCCACTGTGAGCTCTTTCATGTATTTGACAATAACTACTTGTGCTGAAAGCTTTCCCACATTGCTTACATACATAGGGTTTGTATCCACTGTGAGCTCTTTCATGTATTTGACAATAACTACTTGTGCTGAAAGCTTTCCCACATTGCTTACATACATAGGGTTTCTCCCCAGTGTGAACTCTTTCATGTGTTCGACAATGACTGCTTGTGCTGAAAGCTTTCCCACACTGCTTACATACATAAGGTTTCTCCCCACTGTGAAATCTTTCATGTGTTTTGCAAGTACTATATGAGCTGAATGCTTTTCCACATTGCTCACACACATATGGTTTCTCCCCACTGTGAACTTTTTCATGTCTTTGACAAACACTTTTTGTGCTGTAAGCTTTCCCACATTGCTTACATTCATAGGGTTTGTATCCAGTGTGAGCTCTTTCATGAATTTGAACATATCCATATGTGCTGAAAGTTTTCCCACATTGCTTACATTCATAGGGTTTGTATCCACTGTGAGCTCTTTCATGTATTTGACAATAACTACTTGTGCTGAAAGCTTTCCCACATTGCTTACAAACATATGGTTTCTCCCCACTGTGAACTTTTTCATGTCTTTGACAAACACTTTTTGTGCTGTAAGCTTTCCCACATTGCTTACATTCATAGGGTTTCTCCCCAGTGTGAACTCTTTCATGTGTTCGACAATGACTGCTTGTGCTGAAAGCTTTCCCACACTGCTTACATACATAAGGTTTCTCCCCACTGTGAAATCTTTCATGTATTTTGCAAGTACCATATGAGCTGAATGCTTTCCCACATTGCTTACACACATATGGCTTCTCCACACTGTGAACTTTTTCATGTCTTTGACAGGCACTTTTTGTGCTGAAAGCTTTCCCACATTGCTTACATACATAAGGTTTCTCCCCAGTGTGAAATCTTTCATGTGATTTGCAAGTACCATATGAGCTGAAAGCTTTCCCACACTGCTTACATACATATGGTTTCTCTCCACTGTGATTTCTTTCATGGATCTGAACATATTTATATGTTCTGAAAGCTTTGCCACATTGTTTACAGACATAGGGTTTCCCCTCATTGTGATTTCTCTCACGGATCTGAACATCACTGTCTGTGCTGGAAGCTTTCAAATTTTTCTTACATACAAAGGCGTTTTCTCTAACATGAGTTCTTTCACTAAGATCACAGGAGATTTTCCCACATTGATCATGTTCACAGGGTTTCTCTCCAACCTTTATCCTTGCATGCTTCTGAAAGGAATGGAAATCACTGCGGTTCCTTCCACGTTGATCACATTTATAATGACTCTCTTCAGATCCCAAGTATTTGTATGGCTTCAGTGCAGTGTGAGCTATGAGGGGCACATTTTGTGACAAATGACCAATCAGAGGCTCCCTACAAGCAAGGCTGTCAGCTGGTGTTGAACCAGCTTCTTTCCTATGCACATTAGCAACTGGAGTCCAAAGGAATATTTTTTCATATTGATTCCAACCTTTGTATTGATAGCATTTCTCTACTTCTTCATTGCTGTAAAGAAAAAGTCACAATACAATGGGTCTCCATATTAATGATGTACCAGAAGTTCATTTTCATGTCTGATAACAAATTTAGACAATGAATTAACAGGATGTCTTGAAAGAAATCTTCAAAATACCCATTCCCACAAGAGTGGTATTCATGTAGGAATTTTTAACATGGCATATTTTCCAAACAAGAAAGTTTAGCTGGATAATGGGCAACTTGCTCATAGGAATATCACATTACTGATCATTTCAATACCTTTTCCCCATCACTCTCCCCTTCTCTCCTTACCCTTTTTGTCTTTCCCATCTCCCATCTCCAAACTACCAGTTTTTCCTTTTCCTATCACCTCTCCTTTATTTTACTCACTAATTTATAATTTTTGGTTTCTTATAGAAGAGAAACCATGTGATATTTCACATTTTATGCCTGAGATATTTCACTCAACATAATGGGATGAAGATTCACCTAGTTCTTTTGACAAATGACATGATATTATTCATCTTTTTTGGCTAATTATACATTTGTTATTATACTTTCTTTTTCTTTTCAGAGCTGGGAATTAAACACAGGTCTTAGTAAAAAATCTCCAGCTTTTTTATTTCTTATTTTGAGAGATACTCCTTGGTGATTAAGTGGTTTAGGCTGAGCTTCAACTTGTCAGCCTGCAGAAACTGCTTCCCAGAGTGCTGGGCTGACAGGAGTGCACCATCATACTGGGCCTATCAACCATATTCTTCATGTGTGCATCCATCCAGTGATGGACATCAAACTGATTCCAGGGCTTAGCTGGTATAAAATGACTTGCTTTGAGTATGGATATGCATATATCAGTACAATATGATGATTTTTAACTCTTTTGAGAGTATACCCAGGGGATTTATGATCCCATTGGAACAAAAGGAAATTCTATTTCAGCTTCTGAGACATCTGTGCACTGATTATTACAGGGGCTGTATTTAACATTCTACCAGCAATTCTGGAGGGTGCCTTCTAATTTTAAAAAATCATGAATGGACTCATTTCTCTGCAGAACATCAGCAAAATACCTACTGCAACACTAGCATTCGTTTGTACTTTGAATATTGCTTCAAGGTTAGCAATTTTTGGGTACTGAATGTCTTAAATTTGCATGTATACATGAATAGATATCTCAAAGATGGGTTCCTGTCAAAATTCAAATTTTTTCTTTTTACAAATAAACCCTATATAATATCTACATGCAATTTCATACACTTTTAGGGTTAAATTGTCAGATTATGCATACTTAAGGTGTATATATATTTGGAGAATATTTGTGACATTATATTGACCTTGGCCTCATTTTCTTTTTTTTTGGTACCGGGGATCGAACTCAGGTCCTTGAGCTTGCACAGCAGGTGATGAAACCACTGAGCTAAATCCTCAGCCCAATAATTTTATTTATTATTTATTTATTTATTTATTTATTTTGGTACCGGCGATCGAACTCAGGAACTTGTGCTTGCGAGGCAGGCACTGGAACAACTGTTGGCCTCCTTTTCTTGACTGACATATTTCAGCTCATACACTGAGTATGGAGGGACATTGTTCTTCCTTGTGAATGCAAATTACCTTAGATTTTTCCAGTAATTTCTGCAATCTTCTTCAACTTCCTGGTCATCACATGCTCTTCCTGAGTTGTAGACATAGAAATACAACTATGTATTATATTATTATATATAATTTAAGATTCTAATTAGATTCATGATATAATGTAACCAGGCCTGAGATATTCTTCAAAATATTTTCTTTCTCTCTAATGAGATAGCACTGATAAGCAAGAAGCAATATTCTCTGATCATATAGATAAGAAAGAAATGTCATCCTTACCTATAGCAGTCATGTTCCTAAAGGTTTCCCTCATCACATCTCTGTAGAGCTTCTTTTGGGATGGATTCAGCAAAGCCCACTCCTGCATGGTGAAGTTCACAGCCACATCCTCAAAGGTCACTGTCTCCTAAACATCGTACAGATATTTCTCAAAGGAAGGTTGAGACTCAGTGTGGGATATTTTAAAGTCCTCTCATAAAATGTTGAATTGAGACCTAGTTGTGATGGTGCATATGTGTATCCCCTGCACTCAGGAGGCTGAGGTAGGAGCATTGCCCTGAGTTCAAGACCAGTGTGGGCTGCACAGTGAGTTCAAGTCCAGCCTGAACTACATAGTGAGACTGTCTCAAATAAAACAAAACAAAACAAAATAAGCTGGAGGCTGAATCCTTCAAATATTAATATCAAATATTAATTCCATATTTTGTCATCAATTGGAAGCATATGTACTTTTTTCAAACGCCAAAGCTAATGGAACAGCAGAAAAGAAGTACAGGTTCTTTTTGTAGGTCACTACAAGGGTATCTGCGCACTGTCTCTTAAAGCGGAGCTCACAGAGAAGGCGAACATCACCATCCACAAAACACTGGGGCAGGTGAATATCTAATGAATGGCTATGATAGATATTGGTAACATCTCTTTTCAAATCATTTTATGGAATTGAGCCCTTCTTTCTTTGATTATACTGTAGTATTTTGAAACTTGAATTTGGTTTCATAAAAAAAATTGAACAGGGCCAGGGATTTAGCTCAGTGGTTCCGCTACCTGACTTGCAAGCACAAGGTCCTGAGATTGATCCCCAATACCAAAAAAAAGAAAAATTGAACATCAGATATGGCATATGAATAATATTTAAAATGTTTATGAAAAAACAGTTTTATTGGTATAAGTCTATCAACAATGGAAACAAAAAAAGGAGAGCAAAGTATCTTACAGCTCAGTGTCACCAACTGGTCTCCTTGCCCTCAGATAGAAGAAATTCTAGGGAAGTATGAGGGGAGGAAGATGAGTAAAATGTAGTCTGCATTCATAAACAATACATCACAACATACTTAGGCATAAGAGGAAAATTTCAACCAGGTGAAATTGGTGGTGGTACATATCTATGATCTAAGAACTGGGGAGGCTGGTGCAGGAGGATGGGCTTGAGTTCAAGGCCAGCCTCAGGTACATAGTAAGTTTGACAAGTCTGAAATACAAAGACAGACCTGACTCAAATTCCCCACAAAAAAAGGAATATTTCTTTTTTAAAAAGTATCAATTGCAAATGACACTTTTAATTTGTTAAAAATAATTATATCTGTACACCAATGATAAAATTCTAACAAGAAGGTGGACAGCTTCCATAATATACATGAATGACATTGAAACTCCACCTTTCATGACCTTCTACCATTAGTCGAGAAAATGACAAATGGATCTCAGGAATGGAAGACAGACTTCAATAGGTCCACATATATGTGCAATATTGATTCTTGATAGAGCAGGTGTTTTACATCTCTGAAAAAATCACAACTTCTTTTATTTATGTTCCAGAAAAAACAAGTGTGGAAACCTAGACTGTATAGTCTTCTATTCTATGTGCAATAATTAAGTTACAAAATGAAAGGGGAAAGATAACCTTGAATGACTTGAGAATTCATAGTAAAATAACTTTTTAAATGGGAAAAAAGGTTTTCCTCAGAAGACAATCAAGTAACCATCAGAATTAGAAGGACAAACTCATAAACAAGAAAAGAAACTATTTGCTGTGTACACAGTATGAAGTTATTTGTAGGGATTAAAGACCAATGAACACAAATCGGAAAAAACACAACATATCTAACTCAAGAGAAAACACTGACTAAATACCAAAGACCATACTTTTTTGATAAAATCACTGAAGAAAATAAATGGAAGTGTGGAAGAATACAATAAGGATGTAGATTTATGCATGAATGAAGAACCAATCAATACACTCTACACTCATTTCCTTTACTTTAGTTGACCAAAATGTTGTGCTCAGATAGCGAGTTCCCCCAAAACCACCAAGGAACCGATTCTGATGCAAACACAGGAGGGTTGTTTATTTCAGCTCGAGCAGGGACTCTCAACTGTCATGGGGGTCAAGATTGAGAGCACTGACTCGAAAACACCAGGGGTTTTTATAGAGGTTACAGCAAGGCGTGGGGTTTCGAAAAGATGTGGGGTTTCAAATCACATGCAAATCACACAATTGGCTAGCATTTAGCAAGTTTTGAAAGTTTAAACCTAATTGGCTGTGCCTTGCACGCTGAACTGTAAATGGCTGCTCAAGTCATTGAAAAGAACACCTGGGATAGTGGGGTATTGGGGTAACTATTGATTAGCTGTTGCAGGCCATCGAGAAGAGCATCTGGGACATTGAGGCAGCTACCAATGAGCTGTCACTAGGCTAGTTGCTAGGGGACTGTTGGACATTATCACAGGCAGGTGGCCAAAGTGCATGTTGTGGTTTTTCTTGGAACTAGAATTTATGTCCAGGCCACCTTTACTCAAAAATGGGGCCAAAATTTTAAAATGGAGTCACTCAGGTCTCACAAAAAAAAATCTAGATAAATGACTTGTTTCCAATGTCCAGAGAATACACTATGCCACTACTTCTAGAGATAGATGTGATTCTTTTGAAGTAAACTTGAAAAACTGTGAATCACAAGACCAATGGAATGGTGAGAAAGCACTTGCTTCTTGACTCACCTATCAACACTTGTGAAAAATAGTGAGAGGAAAGAACCCCTCTAAAAACAGTTCTCTTGCAATTTCTGTAAGTCAGGTGTTGAAAATTCCAAGGGAAGAAATTAAAAGAAAATTGTTCATAGAAACTCACACATGGGACACTTAGAAAACATCCCCAGAGTGGGACAGTGGTCATCCATGGGGCAAGAGAGATTGAGTCAGATCACATACAAATCACTTGGATGCTCCCATCCAAGGCCCAGTGAAGAAACTTTCTGAATATTTCCAGGATATTCATATTGTTATTAGTTTAAACCTCAAATAATTTGGAAGCAAAATTTATTGAAAAATATTCAAACACTAAGTTACCATTAAGAAAGCACACATTAAGTTATATCTGCATTCATGTATGAAAAGATGAGACAGCATTCACACACTGGTCAGCAATAAGCAAAGCAGCACAGTGGCAAACAGGAGACCCCAGACCCCCAGGAAGCAGTGGTCAAGCTATATTGCCCATCAGGAGACATCAGGTTAGACTGTAAGAGAAAGAGAGAACAGATATCAAAGCTAATCAGTGACTACACATCTGGGTTATGGTCCCAATGCTGTGCCCACCTGAACAGGAGTGGTTTTTATGTTGACATATGGGAGGGCAATCAATCCCCAGACTACCTAGGAAGGGCAAGGGCATGGGCTAAAGAGAAAAAACAATAGAGACTTGTGTAATTTTAACACACATGTGGGGCCTGAAAGTCAGTCCCTCAGAGTTGGCCAAGACAAAGACTCTCTGAGTTAGCCACTATTTACTGGGTACACACAATAATTGGAGAAGTATGGGGTGACTTGGTGGGTGGAGGTGATCTTATGTCTGACCTTTTGTGGGTACAAATCACCTGCTGGTGAGAGCAGAAAGGAGAGCATTCCCAGCTCAGTAGGTGGGATGAGCTGAGCTGAGGAGCAACTCCATCCTCCTCAGGTGAAACTTTTCTCTTTTGTATTCGACTTGCTTCTCAAGAAACCAGAATGTCTCCAGCTGGTGTCTTTTTGCCATTGAGAGCCACAGCTTTACAGACCATTGAATCCTCAACTCTGACCAGAGGCAAAAGGGAGTTATGTTTCCACGTGCCATATCCCGCTCTCTGGCAAGGCACCGTTTGGCCTTAGACAACTACAGCCATGCTTTAATTTTGAAATGATTTTTCCCCAAAATTTATGTAGAAATGCTCCTGACAATAATGTCAGTGAGGGTAGATTTTATAGAAAGCTATGCAAAATGATACACAATTCTATCAATGATTCAACAAACTCTGCAGAATCTATATTAATCTGACATTATTCAATTTATGCCTCAAAATTAACAATACTATCAGGCAAGACAGTTCTCTAATAAGAAGAGTCATTGATACACATTCTACTGAAGACAACATCAAATTACATTAGGCAAAACATGAACATGTAGAGAAATATCACTGATTCCCAACTATGCCTGAAGATGTCAAAACAAATCCATCAGTAACTGATAGCTGATGGATGAAGAAAAATCTGTAATGGGACAGTTACACAGTACAAACTCTTCTCAAAATTACAAGAAATATTCACCCAAATAGATCATGTTCAGAACAACAATAGAGAATTTGATTTCTCGGGGAAACGTAATTGAAATATTTTATGCTATGTACCAGCACCCTATAATGAATGTAATCATTATGTACTTTAAACATGTAGCAATAAAAGTCAAAAAAAAAAAAAAAGGAAAAATAATATGTTCAAAGTATTGGAAATTTTACATGCAGGCTTTCACATCAATTCAAATAAAATCTGACAACAAGAGCAGAAACATATTGAAAATCCTAAGAATTAGAGATTAAGGGCCAGGGATGTAGTGCAGTGACACAGCACTTGCCTGGCAAGTGCAAGGATCTGAGTTTGATTCCTGGTACCAAAAAAATTAAGAGATTAAATCATAAACTTTTAAAAGACACATGCTTCAAATGCAAGGCTTCATTAAATACTGAGGATGTAGAAGCATGAAAGTGAATGTACAACTTATTAATTATCATTTCAGGGAACCACAAATGGGGGCTTCAAAAGAAATGAAAAAGAATAGATATACATATTGGAAAAGAACAAAGACTGTAACATCAGAAATTTACAGAAATGGGGCCCGGGATTTAGCTCAGTGGTTCCGCCACCTGCCTTGCAAGCACAAGGAACTGAGACTTCGATCTCCGCTACCAAAAAAACAAACAAAAAAAAATAGAAAGAAATTTACAGAAAAAATAGTAACATGAAAATTAAAATCATTCAACAAATAGGAAATTTCATTGCTCATTATTTATGTAGATTATACAGTAGAGAATAAATTATGAAAAGTATCAAAGGCATTACTGAATCATTAATGTAATCTATTACAATAAAATCTAGACAACGAAAATCATAAAATGCTGTCAGTGGATATAGACAAAACAGAAGATTAAAAAGTAGTAAGCAGAGATTAAGACGGAACACATAAAAATGTTTATGCTTGCATATAACATCAGGGTATATGCTTGAAACATTAAAGTACCAAGAAGAACCTAATGGGATTACTAAGGGGTTGAACCACAGATTACATCTCTAGCTTAATATATAGTAATATGTCATGTAATTATGTATCAGGCCTAGACAAATTGATTGGAAATTATACACTTTACATCATACATAGCCCTCACGGTGACACAATTTTACAAAAGCTAAAAGCTCAAATATGAAAGTAGTTCAACACTAGATATAAGCACAAGATAAAACTATACAAATATAACCAAATGTATTAGATGAACAAATATATATAAAGCTCTTCTACACATTGGCAAATCAATAAACCAACATATCTGTAAATTATTAGATGAAAATATCCTATGAAAAATGTGTATTTCCATTTTATGCACATGAGCATTTTTGTTATTTTATCAAAAATTCTAACTCATTATCACTTGAAAAAAATCAACAATAATAGTTTTATTCACATTTAAAACTTTTTAAAAATCACCTTGCAATATCCCAAGCTGAGTGACAGGGGAATAAGGGAGGGAAGCGGTTGAAACATGAATTTTTCTACAATCCTATGGGCAGTAACTTGAAGGAAAGAAATCAGAAATAATCTTTTCAGCATAATTCAACATGGGAATACTAACCTCAATTAGTAACTTACTCAAAATTCCAAAGAACTGAAACCAGATAACACTTTGCATGAAGAAATTGTAAAGGTCCAAAGCATTTTCAGAAAACCCATTCTGTGTCCACCTTACAGGTAGCTAGATGAAGTTGGAGAGATGCACTGGAAGGAACCATAGGTGGAGTCATGTGATGGTTAGACTTACTGTCATATCAATGAGTGTGAAAGATTCCTACGATATTAGGAAGTCACATGTCTGTTGGGATGTGTCTGAGTAAAGAAAAGGGACATGGCCTCAGAGATTACCTCAGATCCAATAACCTGTCATCTCAGGGTCTTTCCCTACTCAAGAATTTCCACTGGAATGTGGAAGAGTTGGTGCGGGAAGGCTCAAGGAACTACAGACCAACATCCAAGGGCAATGGCAGAAACCAGAGCTCCTCCCTAGAAAAGAAGAGAGACTTGCTTTCTTCCCTTTTTATTTCATCTTGGGTAAAAGCTTATTGGTTGGTGGCAACTCCATGCAGGGTGGGTTTTCCCTGTGTAGTTTGTAGCCTACAAGCCAATCATCCACAGACAAACCCAAAGCTTTACTAACTTATTGTGCTTCCTACCCATTAAGGGACATATCACAATTAATGATGACAAAATCTTAAATGAGTCTTTCTTTCTCTAAGCATTCCCTGTAGAAAAGTTTTTCATAGTTACAAATTCAAGCACAATAAGCACTGGCAGGAGTTGCTATAGGAAAGCTAAGAAGCCACAAAGTATAAATTGAAATCAGGTCCAATAGTTCTGAACAAGTATGGCTATTTTGCCTGGTGGGATCCAAAACAGAATGAAGACACAATGGTGAAAATTTTGACCTTAATACAGCTCAAATGGAAACTTAATTGTACTGAATTGTACTTAACAATTCTTAACTGTACTGAACAACTTGCTAGATATTGTACAGCTTTTACAACATCTATTTAGAAATAAAGGTCTTCACATTCACTACGCTGATAGAGTATATTATGAGCTTAAGCTAGAGTTTAGGAACCTGTTGGGTTTTATTAACTCTGAGTACAGGAAAGTACGTGCATTTGGAGTCACTGCAGACAGGAATGAAGAGGTATGATAAATAACACAGTGCACAGATTCTAGAAATCATATAATTGAATATATTTATAAAATGTAGGGGCTGGAGATTTAGCTCAGTGTCACTGTGCCTGCCTTGTAAGCACAATGTCCTGAGTTCCCACTACCCTCACCCCCCAAAATGTATTCCCTCAGAGTTCATCTTTACTTGTTCACTTAGAATGCAGCAATATACATTTACTTTATATCTATATTATTATTATTCACTCCATACATGAAACTTCCCATAGTATAGGAAATGTAAGGAGCTGAGAATGGTGCTACACATTTGCAAACATAGTTTCTAAAATATCTAAAGCAAGATCACCACAACAAAAGTGACAAAATGGGCAACTGAACATGAGTTTGTATTGCTAAACAACCTGTATAAAATTGTAAATATAATCAAACTTTCTCAGGAATGCATGTAGTATGAAGCATAATGTCAGAGAGGCATATGTTGAAATATTTCAATCACTAATAAACAAGTGGCTGGCCAAAAAACAAAGAAAAATAAGTAGATGACTGAAAGGTGCAAATTTTAACAAGCTTCAAAAATACATCCTACAAATTATTTCAACTAATGCACTTAATATCAATTTATATAAGATATATTTAAAATATTTACAAAATAGAGAAAAAGTAGCTAACTATTAAATTCATTTAGGATAATTAAAATCTTTATATATATTACGACAAAATATAAATATTGTATCTGCCAAATACAAATATTATACAAATTGTAATAAAGAAAGGTCAGTATCACTCTCTTCCTTTCCCGCTGGGGAAAGGTTATGATTACTTAAATATCATTCCAATCTACACATACAAATCCTTGTTTCCATCGAAGTTCAGTACTCATTTGCAACTAGAATGAAGCTTGAGTTTATCAGCTCATTCTTTTTTTCTTTTTCCATTTTCCCTAGCTTAACGTGGCGGAACCACTGAGCAAGCTGCGTGGTTCAGTTTTTATGTGCAAGTACTTAGAATTGTGACTATATGATATTCCAGGAAAGACATTTACTGACTGCTTTTTAAATGAATATATATTTGATGAATAAAAAGACAGTATCCTAGTAAGCCTTTTGGCAAGAAATTCTTATGAAATTCAATAATGTTAGACCCAAGGTGATGTATTTATACACTATTATTATTAGGTGTTAGCAGCTTTGTAACAGCCATTCAGAATTCATAATTCATGAGGTTTTCTCCCTTCCTTCCTTCTTTCTTTCTTTCTTTTTTTCTTGTTTGCTTGCTTGCTTGTTTGCTTGCTTGCTTGCTTTTTTTGTAGTTCAGGCTGGTGTAGAACTTTTTAGGTAGCACAGGTAGCCCAGCTGGAACTTATTCTGCTGTATCTGCATTCCAAGTACTGGCATTTCAGACATGAGTCACCGTGCCTAACCCTAACCTTAATGCAAAGGTGTTTTTAGCTGATTATCAGTAAAAATAGAAAAGAATTCCTTCTATCAAAAGTGAAAGAATGTCCCTATACTGTGTGAATATGATAACTTTGTAGGGAAGAATCCACAGTTTCAAACAAACATGTAATTAAAAATTTGAGCATCTTTCAAATTTTTGCAAATTGGGGCCAAGGATTTAGCTCAGTGGCACTGCTCCTGCCTTGCAAGTGCAGGTCCTGAGTTCCATCCCCAGAACCAAAATAAAAAGGAAAAGCAATGTTTGCAAATAATTCAAACCTCTGCCTTGAAAGCTGTCAACTACATGTCCCAATCTATTTCCCCACTCACTCTATAATCATATGTAGATATGCTGAAAAAAAAATGCCTCCTCCCATGTCACTATAATGCAAGGACATTATTGACATGCAGAAATGATCACACATAACACTAAACATTTATATAACCAACTTTAAACATTACTGTAAATTACATTTAACAAATCTTTAAAAGTCTGAAAAACTTTAAAAAACTTAATACATACAAATATAATTGAAGAAGCTGATATGAATATTGGGAAGAAAATGTACAGAGGTAGATTTGATGATGTAATATGCTATGGATTCATTAAATCTTATGCTTAATACAACTGTATGTATATAACAATAAAACAATATAAACTTGAAAAATATCTGTGAGAGTCTTCTAAAAATCAAAGGACACTCATATTTTGGAGAGCCCAAGCAAAATAAAGCAGAGATGTTCTCTCAAATAATTTGCCAAATGCTATAGTTACACTTTTTAATTCAGACAAATTGTGTACACATTAACATTACAAAAAATATCAACAAATACATCTGCTTTAACTAAACTGAGATTTGATAAGGCTGGCAGAACAAATCAAGACTAAGATATAATTTATCAGTTTTTTCTGGAAGTAAATTGCTCATTTTATTTTATTTTATTTTATTTTTGGTACTGGGGATTGAACTTGGGTCCTTGCACTTGCAAGGCAGGTGGCAGAACCACTGAGCTAATTCCCTGGCCCTAAATTGCTCATTTTATATGCTAAGTGAAGCTTATCTTTGTATCACAAACTTTCAAAGGTACATTCTCCAAAGATTCAAGAAAACATATAAAATATGACCCTAAAATATGGAAGAAAGTAGAAGAAAATGACTTGCTGACCTAGGAATGAGAAAATCCTTAGAAATAAAATTCCAAAGCCACAAATTTCAAAGTGATGGGGCCAGGGATTTAGCTCAGTGGCACTGTGCCTGCCTTGCAAGCACAAGGTCATGAGTTCAATCCCCGGTACCAAAAACAAAACAAAATTTCAAGGCGACTTTGAAGAGACACAAAAGATAATACTAAGAATTTCTGTTCAGCAATGAAAATTCTCAATGCAATAAAAATGTACATGGAAAAAAATCACAAGAAAGCATGTTGGTTCTCCGTAAGCGATAATGAAATACCTGGGAAAACAATGACAAGGAGAATGCTCATCAGAAATATGAGAACATGACATAAGCAGATAATTTAAAGGTCTTACAGAGGAAATGGAAAAAGAATGCCTAAAAAGAGGCAAAAAAGACAGAAAAAATGAAAAGAAGCAATAAAATTTCACTATGTATCCATGAAACTTGTCAAATTAGGAAAAGTCCAGTGCTCATGGTTATGAAAACAGAAACTAGAATGCTGTAGTGTGGACAGCGGTAACAAAAGCCTGAATGATACACACTCTGTGCACCAACAAAGAGGCTGCTGAGCATCCATGGGATTTTTCTCAAATCTGCTTCTGGGACAGCAAGTAAGAGAATGTTGCTTGTTGCATTTACATCACTGACAGAATTAAGACAAGCCTGCTCTCCCATAACTGTGGAAAGGCAAATAAAATGTTATGCAGACAAACAATAGAGATCCTGTTAGGAATTACATCTACATACAGCAGTTCAAATGAATCTGGAAAATAATATTGAGTGAATTCATTGAAAGACAGTATGAATTCTCTAACACAGCACTTGGGCACTAAATATGTATGTACAGGAGGCTGGGATGTAGCTGAGTGGGAGAGCTAAAGTAGTCATCAGTATAAAAATGTACATGGAGCCATGGGGTATACTCTCAGCAGTGATGAGCAGGGACACAATGTTGAACAAAAACACACCTGCAACAGGTTTGTCAAGCACAGCACTAGTGATGTTTGTGGCCAAGATTTCCTTCTATTAAGAGTAATCCCGTTTGTTATGTGACATTGTTCAACTACCTTGACCTCCCTCCCCAAGGTGCTACTAAATCTTTCTTATGCTCTAGGTCATAATTCCAGGAAAAAACTTGAGACACATTTTTGGATGTGCACAATCACCATGGCCTGAAAGTTAAGGTCCTGAATGACAAGGTACGAGATGGCCAAAGACCCCTCAACCTGCCAAATCTAGCTCTGCACCCCACATCCAAGCTCAGTGGATCTTCACAAAGTACTCTGTCTTTGCACACTCTCTCCTTGTCCTCACCACCTGCACCCACATTTCAGATGTCACCAGTGTGAAAAGCCAGAACAGGCTCTACTACTTCATGCTGTCTGATGACACCCACAGGGAGATAGAGACAGACTAAAAGGTTCTTTGAACTGAAGCTCTGTGCTTTATCTCAGCTGTGTCATAGCCATTCCCAGGGTATCCAGGGCTCCAGGATACCCACTGGAAGGTCTGTTCTCAGGGTGTGGGGGGAAGAAGCCAAGAGAACTTAGAGGGATTCAGCAATTGTAACTTATGGACCAAATAACAAAGGCCCATGGTTATCTCTTTTCCCAGAGAGATATAAATCATTGCAAAGGGGACAGAGCTTTGGAAGTAGCACTTCTGGACAGACATGCCTTCAGCTCATCAATGTCAGAGAAAGAGAAGTAGGATTAAATGTATGGGCAAACTGCCATACAGAGGTAGATGTTTACCCAAGGTTAAAACAGTTAAAAGGGTTTCCAAAATCAGCATAAATTAGAACTAGGAGTAGAAATGTTTTCTCCTCAGCTTTGCACATACTTGATGTCTTATGTTCCGACTGTTCAGGCCTCTGTCTGAAAAGTTTCTGTCCTATCCTTTTGTTATGGTGACACAAGCTGGACAGTATGATCAGATTATGACAGTATGATTATAATAATAATAATAATAATAATAATAGTAGTACTAGTAGTAATAATGATAACAGCCACCAAACTACATCAAACAAAGAAAAAACCTTCAAAATCCAAAGTATTGTTCCCTTTTTCAACTACTATTCATACTGTTTCCTTGATTAGGGAACCTGATTAACACAGCTCTCAAAAAGGGAAACAATCTGATGAGTATCATGTCATACACAGGACTTTTTGAAGAGTTGAAACAGACACAATACTTAAATTAGAAAGGAAAAATAGGGCTGGGGGTTTAGCTCAGTGGTTCTGCCACCTGCCACATAAGCACAAGGACCAGAGTTTGATCCCCAGTACCAAAAAACAAAAAACAGAAAGGAAAAATAATCAAAGAAAGGATGTTGAAAAGACAAAGTTTTGAAAATGTTATAGAATATGCCTAATCAAGGAAGCATTACTGCCTAGCCTTGGATCATTTAAACCTGCTCAACACACTGGCTTGACCAGAGTTTGGGGAAATATATGTAACACAGTACAAAATTCATAATAATACTAAATATCTCTTGCACTTTGAGTGGAGTGCATTGTACGTCATGCTTGTTCACCATTGGCGTCCTGTTGCTAACAGAGCAGTGATTCATTACTGCTGTCCACCATCCTGAGCAATACTGGACCATGTATCATCAGGGTGCAAAAAGAATAAAATTAAAAACTCAAAGGCAGATTTCCACTGAGTAGTTTTTCTGTTGTCTTTCAGAACAGGACTTTTAACACAGAGCCTAAGGCATGTTAAACAAGTTACCATTCAGGGGACATAACTCCTAAAATTTATAATTCATATTGAAAGAGGGTCTTGATCTATTGTTCAGGCTGGGCTTGGTGTTGTAATATTCTTCAGTCTCTAAAGTCAGTGAATAAAGATGTAAACCACCACGCTTCACTGATTTTTACTATACCCAAGCACTGAAATCCTGCTAAATCATGCATGATAAAGAAAGAACCCCAAGCCAGCATAATGGCACATGCATGTATCCCAACAGTCACTGAGGTACAAACACTATCAAAAGATCATACCACCCTGTGCAACACACTAAGACCTGATCTCAAAAATTGTTTAAAAATTTAAAATGTTGGGGTACATAGCTCTGGGCAAAACCCAGTGTTCAGTTTCTGTACAATAAAGACAGCAAGCACACCTTGAAATCTTCTGTATGCTGGAGAATCCACATTTCTTTCTACTTCAGGGATGGAGCCCAGCCTATTTTTAAAGATACACCAACACCAGACAGTGTCCTAATTTCCAATGGTGCCTCACAAATGTTTAGGTGAAATGATCAGTGGTAATATTAGGCAAATTTATCCATTACTAAGTTCCCCTCCTTTCTTCAAGCCTGTGACTCTTCAGCCACACACAGACTGGGCAAGCACACAATTATTCCTTTGAGATTATCAATCTGACTTTCAGAGAAGATCTATGTTGTAGGTGCTACTATTCGCAGGCTTCATCATTCCATTCTCTTTCCTCCTATCCACTCTCCTTTGATCTACCCTAAGCAGAAAATCCTTTATGCCTAACCCTTGAAGCGCTTGCAGTGTCTATTTGGGGATTCCCCTCTACTCTAGCGCTCCTTTTAACATCTGCCTCAGGCAGCATTTTGGTGTTTAAACAGTGACTACCATCAGGCCAAACTCTATAGCGATGAATTCAGAGATTACACCCCTGTGCCTTTCCACTCATACACATATCACATATACATGTCCATGCAAATGGCCCAATTCAAGGCTTTTCTCAGTGTGGGTTTAACAGGCAGCCCCTTCGGGAAGTTGTCCTTAAGCAGGTATTCTTTCCCCTGTCCTTGCTAATACCTTAACATTCCCCACCATTTTTCTCAGAATTTTAAAATCTGTGGCAGTTCTCACTTAAAGAGTTTAATTGTGAGTAGGGGTGTCACCTAAATAATTAAGATTATAAATTTCTTTTGCATTGCCCTGTATGGAACCCAGGACATCACTAGGTGTTTGGCAAGTGCTCCACCACTCCCTGAGGCACATCAACATAGTTCTATAAATTCTCCAAACCTTTGTCCACACCTACCATGAATTTGGAAATGTGAGGACATACTGGAAATTTATAAATTATATAAAAAAGCAGAAGTCTGAAGAGAGGAGTTGAGCCTATGAGACCCTGCATCACAGCTTTTCAAAACTTCAGATCCTCCACATCTGCTGCTGGCAGGAACGAGACCAGGGACCTAGCTCACAACAGCTGCACCCAGCTCCAATGCACATCTGAGTCAGGGTCTCCCCAAGCCCCTTTCTCTCCCCAGGCTGGTGGAAGTGGGCAGCAGGGAGTTGCCAAGAAGGCATTGTGAGCTGGCCATGTCACAGTGAGGACAGGGCTCTGGGGATCTAGAAGTAGTCTTGTCCCAGCAAAGGCCAAAAAGGACAGAGAGTGACTCTCCGCCAGTCGAGGACGACCTCAGTGTCTGAAGCTACGAACAGAGGCTCTAGCCACCATAGGGGGTTCTGACCACTTCTAACAGGATCGCACCCTGATTCCACCCCATTTCAGGGCTCCCATCCCACAGCATTACCATTGTGTGGCTTGAGGGTCTCCCAGGGTCTTTTCTACGCAGGTCACTGCCAGTAAAATCCACAGAAGGCGGACTTGCAAGCTTTGTGCTCAGAACACACACTTTAGTGCCACGACACTGGAAGAACCCTCCTACCTTGGCCTACCTGATTGGACAGTTCACACAGCCCGCCCCTTCATCACTGATTGGCTCCTGTTCTATTGCCTTCCCTGCGGGTCAAGAAAAAGGAAAGAAACAAACCCCTACCTGCCAGTGGGTCCCAAAATAAAGATTACAGTGCAGAGACTTCAGGACAGGCAGGCTTCTACAATGTTGACTTCACTTCGCATGGGGGACACTTGCTTTTAAGTGCTCTGTCCCGGTCTTTTCAGTGCTTTTCCTGTTTTCTTAAAGGATTCAGAAGACTCTTCCTGAAAATGGACCACAGATGTATTAAGAACGTCCAGCTCAAGGGCTGCGGATTTAGCTCAGTTGTGGGAGTTGGCTTGGCAAACGCAAGGTCCTGAGTTCAATTCCCAGTACAAAAAGAAAGAAAAAGAAATAGAAAAAGAAAAAGGAAAAGAAAAAGGAGGTCCCTGGTCAATGTTCTAGGTAAGAATCAACCCCAGGATGTCAGAAAATCTCCTGAGTCCAGCCCAGGCCTTGACACAATGGAATAGAGTGAGGGCAGGTCATTTGAGAAATATATTTGGGAGTGAGGCAGCAGGCTTTATTTTAAAGATTTTCATGCTACCTCTCCCCATTTTTAGCCAAGAAAATGAATACATGCCCCCAAAAAGAGCACTATTATTGCGGAAATGAAGACATTTGAATTAAATGATAGCAATAATCTGCAAAAGAGCCAAGATGAAACACGAACATTTCCAATCTCCCAGAAAAGTTTATTCAGGCTCATAGAACAAACTGAATTTTTTTTTCTGGTTCCAGGGATTGAACTCGGGTGCTTGCGGTTTTGAGGCAGGTGGCAAAACCACTGAGCTAAATCCCCAGCCCTAACAAACTGAATTCTGAAAGGACACATATTGCCACGAGTGAGGGTCAGCATGATTGGGGAAATGGAGCCCCACTTCTCATCCACTCAACCCTATCCTGGTGATGAGGCAGGGAATCTTAGGACTTCAGATTCTAAGCTCATCGTGCCCTGAAGTTCCTTCCTCACGTATTGAATCTCTGCCTCTTCAGGACTTTAATATTCCTAGAAGGAATTACCTGGAGCCATGTGATACGCTTAACAACTTACTTGGCTTGAGGTGTGTCTGACCTGAGTTGACCTAAGGGACCTAATCTGATCCCTGGATCCTTCCTCTCTGGCTCCTTCCACACTGTCTGACTCCTTATGTCTTAAAATGTATCTTGGGCTGGGGATTTAGCTCAGTAGTTTTGCCGTCTGCTACGCAAGCGCAAAGACCCGAGTTCAATCCCCGGTACCCCCGCCCAAAAAAAATAATGTATCTTTTTCCCTTCATTTCTATTTGTCAAGATATTTTTGCATTGGAAATAGTCAAACCCAGACTGTAGTCTGAAACAATGAGACAAATATAGGCCTATTTTTCTTTAAGTTTGTATGCCAAGTATATTGTACTTGTAACTAATTAAACAAGTAAGTAAATATATAAATAAATACCTAATACAATTCAGTTAGGAGTCTGTCCTAAATAATCTTGCAAATGCTTCAATTAATTCTCCAAATAATTATATAAATGCATCTTTTCAATGACTGGTATTTACAATTTTTTTTTTATGTTTCCGGTTTTCAGTCTGATTCCAGCAACTCTTTGCCTATCAAACCCACTTATTTCCTCTTTAACCCAGTCTCCTCTATCCAGGCAGAACTAACTCAGTGCTAACAGGCATATGGCAATAAAGTCATGCTAAAACAAACACGATGCCACAGACAACTTGACTCCTGTTACACAGTATTTTGCAAGCAGATGGAAGCCTCCTTTATTGCCTACCAATTTGCCTTATACGTATTGACTTAGAAAAACACATGAAGAATAACCACAATAACATGAATGTATGTGGGGGAAATCAGTCTAACATTCCTGAGTATAAATACTTTTTCCCCTGGTACTGGAGATTGAACTCAGGACCTTGGGCTTGCAAGGCAGGCTTGGCTCTGCACCACTGAGCTAAATGGTTGGCCCAAAATTCCACAACTTTTTTGAGGGGGAGGAGAGGGTGGGTGGTACCAGGAATCAAACTCAGGACCTTGCATTTGTGAGGCAAGTCCATTGCCATTGAGCTAAATCTCCTGCCCCACATCCCTGAGTATATTAAATCAAGGTAACATAGCTCTTCCATCCTCATGTGCCTAAAAGTTTACATGCTGCCTTTTCCTTCTGGAAAATAACTCTCCATATCATTACATGAATCACAAGTGCACATGCTTCAGGTCTCATTCAAATGTTGCAAATCCCTGACATAGTCTTTCAACATTTCTGAAGACCAAAGGACTCTTGACCTACCTTATCACATTTTATTCCAAGCTGCCATGCTCAATAGAAGATAATTTCTCACCTGAGCCCTGAGAAGCTGAAGATAGAGAAGAGATTTGTTCATCATGATTGTTGCTTCCTAGCATATATATATTTTCTTGCTAAGCTCACAATGTTGATAAAAAGAGAAAATTAAAAGTACAAGATGCTGTGAGAGGGCCGGGGATTTAGCTCAGTGTTTTTGCTGTCTGCGGCACAAGTACAAGGACCTGAGTTTGATCCCTGGTCCCACAAAAAAAAAAAAAAAAAAAAAAAATGCTCTGAGAATATGAAAGAAGACAATGTGAAACTCACTAGCTCAGTGAATGAGGTGTCATTTCACCTTGAGTGCTTTGAGTAACACAAAGGATTCTTGTCAGGCAATGTTAACATAGCATGGATGGAAGACAAAGTAGTTGGAAGGAAAGGCATGTGGGTGTGCTGAGCATGGGGAGAAGCCAGTAGTAAACACTGAGTGTAGACCAGGAAGGAGGGGGAGACTCTGATAAATTTCTCCCTCTTGTGCCTGTAGAAGCCTAGTAAATTGTTCCAGCACCATTCAGTTTGAAGGAAAATTGTAGGTGGAATTAGGGGGACCTTTACTTCAATTTCCCTACATTTGAGAAAGTTCTATATTACTGTGCTTATGGATATTTGAGGAAACAGAATGTACTCAGTTGTCAGGGTCAGGGTAATGGACATTGCTGGAGATCCCTACAGTAGGTCCCAGCCTCCCGTGAGCCCCCAGAGCACCAGCTAAAGGTTAAAGAATAGATTGAACCAGACAAAGTGAAGCTGAGTCTTGGGTCCTGGCCAGTGCTGCTCTAGGCAACAAAGACAAAAGCCCCCAAGTGCATCCAGCATTTATTGAATACCATAGTGAGAAGGAATAGGGAGCTAGCAAGCTTTGAAACCATGGAATGAATTACTGCAGAACACCTTCCAGGATGGCAACAGGCAGGGCTGTTAGGGAGTAGGCACTGCTTATCTGGCTAGGATAGAAGAAACCTGTACTGGAATCAGGCACAATTAGCAAACAACCCACAGTTTAGTGAGGAGTCATAATTCAGGGGAAAGGATTTTAATTGGGGTCACACTGAATTCACCTGCCCATAATTCATCAGGGCCCTGCCACTTTACAGACTAGGACTGAGGCCTCAGTGACAGCCATTAGCAAAGGAGCAATACTAGCTCAACTCTGGTAGCTGCCATGCCTATTTGAGTCACACAGGGCTTTGGTCTGACTCCTGGTATAAAACAGGATAGCCCTATTAGGGAAGGCAAGAAGCACGTGCCACTCATAGCCTGCAAGTACTGGGCAAGGATGTCTCCCTACACCTAATATACATTTCTTCACATTTACAAGCTGTAAAAGACCTGAGAGTGGTGCAAAGTAGTTGTCAACAAAACGTGACTGCCTCTATGAGGGCATCTTCTATTGACATCATAAGCTCCAAGGGCTCAGGTTAAGGTGTTAAGGTAACTGGCAGCGTCATGGAAGCTCCTAACACACCTACTCGTTCCTGCAATACACAATGTGATGACTAGATATTGGTGGAGAAGCAATACACAACCTTCAAAACCAAGGCGTTGTTGGTTTACCTGGGCTTCTCTCTCTCTGAAAAGAGACTTGTAATATTAGTGAAGAAAGGACTTCCCCATGTCTCAGTGGTGATGCAATTTATCACTTCCCACCAATGCAGGAGATTGGTTCTTTGGACACTTAAAATCCAAAAACCACCTAATATTTTTTAATATCATGGAATAGTCATTGGGTCAACCTCCCATAACCATGAGTAAGACAAACTTAGTCTCATTAGGAGCAAATGATCGGGAAGAGGTCCCTTCAGAAAGCAGCCTGCACCTCCCCCTTGACTGAACTCTGCCTGGGCAGAATGTTGTGGTCTGTCGAAGTGCCACAGTCTCTGTAACTGTGGGTATCTGCATGAGTCTAGAGACAGTTTTGTGCAGGTGGGCAGTGATGTTTTTTCTGTTGTTCAGTTTTCACATTGTGAAATCTTCAGGATATGAACACATCAAGGACATACATACAGGGCATGTACCATGTCTTTGCTCTGTCAAGTAGGGCCATTTTCTTCCCTGTATTGTCCATTCTTAGCACCTTTGATATAGCACTCAACGTTCATTCTATAATCCTCATTGTGCTGGGACCTTAGAGAGCTTTCGTGGGTGAGAGAGATGAGTTAGATCCTTTCCTTACTTTTTAATATTTCAATCTAAATCAGATGACATAAGCCAACCCCTTCATAATGAGGGGGCACATAGAAGTTGGGAGTGTAATGGCAAAGTGCCAGCCAGTATACATAGCTCTAGTGTTACAGCTCAATGTATGTAGTCCAGGAGAATGGAAGACACACCTAGCAGTTTCAGAGGTAAAGGGTACAGCTTTATTCTTAAGGCCAATGGGTCAGTCTGGGACTTCTCCACAAAGAGATTGACTGTCCAACTCATTCAGAGCTGGATTATTATACATTTAGGGAAGGGCTGGGGTTGCAAGTTTCAATCCTTCATTTACACATGTGCCCAGCAACCTTATTGGTTACAGAATTTCACATACAGCAGGTTCATTGGTGACAGAGTGCACTGTGTTTTATCTTATTTGCATATGGCTGGAAGGCAGAGAAAAAAAAATTCCTGATTTGTTTGAAGGAGCCAGAGCCAGGAAGGCACAGGCATGTTAAAAGTAATGGAGGGAAGCCATCTTTCTGTGTTAGCAAGTCCAGCTTTAGCTATAGAGAAGTTTATTTCTTTTTCAGGAGTAGACTGTGTTCATGAGAAAGTCAGATGGCAAGTGATTTCCTCTGGGAAGTAAGTGGGGTCAGAGAGGAAGACCTGCCCCCAGAGGACAGATTCAAGAGCCAGAGGACCTCAGCCTGAGAAAGACCAACCACAGCAGAGGGGAGCAGCAGTAGAAATACAGACAAATACTTAAGTAAAAATTGAACTGAGAACCATGTTAAGGGTCATGGAATTGAGTCCAGTCTTTGTCTTCCCAAGTATGCTCTACATGATACTACACTTCTAGAAATATTTCTCTATAAAATATTTTATGTCTACCAAAGTCTTAATAAAATGCAACAGCCTGTCCTTGCATGCACGCCTGCTGCTCTGGCCTCTGGTCTGATCCAGCCTGGCCATGGCTTCAGCTTTGGAGGAGTTGCAGAAAGATCTAGAAGAGGTGAAGGTGTTGTTGGAAAAGGCCACTAGGAAGAGAGTACGAGATGTCCTGACAGCTGAAAAATCCAAGATTGAAACAAAAATAAAGAATAATAAAGAATAAGGTGCAAGAAAAATCACAAAAGAATCCAGAATTTCTTGACAATGTAAAACCAGCTGCTGTGGTTGTTCCCATCACAACAGGATATACTGTGAAAATCAGTAATTACAGAGGGGATCAATCAGATAAGTTTGTGAAAATCTACATTACTTAACTGGAGATTGTCAAGCTCCTGCTGAGAATGTGCAGGTGCATTTCACAGAGAGGTCACGTGATCTTTTGGTAAAGAATCTAAATTGGAAGAGTTACTCTATGATTGTGAACAATCTCTTAAAACCCATCTCAGTGGAAGGCAGTTCAAAAAAAAATCAAGACTGATACAGTTCTTATCTTATGTAGAAAGAAAGCAGAAAACATGCAATGGGAATACTTGACTCAGGTTGAAAAAGAATGCAAAGAAAAAGAAAAGCCATCCTATGATGCTGAAACAGATCCTAGTGAGGGATTAATGAATGTTCTAAAGAAAATTTATGAAGATGGAGATGATGATATGAAGTGAACCATTAATAAAGCCTGGGTGGAATCAAGAGAGAAGCAAGCCAAAGGAGACACAGAATTTTGAGACTTTAAAGTCCTTTTGAGAACTATTATGTGGAAATACTGCTATTTCCAATAAGGGAATGTTGGTGAGCTGCACATATAAATTTGACAGATAACTACAAAGCCTTCAAAGTAAAGGCACTGAATTCTCCATTTCTTACTGGAGGATTTATTCAAATGAGATATGCATGTTAAATACCCCCCCCCAAGAAATGCAACAATAAGCCTGGGGATGTTACTCAGTGGTGCCAGGACCAATGGGCAAACACAAGGTCCTGAGTTTAATCCACCATACCACACACACACACACACACACACACACACACACACACCCCAAAACTGAGATTGTAATACAATTGCAAATACAATCACCTAGGCAACTGATTAAAAGGGGATTAAATGGGAAAATAAGGTAGAAAGATCATATCCAATGAACAAGGAATTCATGGCAAGGAAATGGGCTATTTAGAATAGCAATCACTGCTGTGCATCTCTAGGGGAAGTAAGTAAGTGTAGTACATTTTTTCTTCTTTATAATGGTAACTATCAGTGATTGTGACTCAATTGTCTTTCATAGTGACTTCTGCAGGGCTGGCCCTGTTAAACTTCCTAGAAGTTATCTAATGAACTCACCTATTTACAATTACAAGCTGGGCATGGAGGCACACACCTATAATCCCAGCACTCAGAGGACTGAGCCAGAGGTATCACCAAGAGTTGAAAGCCCATTTAGGCTACATCTTGAATTTAAGGCCAGCCTGAAATACATAGTGAGTCCTTGCCTCAAAAATCCAAAACATGGGCAGCATCCACTGATAGACCTTGAACAATTTTGTTTTTGTTTTTTTTTTGGTCGGAGGATGGAACTTGGGACCTTGCGCTTGGGAGGCAGGAGGGGGAACCACTGAGCTAAATCCCCAGCCTGGTCTTGAACAATCTGTTGTTCTTCTTGTTTGCACTAGGATACTAAAGGAAATAATCCCTATGCTTTTGTTGCGAACAGATGGAGAAATCCCAAAGACCAGCAGGAAGCTATTTCCGATGCAAGCACATGAGGGTCATTTATTCAAGCTCCAGCAGGGACTCTCAACTGTCACTGATGCAGCGGGTCAAGATTGAGAGCCCCGCATTTCAAATTAGTGGAGTTTTTACTAAAGTTACAGCAAGGTTTGGGGATTTTCCATTTAGCAATCACATGATTGTTTGGCATTTGGCAAGCATGAACTGTATACTTCTGATTGGCTAGTCCCATTGGGGGTTGAGGAGTGATTACGTATAGGTATAGGTTTTATGAGGGAAAAGAGGGACAAAGGTTAGTGGCTGACTGTCAAGTACTGGCAGTCAGTAGACACAATGGCTAATGGTCACGACCATTATGTACTGATGGTCGGCACATTAACAGATTGTTTTACAAATAGGGGGACCGGAACTTTTATTTCCTGGGCAAACAGACGATTGAGCAATTAACTTAAGAACTTTGCTTTGTTACAGAGTGTGTCTTTTGTCCCAGGGAAAGCACATTTCAACCATTAATAATAGAGGCTAGGGGAATAGTGGCTTTTAGCAAAATGGAGTCACTTTGGTCTCACATCGCCCCCTTCTCATGATGCTATAGAGGACCAATCATGGGCCTCTGGGGGTTAATTCTATTAGGTCTGTAGGAACTGGCTGGTATTGGGACCTGAGTACCATCAGCTGTACAGTGTTAATGCGTTCTCTGATGAACGAGACCAATCTATTAAGTATATAAGGTCCAAGGGTTAATAATAGTAACAGAATAAGCAAGGGGCCCAGCAGAGTAGAGATCAGAGTAGTCAGCCATGGGGAGGAATTGAACCAGGATTCAAACCAATTTTAAGCTTGTTCTCATTCTCGCTTTCATTTAGCAATGCCTTCTCTAACTTTGGCCATAGATTTTTTGACCACTCCTGAGTGGTCTATCTAAAAACAACATTCTTCACCCAAGGCAACACAGAGCCCTCCTTATTGTAGAAAGATTAAATCTAGCCCCCTTCGTTGGAGGACCACCTCTGCCAGGGAGGTTAGGGACTCTTGTAGGTGGGAGATGGAACACTCTAGCCTCTCAATATCTATATCTATGGCCACTCTCAGGTCATTGTAATGTCTGTTTTGTAACACTAGCGATGAAATTCCTGTTCTTGCCCCAGCTAGTCCCAAACCTAGGAGAACTGTCAGCGTGATGGCTCTTACAGGTTCTCGTTTAACCCTGGCTGGGGTCTCAGTCAAGCAACTGGAAATGTCTTTTTCTGAGTGATATAATAGCCTATGGACCAATTGTACTAATACACAGAAGTCTCCAGTTCCATTGAGCACTTCTCCATGTGCACAAGGGGTGAGCCCGGTGGAGCAAGTCCACCATCCATCAGAAGGGGGTACAAGATATTTTTCTGACCTAGACTGATAGGTTTGACCACAAAGGTGTTGGTGGATGGTCGGGACACTGCCGACACAAGTTCCCTGTGTCAGGTAAAAGTGCCAAAGACCAAGACCAGACCAGGCCACAACAAGCCTTTATTAGGGGAATAGATCTGCCAGGCTGTCTCTGAACAAAGGAGAGACAAAAGCAATATGGCTGGGGCAGGGAGAGTCTTTTATAGAGACTGGGGTGGGGTTTGTAGGGGCTGAGGTGGAGTTGAGTGAGGTAGTGACTAGGGAATGGAGGAGCCAGTGATGTCACTAGGTTGTAGGAGGTGAGCGAGTATTAGGTTACTTTCTAGGCGGGAACAGGGGCATGCTGGGAAGAAGGGTTTATTCTTTGGTGGGAGCAACCATCTTGGCATGACATCACACAGGGGAAGGGGCAAGGCACGATAGGAAGGGGGCAGCTACTATACATAATAGCTGCTGAGGTGGTGGGAGACCTATCATTCCAGGCTTTTGTTTTATGATAGTTGGGCGAAGGTCTCTTTTTCTGGAGCTGCTTTCTGCTGACCAGGGGCGAAGATTGGGGCTAGACCTGGATCTGATGAGGCTGGTGGCAAGTGGGGACCTCTTCCTTTTGCCGTACTGGCTGGTACCCTGCCATGATGAACTCCATGACTGTCTGGCTGGTGAATGTCCTCAATCATTCCTGCAAGAAATTTTGAAAACAGAGAACCAGGCACAGTCCAAAACAGAGAACCAGGCACAGTCCAAAACAGAGAATTAAACAGGTCATACTGAGGGGTCCCGAGAGTAGTAATAGCCAGGCTAGCCATGAGCTCCAGGAATGTACCCCACCATTGATTAGTACCTTGGGGGGCATATCTATCTGGCCCATTGAGTTTTAATTTTTTTCATTTGATATGTAATTTTTTATTTATTATTTACATAGGTTTTACAGAGACAGCTGGATGTTTAGGGGCTCATTTGTTATAGAAGTAAGAGACTGTTATGGAAGAGATCATAGCTCCTGATCTAAGGGCCCCTGTGTCATGTCCTTGCTGTTAGAGAATGAGTGGAAAAGTGATAAACACAACTTATATCATTTTTATAATCCTTTTTTTTTTTTTTTTTGGAATATAAAAGGTGTATGTAACTGAGCAAATGTCTTTTGGAGGCCAACATACTGATGAGTGTAGTGTTACTATGAACCTGACTTCTCCTTTAAATTCAAGGCCAGGACAGTTTTATTCCTGTATCTCTCAGTTTTTGGAAGCCTCCTAGATATATTTAAAAATAAAGAGAACTGATAACCTCAACAAGGACACTGGACAACTTAAGGTGATCAAGTGTAACATAAAAGGCTTGATCTTTTTAGACATGGGTAGGTATCCAGGAAATATGAGCACAATGAGAAGAGGCATCATAAACAGAGAAAAAGGATGTATATTATTTTAAAAGGAATAAATCTTGTAGCTGCTTGGTATAGAACTTATCCTGACTGTGGCTGACAAGCAGGTGATTTTTTCCCAATACTCTTACTTTATGGTTTTTTGGTTTTGGGGGGGTTTTTTGATCACGACACGATAGTTAATTAGTTATCACAGAATCATAAAAACACTTATCTAAAAGGAGAGATCTGGAGACCAGTGGTTTCTAAGATTGGGTACCTGTAAAGAACTTCTTTTAATTTTTTTGAAAAGAATCTGTACACACTTGTAGCTAATTAATGATTTTCACTTCTATTTAGTACCCAAAGTTTTGTCTTTTTGAAATGGCTGTGTCATGAGTGAACAAAAAGATTTTAATGGGTGGGCTATGTCTTAATTTTTCTGAAGTCTAGCTTTATTATTATGTCATTGTTTTATACCTCTTTTGGTTATTTTTTTCTGCTGGGTGTTTAAGACCAAGTTAAAGCAAGACCTGTGCCAATCAATATGAACCTCTTGTTATCTATTAAGGTCAGTTAAGTCTCCCCAGGCCATTACTTTGGAACCATGCATAGTGCCTCTCTGCTCCTCTGTCAGTGTCAGCCCTCTGGATGGGTCATGGCCTTGCTTGACCAAATTGCTTGCAGTGAAATCATTGGAGATTTTTTTCTTGGTGACCCTTCTTTGGCACACAGTATATTGTCCTCTGGTGTCCAGCAATCTCCCAGTTTAGGAGGTTGAGTGACTTACCAAAGATGTAGGACCCTGTAGAGAAGGTTTCCACATGTCCTGGAACTTTGTTGACCTTGAGGGGCCAGGGCCAAAATATTGGCTGTCCTCATACCTCAGTTACCTTTTAGTTTTGGTCTCCAAACTTTAGTTGTTGAACACCAGAAGAGAAGGTCAATAGCGTTAGCATTGTAACAAGAATAATGAACTTAACTATTACAGTTTTACCTGAATAACAAGAATTTTGGAATTTAAAATATAGAGAATTGTTACTGTTATCAGTCATGGTTGTTTTTTTAGTAGTGAATTCTTGTAGAACACTAACAGAAAAAGAGCCACAAATAATATTTTAACATGACAATTATGATGACTTTACCTTTGTAACACATTTAAATGTCCATCTTGATAAAAAACAGCCATTGTTAAATGTACTCATTTTTTAAAAACACCAAAAGTTTTTCCCTAGATTATCTTTAAAAAAATAAATAAATAATCTTTTGATAGGATATCATCTAAAGAAAATAGCCCATATATGTATCTGTTATCATAAATAGCTAGAGTGTATGAAAAGGCAAATACCTGAATCAAAAAGAGGTTATTATCATAAACAAATATTAGAAAACCTGTACAGTCAGAAAGTACAAATATATTTAGTACACTAGAAAAAATAAAACCTTGTTATTGTTATTTTTTACAGGATATTTAGTCCTTTGAAAATGACCAGTTAAGCACACCATAATAGCATATTTAGAATTTATCCCTTTGATGACAGTTGATATAAACAGTATAATAATATATTTAAATAATATTTATTCCTATAAATCTTTTATAAGGCTATGAAAACTATCGGGTCAGTCTGTTGTAAGTTGAAAACTGTTGAGTTCCCCCTAGTGAACAAAGACTGGAAAATATTTCCATGCGGCCGCTCCTTTGTTCACCAAGGGGATCATGCCTTGAACTTAATAACCTTTATCTATAAACAAAGCAGCTGTACGATTGGACAAAAAACAAAGGTGTAAGAAAATTTCTAAAACTAGAGTGCACTCAAATGTATTTAGCCCAATGGAATTATAATCTCTTTATAATTTTAGGTTTATAATTATAAATAAGACAATTTAAAACTTTTGTAAGTCAATTAACAGAGATCTCTTGTAGAATTAAAATCAGAAGGAACAAAACCTCTATTCCTGTAAACCTTTTATAACAAACTTGAAACCAACAAATAAACATATATATTTTTTTATAAATCACTTCCACACACCTTCTTGACGTACCTAGGCCTTTTGGTCTTGTCCGGCTAACAAGACAAACATATAAAATCCTTTTATATCAAAAATATATCTTTTACTTATAGCTTTTTAAATATTTTGTCTCTGACTCATTATAAACATTTTATACTTTTGTCCATCATTATCTCATCCCTAGTGGCATTTGTTAAGTAAATAACGTTTCAATTCCCGTTTAATGGTTAGACACAGGTGGTTTCTGCCACTGATTATAGCCCTAAACACATGGCAGTTAAGGCACATATCTCACAAGTTTGTTCAAGGATTCCCACTTCCTTCTTTAGTTAGGTTGTTATCTATAGTGGAGCTACAAATCAAAGAAGATATATAACCTTCACTTTAAACAGCAGAAGCAATGGGCTAAGGCAAGTTTTTAAAGGGATATACTACCTAGTTTGCTTCCACAACTACTTTAATAGCTAATCTATTAAATTTTAAAACTTTTTCCTATCAACAGAGTTATAAAGTGGGGGAGCTATGAGCAGTGAGTGATAGGCTCAGGCTAGGAGTACTTGAGAAGGAGAACAGGTTTGACAGAGGGAGGGTTAAGAGCATAGGTAGAAAAGGCTTGTATGTAGGGGATTTCTGACCATTTGCCATTGTGTTGACCGAAGTTGTGTAAATCACACAGTATGTTAAAATTGAAAGTGCCATTTTTGGGGCATGGAAACCCATTATCTAATTTATACTGAGATCAAACCTGATTGCAAGAGAAAACAAGTCTTTTTGGCTTAAAGTCTGTTCCCAACAATCCGTGGGGTTTGAGTTGTGCCAGAAGGCAGCCTGGAGGCATTGAGGGGCGGGGTTTGGATTGTTGGGCCCCCTGATTAGAGCAGGTGAAGAGGAGGCAGCCCCTGGGTGGAAAGACAAAAGGGAGAAACGTCCTTGTCTCCTTTGACAATCTCGGAGTGAGTCTCCCAAAGGGAGAGAACGAGAGGAGGTGGGCCGATGGGACGTCTCCCAGGGGCACGGTCCTGGGCCCAGAGGCCGAGGGGGTTTCTCTGACCAAGAGCTTGGATTTCTGAGAAGTCCCCACAGGGAGAGAAAATGAGACAGAGAACCCAACGAGAGGGAGGCTGAACTGCCTACTCACCCAGAGATTGGTGACCAGTGTGGATACGTAGTGTCAGCAGTGGCAAAGGTAGAAAGCCCCGGCAGGCCCTGGCAACGGCAGATAGGTCCGTTGGAGATGGCCAAAAGGTCAATCAACCCCATCCTGCGGGGGATCATCCATTAATGGACCATCTACCATCTGAGTCACTGCACCAGAAATGTCAGGTAAAAGTGCCAAAGACCAAGACCAGACCAGGCCACAACAAGCCTTTATTAGGGGAATAGATCTGCCAGGCTGTCTCTGAACAAAGGAGAGACAAAAGCAATATGGCTGGGGCAGGGAGAGTCTTTTATAGAGACTGGGGTGGGGTTTGTAGGGGCTGAGGTGGGGTTGAGTGAGGTAGTGACTAGGGAATGGAGGAGCCAGTGATGTCACTAGGTTGTAGGAGGTGAGCGAGTATTAGGTTACTTTCTAGGTGGGAACAGGGGCATGCTGGGAAGAAGGGTTTATTCTTTGGTGGGAGCAACCATCTTGGCATGACATCACACAGGGGAAGGGGCAAGGCACCATAGGAAGAGGGCAGCTACTATACATAATAGCTGCTGAGGTGGTGGGAGACCTATCACCCTGTCCAGTTACAGATTGTAGGGTCAGCCTAGCTGTTCCATTTTGTTGCCATCTACACTGGGTTGGACTGTCTGATTCAGTGAAATTGTCTAGATAAGCTATTGCCTCATAATAAGGGGGCTTGATATCATAGCATAACCAGCAGGACTGAGTAGAGGCATTTAGGGCCTTAAAGGTGTGGACCATCAGTCCCCAGAGGGGGTCTTGGTCTTGGCCACAGTTGAGTAGGGGGTGGAGTCGTGGGTGTGGAGGCCGGATTTGATATCTGTATGGGGGCAGTTTCTCCTGGGGACATGGGTGAGGTTTTCTGAGGAGGGGCTTTGTGGGTCTAGGAGGAGCTAAGGGGACTAGGGCCAAATTTGGCCCATTTGGCTAGGGAGGCCCTACGATATGTGGCTCTATTTTTAATCTTACACTGAATAATAACCCATTGTCATGACCATCTTGATATAGGTGGAGTCCCCATGTCTGGCCTGTTTCCCATCTGGTGTACTTTTTACCTTGGTCAGTAAATGAGAGTCTAACTGGGTTACAAAGGAATCCTGTGCATGGGCCGCTAAGCATGACTTTACCATTATGGTGGCTCGTTTGGAGGCCGGTGGGTCCGGGGACTCTTTTCAAGGAAATTAAATCATCTGTGACCAGCGGAGACCATGGGACAGAACCCGTGGACTCACATCCCTATTTTGCACAATAGAATTCTTCAGCTCCCCCACATTTTTCTGTTTGAGACCGTGAACGTCTCTCTCTCGGGCAAACATAGAAAGGGGTATTTTGCAAAACATTTCTTTCTATGGGTCGGCCACACCCGGGGTCAAGTCCTCTTGGGGCCACAGGTAGGGACACCCAAGGGAGGGTCGGACTATTGCACTGATTGATGTCTTTTTCACATATGGGCTCTCCCCCGGGCCTGATTTTCCAGTCTCCGATGGGCCAAGTCCCTACAGCAAGTCAACCCAGATCTAAGTCTAGGGCGGGCCACCAAGACAGTGGTGGTGTCACTTTAGATGTACTACTAACAATATCACCCGTGGATGTACTAATAATCATCCACGTTAGATTTAGGGGAGCATGTGGGTTTTGTCCTCCCAACACTGGTGCCCAAAGCATAGTTACCATAATCATGACCGTTGTCGATGCAGTTTGAGTTTGAGAGGATTGTCGTGGTCCTTGGACACTTGCCATGATGGGATGTAGTCCTCTAGAATGGCGTGTGGATCTGCAGGGCGGATGTGAGTGTAGTGTACCCATGACTCAATCCCGTCGACCTTGAGAGCAGTGGGCGTGGTAGGGTCCTTTCCAACAAGGCTCAAGGTCCTTCTGTTGATGTCTCCGGACAAAGACCCAGTCACCCGGTCGGTAGTGATGGGGCTCAGGAGGCGGTCCAGACTCGTACAGGGCCTTCCATTTAGGCCAGACGTCCTCATGAACACATTGGAGGCTTTTTAAAGAAAGTAACAGTTGTTTGATCATCAAATTCAACAAGGACATTTGACTGAAGGTTGGGGACAATGGGAGGGGGAATTCCAAACATTATTTCAAAGGGAGTCAGTCCCATCTTATAGGGAGAATTGTGTACCCTATAGAAGGCAAAGGGAAGGAGAGCCACCCAATCACAGCCAGTCTCTAAGGTTAATTTAGTTAAGGTCTCTTTCAAAGTTCTATTCATTCTCTCTACCTGTCCTGAACTTTGGGGTCTGTATGCGCAATGCAATTTCCAATCCGCCCCCAATGCCTGTGCTAAGTTTTGACTCACCTTGGAAATGAAGGCGGGTCCATTGTCTGACCCTAACATTACTGGGAAACCATGCCTTGGCAAGATGTCTTCTAGCAACTTCTTGGCCACTATCTGTGCTGTCTCATGTTTGGTAGGAAAAGCTTCTGTCCATCCTGAAAAAGTGTCTACAAAAACTACCAGGTATTTATAACCATATTTTCCAGGTTTTACCTCAGTAAAGTCCAATTCCCAGTATGCTCCAGGTCGGTTCCCTCTTAGCCTATTGCCTGAGCTGGCTTTATTGTGGGCAGCATTTGTCAGTTGACAGGATTTGCAAGTGGCAATGATACGCTCAATTTTGGAATTGGCGTCTCGAATCTTTATCTCAGCGTGTCTCAGGAGATCTTGCATTTTTCGAGTGCCCATACGGGTGGCCCGATGTATTTTGGAGAGAACTTGTTCTCCCAGCACTTCAGGCAGGATAACTTTACAATCAGAGGACTTCCACCACGTGTTGAGGCTCTGGGGCATAGGTAATTGTTCTATCCACCTTAAATCTTCTTCAGTATACTGGGGTTTTTCTGGCAAGGCAGCACTTCCTGGATCAGGCAGCTTAGTGGTTAGTGTCAGATCAGCCTCTAGGGCTATTTTTCAAGCTGTCTGGTTAGCTAAATTATTTCCTCAGGTAATCGGAGTATTGTCCTTTTGGTGCCTGGGACAGTGGACAATAGCCAATTTTTTTGTCAGCCATAGGGCCGTCAGCAGGGCAAGAATTTCCTCTTTGTTTTTGATAGTTTTTCCCTCGGCCGTCAATAGTCCTCTCTCTCTGTAGATAGCCCCACGGATGTGCGCAGTGGCAAAGGTGTACCAGTTGTCTGTATATATGTTTAGCTTTTGGCCCTGCCCCAGAGTCAACGCTTTGGTCAGAGCTATGAGCTCTGCCCATTGGGCCGAGGTCCTGGTGGGCAATGGTCCTGCCCAAACGACCTCAGTTTCTGTCACCACAGCTGCCCTGGCATACCTGCGGCCATCCTGTACAAAGCTGCTTCCATCAGTATACCAGGTGTTTTCAGCATCTGGCCACAGTTGGTCTCTCAGGTCAGCTCGAGTCCCATGTACTTGAGCTAGGATGTCAGCACAGTCATGGAGTGGAGTCTCTAAGTCCAGGTCTGGCAACAGTGTAGCTGGATTTAAGGCAACCGGGGTCTGAAAGACAACTCAGACTGGGTTTAGGAGTAAGCCCTGGTAGTGTGTCAGGCGGGCATTACTGAGCCATCGATCTGGAGGCTGTTTTAGGATTCCTTCAATAGCATGGGGGGTGGTTACATATAGTTCTTGGCCCAGTGTCAACTTGTCAGCATCTTTTACCATCAGGGCCACTGCTGCAATCATTCTTAAACATGGGGACCACCCGGACACAGCTGGATCAAGTCTTTTTGATAGGTACCCCACTGGGCGGCGCCATGGCCCTAGGTATTGAACTAACACTCCTTTAGCGATGTCTTTGTTCTCATCAACATATAGGTGAAAGGGCTTGGTTATATGGGGCAGGCCCAGAGCGGGTGCTGACAGCAAGGCAGTCTTTATCTGATCAAATGATTTTTGTAGTTTTTCAGTCCATTGGAAAGTCTGATTGTCTCTAGTTACCTCATAAAGAGGCTTTGCAAGTTCTGCAAACCCCGGTATCCACAAGCGGCAGAAGCCAGCTGATCCCCAAAATTCTCTAACTTTTTGAGAGGAATCTGGTGTGGGTATCTTAAGAACTGTCTCTTTTCTGGCATCAGACAGCCATCTCTGGCATCAGACAGCCATCTCTGTCCCTTTTTGAGTATATATCCTAAGTAGCTCACCTCAGACTTGCAGATCTGGGCCTTTTTGGCTGATGCCCGGTACCCCAACTTTCCAATGATGGCTAAGAGTCCTTTGGTTCCCTCAAGGCAGGCCTCCTGGGTTTCAGCTGCTATGCGGAGATCATCTACATATTGTAACAGAGTCATTTGGGGGTTTTGGAGGTGGAACTCACCGAGGTCTTCATGCAGGACCTCGTCGAAGATGGTGGGGGAATTTTTGAACCCCTGAGGCAGCCGAGTCCAAGTCAGCTGTCCATTGAGGCCTTGTTCAGGATCGCTCCATTCAAAGGCGAAGATGTGCTGGCTCTTGGGCACCAACAGAGGCTGAAGAAGGCATCTTTCAGGTCTAGGACTGTATACCATTGATGACTTGTTGGCAGGGAACTCAAAAGGGTATAAGGCTTAGGTACGGTGGGATGAATGTCCATAGCTCTCTTATTTACTTCACGGAGGTCCTGTACTGGTCGGTAGTCATTTGAGTGTGGCTTCCACACCGGTAACAAGGGTGTATTCCAGGCCGATTGACAAGGCCTTAATATCCCTTGTGCTAGTAACCTCCTAATGTGCGGGGTTATTCCCTGCCAGGCTTCTAGGGACATAGGATACTGGCAAACACGGACAGGGTCTATTCCTGGCTTTAATTCTACATATATAGGTGGTCTGTGTACAGCCAGCCCCATGCCCCCAGTTTCAGCCCAGGCTTGTGGGAACATTGCAAGCCACTTGTCCATCTCAGGGCTTGGAGGAGATGGCTCTTGGTGTAACCGATATATATCTCCTATGTTTACGGTTAACACTTGAATCAGTTTGCCTTCTTGATTAAGGACTTTCATACCCCCTGGTTGAAAGTGAATTTGGGCTCCCAATTTGGTGAGCAAGTCTCTTCCCAGTAAAGGATAGGGGCAGTCTGGTATAATCATAAATGAGTGGGTTACTCGGCCTACTCCCAAATCTGCCATTCTCTGGGTAGTCCATGAATACTTTTTCATGCCTGTGGCTCCTTGGACCCAGGAAGTTTTATCAGAAACATGGCCTTGAGGTTCAAGCAGGACAGAATGTTGAGCCCCTGTATCCACTAGGAACTCGACAGGTCTCCCCTCCACTTTTAGGGTTACCCTGGGCTTGGGGAGGGGTGCCGAACCCCATTCCCCGTAGTCACTAAGTTCACCTACAGCCAGGATGGGGGCCTTGGGGCGACTTTCCTGTTGTTTTTTCTTGGGGCACTCCTTGGCCCAGTGGCCTTCTTCTTTACAATGAGCACACTGATTTTTTCCTAACTGGGGGCACTCCCTGCGTTTTCCCTTACTTTTTCCTCCCACCACAATCTTTCTTAGTCTATGTTCGCGTTCCTTTGGTTTTCCTGCAGTGGTGGCCAGAAGGACCTGAGTCAGATTTCAAGTCTGGCAGTCATCAGCTTTCTCTCATTTCTCTTCTGCTGTTTCTCTATTGTTATATACTCTCTCTGCCACTGCTACCAAGTCCTGAATACTTTTCTCTCCCATTCTTTCTACTTTCTGTAACTTTCTCTTAATATCTGCTGCTGCCTGGTTGACAAAATGTATTATTACAGCTGCCTTAGTCTCATTCGCCTCTGGGTCCATAGGAGGATTCCTACGGAAGCCTTCCTGAATTCTTTCTAGGAAGGCTGCAGGGCCTTCGTTCGGCCCCTGCTGCACATCTCCTACCTTAGCCAAATTAGTGGGCTTTCAAGCCGCCACTTTGAGGCCTCCCAACAGAGCCTGGCAATAGACCCGGAGTCTCTCCTTACCTTCTGCTATATTGAAGTCCCAGTCAGGCTGGGACAAATGGAAAGAAGTGTTGATAGTGTCAACACTGGTGGTGGGTTGACCGTTGTCACCACGAACTAATTTCCTGGCCTCATTTTGGATCCTTTCTCGCTCCTCTGTGGTGAACAGGATCTGAAGGAGTTGTCGACAATCATCCCAAGTGGGCTGATGGGTGAACAAAACAGTTTCTAATAGGTTAATCAAATCTCTAGGGTTATCAGAGAATCTGGCATGTTGAGTAAGCCAGTTATAAAGGTCACTGGTGACGAAGGGCCAGTAGTGATGACGCTGGCTACCATGCTCATCAGGGGGCCCTATCTTTGTCAAGGGGAGAACAGTAGAATCTGCTGGTCCTGCTGTCGAGGCAGCACATTGGTGGCGAGTGTTCTGGGCTGGGCCTTCCCCTCCACCGACACTCGACACTTGGAGCCGGAGCCGGCCCTCCCTCTCCAACCCTGGCTAGGGCCAGAGCTTCTCTTTCTGCCTGTTGTCTTGGAGGGGGGAGAGAGAGAGTTGTAAGAAAGGGGGAAAATAAGATCTTTGGCCTCTCCTTGGAGGACCAGGTAAAGTGGCGCGGTCGGCTTGGTTTTGGTCTGTTTTTTCTCATTGCACTGTCTGGGAGTCTTTTCACAGGTTGTCAGGATTACTTCTGGCTGCTGTTTCTGTGGAGGCAAAAAGGGCTTGACCCATGGGGGTGGGTTATAGATTAGACTCTCCCAAGTGATAATGTAGGGAATCGGGTCAGGCTGTAAGACAGCTCTATGGACCCTGCGTGCAAGCTGTAAATCAAAAGTTCCCTTGTGGGGCCATCCTACCCCAAGGGTGGGCCACTCCGAGCTACAGAGGGTAATGAATTTAGTCTTTTTAATTTCTAAGCTTAGGTTATGAGCACGCTCCCTAACTTTTTAAAAATGGTCCTTCATAAGGGATAGAGGGGTGGTCACAGTCTGTCCCATCATCTCAGTCCAAGTCAACACAATAAACAGACAAACAATACACAACCAAAAGCAAGACAAAACCGTCCTCTGCCCGATTGGAGACAGCACTAGAAGTAGGACAACGGCCTCACGCCGTACCGCAGGAGCGACCCTCACCATTCCTCCACGAGTCCCAGCAACTCATGTTCACGGGGCACTCCATCCCCACGGGGCACTCGGTCCCCCACAGAAGGATCCAGAACATCTTCCAGGATCCCAGGTCGGCGGCCCTCACAGCGTGTCTGCCTAGACCATCTGCTGACCTTTCCAGAAAAAAAAATAATGGGCCCAGACTTTACAGACACAAAAACACTCACCAGCCGGTGTTGACCCTCCGGTACGGGGATCCTGAGGGTCTTAGGGATCCCAGACGAGCCCCCAAATATTGTGCCCAGATTGCAAAGTCCCCAAAGACCACGAGGAAGCCATTTCCAATGCAAGCACATGAGGGTCGTTTATTCAAGCTCGAGCAGAGGCTCCCAACGATCACCGATGCAGCGGATCAGAATTGAGAGCCCCGCATTTCAAATTAGCGGGGTTTTTACTAAAGTTACAGCAAGGTTTGGGGATTTTCCATTTAGCAATCGCATGATTGGTTGGCATTTAGCAAGCATGAAGTGTATACTTCTGATTGGCTAGGCCCATTGGCGGTTGAGGGGTGATTACATATAGGTATAGGTTTTATGAGGGAAAAGAGGGACAAAGGTTAGTGGCTGACTGTCAAGTACTGGCAGTCAGTAGACACAATGGCTAATGGTCATGACCATTATGTACTGATGGTCACCACATTAACAGATTGTTTTACAAATAGGGGGCCCAGAACTTTTATTTCCTGGTCAAACAGATGGTTGAGCAATTAACTTAAGAACTTTGCTTTGTTACAGAGTGTGTCTTTTGTCCTAGAGAAAGCACATTTCAACTATTAATAATAGAGGCTAGGGGAATAGTGGCTTTTAGCAAAATGGAGTTGCTTTGGTCTCACAGAACATATTTTCCAATGTGATGATATGAAGATTTTATCTAAGGCCTTTGCAAACTACTGTGGTCACACAGTCAGAAATCTCAGTAATAACATATATTCACTTATAATATTAACAAAAATACTCTGTCCACTCTTTATGCCATATGGGAACTCAGTTGGAAGTTAACATCTTTAAAAAAAAAGTCTCAGTACAGGTGTAAGTTGCAAATGCATTCGTTGTAGATTACCTCACTTTTGCAATGGTTATCGATGTTTCATAAAGTGAACTAATTTGTAAATTTGGTTAAAAATCTTCAATGCACTAAGGCAATGGCTATAGATATATTTTGGGGAATGGTTTACCACCAGTTATGGTAGCTGAAAGATAGCAAAAAGCCCATGTTTTAATTTCTTTTTTTTTTTTTTTTGGTAGCAGAGATCGAACTCAGGACCTTGTGCTTATGAGGCAGGGGGCAGAACCACTGAGCTAAATCCCCAGTCCTTTAATTTCTTAATTAATTTCTTTAATTTCTTTAATTCAGTCAGGCTGAATTATGTACTCATCCTTGTATATGTATGCACCAATTTTCTCTCCCCATTAATTCACATAATCACATAATCACTGCCATAACTCATAATCACTGAGTATCCAATGAAAGTTAATACAATGGATTCACTCCATCATTGTCAATAATGCTTCACTCCATCCTTGTCAATGCAATTATCACAGTTAAATCCTGTGATAAAAATAAATCTTTACATAAGGAAGTGGGGTCCCCCTTCCTGGTGGGTACTGGGTTGGGGTTCCAGCAATGCTGGCCGTTGCAGCAACAGCAGCAGCTGCCACATTACCCCTTCCCTGTGGAGTCATTACCTGCTGGGATGGACCCCCAACTCCTCTGACAGGGCCTGCTAATCCAGCAGGAGCCTGGGGAATTGGTACACCAGCTGGTACACCTCTGCCAGCTGCCCTTCCAGGGCAGGATGCATCGCATTCGGTAGTCAATGTGCTGCAGCATCTTGCTGCTCTTGCCCACTGTCATGATTGCTGTTCCACCAAATCCAGTGTCAACGATAAAATTTCAGGTTCCTTTATACCTAGGAAACAGCTGTAAAGGTATGGTGTGGGTTCTCCTAGAAACAATGCAAGGTGTTCACAAGTTTCACAGACAGCAGCTGGAGTTCTTGGTTGCTCAAGGAGGCCGTCCTTCTACATTTCACTTGGACTTCCAGCTCTGGCATGCGCTGCTCTGTAGTTCTTCTCAGGTGTAAGTGATCCCTGGCTCGCTCCATCACTATGCTGCCCGCTCCTCACTGCTGCTGCTCTCCTGTCCCCGCCTCTGCCCAGGCACCTTTAAATAATATATTAAAGCCTCTGCTGAAAAAATTTCGGGAGTTTGCAAAAAATATGTTGTACATTTGAAGAAAAATTGTTTAAGCAGCCAATAATGTAGAAGTTTTTCTTAACAAATTTATATCACCTTTCTCTTATTGATGAGATGACCTAATGACATGGTAATGTCTAGTTTTTTTGTTTGTTTGTTTTTGGTACCAGGGACTAAACTTGGGACCTTGTGCTTGTGAGGCAGGTGGTGGAACCACTGAGCTAAATCCCCAGACAGCCCTGATAATGTCTAGTTTTTACCAAAATATATCCTCAAGTCAAATATTTTACATTTCTAATGAGTGAAGTATAAAACTTTTTTTTTTTGGTACTGAGGATCGAACTCAGGACCTTGCGCTTTCGTGGCAGGCTGTGGAACCACCGAGCTAAATACCCAGCCCAGTATAAAACTTTTAGTATTTTCAGAAATAGAAGCAGTGTAAATCATATTACTCTTGTAAAAATTCAAAAAAAAAGGAAAATCTTGAGGACACATCATAAAACCATAATCATATTCATTTTTCTCAATTTAAAAATTGTGTTCATTTCACTTAACATAATTATAAATAAAATATATTTAATGCATATAATGAAATATTTCATATATTCTTATACTGTAAAATGATCATCACAATTCCTCTAGCTAGGATATTTATCACCAAACACATTCACCTTTCAAGTATGTGGAGAAAAAACTAAAAACAGCTCTCTTAGTAAACAGCAAATGTATAGTTGATGCTACATCAGTCACTGTAATTGCCATGTGTTTTGTAAGTGTTTTGTAGAGCACGAAAGAAATGTTGAGCTTTTTAATTCACAACTCTCAGTTTCACTAACCTCTCACATGATTGCCATTAGTGTGCTGTATAATGCTGCAGGCTTGACAACTTTAGATTCTCAATATAACTATGATCAAGTGTGATCTGTCTGTGACATATTTTACTTGAAGATCTAAATATTTTTTCAAAATGGTTATTTACTTCTTTAAAATCTAAATAATATATCATCAAATTAATAGACTTTCAAATATTGTTGTTAATTAATTAATTAATTTATTTATTTATTTAATTTTGGTGCTAGGGATTGAACTTGGAACTTTGTGCTTGTGAGGCAGGTGGTAGAACCACTGAGATAAATCCCTGGCCCTATTGTTGTTATTTTATTACAGGTAGCTAAGTTAGAAATTAATATAGTCACAGAGGGACTGGGCCCTCAAGAATTCAAAACCAAACCAAAAACTATAGACATAAGAGTCACGACTGGAGGCACACCTGAAGAAGGCCAGGCCTCAAGATGAAGATGCAACGGCCAGGCCTGCATGCCTCCCTGATGGATAAGCAGTACCTGGAAAATACTCTGTAATTAGCACCACCTCTTTCAGTAAGTCCATATAGGTGTCAGTCACCCAGATGGGTGACCAGAGCAATCTGGACTCATCCCTTCCTCAAAATCCTTTTGTTCTTTCCATTTACCCTTGCTTTATGACTTGTTTCTCTGTTGGATCAATATTAGCTAAGCAGCTACATTCCTATAGGTTGATAATAGTAAAACTTGACAGGTCCCCAAGTTGGACCTCTGCCCAAGCAGACCTGCTACCTGTGTCCACAGGAGCACAGAGGTAACAAGAAGCCAGAAGGCACCCTGCTGCTCTCATCACCACCTTATCAGCCAGCCCCAATCCCATCATCCATGGGACTCTAAAATTTCCACTCTCTTGACTAGTGCCCCCTCCCCTACCTAAAATGCCCCATATGATCATGAGCACTCTCCTGTCAGTGCCAATGGCTTTCTTGCCCTTGGGCCATTTGCACCCAGATGGCAATTAACTCATCCCAAGTTGCTTAGACTTTGCCTCCCTTGGTGATCTCAATTATGCCTTGGTCTGACCTTACGTGATAACCATTGTGACTTTGCTGTATAAATTACCACTGACAGTAGGCCTCTCTGGCCACCCTACTGGGGACTCCTCCTGAAAATGCTGGAGCTATTCTCTCTCCTTATTTCCAATAAAACTCTTCTAACTTCTCCCTTTAGTTTGCAATTTCATTCCTCAATGTTGTGAGCCCACAAACTTGGCATGTTTGACATCTAACAGGGGAGGAGTTATATTTTTCTATGTCAATTTGAATATAAAATGTCTTTTAAAGGCTATTGTGGCAAATCAGGAGTTGAAATGATCTTCCAGAGACAGGAGAGTTGGGTAAAATAAAAAAGACGTTTATTGCCAGGCAATGGCCAGCCTCATGCCTAAGTCTTTCCAGACAGACCATGAGTTCAGACAGTTTCTCCTTTTTATACTTTTTACAGGGTAGTTTAAGTTGCGATTATACAGAATGTAGCAAGGGCATGGCAAAGCAGCATTAGGCAATTTTCCATGGTTTCAAGGATGGTGTTTTACATAAACAAATTTCAAGGCTGATTTCTAATCTTTCCAGGAACAGCCTGCCCCACAAGAGGGGAAAGGTCCACCCAGAGTTTCTAAACAGGGACAAGTTGACACAGATGGGGTTTCAGCAGTAGCCCACACAAAGTACATAAACAATGTATTATCACTATATTAAGCTGACACAGAGTTCATGGACAAATATTTTATAGTAATTATCCATTCCAAGTTATGTTTGACAGCTCTTTCTACCTCAAGGCCATGTACTAAAGGTTTGATGTCAAGCGGCTTAGTTGTGGTGAATTTAACATTATCATGGACTTTCGGACCTCCTCTGTTTAGTAATTCGCAGATATATTGGACAAAGGAGGTCACTTGGGGTGTGCTCTAGCATAGTAGGTACCATTTGTAAACTTGCTTTTGATATAGGATGAATAAATGTAGCTACCAAACTTGCTAGATATCAGAAACACAAGTTCATGTTCTCTAAAACTGAAGGATGAATTTTAGCAACAACAGAGGTTAAGAGTAGGAAAAATTTATTGAGAGAAATGTAGCTTCTGTCTAAGAGAGACAGAAGGGGAATCGGAAAATGGGTTGCCTGCTCAACCTGCTTCTCAAATGTATTTTATGGGACAAAACCACAACATGAGGTGGGTTCAAGGTGGGCCAAAACTATAGTCAACTAATAAAATTTCAAATACAATTACTTAGGTAATATTGATCCAATGAGAAATCACAAGGCAGACAAAACTATGATTCAACAATAAGATTATGAGAAGTACAGTCACTTAGGTAATATTGATTAAATGGGGATGCAATGGGGAAGCAAGTCATGTAGCAAGCATATAAGAATTTTCAGTCAGGAAACCTTCCTGGAAGGGGTGGGTAAGATTTTGGTTCCCCACTCAAGTGTTTGATACCTATTTAGAATATCAATCACTGTTATTCCTCCTTAGGGGAAGCATGTGGGTGTGGTAGTGGCTCTTTTTTTACAATGCTGGCCTACACAGAATGTGTCTTTATTGTCCTCCAGGTTGGCTCCAATGCCCTCCATGTTGGCTTCTTGGGAGCTGGCCCTGTCTAAATGCCTATATGATATCTAATTAACTTACTTTTCTACAGTATTTTTTTTTTTTTTACTGCTTTCTGGTTGTCATGAGATGATCAGTTTTCTTTTGCCACACTATTCTGTAATTCCAATTTTAATTCAGCTCAATTATTTTTTCTTTTTATATTCTTTCTTTTCTTTTTCTTTCTTTTTTTGTGTTCTGCATTGCTTATTTCTTAAGTTAGAGTATACATCGATTTCAGCCAGAATAAACTGAGCACATGGGTGTGTCATTTATTTCATTACAATAAGCAAATAGCTCTCCATATTGCATCTCACCTAGAGTAACCCCATTCTGGAAGAAGAAAGAATCCTCAAGTCAAAGCTGTCTATAGATGAGAGAGTTTTAGGGGTAGTTTCCCCTGTCAGACCCCTACCCAGGCAGAAGAGAAAAATTTCCCAGGCAATGCAGTTGCACATCCTGCAAGGTGCAAAGGATAACAGAAAGGTAAGGCCTGGGTTTGAGATAAGCAGCCTGCCCCATGCAGCAACATCTGCAGGTCTAGCTACTCCTGGAGACCACCAGACTTCCTCTGCCCCAGAACAAAAGACTTCCTCCACTCCAGGGCAAAATTTTCCACTCCTCCTGGCATTACCCCTCCCCTACCCAAACTCCTCTATAATGTTTCCCCTCACCCAATCCCCCAGGGTCAATGGCTTTGTTGCCCTTGACTAGCCTGTGCCCAGGCTGAAAATGAAACTTCACTTGTTGCTTCATTTTTGCCTGCTCTGGTGGTCTCAGTTATGCTTCAGTTTACCCTAACATCCCCAAAGGTGTTTTTAAGTGACCCCTTGATACAAGGAGTGCCCCAGGAACAAGAAGCAGCTCAAAGGTTTAAAACCACACTTCAGAGACACAGCCTTCTCCTGGACACTGTCTCACTTTGCAGTTCAGACTGGCCTTGAATTCACTGTGTAGCCCAGGTTGTCCTTGACCCCGTGGTAATCCTCCTACCTCAGGCTCTTGTGTGTTGCAATTATAGGCATGCATAACCACACCTGGCTGTCTGCTTTCTTTCTTTCTTTTTGCCTATTTTTATTCTCTCTTTTTGTTGGCAATGGCATTAAATCCAGGTGCTTGCATATGTTCTGAAAGTTTTCTGCAGCTAAGCTGCAGTGCTAGGCCTCAATATTTTCTAGATAAAAATGTAATATTACAATCCTGAACTCTTTATTATGTTCATTGTTATAATAAAGCCTGAACTAGAGTCATCACAGGCTAAACTCACTAGCTCTCATTTCTTCCTCACTGATCTACCTTTCTCATGATCTATAAACACTCTATTCCTAGCTCTAAGCTCCTAGTATTGATGCTCATTCAAATTTGACTCATAAACATGTGAAACTGTGTGAAGAATTTGTACAGGTAATTTTGAGTATCAAGACAAAAAAGGAAAGAAACTCTCTACTCTTCTTTACATAGAACCAAAATCCATGTGTGGTGTTAAAAGGCAAATGAAAGGAAGGAAGGAAGGAAGGAAGGAAGGAAGGAAGGAAGGAAGGAAACAGTAATGTAAAGATTGGAATGGAAGATGCACAATCAATGTCGTTAAATGATAAAAGAGTCAAAAAGCAATATTTTTAAATAATGATGGTGATACGTCTGTTGCCAAGGAGATCAACTGGCTAAAATTGTAATATTTCTCATAGCTTTAATACTTATGGAAACCATATTGATTAAACAAAGATAAGTGATTCTAAATCATAATAAAAATTATAATGAAATAGCTCATACATTTTGCTCTCAAGATTAGCTTGCACAAAATAACTAGAAAGGAATCTAAATGTCTTTTGTTTAAGCTAATTTAAGCACTAATTTTTACCATCTTAGAAGTTAAAAATGAAAACTTAAAATATAGTTATTAATGGATTCAAAAGAGCAAAATAAATTTATTACATGCATTTTGACATTTTAAAAAAAGGAACAACATTTGTACAATATATTCAGTGAAAATATGAGCCTTGTGTATTGTTTTGGAAATATATCAATGCATGGTTAAAAGAACAAAAGCAGACATTCCAATCTGTTTCTTCTTTTGGTCTGTGTAAATATATTGTTTGGAAAAAATAGCTTCTGACATAGGAAAAATAACTTCTGACTGCAAAGGAAAGCTGTCAATGACATTCAAAAAATGTCTTACACACAAGCAGGCATTTCTATATCCTACTTTGTAGACTCTTCTACATAATATCCAGGAATAGAAGGAAAATTTGCAACACATTCTACAAGTAGAATAATATGTGCAAATAGAATTGTAGAAGATGATCTAAATACAGCGAGAATATTTATCCTTCTTGGAGGTGATGATGTGATACAATATGAATTTCTCAAATTATATCTTCAATATAATTGTATTTATAATATCAGTGAATCCATTGAAAATTGGACAAAGGATCTTCTAAGTTCCTTGTGAAAAATAAAGGATAGTGTTCTATTACACAAATCTTAAAAGAAGTAAGGAGGAAAGACGTTCCCTTCTCCTAATGCCTAGGTCACATTAAGAATCAATTATTTAAGTTTCAACCTGGGGTAACAGGTGGAAATATTAAACTTATAAGAAAATTTGAGACATAATTCTGCTTTTGTCAAAACCAAGGTTTGATAAGACTGGCAGCACAAATCCAGAGAAAGAGGCCATTGATTATTTCATTACGGTAGGAAAACTGCTTATTTTTTAAGTCAAGGATATCTCTTCTGCTGAACACACACAGAAAATGTGCCTTCCTGACAGATTCAGGACAAAATTTGAAACATAAAACCTCCAAGTTCACAAAATGTATGTGGGAAAAAACTATTCAATCTAGGATTGAACAAAATTTCTAATATAAAATTGCAAAACTACAAATGATAAATTGATTTTAAAAATATACAAAATGAAACACGTTTAGAATTTACAGAAAACAATATGATGGATGAAATTTTCTTGCCATTGGAAACTTATCTAGAACAGGCCAAAAAAATCAGTTTTATCCAAACTAAAAATCCTCACTACAAAAATGGACACACAACTATGAGCAAATGATTTGCAGAATGTTTACCCAGGAAAATTAAAGAAAAGCATACAATTTTTAAAAAGATAAGAAAAAAGCAAATGAAAGTGAGCAATTGAGTTTTATTTTCTATGAAGAAAGTTCATCATATTAGAAAATAGTGGGTCAGGGATGTAGCTCAATGGTGCTGTGCCTGCCTGGCAAGGGGAAGGTCCTGAGGTTGATCCCTGCTTCTGAGGGGAATAAAGGCTAGTGTTGGTTGCCTAAAAGTAGGTATCATCACACAATGCTAGTGGAGTGTGGATGGTGTGAAGTAAACATGGCAGGGTGGGGTCAGTGGCACACATCTGTAATCTGAGCTCTTTAGGAGACTAGGGTATGAGGATCACAAGTTCCTGCCCAGTCTGAGCAACTTAGTGACACCTTGTATTGAAAAAAATATAAGCATTCTTTAAAGTATTTAATTGCATACACACTCTATACACCTAAAAACATGCTCCAAAATGTCTATGGAATTAGCCCAAATCTTCCAGGTCACCCAAAACAAGAAAATTCCTGAGAATTTATTTCAGTGAGGGAACTGGAAAAATCTGTTTTCCCAGTACTGGGGAAAACCCACAAGAGGCAGTGAAGATAAGCAGTAGAGACTTTGGCAGGAGTGAGGTGTATATGCAGCGACACAAATAAACGAGGTAAATGGCACTATGAATTAAATGAAAAGAGAGATGAACTCTTAACTACTTAAATTTTGGCAGATTAAAAATTTAAACCTGCACTCTGGTAGAGCTCATGTGTAGTGTTCTTAATTCTCTAGATTCAATAGGCAGGATGATAAAAATGTACATGACACCATGGTATATGATCTGGTAATGCTGAGGAGGGGGATGACAGTGGAAAGGAGACTCACTTGCAATGGGGTCATTGGTGTTAGCCCTAGTGATTTGGGGGCCAATATTTTTTTTGGACAGGGCTATCATGTGTGTTGCACAATACAGAGCATCATAGCTGACACCCCCACCACAAAATGCCAGTAAAATTCACTCATAATCTGACATGACAGCAAAAAATGTTGACACACATCCACATGTTTTCTAAGACAGGGAATCACAAGTCACTGAAATCTACTGACTTTAACAATGTTAGTGGACATAGAAGCTGCCTGAATGACGAGGTATCTGGAAAAGGTATACAAATACCCCTGAGATCTGCCTACATGGAAGAAATATTTCCATCTCTCTTTCTCTGCACCTTAATCACAAAGTGGATGACTCTCCCAATAATGGTGCCAGTTGGCCCTTGTATGCTCTCCTGGTTCCTCACCATCTGGGCTACCCTTCATGATGTGGCTACATTAATAAGGCAAAAGAGGCTTCACTGAGTGATGCTGACTGTTGAGATAGACTAGAAGATGTAGAGGAATTTCTAAGAGGTTCCCCAAACTGAAGACCTCTCATTTATTCTTGCCATGCTTTTATGTACTGGGCATTGTCATTGGCTCTACCAGGATGCCAACAAGGAAGGACTCTCCTCAGGATATAGTAAATAAATAAAAGAGGGGGGCCCAGGGATTTACTTAGTGGTTCCACTGCCTGCCTTGCAAGTGATCCTCAGTATAAATAAATAAATAAATAAATAAATAAATAAATAAATGAGGTATGTGAGGAGGGTCCAGGTACTACAGTCTCTCAATATTGAACACATTGAAAAGCTTCATGGACAACTTTTTACTGCACTAAGGAAGACTTAAGTACTTGCCAAGGAAGTAGAGCTCAAATTCCTGGGAGACACATTTGGACAGTGATCCTTTCAGCTCATGAATCTTAAGAAAGAGGCACGGGGAGGAGAGGAGCAGGGTTAGCTCGAGTAAAAACCAGGCATTTGCCATGAAGTTAAAGCAGTTAGAAGGATTTCTAGAATTGGATAACTGTGAGGTAGGAAGCTAAGAGTGTTTGCTTTTGGACAACGTACAAGCTAGTTGTCTATTGACCAAATGTCAGCTTTTCATCTGTTCATTGACAAGTTTTATTTTGACATCTCATTCTGCTGATGTTAGCCAGACAATGTTAACAGAGTGTTGTAATTCTCTATAAGAGAAAGACAATAGAGTAATGCTACCTTATTCAAACATTACAGATGTAAGGTTCACTTGGCTCACATCTTTTGAAGAACCCTGATCAATACAGCAGTCAACCCAAGAAACAATCTGATGAGTTTTATATCCAAAAGGAAATGGAAAATATATCTAATTTTAAAATACTTTCAATGTGCCTAATCTGCTGAAGGTCATACCTAACACTCAGCTCTTGTAAACATGCCAAGCATACCTCACTGTAGAAAGAAAACATCATCCATCATAGAGCCTAAATCATAATAATATCCAGAATATTTCATGTGAGCTGTTGAATACAGTGTATGGTAGAGTCCTTGTTGGTCATCCTAGGTTTGCTATGGTTGACAGAGCAATGACTTACTGCCACTGCCCAACAACATGACAGTATTGTCATACATCTCACTTGTGTGCAAAAATTAAAAATACAATTCAAAACTTAAAGTACATTTTGTGCTGAAGGCACATGACCCATTTTCACTCTGAAGTACTCAGGATAGCACTCAGGGCCATGTTCGTGCTAAACAAGCATTTGGAATGGAGACACTGGAAAATAACAACTTGGGAAAGAAGCAAAAAGAAGAGAAGTAGTAAAATGGTAGTTCCCAATCTGCTGGACTTATTAAATTATTTGCCATAGTCAATCACTTCAACTGTCAAACAATTTCTTCAACTTTCAAGACATTATAATTTCATTTTCTCCCTGAAATACTAAAACTCACTTTTTCAGTTTTCTTTGCAGGATCATTTTACCTCTCAATCCAAACCAGAATTTGTTTACAGGGTTTCTAAATTTAGCATTAAAGATTCTTTGGTAATTCTTCCTTATGTGGTTGTTCTGTGGACTGCAGAATATGTTTAACATAATTCCTGTCCTCTACTCACTGGATACAAGTAGCACATTTATTTATGACTGCTACAAGGAAAAATATCTCCAGTGGTTTTTTGAAAACTTTTATTAGCACATGTGTGCAGTATACAATGGTTACATTCATTGTAAGGAGTTGGTACATATTCATAACACATCTCAATTCTTTTTATTTCACCTCTCCCTTCCTTCCCTCTGTCTCCAGTATTTTTAAATGACAAAATCATTTTTGGTAGAAAAAATTGCTCTAAATAATGAAAATATTTTCAAACAAATCCTGGGAATTCTTTTTTTTTTTTTTTTTTTTTAACCTGGGTATAATCCCTGGCTCTCACACTTAAGTTTATATCTTTGAATACCTTCTATACATTTGGAGATGGACTTCTCTATTCACCTTCAGACTTGTATATCCACTTTCCTGCCTACATCTATACTAGAATATCAACTAAGCCCTTGAACTTAATAAGTCACAGTGGAGTGGCTTTTTTTACCCTCTCCCATCACCTCCATCAAAAATTGGCAGGCTTTTTTCTAAATACCACCATTTCTGTCAACTTCTTGGGCTCTTGCATACCTCCTAGTTTTCTACTACTACTCATATCAGACAATTCATAGGTTTTTGGGGGGTTTTTTTGGTACCGGGGATTGAACTCAGGTCCTTGGGCTTGCGCAGCAGGCAGCGAAACCACTGAGCTAAATCCCCAACCCAATTCATAGTTCTTTTAAGTTAATTTCAGCACACACACACACACTCACACACACACATTCCACATTGTTTTATCATCTCCTACTGCTGCTGTTTCCTTAGGAAAAACTACTGCTACTTCTCCCTGGAAAATGTTACTCTCAGTACCAATCTAGCTGCTTTCATTTCTACTGAACGTATTACCAATGTGACAGTCTGAGTGATCTTGTGATCTTATAAAACCCTAAATCAGACAATCTCAATCCTGAGGCAGATCCACTAGGGCCTCTTATTTGCTTGGAGGAAAATCTCCTGGAGATGTGATTTGGTGGATTATATGTGGTCCCTGACCCTTTCCTCTAGGTTCTTCCTCTGCTCTCTGCCTCTGGCCTCTCATATGGTGCTAAGCTTTGTTTCTTCATTTACTTTCACTATGATGTTTCTGCCTTGGAGATAATCAACCGAGAATGCAATCTCAGAAGCCATATGCCAAAGGAAACCTTTTCTCCTAAGTTCTGTATGGGTGGTGTTTTATTCCAGCAACAAAAAGGTAATATAATTTTTATTAGGTGTTTGAACTAAATAAATGAATAAGTGCATCAAGTCTTTCTTCACAAGACTACATAAATGAGGTTTTCTTAAAACTGTTCACAGATTTCTTCATTTATACATATTTTAGTCTGAATTCAGAAACCTTTTGCATATCAAAGCCACACTCCATTAAGCAACTGTATGACAAGCCCTACAAGGAGCCTTAGTAAAAACAAATCCCAAACACTATCTACATACAAGTCACCTTCCTTCCACTGCTGTGCTGCTTGTCTCTGTCAACTTTCATGAGAAGCTGGAGGCCACAAGGCAGTGTAGTCTGCAGCTCAAGACCAAGAGTATGTTGTTGGCCCCTCTTTTGTTAGGCTCACCGTAGGCCTCAGCTTCAAGTTGAGAGGATGAGAATGAGCCAAAAATGTGAACACCCGAGACTTGGCCTTTATTAGGGCATGGGGTGCCAGGCTGTCTTGAACAATGGCGGGAGCAGTGGCCAGGGGCTGGCTAGGTGACTCAGGGTGGTGGTGGGGGGTGGACATAGTGGAGGTAGATGTTTGGCTGCAGCCAGAGGTGAGGTTTAAATCCACTGGGAAGTTAGAATTTCTTGGGGGAAGGACTATAAGTGGGAGGGCTTTGAGGTGGGAAAGTTAGGTTATTGTTTCCCTGAGTGATTTATTATCTGCTGGGAAGAGGCATTTAGGAGGTAGGGCTGCCAGAGCCATTTTATCTAGCAGAGAACTCTATCGCAAGTCACTGGACAAGAGTCTCTGTTCCTCATGAGAGTTCATTCACCTGCTGGACACCAACATTGATGCATTGAATGAGATAAATATTTCCAATAAAATCTATGGAGAGAAAAAAAAATCTATGGAGAGAAACATATACTTTTCCTCCATTATCATGTAGATGTCAGGTATTTCATCTCAGTGATGAAGGAAGTAACTAAGAATGCTATGGTGTATGTCTCAGAACTAAATGACCCCAGCACTAGGTATGAACTTTTGTTAAGGGGAAAAGAATGTTTACATTATACACTGAATTACGTGTGAGCCCTCATCTAGAATTCTTGTGAAATTTGACAGTTAGAGAATTTCAAATCTGTTAACTAATCTACCAACTTCATGTCTTAATAGTCAGGGTTCTCTAGAGCCTCAGAATTTATCGGTAGAGCTACATTTAGAGGAAAGCATTAGCTCACATGGCTGTAGATTCTGAGGTGTCACACAATCTGCTCTCTGCAACCTGGAGATCCAGGACATTGATGGTATAATTTGAAAGCCTGAGAGCCAGAGAGCTGTTGAGGTTGCTGCTGTCATTTCTGAAGGGCTGAGATCTAAAAGTGCTGGGGAGGGGAGAGAAAAATCAGTATCTCCAGCTCAATATTTAGAGAACAAAATAAATTTGTACTTTTGCCCTGCTAAGGTCTGGCAGATTGGATAATGATCTTCAAAAGTGAAGGTTAGTGTACTTTATTCAGAGCATAGATTTAAGGCCAGTCTCTCCCAGAAATATTCTCAGAGGCTCACCTAAAAACCATGTTTAGACAAGCATCTGAGAAACCTGTTTCTCGGCCAAGTTGAAACACAAAATTAACTACCACAAGGTTCAGCTCCTGTTCCATGTTCTGAAGTCCTCTCCTACCTTGCAAGCATATTAACTTCTGCCTGTCTATACCACCTACTGAAGCTTGGTGTTACTCTAAGTAACTAATTTGAAATTCTAACTCCTGAGAAAAAACATGTAATTTTCTTCAATGAAGCTAAGTTTCAATGAGTCAAACAGTAAAAAATTTTAACCACATAGTGAAGTCAGTAGTCTAAATAGTTTAAACTTTAAATAAAATATTGCTCATTGTTTACTTAAATAAATGATGCATGGTGAGATAGATAATAATATACCAAGCTAATTTGTCCCTAATATGAGCCAACTGTTCTTTCTACCTTTGAAAAAATTTAGCTTCACAACCCTTTTAGTGGTTATTATTCTCCCTCTTCCCTTTCTCCTGAATTCTCTTGTTAGCAGCCCCTGCTTTTATCAAAATAGTACTGATCTACTGAGCATTTCATATCAGACATAATGCCTAATATATGGATTCTCTCACTTAATCCACAATATGATCCTCTGAGAAAGTTACTATTAGTCCTCTCATTTTGGAGAAGGAAGCTATACTAAGTGCAATGCTAATAAGCAGAAGAACCTCTGTAAATTGGAAACCTGTTACTCAATGACCTGATTCTCCTGCTATGACTAAGCACACCCCTGATATTTTTTTGGTACCGGGGATTGAACTCGGGACCTTGCGCTTGTGAGGCGGGTGCCAGAACCACTGAGCTAAATCCCCAGCTGGAGGACACCCCCGATTTTGTAAACAACCTGATATCTCATTTTCTGAGAGATCAGAGTTGGTATCTGAGACTTAGAAATGCTTCCAACTTGGGAAATAGACTTCAATTCTGTATGTCCATTGAGAGCAAGAGAAGCAGATGAAATCTGGCCAACTGTTACCAGAAGTGCAGTGATCTCCAACAGAATGCATAAAGAAGCCTATCACCTGTGCCGCAGGGGGCATAGTCAGTCTTGTTCCCTACCTAAACTGGCACATATGACCTTGCTCTTACCATTTCGAACAAGTGGAATGGAAAAACAAATTTGAGAAAAAATCACCAAAAATTTTTTAAACCGGCTGCCTCTTGTAATGTTCTTTATAGCCAGGAGCCACAATATTTTTACATGATGAAATTGCTGAAAATTTGTGGGATAAGTTGATAGTCAAATGTCAGATAACATATCCATTTTCTTTCAGAGCCAAAACGAAAATTCTGTGAATTTTAAAAATTAAATGTATGTTAAAAAATACGGAGATGAAGCAGCTGATTATCACATCACAGCCTCACACTAAACTTTGCATGATATTGGACATTAGTAACATTAGTAACATGATACTATTATTTGCATGATATTGGACATTAGTAACTTTTTGAATAGAATAAAATAAAATAAATCAGATGTAGTTACTATTTTTAATGATGTAGTACACTAGTTACTTGTGGTTTATTTGAGATAAAATTAGGTAAGGAGTGGATCAAGAGATTATAGAGATCTCTGAATTGGTGACTAAAGGAAAGGGAAATAGAAGCAGAAATACTGTGGTTCTAATATGACTCCTGTTTTGAATAGGAAATGATTGGGTGGATGAGTGAAGATAGTGCATACCTCCCAGAGAATGCAATGGTGTACATAAACAGGAAAGTCTGGTGATATGTGAGAAACAGAATCAGTAATGCTACCCGATTCTGAAGACTGTACTGGGAGAGTGCTGATTGTCAGGTCCTGGTCCTTGAGAGGTTTACCTGCTTGCTTGTTATATTTTAGTTGGTATATTGGGGTATCAGGAAAGGAATCAGTATCCAACATGAGTCAATTACAGCATGATTTCTCAAATAATTAAGATACACCGTACATCACAGAAACAGTATGAATGTGTCGAGTCCTGATCTGTCATGACTTGGGACTCTCCTCTGTGGACCACAATCAATACTATTTGCAACCTTATTCATTTTTTCATCTGTATCTTCTTTTCATGTTTCTGTTTTTTGCAAAAATATCTTTAAACTAGGTTATTTATTTTAATTTATGCAAGAAATTCTCCATTTTTACTCTAACACACGTTAAGCCATAAGTCTTACATGAATTTATTCCCTCTGTCACATTCATAACCCTGACTGAGTGACATGTCCACCAAACCACATTCTATGCAAGCACCCATGTATACCTGAGTACATGGAGATATGTAGATTTATTATCCTGGATTTCTTCATTATAGTTACCTCATACTCACATATGTTTCTGTAATTTGCTCTTTTTACTGAACATTATGTTCCACTGATATTTTCAGGTTAATATAATAAATATAATTCTTTCCCTTAGATAAAATATATAAGGCATAATTGAAAAAATGTACTGTGCTAACATAAAGAAAAACTGTTACAGTAAATAACACATTGCCATTAATCTTTCTAAAAATATTCCCCTCAGTTTGAACACATCCATCATTCTTGCCACAGTCTCAAGCAGTTCCACAGATATTTTTTGTGTATCCTTTTAGTTCCGTGGATATGGCTGACTAGATGGCCTGAACTGATTAAAAATCTTCACCTTCCATGATCATTTTGGCTTTTGAGGAGAGCCAGAAGTTGCACTGTGTTGGATCTGGTACATAAAATGGGAAGCATTTCTGATATTTTTACTACTCTCCCATTCCTTTGGCTGTCACTCAGCAGTGGCATTCTGCTTCTGAAACTACCAAGAAAGATGTAATAAGTGTGTTCAAGGGAAGGATATTTTGAATGAGATTTTAGAACAACATGTCTTTTGCTATGATATGATAAAATTTAAAATGTAAACATTTATTTCTTTATCATTCTTGTATATTCTATAGGTTTTATGATTATGTACTGAAGTACTTTTCAGTTGATGAGTATTAAGTCAAATTTTTTTTCTCCTTCAAAAATTGAAGATAGTGATCTTTGCTCAAATTTGTATGTACTTAAATGGTTAAAAAATGGGTATATCAATAAGAATAGAAGCTTAGCTATGGCAGGTTAACCCATCTTCATAGAGCACCTTCTGACACTAGATCTCTGTCACCTCCATGGGAACAGGACCATAGGATGATGATTCCTCCACCAGGCCAACCATATCCTGACCCAGCTCTTCCACTACAAAAGCAAGGCAGATACTATTCTATTTCTGGTAGACTATCTGGACCAGCAGAACTCAGAAGTTAAAGTATGCTTTCTTTGGATAAATTGGATGTGCCAGTGTCTTCAGAAATGGAATCCAGTAGAAATGATACCAACGGTGGTCCTGGTAATTCAAATGTACCTGATTCTTCCCTCCCTTCTGGAAGCAATGCAACTGGCCCTGGCTTTGTTCCTCCACCCCTTCCTCCAGTTGGAGGTCAGCCGTTTCTAATGTATCTGAGGAGCCAGGTCCTGAGGTAAGGACCTCCTTTTCCTCCACCTCCTCCAGGAAACATGTTTGGAGCACCTCCAGATTATTTTTCACCGAAGGATTTCTCTGGCCCACCTCCTCCATTCCCAATGAAAAATGTCTCTCCATGGGGTTTTCCTCATTATCTTCCCCCAAGAGCTGGCTGTTTCGCCCCACCCCCACATTCTGAAAGTAGACATGAGTTCCCTTCAGGGTCAATTCCACCTTCAAATGAGCCTGCTGCTGAACATCCAGAGCCACAACAAGAAACTGGATAACATTTCTGATCTCTCTTCAAAAGTAATTTTATCTCTCATTTTCAGTTTAAGTAACTGTTGTTACTTAAGTGATTATTCTTTTGCTCAAATTGAAGCTTAATGGAATTATAATTCTCAGGATAGTATTTTGTAAATAAAGATGATTTAAATATGAATTTTATGAGTAAATTATTTCCATTTTATTTTAGTCTAAGTAGTGGAACTATTTTAATTTATCTGGTCCACTATTACATAAACAACAATGGGAGTTTTATATATGTAATCTTTCAGTTGGGGAGATTTATAATTGCAAACAAAGGCTACCTTTATGCCAAGAAATGTATTTACTATGGTAGTACACAAATATGAAAGTAACTTTATGCCTAAATAAATAAATTTTAATTGAAAAAAAAGAGTAGAAGCTTGGTGTAGTAATTACAATTATCCTCTGATTTGTTTTTTTATGAGAACTGGAGCACCCATTTTCCAATAACTTCACAAAACCTGGGATATTATTAGACTCTTTAAATGTTTATTTTTATATGGTGAGAAAATATGTGTGCACTAAAGTTTTCCGCTTTTGAATGGCATCCTCACCACCTCAGAAACACATGATGAATAGCCTTTTTCCAACTCATCTTTAAAATTATTTTAAAACATACTCTACTAATTCCTTATCTGTTACTTAAGTTACTTTAAAGTAGTTATGTATAACAGGGATTAAAGTAATCCTTTGTGATATCTTCATTTATCCATTTTCTCTTACTTGTAGAAAGAGATTTCAGATACATGGAGAAAAATATCTAGTTCAGAGAGCTGGGAGTGTATCTCAGTTTTGAAGCACTTTCCTAGCATGTGGAATGCCAAAGGTTCAATCTGTAAACTCAATCTTAGTACTGTGAGAGAAGAGAGAAAGAGAGAGAGAGAGATAGAGAGAGAGAGAGAGAGAACTACTTCAGCTTTTAAAAACACCTGAAGTTTTACTCTTTTGTTTCAAGTCAGCTAGGAACATAAAGTGATTACTACATAGGGACCACAGTACACAATGATGGTATCATTCTTATTTCCTTTCAGGGCTAAAAAGAGATACTGGCTGGTTTGTTTATGTCTTTTGATTCTTTAGGTTAGAAAGGCAGCTTCTTGCTACTTAAATGGCTTGAGGTGCCACAAAAATGTCTAGAAGATTCATCATAGAACATTTTGTAGGTGGAGCTTGAGGGTTTAATATAATTCACTACTCATGTCATTTAGAACACTTCCTAACATGTTATACACTCAGCGATTTTTGATGCAGATTGTCTAGGGCCTAGGCCAGGCTGTTCTCAAACTCATGGCCATCCTTCTGGCTCAGCCTCTCAAGTGCTAGGATTAAAGATGTGTACCACCACACAAAACAAAGACCAAAGATTCATGTGTTGAAAGTCCCAAATACTGACTCATTTTTTTGGGGGGGGTACTGGGGATCGAACTCGGGCCCTTGCGCTTGTGCAGCAGGCAGTGAAACCACTGAGCTAAATCCCCGGCCCTACTGACTTTTATTGACTGGCAAGTAACCCTGCTCCTTCGCCCATTTTTTGCATTGGATTCCACTCCTATTTACTGCTCTTCTGTTGTCCCTAGTCTTATCAAACCTAAGAGTCTTCCCCTGTTTTGATTGTGATAGACCTGAAACCATCTGTCCCCACAGCCACCCCAGTTCCTGAAATAGCTGATTCTCAGCCAACTGACCCAGGAACAATGCTCACTTGGCTAGGACATGACACACCTGCCTCAACTGCCAGGTCACAGGACCCAGTGCTATAGCTACATACTCAGCCATTCTCACTCACTCAGTCTCACACACTCTCTTCACATCATCCCACCGAAGTTCATCCTACCTACCCCCTTACTATATCCATAAAAGACCCAGCTAAATAAACTGGACTCATACTCTCCTTTGGAGTTACTCCAGCAGGTCCTGCCTGAAACTCTCAAATTCGGGCTGTGTTTTTCACTGGGTTGTCATCATTTACCTCACATCTGGTGCTGAAAACCTGGGAGGTGGCAATCTACAGCCCCCTGGTCTGGCTTGCAGCTCCCCTATTTCAAGCCCGTCTGGGTGATAAAAACCACTGCCCTTATTGCCTCTAGCCCACCAGAGAACACTTCCAAACATCTCCTCTGCCTAAATTCTACTGCTCAAGACTGAGGGGAAAGTCCTCCCAGGGAGCGGTCAAGGCTGTCTGTCCCTTTGCTTGGTCATCCTAGCACTATTAGGCTCAACCTTCAGCTTGGAGACAACAGACCTACCTGGATGCAAGTCACTTTGTCTGCCCCTCATTCTGGTTTTTGGTCTTCATCTGGGACATATTCCTTTTGATCCCAATTGCCTGTTTCACACTCTCAACCCTGACCAACACGGGAGGAACTGCCTCTGCCCCTCCTAAAGACACCCACCTGGGTTGCCTCCTCAATTACCTGTCTCAACTCAGTCTCCAATTCTATCTCAAGCCAAAATGATTCATCCCATCCTATAAAGTGGTCAGGCTACATTCAAGTTAAATAATGGCTCTCTTTGACCAGAACACAGTTCATTCAAGTTTTAGATCCTTTCTAACCTTGATCCCATTCACCAGAGTTCAGATTAATGGGAAGAGGTCCCCCATGATCTGACTTTTCATCCTCTGCTCTCATCCCTCCTTCTATTCCTTCTTCTCTACCTCACACCAGATAATGGCTTGCACTCTCCATGCCAGCCTTTGGACCCAGACTCTCCCTCACACAAACTTTGATCCCACAAACATGCTCTATGCCCTCCCCTTTCTGCCCATGACCCAGTCTTATTCCTCCTCACATCACCCCTGTAAAGTTTGTTCAGCCTTTCAACCCAGAACCCCTCTATGCATTGCAAGAGGTTGTCAGCATTAATGACCCTATCAATGTCCACATCCTATTCTCCTTCTCCTAACTTTCCCAACTAAAGGCTTGCTTGGTTTCTTCTCATTCAAACCCTCATATTACATTAAGGAGTTCACTCATCTCACTTGCTAATGGTGTGATATTCATATTATTCTCACCTACACCCTCTTCCCTAATAAGTGACAATGAATTTGGATGACAGCTGTCTACACACACCTATGAGGCTCATACCAAAATAATCATAAACCAACCCCATCTTGGCCCAGGGCACTTAGCTAATCTGGAAATTCCTCCCCCAAGTCTTTAGGAATGACTTCCCACATTCAGCCAGGCTCTCAGCTGTGATCTTGACTAGACTCCATTTAACAAAAAAAAAGTCTTCCAATATATTAATGATATCTTAATCTATGGCCCCTCTCCCCAAGATTGTCACTCAGATACCTCTCTCTACCTTTCTTGTCTGTCCTGTGGATATTGTGCCTCACCTTCCAAGGCACAGTTAGTCCAGAACTACATTCAATACCTGGTGTTTCACCTTACCTTCACCTCACAGGCCATCTAGAACAAGAAGAGGAAAAAATAGAAACAAAGTCCTATAAATAGGGAGGGGTTTTGGAGTTCAAAGGAGGGCAGGGGAATGGGGAAAAAATAAGAACAAAGACATATCATGTAAAGGTACAAATTCCCAATCACAAATGTGATCATAATGTATAATGTACCAGTAAACTTAATGAATAAAAAATTGTATAATTTTACCAAATAAACTAGTATACTAACTGAGGATGTTAAACTCTTAACTATTTAGAGGAAAAAATAACAAAACTTATAGTCTTCAATTAGACATAAGCTATAATTATTTTGACTTTGAAATCTCTGGCATGATCAAAATATGATATTCACAATCTTATCCACTGGTTTAAAGTTTCTAGCTGTGCATAAGACTTTTTTATCCCAGGACATATTTTAGTTAACCTAGAGTCAATTTGAGTGTTTGAAAACAATGCCATGATGTAAGAGCAGCTCAATTGACTTTGTTTAGAAATATTACAGTGAATATCAAAGTATGATATGGAGCTATTATTTTAACTTTTGAATCAATAAAGTACATTGGAATTATAAGAAATGGACTTGTATTTCAGGAAATATCAGGAGGGAAAGGAATTTTGAGGAATGATGGTCTCTGTTAATTCATGGCAATTTTTAAAATAATGGTGGATGATTTAAAAGTATAAAGTAAAAACACTAAATTCAGGCAATATAAATATATAATACTCAAAAATTAAACAAAAGGATAATATGTGCTTGATAGATTTCTAAAATGTTGAGTTCCCTACAGAATATATTTCAAAGCAAGGCTAAACAATTCTTTTCAATGTAGGCACATTTTGAAAACAAAATGATATATATCAGTTGCTGGTGATATTAGGCAACACATCAATAGTCCATTTGATTTCCAGGGTATAAGAAAAAGAGTGAGAAGCTAATGTTTTCTGCTATCTGGGTCTCTTTTCTCTGTTTTAGACATGATTTACATCCAAAGAATTTGGCACCACCCCAGAGCACATTTAGACCTGTGGGTCTGTGGCAAAAGGCCAAAGTCTGCAAACTTATGCCACTGATAGGCTGCCTCAAAGCAGCCAGGGCACTTGCATGTGTTTCTTTCTCCAATTCTGAGAATTGCAGTGGGATCCTTGTGCCAGCTGTTTCTTCACCCTCTGTACCACATCCTTTGGGGCTTGGGTTCACTGTGAGGGATATTTGAGCCAGTTAACAAGGCCCAACATCATCCACCCTCCAAGACTATGCGGGATATGGAGACTTTTTACACTTCTTCAACATGTTCTAGTCACCTTTCAACAGGTTTTACTGTGGGCATGCAGTTCGTCCACATTCAGTTTCCTTTGTACCCTCAAGTCAAGCAACATGTCACTACTCCAAGGGGAACACTGTCCCAGTTATACTACCCTTAAAATACTCTGCTAATCCTTCTTTGATAATCAACTGTGGAAGGACCTGGGCCTGGGAGACCTACTTCTTTTTCTGCAGTGCTGGGATAGATGGTTCAGTTCAGTCATTGGTGAATGGGAACCACAGGGAAAGACACTAATAGCCATGGAATGCTGAGATATATCCATGGAAGTTGCTGGTCCAGCCATCTGAAAATCAGTCTCATCTCTTTGCCTGAACTCAGTAGCACTGTGTAATACTCAAGCCTTCTATATTAAATGCAGTCAACCAGGAACTTTTAGGTAAGGACACAATTTTCCTGAATCTGTATCAGCATGTGAGTGACCATGCAGGACCCCAATAGCTTCCCTGTGAAGGATGTCAGGGTGTGCTCTACTGAAGCTGTGATAATATTAAAATGCTAGCAATACTAAATCTTTGAATTGGAAAAAAAGCACCTTAAATTCCATATGGAATTTCAAGAGATTCAGAATAGTTAAAACAGGGCTAGGGATTTAGCTCAGTGGTGCCACTGCCTGCCCTGCAATTGCAAGGTTCCAAGTTTGATTCCCCGATACAAAAAAAAAAAAAAAAAAGAATAGCTAAAACAATCCTGATAAGGAAGAAAGTGAAAGATCTCACAATTGTTTTCAAAATATAATAACAAAATGAAAGTGGCTAGAATGGTGTGACACTGGTGAAAAGACAGATATATTGATTAATGGAGAAGAATAGAGATATCAAATGTAAGCCCATGTGTATATGGTCAAATTGTCTTCAGTAAGCCTATCAAACCTTACCATGAGAATAGGAGAGTGTCTTCAACACATAGTACAGGGTAAGGTGGATAGTCATTTACAAAAAATAAAGTCATAACCTCACTTAACATCACATACAAACCTAATTTGAAACAGTTGAAATAGTTAAATTATGTGGTAAATACTTAAATACCTTCAAAATCATAACTTTATAACATGGGATGCAAAATGACTTCTTGGATTAAAACTAAATGACCAGATAATAAAACCAAATATCAAATACATCAAGTGTGAAATCATGGGATTGGAGAAGTAGCCCAGTGTTAGAATATGTACTTAGCATTCAGAACACCCAGTTTATATTCACAAACAATTGAAAAACTGCACACACTCATGAACTTACACACACAAAGATCAAGTTTATGTGCATAGGGTTTTCCCCATTTACAAATAGATGGGTGCAGTTGCTGAAAGTTGTCTCATTCCTTATAGTCACATCCCTCAGGTATGTATTCCTGGTGTCTTTATAGGAAGGTAAATTTACTTCTTTATGATTATCTGATGTTAAATGAGGGCTCAAAAATGGCTATGAGTTTTTAACTATTTGTTTCATTCATAACTTTCTTCTATGAAGATATTTGCCATGGATTCATGAAGAACAATGTGTTACTGAACTCTTTTTTTTTTGGTATCGGGGATTAAACTCAGGACCCATGTTTGTGAGGCAGGGGGTGGCACCACTGAGCTAAATCTCCAGCCCCTGAACTCTTAATAAATATCTAATCCTCTTGTGTATATTCAGAAGATATCCTTAATATGTTATCAAATGTACAATAAAGGAAATTTCTCTGATCAGTTCAATGGTAGTTTCCTTCACTGAAATTACTCTGACGCTAAAGGAGGGCATAGTGACCACTGAAGGCTTTTCCGTATGCACTGCTTATGAGGTGCTTCTGTTCACTGTGCCTTCTCCGATGAATGATAGGGGACAAATTCTTACACAAAGCTTTCTCATAATGAATACATTTGTAGGGATTTTCCTCCAGTATTGTTTTTCAGATGCACAATAAGGGAAGAAATCTTGTTATATTCTTCCCCACTCATGACATCTGTATGGCTTCTCTCCATTGGAAGATCTCTGCTGTGCAATAAGTTGACAGCCACAGACAAAGTGTCTTTCATATTGATTACATTTATAGAGCTTCTCTCCAGTGTGGATTCTTCAGAACAACAAGGTGACAACTTTGACTGATGGATTTCTCATATTTATTGCATCCACAGTATTTGCTTCAGTGTGAATCCTTTGATGCCTAACCACAAGGTGAACCATCTGACTATGGGAATTTTCACATTTGTTCCATTGATAGAGTTTAATTACAGAATGAATAATTTCATGTTTGATGAGTACTGAGCATTATTTGGATGTTAGGCCACATTGCTAGGAGTTAGAAGATTTCTCTCCTGTGTGAGTGTTCTGGTGGGCAATGATACAAGAGTGCCAGCTGAAGGATTTTCCAAGTTTGGTAAATTTATAGGTCTTTGCTCCAATTCACTTCTTTTATATTTAAAAAGGCTGAAGTAATCCTGAACATCATTTTCACATTTGTCTCATTTACAGGGCTTCTGTCTCATGTGCATTCTCATGTGGGAAATAAGATGGGAGCTTCAGGTGAACTATTTCCCATATTCCCTACATTGAAATGGTTTCTTTCCAATATGAGTTCTCTGATGTCTAATAAGATGGTAATACCAGCTTCTGGATTTCCCACACTCATTATGTGCATAAGGCTTTGCTGCTATATGAGTTCTCTTGAGTATAATCAGATGAAAATTCCACCTGAAGGCCTTTCTACATTTATTGCACTCACTATGTTGTCTTCCAGGGTGAGACTGTTCATGTTTTTTTGGGTTTTTTTGGTACCGGTGATCACACTTGGGACCTTGCGCTTAAGACTGTTCATGTTTATTAAGGGCTTAATGTGTATTAAAAACTCTTACCCATTTAAAACATTCATAGAGTTTGTCTCCAGTATGAGTTTTGTTCTCTTAAATAAGATAAGACCTCCACATGAATGATCTTCCACATTTGTTATATTCAGAGTGTTTTTCCATGGTGTACATGATTGCATGTTAAGAAAGGAATCATACTGCTGAGGAGAAAAGCTGTCCCCAGTGCAGAGGAGGTGAACCTTCTGGGCCACTGTACCACCACTGCCCCCAATGAAGGGGAAGTGAGCTGCATGGGTGCCAACAGCAACACCCCCCCCCATTGAAATGAGAAGACACATAAACAAATCTCAAAACCAGACTTCCACATCACCTAAAGCAACCTCAAAGGGAAATGAGATGAAATAATCTGATACTCAACCACCTGTACTCCCTGAACTGGCAACAAAAGAGGACCTGGGAAAAATGAAATAATTTCTCAGATAAGAGCAGAGATGGTGCCCATAGCGGAAGACATGATTAATAAATCTACAGAGGACATAGCTAAAAAAATAGAGGAGAGGAGGAACATGATGGAATCCCAACATAGGAAACAAGTGGAAACTATAAAACAGATACAAACAGATTTCCAGGAGATTAAAAACTCCATTGAGAGCTGGTCCCAGCACCAGAAGGAAGCTGCCACACTGCCATCCCAAGCTCCTAGGGCAGAGAAGGTGAGTCACGTGGGTGCTAGAAGGAGAAGCACACCTCCCCCCCCCCCAGCGTGGAAATGAGAAGACACATAAACAAGCCTCGAATACATACTTCCAGATCACCTACGGCAACCCCAAAGGGAAATGAGATGGAACACTCTGATACTCAACCACCTGGACTCTCTGAACTGACAACAATAGAGGATCTGGGACAAATGAAATCAGAAATAATTACTCAAATAACAGCAAAGACTTTGTTCATGGTGCAAGACATGATTAAGAAATCTAGAGAGGACACAGATAAAAAAAATAGAGGATCTGAGGAACATGATGGAATCCCAACATAGGAAACAAATGGAATCCATAAAACAGATACAAACAGATTTCCAAGAGATTAAAAAGTCCATCGAAAGTCTGTGCAGCAGAATGAACCAATGTGAGGGCAGAATTTCAGATATAGAAGATAAGATTGCAAATAGTGAGGAGGAAAAGAAAATTTGCTCTAAAATTGTAAGGGATCATGAGAAAGCAATCCAGCAGCTGCTAGACAATGCAAAGAAGAATAACATAAGACTGATTGGAGTCAATGGAGAAAGAGGAGAGAGTACAGATGACATAAAGACACTCTTCACAGAAGTGATGGCAGAAAACTTCCCAAGCAGGGAAAAGAACTTGACATACAGATAAGTGAGGCATATAGGACTCCAGCTAGCCTTAAGCAAAAATATCTACACATAGGCATATAATAGTTAGGATTCCAGAAATCCAACAGAAGAGTAAAATTCTACAAGCAGTGAGAGAAAAGAAACAAATCACATACAAAGGAAAGCCCATCAGAATCACAGCAGATTTCTCAATGCAAACCCTCAAGGCAAGGAGAGCTTGGAGTGATGTATTTCAAGCCCTAAAGGAAAACAGCCTCCAACCCAGATTGATGTACCCTGCAAAACTATCTTTCAAAATTGGTGGAGAAATAAGATGCTTTCATGATAAAGAGCACCTCAGGAACTTCATGAATACCAAACTGGCACTCCAAAAACTTTTAGACAATACCCTAAGAAAAGACAATGAGGATCACAACCCCAGGAAACCCATCAGAATGAATCCATTGGGTGTGACAAATTAAATGCAAAGGGGGAGAATCCAACAAAAAGAAGAAGTCATGACAATGCTTTTAAATCTTTTGAATTCATCTCCCTAATGAGTGTATAATTCAATCTTATTATTGCACTGATTAGTATTTTCCTGATTCTAGAATTGCACACCATTCCTTGTGCTATACTGGCTATTTATCAGCAGGTGGCAAAACCACTGAGCTAAATCCTCAGCCCATGACACCGCTTTTAAAACTTTTAACTTCATCTCACTGAGTGTATAATTCGATCTTGTTATTGTACTGATTAGTATTTTTCTGATTCTAGTGTTGCACACCTTTTATTGTGCTGTACTGGCTATTTACCACCTTCTTTTGTCTACTTTCTAATTGGGTTGTCTATTAATGAACTGTAAGAGTCTTTATATAATCTGGTCATAGGTTATATGCATTATAAATATGGTCTCTTTAAGGACTGCTTTTTATTTTAACGATGTCATTTAAAGTTCTAAATTTTGATGGAATCTCATTTAACAATATTTTTCTTTCATATATCATGTTTTTTGTATCCTAGGAAGTTCTTGCCTACCTAAATTCATAAAACATTTTCCCTTATAATTTCTCTTAAAGTTTTATAGTTTTTAGACTTTCATATTTAAGCTCATAGATCTTTTCAATTTATTTTTATTAAGGAAATAAAGTGTTGAGGTTAATTTTTTATATACAGATACCAGGTGTTCTAGTGCCATTTGTTGAAAACACTATCTTTCCCTTGGCTCTTGAATTGAATTTATATTCCATAAAATGTTAACGTCAAATAATCTTTCAAAACTCAGTGGACCATATAAGTGTGGTTCTATTTCTAGATTCTCTGTTTTATTCCAATGATCTATATGTCTTTCCTTATGCCAACACCGTGTTGATTACTGTAGCTTTAGAGGAAGTCATAAAATTAGGTACTAAATGTCTTCCAACACTGTTTTTTTTTTCTTTTTTCTTTTTACTCTTCTAGGTCCTTTGTACTCCTACATAACTTGTAAATTTCATATATCCAATTCTTCATTTATAGCAAGTATACATAGACCTGAATTTTTTATATACCTTGTGGTTTATAATCCTGCTAAATTCAAATACAAGTTCTAGGGGCTCCTAAAGATTTCTTAGTATTTTCTCTATAGATGATCATTTCATCTACATATAAAGATTTTGCTTCTACCTTGCCAATAATATCCTAATTGTGTCATTTTATTGCCAGACAATTTGGCTTTACTCCTATGTTTCAAAGTTTAATAGACAGATGAAGAATAAGCATATCTGCCCTTGTTCCCCACCTTAGGGAGAAAGCATTGTATCTTCTCCATTCATACAGGGCACTTTTGCTGGAAGTATGAAGTACATGTCTTTAATCTGTTGAGAAGATTCTGTTCTACTTCTAGTCTCCTAATAGCTTTTACCATGAATAGCTATAGAATTGAGTTCCACACTTTTTCTCCAACTAGTGCCAGGGTCATATGGCTTTTTCCTTTCCTCTGTTAAATGATGACTTTTGGGGTGTGAATCTTCCATTGCTGAACTAACACTGCCATTCGTATAATAAAAGCACTTTCTACATGCTGCTAGGTCTGACTTCTAATAGTTTTGTTTTGTTAAACACAATTTCTATCTATGTTCATACTTTTTTCTTCTATTAACCTTTATCCAGTTTTAGGATTAGCACAATGTTGATTTCCTAAAATGAGGGAAGAAGTGTTCCTTTTTTTTCCTCCTTTAAATGTTTGATATAATTTATCAGTTAAAATGTATACACAAGCCTGTTTTTGTCATATAGGTAGGGTTTCAAGCTAGGAATATACTTTCTTTAATAGATGCTATTCAACTTTTATATTTGCTCCAGAGTTTGTTTCATTAATTTGTCTTCCAATGTACATCTCAGAAATTGTCAAATTTATTTCAAAACAGATTTTTGTAATATGCTTTCTATATCCTTTTAAATTCTGTAAAATCTGTGGTAATGTCTCCTAGATATGGATATTGTAATTTTAAAAATGTATAATTGATATTGTGTAATAGGAAGTAAAGGTCTAAAGGGGCAGAGGAAGTGGGAGGGGTAGGGGAAAGGAAAGAAGGGAAAAAAGAAAAAATATGAGAAAAGAAAAAAATAGAAACAAAGTCTTTGCAAATAGGGAAGGATGGAGTGGGTGAAGGGAGGGCAAGGGAAGGGGAAAAAGAGTAAGAAGCAAGATACTCATGTAATGGTACAAGATCCCAATGATGTATTCAACTATATTTTATACTGAAAATGAACCAATAAACTTAATGGGGAAAAAAATAAAACAAAAAATTTACTTAAAATGACTCTACATGCTTTAAAAGAAAAATAAATCACAATTTATTCAATACATTAAAAAAAGGATTTATAAAACTCAAAATCTATATACAAGGGAAGACAATAAAAACCTGAGTTATAAACCAAATGAACAACATTGGGAGAAACTAATAATACATAATTGATTATGAATTTAAAACTAAGAAATGTACACAATCATGTGGCCTTTCACTCTTTTGATTTTATCAATTACTCTAGTTATATACTATGCAATAAATAGAAATCAGAAACACTATTGTGTACAAATAATAATCCCATTTTTGGAGGATGTTACTTGAGCATGTATGACACTCAACAATTTGAAAGATACTAAAACTTAACTCACATTAAGAAAGTATGTGCATTAGTCTGCTTGTAGTTGTCAATCTAAATAATCAGAGATTTAATAAAGCAGATGTCCTTTGCCTTGCATTTGTATGTTTGTAGAAAGCATGATCTAGAGCTGTCTCTTGGTGAGGCTCATCACTAATTCCTGCAACCACAGCTCTGATCCCAAGGGTGGAGCGCTACAGACACCTCATTCTAAAAGTACTGGATTTCAGACCTGATCTGCTGTGCCAGAAATTGCTACATCCTGGGAAAGCAAGCATTGGAAGAGACTGGTAGGCTTTGCACAGGTGCATATTGCATCTGAGAGCACAAGCTATCTCCATTAATTGCTTCTATGAAGGAGTAGATGTACTGCTGCACTAAATCCCTGAAACAATGGTATGCTAGAAATTGGGCCAGGGATGGCACTTGGTAATTGTGGTAATGCTGAGGCTATGGTAGCTGCTGCAGAAGATGTTTCCAACTGTTTGGCTGCTGTAATTGAAATACTGGATGTTGATAAGGGGTTCTCTAATCTTCCTGCTGCTGATCCATTCTCATGCTCACTGAAAACACATAGTGGGAATAATATGGTAATGGCATGCTGACCTTGCTTTGATTCAAAACAGGCACTGTCCAAAATATTGCCCAAATGAAGTAAAATTTAAAATAATGGTCTAGAGCTGAAAAAAGAGGCACTTCCTGTTCTCTGGGTGTTTCCAACCAGAATGTGGTTCCATGTTCACATCAATGGCAGAAAGCACATGGGGCCAACCTTGTCCAACTGCAACCCTCTGAAATCCAAGGAAGAGAATCAGACTCACCTACTGGAGACTCTTGGTGAG